>NC_057919.1:70399316-71670983 GCF_018873765.1 Telopea speciosissima
AAGGAATGAAATTTGACATGTGGCTAATATAGATCATGTGCTCTTTATCCAACCATCGAAACCTACACATCATCTATCTATGTGGTAGAATAGAAAAACATAACTTTCTAGCAACAATAATTTGCTCTATCTTTTTTTTTGGCAAAAGGTTTCATGTCTTTGGATGGGAACAATGGGAGTCAAAATGACTAAATACCCTATCTTACGAATCGTTGTGCACCGCCTTTACATGGCGATGCATGAAAACCTCCCCCACCCCCTTTTTTCCTAAAAGCACAAACTTAAAATTTTACTTGACTTTGAATCTGAGCCCACGTCTAAGTCCGAATAGAAATCCAGAAACCCTACACCTGCATCCTGTTTCAATCTTTATCTCATGATTTAGGGCTGATTTGGTATAATTTCAATTTAAATTTTGAATTGATTTCATGAAATAGTCAACAAATAGATTAGTGGTCAAGACATTAAAATTGTTTTGGTTGCATCAACATGAAATATTTCAAGAATAAGAAATCCATTTGATAATTCAATTATTGAGAACATAAACAACGAATTGGGTAAAGAGATACATCCTTCACCCATCTCCTTCCTCTTGTCCAATTTTCAGATTCCATTTTCTATAATGGTAAAAGTAAGACGAGAGTTTTATTAAAACAAAAAAAAAAAGGGGATAAACAGAGAAAGGGGGATGGGTTTGTTGAGATTTCCACCCCCAGTTCCTTTCAAAGAAAAAGAAAATCCAAATCGCAACCTTATCCCACTTCCTTCTCCCGTAGACCTCCACCTCATTCTATTCCACTTTGTTAGCAGAACACAGAAGTTAGACCCATCTTCCCTTCGTTTTCCACAAACAAAACACCCCCTCACAAAGAGTTCTGTAAAAAAAAAAAGGGTAATTTACATATACAATCCCTGAGGCTTAACAAAAGTATAATTTTACCCCAGTTTTGGATAATTCTGCATACTCCCCTGAGATTTACAAACGTTAACAAATACACACATTTCGTCAATTCATGACTAACAACGTAAAAAATATATTGCGAACCGATAGAATTGTCCTTACAAGAAAAAAATAAAAAACAAACCTGCAATTCATCTTCCCCTAAATCGATTGGGGAAGATGAGTTGCAGGTATGAGAACACCATGGAAACTGAGACAGTGGCACGACAAGCGAAGGATCTGGAGCGCCTTGCCCAAGCAAGGGTCAGGCGATCATTCCCCACCTCAATGTGTCTCGACAGCACGGTCCTGCAGGGCTGCTCGGCAGTAGAGGATCCAAATTGCTTTTTCCATCGATTAATCAAGGGGAAATAACATCCCCCTCCCTTATAAGATTTCTTAATATCAACTCAATACCCAAGTTTTGAAAAATGATAATGCCCTCCCTTACTTTTTAAATATTCTATCAACAGTATCCTAACAGTTAAAAAACACCATTAAGTGATGATGTGGCATGTACAAAATTTCTAAAACCCCAGATTACCCTTAATATGACTTAATTCCAATTTTGCCCTCTTCAACCTCAAAACCCCTAAAGCAAGCCCAGCAAGGAATCAAGGCCGATATCTCGACGATATCAAAGTCCCAAAGCACCCAATCCTTAGTTTTACTTATATGGTGTGTATCGTGGGTGATGGAGTTTTATCAGGGAGGGAGACCCCCCTTTGCACGCAAGAAGTTGCCGTGGCGAGTCTTGATCCTCGTCTGGAAGCCTTCTCTAATGGGCTCCCACTCCACGGAGGAATCAAGCCTCCTAGGCAGAGTTTGAAGGACCCTGTGACCGGTCATCCCGAGAAGGAAACGTTGGAGGCGATGAGGTAATTTGCCATAGCAGCTCTTGAGACAGATGAAGTTTGGGTCATTGAGGAACTTGACGGTCCACCTGGCATTCCGAGAAGAGCCGTTCCGTTCTTGGCACACCGATTCTTCATCTTCATCCGCTAGCAGGTATTTATCGTGGTGGCTTTATAGATGAACGACCTTGGCATTATGGAAGAGTTCCTTCCCACTCTGATGTTAATCAAATGAAAAACACAGAATCAGATTCCAGAATTTACAGCGAATGATATCTGATCAATTCGAGTACTAAAATCACAAACAAGGGGAAAGTAAGGGATTCTGTTACTTGAATCGAACCAGTTAATAGAGAATGATTGTGTTGGTAATATAATTATGAAATGAAACAAAACAAAACAAAGGAGACCCTAGCGAGAAGAGGCGGTTTTCCAAAGGCGTTTGTCGACACAAAAGGAAACTACAAGGTTACGTAGAAAATAGAAACACGATTGGAGATAAAGAAGGAAGAAAGGAAGGCAACCAAGGAGGTGAGGGACTGAGGGTGCGGACTTAACTCCTCTCAGGTTCCCTGCCCGATCAGGTTAGTAGGTTCCTCTCATAGGGGGCCAAAAATGATGACTTCACCCCCTGCCCGAACACACTGACCGGGTGGGGTGAGGTCGTCATTTTTGCCCTCCCTATGAGAGGAACCTACGAACCTGACCGGGCAGGGAACCTGAGAGGAGAAAAATTTGAAGCAATGGGGCCAGATTTGACTGAGTGGATCTACCTTGCAACCATCAAGCCTGAGGCGGCGAGGCGTCTCAGTCTCTGAACATCTCTGTAACAAATACTAAACTAAAGAAGCAATCGGGCCGATTTTCCAGAACCCACATGTTACCTTTTTAGAAAACCAGAAGAAGGAGGAGGAGGGGAGGGCATTATCATCTTTTGAACTGCTGTTTTAACAGCGTTAGCCCCTTAAGGTACGGTTGATAGAATATTTAAAAAGTAGGGGAGGGCATTATCATTTTTCAAAAATTGGGTATTGGATTGATATTTAGGAAGCTTAGAGGGGAGGGGGATGATATTTCCCCATTAATCCAGGGTGAGAAAATGACTCTAGTTCTGTAATGACATTTACGTAAGATCGAGAGAGAGATTATAGTATCAAACATGATAAGAGTAATGACATTTACGTGAGTGATTCTGTCAAATGTCTGCCAAAAGCTGTTTCAATATTTCTCTGTGTTTCAAGATCCATTTGGGACAGTGTTACCAAACTCTAAACTTCAACTATAGATCGATCAGTCTCACATAAATGAACTGAAAACATTTTAAAAAAAAAAAAAAAATTTTTTTTTGTAAAGAACCTTACGACTGAATGGAAGTGCAACCAAACCGGGTATAAGAGACTAATTAAACTGGTAATGTAGTGGAGCTTCCCAGAGCCGGTGGCCTGGATTGAATGAATTGGCGTCATTAAAATACTAGACAGAAGATTGATGGTATCAAACTATTGAAAACTTTCATTTTTGATCCCCTGACTGACCAAAATGGTCATCAAAACGATTTATAATTAAGGTGAAAAAAATATAATTTAGATTGGTGGCAGAGGAGGGGAGGTGATTGTTAGAATTTCCATCATTTGCAATTATCTCCTTCCCTTCCCAGAAGGACAACGTTTTGATGTTCTTTACTTGATTAATCCGCTTAGGAGATTAAAAAGAAGAGACAGATATATAACATCTACAATTGCTCGACTCTCTCTCTCTCTCATCTCTCTCACGCTCACCTTTCTTCTCTTAATTTAATTGTACATCGAACCCCCCCCACCACAAATTAAGAATAAGATAAGTACGTTTCTAAATCCATGAAAAAGCTTAATTTAAAATTGAGATCGATGTAGAAAAGTTTTGTTAGAAATACTGGAATCAAAAGGAAGAGGACAGAAAGATAGCCTGAGTCGAACGAGAACGCTCTGTCCTTAAGACAATATTTACACCCTATTATTGCACTAGGTTACAGCAAATCTGCCTCCCAAGATAAAACAGGCTAGACTGATTACTAATTTGCAGAGACAGTAATCACTTAAAACTATCAGAGAATTTGTTAATGCATGACTGACTGAAATAGTACCACAAAAATTGAATACTTTGGACTGTCCATTTCACCTTTATTTATAGTGGTAGATGTACCCCTTCAAGACACCTCATGGAATGGGTGTGTCCATTGACATGAGTGGACAGGATTAAAAGATTCTAATCCAAGCACTTATATGTAAGTGTCTCTTGAAGATACCCCATGGTATAGGTGTGTCTCTTGGAGATACCCCATGGTGTAGGTGTGTCTCTTGGAGATACCCCATGGTGTAGATGTGTCTCTTGGATCAATGGATTAGATTAAAAGATTTTAATCCAAGTGCTATGAATGCACCTATACAAATGGATATGTCTCTTTGAAGGTACAAGTCCCTTAGCCAAAAAATAGGCCAACATTGAACCAAATAATGAACCAAAATCGCCAAAAAACCAGACCAACATTGAACCAAAGAATGACCCAAAATCGTCCACACAATTATTGAAAAAATTCCAACAATTTTCCCCAATTTTTAAAATAATTGAGTCTCAGTCAATAACCTCTTTGTACCTTTAAATCATACGTACATAAAGGTGTCTTTCGACTTGAACCTTCATGTTGTCAAAATACATTAGGACTTGTCAAAATCAAAGTGGACGAAGCCTTGAACTTAGAATTTATAGCGACAAATCTCATATACTAGACATATGATTTACTTGACATAGTTTCAAAAATACCCACACATTTATAGCCTTGTGCTTTCATCTTAGGTTTTCATAAGTGCCTTAGAGACAAGCTTTGAATCTCGCAGAAGCGGCCCCACTTCCTGCACTTATATAGGTGAATCTAATAATATGCAAATGTATGACTTACATTTCCTATATGACATAGATTCATTAAAGGATTGATCTTATCCTTTGTCTGTTTCTCCATACATACATGCACTACCTTGAGATGATAAGAGATATTATCTCTACTAATTAAGTGCATAACTGGTTATTACTACAAGTGTTTTTTCATTGAACTAGATGACTAGTTGTTGGTCTAGTGTTTAGTTGATTTTCAGTTGCAGGTTACCTCTCATTTAAAAGCTTTAAACCCATCTCCCTGGAAGTCTTCCATACTACATCCCCGCCTAGGCCTTTTGTAAAGGGATCAGTCAAATTTTTCTTTGACTTTACATAACTAATAGTCACAATTTCCTTAATGAGTTATTCCCTTACATAGCTATGTCTTAAACGGATATGCCTTGACTTTTCATTGTAAACTTTATTATAAGCTTTTGATAATGTTGCTTCATTATCACAAGATATTGACATAGCAGGCATTGGCTTAGGCCACAGAGAAATCTCTGTTAATAGGTCCCTAAGCCATTCTGCTTCCTTTACTGTCATTGCTAAAGCAATAAACTCAGACTCCATAATGGAGTGTGAAACCACAGTCTGTTTCTTGGATCCCCAAGATATTGATCCTCCACCCAAAGTAAATATCCAACCACTTGTGGACTTTGATTTATCGGATCCTGTAATCTAATTTGCATCTGTGTATCCTTCTAGTACTGCGGAAAAATCCTTATAACTTAATGCATAATTCATTGTGCCCTTTAAGTACTTAAGTACTTTAGGAATCGTATTCCAATGAATTTGTCCAGGGTTATGAGTAAACCTACTCAAAACACCAACTGCAAAAGCTATATCAGGACGAGGGCACTGCATGGCATACATTAAGCTGCCAATGATACTAGAGTATTCCAATTGATATATACAATTTCCTTCATTAGAAGTTAATCTAATAGAATGATCATATGTGGTAGCAACTGGTTTACAATCCTCATGATTGAATTTCTTTAAGATTTTCTTTATGTAATGAGATTGTGATAAAGAAATAGAATCAGAGGATCTAACAATTTAACAAGTTTATTAATCGATGCTAAAGCAATTAACAATCTAATTGTACTAATTCTAGCAACTGGAGCATATGTATCGAAATAGTCAATACCTTCCTTTTGCTTAAAGCCCTTGGCTACAAGCCTAGCTTTAAATTTATCAATGGTTCCATCAGCTTTAAGTTTTCGCTTGAAGATCCATTTACAACCAATAGGTATAAATCCAGGAGGTAAATCTATTAAAACCCATGTTTTATTACCCATTAGAGAATCTATTTCATCATTTATAGCTTCTTGCCAAAAGGCGGAATCTTGAGAATTCATGGCTTCTCGGAAAGTCAATGGATCATGTTCAACATTATACACACAAGAATATATAACTTCATTTCTATTTTCTTCTACCAAGAATTGATAAAAATCTGGGCCAAAGGATTTTTCTACTCTAATTCTTTTACTTCTTCTTAGTTCAACACTCTCATTATTCTCAGAGTTTGATTGAGTAGTATCTTGATCCTCCTTGTTTGTATCTTCATTCTTTCGTTTCCTAGAGAATGAATCCTCAAAGAACTCAACATCTCTAGATTTCAAAATTATATTTTGGCAAACGGTCTCTGTAGATTCTATCGTTAGGAATCTATAGGCCTTGCAATGTTGGATATAGCCAATGAAAATACATTCAATTGCCTTTTCACCTAATTTAGGTTTTTTAGGATCAGTTAATCTTACTAATGCTCTACATCCCCATACTTTGAAATATCCAAGAGAAGGTTTTCTCTTCATCCAATATTCATAGGGAGTAATATTAGTCCTTTTATGGGGTATGCGATTAAGTATATGACAAGCAGTCATTAATGCTTCACCCCATAAATTCTTTGGTAAGTCAGAAGTAAGTAAAAGTATATTCACCATTTCTGTTAGAGTCCTATTCTTCCTTTCTGCTACTCCATTCTGTTGAGGACTATAGGGTGCCGTTGTTTGATGGATAATTCCATAAACTTCACAGAAATCATCAGTAGAGAAGTATTCTCTTTCTCTATCAGTCCGTAAGATTTTAATCTTATGATCTAATTGATTTTCAACTTCGGCTTTGTAAATTTTGAATTTCTCCAAGGCCTCATCTTTAGTCCTTAACAGGTACACATGTATATTTTAAACAATCATCTATAAAAGTGATGAAATATCTTTTACCACCTCTAGTTAGAATACCTTCTAACTCACACAAATCAGAGTGTACCAATTCTAAGAGTTGTGTATTCCTTTCTACTTTCTTAAAGGACTTCTTAGCAATTTTAGACTTGATGCATACAGAACATTTGTCTTGACTAGAAGATGTGCATTCTGGTAATAAGTCTAATTTAACCATATTTCTCATGCACTTATAATTAACATGCCTAAGTCTAGAATGCCATGTATCAAAAGTAGAAACAATATAAACAGAAGATGGATTTTCATTAATCATATTAAACATATACATGCCATTCGGTGTATAACCTTTCCCAACATAAATTCTCCCTTTGGACACGATGATGTTCCCTAACTCAAATAGGATTTTAAATCCATGTTTGTCATTACAGACATTAAATTCTTCCTAATATCAGGAACATGAAGTACATCATTCAAAGTAAGCTTCTTTCTGGAGGTGAGATTCAGAACCACTGTGCCTTTACCTATGACCTTAGCAGTTGAAGAATTTTTCATAAAGAGATCTTGTCCATCTGCTATAGGTTCATAAACTTTGAATAGATTTTTGTTCTTGGCAATGTGTTTGGTTGCACCAGAATCTATCCACCATTCCTCATCATCACCCACTGTATATACCTCAGATATTATAGCAGTCCAATCATCATTTCAACCATGTTGGCTTGGTCCTTCTGTTGCTTCTCCTTGAGAAAGACTCTACACTATTTCTTGAAATGATCGACTTTTCGCATTTCCAGCAAGCCGCTTTAGGGTTAGTAAAACGACCCTTCTTCTTTTCTGAAACAGATCCTTTCCCATAAAACTTTCTCTTTTTGCCCTTAGAAGATGCATTTTCTATAACATGAGCCTTTGGAGATTTTTCCTCCAATTCAAGTTTATTTAATTTACGAGAATTCTCTTCAACTTGGATATACTTTATTAACTCTTGCATAGTCATTGCATCTTTCTTTTGTTTCAACTCTTTTCGACAGTTTTTCCAAACAAGAGGTAACTTAGAAATAATTGTAGATACTTGGAAAGACTCATTAAGAGAATGGCCCTCAGAGATTATTTGATTCATGAGATCTTGCAACTCATAAGTTTGTGAAATAATAAACTTATCACCTACCATTCTGTAATCAAATAACTTACTTACAAGAAACTTCTTGTTGCCAGCATCCTCAATTTTGTACTTTTTGTCAAGATCCTCCCACAGTTCTCTCGACGTGCTGTCTGCAAATTTGGGCCCATACACATCATAAAGTGTGTTTGACAACCCATTGAGAATGTAGCCCTTGCACATGAAGTCGTCTTATTCCCACTTCTGGCGCTGCTATTTATGTACTGGTGTTTCTCCACTTGAAGTTTTTCCAGTGGTGTTTGTCGGTGCTGTTGGCTTCTCTTCATTCAGAACATGTGCAATCTTCAAAGCAGTGAGGAAGAAATTCATCTTCCCTTTCCAATGCTTAAAGAATGAACCATCAAACTTGTCCAGTTTGGTGATCTCGTTCCCAGGTATTTTCATCACTGTTGTCTCCTCCATTGATCAAATACTGTCTTAAGATTGTTAGAAATACTGGAATCAAAAGAAAGATGACAGAAAGATAGCCTAAGTCGAACGAGAACGCTCTGTCCTTAAGACAGTATTTGCACCCTATTACTGCACTGGGTTGCAGCAAATCTGCCTCCCAAGATAAAACAGGCTGGACTGATTACTGATTTGCAGAGATAGTAATCACTTAAAACTATCAGAGAATTTGTTAATGCCTGACTGACTGAAATCGTACCACAAAAATTGAATACTTTGGACTATCTATTTCACCTTTATTTATAGTGGTAGATGTACCCCTTCAAGACACCTCATGGAATGGGTGTGTCCATTGACATGAGTTGACAGGATTAAAAGATTCTAATCCAAGCATTTATATGTAAGTGTCTCTTGAAGATACCCCATGGTATAGGTGTGTCTCTTGGAGATACCCCATTGTGTAGGTGTGTCTCTTGGATCAATAGATTAGATTAAAAGATTCTAATCCAAGTGCTATGAATGCACCTATACAAATGGATATGTCTCTTTAAAAATACATGTCCCTTTGAAGATACATGTTCCTTGGATATGTCTCTTTGAAGGTACATGCCCCTTAGCCAAAAAATCAGGCCAACATTGAACCAAATAATGACCCAAAACCGTCAAAAAATCAGACCAACATTGAACCAAAGAATGACCCAAAATCGTCCACACAATTATTGAAAAAATTCCAACAAGTTTTAACGTGTGAAGCCAATGTTAAAAGGTACACCAGTGTTCTTCAACCAATGGTAAGCCTTAGAAGATCCATTTGTGAGGAAATGTTGGGCAGTCCACTGAGCAGCCTCTCTTTTGTCAATGAGATGGAAGCCCTTCCATCGGACCCTCCCGTCAGTCTTGGCACCACCACCACTGTTGGCGTACTCAGCGTAGTAAACCGTGTTTTGTCTGGTGGTATTTCCGTTCCAGTCCAACCATCCTTCCTTCTGGATGAAGTCATCAAGTGAGGACTCCATGATCACCGTCGTTGAAAAGTCCTTCCATGGGCGGCCCAAGTATGTGAGGTACGTAAACTTTGAGGGGCGTAGCTTCTTATCGGGCACGATGCTGCAGTTCTGGATCACCACACCTCTCGGTTCATTCCTGTCGGTCCTCCCTTGTGCAGTCACTATATTCTTATTACCTACGCTAGGTTTCCTGACAATTATCTGAGAGTTTTGGATCAACGTCGCAGAGTCACCAAATATGAAGTCCACGGTACCATAGATGTAACAGTTGCGGTAGAACTGACGATGTGTCTCTGCGTACAATGTGTCTTGGTACCCCTCTATCCTGCAGTTGAAGAAGGCCGACTTGTCGGATCGGACTCGGAGAGCCACGGCCTGTTCTCCTATTGAGCCCGCTGTGTTTCTGAATCCCATTGATTTGGCTATAAACCCAGTTCCTATGGCCGCTGCATATATATATAATTATTATTCAGATACCTAATCCCTAATAGTTATTACAGGGCTAGCTAGCTGCTAGTAATCAACACAGATCTTCTGCGCGTTGTCCTGTCCTACCTGTGCTGTACAGACACAGGGCTACATGCAATGACCACCTTACCCCTGCTCGGGCAAGGCGCTCGGGTAGGGATAAGGCGGTCAATGCACGCCGCCTTACGTCTGCGCAGCACGGCGCCATAGAAGATCTAGATCCCCTAGTAATACGAATTTTTATCCTCTCAATTACACTGCCCGTACTTGACCGTCAAGTACATCTAATAGAGGGAGGTGGACCCCACCTCGGCCAGTGTGTTCGGGTAGGGGGTAGGATAGTCATTTCTGCCTCCTCTGTTAGATGTACTTGAGTCAAGTACGGGCAGTGTAATTGAGAGGATAAAGATCCCTAGTAATACTACTGGAACTAATTAAGGAATTTGTAAAATTAAAATGATCTTGCTTAATTTGAATGCAGTCTAATATTTATATGTATGTGGTTTCGAATTTTTATCCTCTTAATTTGCCTGTTCGTGCTTGACGTCAAGTACTTCTAATAGAGGGAGGTGGATCCCACGTAGACCCCACCTCGGATAGTGTGTTAGGGAAAGGGGTAGGATAATCATTTCCGCCCCCTCTGGTAGATACTTTACGTCAAGTACAGGGATGCAGGCAAATTGAGAGGTAAAGATCCATTTGGTTTTATTGAACTTACAGAAGGAGGCTGTGTCCTGCGTGTCGATGCCCGTCTTCACCTTCGTATTGGATAGGCTCATTACGCTATTGTTTCCTGTGACGATGGTTTTCTTGGGGCCATCTCCGTACATGAAGACATTAACCTGGTGAACGATGATGTGCTCGTCGTAGATGCCGGCCTTAACGTAGATAACGTACCTATCTTTGTTGTGTTTAGGGCGGGCGGCTAGAGCTGCGGTGATTGTCCTGAACTGGCCGCTCCCATCCTTAGCGACCACTGCGTTGTGCGTTGGTGGGCCTTTGGCGGCCAGGAGTTTGCGGTCTGGTGCCTTTAACCACGTAGGGTAACCTTGGCTGTCAACTTGAGTGGCCTCCTCCGCCTCCAAGAGCCGTCGTGACTTGGGGATTACTATGTCGAGAGGTATGTTCAAGGCAGCAAGGATTTGGGAGAACTTCACAATGATGGCAAGCGCATTACTTGTGAGCTGGGTGGAATTGTGGAGCACATTTGTCATGGTCGATTTCAGCTCTGGATTACCAATTGTATCCCGGCAAGTCTCGTGGTAAAAGACCACGGCGCTCAACCAGTTCGCGAGATCCGGTACGCGATCGTTCACTATTGTCTTCAAATCATTTTCATCTACCACTGAGATCGACTCTTGGAGCTCATCGATGGAGGTTTGTATCAATTCCTTACAGATTTTAAATGAACCTTTCTTCTCGAAGGTGTTTATTTTGTTATCCTTCTCAAGGACACTTGATTTATCCATAGCAGTTCGCACCGCATCCAGGGTGGCAGAAACTGCAATCTTGATGAAGTCCTTGGGATAAACAGTTTCATTTTGTGAAACCTCTCTAAAGGTGTGCATGCAAACATCCTTGTAGCTCGTGGCTTCACAGACGATCTTAACACTCTTCACCCTCGTCAACAAGTTGACGTCGATGCTGCCTTCATTATTGGAGCTGCGGCTAGCACGGTTTATTCCGACCACCAAACCGACCACAACGACTACCACGAGAATGAGTGAAGAACCGGCAATTATTGCTTTGCCTTTGCCCATGCTCTAGTGGTCGTGCACTCCTTCGGAAAGAAATGTGCCCTCGGCCGGACAAGAGACCTTCTCACATACGTACTTCCCCGGTCTCTAGCCAATGGATGTATGTATATAGGTAATATATATATATATATATACTAGCTAGGAGAAGAAATTCAGGATTAATTGAAGATAAGAAAGAACACCTTGGGTGAGGGTAGGGTAGGGGGGCTGGCATTGCTTTCATAACGAAATGAATCTGCCTAATTACAGGGTAAACAGATAACTAACATAGAGATTTGTTGTTGTCCATGCATTCGTGAGAGCTGAGTTGATGAACATTAAATTTAGATAATGGTGACTTGATTTGTCCTATATATATCGGTGGCTTCACTGTTCAAAGCAAAGCAAATTAAGCTGGCTTCACTGTTCACAGCGAAGCCCACTCACCCAGAGGATTGACAATTGGGGATTGATTGAGAGACCGCACAAAAAGCCCCCGCGACACACAGAGAGAGATAATGACATCAGCTAGCTTCTACGTCCACTCCACGGCCATCGCTCCTCCTTATTCGACCATGATTCATTCTCACACGTCATTATAATTGATCTTTGGTGCAGGTAGACAAGAGAGAGAGGTTTTATGACAGTGGTGAGAATTCAACACTGTACACACGATTAGGTTTTTTTGTTTTTTGGTAACTGCAAAATTTAATGATCAGGATTATGTGAAGGAGTCGGGATCCTCTCCAACGATATTGAAGAGATTCTTCTCGAATGACCTTATCTTAATGCCACATTTGATGTCAATTAATAGAGAGTTAACTATCATTTTTCTATTTTTTTTTGGTTCTCTCCCTTGATTTTAGGAATTTATAAATCGTGATTAAGTTGAAATAGGTAATTAAGATATGTCTCAACCGTGTTAAAACCTTAATTACAAATTGTTAAAGTTAAATTTGAAAGCTTTGACTAGAGTGTTTAACATGGTATTAGATATTATCGCATCGTCCATGATATGTATCAGTATCATATCGCTCGTATCGGGGCGATATGTAACGGTTTCGATTGTGGCCGATCCAGATATTGTGTTGATATCGTATCGGTGACACGGTACGGACAAGGGGTAAAATAGTCAAATAACTTCTTTTAAAGGAAAATCAAGGGCAATTTTGTCAGATATGGTCGATCCCTGTCGATACCGTAGCGGTATCATATTGGTTTTGCAAGTGACCGATACCTGATCCAATACCATGCACTAAAACCACGGGTTTTGATAATCGATATCCGTCTCTACCGATCCAGATCGGTTAGGTTTACCCCTGCTTCCTTTAGAAAAAGTAGATTTTTAATTTAAATTTTTACCCTTGTTTGTACTGGTCCACCGAGATGGGATCTGTTATACCCGCACCCCGGGAGTATAATTAATTATTAATTCTTCCCCGTGACGTGTAGTTATCACTACCACGTATGTCGGTGAGTTGTTCTCACTGGTGGTCAAACCCAGCTATATTGACCATAGTACGAGGTTGCCTGTGGAAACTAGTCGGGACCATGGAGGTTGCCCCTTGACGTGTCAGGGGTAAGTAGTTGACCAAATTTTATTGTGTGCTTACTGCCCTCTCAAAGCCCTCGAAGTGTGGTCCAAAGGCCCGACCTCTTATGGTGGGAACCACCTTCCTACTCGCATCGGATGCAAGGTTCGGTGCCTCCGACCCGCATCCAATGTCTGCGACAAGGACTCTTGTGGGTGAGACCCTATGGCTAAGGTGCTATGGGTGTCCTGCCATGTTTGACCCTACCCAAATAGACCCTAGGTTACACTTATGAGGCCTTATCCAAACAGGCCATTAAAAGTGATTTTCTATATGAGAGAGAGGGGTAAGACTATTCCTTAGTCTTTCTTTTTCTTTTCTTTCCTAACCTAATCGTGAAAAGGAGGAGAGCTTTGAAGAGAGGAGGCGGCAAGGAGGAGAAGAAGGAGAAGGAAGGGAAGAAGAAGAAGGAAATGGCTGCTGGGTTTGGAGCTTTAAAGAGGGCACATCTTGTGTATCTCAGACCAGGTAAGCCAAGTGCCCCTTTTCCCCCCTTTTTCTCTCTTTCCCCCTTGCTCGTTTGAGCTTGGGTGGTTCTTTGGTTGCAGCCCCAAGATGGGGATTTCTTTTTGAAACCCAAAGGGTTAGCTCGAGTCATGTGTAGTTTCCCCTTGTAGGATGCTTTCCTATTTTCATTACAATCCTATAAAGACCTCTATTTGACCTCTTGCTGAATCTATTTGATTCTAAAGCTTCAACCACCAAAGGAAACCCCAAATCTGGATTTTTGAGCTTTTGATCCTTTAAACCCCTTAAATCTTTGAATGTTGGGTGTTTCTAAGACCCAAATAGACTCCAAGACACCCCTCCCTAGTCCCTTGAGGCTTAGAGAACCAAATGGGACAACCCTGGGCTTTTAAAGACCTTGAAATCACACTTGGGTTGCATCGGAGGCAAGACTGCGTGAGTCCGATGTTTGCCTCCGATGTGTCCTGAGCCTGCAGGGAAGGTCGGAGGCAAGGTCGGAGGCAAGACTGCGTGAGTCCGATGTTTGCCTCCGATGTGGCCTGAGCCTGCAGGAAGGTCGGAGGCAAGGTCGGAGGCAAGCCTGCTGAGTCCGACGTTGCCTCCGATACAGTTTTTAAGGCTTATAACTTATGTAAACTGTGGGGTTTCTCTATGAGGCCTCCCCTACACTCTCTCACACTCTTATTCACTTCTATAGGCGCCAACATATGTGCAATGGAGTGATTTTGAGTGGGAATCGTTGCGCTTATACAAATTCTATTTGAAGTAATTGGTGAGTGGGTTTGGGTGACTGTTTGAGCTTGTTTACTATTGCTTATTCATGCATTTATGAATTATATTGTGACATTATCATTCAAGCATGATTGCATATTTGCATTTATTCTTATTCGATGATGATGATTTGGATGATATAGATTTGTGTTGGGTTACGGTGCCGGGAAGTACTGGCACCGGAACCCCCGTATTACGTGGAATTATATATTGCATCTCATTCTTGCTGTATGCGCCGTGTTGTCTTGGTACCGTGTGTTAGATGGAATGGGACGTTGACACACCCGGATGTACCTCTCAACACGATAGGATTCATGTAGTATATCTGTGGTTAGGCTCAGCTCCCTATGCTATGACCCTTACCAACAGGGGTTTAGGTGTTGGGTAGCCAGAGCACCTGCTGCCTGTGGAGAGTTAGAGAGGCCAGGCCAGGGGTAGTAATGGTTATCGGGGTCTGCCTCTGGGTGGTGATGACTACGACCGGTGCGGGCTCCATAGTAATAATTGAGGTTGCATTGTGGTGAGAATGGAAGGATCCACAATGTCTTCCCGAGTTATTGCGAGCATATACCCATTGACTTAGCATTGTGTGTTAGGTGGTAAATGAATTAATAATAGCATGCACCATGGACTATTTGTGATTGTGTGATTGTGCATCCCCTTTTCTCTCTCACTAGCTCGGTGGAGCTAACCCCGTGTACACATTCTTTTTAGATTTGGATGCGAGATGATTCTTGTGGAGCCGAGACCGTGGATCGAGGATCATGGCGATGGTTGCCCATGATGATTGTGCTGCGGGTTGTCTTTACTTGGGATCGTTCCCGTTTTATTATTATTTTAGAGCATTGTGCTTTGTATAAACTTTTATGTTTTACCTTTTTGGTAGCTACTTGATGGTCATAGGAATTTTATAACTATGTTACTTATTATCATTAGCCAATGAACATCTTATAATCATTTCATTTACGCTTTCGCAAACTCTGACCTGTCTTGGAATGTAATATTCCTTTGTCTTTCGTACTCTGATATTATTGTATTTTAATATTGGTTTATGACTGTGAGTTGGCCACTGCATCGAGATCCTGGCGGTGAGGTGGGATGACGCGTGTCACCCCAATCATACCCTGATATTGTATTCTATCCCTTGTCGGGATAGGGGTGTGACAGGATCGGTCCGGAATCAGTATTGGTCTCAACCGATACTGATACGAATTAGGCGATCCGATACCGATACTAATACGAATTGGCCGATCCGATACCAATATTGATATGAATTGGCCGATCCGATTCTGACTTTGGCCTCAATTCACACGGCAGTTGATGCAGGATCCAGATCCTCTATGGCGTGCAGCCTGTCCGGCGTCGTGCTGCACAGACACAGGGCTGCAGGCAGGGGTAAGGCGGTCATTGTGTGCGGCCCTGTGTCTGTGCAACATGACGCAGGACGGGCAACGTTAGAGGATCCAAATTGGTTGATGCAGCACTTGCAGTGTATTTTGCAAAACATAGACACAAGCAAGAGATGTAAAGAGATAATGAAGAGAAACCAATTTGAGTTGCAAGATTCTTTCGCATAAGGTGTGTGGGAGAGAGAGAGAGAGAGAGAGGGATTTGAGATTAGATTCTGGACTCAGATTTCTGGACTCTATCTTAATTACCTATTCCATCTCAATCATGATTTATGAATTCCTAAAAAAGAGGGAGAGAGGAAAAAAGAAAAACAAAAAAAATAGGGGAATGAAAGTTAACTCTCTGTTAATTGACATCAAATGTTGCATTTGGAGAAGGTCATTGGAGAGGAATCCTCTTCAATGTCGTTGGAGAGGATCCGGAATCTATGTGAAGTAACCAAGGAATCCAAATTACAAAGGTTTTGGATCCAGGGAGTGGAATTGGACCAAACCGTCTTACCCTCCTAGCTAGGGAGTCAGCAAGACTATTATTCTCCTTAGAAACATGGTTGACAGTGCAATTCTCAAATAGGGTAACAAGTTGGCAATGATCTTGAATTACAGGGGAGACTTCAAAGGGGCTGGACCTTTCTACATCTTGAATAAGCATAGTCAACTCCTTGTTGTTTGATTCCTCCTGCACTCTATCCATGCCATCAACGAGAACTTGCAAGAGGGCTGATCTCAAGGCCAAGGCTTCTCCAACTAAGATAGATTGAATCGAGCTGGAATGGAGGCAACAACTAAACATGCTCCAAGGTGGTTTCAAATGACAAAACCTAAGCCTCTATTTGAATCTTGATTTAAGGAAGCATCGCAGTTGATTTTTAGGATCCTTTGCTAAGGAGGGTGCCACCCTCGCAATTGCTGACGTCCATCCAAGTTGGTGGTGAAGTTCTAAACGTGGTGTGCAGCTTGTTGGGTGAACTCCAAGTGAGCAATTTGAGTTGCCTCCATCACCTCCTGAAGCAGCCTGGAGAATTGAGAACGCTTTAATTCGTCATGGAGTTGATCAATCAAACAAGCACTAACATTTGCAGTGGGGATACTCTTCTTGAGATCCAAAACTAAAGTCTTAATTTTTATAAACTTTCACTACTTTGAGCATAGCTCTAATTACATATTTAAAGAAAAGAGAAAATCCTAAGCTCAAGCCCCATCCTACGACTGAGATTTTGTAGATACAATAGACTTAATCAAGGTAACCCTTAACTGATGGGATCCTTGACACAATATTATTAAAATAAAAGGAAACTAACCTAAGCTTACATTGCTAATAAAATTAAATCAATTAGAATCGGCCAAGATGTTGTCCATTTTTAGCTGCCATGTGTGGTTTTAATTGCCAATAACCATTTTGGAGCAAGGAATAAAGCATGTGCACATGTGCAAATCCCATTTGATAGGCTTTCCAACTAAAAATTAAAGCATATGCTAAATAATGAAGTCTTGCTCCTCAAGACTTCCTTAATTGACATTGGGAAAGTTTTTCAGCATAGAACTGATGATGTGGTACGCACTAAAAGGATGATTGACTCATTAGTACATGAGGAAGTTGTTGGACATGCGTGAACCGAGTTGCTCCGTGGACTGGATTGGTTGGACTGTGCATGGCCTTGAACTCAAGATGTAGGTGTTGAATCGATTTTGGCCTACATCACCCCCTGAGGAGACCATAACATCCTCTTAAAGATAAGATCGTTCCGAGCTAACCAAATTCGCCAGCCAATGAATGATGCCAAACCCACTGTCTCCTTAGAAAGTTTCTTGTTCCCTTGGTGAATAGTCACATGATTTGATCCATAGGTGAAATTTAGGCTCTTGCAACTGAGGAACCATGTAGGATAAAGAGGAACCAAACCACACCACCCGAGCAAAGCTATAGTCGAGGAGAATGTGATCAACTAATTCGACAAGGGCACCACACCACTGGTAAGCTTGATCAATAGGAATATGCCTGTGATGGAGAGCTTCTGCCGATGCCAAGCCCTGTGCACATACCCTCCACATAAAATTCTTTATTTTGGGAAGAGTTGGGTGTTTGAGTTAAAATAAAACCGCAAGCGTACGGGTCAATCGTAGCTACGGGTCGAACACGAGGAGATATACGCCACTCTATTTAACTAACTTAAAAGTAATGCAAAATGAACCAAATTAAAGTGTTAAATTAAACTAATTAAACTAACGAAAATCAATGCATCCTAACTCATAAGCATCTAACAAAATTAAGGGATTAAATCGGCATCCTAACACATGAGCATCTAACCTATCGAACTAAAGCGAATTGAAAGGAATAAAAATGCAGCCACACATACTAACCACATAAAAAGAAATAAGGGAATAAAAATGCATCCATAAACCACAACCATATAAAAAAAATAAAAGAAATAGAGGGAGAAGAAGAAGAAGATAGAGAGAGATAGAGGAAAGGGAGAATGAGATTGAGAGTTTAGATAGTAAAACCTGGATGTGCTTGCATGAATGTAATTGAAAAGCTTGAATACTTGCATAAACTTACTATGGCCTCCTCTTCTAAATCTTCAAGTCTTGTCATCAACTTAAGAACTTAGACTAAAAGGCTTAAAACCTAAACTAGAATTAAGAAATTACAATCCAATTGAAGACTTAAATTGACATTAAAACATAAACTAAACCTATTACAACCATTAAATGAAAATCAAAAAGCAAACTAGAACTTAGAAAAGCCAAAAATCACAACTTAGAAGGAGAAGAACAAAAAATTACACTAAAAACTGAATTAAAATTGAACTAGAAACTAACTAAAAACTGAACTAAAAAATTAATTTCTTACAACCCAAAGGGCAAGGGGTATTTATAGGGGGAAGAGAAGAGAAGAGAGAAGAGGGAAGTGTAGAAGAAATATTCCCTAAGAAAATAGAATATTCTCTTCTCCTTCCTCTTTTACAATGCCTTGAATCCTAAGAAAAAAGAAAAAAATAGAAAGAAGAAGAAGAGAAGATTGTTTACATAGGCCTTCTATTTCTAGAAAAGTAAACTTCCAATTCTAACAAGTGCTTCCTTTTCTTTGTAGATATCTTCTCCAAGCAATAAAATCAAAACATCTTTGATTTTTCAACTTTCCATAGGTGAGAGAATATCTTTCAAAATAAATCTATCCCAAGTAGAATTTCAGAAGTGCCCTTGAGAAGTTGGAGGAGAGAGAGAGTAAGGGTGATGACTAGGATTCCTTCAAGAATAAATAAAATACCCATTCTGTCCTTCAGGAAACGTGGAGCATGGGGTGCTTATATAGGCCTCACCATTGTGTTCCATGCAAAGAATCACCCAAAATAGACCCAAATTTCGTCCAATTTGGAGTTCGGGAGCCCAAGATATCTCAAGTTGAAGTTGGACTGTCCAGAGCCCTCCAAATGGAATCTTTCGGGTACAAGAAATATAACTTCTAATAATTGCGTTAAGGCCCCTGTAATCTGAACTTTCGTTTCACTTTATCCCCAGCCGACTGTCAATAATTACAAATAAACCCCTATAGACCATTTTGTCTGCCGTTACGGAAACATCCGTAACTTCTTTGTTTCAACTCGGAATCATGTGCCGTTTGAACCGTTACGAAGCTGACTCGATGGGCTACACATCCAAGCCATTAACACCTTTAAACAGCTTAAAAACATTTTCTTAGCATCATCTCCTCCATTTTCACAAGAAATCACCTACAACCTGAAAAGCACAAGAAAGCACCGAGTAACTCTGTCCAATGTGATAAAATGTATGCTTTATGCCCTAAGATTTCACACATAAATGTGCTCATCAGATTCCCCCACACTTGAACGTTACTTGTCCTCAAGTAAACAAAAGAAAAACTAACCTAGAATGCAAAAATCCTAACTCACTTTCGTAGGAATCACGGTTGCACTTAGCATGTGCAACAAGCCTTTAAACCCCTAGGTTACCCCTAGTGGATGAGTTTTGTCTCATGGGTGTTTGCGGTGAATATACACCCAAAATTCAATTGTAAATGAATGCCGCAAATTTTAATCATGGCATAAGTAGGACAGGCACATAATCCCAAAAAGTGTTCAACTAAAGATCAAAGAGCCAAAGGTTCCCCCACACTTGAATTTTATCACCCCACATCAATTCAAGTAACAAGCATGCATCAAGTTCAAGGGATCTCCTCATATTTTCTGAACACTACTCACCTTCAAGTAAACCCCCCATAGCATCGATGGAACCAAAGACTTAGGCATTGAGTATTGTTGACCATACTTTTTTTTTTTTTCAGGCATTAAGGCAAAAGTTTTTTCTTCTCAACCACAAACTCTATTTCTACTCCACTACTATTCTCTCGAATGACATGGTGGAGCATACACCGACACCCAAATACTTGGTAGTTTCGCTTTTGCATATATCCATAAGACATTGAGACATTGATGCAAGAGTTTTTTTTTTTTTTGAGTTTCCTTCCAAGGAATTTCGATCAAGTCACCCTGCTTCATGAGGCACAGTGCCCTGTCTAGTCCCAAGGAATTCCAATTTCTTTTCTATTCCTTGTTTTTTTTTCTTTTTCTTTTTTTCATTCACTTCCACTTTCATGCCTTGCCTTGCCACAAACAAATTGGTCTCAACTACTAGCCAAAAGATCAAAGGGTCCATAAAACACATAGAGGAATCTAGCCATCAAATGAAATAACGCTCATATTTTTCAATTCAATCCCTCTCACCGAATACAAACCAATTACCGTCCTTGAAAAGGGATTTTTTATTATTTCGCATGCTAGAACACCTAATTTCCTCTTTCTCTCGCTTTGCAATCAAAGAGACATATGCACAAAACCAAACTATTGTCACAATCAAAATTCATCAATTAAGCCCAACATCCCCCCCACACTTAATTCATGCAGTGTCCTCAATGCATGCATAAAAGAAAGAATAAGGACAAGGGAGAAGATGAAGGGGCTTACCGGATATAATCAACAACGAGGATCATGAAGAGTCATGAGATCTATAAAAAGTGCTAGGAGCAGCAACAGAAATCTCAATCCATGGCCAGTAAATGGAGAAATAGCTTCAGACCCAGAAAACACTTGACCATGAATTTTAGTAAAGCGAGAAATAATATGGAAGTTAAGCACAACTGAGAAATATCCAATAGAAAAATCTATCCTAATGGGATAGTGGAAAATGAAGGCATTAAAACTCAGGCCATAAATCCGTCCCTCCTCTCCCGTTTGCAATGTAGAACACCTACCATTTTTTGAAAAACCAATCAAAAATGGATCACAATAAGCATAAAAAGGATATGAATAACCTCATCTAAATAATCATAAAAAATTGGAGGTTTACTCAAATCAATCCTAGCAATACAACTATCCGCTCTTTGCATAACTTGGTTTGCCAAATAAGGATCATGGAAATATGTTTGAAAAGCATTATGACTAACATTGTCCTCCTCAATAAAATCGTCAAACCTAGGAGGTTTAGACAAATCAACATGTGAGACAATGAACTCCTCAAAATGACAATTATCTAAGTTTTCCAAAGAGAGAGGGGGAGATCGAATCTCCTGGCTTTCTATGTTATCATGAAAATCTGATTCTAAATCAATAAATTCACTAGGCTTACTAAAATCAAAAAATTTAGGCAAAAGGTGGACTTCCCCAGGTAGCTCATCAAACCTTGCTTCACTAATATCTTTAGGAGACTCAATCTCAATAAATAAATTATCATGAAAAGCATCTTGTTGGGAGTGACTCTCATTAACCTCAAATTGGGGTGGTGGACTTTCAATATCATTAAACTGGGGATGAGGCAGTTCAGGCTGACTAGGTAATGTACCCGTTTCCTCCTCTTGCACCATGGTTATCAGTTGAGAGAGTTGCTTCTCCATCGTATTTTGGCTTGTTGTGAGAAGGTCTATGTATTTCTCAAGCTCATTCAATCTGGCCTCCTCACCCATGTTTTGAAACTCAATGGGTTGGTGATATGGTTCAAGGAAAGGTGGCCCATTGAGATTTAATGGAGGGTTGGGCATTGGAGGACCAAACTGACCATGATATTGAAAATTGGGTGGTCCAGCTTGGTTATTCCATTGATCCCACGAGAAATAAGGACGATCACTCCACCCGTGATTGTAAGTGCCAAAAGAATTGCATTGAAATTGAGGATTCATATTCTCATTACCATAGCTACCCCCATAAAGATTAGGGCATCCTTCCATAACATGGATAGTCTGGGGATGTGACCAATTTAAATTTCCCGAAAGCCAATAGTTGGGTTGGGGAGCAAAATTGTACTGGGGTGGTGCAAAATTGTTCTCTATCTCACTACTTTTGGCTTCCCTAACATGTTTAAATATTTCCTCCAAAATCATGGTTGCCTTAGTATAGGTCCATCTTTCCCCCAAAGTCTTATATGGAAGTGTATCTCCCATTATTCTAAATTAACCACCTATCCCAAATTGAGGTCTCCCATAAAAAAAAGTTTAAAGAAAAATAAAAGACTAGAAAAAAAAATACTAAAAACAAGAGGGAGCCCAAGGTAGATAGTGCATTTATCCCTCAGAAATCGAAACAATGGTTCCAAAGCTGTAAGGTTGTCATATAGGTTGACATCAAGGGAACCCGTATAGTCTTCACGAGCCACCTACGGGCGACTCCAAATGGATTCTGATATAGGGTGGAGGACTACTATACGTTTATGTTTCCAATGCTCTCACAATGTCGCTTTCCTGTTATCAAGAGTGGTTACCTCCAAAGATAAGTCACATGCCAATCCAAACCACCCAACAAATCAAGGGGCACCAAGATTGACTGGGTTTGGGCATATGAAGGACTTTAGTTGGGCGCACACTATTTGAAACAGAAGAGAAACAAGAAGAGGTTTTCCAAAACCTTTTTTTTTTTTTTTTAAGAGAAGAGGAGAAAGAGAAGAAACTAAAGCACTTCGAATTACTTAAACATCAGAAAAATAAAGTGGTTAATAATCTCCCCGGCAACAGCACCAAAAACTTGTTTGAGTTAAAATAAAACCGCAAGCGTACGGGTCAATCGTAGCTACGGGTCGAACACGAGGAGATATACGCCACTCTATTTAACTAACTTAAAAGTAATGCAAAATGAACCAAATTAAAGTGTTAAATTAAACTAATTAAACTAACGAAAATCAATGCATCCTAACTCATAAGCATCTAACAAAATTAAGGGATTAAATCGGCATCCTAACACATGAGCATCTAACCTATCGAACTAAAGCGAATTGAAAGGAATAAAAATGCAGCCACACATACTAACCACATAAAAAGAAATAAGGGAATAAAAATGCATCCATAAACCACAACCATATAAAAAAAATAAAAGAAATAGAGGGAGAAGAAGAAGAAGATAGAGAGAGATAGAGGAAAGGGAGAATGAGATTGAGAGTTTAGATAGTAAAACCTGGATGTGCTTGCATGAATGTAATTGAAAAGCTTGAATACTTGCATAAACTTACTATGGCCTCCTCTTCTAAATCTTCAAGTCTTGTCATCAACTTAAGAACTTAGACTAAAAGGCTTAAAACCTAAACTAGAATTAAGAAATTACAATCCAATTGAAGACTTAAATTGACATTAAAGCATAAACTAAACCTATTACAACCATTAAATGAAAATCAAAAAGCAAACTAGAACTTAGAAAAACCAAAAATCACAACTTAGAAGGAGAAGAACAAAAAATTACACTAAAAACTGAATTAAAATTGAACTAGAAACTAACTAAAAACTGAACTAAAAAATTAACTTCTTACAACCCAAAGGGCAAGGGGTATTTATAGGGGGAAGAGAAGAGAAGAGAGAAGAGGGAAGTGTAGAAGAAATATTCCCTAAGAAAAGAGAATATTCTCTTCTCCTTCCTCTTTTACAATGCCTTGAATCCTAAGAAAAAAGAAAAAATAGAAAGAAGAAGAAGAGAAGATTGTTTACATAGGCCTTCTATTTCAGAAAAGTAAACTCCAATTCTAACAAGTGCTTCCTTTTCTTTGTAGATATCTTCTCAAGCAATAAAATCAAAACATCTTTGATTTTTCAACTTTCCATAGGTGAGAGAATATCTTTCAAAATAAATCTATCCCAAGTAGAATTTCAGAAGTGCCCTTGAGAAGTTGGAGGAGAGAGAGAGTAAGGGTGATGACTAGGATTCCTTCAAGAATAAATAAAATACCCATTCTGTCCTTCAGGAAACGTGGAGCATGGGGTGCTTATATAGGCCTCAGCATTGTGTTCCTTGCGAAGAATCACCCAAAATAGACCCAAATTTCGTCCAATTTGGAGTTCGGGAGCCCAAGATATCTCAAGTTGAAGTTGGACTGTCCAGAGCCCTCCAAATGGAATCTTTCGGGTACAAGAAATATAACTTCTAATAATTGCGTTAAGGCCCCTGCAATCTGAACTTTCGTTTCACTTTATCCCCAGCCGACTGTCAATAATTACAAATAAACCCCCTATAGACCATTTTAGGTGCTTCGTTACGGAAACATCCGTAACTTCTTTGTTTCAACTCGGAATCATGTGCCGTCTGAACCGTTACGAAGCTGACTCGATGGGCTACACATCCAAGCCATTAACACCTTTAAACAGCTTAAAAACATTTTCTTAGCATCATCTCCTCCATTTTCACAAGAAATCACCTACAACCTGAAAAGCACAAGAAAACACCGAGTAACTCTGTCCAATGTGATAAAATGTATGCTTTATGCCCTAAGATTTCACACATAAATGTGCTCATCATTGGGCATGCCCAAAAGATTTCCCAGACTCTATCATGCACCTGGTTCCAACCATGAATCCTTGAAGACAATGCTCAAGCTTGTTAATGATGGAAGCTCTGATCTGAAAGTAGTCGGTAAGTCGACTTAACTGAGTAAGACACATTCTTTGATGCCAGCCAAATTGTGAATCTTCTTGAGGAAATAGGCTTAGCTGTGTTTTCAAAATTTCATCTTTATCTTCTGGGTGGAACACACCACATATGAGCTCATGATTCCAGGTTCTGTTGTCATGGTCAATAAGATTTGACACATTGCAAAACATCCCTCTGGCTTCAGATGTTGCAGTTTGAACTCTTTCAATGTAGGGACCCAACCATCCTCCAAAATCCGAATCTTATGGCCTGTTCTAACCTTCCAGCATAGGCTTGCACACAAAGCAGAGTCGAGTCTCTAAATCCCAGGTCCCCTTTGGCCTTTGGGAGGCTAAGACGAGCCCAAGAGACACAATGGATTTTAGAAGAGTTCTCCTTCTTACCCAAAAGAAGTTCGTCGCTCTCTTCGTAAGCTCGGTATGGATGGACATAAGCATTCTAAAGTGGGAGCTTGTAAAATTAGGTATCGAAAAGGCGACTGCTTTGATAATAGCTTCACAGTCCACATGAGAAATAAGTTGATGTTTCTAGCTTTGGAATCTCTTCCCGACCTTGTCATTAATCTCCTTGAAATTCTGTGCTTTAAAAACCCCAAATTCAGTTGGTAGGCAAGGTATTTGGACGGGCCATTGCCATAAGGGACTTTGGTAACCCTAAAGAAACAACGCTTGAATTTTTGGGCGTATTAGTACTGAAGGTTAATAGAGATTTTTTTGACATTGATTGCTTGTCCACTGATCTAGCAATATAACTCTAAACACACCTTTAGATTACACACTTCCTCAAGCTTAAATTCTAAAAAAAACAGAGGTAGTCATCAGCAAACATTAAGTGGGAGATGGGAGGCCCTCTATTGTGGATCTTAACACCATGGAGAAGATCGAAAGCTATAGCTTTAGAAATAAGTGAGGAGAGAGCTTGTGAGCACAGTATAAAGATAACTGGCGAGGGGATCACCTTGCCTTATACCCCTTGAGGGCTTTATTGACCCTCTAACTGTGCTATTGATTAAGAGATTGTAGCTGGCTGATGATATGCAAACCATGACCAAAGAAATCCATCTTTCATGGAAGCCGAACTTAAGAAGCATTTTTTTCAATAAGAGCACATTCCAACTTGTCGTAGGCCTTCTTCATGCCCAGCTTGAGAGCCAAAAATTTATTACGACCCTTTTTCTTCTTCTTCAAGTAGTGGAAGAGTTCATGAGCAATGAATATATTGTCAGATACTAACCTTAATGGAATGAATGTTGACCGGTTGGCCATGACAATGTTATCAAGAGCACCGTCTAGTCAAGTAGACATTATCTTGGTGATGATCTTGAATGCAACATTGCACAAGCTTATAGGCCTCAAGTGAGCAACTAACTCTAGAGTTGGAATTTTGGGTATGAGACAAATCAGAGCCTTATTGAGCTTAGAGGGCATATGGCCAGTTCTAAAAACTTCAGCTACAAAATCAAACAAATCAGTGCACACAAGGTCCCAGTTCTTTTGGTAGAATATTGGGGGAAGGCCATAAGGGCTAGGGATTTTCAAGGAGCCCATGGAAAATAGAGCTTGCCGAACTTCCTCTAAAGTTGACTAAAGGCATAAAATGTCATTGGTCTCCATCGAGACCATTGTGTCCACTTGGCTAATAACAAAATGAAGAGCTTCACGGTTAAGATGTTCTGATGAGAAGCTTCTTTTAAAATGCTCCATAATAAGTCTATGTAGCTCAATATTAGAGGTAGTCCATTCACCAGAGTTCTTCTTGAGCTTGAGGATGTTGTAGGAATTGTGTCGTTGAACTGTTGTGGCATGAAAAAGGTAGTATTAAGATCTCTACTCTTAAGCCATTCCACCCAAGACTTTTGAGCCCAAAGATCTTTCTCCTTTGCCAACTCGTTTTCTAGAAAGTCATACACTGTTTTGATGCTTGTTTGGGTGACACCAGATTGATCCATGCTTTGTAAGCGCTCCAGCTCCTTCTTGAGGTTATTGATGTTGGTCTGGATATGCTCAAAGACTTCTCTGTTCCACCTTTGAAAACTTCCTTGCAGTTACCAGCTCTACGTTGGAATTGGGAAGCAGCTAATCCATATAGTGGGGTATGCCAAGCTTTCAAAGTTGTCGCCTTACACTGTGGGTACCTTAACCACATTGCTTTAAAGCAAAATGGTTTTGGCCCCTTGGGTTTTCCTCTAGATGTGTCAACAAGAATTGGATTATGGTCTCACCCGAGAGCTGGGTGAAGAAAGACGATTGCATCTTCAAATGTTCTCCTGTATGCTGCATTCGAGAAAGTACGATCTAGGCGTATGTGTATATTAGCATTGCCTGTTATGTGATTACTCCAAGTGTATTAGGCCCTTTTAATCCCAGATCCATGAGGTTGTAATTATTGATCATGTCTTGGAATTGAATGGAGTCATTTCAGATGCTGGAACTTCCTCCAACCTTCTCATGCCAACCCAAATAGGAGTTGAAGACCTAAACACAACAATAGTTCATTCATCGTTGCCCTCATGTTATTTAATTTATCCCAAACGACCTGGCGATTAGCACAAACTGGATCGTTGTAGATGCAAGTAAGGAGGAATGGATCTTTCTAGTACATAGAGGCAACACAGTCGAGCATTCTATTATCAAAATAAGAAATATTCAAACTTACATTTGATTGCTAACAAATGGTAAGTCCGCCAGCAGTGCCAATTACATCGACGACAAAGTGAGAATAAAAATTAAGACTTCTACAAATACACAAAAGCTTGGTCGAGTTATAGCGCAATTCCATAAGGAAAATGATAACCGAATTGTCATTTTTGGAGAGGCTTCACAATGAATGAATTGCCAAGGAGCTCCCCAATCCTTGGCAATTATAGCTCAAGACTTTCATGGGGACCCATAAGACTGATATCCCCCATCCACTACAGGGCCATTCAGTAAAAATTGATTTCCATCATCTTTTAAATTTTAAATTTCCATTTTTTGACTTACCAGTCTGCTTGTTCTTTTGGCTCTCTTAGCTTTGGATCTAGTTTTGCTTGGTTCACCTAGGGGTTTGAGGTTCAGTTTGCCCTGAAGATGACTTAGTTGAGGGGACTGGTGATTGATCATGCTTTTTTTTTTTGTAGCTATTGGTGAGCTGGGTTGGTGATGGTTAAAACGGCGTGGTGAGTTAAGGGGGCATGGGGGGAGTGAGGTAGTTGTTGGGAGGTTAACAGGGCAATGGGATGTGATTCCAGGCTTGAAGTTTCTAGGGTTGGTTGTGGCATTAGGTATTGGCTACAACTGGGTTGTATTGTGGGTTTGATATAGAGCATGCAACAAGTTGGGGTAAGAGGTTTAACAACCCATGGGTAAGGTCAGGATGAAGGTTTAGGTAAGCTTGGAGATAGGCCATTTGGTTATTATGCTGTACTAGGCTATTCATGTAGGTGGGCCTGTAATGGGGAATGGCTGGGTGCATATAGGCCTGTAAAGGAAAGTCTGGGATGATTGTAGGTGACATGGTTTGGCCAACAAACTGGATGGGATAGTTTGGGAGAGGGTGAGTGGCTCCAGCTTGGTTTTCGATGCTTGGTCTGGGATACGGTAGGGGACAATTCAATAACTTCCAATCATCATAGGTAGTGCAGGCTTGATTACCTGACCCGACAGATACACTGGCACTATACTGATATTTCTCCCAATTGTCACATCACTTTTTTCAGGACTTCATTGCAACAAGATAAAGATACAGTTTTGTCTCAATAAAATGTTGGATTAAGTTTTCTTTCAAGAATCTCTTCACTAAAGATGATGTGAAACTGTAAATGGACTTTGGGTTTATCATTAACTCCCACCCCTATTGTTCATGATACGAAATAACTTATCTAGACTATCAGATGCTCAACAGATAGGGTAGGTCAAGAGGTTCTCACTTCACCATGGGAGGAGAAAATGGGTCCTAAAAATGTTTCTCGTATTTGGTAAAAATCCTTCTAGATTCTTTTTTTTACAATTCTAGATCATTTTTTTCTTTTTTTGGCATCCAACACACAACCTAAAGGAAACTTCTACTAAGAATCAAATCAAAGGAGTAGCAGAAGCTGGAAAGAATTTGACATTTCATTCTAGTGTTTGAGACTTGGAATAATTTTTCAGCCCAAGGCCAATATTATTTGGATCATTTATAAATGTCAGCTCAAGCTTCTAAAGGGACCCACCATTTTCCATCCTGTGTTCCTCTGTGCTGACTACTCTGTGTGTGTGGTTCTTGTGTATTCTCTTCGTACATTTCTTCTATCCGAAGGAAACCCTAGTCCGTAGCCATGGTGAAGGATAGCAAGAAGGTAAAGAAAAGGAAAGAAGAGACAATGCCGACCAAGAATCTCCCTGAGGTTGTCATCAAGGACATACTTCTAGTCAAGTCTCTTTTAAGGCTTAGGTGCGTATGCAAAACCTGGTGTGCTCTTATAAGTGATCGTGTTTTCGTCAGAATGCACGTCAACCGATCCCTTGCAAGCAATAACAATCTCAGCCTCATTTTAACAGGCCTTGTCTACTTTATCAAATTAAATGTTTGCGAACAACAAGTTGCAAAAAAATTCAATCATCCGCTCAAGGCTCTATACGATACCAGAGTAGTGGGTTCTTGCATTGGCTTACTTTGCATATCCAAAGGCGAGAAAGACATAATCCTCTGGAATCCTTCTACAATAAGGCATCATAAGCTTCCCTTTAGGAGCATAGAGGTTCCTGTCAAATTCTGCATTAACCCTTTCATTGCTTACAGATTCGGTTACGAACTCACCATTGACGATTATAAGCTAGTAAGGGTTGTACAGACTTCTGGTGATGATGGCTACACATGGCATTCGGAGGGGGAGGTCTACTCATTTAGCACCAACTCATGGAGAAGGATCGAGGACATGGCCTTCCACCTCACCACAAGCCTAACTGTGATTTTTTGCAAATTCTGCTCTTTATTGGGTTGCAGATCGCTTGAAGGGACCTTTTACCCCACCCAGTATAATCGTTTCCTTTGACCTTAAGGATGAGGAGTTTCGAGAGGTGCCACTGCCTGAGTTCGTGGACATTAAGTTTCACATGACTATTGGGGTTCTTGGATGATAACTCTGTATGGTCTGTAACTTCGACAGGGTTTGCGTTGAGGTTTAGGTTATGAAGAATTATGGAATGAGAGACACCTAGGAGAATCAATTCTTGATTAAACATCTATCGCGGATGAGGTCTTTTATGTTTTTCAGGCCTGTATTTTATTCAAAGAATGGTGAATTGTACTTGTGAAGGATTCACGAGAGTTGTTCATGGATGTTCCGTTTTGATAATTTTTCTCGTGCATCTTACTAGAGTTCTCTCTTTCTCTATCTTTTTGTGTGTGTGTGTGTGTCCATTATCATACATATTTTCTGAATACACATAAAAATGACACTATTAATCTTATTGGAAACAAATTGCATACAAAGTTAGGTTACAACTTTTTTGACATCTTGAGGGGTGTCAATAAGAAAATCTCTATAAAAAATAAGGCCCTTAAGAACTACTTTCAAGGCTTCAAATCAAGTCTCTTCAAAGCCTGGTGTATGTGCTCCTATAACCGATCTTGCTTTCGTCAAAATGCACCTCAACCAATCCCTTGCAAGCAATAGCAACCTCAGCCTCATTTTCAGAAACTTCTCCTATCTCTACTCTGTTGTCTTAGATGCTTGCAAACTCATTCATACACTCAAATCTTCATGGTATGAAACCATCAAAGTATTGGGTTCTTACAATGGCTTACTTTGTATATCCTTGGAGAGGGACATATTCCTCTGGAATCCTTCTACTAGAAGGCATCAAAAGCTACCCATTACACCTATAGATTCTCCTGATAGATTCTGCAATGGCTAAAGCATTTTTTACTGAATCCAATTAACCCCACCACCGACGATTACAAGCTGGTAAGGATTGTGCAATTTTATGGTGATGACTACTCTTGAAATTGGGAGGTAAAGGTCTACTCACTTAGCACCTACTCATGGAGCTCAGTTCATACCAACTCGTGGAGAACGATCAGGGACATGCTCTTCCTCATCAACATATGCCTTGATGGGGGTTCTTATAATTCTACTCTTTATTGGGTTGCACTGTTACAGGACCTTTCATCGTCCCCAAAATTATCGTTTTCTTTGACCTTAAAGATGAGCTGTATCGAGAGGTGGCACTGCTGATTTGTGGACAATGATAAGTTTGACGTGATTGTTGGGGTTCTTGGAGGACAGCTTTGCATGGTCTGTAACTTCGACAAGGTCAGTGTTGAGGTTTGGGTTATAAAGGATTATGGAATGAGAGACTCTTGGGAGAATCAGTTCTCGATCAAACAACTAACACGGATGAGGTCTTTTATGTTTGTTAGGTCTGTATGTTATTTAAAGAATGGTGAAATTGTACTCGCGAAGGATTCGAGAGAGCTATTCATGTATGATCCCCGTAGAGAGGATTCATGGTGTTTGATATATGATTAAAACAGAGATATGTGTTTGAGTTAAAATAATACCGCAAGCGTACGGGTCAATCGTAGCTACGGGTCGAACACGAGGAGATATACGCCACTCTATTTAATTAACTTAAAAGTAATGCCAAGTGAACCAAATTAAAGTGTTAAATTAAACTAATTAAATTAATGAAAATTAATGCATCCTAACTCATAAGCATCTAACAAAATTAAGGGATTAAATTGGCATCCTAACACATGAGCATCTAACCTATCAAACTAACGCAAATTGAAAGGAATAAAAATGCAGCCACACATAATAACCACATAAAAAAGAATAAGGGAATAAAAGTGCATCCACAAACCACAACCATATAAAAAAAATAAAAGAAATAGAGAGAGAAGAAGAAGAAGATAGAGAGAGATAGAGGAGAGGGAGAATGAGATTAAGAGTTTAGATAGTAAAACCTGGATGTGCTTGCATGAATGTAACTGAAAAGCTTGAATACTTCATAAACTTACATTGGCCTCCTCTTCTAAATCTTCAAGTCTTGTCATCAACTTAAGAACTTAGACTAGAAGGCTTAAAACCTAAACTAGAATTAAGAAATTACAACCCAATTGAAGACTTAAATTGAAATTAAAGCATAAACTAAACCTATTACAACCAGTAAATGAAAATCAAAAAGCAAACTAGAACTTAGAAAAGCCAAAAATCACAACTTAAAAGGAAAAGAAGAAAAGAAATTTTACTAAGTGAATGAACTAAAAATTACACTAAAAACTGAATTAAAATTGAACTAGAAACTAACTAAAAAACTAACTTCTTACAACTCAAAGGGCAAGGAGTATTTATAGGGGGAAGAGAGGAGAAGAGGGAAGTGTAGGAGAAATATTTCCTAAGAAAAGAGAATATTCTCTTCTCTTTCCTCTTTTACAATGCCTTGAATCTTAAAAAAAAAAGAAAAACAATAAAAAGAAGAAGAAGAGAAGATTGTTTACATAGACCTTCTATTTCTAGAAAAGTAAACTTCCAATTCTAACAAGTGCTTCCTTTTCTTTGTAGATATCTTCTCCAAGCAATAAAATCAAAGCATCTTTGATTTTTCAACTTTCCATAGGTGAGAGAATATCTTTCAAAATAAATCTATCCCAAGTAGAATTTCAGAAGTGCCCTTGAGAAGTTGGAGGAGAGAGAGAGTAAGGGTGATGACTAGGATTCCTTCAAGAATAAATAAAATACCCATTCTTTCCTTCAGAAAACGTGGAGCATGGGGTGCTTATATAGGCCTCACCATTGTGTTCCTTGTGAGAAATCACCCAAAATAGACCCAAATTTCGTCCAATTTGGAGTTCGGGAGCCCAAGATATCTCAAGTTGAAGTTGGACTGTCCAGAGCCCTCCAAATGCAATCTTTCGGGTACAGGAAATATAACTTCTAATAATTGCGTTAAGGCCCCTAAAATCTTCACTTTCGCTTCACTTTGTCCCCGGCCGACTGTCAATAATTACAAATAAACTCCTACAGACCATTTTCGTGCTTCGTTACGGAAACGGCCATAACTTCTTCGTTTCAACTCGGAATCAAGTGCCGTTTGAACCGTTGCGAACCTGACTCGATGGGCTACACATCCAAGCCATTAACACATTTAAACAGCTTAAAAACATTTTTTTAGCATCATCTTCTCCATTTTCACAAGAATTCACCTAAAACCTGAAAAGCACAAGAAAGCACCGAGTAACTCTGTCCAATGTGGTAAAATGTATGCTTTATGCCCTAAGATTTCACACATAAATGTGCTCATCAATATGCATTGAGAGTTTTGTTCCACTCAATGCCAAAGATGGAATTGAACAAGTAGAAACGAATAAATAGAATAGGGAGGGAGTAGGTAATAATATACTATCATTTTATTGACATGGTAATTGATACACGTCAAGTTACTATTCCTATATTTACCATTGTTTCCTCCTCTTTTGTGTTTTTATATTTTTTTTTCTGAAATTATTGTTTCATCTCAAAAACACACACAACTGAATCTACCATTCTTGCAACTATCTGAATTTGCAATGCAATAATCAATCTAAGTTTCAAGTTGCTTGCCTTCAAATTGAAGGAAATGTTGGCTGAAGACATGAGTTGACCCTTGCATGTTTTCTGTAAAATGCTAGTCTCTTAAAAAAAATTCCTCTCCTTTCCTTTGTTGGGAGTAATGCACTTGGGAGACGTGAAAGGGATATTTAATTTACCCATCAATTGTAATTACTTAAGATCTTTCCATGTGAATCAAAGTTAAGTTACTTGGATAAGAGTGAGGTAGTGAGCCATACTTTTCACATAAATTCTTTTCGATTTAATTAATCAGGCCACTAGAAGGGCTTTTAGAAATGCTGCTTATTTCCCCTGTTGAACTACTCATTAAAGGGGAGAAGCTGCATCTATAAGAACTACTTATTGAAAATAGTGAAGTTTTTACATCATTATATATTTGTTGAATTGACATTATGTGGTGGAGAGAGACATAAGGCTTATTACCGCTTATTGGCTAATTGAAAAATTTTCCGTAACTAGAGTGGACTGCAAGACAAGAATATGTGAAGCCAAAGTTAAAATAGTTTGGAGTGAGTTTTGTGTGCTGTCCTATACTCCTTTATAATGGAAACTTATTGACACTGTTTTTGGAAATGCTTTTCTTAACATAGTTTGTTCTTAAACTAAAAAAATTAAAATTTGATGTCTGAACAATGATAAGATTATGGTGAAATTAAAATTTTAAGGTTGGTAACAAACTAATTGGGAATGGGAAAACAAATGATGAGGCAATGAAGACCATATTTACTAAGTATATTCTATGGTATTCTTTCTTTTCTAGTACATAATCTGTTGACAGTACTTGGATATTGTTGATATTGGTGTCCTTATGTTTTCTATGGTTTTGAATATATTATAACTCCCTGACTTCAGTCTTTTTGTTCAAACTCCTTAAAACTGTTAATACAACAGGGGAGGCTATCTCCTTAAAAAAAAAAATAATAATAATAATAAGATAATTATGTTTTATGAAAGATTCCATTGAGTTGTTTGTTGAACTATTGGATCAGTCAGCTGACTTGGAAACTTATTGACACTGTTTTTGGAAATGCTTTTCTTAACATAGTTTGTTCTTAAACTAAAAAAATTAAAATTTGATGTCTGAACAATGATAAGATTATGGTGAAATTAAAATTTTAAGGTTGGTAACAAACTAATTGGGAATGGGAAAACAAATGATGAGGCAATGAAGACCATATTTACTAAGTATATTCTATGGTATTCTTTCTTTTCTAGTACATAATCTGTTGACAGTACTTGGATATTGTTGATATTGGTGTCCTTATGTTTTCTATGGTTTTGAATATATTATAACTCCCTGACTTCAGTCTTTTTGTTCAAACTCCTTAAAACTGTTAATACAACAGGGGAGGCTATCTCCTTAAAAAAAAAAATAATAATAATAATAAGATAATTATGTTTTATGAAAGATTCCATTGAGTTGTTTGTTGAACTATTGGATCAGTCAGCTGACTTGTCACCCCGTGGAACTTATCGATGACCTTAAGGTGCTCTACTCACCTGTCATGTTCCAGCCAATTGTAGCTGGCCCAAGTGGCAAAACTAGCTTTAAAAGTCAGGACTATGAGAATACTATTGAGAGTGCATTCTAATCTATGATTTTTTGAAAATACATAGGTCCATAGACATATAAGGGAGAATATTTGAATGGAATTGAGCTTGGCATTTGCGTGTGCTCTAGCTAGACGTTGCCCTTCTACCCAATCCAGAATTGCTATATCATATTGTGACAGAATTACATGGACTAATTAGGTAAGCTTATTTGTATGGGGTCATGAAGTGGCAATTTCCCCTTCGTGAATAGGTCTTTATCATTTTCATTGGGTTTTCACTTTGAATTTTTTTTTATTTTTTTTATTTTTTTATGAGTACCAAAATCATTATGAAGAAATGTCGACTTTGTTGGATTGTCCTATTTGGAATCCATTGAAGCTATTGTCTCGTAAGTATTTGGCTAGCCTTAGGAAAATAATCCTCTGTAGTGCGGGCATCTTGTGGTGCCTTGCGGTTCGGGCTTGAGAGCTCGACACGTGGAAGATGCAACATCCAACGGGTGCCAAGCTCGAGAAGAAAGAAAAACTGGCTCGATTAAGCTCGCACTGTTGGATGAAGCATCTTCCACGTGTCGAGCTGTCAAGCCCGAACTGCAAAGCATCACAAGATGCCCGAATTGCAGAGAATTTTAATCCCCTTATTCCTTGATTTGGCTTATTAAATTCACAAAGCAAAGCTATGGTTGTATCACAAAATTTTCAATCCCAATTCACCTTCACTGAAAACATCTAATTCAAAAACGAGATTGGTTCACCAACAATTTCTTTTGCAAACCAACTTGGTCTCTTAAAGTATTTCTTGGTGGTAAGAGATGCACTCTGTCTTGTATAACAGGCAAACAACTCTTTATTACATTGTAACCAACAAGATGGCTGGACCAAGTTTTCCTTCACCAACGATGAAAGAGAACATCTTAAGTGACAACATTCAACCTTTGGATTAGACTGGGAAAGGATGTTCTTGCCTCCATATAATAGAGGGTGAGAGTTAATAATGAAACTCACTTGCCCAATAATCCAATCATAAGGTTACGCCTTGGTGGATGAAAAGATGGCGAGAAAAAATTTTCTCGTATAAATTTATTGCTTCCTCAAAAAGGAGGATCTTATAGGAAAGGGAGGAAACAATATGTATATCAAACAGGAGCTCTAACACGCCGGACTATCCAAAGGTGGACACGGGTGGAGAAATGCAGTTTTTAAGATCTGCCCGCTCCCAGGGGGACTCGATATCATGACCTCTGCCTGCTTTGATACCATGTTGGAACCACTTCCTCTTAACGACCGACCTTGTAGGAAAGGGAGGAAACAATATGTATATCGAACAGGAGCTCTAACATGGAGGATCATCCAAAGGTGGACACGGGTGGATAAATGCATCTTTTAACACTTATCATACGCAAATAGTCCATCATAAGTTTACGCTGCGATGGATGAATAGATGGCAACAAAAAACTTTCTCTTATAATCTTATCGTGTTTCTCTTTGTTATTCACCATTGTCTCATTGAAATATCTTGTTTAGTTAAAAAATTATAGTTTACTTCTTTTGGGGAGAGGGTTCTTTGAGCAAGCGGCATGCGAAGCACACCAATATGAAACAACTAAATGGTTTTGTACATAGGGGATAGAGGTCTTTTTTTTTTTTTTTTGATATGAAGAACTTTATTAAGGAAAACATGCTACAACACAAGGTTGGAGAGCGGACATAACTTAGGTAACCAAGGAGTGGAAACTGGCCAAATTGTTGAGCATGTAAGCGACAGGGCCATCCGGGCCAAGGAGTCAGCCACAGTATTGATCTCCCTTGGAACAAAAGAAACAAATACAAGAAGTGAAAATAGATGATAAATGAGAAATATCATCCATAATAGGCCGTATCAGCAGTGGTGAAGGTGTGCTTCTAGCCGATAGAGGTCTGATAAGAGTTAGATTATCGGACTCTATAATAATTCTCATATGGCCAAAGGATTGTAGATCCAATAAACATAGACGCATAGCCAACACTTCTCCTAACAAAATATCTTCAAACTCCAGTGGAGAAGACATTGCACGAAGAAGCAAACCAGTAGAATCCCGCCATACATAACCAACACCACCCAACGTTGAATCCAACATCAAACTTGCATCACAATTACATTTAATGTAACCCACTTCTAGTGGCTGCCATTGTTGTTCGTCTACAGTATGAACAATGGAAGCAACACTTGCAACAGACTTTGCTGCCACAAACTCCTTGAAATCCAAATGTGCTGCCAGGATCACTTCTTCAGGTTTCCATAATTGACGGCAAAAAACACAGTCATTGTGTGAAACCCATAGGTACCAACAAAGAAAACTCATATGAGTAATCTTGAAACATGATTCTTTCTTCCCCAAATGGCTGAAAGAATGCCAACTAGAAACCCGGTCACCAATAGTAAAATGTGGGCATGTAGAGAAATTGCAGACAGTGTTACTACCAAACCATAGAGCCCTTGAGAAAGTACAGTCAAATATTCCAGATCACCACACCGAACACAAATAGGATCCAAACGAATATTACGCTGCTAAAATGCATCTCCAGTGGCAAGACCCCCAATACATGCTCTCCAAAGAAATCATTGAATCTTAGGTATAGTTCGACTGTTCCAAGTGGCTTTCCAAACTGAAGTGGGAATCAATTCCCAATAGTGAACTCTTGAAGAGGAAGCAGCACCATGAGCCTTCAAAGTTTCATAATTAGATAACATATGATAAGCACTATGAACAGAAAATACACCATTTTTGCTTGCAGCCCACCTTAGTGTGTCTTGTTGTGGAAACATGGGCAGGGTAATCTTCATGATTTCACCAACCTCATATGGACTAAATAAGGATTGAAGAAGATCATGATGCCAACTTCTTGATATTGGATCAATAAGATCAGATACCAACATCACCATGGAACTTGTAGGCTGACTAGATGTAATTTTGAAGCCATAGATAGAAGGAATCCAACCATCGTCCCAAACATTAATACTATCACCACAACCAACTCTCCAATATAAATCAGAAAATAAAACATCTTTTCCAGTCATAATGCTTCTCCATCCCCAACTTGGTTGATGACCCAACTTTGCATTCAAGAAGATTTTAGGAAACAGTACAAGAGACTATTAAAATCAGACCAAAGTCTCCATGCAATTTTTGAGAGTAAGCATTTTTATGCCTCTTAGGATCACGAAAACCCAGACCACCACTTTCCTTAGATAAGCATAACCTATCCCAAGAAACCCAATGTAATTTAGGCTTACCATGAGATTCTCCCCAGAAAAAATTTGAAGTACTTCTTTTCACATGTTCATGGTGTGCTGCCGCCAATTTGAAATGCAAACAAGCATAATTTGGTTAGAATAAACCACTGACTTAATTAGAACTTGCTTGCCTGCATGGGATAATAACTTTGACTGTCATCCTTGTACTTTGGCATCCACCCTTTGTGAAAGTTCCTTAAACAAAGATGATTTTGAAACCCCAAAATCCGTTGGTAAACCAAAGTATTTCTTAGGACTAGAACCATATTGAATTTTGAGGACCCTTGAGAACCATATTTTAATTCTTGAATGTTTATTTGGAGAGAAAGTCAAACATGATTTCTTCAAATTTATCTCTTGACCAGATGCCTTGCAATAGAGTGAAAGAAAATCTCTCAAAGCACATAATTCCTCTAATTTCCCCTTCGCAAATAAGAGGCTATCATCAGCAAAGAGTAAGTGAGTTATAGCAGGAGTTCGATTCCTCACTTTTATACCTCTTATAACACCATTATTCTCAGCCTTTAGAAGTAAACAATTGAGTGCATGAGAACATAGAATAAACATTGTTGGTGAGAGTGGATCACTTTGGCGAATACCACGTGTAAGAACAATAGAAGCATGTGAAGCACCATTTATAAGTATATGGTATGAAACAGAAGATAAGCAACTCATTACCAACTTCACCCAATTTGGTGCAAATCCCATTTTAAGAAGCATACGTTCAATAAAAGGTCATTCAAGCCTATCATTTGCTTTCTTCATATCAAGCTTCAAGGCAATAAACTTTTTCTTACCCTTCTTCCTCTTATTTATGTAATAAAAAAGTTCATGAGCAATATAAACATTATCCAATATTGCTCTATTGGGAATAAATGCAGATTGAAAATGGGACACAATTTCATCCAAAATAGCCTTCAAACGGGTAGCAATTATTTTTGTTACTACTTTGTCAACAATAGTAGATAAAGCAATGGGACAAAATTGTTCCGGTCCTTCAGGCTGTGAAACTTTTGGTATTAAACAAACCAAAGTTTCATTAAGTTGTGGGGACATTTAAGAAGACTCAAAGCAAGATGTTATAAAAACATATAGATCTGCATGGATAATATCCCAATATCATTGAAAGAAAGTCGGAGGGAAGCTATCAACACCAAGAGATTTCAAAGGACTCATTGAAAATAATGCAATACACATCTCCTGCATAGATGGACTAGAACATAAGACTTCATTCATATCAGCAGAAATAGCAGGGTCATGTGAAAAGGAGAGATAAAGAGAGTGGTTCCTAGTGTACCCCCAAAACCTTTTTTTCTCTCTCTCTCTCTGAGCAAGTTCTCCTTCACCCACAAATCTATGTCATTATTATTCCCTCCCCATTTGTTTGAGGTCTGAAACATCCTTCACTGTCCTGCCACCCATCCAAGGTCAATGATGTTCATCAATGAAGAAATTTCTCATTTATCGTGGCTTGAAAATTCAGTCTAGTTATTAATGTAACAATTGAAGGTGATGTTCAAAAAATCACAAAACAAATTTGAATCATTCATTTTTACGTTATTTATTTAATCTACGAATAAATGTTGGCAGTACACATGCATGGCCATGCAAGGGTTGTGTGCCAATACAAAAGGGAATATTTGATGAGTGCGTAGGGTATTTACTTTCCACACAATTGAGAATCCGACATGTGTCATGGCCCAGATGGAGAAGACTAACACTCGTTAACTTTGTTTTTAGACTTGTTGCCCTTTTTTAAAAATTATTTTCATCTCTTTTTGGAAACATTAAAAGGATGCAATCTAGAAGTTCAGGTTTCCTACCTTCAAACCAATCTCCATCGATCTTCTCCTTCTTCCTCTCTCCCTAGTCCCTAATCCGTGTATCTGCGTGTGGTTTGCCATTTGGGTACAAATCCGAATAGAGAGTTTCCCTTTCTTACTATCTCTGCGTGTGTTTGGAAAGCATATCTGTCTTACCAGGAAAAAAAAACACGAGGCTTGCTAATCTTCTTTTCATCTCGCATTCGTACACATTAGAGCTCCCTCTATGGGAATCCTTTTCAATCGGCTGTGAATTAAGACATCGGTCTCCGTCTTCCATCTTTGAAACCAATTGGGTTGTAACCATGAATCTATATAAAAGCATGAAATCTACCATATTTGAAGAGCACAGAGAAACAATTTCTGATGATAATGATAATGATGTTGAAGAACTAGGGAAGAAGCAGAGGTCATTGTCCAACACATAACCAACAACCTTCTCATCCTTAACGAGCAATACTGTACGCCACATCTTGACAACAATAACATAGAAAATTTTTTAGAAGAAAGAGATAGGGGTTGTATAATGGGTTTGGTATTTGACATTATGTTGGAGACTGGTATAAAAATTGATATTTGTGTTTCATGTTTCTTCTTAATAATCAATGTTTGAAACTGCATCTGAGAACTGTGTTCGCGGGTGGCAAGCAATCAGCGAGGCTAAGAGTCTACCTTTTCTCACTCGTAAAAGTTGTATACTGATTTGTTTAGAGTCGGAGGTTTTAGTTTAAAGTGCAACATCCATCTCTCTCTCTTGTTAGGGGTCAGAGGTTTTAGTTTAATTTGCAACATCTCTCTCTCTCTCTCCCTCATACACAGAGACAAAGCTTATAGTTTTGTCCGTTCTACAGTCCATTAACAAAAAGCCATTAGCGAAAGACTTGTGATGTAAACTAAACAGCTAGTGACTCCAAATTACCACTTCACCTACGTTCATCCAAGGCTAACTTCTTTCAAGATTAAAAAAATGAGGAAAACTTAATAATGTAACAAAAAAGAGGGAAAGAGAGGTTCTAAATTAAGGTGAAAAGAAAAGTTCAAGAATTGGAGAAACTGTTGGGTTCTCCAAGTGCAGAGACAAGGAGCACTAGCAAGAGAGGAAGAGTGAGAAGATGGAGTTTGGTTTGCAGTTAGGAAACCTAAAACTTCTGGGTTGCGTCCGTATTCAAAAGAGATGAAAATAATTGAAAAAAAAAAAGGCAAAAAGTTTGAAAACAAAATTAACCGGTGTGGATAGTAAATACCCTCCGCATATGTGGAGTTGATCCGGACTCATATTTCATTTAATTTGACGTGTGACTAATCTATACCATGTGCTCTTTATCCAACCATTGGAATGTTTTTTTTTTTTTTTTGGGTAAAGCCATTGAAATGTTAATATTATCTATATATGTGGTTGAATAAAAAAATATAACATATTTTTAGAAAACATAGGAAAAACATAATTTTGTGACAATAATAATTTTTTTTTGCCAAAAGGTTTCATGCATGGTCACAATGCCTTTGGATCAAAATAATAAGAGTCAAAATGACTAACAACCTCCTATTTTATGAATTGCGTAGAGTACCACCTTTAAGGCTATGGTCACTATACCTTATGGATGGTGTGAGATTGACTCTGGTGGTTAAATGTTGTCAGGAAGGATTCCAGTTCTGGACCCCCCTCCCCCATTCTTTTTTGTTTTTTTAAATAACAAAATATGAAATTTTACTTCACTTTGAGTCCTAGTTTGTCCTTATTTGTTTGCACTCATCATGGATGATTTAACCAGACACATCCAAGATGAGGTTCCTTGATGTATGCTATTCGTTGATGATATTGTTTTGATAGATAAGACAGTGGGAGGGATTAATGCAAAACTTAACTTATGGAGATCAAGCTTGGAATCAAGAGGGTTAAGTTAAGCATAACAAAGACAGAATATATGATGTGTAACTTCAGTCAAACCAGGAGAGGGGATGAAGTGATGAAACTAGAGGAGCAAGAGCTACCACAAAGTGAATGCTTTCGATACCTGGGGTCAATCATTAACAAAGAGGGTGATATAGAGGATGATGTTTCCCACAAAATTAAAGTAGAATGGATGAAGTAGAGAGGTGCATCGGGAGTACGTGTTATGAGATAAACGCATGTTTGTTAAGCTTAAAGGGAAATTTTACAAGACAGTAATACAACCAGCTATGACTTATGGGGCGGAATATTGGGTGGTTAAGAAGAATAATATAAATAAGATGAGTGTAGCGAAAATGAGGATGTTGAGTTGGATGTGCGGCAAGACCATGAGAGATAGAGTAAGGGACAATTGTATTAGAATCGATTTAGGAGTTGCACCAATCCAAGACAAGCTCCATGAGAGTCGCCTGCGATGTTATGGTCATGTCCAACGGAGACCCATGGATGCACCAGTAAGGAAAAGTGACCAGATTCAACTTAACAGAGCTAAAAGGGGCAGGGGCAGGCCTAAGATGACTATTGGTGAAGTGGTAAGAAAGGATATGCATGTGGTAGGGCTCGATCCTAGTATGATTGCGGATAGAATTGTTTGGAGGACAAGAACCCGTGTAGTCGACCCCTTGTACGTAGGGAGATGTTCCTAGGATGCTGCTTTGACTATTGCTTCGACTTCTACCTTTACTTATTTTCTTTTTTTACTTCTTCATATCTCTCTTACCTCAATTGTTGTCTTAGCATCTATTGGATCCATGTAGTCGACCCCTTGTACGTAGGGAGATGTTCCTAGGATGCTGCTTTGACTATTGCTTCGACTTCTACCTTTACTTATTTTCTTTTTTTACTTCTTCTTGTCTCTCTTACCTCAATTGCTGTCTTAGCATCTATTGGATCCATGTAGTCGATCCCATTTTATTGGGATAAGGCTATGGTTGTTGTTATTGTTGTTTGTTTTTTTTTTTTAGGTTAATTGGGAGCTTTACATATATGGTTGATAGAAGGGGGGGGATAAGATACCAGCCAAGAGACTCGAACTCGAGACCTCTTGGTGAACATGGGCATGAAGCGCACCATGGCTCACCTCTTGGGGTTTTTTTTTTGTTGTTGTTGTTGTCTGAGTCTTAGTAAAAGTACGAATAGAAAGCCAGAAACCCTAGAATACGCAGGCTGGCTACCTACGCCTGCATCACGTTTCAATATTATCTCTGACGATGAAGCGCTTGGGGCCATGTTAGTACGCTACGCACTTCTCTCACTGTAAGAAAACTCCATAATTATGTAATTTATTATAAAAAGATGCTCGAAATGCGGGAGGAAGACCCGAAGAAAATCCAGAGGAGATGCAGGGCGATGAGGCGAGGGAGGTGCTAGGTTTTCCACCGAATTCTCACCCGACACCATTGCAGGTACGGTTGGTTAACTTGCTATATACTCAAATTCACTCTTAACATCTTCAGATTAGATTCAATTATTGTTTTTCATGCTATTTTTCTTCGTCTAGCTTCGTCAATCTCTGGTGATGAATTTGGGGAAGGGAAAAATTATAATAAGAAAATGAAATATTATTGCAATTCAATACCGACTCAGAGTATTTTCGTGATTCCGTGGCTAGAGGTTGCCGATAGGGTTCTGTTGTTGTTGAGTTTGTTCTGTTATAGCTGGGATTTCTTGTGCGCAGTAGTTGTTCATTTAGGCTTTTAGGGTTTAGGGTTTCTCCGCTAATTGGAGCAGAGGGTGATTTAATTTGAAGTGGTACTTTCGAGTTTCTAATTTCTGAATGGAATTTGGAATTCAATTGGCCAGAACGTGTTTTTGGGTGTGGTTGAGACTTGAGAGCTGTGGCTACCACAGTGGTCCCTATGAACTCAGATTGTGTGAAAGAAGAAAAAGATTTTGTTTTCTGTATATGAAGGGATAACAGGAATGGTATATGATGCATTTGGTGCCACAGTACTTTTTATGATATTTATTATTTTAAATTTATAGTTTGTTGTTAGAAGATTTCCGGATATTTATCATAGAGCTAGCCATGTGGTACATAGTCTTATGATTCACTTTTTTTTTTTTTTTTGGGTAAGACAGTATGATTCACCTGCGCATAGATTTCTTGGCATTAAGTATATATAGCATTAAATAAATTATATGTAATGAACCTCAGGTTGCTATTGTCTAAACATGTACACCCTAACTTGCATTTTCCCATGTGACACCAGTATGACGCTATCGTATATAAATAATGTGCACGAATTGATTCCAAGTACTGAGCTTTAACAAAAACTAAAAGTAAGAAGTATAGTTTTGTCCTTGCCTTCAGTTGCTTAAATAGGGTTTCTATAGAGGCCTGAAAGGTTTGGTTGGAAACTTGGAACTAAGGTTCTGCCCAAAAGCTAATTTTAATGTTGCCAATTTACCCTCTTTTGCAATCAGTTTCACTACAGCACCCGCTGCTATAGCTAATTGTCCACCATTTCCAGAAACAGTGGTAAAGATCTTGTTTGGTGACAAAGTCTCTTTAGCTTGGGTCTTTAGTGGGCTTGGTAGAAATTTGTTTTAGGCTCCTAGTGAAACTGAAGAAGGGAACCAAGATTGTCTGCTTTAATGGTGGGCTGCTCTCTCCCTTTTTACCAAATCTTTTCATGACCCTATTCATGTGTGTTCATCATTTTTGCTTTAATTTTTTTTCTTTTGGAGGTGTGGCATCTTGTGTGAAACTTCTTTATTTGGATCAGAATGAACTGGTTGAGGTAAAATAGCTAAATGAATGGGGAGGATGATAAAAGAAACATATTTCCTCTATGATATTGTAAGTTGGAGGAGCCTGGACATTTGTCATTGCTGTATTGGTTGCGTTCACTTTGTGAATGTCATTACTTGGTCCTACACTCCTACCGAAAGTTAGTATCTAGAGTGCAGTGCTAGCACCATGCCAAATAAGGCCAGTTGGAGACTTGGAGATCAGCTTGCTACAGGATCATAGGAAAAAAGTCAAAACCAGATTTAGGATAAAACTTATCAATGTAGTTAAAATAGATTGTATAAGCCAAATCTCCAGGTCGATTGGTGTGTTAGGTAAGTAATAACTCATCACAGTTTGACAGAAATCTGAGGTTGTATTTGAAGATACTGAAATATCCTACTGTAGGTTGAAAATTGAAAACCCAGAGAAATAGCAGATTCGATGGGCAGGTTCTAAGATTTCAAACCAGAATTCAATGAAGATAGTAATTAGAGATTCGGGAAAGTAATTGAAACCAGATGCTTGAAAACAGAAATCAGATCTAGAAATCAATTAGATTTTGGGGGCTTAAATCTGAACTGAAGCCAAAACAGGAAAAAAAATAGAAAATATTATCAGGAATCACAACCTGTACCCCAACCTTGGAATCACCATCAAGGGTTCATGGAAATTGGAATCGCCACTAGGGTTCCTACTGAATCACCACAGCAAGGAGCATTTTGAATCACCACAGAACCAAAGGCAAAAATCCATCTTTCATTCATCAAATTCGCGTGCTAGGCTGTAGTTCCCTACAAACTTACATAAAAGACTCAAAACAGAACTCAAACTAAGCCTTAAACTCCTCCAGCCAATAGCTTACGTTGGTGATGCAGTAACACTTGCCTGGTTAGACTAGCATGACCAGCTTTGGAAACCCAAACCCAGACAAAACTGCTCCAGCCCGTTGGTCTAATAAGGGTTGGAAGTAGTTTAGTTAGTCTTTATGTCTTTTATTCATGTTAGATACATAGGAATAGGAGATGGAGTTAGATTGCAGTTTCAGTCTTGGAGTCTAGTTAGGAGTCTTGTTTGTTTTTCTTTATATAATTGCATGCAACCAATGTTGGAAGACCAATTTGAAAATGCTAAGTGATATTGGGTTGCTCATGTGAGTGTGTGGTTCGTGATTCTCTCCCTCCCCTGCGACTATGGGCTCCATCTCAGATTTTCCCTCTTCTCACTCTGAGACTCCTTCTCAGATTTTCCCTCTTCTCTAATCTGCCCTCCACCAATTTGGTATCAGAGCCAAATTTTCCTCTTTTCCTTCTTCAAGGTACGTTACCCCTACTTCCTGTGATTCCATATATCTTCACTCTCCTTCTCCATTATTCCTCTTATTTTCTTTTCTATCTTGTATTCCTTTCCCCTATTAGCGATTTTGCTGATCAATGAGGAGTTTGTTGGAACTCTATTTCTGCAACACAGATCAACCCCAACCCCTTCCGCTCCACCCTCCTGCCCCTTCCTTCGGGTCCCGTAAGGGGGGGGGGGAGGGAGGGAGGGAGAGAGAGAGTCCTACCCTTTAGGTTTCGAAGACCATCATCGTAGCTTCGATTCCTACCCTCTGCGGTACCAGATTTCTGGAGATGGAAGTTCCTTGTTGAAGTCAAACACAGTCCACCATTGTTATCCCACTCCCCAGGTCGAGAACGACCCACCTTCTCACCCATGATAACTCCCTCCCTCTCTTTTAACCCCAACTTTCGAATATTCCTCCCTGTTGAGTTATGTAACCTGATAAGGGTATTTTCTATTTTTTCCCCATAGCTAGTATAGTCGGCTATGTAGGGACTTACTTGTAATTTTGGCTCCCTCATTGAAAGATATAAATAAAGGGGCTTAGTGATCACATAGATCATTCAAGCCATTCCTGTTTTTCTGTTTTGCTAACATGCTATCAGAGCTAAAACCTACTCTGATCTAAGTTTCCAAAAACCCACCTCCCTTCCATCGTTTTTCCCTTCTTTCTCTTTCCTTCGATCTCTTCCCTCCTTTTCTTCTTAGTTCTTCTCCTTCACCTAAGGGCAGCACTAATGAGGTGATCTTATGATCTAATTGCTGCCCTCAAACCTACCTCCTTTTTTCGATGTCATAAACCCTACTTCCACCCGATAGATGCTGCCCTCTTCCTTGCGATATTGGAGTTCTCCAAGTTTTTGAAGATTCAGCTTCTACTACTTTTCTGGGTTGATCTTCCCTTTGTTGCAGCTTCATCTACAGCCTTTCTTTGAAGACCCCTAACAATCGATTTTCCCTTTCAGGTTTTCTAAAAAGCCCTGACATATATCGATTTCTGGCTGCTTGCTGCTGCTGCTATTTTTCAGAACAGTTCACTACCTTCAAGGAGGCCACTCGACCTTGCTTTCAGCCTCAGGTTCCGAGTTTTTTGGCCCCATCAGGTTTCCTTGCTTATTTGGATCGTTTTCAGCCTCTGGAGTTTCCTATCGATTCCAGATTTGTTCTTCTTGGTTGGCTGCATCTTTCATTACTTCTGCAAGTGTTTAGTTGGCTGCAAGTATGACAGGCTCCGACACTTCTTCTGCAACTTCTGGGAGTGAGGGACAGCCACAGACAGATTTTCTTCCCATTGCTGCTCCTATTAAGCTCGATGGCACTAACTACCTCATGTGGTCTCGGTCTACCTATCTGACCATTGCTGGCCGAGGGCTTACTGGCCATATTCTTGGAACTAACACCATGCCAGCAGAGCCTGACCTTCAACAAGAAAAGTGGATGTGTCATGATGCAATGGTTATGTCCTATTTGCTCCACTATATGCAGCCGGATCTCTCTAGCAACTACTTACTCCTTGAGACAGCTCATCAGATCTGGAGTGCTGCCAAGGAGAATTATGTGCAGGTTGGGAATGATGCTCAGGTGTATGAGATTTGCAAGAAAGTTCATGGTACCACTCAGAAGGAGCTGTTCGTATCTCAGTACTATGCTGCCCTCAAAAGTATATGGCATCAATTGGACCATTACTCTGATTTTCAGCCTTCTACTGCTGCTGATATTGCTGCCTATCACAAACACGTCGACAAAATACGTGTGTATGACTTCTTGGCAGGCCTGAATGTTGAATTTGATCCTATTCAAGTGCAAGTTCTTGGCTGGTCTCCCTTTCCTGCACTAGAGCAGTCCTTTTCTTTGGTTCATACAGAGGAGACTCGTCGGGCTGCTATGTTGCATTCCCATACTGTTGATCGCTCTGCTTTACAGGCTGCTTCTAGCCCTGCTACTCTTACCATCACAGATGGTGGTAATGCTGCCTCCAAAGAGCCTGTCAAGTATGAACACTGCCACAAACCCTATCACACTAAGGCCCAATGCTGAAAATTACATTGGAAGCCTGCTGATTTTGAGGCGAAACGAGGCTGGGGGAAGCCCAAACCGAAGGCTAATCTTACTTATTTTATTTCCTCCAAAATAAGCCCATTTTTGCTTATTTATCTGCATCAGTATCTCCTTCATACTGTCCATGGTTGGCTTTGAATTTTAACTAGCCTATTGAACAGGTATAGTTCTGTATTTTAAAGGAAGAGCATGAGAAGTTGTTGGTTCCCCTTCAATTCGGTTCTTATATTGTTTGGTAGGTTGCTAACTTTCTGGAGGACACTTCCATGTACATGAGGTCCGCTATCAAATCTGCTTCATGCCTATAGAGATTTTGTGATGTAGGAATACTGTAGGATGCACTTTGGTAATGTCCAACATGACACATTTGTAAATGATTTTTTGATTGTAGTGGCATATAGTTATATTGAAAACATAATAATGTACTAAAGAGGTCCGATCCTACTGTTAAATCTGGCAAAGGAAAAAGCTGCTAATCTGGAGGGTCGTGCTTGGCGCGTTGGTCAAGTGCTCGCTTGGTCACGGGTTCAAGTCCTGGAAACAGCCTCTCTGGAAACAGGGGTAAGGCTGCGTACATTAGACCCTCCCCGGCCCTACTAAACGCGGGAGCCTTGTGCACTGGGTACGACCTTTTCTCAAATGTCGTGCTTGGCGCGTTGATCAAGTGCTCACTTGCTGAACGCTTGGTCACGGGTTCAAGTCCTGGAAACAGCCTCTCTGGCAACAGGGGTAAGGCTGCGTTCATTTGACCCTTCCCAGACCCTGCTAAATGCGGGAGCCTTGTGCATTAGGTACGGCCTTTATATATATAAAGAGAAATAATCACAAGGCAATGTCTACCTAGATTTTTTTGGAGAAAGAGTGGTTGGGGTGGGATTCGATCCCCAGACCTGGCCATGAAAATCCAAGATCCTTGCTGCTGCTGGGGTATTCTCAAAGAATATTGTGAATCTGCTGGAGTATGGACTGATCATGGTCTCCAATTTAGATGCTAATACTGAAGCTTCTCCCAAGAGATGTGAAGGTTTCCCAAGATCCTTACTGCTGGGGTATTCTCAAAGAATATTGTGAATCTGCTGGAGTATGGACTGATCATGGTCTCCAATTTAGATGCTAATACTGAAGGTTCTCCCAAGAGATGTGAAAGTTTCTAAGAATCATCTAACAGGTAGCTTGTTTAATCAATAATGACAGATGAGTTTCTTTCCATGACTTGGATTGAAACCAAACCATCAACAAATGTCATCACCGGACCTCTGTATCCTATAGGTATAGAGTATACTAGAAGACGAGTTTGCTGATTTTTATTGATATGTAACATTGTCAAATCTAGTTATCACCATGTGATGGATTTAAGCTAACATCTTAGCAGGTTTCAGAATCCTCCCACGGGCAGAATCGCATTTAGACACAACCAGCAAAGTAAACTTGTGGTATCTCCCAAACAAGTATGATCAGCCCCAAATTAATAGGGTAACTTGGTCTCCTCAAGTCCTTCAACCTCTCAAAGTATGGCTCCAATCCAATGGTTGGGTTTGGAGATATTATCTATTGAAATCGTAACTAAGAGTTCAGAATCAGAAACTAAACAATTTCAACGCATCAACACAACAATTCAACTCCAAATTAGCATCATATCAACTACTCATAAGAATGGAACGTTATACATAAATCCATCCTAATCCAATGGCCACAATGCATAACCAAAGACCCACATGTAAATAGTAACTAACAACAGAATTAGTATCAGAAGTACTCCTCCAACCGCAGAGATAAACCAACATATAATGCTTCAAAACTCACCACCAATCGATGGCCAGAATAATGTATAGCAGTACCTGTTCATGTTAATTATCAACAAGAACAGAAAGAGCAACATTACCTCAGAATTAGTGACCACCACCACAAGTAGCCCAACCGTTGGTCAGATCAATCCCTCAATATAGTCAATGGAAGGCTACAAAAGTTCACCATGGTTGGATGACTTGATGAGCCATAACAGCACCTTCATTGTCACAGTCCAGTGTCTTAAAACAGAGAACCCACACACGCAATCTGTGGTAGAAATCTTCAAATGCAAGAACATGTGTCCAGCAGTTTATACTATCAATAACCTTGTAACAGCAACAAAATAAGGTCAAGAAAACACCACAATACTGGTAGCGCAGGTATGAAGATTTCAGAACCAGAAAATAAGATTATAGAAACCACCGGGGGGGGGGGGGGAGGAGAAAATAGAAGGGAAAACGATGGATATGACTAAGGCCTCTCACCTATTGCCTTGGTTAGTGTCTCACCAACCGATGAGGCCTCTCACCCCCCCCCCTCACTGTCTCTCACAGCAGACAAGGTTTAAGTCAAAAAAAAAAATTTTAACTTCAAAATCTTGGAATGTGGTAGCGCCCCTTTTTATTAAAAACAGCAACAAGGGTTCCCCCTTGCATGGAGATGGAATCAACAAGAACAAACTCAGCCTTATCCCAACTTAATGGGGTTGGCTACATGGATCCAAACAAAACAAAGTAGGAGAAACTGACAAATGACAAAAAACAAGAAATGAAAAGTGGAAAATGACAAATGAAAGATGGAAAATAAATATAAAAGAAAAAAAATAAAGATGAAAGATGCAAGTAAAAGGAAAGCGGCTCAGCCCAGCAAGTCAGGAGAATCTCAGCTAAATGGAGGCTGCTACATGGATCCTTGCCTCCAATAGGCTTTATCCGAGGTCATACTTGGTACAAGACCTAGACTATGCATGTCCTTCCTCACAACTTCTCCTATGGTCATTTTAGGCCTGTCCCTCGCTCTTTTGGCTCCTTCAATCAGGATCGTATCACTCTTCTTTACTAGGGCGTCCCTGGGCCGCCGTTGAACATGACCATACCACCTCAAACGACTCTCTCAGAGCTTCTCAGCATGGAGATGAAATATCCCTACAAAATTGTACAAGATTAAAATAGAAACTAATCTTAGAGTGAGAGCTAACTTCTAGAGACATTACACTAAATAGCAACTACTACTATCCTGTAGTAAATGGAAACAAATAATAAGATCTTTTAATAATCACCCACGCAAGGCATGAATTCTGTAGTAATGGACTTAAACCTGGCCCACGATAGTGGACCTAAAGATGGGCTGGCGGTTGGCCCTTCTTCTTTTCCTATCTACGACCTACATCACCATATAAGTGAATTTTCTTATCCTATTTTGGATGCTACTATTCAGCTTTTCTAATCAAGTTTCTAGCTCTTGTTGATGGGATGACCATTTGTAAAGGGATATTTTGGTGGTTCTTTGAGCGTCATAGAGGCGGACCTTGGTGCAACGGTAAAGGTTGCTCCAGTGTGACCAAGTGGTCATGGGTTCAAGTCTGGAACCAGCCTCTTAGCGAAAACAGAGGTAAGACTGCATACATTATGACCCTCCCCAGACCTTGCAGTGGCGGGAGCCTCCTGCATTGGGTACGCCCTTTTTTTGAGCAGTTGTTCTTGCAAAAGTAAAAAAAAATGACAAGTTGGTTATCAACTATAGTCGGCCCTCTTCTCTTGGGAGGGGGGGGAATTGTCCCTCTTATAATATGGTTATGGTGGGAAATAATCTACTTATTGTAAGTAATAACTATAAAACTTTTTTCTCTTTTGCAAATACATTTTTAAAGCTTCATATATTGTTACATTTGTATTGGGCAACTCCATTTGTTATTAGTGTTACTAAATGATCAAAACTATAGTTGTCACAGAGTCTAGGTAATTTAGTCCTAGATTGGTAGGAGACCAACTAGGAGCCAGTAGACCAGGATCTGATATGAACTGGTATTCCAATTAGGTCAAAATATGGTTTTAGGTCAAAATTAGGGTTAGGGTTTGAGGTGTTGGTTATGCTAGGCAGGTGTAGGGGAGTCTATCAGTGAAGGTCCTGAGATGTTTTGATGGGTGGAAGTGTGTAAACTTGAATGGGCGGCAAGTGAGGGTTAGGGTTTGGGGTTTTGGGTTTTGGAAAAGGGGAAAAGATGGATTTCTAGGGTTTGACTGGACAAAGTTAAGCAAACTTGAATAGTTTTCTTAGGAGGGTATGGAGGATAATTGGTTAGATTAGTAGACTGTTATGTCGGTTGGTTTGGGCCGTAGGGAATTTAGGATATAGGAAAACTGAAATTAACAAAGAGGAAAATTAGGGTTGGGGTTGTAGAGGGTTAGAAGGAGGAGGATGGGGATACCTCAAACTTACTGTAGTAGCAGATTACTCTTGGCAGCAGCTTTTCTGAGGATGAAACTTGAATAAAAATTGAATCTTTGAACTTGAACTTGAATAAAAATCTGATCTTGAACTTCAACTTGAATAAAAAATCAGATCTTGAACTTGAACTTGAAAGTATAACTTGAGAGGAACCATTCGAGCTTCACACCGCAGAGTGTCGATTGGATCAAACACTAATTCAACCAACGAACCACCCGGGCTTCATACCACAAGGTGTCGATTGGATCATACACCAATCCCACCAGCTTTGATCACACACACAAAGCAGATCTTCAATAGAAGAAAGGTTGTAGTAGCTTACAAGAGCAGATTTCATAAAACTGTGAGGTAAAGAGGCGCCCCATGGTTTGCCTTTATTTATAATGGCCAAAGGCCTAAATTCCTATGCAGCCTAGGAATAAGAAATCCTAGGCTGAGTCTAAATACAAAACAATCCCTCTAAACTTCAGGTAGAGGTGTGGACCCTAAAATATGACTTAAGTTAAAAAGATTCTATTCTAAAAGAATATCCTAAAATCACTTAAATTGGATAGTGGTTCAATCGATTCAATTTAAAACACTAAAACATGAAAATAAACTAAGTATAGGGCTAATCCCGTATGCAACTTATGTACCCCAACTTTCGGCCCATAAAAGTGGCCTATTAGATAGAAAACCTATGGGATCAAAGGCCCAACATGTCTATAACCCAACCCTAGATTTATTTCTAAGGAAAGCAGCCGAATTTGGTGATAAACCTGCATCAGCTCTCCCCAGCTTGAAAAATTCGTCCTTGAATTTTGTAGTGATGAGGGGGAAACAACATGTGAGTAGCAGCGTTGACCATTCCCAAGCAGAATTTTGGTTGCTTGTAGACTTTAGGGATGGAGTATTCAAGGCGTGGAGCTTTCTCTTCAACGAACCATAGTGGCATAACAAAATCTATGTGCTCGACCTCTGATTCAATATCAATTGTGTATGTCGTGTTCATAGAGTCTTCAAAAGTGGTAACCTTTTCATCCAAGACTTGAGGCGCAAATTGTACCTCTTCAAGAACAGCATCTTGATGGCCAATGATTTCCTGCGGAGTGCTCTCAACCACCTCTTTAGTAACCACATGAACCGGATAGGTGTCTTCCTCATCAAGCATGTTGTCATAATAACCAGCTTCATAGTCTCCAGCATCCATGGGATAAGGATGCAAACCTTCATCTTCAGCTTGATCTTCCTTTTCAGCAACAACAATAGGCTTTCTACGATGAGGGCAGTCCTTTGCATAGTGCCCATTGTCTTGGCAGTGGAAGCATTAGACTTTGTCAGTACTAGCCATAAGGGCTTTACCCTTGTTGTCAACTTGTGGAGGACAGGAGGAGTTGCAGGACGTGAAGGTCCAACAGTAGAAGAGCCAGTAGTAAAAGGTTTGGATGCTGGAAAATTTTTGGTGTTGTCGACAGTAAGAGGACCAAACCGTTTATTTGGTGGTGCCAATAGCTCTTCTGCCTTGAGAGCTTTCTCAAAGCAGTCCTTAACATTGAACACATCTGCCACACCAAGTGTTTTAGTTTTATCTGGTGGTGCTGTCGATCTCTATCTTCTCTGTCGTCTCTATACCTGTTCTATACCTGTCCTCTCTATATCTGTCTTCTCTATTTTTGTCTTCTCTATATCTGTCCCTGTCATCCCTATACCTGTCCCTGTCTCTTCGGTGAGGTCGGTGGACTTGGGATTGCAACTGATATCTGTCCTCTTCCATGGACAGATTGCTGTCTCTAGCAGGAGTAACCTGTCGTTGCTCAATAACTTGCATCGTATCATTGATAGACCTGTGTTCAGTCTGTAACTGCTGCATCATGTCAAGAACTTTTGTCATAGGGTCAGTGGAGACAGATGGAATAGGCTGGCCATGTTCATCCATAGCTCTCATACCACTTAATGTAGTCCTGGATTGGTAGGAGACGAACTAGGAGCCAGTAATCCAGGACATGGTATTCCAATTAGGTCAAAATTAGGGTTAGGGTTTGAGGTGTTGGTTATGCTAGGCAGGTGTAGGGGAGTCTATCAGTGAAGGTCCTGAGATGTTTTGGTGGGCGGAAGTGTGTAAACTTGAATGGGTAGCAAGTTAGGGTTTCGGGTTTTGAAAAAGAGGAAAAGATGGATTTCTAGGGTTTGCCTGGACTTCTAGAAGTTAACCAAACTTGAATGGTTTTCTTAAGAGGGGATGAGGGATAATCGATTAGATTAGTAGACTGTACTGCCGGTTGGTTTGGGCTGTAGGGAATTTAGGGTATGGGAAAACTGAAAATAACAAGGAAAACTAGGGTTGGGGTTGTAGAGGGTTAGAAGAAGAAGGATGGGGATGGGGATATCTCAAACTTAATGTAGTAGCAGATTACTCTTGGCAGCACCTTGTTTGAGGATGAAACTTGAATAAAAATTGAATCTTTGAACATGAACTTGAATAAAAATCAGATCTTGAATCTTGCTTGGACCTGGGCTTTACGGACTTTGTGGTTAACTCAGACTCGGCCATGACATTTAAAATGGTTAACTAGAAAAATTGTAATCTTTGGAAGGAGTGCTATACTCAAACTCTACTCAAGTCAGCCTTATTCCAACAGTTTATAGATAAGCTATACATACATATATTTCTTCTCAAGACTAATAATACATAGAAAGTAAAAGAAAGTACATGCTGTCAGTGTGTAGTTCCCTCTCACAGTCTGTCTCGTTTCTCCCTTCATTAAATATGTGTACCTCTTTCTCTCTCCTCATTAAATATATTGCTTCGCTGCCCGTTATTGGCTTGACAAGTAAGATTCTAATATAAGCAGGCAGCATGTTGATCCCTCTCCCTAAGTAAAAATTTACTAAAAAAGTTGGTAGATATTAGAATTATGAACTGTGGAATCAACTCGGATCTTCAAAGTACTATCAATTATAACAGATTACTTGTTTGTAAAATATTGATTGTCAGGGGCCTGCTCTATTCTATCTTTTTGAGCCAAATAATTTATATATTTTTGTACCCTAACGAATAAAATTAGTTACTGTTCACGAAAGTCATAAGGTTGCCGTTTTCCAGTGATAGTAGTTGCAAAATTGAAATAATCTTTCCAGGTAAAGCTATCCTTACAACTCACTAAGACTAGTAAACTTACGTAGACACTTATAATATGAAAACTGCAGGTTAAAGCGGCATACAAAAGGAGAGCATGGGAAACTCATCCTGATCGTTTTCCAGCACATGAAAAATCTCATGCAGAGTCTAAATTTAAACTGGTAAGCCATTTGGAAGTAAGCTGGGACTTAAAGCCCATGCTTTTGTGGTGGTTGTGCACAGTATATCAACCATTGCACTACAGACTGAGCTCCCTCACCCCTCCAACAGGGAGGAAACTTGGATTGTTTTTTTGTTGTTGATTATTTTGTGTTTGGGCACAATGCTTACATGCTTAAATATTAAGAAAGGGTTGCATCTCTAGGCCATTGGGTAAATTGTGTGCTGTATCATTTTTGGGAGTTATAACTATTGTTTGCATCATGAAGTTACTATGACCAAAAATTTTAAAAGTAAAACCTAATCTACTGACCCAGATAAAATTCTGTTATAGCATATTAATCCCCTCTCTAACCCTTCTACCACTGGCTGCAAAACTATCCTACATGGATCCCACGTGTGCCCCCCACTTGCAAACACTTTAAAAGAAAACTGTGGGCCTCCAAGAACATGCAAGCAGAGCTTATATTTCTTCTCTGTTCATCATTTATCCCTAGGAGCCCCATCAGATTTCATTCTTCATTATCCATTGCATGTTATTTGGTGTGATAAACTTTTCAAAATGTGAACTGCTACTTGGAATAAATACACGCGATGTAATTCATGCTGCAGGTCTTTGTATTTCGAAACGAGAACATGCATTTTGGAGTCATTGCCATTGATGCTCTTCGGCTATCCTTCAAACTGCTGCTTTAGTTAGCCACTTACCACATATTTCTTTGCTTGAAGAACCTTTGGTACATGAATACTCCTGGACAATAATAAGATCAATGCCATTTCTCAATTTGAAAAGAAGAATCACATCAAACTTTACTGTCCACTCCTATCTAGTAAATTGTGAAATTGAACCTTGAAAATTCCTTCAATTGTGCATGCCCTTGGTATGATTTTCCATTGAAAGTTATGAATTCCCTAGTTTAACCACTATGTCCGCTTCATGCAGATTTCTGAAGCATATTCATGCCTGCGGACTGGTAAATGTCACCTTTTTCTGTTCTATGAAAGCTCAAAAACGAAGAAGAAAAAAAAAATTATGGTTTGCAAGCTCTGTGGTTGACTACGAGTGTAAACTAAACAATTTTGAGTTCATTGGACACAGCCAAAATGATATAATGTTTCCAACTTTCCATTAACAATCTGTCGCCGCAGCACATTTCTGTAAATACGTTGCTATACTTTCATGAATTGATGAGTTATTTGATTTATTGTAATTGAACTAGTAAAAACAGTTGATATCATTAAATCTGAAGTTTTGATTCTTCATGTGCATTTACACTGATGTACTATGCATAAGAAACTGATTAGTTTTGCTCAAGGACTTCACTTTAATTTTTGAGGAAGAAACCGTAGGCCCGCAGGAGCTTTTGGACATTGGAGGGGGAATATAGTGGAAGGCTCTGGATTCATGAAGGATCTTCAGCAGATTGAACACACAGTGTATGTTGTGTGGTTGAAATTCCTCCCCCCCCCCCCCCCCCAACCTTTTATTATTTTGGTGTTTAACTAATAATAGAATAAGTTTAAGATATGTAGTGGGAGAAATTATAGGTTCTTGTATGTTGGAGTTCTGCTGCTTTTGGTCGTTGCCTGTAAAATGAGAACGGGTATATGTACCGAAACCACCTAAGTTTTATTTTTCTTTTGTTTGTTTTGGTAGTTTTCTTGGAGCTGCTTTTGCTTACCTGTATTTACATTTTAATAGTCATTTTTCTATTGAAGACCTGTAACGTTAGCTAGTGCAAAGGATGAAAGTGGAGATTTCGGTATTTTCTGTATCACCTGAACTGTATCCCAACTATTTAGAGCTGATTACATGGTGCTTATTCCATAATTTCATACATTCTTTTGAATTTTGAGTTTCTAAATCTCTTCTTGTCTCCTCAACCATTTTCGGTTTTAGCCTTCCTACCCTCTTACTGACTTCAACAGGAACCAAGAACTCCTTTTTGCTGGTGCCATAAGTGTTAGAGTTTATGTTTTAGGGGTATTTCTGTAACTGGTTATTATATTGTGCCTTAAGTTGTATTTTGTCTCTTGTTTCATCTTTTTCCGTTTACCTCCCTAGGGAGCTGTTTGTAATTCCAGTAGTTGATTAATGAAGAATATAGGGAAGAGAAATCGATTCTCTCCCCCATACGGTTGTATTCATTTCTCTTCTTCTCTTCTCAGCCTTTACCCTCTTACTTCTTATCTTGAATCAATCGTAGCTCATTTCTAACTTGGTATGAGAGCAGGTTTTGAGAGTCGACCTAGCTCTCCTTGACTCTCAACTCTCTTTGGAACCCTAGAAATGTAAAGGGGTTCCACTGAGATCATACTATGTAAAGAACTTCACATAGAATGATCTATTGTGGTTAAAGCAATGATGAATGGAGGAGGTCTCTTGGCTGGAAAACTGCATTGAAGCACTTGGAGATGAACCTAGAATTTTTGCCAGCCATTCTTGTCTCAGTTTTGATTCTGCCTCTTGGCAGGCTGTTGTCTTGAAGCTAGGCCCATTTGAGTCGCCTAGAGGTGTGTTTTTACAGCCCCAAGGGCTTGGTTCTTGAAGGGAGAAGGTTAGAGAGTGGTGCTCTTTTTTGTTGCTGCACAGAATTCTGCTACTGTTACTGCCAGCCCTGCCTTGTCCAGCTTGTCTCTCCCTCATCCCATCACCATTTGGAGTGGGACCAGCACCATTAGAATCGCCCAGGGGTCTTCTTTCAAACCCTCCAGCACTCGATTGAAGAGAGAAGCAGTTTGAGGAGCATAGTTCATCTCTTTGTTGCTCCAAAGGTACCGCCAGCCCTGTTTCTGCTCCATATTTGATTTTTTTTTTTTTTTGGAAACCAATGCATTGGTTGTTGAGATTGGAAGGTCTGCATGTTGTTACACTTGTTGGATGTTGGATGGTTATGAACTGAGGTTCTTTGAAGTTTTTTGGACTGTTATGTGGTGTATGGCTGCTGTGACTGCAGTTGGGCTGCATATGAGGTGTTTGATTTAATGTTTCTTAAGGATTTATCCTCCTTTTTACTGCTGTGACTACTTGGGGCAGTGTATTGCCCTTTGTTTGTGGGGTATCTTGCTTGTGTTTGGGTAGAGTTTACTCCTTATTTGTGCAAGACACCATTTTGATTTGTTGGGTACTTTTGGTACCATGTCTACTAGTTGGGGTGTTGAATTTCTTTGAGCTGTTCACCTTGTTTGGCTGTTGGACTGTGTTCTTTTTGGGTTGAGAATATACTTCCCCATTTGAATTTGGGTATTACTCCTATCTTGTAAGTGTGTTCTTTGGAGAAGTGAATCGACAGCGATTGTTTGGAGAGCTGTCTCTGTTTGGGTAGAGTGTGTACTCTCCATTGGATTTGAGTATTATTTTCTTTTTTCTGAGTATTCCTACATTATGTCAACTCTTGGAGGAAGAGGCCAAGGTCCACCCCAAGGAAATGACAGAGATAGGTTCTGTTGTGACCATTGTGGGAAGTCTAGGCACATGAGAGAGAGATGTTGGATACTTTATAGCTGTCCCCCTGGTATGCACGGCAGCAGGAGAGGGGGCATCAAAGCATGCTCCGTGATGACTGAGGTTGCACCTATGGGATCTCCATATGGACTACAGATAGACACCACATCCCTCACTCAGGATGATATTGCAGCATTTCGCAGGGTTTTCACATATCTGGATAGCCCACCTTCTACACCTGCAGTGCTAGATTCTTCAGCTTCCACTTTACAGGCCACTACATCTGGCCCTTCCACTACCTCTATATGGGTCATTGGCTCTGGAGCCACTGGCCATATGACTGGCATATCTCAATGTTATGACTCCTACTCTATCTGTTCTGGTGAGGAAAAGGTTAGAGTTGATGATGGTTCCCTTTCCTCTATTTCTGGTAAAGGTAGTGTTCGTATCACTTCTTCTATCTCCCTTGACTTTGTTCTTCATGTTCCTCACTTTCATACTAACCTCTTATCTGTGAGCCACCTAACCAAATCCTTGAATTGTTCTGTTACTTCTTTTCTATCTTATTGTGTTTTTCAGGATTTGATGACAAAGAGGGTAATTGGCAGAGGACGTGAGGAAAAGGGACTCTACCTTCTTGATCAAGGAACATCGCCTCTACCTACTGCTCAATCCTACGCATGTGGGCGTGATGGCAACAATACTGTTGACTCTGATGTTGTGGCATCAACGTTTGGGCCACCCTTCTTTTGGTGTTATGAGGACAAAATTGCGCCACTTGTTTTCTTCCATTCCTTCTTCCCATGTGTTTCAGTGTGAACCCTGTTTATTTGCCAAACATTGTCGTTCTTCGTATCCTTATCATGGTAATAGGTCCAATGTTCCTTTCCATATTGTGCACCCTGATGTTTGGGGCCCTTTTCCCACTACTTCTTTGTTTGGTTATCGTTATTTTGTTTCCTTTGTTGATGACTATCCTGGTCAATTGGACTTTTTTGATGAAACAAAAAAATGATGTTTATGATGCCTTTAAAAATTTTTATCAGCTCATTCATACCTAGTTTTGTACTCGCATTCAAATTGTTCGTTCTGATAAAGGGGGGGGGAGTATATGTATGGGGGGCTCCAACAGTTTTTTACTGATCATGGCATTATCCATCAAGTTGCTTGTGTTGACACCCCTCAACAGAATGGGGTGGGTGAAAGGAAAAATCGCCATTTGTTGCAAGTTACTAGGAGTCTCCTATTTGGCATGCATGTTCCTAAGACCTTTTGGTCTGAAGCCCTTCTTACCGCTGCCTTTTTAGTCAGTCGCATGTCCACTAAACTTCTTGGCTCCAAATCCCCTTTAGACTTGTCTCCTCAGATTTCTGTTTTCTCTCTTCCTCCCAAGGTGTTTGGATGTGTCTGCTATGTCCATGTCAATAAATGTGCTCGGACTAAGCTTGACCCCAAGGCACTCAAATGCATTTTCTTTGGATATTCCTCCTGAAATAAAGAGGTTGTTTCTATCCCTTTCCTTCCACTTTTACCTACTTCCCCATTTCTGATATTGGGAAACCTAAAGAATTATTGTCGAAAGTGGTTCTGGTAATGAGAAGGATTACCACATTACGTACACAAAAGATGAATGCTTGAAGAGTAAAGGAAAGAAGACTTGCCAAGAGCCCTCTTTGGATCCACATCCAGAGATACATCCTCCTCAATCAGGTAACATTCCTTTCTCTTCCTTTTGATTTAAACCTTCCTATTGTTGTTAGAAAAGGAAAGAGAGTTTGCACTAATTCTGTAGCTCAGTTTGTTTCCTATGATGCTCTCTCCCCTACAGGTCTTGCCTTCACTGTCGTTCTCTCTTCTATTTCCATTCCCAAAAATGTCACTGAGGCCATGTCTGACCCAAAGTGGAAGGGAGCCATGTCGGAGGAAGCCCTTGAGAATAATTGTACTTGGAAATTGGTGGATCTTCCCAGGGGGAGGAGGGTTCCAGTTGGATGTAGATGGGTCTATAAAGTCAAGTACCAATCAGATGGTACAGTTGAGAGATACAAGGCCCGGTTGGTGGCTAAAAGCTACAATCAGGTGTATGAGATTGATTATCAGGAGATATTTGCTCCTGTAGCGAAGCACAACTCAATAAGAGTTCTTTTATCTTTGGCGGCTAATAAAGATTGGCCATTGTATCAGGTGGATGTGAAGAATGCTTTCCTCCATGGTGATCTAGAAGAGGAAGTGTACATGCAAACTTTACCTGGCTTCAATTGTCCCTCAGTTGAAGGGAAAGTGTGCTTGCTCAAGAAGGCACTATATTGTCTCAAGCAGCCCTCGAAGGCTTGGTTTGAGAGGTTTAGACAAGCCATTTTGAAGAATGGTTATTCCCAGAGCCAAGTTGACCACACTTTATTTACCCGGCGAGGTAATGGTACCATCACAACCCTTATTGTCTATGTTAATAATATTGTAGTGATTGGAGATGACAGGGCTGAGATAGCTAGGCTAAAGACCTACTTGGCTCAACAGTTTGAGATTAAAGATTTGGGTCTCTTAAAGTACTTCTTGGGGATTGAAGTGTCAAGGTCTAAAAAGGGAATAAATATATGTCAAAGGAAGTTCGTCCTAGACTTGTTGAAAGAGACAGGTATGTTAGGTTGCAAACCTGCAAACTCTCCTATTGATTAGAATCATAAGTTAGGAGAAGATTGTGGACCTTCCCTTGTTGATGCTGGGAAATACCAGAGGCTTGTAGGGAAGTTGATTTATCTCTCTTTGACTCACCCAGATGTCACCTATGTAGTTGGGGTGATGAGTCAGTTTATGCATGCCCCCAAGAGTGGGCACCTGGTTGTTGTTTATCGGATTGTCAAATATTTGAAGTCCTCTCCAGGAAAAGGTCTCCTATATGACAAGTACAACCATTTTAGGATTGAAGGCTACACTGATGCTGATTGGGCTGGTTCAGTTTCTGACAGGTGATCTACATTTGGCTATTGTACTTTTGTGGGTGGTAATATGGTCACATGGAGGAGTAAAAAGCAACCAGTTGTGGCTCGGTCAAGTGCAGAGACAGAATTTAGAGCTATGGCTCATGGAGTATGTGAACTCCTATGGTTGAGACGGCTGGTCCAAGAGTTGGGATTTGATACTGAAGCACCTATGAGACTCTATTGTAATAACAAGGCTGCCATTAGTATAACACACAACCCTATGCAACATGACAGAACAAAGCACATTGAAGCTGACAGACACTTCATCAAAGAAAAGATTGACTCTGGGTACATTTGTACTCCCTTTGTGAAGATCGGTGATCAATTGGCAGACATCTTCACCAAAGGACTCATTTCTCATCAATTCTGTACTCTTCTATGCAAGCTGGGAATGTATGACATTTATTCTCCAGCTTGAGGGGGGAGTGTTAGAGTTTATGTTTTAGGGGTATTTTTGTAACTGGTTATTGTATTGTGCCTTAAGTTGTATTTTGTCTCTTGTTTCTTCTTTTTCCTTTTACCTCCCTAGGGAGCTGTTTGTAATTCCAGCAGTTGATTAATGAAGAATATAGGGAGAGAAATCGATTCTCTCTCCCATATGGTTGTATTCATTTCTCTTCTCTTTCCCTTCTCTCTTCGTCTCTTCTCAGCCTTTACCCTCTTACTTCTTATCTTGAATCAATCCTAGCTCATTTCTAACTATAAGTTCTCTGTTTCTCATGTCCTGACATTTGATTAAATGTACCCCTTAATGTTTACGGTTAATTCCAGCATTCTCATCTATACTAAAACTTACTTTATCAACATGTTGCTTCTTAATTTTTCAATGTTTTAGGCTGTAAAGATGCTATATTACAGCTATTCATGAATTTCCCCCTTCCATTTAATCTGTGTGCATCAGTTACTAGTGCTCAAGAAGTGCATTTTCAATTTATCTAGGTTATGTTGATGGCATGTGCATTATGAAATATTATATAACAGCCTTTTATTCAATGTGTCTAAAGACATGTTGGTTTCAACTAGGTTCACTTGGTGGGATTTTGTTCAATCAGTTAGCATCTTCGGTCTTGTATTGGTGGAACTTGGGTTTCCATGCCTTTCCCTACACCCTTCTCTGTCACAGTTTTTTATTTAAATTTTGTGGGGAAAGGTGTATTATGACGAGAACGTTTTCTGTACTGGGATTTGCTGCTGAAACAAACAGTGCCTTGAAGAAGGGGAAATTTTTTTTTTTTTGGGGGGGGGGACTGATGGGGTTAGGTTGCATGAACCCTAGGTTCAGATTATCCACCTTGTTTTACAGGATCTCAAAAAAAAATCCAAAACATAATTTAAGTCAACAATAGGGTCAAAGTCAACCTTATCAGTGATTCAGATTCTGTTCAATGATCATAAACTATTGGAATAAGCAAACCCCAGAATCAAGAATGTACAAGGCTGGATCCCCTTAAAAACTTATATAGAAGTCCCCAAAAACATACTTAAACACTAAAAAGGAAAGGCCTAACTTAATCTTTAATTAAAAAGGTAAAATAAACTGATAGGAAACTAGTAGGCGAGCCTTGTCGCAACGGTTAAGTTGCACTATTGCAACCTGTTGGTTGCAGGTTCCAAACTTGGAAACAGCCTCTCCTGCGAAGCAGAAGTAGGGGATGAGACTGCGTACATTTGCCCCTCCCAGACCCTACAGTAGTGGGAGCCTCGTGCACTGGGATGCTCTTTTTTTTAAACTGACAAGGAAACTAAAATAATGAAGGAATCCGACTCAAAACAGGATTGGACTTATTGAATCCTAATCCAATCTAACTAAAACACTTAGTAACAATTAAAATAAAGAAATAAAGGCGCTTAACTAGCTTCTACCCATATTATAGGCCCATTAAGGTGGTCATTACAATGAAAACTCATTGGATCAAAGGCCCAACACCTACATAACCGAACCCAAAGCTTATTTCCAATAAAATGCCCCTATTTAGGTGATTTAACTGCATTAGGGACCAACACAACTTACATATGCTGAAATAGATAGTACCATCTTCTCATTGTTTTTCTATTCTTGATTTCTGAACACTATTATGAACTGCCAATGGATCTGATCAACTTAACAGTTATGGAAGTCAAAGGACTGCTGCCTTCTTTTAATTCTCCTTTTCTACAAACCTTATTGCTGCGGGTAAGAAAATGTGTTATGCTGGTGCTCTTGGTGCCAAATTCATAATAATGTGATGACATGGAATGCTTTAAATCTATTAGAAGTATCTTTATGCTCTGCATGTCTTTCTTTTTGTAGCCCCTCTAACTGACTGCTTCTCAATCTATGCAGTTAAACCAGAGAAGGGTAAAAGTTGATAGTGTGCAACTTGCTGAATGGTTGAAGAGATGGCCCCACTGCGCTCCACAGGATTCATTGACCCTGGATGGGAGCATGGCACTGCTCAAGATGAGAGGAAAAAGAAAGTCAAATGCAATTACTGTGGGAAAGTTGTTAGTGGTGGAATATACAGATTAAAGCAACATTTAGCTAGAATTTCTGGGGAAGTTACATATTGCAAGAAGGCTCCAGAGGAAGTATGCTTGAAAATGAGAGAAGCTTTGGAGGGAAGTCGGTGTATCAAGAAACAAAGGCAATCTGAAGATGAAGAACAGGCATCTTTGGATTTTCATTCAAACGATGATTATGAAGAGGAGGAAGAGCCTGTTAGTTATAAAAGCAAAGGTAAACAAGTGATGGGTGATAAAAATTTGGTAATCAGTTTGGCTCCCCTTCGGTCATTAGGATATGTTGACCCGGGTTGGGAACACGGTGTTGCTCAAGATGAGAGGAAAAAGAAGGTAAAATGCAATTATTGTGAAAAAATAGTTAGTGGAGGTATAAACCGTTTTAAACAACATCTTGCCAGGATTCCAGGGGAAGTTGCATATTGTAAAAACGCTCCAGAGGAAGTATATCTTAAAATGAAGGAGAACATGAAATGGCACCGAACTGGCAGGAGACAGCGCCGATCTGGAGCTAAAGAGATTTCAGCTTTCTACATGCACTCAGATAATGAAGATGAAGAGGAAGAGCTGGAGCAGGATCTTCTACATGACAGAAGTAAGGAGAAGCTAGTGATTGGTGATAAAAGTTTGGGCAAAGATACGAGGAAAAGACACCTGGGTAGGTCCCCTGGTGATGGTACCAGTGGTACCAACCTGCGTATAAAGAGATCAAGGTTCGATCCTGTCATTTTAAAGTCACCAAAAAGTCAAACCCTGCCATCCTACAAGCAGGTGAAGGCGAAGACAGTGTCAGATAAAAGAACTCGTAAGGAAGTGATATCTGCAATCTGCAAGTTCTTTTATCATGCAGCAATTCCTTTGAATGCAGCAAGCTCCCCATACTTCCATAAGATGCTGGAGTTGGTTGGTCAATATGGTGAAGGATTTAAAGGCCCTTCTAGCCGATTGATTTCAGGTCGATTTCTTCAGGATGAGATTACACCAATCAAAGAATATCTTGTGGAATTTAAAGCATCATGGTCAATTACTGGTTGTACTATTATGGCAGATAGTTGGAAAGATGTACAGGGAAGGGCGTTGATCAATTTTTTGGTTTCATGTCCACGTGGTGTGTACTTTGTTTCTTCCATAGATGCAACAGATATAGTGGAAGATGCATCCAGCCTTTTTAAGTTGTTGGACAAAGTGGTGGAAGAGATTGGTGAGGAAAATGTGGTGCAGGTACCGCTCTTAGTTCATTTTTACTTGTCAACTTTTTTCAAATTATAATCCTTAACCATTTTCCACTAACTTCTATTTTAGGTAATTACTGAGAACACTGCCAGTTACAAGGCTGCTGGGAAGATGCTGGAGGAGAAGAGGAGGAATTTGTTCTGGACACCATGTGCTGCCTATTGTATTGATCGAATGCTTGAAGATTTTGTGAAGATAAAGTGGGTAGGTGAGTGCATGGACAAAGGCAAAAAAATTACGAAATTCATTTACAACCGAGCTTGGTTATTAAATCTTATGAAAAAAGAATTTACAGAAGGCCGGGATCTTCTCCGGCCTGCGGTTACAAGGTTTGCTACGAGTTTTGCTACTTTACAGAGCTTGTTGGACAATAGGATATATCTTAAAAGGATGTTCCAATCAATCAAATGGCTTTCATCCCGGTTCGCCAAATTGGATGAGGGAATGGAAGTTGAGAAAATTGTGTTAAATTCTACATTTTGGAAGAAGATGCAATTTGTCAGAAAATCTGTGGAGCCAATTGTTCAAGTACTTCAAAAGGTGGATGGTGATGAAGGTCTGTCCATGCCATCCATTTATAATGACATGTATAGATCTAAGCTAGCAGTGAAGGCTATTCATGGGGATGATGTACGAAAATATGGACCATTCTGGACTGTCATAGATAACCATTGGAACTCATTGTTTTATCATCCTCTATATGTGGCAGCCTACTTCCTCAATCCATCGTACCGCTACCGTCCTGATTTTTTAGCGGTATGAGGAATGAATATGATGAATTGTTGCTTGCAAATATTACGCTTATTATTTGTTCTATTTGAAATCTGCATAATTTTTTTACTCTCCTATTTAACTGTAGCATCCTGAGGTAATTCGTGGACTAAATGAATGCATCGTTCGACTAGAGCCGGACAGCAACAGGAGGATTTCTGCATCCATGCAGGTAATAATAATTCTTTGTATAAATTACCTACTATTCACCTTTTTTTTTCCTTCGTTATTTTTTAATATTGACTGTTGTTTCAGATTTCTGATTTTGTTTCCGCAAAAGCTGATTTTGGAACTGAGTTGGCCATAAGTACAAGGGCAGAGATTGATCCAGGTGATAATATTAGTTTATGCAGATTATCTTTAGATTGTGTATGTCTGTTTTACTTGTTTCACCTATGAGCCTTCAATAAATAAGTGCGTGAACATATGTAAAGATGTGCAGGTGTGTGTGTGTGTGTGTTCATGTGTCTTCCTTTTCTTTTTGGCATTTGGCTTCTTTTTGTAATAAATTGGCATTGTTGATTATTTTCTAGCTTCTTGGTGGCAACAACACGGGATAAATTGCTTGGAACTACAACGAATAGCTATTCGCATATTAAGTCAAACATGCTCTTCTTTTGGGTGTGAGCATAATTGGAGTATTTATGATCAGATCCATTGCAAGAGGCGCAATCGCCTGGCTCAGAAAAGATTGAATGACCTTATTTATGTCCATTACAACTTGCGTCTTAGGGAGCGCCAATTGAGAAGAAAGCCTGATGATGGTATCTCCCTTGACAATGTCCTGATAGAAAGCCTACTAGATGACTGGATTGTAGAGACAGAGAAACAAGCGCTGCAAGAAGACGAGGTTCTTTTATGAGCAAATTTAATTTCTTCAAAGTGTTCTTTCTCTATTGAGCATCTCTCTAGGTTCTCATTCACTTATGACAAAAACAACTAAAGCCCGTTTTGGTTACAGGAGATTCTCTATAATGAGATGGAGCAAGCAGAGGCAGATGAAAATGAGTTGATTGAGAATGAAGATGCAAATGATGAGACAAGAAAGGGAACTTTGGAGATGGGGGCATTGGTGGAATTAGTTGAACCTTTGGAGGTTCACCCTGCAAATATAGTTGCTGCTACTGATGATGATGATAATGATGATCTTGATTTTCTTGATGATGATTTGAGTGAATAATTGATTTATGTTGCTCGTCTAGTACGGATGAAGTAGTTAATTTGAAGAATGCTTACAATAATTGAATAGTGATAAGGCAATGCTTTGAAGTTACCCAAAGAAATTCTGATGATGTAATTTGTTGTGTAATTTATCAATTCAGAGGTAATCATTAAGTCCAATCTCTTGAGTTCTTGATTTGGTTTGTTTATATCCTGTATGTTTCTTTTGCTAGGTAAACAATGTTGATTCCCAGAGTGTGAACAGCCAGAATTTTGAGTATCTACCCCATGCCTCTGTGCTACATGATTCAGTAGATTGAGAGCAAGCTTCCAGTGATTTTGGTTTGTGCCACTTTTGGTTAGGGGGATGTTCAGATTAATCTATTATAGTCCACTTTTAATATTTCTAGATCCTTAAAATGCTGTGCCCTCTCCCCCCCCCCCCCCCCACAAGGCATAATTGATACTGATCTCTGTAATTGTTTATGTGACCTTCAACATGATAGGGGTTCTGTTTATTGTTTTCTGATATATTAGGCATTTGTGCATGCTCATAAACAGAATTTTCTTTTATTTCTATTCTTTCTGTTTAAGATATTGATTAGATACTAATTTTTATTTGGGCATTATTACAATTTTGACGTGATTTTCTCATTTCCATTTACTTCAGTATTTCTCAAGTCACATACGGTTGTCTAGTAATTACCTCCAGGCTGTAGGAGTCAGTCCAACTACTGAGCTGCAAACCATAATGAGAATGCCAAAATCCTTCTTGGAGTATATATTGTGTATACTCCAATGAAGGGAAATAATAATTTTGAAATGATGGGATAGATATCTGAGTGGTTGCTGAGTATTTCATCTCATGGCCATTACAGGTTCAGTGCAGCAAGGTTCAACATCAGGTAACTTTCTTTGCTATATATATCTATATATACGGATAAATTTGTGTGCCTAAGTTTCCCAACCACAATAATTCTTGACTAGCTACACGTACACGAGTTGTGAGAACGGGTGCTCCAAGGGTGCATGGGGCAAGGAGCAATAGTGCTTTGGTTAAGGCTCCATTTCTTTTTCTTATTCTGGGAACAGTTACACTCGGGGGTTTAAATGCTGCTAGGTGATTACAGTCTCATCCCAATTTAATTATTGTTTTGTTTCCCTTCATCCTTCAAAGTCTTATACTCGGGGAAATAAATGCTTATATATGTCATGCTAACATTGCAGGGCTTATCAAAGGCAAAAAGAATCATATCCTTCCCACAACCCGTTTCTTCCTTAAAACACAACAGGTACATCAGCGCCACAATTTGGTTTAAATTTTATCTGCATGAAACCTGGTATTGCTTATGGCTCACAAATGCACAATTTTAATGTGGAACCCCTGAATGGGCAATTCTTCCTGATAAGTGGAAAGTTAAAGTTCGCAGTATGTTTATAATAGTTGAATAAGTGTTTTTAATGGTGGCCTGATTTAATAAATCTTCATTTGTTTATCCAGAATACTCTTCTTATTCCTCTTATCCTTTTAGTTATGGACTATGGCTCCATATTGCGAGGCACGGAGCATTTGCTTGTGGTACTGAAATCTTGCTTTTAATTTTTTTCCCTTGAATTCCAACCCCACCCCCCCCCCCCCCCCCCCCCAAAAAAAAAAAAAAAAAAAACCTATCCTTTTTTTATTTATTAGCCCCTCCTTGATATTCTCTTCATGGAAGTGAATTGAATAAATTACCTAGGGATTTGCATTGAATGTCAGGATATCTTACAGTCTTCCAGCTTATATCAAACCCCAAGGCATAATAAGAATGAACTCATTTTGTCGTCTGGTACAAAAGATTGGACTATTTTCTTTTAATCAGAATTTGAGGGATTACAATTTTTGTATGTGCCTTCTATTAGATCATTTTGTGGAATGACATACTTTAGTATAGGGGAAGGTTGACACTGAGAGTGAAGGGAATCTCTAACGCAACACCAATCACAGCATTGGAAATGGTTTTGTGTTGTGTCAACACGGGGTCTACATGGTGAGTGAGTGAGTGAGTGAGTGAGAGGTCTACAGCCTTTTTCTGTTACCTTTAATCTCTGGCAAGGGGCAACTAGTGTTTTGAGCAATAGAAGGCTAGATCTTAGTATGGATTGGCTTGATTGCTTTAAGTCAGTTCTTTCTGATTTGAGCGATATGGAAGGTGAGTTGTATAATCTGAACCATTTGTTAGAAGGGTGGTTCTGTTTTTGCGCAAGATTTGTTCTTATCATGAATGTAGAGATGAGAATGCTCGTTTATTATGCTCCAGTGTAAAGGAGTTATGCATGGATTTTGATTGTCCTGTTTTTCTAATCAATCTTTTTCGGGGTTTGTTTTCCCGGCATTTCCAAGGCTAGAATCCTATTTGTTAATTGCCGTGTGGAATTTTGGCCTGAGTTCGGCTCTAGTGGAGGTAAGACAATGGCATGTACTCTAAATCGTTGGGTCAATTTGTCTTCTCCTTATGTGTGTTGTAGAAAGTTAATCATATTTCTGATTGTTCTATGCACGGTTTTTAAAAACTGGATTCAGCACCAACCAATGGTTTTGTCCAATGGTTGTGGTTTTAATGGTTAAATCACAGTTTACAAAAAAAATTGAACCAAACTAATTAAAATTTGGGAAAACAAAAGAATTAGGAAAAAAGAACGAAAAGATCCAGGAACAGGATGATTTGTCTTGATTTGCTTGGGCTGGAACAAACGACTGCATCTTTTTAGTAGTGAAAGATGAAAGAAAGCTAGTCCAAGATACAACACAGGATTGAGATTATTCTAATGGTCAAGGATTGAGATTATTCTAGTGGTCAGATGGAATTGTGACCAAGTGGTCACGGGTTCAAGTCTTTAAACAGAGTCTTTGTAAAAGTAGGGGGTAAGGTTGTATTACATTATGAGCCTTCCCAGACCCCACAGTGAGCCTTGTGCAGTGGGTACACTCTTCTTTTAGATGGAATTGTACTTCTTAGTTTTCTGATTTCATGTAGTTGCTTAATGCGTATCAATATCGGCCATATCACTCAACAACTTGAGTAGTATGTGCCCTTGTGGTGTTGCAAATCCTTGTTATCATTGATATGTATTGTCAGGAGAAGACTAAATGCCAGGACTGCTGGTAAGCTGGCTACCCTCCCTTTCTAAGTGAACTTGCACAGCATAGTATTCCCTGATTTTCAGGAAGTTTTGATGAGTAGGGTTGAAGTAAATCAGAAAAACATGAAGCAGAGAAGGCTCGACTTTGCCTATGATTTCCCTAATTTGTCTATAATTTGCCCTAACTTGCTTAGACATTAATAATAATCTTATGCTTGAATCTATCTATTGATTCCAAGGTTATCGTGTTGAATAAAATAAAGGATGGTGTGACGGAGCACTGGAGACATGCTCCAAAACATTTTCACATAAAAATAAACTAAGCTTAACATTCATGCCGAAAAAGGAATGTGAGGAGCTATAGCTTGCTGTCTGGCAGGAGCACCACAACCATGGTTAAGGATTCTCTCATATTGAATAGTCGTCGATAATTAACAATTCCTTTTCCTTTTCTGTCTTCTCTCACTTATTTTTGGATCAGGATCGTTTCTAGGGAGCCCAGCACCCAGGGCGTGCCCAGGGGGCATCCAGCAGTTGAGCTGTGACGCACATATCTTGGCGCATGCCTAGGGATGTGTGCGGCACAATCCAACGGTTGGATATACCCTGGGCATGCTGGGCTCCCAGGAGACGAGCTAAATTGCTTATTTTCGGTTTGTTTCCTTCTCCTTTCCACAATGCCCCCTCCTACGATTTTGTCATCCCAGCTGAAAAGCCATTTCATATGAGATTATTCCTCTTACATTAGAATCCAGTCTAAATCATCGCATCTCCATCCTCAATGTTCCCTTCTACGATATGTCATCCTGGCCAAACACTCCTTAACTACGACATCATATGCATTGGCATCAGAGTTTTAAAACGCAGAATTGAAGATATCTGGATTGGAATCGGACATATCAATCCTTTAGAATTCTGGAATCAGTCCTTCGATATAAAAATCAAAATTTATTTTAAAAAAAACTATTGAATTTTTAAGGTTTTTTGGTCTAAATTGGCTATATATTGGATCGGTCAGAATCGGCATCGGATGATTATAATCCAAACAGGCCGATTCACATATTCAATTCGCAATTATTAAAACCTTGATTGGCACATTCAAGAGCAATTCCATAATCAACACCATAACCATCTTTCACTATTACCATATCCACGAGCTACTCAACACGGTCTGGATAATGACTAAGGGAAAATTTCTCACTCCCCTATACTTGCCTTCAATTTTTTACTTAAAAGCATCTATCTTGTGTGACGTGCGAAGACTACCCTCAGTCTCTCACATGACTGCCCTGCAACCACTACTAATGATAAAACGATCTAAAATAAGAATTTAAATGGATAGTCGAAAATCCATATTCAATCCGTGTTCATCCGATTAACAGAATCTGTATTCAGAAAATCACTATCCAGAAAATATCCTAAATCGTCTAAAAACTAATTAGAAAGGAATATGGATATTTCAATTTTCGACCGATTATTATCTAATTCGTTTAACTATCTGACGGGTCAATAAAATATCCAATATATATATTTGTATCCATTTATCCAATTATAAAATTAATTACATATTAATTTTATAAATTACATTTAATGATAAGAATACAGTCCGCAATTTCTCTTCATGGGATACTCTTATTGTGGAGTCATTGGTGATTGGATAGTGGGCATTTGAGCAGTTGAACGGAAAAGTCCATTTTACCCTTACAAGTTATTCAACTGAAACTTATGAAGTTAAAATGACCAACTTACCCTTCTTCTTCTTCCTGCAACCACACCTCCTGCTGCAACCCACCCACCCATCCCTACCCCCTGAACTTCACACCACCCCCCTGTCATCCCCGCCACCCTTGCCCTATACTCCCAACAACCTCCGTCAAACCCACCCCGGGCCCCAACCCACCCGCATACCATCGCCCAAGGCCCTGCATCCCTTGTGCCTGTGCGCCTCTGCCTCTACCCCCTACCCTATCTGCCAACATCGTTTGATTCATGATATTTCTCCCTCTAAATACACTCACATCAGGAAATCTTGTAGGTTGACATTGAAGAAGAAAAACAATTAGATGACAGATCTGAAAACTTCTGAGGGATGGTTAACGTAAAACTAGGTAAGACAATAATGGTGGTTGTTTTCTTACCCTCTATGGCTAACTGATGAGGCATAAAACACCCCACCAATCAGAGGCTGCCACGTGGTCGACTTGAGGTCAGTCCAAGAACCGAGCTGAGCTGAGTAGGAAATCGGGCCGACCCGGTCTCCGATAGGTCACCTGATAGAGCCGAGCTCACACAAGTCAGACGGGGCTGAGGCCGAGCCCACACAAGTCAGCCATAAACTCCTGACCGAGCATACACGGGACAGCCTAGGCCTAGCTAACTGCCAAGACCAACCTCTCGGGCCGACCTCCCAGGCCGAGGTGACTGCCAAGGCTGACCTACCAGGCCGACCTCCTAAGCTGACCTCCGAGGCCGAGCCCTCCTCCACAGAAGCTACCATAGCGCCCCACCGAGGATCGCGGGGCCACGTCAGCACATCCCGAGAATCACGGGATAAGGATCGAACCACGATCCCAGCGCAATACGAAATCACACTTTACATGGACTCTTACCTTAATAAGAGCCCGACCCCGAAAATGGCTCTCCACTCAGCTTTATGCGAGAGGGCCTTCCAAAAGAAGGACTCCTACCATACTAGGACTCTCCCAACCGCCCCATCTCATCCTCACTCTATAAATACCCAGGTATGGAGCACCATTCCTCATCTTGCTTTCACTACGCAGTTACGCTATTGCATTGCAGACCTGACTTGAGCGTCGGAGAGTCCTTGGCCGTAGCCACACCGGCTCTCTTGTGCTCATCGCTTGGTTTTTGCAGGCTCATCCGTGGGCAAACCGAGCATCGGAGGTTTTCACCCGCAACACTAACCAAAATAATGATCTTTCTTAATAAAACGATAAGTTCATTTCGAGCTGATATTTTGTTACTTATGGTGCTTGCGAAGTCATGTATCTCATGGATCCACCTGTGTACAATAGCAAGTTGTGAAACCTTTAAATTGTGTATCAACACTCCGTGATGTAATTTGTAATCTTGAGGTCCTTTTGCTGAGGAAGTTGCAAGTCACTGACCTCATTTGTGCGAAGTCATCCTCGGTTCAACAGTCTGAGCTGTTGTGATCTGGATGGAGTCAAAGGAGGTACACCAGTTAATCGAATCACAGGGGAGTTCCCATGCTCTTCTCTTGAAGATTCCAGATAAAAACAACATTTTTATTGGCTTTTGGCGGTTCTGAATGGGGGTAAAAAAACAACATTTTTACAAGGAACATTGTGGGTTGCAGGGCAGGGTCACGGAGGGAAGCTATGTGGCTAGAGGGAGTCGAGGGGTGGGGGGGGATGAGGAGGGGGGGGCGTGGTGGGAATTTTTTTTGTGTACGGTTCCCTGACCGGTGCGGTTCCCTAGTTCCTCTCACAAGAGGAGGGTGGACCCCACCTGGGCAAACTGTTCGGTCAGATGCAGATGCCCCGGGTGGGTCCCACCCCCTCTTGTGATAGGAACTAGGGAACTGCACCGGTCAAGGAACTATAGACGATAATTATGGTGGTGGGTTGGGTTGCAGTAGTGGGTAGACGTGGTGGGATTGGAGGAAGAAGAAGAAAAAGAAGAAGGGTTAAAGGATCACTTCACTATCTTTAAAGGATAGTTTGGACATTTAGAATTTTTCTAACCCATGACATCATCACTAAATAGGTGACTAACTAACCGACAGAGACTACTTGCAAGAAAACTTAAAAGGTAAGGAGTGTTCAAGTAAAAATTTCAAAAGTTTGGGGTGTCGAGCAATCAGGTCAGGAGTGTACAAGTAATTTCTTATATTCTTCTAGAGAGTGTCTATTTGGATTTTCAACCTGTTTGTATTCCTTTGTTTTCATGCACAACTCAACTCAGATCTGAGACGAAGCAAGATGGGAACTCGGGTAGTGTAGGAGAAAGTAAAAGAGCGACAAATCAAGATTCGAGAGGTAGAAGGAGGAAGAGCAAGCAGGGCGGGAAGATGAAGGGTTTTAGCAGACTTGCTGATCCAAAGACTTCAATTTCACTTGAGTTTTTTCCATGACACTGATATCTTTTCAATTTTATGAACCTCATCGTTCCCTCGTTGACTCGAATTTTTATCATCTCAATTTGTCTGCCCGTATTTGACATCAAATACATCTAACAGAGGGGCAGAAATGACCATCCTACCCCCTGCCCAAACACACTGCCCGAGGTGAGATCCACCTCCCTCTATTAGATGTACTTGACGTCAAGTACAGGCAGGCAAATTGAGAGGATAAAGATCCGTTTGACTCCCCATGAAAATAGAGTTTAGCAGAACAGTGGAAAGAGGGATGAAGCCCAGGAATTATCAGCATCGGTTGATGCTGGTATCGCTGTTGGAGAATCGATCACATCACAGCTGGCTCGGCTTGACAAAGACGGCCAGCAGCTGCACCCCTCCTCTCTCTTCAGCTGATTCTCTCTACAACTAGTAGGGTTACCAGTCGAATCGGGTAATTTTCGAATATCCGATTAGGACATAAAACACGGAATCGATAGTTCTTTTACATCTCCGACTCGCAGTCGAATCAAATTTGGCTATTGAGTAGGACAAACGAATTCAAAGTTGAATACTAGTGTCTTCAAAGCTGTACATTCGATCCCTTTACATCTCTAATCTAAAACCCACCACATATGACTGCACTATCGCCACTTTGCGATCTGATAGAGAATGTCAAATAGCTTCCTCAGCACCAAGGGTAAAGGGCATCACATAATTAAAATTTCCCATCACGCTGAGTAGCGATGTCAACACTCAACAGCCCCGGCTCACTGCACTGCTTGCACCTTTGCGCATCTGCAGCCTGCGCATCGCCCACCCCATTACCATTTCACAATCTGAAACCCACCACATCACTCAGTCCCATGAGTATCCAAAGGGTTGTGAAATGACACTTTTGTAATTAGTGAGGCTTGGTGCAATGAAGTTTCTGTATCCACTGTAGACTGTAGATGGAAGAGTTGGAATAGTAGCGACAATGAGACGACAAGTCTGGAGTAGGTGAACTCTGCGAAAAGCAAACCCTTGAACCTGAAGCTGAACTCAAGTAATACTTCCTTTCCCCCCCCCCCCCCTGGCGAAAAAATCCAAGGTGAGTTAGCCATACTCATCTTCAATCCAACTGCAAACGTCCAAGAAGGCAACGAAGGGAAGGGGATAATTTCTTTGGGACGGTTTCGGCACAACCCATCCCACTCCAGCCATTGCTCAGCTCCATCTTGTAAATCCATCGCCACAACCCTGCCATCGCAGCCTTGCCGCTGCCAACCCATCCTGCCCATCAACCCATTGCTGCTTTGCCGGCTGATTGTTGTTTGCATCTCTAAATCACCAACATCCATCATTTCCAATCGCACATGTGCCTGATTTGGTGTCGCATCATACACATGGTAGCAGAACCATCCCCAACTCCTTATCATCTGTTGGGGCCATGCGTCTGTTAGCAGAAGTTGATCATCTCAGTCTTGTGTCAGCGGTGATGGGCAGAAGATTGAAATGGAAGAGGGTGAAGAAGAACCCACATATAGGCACCAAATCTTTGTCGTAGATTGGCAGAAGATTTCAGCTTGCTCAAGTACTTAAGAGGTGGTGGTGTGAGATTACAGGAAACAATGAGCACCATCCCTGGCACCACTTCCATGTCCAACACTAGTAAGCAGCAACCGGCGTTGAGAACAGACAAAGATGCAGATGGTTCCTTCTTCGATAAGAAGTTTACATTGCCTGATGATGATGGTGGTGAAGACTGAGACAACCACAATATCATAGCAGTAAGGGAGTTGAAGAGGAAGATGACAACGCCTCCTTCACAAAGTCGGTTAATCTTCCTGTGTTCTTGATATCTGGTTCAAATTATTTGGTTTGATGCAAATCATGTAAACCAACTTAATGGGGAAGAGAAAAACCAATTTGAGTTATAAAATAGAGGGTTAATTTGGGTATTTTAAAGTACTAGGGGAGGAGAGGAAATGTTTACTTTTTCTTTTTTATTTTTTTTTTGGGGGGGATCAGAAAAGGAAGTTCATGCAGGGGAGTTTTGAGTAAATAGATTGTAAATATAAGGGAGAGAAATTTTTCCTAATGACAATTCACGTGCACCAACCCCCACAAGTCCTAATCTCTTCCAGCAAAGCCTCCGAAAACCGCTATGGGGAAAAGCAGCTTTTGTGTAATAATGGAGGATGCTACAAAAGAGAAACTTTCGCAAATCCTTACCCGTTGCTTTAAATTGCATAAAGTCTCAGGTTCTTCATATCCATAGTAACAGCAAAAGTAACGTACATAAAAGGACCACAATATGAGAGACCCTGCCAGAGTGTTTAAACAAATATTCTCTTTCTATCTACAAATAGAAGATATTGATAAAAACCTGAATCCATGAAAGAAACAAACAGTAGACTTGCCAAATACAACATATAAACTTACAAGCATGAATGCGCTTCAGCCTTGAAAACAGTAATCACTAACACAATTTCATGGTTTTACAACGGCTTAAATTCATTCATATACAGATGCCGCACAGCAATTTACAAGTTGATAATCCCCTGCAATTCACTACAATTACCATGGCAAAGGTTTAAATTTTTCTTACCAGCAAATCAGCCTTGCTCCCAACTAGTACTTTCGTTCACGTGATACCAATCATATGAGACTGATGGTTTTACTGAAACTTTCCGTCGCAAACTTACTCGGGCTTCCCAAATGTTGTTCATTATACTGCAAATTTTACTTTGAAGCTTCTGCGCTAGAATACATAATTTCTCCTTGCTTCTTTGTTCTTTGGTCATGCTATAAGTATTTCATGGTCCGGTAAAGCATACTTTCAAACCTCTTCGACAAAGTTGGACACAAACTGACATAACTTGCAACAGGATCTGAAAATAGAAAGTCGTCCCACATAGAACTAAATCCAGGAGTCTTTATATAAGAATGATGACAGCATGGCATACTGACTACCCTGCTTTGATAGGTTACATGTTGAAACTAGACCATGCTGAACCAACTCACTTGAAGGTTTACGTTTGCCATTGAACTTCCTATGCGATGCTGATAACCAAGTCCACTGAATGAAGACAAAGTTCTGCAGACTAATCAAGCAACCATGACAAGAGGCTCAAGATTTAATCAAAGACTCATAACTGATGAACTTATTCTGTGATGCTGATATCCAATTCCACCGAATGAAGACTTTGTTCTGCAGACTAATCAAGCAACCATGAAGAGAGGCTCAAGATTTAATCAAAGACTCATAACTGATGAAACCCCCATAATCTTAAAAAACTGCATACTGCTGCAATACTGCTTATGGGATGTATATCTGTAATGTATGCAGCACTTCAAGTACTACCTTCCATTTCCTACTGATAGCAGCAAAGAACTCCACCAGAAATCACAAGTAAAATAGAGGAAGAAAGTGGCATCCCTAATTGTTTGGTCCACCATCTGTAATAACTACTCAAGTAGAAGCTTAACCACTTCTAGGAGACCCTCCTTTTGACTGTAATTATAATATCTACTTCTAATATCCAGGTCCCCTCAACCACAGCTGTTCTTGACTGAAATCAACCACTAGTTTTGGTACCCTACATCTCCATCAGTCTCTGCAACGGTAATACTAATTGGCTGCCAGCCGGATTGATGAGGGACAATCCACCTCTTGATGTCCGTAATCATATTCAAAATCTTGAGCATATCACCCAGTACAAGATCATTCAAGCACAATTTCCTTAGGATGATAGCTGCTGCTTCATACCTGTTAGTAGAAAGGAAAGAGTATAAAAGTTTCATCAGGCATTCAGTCCCGACAGTCAAAGGTAACTCAGCATTGCAAAAAGCATTACCTGCATTGAGAAGCCATTATAGCAGAACGCCCAACAGCGGAAGTTAGAAATTTATGGATTCCATCCCATATTGCTTTTGGATACTGCTTAGGATTACCACCTATAGGGTTCACACACTTCCAAAGTTTGTCATTTTTACTCACATAAAACTGTGATGCACCTACAATTTGCTTCACCACCATTTGTTGCTCAATCGCACAGTCCAGGGCCTTCCTAACATCTGTATTTCGCTGCTTGGGGTCTCCATAACGAATACAATCAGTTATATTTGCTTCCGTTGGTGTCATCTTATCATTTTTTAAAGTGTTCAAGGCAAGTAATACAACCCCTATACGGCCTTGGACATATTCAGAAGGCTGTGGACATCCTGGGGTTCCCCAAACACCATTGCTGGGTACAGGGTTACTACCCATTGCAGAGGAAGACGGGGGTGGAAATTCCAGTCCATGAGAAGGGTATCTATTGTTCAATGGGTCATGGTAAAAAGGTACATTGTTTTGCATCTCTTGTCCATTTTGTGGAACACTTAAACCTGCAGGGTTTGAAGACTCCATAATAGAATTTGGTTCGAACTCCCCCACATTTCGTTGTTGAAAACTACTAGGATTGTGAACACCGCTAGGATGTTCAGAAACATTCAGCTTACTGATATCAAGGACATTTGTAGGATGACCTGAGGTAAAGGTGGGCCCATCAGGCCTTGGAGGCACTTGAGGAGATTGATAGTTATGAGAATTTGGGGCAAACAGATTACCCGGTGCAAAAGAAGGTTGCATAGGGTTGTTGGCTGGCCTTAATGGCTGTGAAAACTGATGCTGATAATTGTTTGGGAATGATATTCCATTGTTCCAAGAAGGATCAGGATAGCCTGGAACATATGCGGGAGTAGGTGCACTTGAGGTGGATTTAGGCCTGTGAGAACCGTAAAATTCATGAGGTGCTTCCTTGAACTGCATTGCTTGTGCATACCCAGGTTGGTTAGTGGATCCATTGGTTTGACCCCCTGGTATCCCAACCGGCATGCTTGAAGTTCTCGATACGTTTGGTTGACTTGGATTTCTCCGAATTAGTTTGCCTTTATATTTATTGTCACCAATCCTTCCACTGTTGAAGAATTTTTGACTCCCGTAAGTTGAGCTTTCAGAAATAGTATCAACAGAGTGGTTTATCTGACCAGGGTCAGCTGTTGGTCTTTTTAAAATGTCAGAGTTGGTTAAATCATTACTATTAGCAAACTGCGATGATTCACCATTTGGAAGTGGCGGTCTTCCTGCCAGAAGACTTGTCCAAAGCCAGACACTCTTGGCGGCGGCAAGAAGTGGGGCAGATGCATTTTGTGGCTGTGCTAGAAGGATATTATATCTCCTCATACGCAACTGATGGAGTGCATTGGAGAAGTCACGATCACCAGAAATCAGCAAGTAATTTGCAGGAGCAGGATTATCCACTGCCCAAAACAGCATATCCACAAGAATCTTCTTATCACTGGCATCCTTAACACCTGTCCAAATTAACATGCCAGTGACTAAAGGCTTAAAACAAATACTTCTATTTTACCATTTGGTATAATTGGCTCATTAAGGGAAACAAGAGATCCTGTGCTCAATAAAGCTCCCTAGGTATGCTGCACCGGTGCTAAGCATCCAGGAATCAAATGCTGTCTACAACATAACTTCGAGAAATCATGGCACAAGGAGAGGACCTAGGCCATGCAAATTAGAAGTGCAAGAGTATAAAATCGAAAATACAAAAATCCATAAACACCATTATGAATACTACAGGATGATCATAAAGTGGTGAAAAGAGCATGAAATCTGATGATTAGAAACAGTTTACAAAGGAAAATGGAAGTAACAAGAATGGAATAAAGATAAAAGGGCATAAGACAATTTGACAGAACATGAGGGGTAGACATATCTCAAAGTTCCATGTATACTAGGAGAAACAAACAGGAAGAATAAATTGATAGAAAAGCACATGCTGGTTCGTGCAACACATTTTGATATGCAACGTGGGCACTGATCTGGCAAAAAATGTGCAAAACAACCAGTTCTGCGAATACCAAACACTTTCCCACACCCCCCCCCCCCAATCAAAAAAAAAAAGAAAAATAAAATGTGTGCCATTCCCCAGAATCATGCCACATTAGATAAGGTGCAAACTTACTATTCTGAATAAAGGTACAGGTTTATTTCCTAGACCCAGTATATATTTGGAACCAAAATGTACTGGATACTGGTAAAGAACAAAACAAAAGGATGGAACTTAGTAACTGTTTTTTTTTTCATTATTTATCATGACACATTCTTCAGGAACATTAGGTGCTAACCAAGGTTTCAAAAAATGGAAATGGGAATCACCGATTTCGATCTGAATCGGCTGGAATCGGCTGCAGACGGAGTAAAGCCGGAATAGGTCATGACCAATTCACCGATCTGATTCCCAATTCTTAAAAACCGTGGTGCTAACATCAAAGTGGAACATCATCTCTGCATTAGAACAAGTATCCTGCCATGGAAACTGGCAACAAGGCTTTAAACCCTAGTTATTGTGTATCCTGATAGTGTAGAATGCAGATGTTGAAGGAGAACAAAGAAGATATAACAAACATCTAGAAGATGCCTAGGGCCAAATTCCCTACAATTAAAATTCACAATCAGTGAAAAAAAAATCGATTTAGAGAATGCAAACTGTGCTTCACTGGGGACACTATGTACCGGTTGCGTGAAACAGATGCTCATGGGTCTGAAGAAAATGAAGAAAAATTAAGGATCTTCATTAAAGAAGATTAAACAAGCAAATATACAAATGATGAGAGTTGAAATTTTTGATAGATTAGACCAAACGCATACTCACAGACATGTCCTCAGGTTATATCTATTAACCATCATTCAACTAAGTTTACGAATCAGATCCAAGTTTTAATCGAAAAAGTATGAGATTCTGCAAGGTGCGATCCAATAAATTAGGGCAGAAAGAGCATCTATTTCATCAGAAGAACAGAAAATCTTAGTTCATTCAGAGATTTCTTTTAGGTCCAGGGGAAGGGAGGGGATTCCGGTGTTTTAGAAGGGGAACTACTTACAGCTCGATTTGAAAGGAGAGCAGAAAGAGTGGAACAATGATGGATTCAGATGCAGATGGAAAAATCTAAGGACCGCCAATGAAGAGAAGCAAGTGAGAGACCTGAGTAAACAGTAACAACCAATAAAATTCGGAACTCTATCTATCATGAGACAGAGTCAACGAACAGTGTAAGCGGGGAACTAGAATTGGCACGTCACAGAACCAGAAAAGCCTATATCTTATTCGTTAATAAGCTCAACAAGGCAAAGCCAGACTTTATCCGCAGGGATCAGAAGAAACAGATGAATTCCATAAATAATAGCTCCTACTCCGTGGAGGGATGTAGTCATCTATTAATCGATAGCGGAAAGAAGAAGAAGAAGTAGTTGGGGGGAGGGGGGAGGGGGGAGGGGGGAGGGGGAGGGGAAGAGAGAATCCACTGCTCTCTCTAATAAATTGAACAAAAGCAAAGAAGAAGACAACTTGGAAGAAGGCCTGTTATAGATCTAAACTTTAGGTAAATTAAAAAAACCTCAACAGTAGAAAATTCAAGATCTCAGAGAAAGGGGAGGAGATAGTGCGGAATCGCAAAACATCTTTAACAAAATTAGACAAAAAACGATGGAACAATCCTAACAGTTAAGCAGTTAGGTAAGCAGTAAGCAAATCGAGGTCATAGCCATGCAAAGAAGAATTTAAAGTGGAAAACTAGGGTTTTGAAGTTGAGAGTCGAAGAACAGAATAAAAATAAAGAATAATACCGGCGGGAACGTGATTGAGCGCGATTCCGGTGCTGGAGAGGGCGTGCTGGACGGAGGCAGGGATACGGTTAGTATCGCCGTAGGATGAGATCGAGACGGGACCGGAATAGTTCATCTTCATCAAGGCCGAGCTTATATTCTGTGCGATCGCGTGAGGATCACAACCTTTTGGAACCTGACAGTTCTCTATGTCCCACCAAACAGATGTCTTCGCCATTACATACTGCGCTTCCGCTCCTACTCCGCCTCCGCCCATCATCGCCGTCATCGTCGTCGTCGTTCATTCACCACCACCACCACCACCACCACCACCCATCCTGATCCTAATATGCTATGGCTATGAGAATCTGTGACTGACAGTCCCTCACTGTTATCTGTACACGCCGGCGCACGATAGCTGACGCAGAACAGAGGAAATGGGATCACTTGAGTTTAGAGAAGGAATCCTCGGAATTTTCAGGCTTTAAAGAGAGATAGAGATAGAGAGGCGTCTTGCGCCTAAAGAAAAAAAGTTAAAGAAAGTTAGATGCGCACCGGGACATTTCTTTTGAGGAGTGGGTGGGAAAGTGGGGCCTTGGGGAGACCTAAGGAATTTACGGATCTACCCCTATCGGCCTATATCACAAAAAAAATAATGAACACAATTGGAAGGAAAAAGGTGTAATAAAATAATATCAATGACGCTTAAGGGGTCTTTTCGGTGACAAAAATACCACACATGGGTCGCGCATCATATCGTGACTTTTACTTAGTTTTTTATTTTCTTTGTAGTACGTGGGGGGGGTGGTCAAGGAAGGTCCATTGGTGATTGGACCATGGACTTCATTCCCATTGGCCGCATGGAGGGTTCATGGATTTCTCTACACACATTTGGATCTAATTCTTTTTTTGTTTTTTTTGTTTTTTGGTATTATAAGATCGAATTCTAATGGGTTTTTATCAAATGCCCTTCTCAAATTACTCATAAATTCAAAATTCATTCCTGAACTTTCACTATTTCCAAATGCATCTTTATTTTCCAAACTTTGTTATATTCTAGTCTAGTCCGTTAGTCTGAGACGTTAGACGTTAGTTTCAGAGAATCTAATGATCAAAATACCCTTATGATAAACCTCTTTATTCTTCCTCTTTTTTTCCAATCTTTTCTCCCATAATACGCAAACTAGGATGAAACCCTGACTATCTCTTCTCTCTTGGCAACCACCATGCTTGTCGTGACCATCATTCTTGCTGTTGAAACCAAGTACTGAGAGAGGAGTTGCATTTTTCACTTCTATCATTTACTTCAGTATCTGGAAAATAAAAAAGAAGGTATACAACAGGGTTGGACTTTCTAGGAATTCTGGCATTTGCAAAGGAATTAATGTGCCTTTGGTTGTTGTTTGACTGCTTTCTGCGACATATATTTCTTCCATACCAACTCATCTGTCAAGGTTTTCTGTACAAAACTCAGCTGAAACTAACGTTTAATTACAACAAAGATCTGAAACTGTATTCCATTCTAGTGGCCTAGTGGCTAACAAGGTTATTCGTCAATTTGTATTTTATGATCAATTTAAAAGCCAATCTCTCCATTTTTGTGAAGTAAAATTGAAACAAAAGAACTTCCAAAAACTGGAGTAGAAAAAAAATTTAAAATGCTCCTGGTCAATTTCTTGATCTGGTAGGATAGCTCTCATCAACTCAAATCTCTATAAAGAATGAATCTTGCAATAGCATGGAGTCCTAACCTCCTTATAATGAAAGTTTCATTAGATTCGTTGAAACTAACGTCTAATGTCTCAGACTAATGTATTGAATTAAAGTGTTACAAAGTTTAAAAAGTAAAGATGCATTTAAAAATAACGAAAGTTCAAGAGTGCATTTGAAATTATGAGTAATTTGAGGGGAACATTTGAAAAAAATCCAATTCTAATTCTTCTTCCCCCATCTCCTTCCTTACGTTTTAACCGTAACGTGTAATGCACGATCTTTTTCAAAATTTCTCTCGTGTGCCTTGGAATTAGAGAATTAGACTAAAAACTAATTGTCAATTCTAAAAATTGGCCACCATTAGTGGAGCCAAACATGTTGGTAATGAACAAGGTTTTAAAAGTATCAAGGACAGAATCAGTCCTGTCGATTTCGTTTCAGATTGAATTAGAATTGGTCCGATCAAGAAATCGGAGGAATCTTCGGGTGAATAAATTCAAAACAGTAAAAAATCTGAATTGATTCTAGCCGATTCACTGATTTTTGAAACCTGATCATGAACCCACAAGTTGGTCAATTTAGATTCCTTTGCAGCCGCCCTGCCCGTGTGGCTCGCATGCAGCCTTATACAGGCAGGGTGTAGACCTTACATGGATACCACCTGGGCAGGATGCATGGGCAGTGGGTAAGGTGATCATTTTGCCCTTGTCTGTGTGAGGTTCCGACAAGAGGCAATAGAGGATCCAAATCCCAAGTTGGTACATGGGTAGGACATAGTGTTGGAGATTCTATTAGGAGTAGATGGTTAATTGTTACCCTATTTCTACCCAAAAAATTAAAAGAGAAATGGTTACATTATGGATAGTTATGGTAGGATAAGTTATATACGTAGTAGTTATTTTAGTAAGAATATGAAAGTAGTGTGAGTTGATACTTGATTATATAACACCTATTGTATTTCTTATTTAAAAACAATACACCAAATAATATAAAAAGAAAGTGGCGATTGGAATTTCTTAATTAATCTCTCTTGATAAAGTGGCCAAGATACCTCAATTAAGACAAGAGGTGGCTTCCTCGTAAGGCCAAATTATTCCTAACTTTGCTCTCTTTCTTTCCCATGCATCTTCTTCTTTCCTTATTTCTTTATTATCTTCTTTCCTCTTTATCCATTTTTGTAATATTACACTAGAATCTTGATAATTCTTTTTTGGGAGAATGTTCTCTGTGCCGCAGTGCAGGCTACGCCCAGGCACATAGGCTTGCAACTCAGGGGGTAGGGTGGTCATTACGCCCACCCCCATGTGCCTGGGCACAACCTGCACTGTGGCACAGAGAACAACACCCCTTCTTTTTTGGATAAGAGTTCTCTGTAAGATAGAGTGGCCCTTGTGAGTGCGGGGCCAAATGGAAGTGTGTGCGGCGTCATCAACAAGTCGGTCATTATCGCCTTTCATAGAGGTGAAGCGGTTATTTCGTCCCCCTCTGTATTTAGACCCAAAGCACACACTAAGGGTGTCAATCGGTCTAGTTCCAGTCATTTGATTCAGTTCCGGTGTGGTTAACATTTTGACAAGAAGAAATCAAAACAGAACCGGATAAAAATCAACAAAAACCATAATCGTTTTGCATTCGATCCTCTTTTATTGGTTTTTATTCAATTTTTGTTATTTAGTTCACAACTTGTTTTCATGCGATTTATAGTACCAATTTTGAAAAAAATAATGAAGACAATCTCAGATTTTCAAACCCCATATATATTCTCGCGTTCTTTTTTTTTTTTATATCAAATATATATTCCCATCCATACCATATATATATATATATATTCTCATTTTCCCCATTCTCTTCCGGTCTACCCCACTCATGCTGTTTCTGCGCTTATGTGGTTTTTTTTTTTTTTTTTTTTTAAATCATCCATCTTCACTTGTCCCCCCTCCCCCGCCACCTCCCTTTTTTTTTCCTTTTCAACTTTCACATGATAAACAAACCATTCTTTCTATTAGCAAATAGGGTTTTGTTAATCCATTTTAACACGACCTATCATTTTCAATCCATACTTTAACATATATAGTTAGTCCAAAGACATTTTACTTATTTTCTGTTTCAAGTATGATGCAACAATTGTTGTTTTTTAAATTAATTATTATTTTATTAATTGACCCAATTGATGTGTGGGCTAGTATTTGAGTGAGAGCTACTAGTTTTTATTTGATTTTAACGATTCCAATTTGGTTTAGAGCCATCGATTTTATGATGCAAATCAAAACCGATTCGAAAAGAGAACTTACGAAATAAAAAACTGGATCATTTTTTTTTGTGCGATGCAATTCGATTTGATCATAAACAGGTCGATTCTAATTCCATTTTGACACTCTTAGTGCACACTCCTCCGTAAAGAACTTTCTTCCTTCTTTTTATTATTATTTTTTTTAAACAGAATCTTGATAATTTCCATTCCTTGACAAAAACTATACCTTCCATAAGGTGGTTTTAAGTGGGTATGATTCCTTGTCCACATCAATTGTATTGTCGTATACATTTTAATATCATGTGTCAAAATAATTTTTTGAAATTAGTTGAAAAGATGGGAGCTAACAAATACAAATTGAGAAACCACAATCTTTGGGCTCATGACAATGTGCTATCCTGCTTACCAAATAAAAAAAACACAGACAATGTGCTATCCATGCTTTGTTGTTTTTTTTTTTTTTTCAGGGTTGGAAATTCATCACCTAATGATGTCGACATATGAATCAGAATACATTTGCTCTATAGGGAAGAAAATAATAAACTTTTCATCAAAGATTTGGATAGATAATAAAATTAAAAAGTAGTTTGATTTTGTGGGGTCCACCTCACAAGGATGTCTCCTAGCTGGAGACTACATTTGTTTTTAAAGGTGGTAACATGTGAGGTGGTTCACATAAGATCACTTCTTACTATGCAACTCTTTTTATATAAATAGGGTGAGAGAGGCGATGGGTTAGTGAGGTGCTTATTTTCCTCATAGGCTTCTTATTCTGGATAAATGTGATATAGCCACAGAGAGATCTAGCATCTATGATGAGTGAAGCTCTCTATACACGTTGTTGTGGTGTGGCGTGCACCTGCACTCAGACACAGCCGAGCGTGAAATGACTTGCACACTCCTAACTATCCATGGGGGTGGGATGGTCACTGCGCGCCCGGCTGTCTGGACGTAGGTACACGTCACCGCACAACACCGGGTGGCCTTCTTTCTCCCCCCAAAAAAGAGCTATTCTCTTGATGTTTGGTAGTCTCTAGCATTGACTAGAGATGATTCTATTCCTATAATATTATTGTGGAGATTTTTTCTTGAGTGAAGCTCTCTATACAGGTGATGTGGTGTGGCGTGCACCTACACTCGGACACAGTCGAGCTTGAAATGACCTGCACACTCCTAACTTTCCATGGGGGTGGGATGGTCACTGCGTGCCCGGGTGTCTGGACGTAGGTACATGTCACCGCACAACACCGGGTGGCCTTCTTTCTCCCCCCAAAAAAGAGCTATTCTCTTGATGTTTGGTAGTCTCTAGCATTGACTAGAGATGATTCTATTCCTATAATATTATTGTGGAGATTTTTTCTTGAGTGAAGCTCTCTATACAGGTGATGTGTTGTGGCGTGCACCTGCACCCAGACACAGCCGAGCGTGAAATGACCTGCACACTCCTAGCTTTCCATGGGGTTAGGGTGGTCATTGCATGCCAGCTGAACACAGGTACACACCACCCACAACAACGGGTGGCCTTCTTTCTTCCCCCAAAAAGAGCTATTCTCTTGATGTTTGGTAGTTTCTAGCATTGACTAGAGATGATTCTATTCCTATAATATTATTGTGGAGATTTTTTCTTGAGTGAAGCTCTCTATACAGGTGATGTGTTGTGGCGTGCACCTGCACCCAGACACAGCCGAGCGTGAAATGACCTACACACTCCTAGCTTTCCATGGGGTTAGGGTGGTCATTGCACGCCGGCTGTCTGAACACAACAGGTACACACCACCCACAACAACGGATGGCCTTCTTTCTTCCCCCAAAAAGAGCTATTCTCTTGATGTTTGGTAGTCTCTAGCATTGACTAGAGATGATTTTATTCCTATAATATTATTGTGGAGATTTTTTCTTGAGCTAGAGTCTCCTGGTTTTCCTTTTCACCTTAAAGGTTTTCTATATTTTAAAAAAATGGTATTTTATTGAGTAAATTACTTGTACTCCGGAACTAGCCCAGAACTCATGTTACCCCCTCGATTTGGAAAAAAAATACACTACCTCCCCCAATTGTACAAACTAATATCAGAGTGGTTCACTCCGTTACTTTATTTCTGTTAAGTGAAGAAAGGCAAGCTTACCATTTCTCCGTTGAAGGCGATCTTTCTGAGGCCATTAATCTCCAATGAAAACATATTGACGACCTGCTCATCGTTTTGATGGTGTCAAGAGGGTGGAGACAGACGTATGCGAAATCTCCAACTATTCCTCCAGTGGCTGCCCCAATGAGAGCCCTTTTGAAGACTGATAGGTTTCTCATTAGTGGCTACACTTTTGAGCTTCCTTTCTTTTCTAGTTGTAGTTGTAGTAGGCATTTCTAAGATGCACTCCTTTTCCCTCTTCTCTCTCGCGCTGGTCCATCTACTGCCATGTCTTCAATGTATCTTGGCATGAGTGAAACCTCTTAACTGATCTATTCAGTTCCCGAGACTATACTAATGCTGGTTGTAATTCGCTTATCTGTTCGTGTTTTTCTGTTTCCCTTGAGTCTGTTCTTTCATTATTTTGGCTGTTGTGCCAAGGTTTTGTTCTGTTGAAACGTGCAGAGTTCCAATTGATGGAATCGAGCTTCTGGAGCTGCAGTGACGGGTTTCATTTTTACCGAAATTCTGGTTTGGGGATGATTTCCATTGCAAATTTGCAATTCAAGAGCTTAATGGTGCTGCATTGGGGAGGATGCGTGATCTTGTTTAGTCTTGACAGATTCGGATCTTCTTTCATCGATTCATGCATCCAATTGTGGTTTGGCCTGGTTAAACACAAGGGGTTGAACTGCTGAGAATATAGGTGTTGTAGGTCTTCAAGCCTTCCAGTCTTGCAGGTCTTCAAAGGTTCAGGTTGAAGGTCTTCAACGGTAGCAAAAGAGGTTTCAAACCTAATGGGATGAGTTTATATGTAGTGAACTTAATTTTGCTTCATATAAATATTTGAATACCATGTAGAGAGACTCCATTTTTTAAAGCGGCACATAATTTATCTTAGTGGGCCACCTAATTCTCCCACATGACAAAATGATGTGACAATTCTAATTGTTGTACAGATAATGATTTTGAATGAGCCACTAATCAAATTTCATAATCAAATTCAATCATATACTTTCTTGTATTGACATGCATCCCCATGTGTATCTGTATATCTATGCACATGCATAAATTTCCAGTACTTCGACCACTACTGCTCACTTTCCCATAATCTTTCCCATAATCCTTGGTTTTCAAATATTTTACCACTTGGAAAAGTGCACATGGGTTGAAACATTACCTTTGACTAGGATGTCAAAAGGTACCTAGGGGTCTACCTGTCCACAAAATTTGAGTCTAACCAACAAACAATGTGACATATTTTTGGATCAATAAGCTTATCTTATCAGGCCGCCCATATACGAAAAATACATTTGGGAGACTTGACTACATAAGTCTATCTGATTGGCTTTAAAATCTTTCACAAGGCATGTGAAGTGTGACCCAAATTTTGTGAACTGGTAGACTCCTAAATCCCCTCTTCACGTGTCAAAGTTTTAACCCTTATAAAATTTGCCAAGTGGCAAAACAAAGCTCTTAAAATCCAATACTATGAGAAAGCATAATAGTAGTTAAGAGTGATGAATTCATTTCTTTTTCAAATACTCATACTCCTGACTGCCTACAAAGGGAATTCGAGAATCTGACGGCTGCATGTTTAAACATAGGACAGTCGCTAGTGCAGTTGAGCCTAGACCCCGGGAGGGTCCGAAATCGAGACTTCTTGTTCCTCATCTAGTTTAGGAATTCCAACCCCACCCTCCCCCCCCCCCCCCTCCCCATAAAAAAAATTCCCCGCCAATAAAAAAAAATACATCTGTTCCGCAACCCTTTTTGCCTTTTAAGGAAATTAGACTATAAAACACCTCTCAAGCAGAATGGTTTAATACTTGCTGTCTTCAGAGTGTCTGTGGTGCTAAAAGTAGAGTGTAACAGGGCTCAGTAACCTGAGCCGTTGGCCCAGAGGCTCACTCATCCCTTGAATAAGATCTGGAATTAACCCGATCCCGATTCCTGCCATTCTAATCTTAATCTGTGTCTGAATTTTGCAGGCAATGTGTGTGAAACAAAACACTCCCATCAAGCACTACACCAAACAATGTGTATGAAACAGAGAAGAAAAACGCTAAAAAACTGCAGTACAATTCTAATATCACAATAAACCACCCTAAATTTGGTCATAGTTACTTGCAACCTGGACAGTGCTCCAAGCAAAAACAAAATTCTGTCTCAATTGGCTCCTGGTTAGCAGATCCCAAGTTGACCCTGAGACCCACAGGGAGTAAACAATAAGACGAAAGAACTTAAGGAACTGTTGTAATGATGTTTTTTTATAAGAGAACAACCACGGAAGGCTAGTGGTAGTATGAGTTATGATGAAGAGACTTCAGCCAGAATGGCAAAATTTCCCTCTGATATAATGCAACAATATTAAACAGATCTTCACCACCATATGTATTGGTTCATACATAGAAACCAACATTTCCATCTTTTCCACCAAACAACAACAATTTTTATAAATAAGACCCAGAGATATGGGGCTCAAATATGCAACCCCCTTGCATGATTGAGCTATTCCGAACACTTATTTTCTTTACAATTCAAGCTTGTAACAGCATAATAGTCTTTGAATCCCATTGTTTAAGCCTCAACCAGGGCTTCAAGGGAGCAGTTACACCTTTGTATCATTTCTTGGCTTTGCCACTCTTGTAGAACCCCCATAACATCCACCACTGCCCAATCTCTCTCATCAATATTCATTTGATATAACAGGGGTAAGGCTGTGTACATTTGACCTTTCCCAGACCCTGCAAAATGCGGGAGCCTTGTGCACTGGGTACGGCTTTTATAAGGGGTGATCCTTGTGGACATAAGCAAAAGGATACATGCTAAAGCACTTTCTAAGTTGGTGAAATTCCACACATGCATATGCCTAAATAAATGGAGCATCATGACGTACCTGATAAAATAGTGTAGGAAATAACCACTACTATAGGGATAAAGTAAGACTTATCTTATTGCAAACAATTCTTCAAACAATGTCACACTTAGGAGAGTCAGTTTTCGAATCATGATCACGATCATGAACATCTACAATAGAAACAAACAACACTGAGACGTGCCAATCGGTCACTCTCCTTAAGATTCTATTTGTCCCTATAGGTGCAAACCGAGTTTACTTGCAAACCAATCTCCCAAGATATAACAACCTTTACAAGCCCACCCAAGAGTCCTTGTACTTGACTGAGGGCCACGTTGATAGACAAAGTAGTGCTCAACATTCAAGGAAAACTCACAAAATGTTTGATTCAACTTTTTCAATGTGAAAAGATACAAGAGAGAACTTTGAACGTATCTGGAGCAACAAAACATACGGGTGACTTGAGATAAAAGGCAAAATCACTTTGCACATGAGGAGACCACTCCTATAAATAGAGAAATGACATATCCTCCAATAAAATCTCAAAAGTCACACCTTTTGAAAACAATATTTGAAAAGGGAAAAGACATAACCATGTGAAAAGGTGCCAACCAAACAATTCGATTTTGACTATTGGGAACGAACTATTTTGAATTTTACTTCGGTTATAAGTATCGAGCACTTTAGAACATATAGGAGATATTGTTGTAGACGTCTTTTGGACTTAAATCTACACTAGTTCTGACAAGCCACGCTACTAAGTACTGGTGAAAACAACGTTTCTTGAACCTTTCCTCATCGGTGTAGCCGACTGACCTGCTAGCCATATCCCACAGTCCGACCATATGTCGTCCTGTTCGGTACACTGATGACCTGCCAGCCATATCCTACAGTCCGACCATATGTCGTCCCATCCGAAATAAATGGACATTCCTCCTTTTAAAGGACCAGCCTTGTCCCATCTCAGGTTAATGGTTTAGACAATTTCGCCTTTAAATTCCCATTAGAAGCGACCCCACTTCTTACAACCACTTAGGTCAACTCATAATGTGCACCACAAATAACACACCCCAATAGTTATGAGTTATAGTTGATTAAGAGCTATATACTCATCCTCTATCATTGTGGTGAGTACTACTTTCCCCATCTAACCAGAATGAGCCAAAATTATAATAGCACTAGCAAGTCATCCAGTGACCTCGTTTTTACCCTTTAAACCTAATTCAGGAATTTACCGCTTCACATAGGTTGGGTTTCCATCACATGACTTTAAGGTTCATTCATTTAGATGTATACAACGCTAGTGGTCAGAGGCTATATAGTGTTAGGTAATTTTTATCTTGAATATATTGAATCGATAACGCTATCTTCCTAAGCCTCACCAAATATATGTAACGAAGACATATATGTCTTTATTTCTCTACTAACCATGCCCTTTGCATTTCGTGTCACCACTTATATTGATTTGGCTTCGGGCATCACCATATAAATCTATGATGTAGACTTAGCCTTGTGGCTCTAGATTTGGCCTTCTTACAAAACCATATAAGTAGAATTATGGAGGAACCTATAACTCAGATTTATATTACCGATTCCATGAATCGCTTCCCCAACACATGTTTGTACATGCCACCTTTAGACCAAAGTAATGTTCAAGCATTTACAAACCAAATCTACGCATATCTAGATTCTATTTCCAAGTAGAGATTAACCATTCTATTTGGCTTTATTTATCTCTTTAAGAAGAGAGACTTGCATACAAATATATACATTCTCACAATAACCCCCACATTTCTGGGTTTACCATATTCATACAACTATATCAACATAATATGAATATATCAAGTGTAGGAAAAAGTGTAACCCCCACACATTTTATTTCATCGCAATCAAATTTCCATATGCCAACTATAGAACGGCACAATGAGTTTGCACATAGTGGGAAATATTGTGATCACCATACTTTCATTCTGATTTACCCATGCAACTTACATGTCACTCGATAAATATTCATGCTCATATACAACTTTATATGTACATAATTAAATGCACAATTACAGATGGACTATGTATTGATCAATAAGCATTATACAATGCCACTTGTCTCTAAAGACGAGCGGTTAGAACAATCTACTTGGTCACTCACTTAATTAGTCAATCTTTGGATTTATTGTAATTCAATCAAATATTAACACATAATAAGCAGGGTCATCCAAACATTAGATTTAGGTATGCAATCACTACAAATGATGCACAAAGTAAATACCTTAGAATTAGCATTAACACAATATCATTTAGATACCTAGGCCAAATGACCTATCACAAGGTCCACATGAAGAGATTGTCAATAAAAAAACAATATAATATTTCCATATTTGAGCCAAGGTCTGATCTTTTATCTCTGTCATAACTGGGTTACTAAATCAGAACAATTCCAAGTGATGATCAAATTTCCAAAAATGGATTCCATATATACCAAGTACTTGTATACAGATGAATATATTTGCATATAACCAAATAATATAGATTACACCTAATCAATAAAGTCAAACAATCAGACTTGGCCCCACAGGGCCATATCAGATTACATTTGATCCCACTAAATCCATAAGATAGGGCCTACTGCTGGCCCCAAAAATTTCAATAGGCCCACTCCTCATTTCTCTTCATTTTACCTATCTACACATAACCTGAGAGAATGAACTCTCTCTCAATTCCGTGTATTATCATTTGTCAAATTTGATTTTAAAACAATAAATGCTCATGCTCAAGACTGAACACAGATTTGAACTATATCATAGAGAAAGAAGTGCATTCCATGGTAAATAATAATACATTAGTATAGAGGAATTATCAAGAGCTCATCCACGTTTATAACCCATATTCTCACTTCAAGATATTCAACTCTTTGAATAAGTGAAATTAACCAAACCTTTAAGAGAACTCATGAAAAAACATGAAGTTTCTAATAACATATGCACTATCTCACGCACTTTTCCAAGGGTCATAACACCATTAGAGATTAACATATCGATCATCAACTAACACATGTGAGGTTTGAAATAAATTGGTCTCTAGACTGTTGCCACCCATTCACACTTAGAAACAAAAAGTTCTCTACAGATGCTCCAACATTATATGAGGCCCATGTCTAATAAAGACAAATGCTCGATAATCTTTAAAGTAAGAAAGAAAAACTTATGGTGGAATCTTCTCAAAGAATATATATAAATGTAGTGTCCTTTACTTGACAAGTCCTACTCTCAAAAGGTACTAGGGCTTGGGCTTAATAGATACGAAGAAAAAGAACCATTACTTACCTACCACCACCTATTTTCAATAACTGTTTCATATTCCAACGTTTCTTAGTCATCAAACAATGTTCCGGCACCATTTCAACTTTTAAAATAATTTCATGAAACGTATATCAATTCATGAGTGAAGAAACAGATCACTTCAAAACAATGTTACGAACGAATCATCCTACTGCAGTTTATGGATCGGTCACCAATGTACAGGAAGAATAATTAAATGGCCTGTCAAAGGATACATGACAATTGGCCTTGCAAACAAACATCCCCACTGTTCTCTTTCCTTTCTTTCACGTACATTTTTACGCAAATTGAAGTCATGGAAAAGAGATACTCCTCCTTTCCAATGTTGATTAGCGGTAGAAGAATAGCATATACTCAAGCCATTCTATAGTCTTAAGAATTACAAAAATTCAAGCAAAAATACAATCTTAAGAAATGTAGAAAATAACCACTTCTATAGGGATAAAGTAAGACTTATCTTATTGCAAGCAATTCTTCAAACAATGTCACACTTAGGAGAGTCTGTCTTCGGATCACGATCATCTACGGTAGAAACAAAAAAGACTGAGGCGTACCAATTGGTCACTCTCCTTAAGATTCTATTTGTCCCCTATAGGTGCAAACAGGGTTTACTTGCAAACCAATCTCCCAAGATACAACATCCTTACAAGCCCACCCAAAAATCCTTGCACTTGACGTGAGGGTCACATTGGTAGACAAGGTAATTCTCAACACTCAAGGAAAACTTACAAAAGGTTTGAACACTATTCAACTTTTTCTATGTGAAAATATACAAGAGAGAACTTTGAAAGTATTTGGAGCAACAAAACATACAAATGACTTGAGATAAAAGGCAAAATCACTTTGCACATGAGGGGGCCACTCCTCAAGACATCCTCCAATAAAGCCTCAAAAGACAAACCTTTTGAAAACAACATTTGAAAAGGGAAAAGACACAACCATGTAAAAAGGTGCCAGCCAAACAATTCAATTTTGACTATTGGGAACCAACCATTTTGAACTTTATTTTTCGGTTATGAACATTAAAACCACAAATAGGAATGGAGAGAAAGAATGTACAATAAAGCCGTGGCTCCGCAAGATACAGGATGATCTGCAAGATATGCCCAGCTTACATCAGTAGTAGGCAGACCTTCCCATTTCATATTTCTTGAATACAACTCGGAAGTTCAAGCAGGTCCTTGGATCATGGCAGGGGTTCTTGTGAATCTCCCAGGCGACTCAAATGAAGGTAGGCATCAGTCCCTGTAGAACACGTCATGGATCTTGATATGAGGATGTATTAAGGTTACTGAGGAAACAAGAAATATAACATAACAAACTTGAATGTCATGAACGTTGGAACCATGAACAACTTGTGTCAAGGATTAATTTAATTGACAAGTCTTTGGTGCATCTAATGAAACAAAGCAATCATCCTGCAATAGCAACAGGGATTCCAAGGAAGAATTAACATCATGAACAGAATTCAATGATAAGCCTGAGCGTCACCATGAGGCAACGTAGGACATGTGTACTCAACAAATGTGCCAAACTGCACAACTAGTTGGCAAATTCGGATCTGCGAAATATTTGGACAGAGAATTACTTGGAACAAGCCGTTTTGTTAATTTAAGATCTTGGTAAAAAAAAGGACAAAATAAAATTCGGCTTCGGATTCAGATTCAGGATTTATTCGTTTACCAAAAAATAAAATCCGTTTTAATATTGGTAGTACACGTTTCACATTACCAATCAATTACCATATGTGCATAATATAAGTGATATAAAAATTGGAATAACATTTGTTTCATTAATCACAAAACATAATAAAAATTCAAAACATAACATTCAATCCAACTAATACCATCATCCAAAACATCATAGAAAGTAAAAGTTGAAGTAGACTCTTGTAGTGCTTTTGACCCTGTTGTGTTTGCTATGTGCCCACCCAAATGCCACATACCCAAGTTACAAGGAAGGAGTGGCAAATCTGTAATTTATCACAAGTTTTCAAAGGGGAGTGGAAAAGATGTAATAAACCAGAATCTGAAAGGGATATTGGGTAACTCACCAAAGAAAGGAGGGGTAATACGGGAAATAATCACAAATGAGGTAATATCGTGGGAGGGTAAGGAGGGTCATCTTCAACCTCCAGCCACAAACAGAAACAATAGTGGAAAAAACCAGTCTCAATTTGGAGAAGAGATCTCCTTCGCTGGTGCCTTCATGACTCTGGGATTTTGGGGCAAGAGTTTCAACCCACAACCTTATTGAATGCCACCAAAGGCCACCCGAAACCACAGGTAAAAGATAAGGGAGTGTACTGTCGAAACCTGACCTAACAGTAGGTATGAGACCAGCAGTATTCCTTGGTCTCACTCTCACAACAGAGGGATTTTCCAGATTTGAAACTCAGCAGGGTAAGTCGATCCTTTGGGAATGAACATGTCTCCAAATCTCAAGACCAAATGGTCTAGGAGCGAAGGAAGTCCAACTATTTTCCCTCTTCTCAAACAACTGCCCAAAAGAGGTTTAAGGAAAGAAAAAAAGAAAAGAAAGGAGGAGAAGAATGAAAGAAGAAGAGAACTGACCTGAAGTAGGATCAGATCTGGAGTCACGCAGGAAAGGAAGAAAGAAGAGGAAAGGGGGGGGGGGGGAGGGGAGGGAAGGGAAGGCCACACAGCCAGCACTCAAACAACTCAATATTCAACTTAATTCCTTCTCAATCTATCTTCCAATCACTGGTAATGCATTCATATAAATAAGAAAAAAGAAAAGAAAACCTATACGTAATCTAAAATAGAAATAGAAACATTCTCAAACAAGGAAACTACAAAGTTACCTTCCTACCCAATTTCCTACCACAATAAAACAAAACAAATAAATTGAAGATACATATTATCCTAATATGAGGGTGGGCCTTGGTGCAACGGTAAGGTTGCTCCATTGTGACCAAGAGGTCACAGGTTCAAGTCTAGAAACAGCCTCTCTGCAAAAGCAGGGGTAAGGCTGCGTACATTATGACCCTTCCCAGACCCTGCAGTGGCAGGAGCCTCATGCACTAGGTATGCCCTTTTTTATTATTATTATCCTAATATAGAAAATAAATCTTTAATTATCCTATTAAACCCAAATACCAATTCGGGTCCGGTTCCCGGTCAGGCTCTCAAACAGATTCAGCCCGGTCCAAGGAAGTGTTCCTACATCAATTCCTTCGCTGTTGAGAAGAACTCGCCCACGAGTTTTGTAGACTGATAGAAATAAAGACACTCCAACGGGGGCTTGCTGCTTCTTGTTTGCAACCCGAATAACAAACAACAACAACTCAGCCTTATCCCAACTAAATGGGCGCTTGCTGCTTCTTGTTTGCAAACTGAATAAAATCCAGATATGAATCTTCGATGTTGCATCTGTGTCTTGAATTTTAAATATGTGGGAGGGGGAGTATGTTGTTGCCTCAACCATAATAACTGTCTCGTCTTCTTTGACCGTTACTTCTTGTCCCACATCCAAGCGGTTTTCCTCATGTGTTGACCCATTCAGCTAGCCCTGTGACTGCATTGTTGGTGTCACTTTCTGTGACTCTGAGCATACTTCATCAACCAATTCTTGAAGAACGGATGTCTGACGCATGTGAGAAGGCTGTAGGGTGCACAAATTTCTATTGCAATCAACAACACCTCTTTGTTTCTCCAACCACTCTTGACCCAATTTAATAATGTGCTAAGAAGAATCAAACACTTCACAATAAGCCCCATCACAATATTGAGAAATGGAGAATTTGACAAATACATCATCCTCAGACTCAATGATGTTCTTGTTGGTTTTTGATAACATGTCCACCATAGATTGAGATACGAGATTTCATCAATGAATATAATAAGAAGTTTTATGTTGGGCAAGCGAACTCTAGTCTTAAGCATAGTTTGAAATCTCGGTCGAAACCACCGAGATTTCGCGAAATATTTCGGTTTTGACAAAGGTTGAAATGAAACTGAGTGTGACTCAGTAGGAATGTACGGTTTCAACCGAAATATCGGTTTCAACTCGGTTTCGGTACAAAACAGTACATATAAAAGCAAGATTCGTGTAAGATTCAAACTTAGATGCATATCCTTTTTCCCAATGATTTTGAACCTTGCCGGAACTTTATGTCGTCTTGACATAGAGTTGAAGGAACGGTTTTGCAAGGGTGTTTAAACCTTGGTTGTACACTTTCACTTGACTGTTTATAACATTTGTACACTTGTACTTCTATCCATGGAACTAAATGTCGGTCGAAACTGACCGAAATCTCCGAGTTGTCCCAGTTTCGGGCTTGGCCGAAACAAAACCTATGGTCAAAAATCTCGTTTAGTTTCAACCTAGGGAGGCCCACCGGCATGTCTTGGTTTCGGGCTTGACCGAAACCATATCCAAAACATCTCTATCCTTGCTTGTAACACTCTGACATTGTGTAATATTAAATGGTTTTCTTTTTCATTCCTAATGCAAATTTTAGTCGTTTTCATTGAATTTTGTGTCTTCGACATTTCGTAATATTAAATGATTTTTCTGCTGAATTACGGTTTATTCAAGTATGTTTTTGGAGATTACTAAGGGTCTTTTTGGTATCATTTTCCATTTTGTTTTTTTGACACAAAAACGTTTTTGTAAGTGTTTAGTATCAGTTATGGACCCTATTTTTATTTAAAAACATCAAAATAATAGAAAAAACCATAATAGAGTTGAGACCTTATTATGGATTTTGGCCAAAAATCGTTTTGTCATTTTTGCGAAAATTTAATGAGCATGTGCTTATAAAGTCCCAAAATCGAGTGTAAAGGAGTCATTTCCTCCTTTAATTAGAAAGTCGAATCCCAACCACCTCCTCCTTCTTCTTCTTCCTCCTCCTCTCCTCCTCTCCTCCTGCTGCTGCTGCAACCCCCCTTCTCCAGAGTCTGGCTCAGTTCCTCGTACGAGGAGCAAGAGATCTCTCCTTGTACGCCCCTTAGAAGACACATCTCCTTCACAAAACCGAATACCAGTTGTTATGGTTTATCATATTTCACCCCACTTTCTCTTCTTTGAACACACCTCCCCGACCCCCTTCTACCTCGCCTCAACCCCCTCTGTTCTTCCTCCTCAGCCCCCTTCTCTTCCAAGCGTGCCCACCCCCATATCCTATCGCCCCCACCCCACCCCTGCTGCAACCACACGCCACCACCACCCCCTGCTTGCCCAAGGCACTGAGACCCCCTTCCGCGGGCAGGGGATGTGTCCCTGCCACTGCAACTCCTCAACTTAAATCAGATTTTGTTATTCTGTGTTCCTGTGAGTCCCTGTTTTGTTCCTTAAATCAGATTTTGTTTTGTTTAAAAAAATCTCTTTTCCACTCATGCTTGGGTGTGCTGAGAGGCATGGGAGCTGAGGAACATGGGGTGTTGCTTCAATCCATCAGAGCTAAACATTCAGTCAACCATAAGATTTTTATTATTATTACTTTTTTTTGAACAACCATATGACCCAGATAGATGACGAGGTCATTATGGAGTGGGACGAACCATCATCCTTTTAACACAGATCCACAAAGAAGTTATAGAGACCCATCAGATCTATGTGGGTTTGCGTTATACACATATACCAGAGCCTTAGACGCCATCTCAAATCTGGTATTGGATATAACTTCCACCAGGATGGATTGCAATTTTGGGGGGCATGTCTAAATCAGATGGGTTTCAGTTATACACATATATGGTGTTTTGAACTTTTGATCCAAGGGAGGATGAATAAAGAAACACAAAAATGTGTAAACAGCTTCACGGGTGGGGCGGAGTTGGTTGCAAAGGGGTGTGGGACAGGAGTCCTGCTCTGTGTTTCAGACTTGGAAAAGAAGATGGGAGATGGGGGAATTTCTTCACCTACCACTAAAAATTGTTTACACATACCTACTTTCCCAAACGATTTCTCATTCTATACTCTATTATGTCTGATAGTTACCAAAGAGTTTCGCCTCAAGTGCACCAACCTCAGCCCGAAGGAACGATTCTGATCCTCGATTTGAGTCTCGTGTAATTAAATTAGCTTTCCGATTCTGTTAGTGTGAGGTGAGCCTGAACTGACTGAACTGATCCAGTCCAGGGAGCGAATACAAAGTCTATTCGACTACTGACTGACTTATGGTATTCTTTCAGGGAGCGAAGCCTCGAGACCTCCTCGATACCTACATTTTATTATTAAAAAACCTTTTTATTAATGATTTTTTTTTAAATAGACCACAAACAAAATGAAAAAATGATACCAAAAAGACCCTAACAGTGTCCCTTATAGGGAAAGGACCTATTTGAACTAGTATATTCTAACCACTCTTGTATGTGTGCAGATTGTTTGAGGCAACAGTCTCTTGTTTGGTTAAGTCTCTATAAGAGCTTGGCCTTCCAATGTGTGGCAGCAAGTGGCAATCTATTTGATTACCACAAACCCTTGTGTAAGCCCACTCTTATAGATTGAAGTGTTTATATACTTTAGTAAGTCCAAACCTTGGCTTGTTAGCATCAATTACAATTGGTATACTTCAAGAGCACCTCGCAAAACCTCCAAAGATTTCATCAGAACACAATTGGATGAAGAAGCCATAACATTGGGTCAAGAGCAGGTCAAGAGAAATCAAAGGAATCACTCTTCAAAGGACTCCATCGGTGTGGATGAATCTTCGTGTGTTTAAGAAATTTATGCTGTAAATTATAAATCTTGTAATTCCTATGCACTTATGTAAGGTGATTCTCACTTACGACATCCTAGACACCTTTGACCAAAAAATCCAAAATATAACAAATTGGTAAACCAATGCTTGGATTTTTTGGTAGCCTGGCCTTGGGAAGACAAATGACCAAATTTGGGATTTTTGACTTAATATATATTTGAAAAGAAATATGAGGATCTTTATACCAACCTAAGCACTAAAGGAGGGGAAAAGGCTATATTTAAGATAGCTAAGATGAGAGAAAGGAAGAGTAGAGATTTCGATTAGGTGAGGTGCATCAAGAGTGAGGATGGAAGACTGTTGGTAAGGGATGAGGACATCGTGAAGAAACGAGATGAGTATATTTGTGACCTTCTAAATGGAGATAGGTTGAGTAGAAGTGATCTGGACATTTACATCCCTCCTCCAGACATCACATAGCATAGATATGTAAGAAAGATTAGTATGGAAAAAGTTAAAGAAGCCTTAAGAAAGATGGAAATAGACAATACTCTAGGCCCAGATGAAATACCGATTGAGGTGTGGAAAACTCTTGGAAGTTGTGGGGTCTATTGGTTAACCAATTTGTTTAACAGGATTATGAACACAAGGAAGATGCTAGATGAATGGAGGAGAAGCATTGTAGTCCCAATCTACAAAAATAAAGGTGATATCCAAAGCTGCAATAACTATAGAAGCATTAAGCTTATGAGCCACACTATGAAACTTTGGGAGAAGGTTATTGAAGCTCGTTTGAGAAGAGAGACCCATATCTCGATGAACCAATTTGGCTTCATGCCAGGTGGATCCACAACTGAACCTATCTACTTATTGAGGAAGCTCATGGAAAGATATAGAGATAGCAAGAAGGACCTCCATATGGTCTTTATTAACTAGGAAAAGCCTATGACCGAGTCCCTAGAGACTTAATCCGTCAGGTTCTAGTGAAGAGAAGAGTATCAAGTAAATATGTGGATATAATAAAGGATATGTATGAGGACGTTGTCACTAGTGTGAGATCTGTGGGAGGTCAAGGCAAGGAATTCCCAATTACAATGGGGCTCCATCAAGGATCAGCCTTAAGCCCTTATCTTTTTTAGCTTATCATGGGCAACCTGACCAAGAGCATTCAAGACAAGGTCCCATGGTGTATGCTCTTCGCCGATGATATCGTTTTGGTGGATGAGACAAAAGCAAGGATTAACGCTAAGTTAGAACTATGAAGATTAACCCTGGAAACAAGAGGTTTTAAGATTAGTAGAACGAAAACGGAGTATTTAATGTGTAATTTTAGTCACAATATGATGGATACTGACATGGTGCAAATAGATACCACAAAGCGACTATTTTAGATATTTGGGGTCAATCATAAATAAGGAAGGTGACATAGAAGATGATGTCTAACAAAGAACTAAAGCGGGATGGTTGAAGTGGAGAAGTACGTCTGGAGTGCTATGTGATCGACGTATTCCTTTAAAGCTTAAAGGAAAGTTCTATAAAACCATTGTTCGCTCGGCTATGATGTATGGGGCAGAATGTTGGGCAATTAAGAAGTGTCATATTGAGAAACTTTGTGTGGTAGAGATGAGGATGTTAAGATGGATGTGTTGAAAAACAAGGAAGGATAAAGTAAGGAATGATCATATCAGAGCTGACTTGGGAGTTGCTCCCATCAATGACAAGCTCTGAGAGAGTCGTCTGAGGTGGTTTGGTCATGTTCAAAGGAGGCCTAGGGAAGCCCCAAGGAGGAGTGATATGATTCCGATTGATGGAGCTAAAAGAGCGAGGGGTAGGCCTAAAATGACCATAGGAAAAGTTGTGAGAAAGGACATGCATAGTCTAGGTCTCGGGCTGTGTATGACCTCAGATAGAGCCTATTGGAGGGCAAGGATCCATGTAGCAAACCCTATTTAGCTGAGATTCTCCTGACTTGCTGAGCTGTGCCTCTTTCCTCTTTCACTTTTCTTGTATTTTCCTTTGTTCATTTGTCATTTTTCATTTTTCACTTCTCATCTCATTTTCCCATTCTTCTCTTTCACTTCGCAGTTTTTACCTACTTTGTTTGATTGGATCCATGTAGCCGACCACATTAAATTGGGATAAGGCTGAGTTTGTTGTTGTTGTTGTTGAAAAGATGATGTCAAAATTCAGATTTCATATATTGGCAAAATCTGCAACCGGATGGATGTAACCGTTTACCAACCGGCTGATCCTTCCTAAGGGCTCTGAGGTCCATCTGGCTGATGGAACTGGCTCACCGGTATCAACCAGATGAAGGGACCTGAGAGCACTATGTGCAACCGGCCCGGTTGATGGACAGCAACCGGCTGATGTACTGGCTCACCTGTGAACAGCCGGTTATTGTTCATCAGTTATTAAACAGCCATATACAGTAACGCCCATTGACAACCAGCTTGCTAGTTGGAGCAACTTTTCAACATGGTTTTAACTGCTTGCTTGAGTAAAGGGGCACATAAACCTGATGCTCATCTTTTCTTATGGCGTAGATGAGTGGGTCATATTTTTGTTCATTCTCTTCGTTTGTTACTCCTAAGTTGTTTGAGTCTGTCAAAGTTTCCTAATTGTCTTGTGAGATGGGTCAGTTGTCCAAGAGCATTGTAAAACCAGTTATCCTTTCAGCATGAATAAAACTGACTCTCTCTTTCATTTAGTGTATTCCGATGTCTGCGGACCTTAATGTAAGACTAGATTACTAGTCCCAAATAACCCACAAACCAAATTAGAAACTAGGACAAAAATTAGAAAGTTGGAGTTTCAAACCAAACCAGCCTTGGGAAGGTATCCAAACTTGGATCGAAGGTTTCTTGTATGGTGGTGAAACACTGCTGGAAATTTCACTCAGTTTGTATGGCTGAATTGGGAGATAAGGCAGCAACACCAATTAGAAGGTTGTTAGAAAACTTGCAAATTAGCACTGCACTTGGTCTCCAAGAAGGATCGAGTGTAAGGCTGGGTATGAAGGAGCTTTGCTGCAATTTTGGTGAGATTCTAATGGACAGAAGTGAGGATATGAGAGTAGAATGAAAATAGAAAGTTTGTGAATATGGAGCAATCCAGCCAATGGGATGGGCCAGACTTGGGATCGAGTGGGTGGTTGATGGTGTGGTTCTATGCTCCAAAGCCCAGTAGATTTCGATGGATGAATGTGGAGATATGCAGCCTTGAAGTTGCAGCAGGAACTTGGGGCAGAACTGAATCCGCAAGGTGTGAAAATCTCCTTATGTTGATCAGCAACAGCAACAGCAGCCTTGGATGGATCTGGGGATTAATTGTAGCCTTCCAGTGATTCTTCACAGCACTTGTATTGATCACAGGGTAGCAGCAACACAAAAAGGGATTGATTGCCCTGGAGGAGAAGATAGAGAAGAGAAGGGGGTAGGGGAATGGCTCTCTCAGCCTGGGTCTCTCATCCACAGCTATTCCAGCTGTTGAAACATGGAATTTCTCCCATAACCGGTGGCAAGCTTGGCCACAAATTCTATTCTCCAAATCTGTTCCTTCCTTATAGCTTAGGCAAGCTTACAATAAAAATAGAAACTAATCAGAAAATAGCAAATAGGGAAATAGAAACTATTAAAATCTAACTAAAATAGAAGGTAACTAAAATTAGAAACTACTAGGCTTTATAGCTCAGCCTTCTAAAACAAACAAGGAAGGACACTAAATAGAAACCACCTTGGGTCTTCTCCTGAGATATTATAGTGTTGTTCCTGCTGGCTATGGTTGCCGTTTACGTAAGGCGATTTATGGGCTCAAGCAATCTCCCCGTGCATGGTTTGAGAAGCTCAGTGATGCTTTGTCTCAGTTCGGTTTTCAGCGTGGTGCCTTTGATTATTCGGTCTTCTTTGTCAGGACAGTGCCAATACTACAGTGCTTCTGGTTTATGTTGATGGCATAATCTTAACTGGAGACGATCCTGAGCACATCACGAATACAAAATCTTTTTGGCGCTAAGTTTGACATTAAAGATTTGGGATTCTTTTAAGTATTTTTTTGGCCATTGAAGTTTCTTGATCTACTAAGGGCATTTCTATCTCCCGGAGGAAATATGTTCTTGACCTTCTGGTTGAGATAGATCTTCTTGGAACAAAGCCTACTTCCACTCCTATTGACGTGAATCATCATCTTCATGATACTATCTTTCCTCCGTTGCAAAAGAAAAAGACTTATCAGAGGCTGATTGGCAAGCTTTTGTATCTCAATGTTACGTGACCAGACATTACATATGTTGTCAGCGTGCTTAGTCAGTTTATGCAGAATCTTTGTGTTCATCAATATGATGTAGTGCTTTGGGTCCTTCGTTATCTCAAGCAATCTCTGCGGAAGGGGTTGTTGCTCACTAATCACAGTCACCTTGATGTTTATGAAGTACTGTTCTCTTTTCCCCAACTCGGCCAGCACTCAAATAACTCAATACTCGACTTAATTTATTTTCAACCTATCTTCCAATTGGTGGTAACACATTCATATAAATAAGAAAAAAATAAAAGAAACCCTATACGTAATCTAAAACAGAGGTAGAAACATTATCAAACTAGGAAAATACGCAGTTACCTTTTTACGTATCCAATTTCCTACCAAAATAAAATAAAATAAAGATTACTTTTTATAAATCTCTACTTATCCTACTTGACCTAAATCCCAATTCGGGCCCGGTTCTCGGTTGGGTTATCAAACAGTTTCAGCCCGGTCCAAGGAAGTGCTCCTGCATCAGTTATTTTATTGAGTATTGCTGCGAAAAAATTCTATCAAGGTAAAGAGAGACTACAAAGTTTTAAGCAATAACAGGCCATCTACTTCAATTGAAATAGGTTAAGCAAGCCTGAATATAAAGGTTCTGATCAGGCTCATGCATCTCTAATGATTATGAAGTCCCTGTTTCAGTTTTTTATTTGTATTTTCTTTGGGGGTGAATTGTATGGTTCAAGGCCCTGTTTTAGGTCACTAGCATATCATTATCATAAAGCAATAGAATAAATACCATTTTGTCTTTGCAATAGAACAGCTACTTGATGCTTTTACCAACAAAAAGGAATAGTTAAAAGAATGAAAGAAAACAGGAACTACATTACACCTAGAGTTATTTGAAACTACATTTCAAACACATTCTTCAGTGACTACAGAAAATTATGGAACCTAATGCAAGCATCACACAGAGTGAAAGAAGGTTCAGAAGTTTTACCTTCATCAATACCTACAATTGTAATGAAAAAAAAAATTCACTCTTTGAAACATAGTGAAGAACTTTCGTCATGAATGGAAAAGGGAGTACAAGAGAAAGAAAGGAATGCCAACCACTAAGATCACTAAAGATATACAAGATAACTACATATATTCTCACCAATAGATCTTTTGTTGAAATATAAAAGTTAGATAAGGAAGATATTGGACTCACCATATCCTTCCATTGAAATAATTTGCAGATCACCTCCAAAGTATCGAGCATACAAGCGACTTATTGGAAGGCCATATCCATATCCAGCCATTGTCACCCCATCAGTTGATCCAAGGTCTGATTGCTCGTCCAATGGGTTTTTTGCTGTACTATAAAGATATGTAAATATCTTTGGAAGGCCACTTCTTGGTATTCCACCTCCTTCATCTGAGATCTGAAATATTAAGGAAATCAATCAATCTGTTAAGCATATCAAGAAGTAAGTATATTTTTTTAGGGGAATCCCTTGGGCCTGTACTCTTTTTCTTTTTAAACAAATTAGGGGGCTTGCACCATTTTTTTTAAATATATACAAAAAACAATTTATTAAACTTGACTAAAACTTAACCCAACCAAATGGGTTGGCTACATGAATCTTATTTCTTAATCCTATAACACATACAGAATATAAACTCAAAAATAATGTGTGTAAGTGAGAGAGGCAGGTGTAGCTAGATGCTATTGGGATGCAATGGCACCAAAAACAAAAGCACTACAGATGCCTGCAACAATGTGTACCCTTATCCCTCATTAAAACGACCATAAACAAGACACCACATGAGAACCTTCTTAAATCTCAACAGGCATAAAGAGTTCCACACTGAGGCTCCCTGTGTTTTGCTGTGAAGTATAGAGAATGTTTTTCTGGAACATTATTTAGTCACAGCCTGGTAATTCTTGTCCTTCATAAAAAATTATGGAGTTAGCTGACCAAAACCGAGAAGAGCTACCCTTCCAAAAACTGACTAATGTAATTATCTACTGTACATCATTCCCATAATACTAGTATATCAAAGCTGTTAATTTATAAATTTTATTATATCCATAGAACTGATAATGTTAATCTAGGTGTAATACAACACTAGTTTTGGGGATATTTTCAACATATTACCTTAAATCAAAGCCTCAAATAAATTATCTGATAATAAAAAATACAACTCAATTCACCAAGCCTTATCCCAACTCAAATACATATAACGAAAAAGAAATTTCCATGTTTCGGATGGATACCTTTATCGTAACATCCTCAATTCCATCGGCAACTATTATTCGAATGGGAGGTGCAACCTTGTCTGAATCCATAAACCGCTCTTGGACAGCACGCAAGGAATTCTTAACCAACTCAAATAACATAAGATGCAAGTGTGTTGGAACATACCTGTTACAGTAACAAACAAAATAAATATACCATAGAATTGAAGGACGTTATGCATTCACTGCAGATACAACCCTAAATGAAGCATAAACAAGACTTTTGTGCACAACACCAAATACTTGGCATCCTAGTTCATGGATTCAGTGATCACCAGGAACTTTCCAAGGAGGATAAAAAATGGGTCATCTAATGGACCGGCAGAATCATCAGCTCTGGTTGGTGGATTGGGTTATCCACTCCAAATCCAAGTCAAAATCAGCAAGGATCAATCCAAACCCCAACCCTAATCCTTAAAACCAAACCCTATTAGAAAGAAATTTTGCATATTACATGAACCTGTTGAACCCTTGCATAAAGGTTCAACTATTGGAAATAAATAAAAAATGAGAATAATACTTGAACTTCTAAATATGCTTAAATCATCAGCGATATTAATTAAATCTTTACATACAATTTTTTAACTTAATTTAAACATTGTTATTGGATTGCAACCAAAATTATTGTGCAGTTACCGAATTGCTGTGTGTTCAAGTTATTACAGGTCAAAAGGTCTTGAGCTAAGCAATGTTCCAAAAACTTTTCATTAGTAGATTAAATAGCAAGCTGCAATGATTTTGGTAGTGTCTTTTTTTTTGGCACACAAGAGTAACAAAGATTCAAAAAACCCAATGAGTTTACTGAACAATAAAAATTCTCACTAAAACTGATCATATCTGATGCATTGACCAATATTACTACCGATCAAAATGCTCTTAACCTCTAACAAGTAGCAACATAAAACAAAAGCTAGATACTGATGACAAGTTCAAAAACCACAAACAAAATTGATTTCCCTAAATCAAATCTTCTACTCAAGCGCTCTCTTTTTTCAGCTTTGCAAGCTCTTGCCTGATAGCTCCACCCCTCTAGATTTTTGCTAGCATGATTTTGAACCTGTCAAAGTCGTTGAGAGAGGCTCTTTTCATTTGGACAATCAGCTTCCTTCCCCATGAACTTTTCTCCCACTTATTCTTGACATCTGCTGCCTCCATGGCAGCAATCAAGGTGTTCTTCTTTGGGATTCTCTTGATGTCAATCTTAATATCTGTCAGCGAGAGCCTCTTGAAATTCATTTGGCTTCTCACCATATCAGGAGCATCAACAAGAGCCCTATTCTAGTCGATAACATCAACTATCACGACAAGCTTCCCATAATCTTTGCCGTAGTTAAAGAGAGCAACTCTCCCGATCCCAACGTACTGCTTGAAAGGCATTGTAGCAGTTGCGGACGAGAGAGACGAAGATTTCAGAAATTAGGGTTTTCTTCTCTCTCAATTTTGGCAGTATCGTCTGTGCTACAAAAACACTATGTAACGATGAAGGATAGAACTTGTAACGTCTGTACACGCAAATAAATAATACCAGAAAATAATGTAAAAAGAAAACCAAAAACCTGAGAACGAGTGACAAAACCAGACCAAGAAAGGAGTGCTATGTTGCCACCAAAAAAAAAAGCAATTATTAAAGCTTCAACAAAATGGCAACGAAGAACATACATGAATGTAAAGTTGGGATCACCATAGATGTTAACATCAGGTGCACTCCCATACTCTTGCAAACAAATAGCACGGGCATCCTCACTTGCATTTCGTGCTATCTCCACAGGAGACATTTTGGTATGTATGTAACCTACACGATCAGGTTGTGGATTTGGATTGTGTAATACCACATGCTGCCCTGAGTTTCAGCCAAAGTCCAAATTCTGATCAGTAAAGTTCTTATAAATATGTAATGGAGATTTTTTGAGAACATGATACAAAATCAAGATAACCAGAGACGCAAATGCTTGTATAATGGGAAACTAAACAAAGGTCAATAAGAATGAAGAAAGACAGAGCTAACCAATGAGCATGCGGATCCCAATTCTTGACATGTAAAAACGATCAAGAAACTGGTGAATTTCATCAAGATCTTCTGTCACAACCTTTGGCTTCAAGTCTTTCTTCAGTTGTTGAACACCCAAAGCCATCATAGGAACCACATTGTTGTGTCTCACTCTGATCATTTTAATCATTTGTGTAAAATCCAACTCATCACTTGTATCTTTGATGGTCGGAAAGCTTCGAAGATCACGGAAAGAATCCAAGTACCAATCTCGAACCTATAAGAGAAATATTAAAATAAGTAAGACGAAATGGCTCTTAAACCTTCAATTTAATAAACCATGGGCCAAATTGCAAAGTCAGCTGCAAAATTCATAATTTTGGGTCTCAACTGGACTAGAATTTCCACACACCCCCACATGGGACCATCTCCCAACAACTCACGGTATGAATAATGTCAACAGACCTGTACTAAAGCTATTAGAAACATCAAATCTAAAATCACATACAGAGTTAAAATGAAACATTGTAGGAACTACACAAGTCACACCCAATTGCAAACTGTTTGCAGAACCAAAATAATGACACCAAGTATCAAAGTTTGTCTGCAGAAAAGTTCAGAAAGATCTAAGAGATAGACATTTATAACTCTATCTGAACTATGCAGAAAAGGACTCAAGAAGACTTTAATATCAAAAATTCTGTAGAATGGTAAAACCCATGTGCCAACTGCCCAGTCAGATAATCATCTCTAAACAATCTATGGTGTAAATGATGCCAACAAGTATTTTATCAAGGGCAAGCAGATCTTTGAAAACATTACAACACGGGTACTTATCAATCCTAGGAATCTGCAAAATGCTGCACCAATTGCAACCAATGTAAGGAAATCCACAAAAGAACACTAAAACCAGGGCGCATGTCTACATAGCAGGACAGAAAAATCTGCACTACATCAATTCTACACCCCTACCAACAACCTCCAGAATAGGTTCAGCCGATTTCTAATACCAACAAAAGAACGACAAAAGGAGGCCATAACGGGAGCTCAAAGTCTCATCCAACATCCACTAGAACCCCTCTGTCAATAGCAAGAATCCACAGGAAGCCTTAGTGAGACAAAAGATCTTATGCAACACACATAAGGAGATATACGCAAAATTTTGTCAGCGATTTAGGAAAAAGGGCGAGTGGAACCACATAAAACAATAGCAAACACAAAGGCCATTGCCCCTGGGGAAAACTGGGAAAAATTAACGAAAAGATACAAACAAGATTATGTCCATAAATAATCAGACATCCAAGAATCTTCTAAAGAAGAGAAAGAAGGAAAAAAAAAATAATCCATTGCCAGAGAGGCCAATCAAATAGTGAAATACCTTCAAAACAGCAGGTTTATCAGACAAACCATAAGGCAAGCTGTCAAGCTCAATGGCTCTCCTTGCAATTCTTATGGGTAACTCTTTATGAAGGAACTGAGCAGAGATAAGCAAGTTTTTGGCAGTGGGGTTAGAGCCAAATTCCATCATGTATCTCAAGCTCACGCCAGTCTGCTTCATGGCACCCAACCTGAGTACATCATCGATCAAAGCTTTAGAGAAATTCTCGTACAAGTTCTTGGCCGCCATGGCTGACGAAGGGAGACCAACAAACCCCGAAAATGTGAACAATAACAAACATGCAAACACAGGACGCAAATCAAAGCGAACATAGAGAGAGAGAGAGATAAACTGTGTGGCATTGAGTGGATTGATTCACAACCGATGAAAGGCTAACTAGGGTTAGACACTCAATTCCCAGGCTACCTTTTTTTGCCCATTGGTGTGGTGAACAAGCTCCGCACGTATTCACAGAAATGGATAAAGACACGTGCCTTTCTTCTGTGAGCCAGCTTGGATGCACGTTGATGATAATAATATGGTGGAAACCAGAGGACACGGTTTCGTAAAACTGGAGAGGGAGAATGTTCTCTGTGCCGCAGTGCAACCTGCGCCCAGGCACATGGGCTGCCTGTGCAAGGGGTAAGGTGATCTTTGTGTCCACCCCCATGTGTCTGGGCTCAGGCTGTGCTGCAGCACAGAGAACAGTGCCCCAATTGGAGAAGTAAAAATTCGTATAAGAAACTTTCATTGAGAAAGTTTTCCTACACCAGTAGTAGGGAAGGAAATTTCCAACACGGTATTGGACTATTGGTTATAAGGTTTTTTAAAACGATGATTATGGTATAAAAAGAGTGATGGAGAAAGAAGTGGCAACACCGGACCATTGCACCAAACTCTTTTTTTTCTTATTTAATAAATGGGAAAGAGATTGCTGGTTGGGCCTCTATAATTTGCACATAGACGCTGATCAATGGAAGCGCATGCGCAAGCATTGCCTTGGATCGAATTTTTTACTTTTTCATAAGTGTAGTGTGGTAATTTTGCGTGCTTCTGTGTCTACGAGCCACATCGACCAGATATCTTTCCCCTTAATAAAATTTTAAAGGGCCCTAGATTTTCAAGTATATATGTGGCCTTGGGCTTGAAAAGTTATATATACAAGTGGCTGAAGGAATGGACCACCGATTGAAAGGAGAATGGATGGAGGACCACCACACCACATCGTTCTTGACCTTTCATTTTTTTTCGGTGAAGTTTCTTGACCTTTCATTTTGGTACCTTTTGGTAGACGAGCTAATATTTTATTCATAGACTTGTAACCACTCTCATGAGTCTCATTTACTTGAACTTAGGCTTCCAGAGTAGTAAAAATTCAAACGTTGCAGCAGTGTTCATGGCCCAGCCCATGAAAGAGTTGGGCAACACCTTGCACTTCAGGCTCGGCCCATTGTCAGGGCCCACTTGCATTCTCCAACTCAGCCCATTCTTGGTTCTATGTGGTGGTTCGTGGAGTGGTAGGATAAGGACGGCATCGTTGTCAAAAATGTCACACAGAGAATACGGTGGTGACATGGTGGTGTGGCATGTCAGCAGGATCGACTTTATCCGACTAGTAGCCCTGGCGGGTCCCACCTGTTTTAAAGAGCCAATCATCCCATCCATTATTTTCTCCATCTTCGTTGTCAAACTGTTGTTTTGTCTAAATTAACGGCAGGTTGTCGTTGTTGTTTGCCGTTTTCTCTTTTTCTGTTTCTGGCCAGGTTGTTATGAACGAGAGTGAGAGAGATGGTTGCGAATTCCCAAAAGTTGCAGCCTTCCCCGGCTGATAGGATTTTGAGAGAATTGGGCTCCTCTTCCAACACGGCACGTCACATGTGTTGTTACGTGTGGAAATCTCCGTTACTCGATTCGTTTTAGGATGAGTCTGCAAAAACTGAGTGAGCACAAAAGAGTCGGTGTGGCTTCGACCAAAGACTCTCCGACACCTAAGTCAGGTCTCCGGTGTAACAGCGTTTCAACTTAGTGAAAAATGAGCTCCATACCTGAGTATTTATAGGATGAATCGAGGCAGCTGGATGAGTCCTCGTATGGTAAGAGTCCTTTTTTGATTGGGCTCTTCCATGTGGAGCAAAAGATGAGAGTTATTCTCGGAGTCGGATTCTTAATAAGGTAGGAGTCCTTATTAGAACGTGATTCGATTCCGTCATGGGATTGCGGCCTGATTCGTGTCCCGTGATTGTCGGGGTGCAATGGCATGGCCCCGTGATTTTGGGCGAGTCATAATTATCACCTCTAGAGGGGCCTCAACCTCGGACGACCGAGTCCGAGGGGCCTCAACCTCGGATGGCCGAGTCCGAGGTGCTCGACTCTGTTGTCGGTGTAGGTGGGGTACGATGTACCGGAATGCTCGTCCAGGGAGCTTCGGCACAAGGCTCAGCTCGGTAGCTTCTCTACTTGTGACCGATCTCTTGGTTGTTCGTCTCGGTATTCGTCCTCGGGGGTTTCAGCTGCTGGGATGACTCCAACGGGCTCGGCAGAGTGCTCGGCCATTTGTGCTCGACTGTGTCAGTGAACGGGATGATCTCCAGGCCAGGGCCTCATTTTATCCTCCGGTGTCCGGTTCGGTGTGACTCCTTTTGGTTTGGCTTGGTATTCGGGTTTAGCCTGAGTACGTCCACATGTCACCCTTCGAGTGGAGGACATTTCTATGACTCATCAACATGCTATGGAGAAGAATTTCAGCTCGGTCATCGTCAGATGTGCGCAATCATTAGAACCGTCCGAAGGGCACTTAGCCATCCGTTAAACTCGGATGGTGCGTCGAACATCTTCCAACGCACAGTGCCAGATCCATTTTTAGATGGTGATTGCATTAGAAAAATAATCCTCTCCAATTCCCTCGGTCGTGCGGTAGTGCTAGGTGGAGATGCTAACACATGGCAGCTCGGACATCCAATGGTTCGAGCTCATTGACTATGTTGAGCTCAGACCATTGGATGCTCGAACTGCCACATGTCGGCATCTCCACCTAACACTGTTGCACTACCGAGCTTTAGGAATTGGAGAGGATAAAAATCCGATTGCATTAAGAAGGCTGCATATTTTTTGAAATGGTGATTGGCGATATAGTTCCTGCATGGTCCACTTATGATGGTCTTGGTTGGTGTCAAAACTTGTGAACAAATAAATCTCAAAGGTCTTATTTATACATCAAATTGGGAAATTTACGAAACACCCCTTGAAAATGGGCCGATACTTAAATCACCCCCTCATATTTGAAAATACTCAAATCACCCTCTCTACACTAACGGTGTTAGTCTACTATTAGTTATTGATGTAGAAGGACTATTTTACCCTTATAATTATTTCACTCTTATTTATTTTTTTCCCCTTCCCCTTGTTTATACCTACCCTTTTGATAATGTAAAATGGGTATTTTGAATTAGTACAAGCTTCTCTCTTTGAAACTTGAAATGAAGATGATCTCTGTCTTTTGATGATAAATGTGGTTTTGAGCAGAAAGAAAAAAAGAACAACCCACCCCCTCTAATCCATGATTTTCTTCTTTTTTTTCCCTTTTTTTAATTCTTCAGGTTTAACTTTTCTTTTCTACTGTTATTCTTTCTCCACTTCTTTTTTATTTGATTCCATATCTTTACTCTTCTTTTTGTTCTTCTTTTCTTTAAGTCCATTCCATTACATAAATGGATGGATTTGCAGGTTTTATCTTCAGGAATGTTGGGTAATTGTATTATAATTTCTTACAAATAATTGAAACAACACGAATTGTAATACAATAGATTAAGCAGTAGAAACTAGGATTGACCTTTGGCTGAAATGAGAAGACCAAAGCTTGAATTTGATGCAGAACCACACCCGCAACAACTTGAACAAGCTTGAGGTTGAGTCACACTTGTGGTGCTGCCTTTAAGGTAATTGATGTCTCCTACTACCAAGGAGTGTTCTGCACCACTACCCCAAGATAAAACAACCTCCAACTAGAAGATGAAACAGTCCTTCTAGTCCCTTGAAGGAGCCAAGAGCTTCAACACAGCAACCCTCTAACACACTTAGAAAGAGAGAGAGAGAGAGAGAGAATAATACTCTTAGTAATTGCTAAGTATGGGCATGAACATGTATCCAAAAGATGTCTCTTACAAAGCAATTGGTTGAGTTTATATAAGCCCAAGACCAATCATTGCACTCCCTTGGAATTTTTAAGAATAACCATCCACTTATGACCAAATTGAAGAATAAGATTTATGGACATGAATATGGACATGAATTTGAGGTTAATTCTAAATTCATGGTCATTCCCCACTAAGGGTCATGAATGATCTTAAAATTCATTCATTCTCCATTAAGACCATAAAGGCCTTAATACCCCATATAGGGAAAGACATCACCTATGGCCATGAATTGATAAATCAATCTCATGCAATATCCTTGACCCACCTTCCCACTCATGATAGTGACCATGAATAGACATTAGGGTACCCATAGAATGTTACAACATTTGGAATTACTTATTTGATCACATGGGTTCCACACCATAACAAAGCAATCAAAATATTTTGAAACTTAAAATAAAATAAAATATATTTTAAATCTAACAATCCCCCACAAGTTTCAAAACGACACGAGACACATATGCTGTAACTGAATTAGACACTATAGGACAAATCATTGTAGGTGTCTTCCGGACTTGAACCTACACTAGGTCTAATGGACCGCGCTACAGAGTAGAGGTGGAGTCAGACTCCTTGAACCTTTTCTCATTGGTGTAGCTGACCGTCCCATCAACCATATCCCATAGGTCGACTCTTGCGCTACCCATCATAAAATCACTTTGGACTTTTGAACCAGCCATATCCCTTATCTTGAACTCGTGAATGTTTTAGAGAACTCGCCTATAAGTTCTCATCGGCGGCGGCCACATCCCATACATTCACTTAGGTTAGTCACTGGTGTGCACCACAACTGACACACCCCCATATTTCCTAGGATTAGACTAATTAAGAGCTTTATCGCTCAACCTCTTTCTTTGTGGTAGTATTACTTTCACCATCTACAGCTTGGAATGAATATTTATACAAGTAGTAGTACAAAATCGGTCAATCGGTGATTTCGTTTGTACCCCTTGAACCTAATTCAGGCATTTAACCTCTTCACATAGGTAGGGTGTCCATCACATGACCTATAGATTAGGCATTAACCCCATTCCTGTAGATGCACTACACAAGTTCTTGACAGACATAGGCTTTGTGAACATGGCAGCTTGGTTACTTTCTGACTTCACATAATCGATAGTTATTATTCCTTCATTTATGTACTGTCTCACAATGTTGTGTCTGAGGCGTATGTGCCTCCTCTTACCATTGTATATCCGGTTATTGGCTAGATGTATAGCCGCTTGGTTATCACAATGTAGTGATACCGATGGCGTCAATTTTTGCCACAATGGAATACCCGCCATTAAATTTCTAAGCCATTCGGCTTCTGTTCCTGCCTTTTCCAAGGCTATGAACTCAGCTTCCATGGTAGAGCCTGTCCCACAAGATTGCTTTGTGGAGTTCCATGAGATTGCACTGCCTGTTAGTGTAAACACATATCCACTAGTAGCTAAGGACTCGTTTATATTCGAAATCCAATTTGCATCATAATACCCTTCCAAAACTGCTAGTTTACCACTATAGTGTAAACTATAGTTTATAGTGCATTTTAGGTACCTTAGTAACCTATCAACCGCGCTCCAATGTTCCTTACTTGGATTATGAGTATGTTGACTCAACTTTCCTACCGCAAGGACAATATTTGGACGCGTACAACTCATTAGATATGTGACCGAACCAATAATTTGAGCATATCTTTTTTGATTCACTGGTTCACCTAGGTTCCTTTTCAAGTGACACCCCATATCATAAGGTGTTTTAACCGCTGGAACTTCATGGTACCCATACTTTTTAAGTATGTTTTCTGCATAACGGGCTTGGGATAATGTAATATGATTTTCTTGCTTGGTGATTTTGATCCCAAGAATCATATCAGCTTCCCCTAAGTCTTTTGTGTCGAAACTAGACATCAAAAGTTTCTTAGCTTGATTAACCATTTCCAAGTTTGTTCTCATTATGAGCATATCATCTACATATAGTAGTATGAATACACCCCTACCACCATGAAACCTGCTATATAAGCATCTTTCAGCATCGTTTACAACGAACCCATTTGAAATTAGAACCTTGTCCAATTTTTCATGTCATTGCTTCGGTGCTTGCTTCAATCCATATAAGGATTTTCAAAGTTTACAAACCTTTCGCTCTTGGCCAATTACAACACAACCTTCTGGTTGTTTTGTGTAAATTTTCTCCTCTAAATCCCCATTAAGAAATGCCAGTTTTACATCCATTTGATGGATGACCAGGTTATATATTGACGTCATTGCCAACATAACCCTTATCGTGGCAATTCTAGACACCGGGGCAAATGTGTCAAAATAATCAATATTAGGCATTTGCCTAAAACCTTTGACAACAAGTCTGGCCTTGAAACGATCAAGTGACCCATCACTTTTTAATTTCTTTCGAAATATTCACTTGGTTTTCAAAGTTTTGGACCCGAATGGTAAATCCACCAATTCCCAAGTGTTATTTGCCAAGATTGAATCTAATTCATTCTTGATTGCCTCTTTCCAAAAGACAGCATCCAGTGATGTAATAACCTCTTTGTATGTAAGAGGATCCTTGTCTACTAAATAGACAAGCCATTCATCATCTGTATATTTGGGTCTTTTGAGTCGCATGCTCATCCTAGGCCGACTTTCGTCATCATTACTCAATTCTTGATTGGTAACCCTTTCATTTGACTCAATTTTCCCATTAGTCAATTGACTATCCTTACTTATAGGTAAGATGGACTTAAAGAGAAATAAATTTTTTAAAAACTCAACGGCTCTTGATTCTATGATGCTAGTTGGTTCAATAACATCATCCATGGCTTTAATCACTATGAACCGATATGCCGTACTATTTGTAGCATAACTCAAAAATACATAATCACATATTTTTTGTCCCAATTTTCTTTTCTTGGAATCCGGTAACAACACCTTAGCCAAACAACCCCAAACCCGTAGATGTTTTAGACTTGGTTTCATATCAAATCATTTCTCAAATGGAACCATACCAGTCTTGCTATGTGGGATTCTATTTGATAGATAACATGCCGATAGCATGGCTTCCCCCCACATATCAAGTGGTACACCTGAACTCAATAACATAGAGTTCATCATCTATTTAAGAGACCTATTTTTTCTTTCGGTAACCCCATTTGATTCTGATTGGTATGGAGCGGTTGTTTCATGGATAATTCCATTTTTCTCACAAAACTTATCAAGGTTAAAGTACTCAGCTCCTCTATCGGTTCTAAGTCTTTTAACTTTTTTACCAAGTTGATTTTCAACTTCCATTTTGTAAGATATAAACGCCTTTCCGGCCTCATCCTTTGATTTGAGTAAATATACCATGGTATATCTAGAGTGGTCATCTATGAAAGTTATGACATAGTTATTTTCTCCCCTAGACTCATATGACTTGTAGTCACATAAGTCATTATGGATTAATTCCAAGAGATCACTCTTCCTATCCATAGTCTTGTGAGGTTTTTTGGTTAACTTTGCCTCTACACAAGTTATACACTTGTTCACGGGGGGTTCCACCTTATCGGTGATTATGCCTAACTTGCATAGTTTGGTGATATATTTCACATTACTATGACCTAACCTACCATGCCACAAATAAAAAAAGTTAGAAGAGACAATCATGTAAACAGAAGAAGTACTAGTTTTCTCAATTACAACATTTCCAACACTTAGTACAAACAACCCCTCACTAAGGTATCCCTTCCCTACAACAACATTGTTTTTAGTGATAATCGCTTTATCACTTTCAAAAGCCAATTTCATTCCTACTTTATTAAGCAAAGGAACTGAAATTAAATTGCGCCTAATATCCAGCACATGAAGAACATTGCTGAGAACCATAGTCTTCCTTAAAGTGAGTTTCAAAGTTACTTTTCCTTTTCCCATAACAGGAGCACTTTGGGAATTCCCCATAAATACCTTTTCATCATCTGTATTCATGGAATAAGAGAAAAACATCTTTAGATCACCACCAATATGTCTTGTGGCACCGGTATCCAATACCCAATCTTTTGATTTTTCAACCAAATTTGCTTCCGTGACCATAGCAATAAAGACATTATCTTCAACTAGGTTCACATTTTCAGAATTTTTCTTCCTGAACCAACAATCTTTCTTAAAGTATCATAACTTATCACACACAAAACAAGTAAGTTTTTTCTTCTTGAAAGAAGGCTCATCATTGTCTTGACGATTCTTCCTTTTCTTGTTTTGTTTGTTGGTCTCTACCAAGTTCGCTTTTAGGCGTCTTTCCCCAAGGTCTTTCTCACCCTTATCGTTGTGCCGGTTCTTCTCCTTAATTTTGATCCTTACAATTAATTGGTCTAGAGTCAACTCCGTCTTCTTGTGTTTCATAGACGCCTTAAAGGCATCCCAAGAAAATGGAAGCTTTTCAATCAAGGCACCGGTCACAAATTCTTCCGATAGAATTATCTTTTCCTTTGCTAGCTTTCTAACCAAAATTTGAAATTGATCAATTTGGTTTGAGACGGTGTCATTATCTTTCATAGCAAAGTTTAGAAAGTTAGCCACCTAGTATTTTCTTGAACCAGCATCCTCAAGAGAGTACTTTTTTACCAACGCATTCCAAATCGAACATGCATACTCCAAAGAACTATACACATGGTATAGGTCATTTGATAATGCATTCAAAATTTGATTCTTGCACTGATAATCCGCTTGAATCCAAGCCACCCTTTTGCCCTCCTTTTCAGGATCATTACTTTTTTTCAGCATGGGTTCAGTCAAGGCAAATACCACCCCAATTTGGGCTAATGCAAACAACATCATTTGCCTCCATCGTTTGAAGTTTTGACCTCCAAACTGTTCGATTTTGTCAAATTCAGAGATAATCCTCATCTTACCCAAATCTGGGAAAAGCTCCGTCACCGACGGGATAACATTGGTGGGAATTGAGTCAATGGTAGGAAAAAGATAAATCTCCTTACCATTGCGGCTAACAGGAACTTCGCCTTCTTGGTTGTTGATTGCTCCTTCAATACTTGTGTTTGAAGGATTTCTTTCATTGACAGCTCAATCAGTGGTGTTGTTGTTCGAAGCATCACCCTTGTTGCTTACAATTCCAAGATCAACCATAAGATCTTATAATATCAATTACCTTAAACTTGTTGGATAATTGTATTACAATTCCTTACAAATAATTGAAACAACACGAATTGCAATACAATAGATTAAGCAGTAGAAACTAAGTTTGACCTTTGGCTGAAATGAGAAGATCAAAGCTTGGATTTGATGTAGAACCACACCCGCAACAACTTGAACAAGCTTGAGGTTAAATCACACTTGTGGTGCTGCCTTTAAGGTAATTGATGCCTCCTACTGCCAATGAATGTTCTGCACCACTACCCCAAGATAAAACAACCTCCAACTAGAAGATGAAGCAGTCCTTCTAGTCCCTTGAACACACTTAGAAGAAAAGAGAGAGAGAGAGAGAATAATACTCTTAGTAATTGCTAAGTATGGGCATGAACATGTATCCAAAAGATGTCTCTTACAAAGCAATTGGTTGGGTTTATATAGGCCCAAGACCAATCCTTGCACTCCCTTGGAATTTCCAAGAATAACCATCCACTTATGACCAAATTGAAGAATAAGATTTATGGACATGAATATGGACATGAATTGGAGGTTAATTCCAAATTCATGGTCATTCCCCACTAAGGGTCATGAATGACCTTAAAATTCATTCATTCTCCACTAAGACCATAAAGGCCTTAAAACCCCATAAATGACCATTCTCCACTAAGGACCATAAAGGTCTTAATACCCCATAAAGGGAGAGACATCACATATGGCCATGAATTGGGAAATCAATCTCATTCAATATCCTTGACCTACCTTCCCACTCATGATAGTGACCATGAATAGACATTAAGGTACCCATAGAATGTTACAATCTTTGGAATTACTTCTTTGATCACATGGGTCCCACACCATAACAAAGCAATCAAAACATTTTGAAACTTAAAATAAAATAAAATATACATTAAATATATTTTAAATCTAACAAGGAATACTTTCAGGTCATGAGGTTGTCAAAATAAAACCCTGTCCCTGTAGCCTTAGTTGAATCAAGTCTGCAACTTGATCTTCTTCCTCTTCTCCTCTCTTTCATTCCTTCCCCTTCAAGACCCATTTCTCCATTATTTCTGCAACTGATAATAAGAAATATTTGATCTTTAAAGACTTTGGAAGTGATGTTGAAAATGATGGTTACCTTTTGCAGCTGTAATTTCTTCACTCTTCATTGTTTAGGGATGTTTGGAGTCATTGCAGTGAGAAAAGTTTGAGATTTGACAGCTTGAGGTGAGGTGCATTTACAAAACTGCACAAATGAGGGATTCAAATAACAGTGGTAGAAATGGAGGTGTAATTTGAATTTGGAGTGGAGGGTATCATGGTCAAGGAAGGAACTGAAATTTTATCCAGTCTGTGGTGTGGTCCTTGTCGCCATTAACGAGGACCAGTCTCTTAGAAGAAGAAGGTAAGAAACGAGATTAAAAAAAAAAAAGAGATTTGGCTGTACAGGTTTTTCCCTTCAAGTTGGTTCGTTGAAACTTCATGTTTCTCGATGAGGTACGTCGATAGCAGCGGCGGTGGCGGTGCTGCGAGCAGAGTTGTAGGAAAAGGGTGGGGTATTTTAGGTTGAAGATGAAGGAATGGTAGTATTGTAAATTTAATTGTACATGTTGGGTTTTTAGATCTAAGGGTAAAATTGTAATTATACTCTTCCCAAGGGTATTTAGGGTTTTCAAAAAATTTAACTAGTTGACTTCATCAGTTAACTAACGGTAGGGTCTAATTTTAGTATAGAGCTCTAATGCAGGGGGTGATCTGAGTATTTTCAAATATGAAGGGGTGATCTGAATATCGACCCATTTTTAGGAGGTGTTTCGTAAATTTCCCTACCAAATTTTAGTTTGTCAAGAGAGTAAATAGAGTTTTGATTTTACCAAAATATTAAAATTTTGTCAAGTGTGAGAAATTATATTGTTTCGTACACATCTAACTAAAGGCAAAGTTCACTTAGACATGCTGATTGCAATGATATTTTTAAGTGATTACTCAAGGCCACAAAAGTACTCAAGGAAAGCCAACTTGACGACATCACCAATCCATACCCCACTCAATTCATTAACTAAGTTCACTAAGACATTCATGAATTTGCCACTCAAACTAAGATTACAAAATATCTCAATAAGGAGTCTTAATATTTTAGAGTGCTTAACTCCTTTCTTAAACAAATTAGAATATTTGTAATATCGATTTTCTACTCATTTTCTAATTCGGTTAATTGACTGTTTTTCGGTTTTGAACCAAACCAAACTGGTAATAGGTCAAAATTGCATTGTTTTTTTACGATGCGATCGTAAACGATCGGTTCTGGTTCCATTTTGACATCCCTACTCCAATCCTTATAAGAACCATGGTCTTCCCTTTGCTCACCAATGTGAGACTATCTTAGTCACTCCCTATGCTAATTTTTGGCTAGTTTTTACCCACAACAGAGGCTAACACATAAAAATAACCCTTCGGCATAAGGCCAGTCGAAGGAGATAGTTGGTCCAAAGCTGATGAGTCCCATATGGAAACAAACTCACCAGCATTAGAGCCACAATAGGACGCAAAATATGCAAAAGAACTAACTCTCACTAGCGAAGTTAAATGGGATCCAGACTCTCCACCTCCTGCAAGAAATTAGGATGTGCCCCCCAATTCAAGTGCAATATGAACTCCACTTCATCACGCATAATCGAACTAACCAAATTTCCCAAAAGAGAAGGATTCTTCTTCAAGGTAGGATTCTACACCCGTCTATCCTTTATATAGGAAAAGCAGGGCACAACCCCAAGGGGCAACGCAGTTGGCAAGGGAGGAGGCCTAAGGAAGCTGAAGGTCTTGAGTTCGACTCCGCCTCCCCCCTTGGGGCCACCCGCTTGAGAGGAAACTCCCTGGTGAACATGGGGGCCCCAGTATCTCCCGGTTCGTGTGTGTTGTAGGGTCGTGCACAAGCCCTGGGGGAATTAGTCGGCCAAAGGCCGGATACCTCCAGTTTCCAAAAAAAAAAAAGCATGAGTATTAAGGCTTTTGTCTCTCTTGCATGTGCAGTTCTCCTTTTGTAATCGTTCGCGTCATTAGATCAAATTCCAGTGGCAACAGGTATCAAAGCCATAGCAAATTAGGTATCTTAAACATAATATTTCATATGTGATAATAATCGATGTGTGGATTTTGAATGAGTACCTAGGTTTGATTTATATATTTGTTATTATTTATTTAGTACTACAAATCCCATTAGGAGCCAAATTAACCAATGGGGCAGCCTGTGGCCAGATCAAAGGTAAAGAGGTTGGATTAGTGAAACCTACGGAGGCACAAACCAGGCCTCATTGTGTGGGAGGGGGGTGTTGTCTCGAACTCGAGACTAGAGAATGATGTCCAAGGTGCAACCAACTGCACTAGACAGAAAGTCCACAGGTGTAAGCGACACAAAGAGCGTATCGTGGAATAAAAATGATTGTAAATCAGCAATCAGGCTGCTCTACGGTGCATCCCAAGCTGGACAATGTATGATGCACCCCTAAAGGTCAACACATGGTCAAGGTGCCATTCGGACGGCAAGGATGGATGCATAAACCCGAGCTGAAAATCCCTCTCTATCACATGTGCACCATGCTTAGATGTGCACATCCATTCTTACCGTTGGAACGCCACCTTGACCACATAACGACCTCTGGGCCCGCGCCGTAGAAGAGCTCCATCCTGCAAATAAGAGCGGTTTTTTATTCTTGGTAAACTTTTGGTAAGAAGTAAGACAGCGGGGCCATTTCAAATGAGTAGGAGAGAGAAGACACAGAAACTAATAGTATGGTACCCCGATGGTTCAGAGAACCGTCTCACATTTTTTTATGCCCTTTCCATTCCATAACCTAAGAAAAAACCATTTTCTGAAAAACGAATAAACGATCCCACGCAGTGACGGACTGACGGCTGACGCAACCCTTACCGTTTTTTTTGACAGCATTTTTATATTATTTCCATTTTCGACATTCTTCATCTGGTTTTTAAAGACCGAGGCTCCGAATATCTTCTCCTCGATATTCTGTAACAAAGCTTCAAATTTGAAGTCTGTAACGATCTCCATTAATCCTACAGCCGAGAGTAATATTAAATTCTTGTTCTCTTCCCTCCACTCCTTCTGTTCCCCCTCCCCTCTTCCTGCTCATTTTCTAGGGTTAGGGTTAGGGTTCGGGTTTCACACTTCTCCTTCCAAAGTTCCGGTAATGGAGTTCGAGTCTTACTTCGAAGCACACTGTTCGAAGTAACTTTCTTTCCCTATTGGGTTCAACGAAATGATGGTTTGAGGTTAGGAAATTGGATAATTTGCTGCAGTCCGTTACTGGATTCGGTGTTCCGGCCACAATGGCGTCCGAGTTACAGATGAGCCCGCAACTGGAGCAGATCGATGGGGAAATTCACGACAATTTCCGGGCTCTCGCGTAAGTTTTCTTTGATTCCAGTTACTTCTTATTTCTCACTTTAGTGCTTTCTTCGTCCTTACACACGCATCCGAAGTACATATTTATCTTAAGATTCTGGTGTTGAAATCTGAATGACTTCCCTCAAGCCCTCAACCCCAAAAATAAATTAGAAAAGAGAAAAGTAATAATCGAAGTATTAGGGGATTTTCGTTCGAATTAAAGAGCTATAAATGTAAGTCTGTCCAGGATAGAGTCGGAACTCTTGGAAGTATTAATTTCACTTACAAGCACGGTAGTTATTTTGGCTATACAGTGCGCCCTCTCTTCCCTCAAGTTGTGCTTGAATTCTTTTTCCTTTTTCATCTTTTTAGGGAAAGGTAGTGGTACCCCACCTTTCTCTCCTAATACATTACCTGCTTCGTCTAAAAGACTCGGATAAAGTTGCTGTCTGGTTTTTAAGCGAGAATTGTAGTATCAATTGTGCAGCCAAAGCCTCCACCAAGACTTCGTGAACTGTGAGGACTGTGTATATCTCTGTTACTTATTTTCAACTTTGAAACCAAGGTTTACAAAAACTACTAGTGGGAAACTTTCACTCAAGTGGGGGAATCTTTGCAGGAAAATTTCTTTTCCACATAGTATGCTGGAACAGTTTTGGACAATGAAATAAAACAGTATGTGTTTTAGAAAATATTGAAATTCATATGATTACGTGCTAACAGCTCAAAGTAATTGATCCTGGATCTTTTGAGGGAGTTGGAGTTGGATTTTCATAGAGATATTTCTTCATGTAAGGTTCCAGGTGGTGGTTCTGGACGGGCTTATGGTAGATAAGGGTTCTCTAATATTAATAGCAGATAGCTCTAATGTAATTAAGAGTTATTTGGATGGATGAATGACAGTTCATAGACTGTTAGTGAATTGAAAAATGGTGTGATATGAGACTGTGATGCAGTTTTGGTGAATAGTGCATCACTTGAGGCTGTAGCCATGGTTTCATTGTAAATTGATGGAGAGAAATAGGCTATAGAGCTTAGCAATGGAGTTCTCATTCAAAAAGAAAAAGAAAGAAAGAAAGAACCGATGAAATAAAAATAGGGCATAATTTGATTGCAATCAAAAGCAGTGGAGACTGGAGAATAGGCCTTGACAGCATTAGCACCTTCAAGAAGAAAGGGGGAGTTTGGAATCTCCACCAAACTGGAGCCCAAATTGAAGTAGTTTATTCATTTGTCATATATTTTTATAACACAAAACCTCCTCTACATCTATCAAGTGAAGCTTCATAACTAAACGTAGATAATTCTTGATTACCATAACTTAAATAAGTTATATGTATATATATATATATATATATTTGTACCTCACGTACATTAAAACAAATGGAATAACAACAGACAATCTATATACATTTTAGGGTAAATTACATTTGGGGTATCTAACGTTTAGAGAACCTATGTCTGGGTACCTCATGTTTGATATATTATGTTTGGGATACCTCACATTTCATAACTATTAGGAAAAATTTTACGGACACCCCCTGTAAGTGAATCGTATATCACGGACACCCCAAAAAATGCTAAAATAACACAGACACCCATTATTTTTTGATTTTATATCGTCTTAGTCCACTCTATTAGATCATAGCAGTTAAGTCCCTGTTAACTCTTTTATAATGGCGAAATCACCTTTACCACAAGGTGAACTTCTTAAGGGTAAACCAAAATACAAACCATTCTCTCATTGTCTTTGTTGGTCTGAAGGCAGAACAAGCAAGAACAGGGAAGGGGTCTACTCTGCAAGATGCCATGGGTCTTTCGTCAGATACTTTTCTCCCCTCTTTCTAACGTATATTGAGTTTCTTGTTTGAACAAACTAGTAAAATTGAAGTTGGTTTTTGCCTTCTTTAGATTTTACCCCTTCTTGAATTTGATGAGGATAAAGAAGCTGTCAGCGTCGGCTTGCTGGGCACAACCGAAGGAGGAGGAAAACACAACCAGAGGTTGTTTCCTCACAATTGATGATACCTGGAAGCAGGGAGAACACTGGAAGTGGGAACCTTGATGTTGTCAATTTGTTAACCATTTTAACATGTCTGCAAGGTGAGGAAATCTTTCCCTCTTGAGATGGATAAAAGTGCAAATAGTAAGGACAGACTCATCTAGATTATCAGCAAGATTAATAATTCGCTATCTCTTGCTACAAATTCTGCTTCTTGGTCACCACCAGGAAGTTTTGGCAGCTCATCTGCTCCATCAACCACAGATTTGCTTGCTGTTCTTTCAGCTGCGTTAGGGTCTTCTCCTTATAGTCTTGGGATTAGGTCTAAAAGAAGCAGCCATGGCAATGATAATGATAAAGCCAAATTAAAGTCCTTTGACCAGGATGCAAGTATCACCTCACGGAAGGAATCAACTTCAAGGTTTCCATTGATTGGAGGAGATTGACAGGAGTAACAATGACTCCCGGAGATGCAGGTTCATCATAGATATTGGCTTATTTCTTTAAAAATAGGCCTAGGGTTGGGTTATATACATGTTGGGCCTTTGTTCCCAAGGGTTTTCTATGTATTAGGTCATTTTAATGAGCCTAAACTAGGGGTACATAGGTTGCATACGGGATTAGCCCAATACTTAGTTTATTTTTATGTTTTCTAATTGAACCGGTTCAAATTGGTTGCATCCAACTGGTTCAATTTAAGTGATCATGTGACTTGGTTAAGTGGTCATGTGACAACTTAAGTGGTCATGTGATGTAAGTTGGGCTGGATTAGGACTCTATAAGTCCAGCTATGTTTTGAGTCTATTTCCTTTAGTATTTTAGTTTCCTAGTCAATTTAAATTACATAATAGGTTAGGGATAGGATTAGGCCATTCTTTTTTAGTGTCTAAGTCTATTTTTGAGTCTTCTATATAAGTTTGTAAGGGAGGCCAGCATTGTACACGAATTTGATTAATGAAAAAAGCTTTTGCTTGTTGGCTGCCATTGTTGCTGCTCCTGTGCTCCTTGTGAGTGTGCATCCTTGTGGTTCTATCAAGGTGGAAAGGGACTGGTGGAATCCGGTTGACTCCTTACGCCGTGACGGCTGGGAGGATCTTCTTCAAATTCGAAGGTGGCTTTATCCTTCACAACTGTCGAAGCTTGCTGCCAGTGGAATCTCCAGTAAGTTTGACGCCAAAATTCTTCTTCTAATCCTCTAATCCTTTACCCCAATTGATCCCCTTTATTTTTTGTTTGAATCCCATAAACCCTAACTCCATTAAAGCCCAAAACCTGCAACTCAATTCTGTCCAGAATTGCAGAATTTCAAAACTCATCCAAACCCTAACCTTTTCATACCATATTGACCCCCTAGACCTGCCTATTAATACCCTATAAACCCCATTCCCAAATTCCCATCCTAAACCCTAATTTTGCCCTAAAACAGCCCCTAATCAGCCCCAAACAGCAGGCTTGACTAGACCTTGCTTTTATCTAGCTCCTAGTAGGATTATCTCCTATTCTAGGACTACATTACCCGGTCTCCAATTGAAATTTCAGATTGCTAGATTCAAAGAGCCTCGACCATGTTTGACGTTCCAGCTTTTTAGCTCCTTTACTGAGGGAGATAGCCCACCGATTGTGATGCCAACGAGAGCGAACATCAGGGGCTGAAGCATTTGTCTGATTGAGCGAGTCACCGATAGCCATGGCTTCGGAGGCTTCGACATATACACTTACGTCTTAGCTTACACTTAGAGTTTTCCATTATTTTTTTTTCGAGAGGTTGCAACGGAGGTGGGCGGTGGCATGGTGGAGTGGTGGTTGAAGAAGAAGAACAAGAAGAAGTGGTGGGTAACAGTGACTTCCGGTCTCCAATTGAGAAAAGGGAAGAAGATGGAATGAGAGGTTATTATTTAAACAACTAATGGGGTTAAAATCGACATTTCAACTTTGGGTGCTAGTTGTGCTTAACGTCAGGGGAAAGGTTGATATTTTGACATTTTTGGGGTGTCCATGATATATGATTCACTTATGGGAGTGTCCGTGAAATTTTCCCTAAATATTATGTTTGGTGTACCTCACATTTGACTAAATGTTTTGATTTTGCCCATATCCCCCACATTCATTACTCTTGCATGGAGGGGAAAGGAAGCACCCTGAGCTCTTACTCCCACTAACAACCATGCCACCGTCATCAACACCATCACCACCACCACCACCACCATAGCAATGGTGCCACCACCGCCAACTCTGCTACCCTAATGTTAATATTCTCTGGTGCCTACCACAAAGCCACTTCATCCGTCAATCACTTTCTGAAGGGACTCCTAGAGGTTTTTCTGCCACATATAGTCACTGGTAGATCCCCGAAACTGAGATTCGGTAAGAATAAGCTTGCGGCGAGCACAAGGGATGAAAGGGGTGTTGTATGGAGGGATAAGATGGTGGGGGAGAGAATGTGGATGGAAGAGAGAAGATCGGGGAAGGAGGGAGAGAGCACAAGGGATGAAAGGGGTGTTGTGTGGATGGATAAGAGGGCGGGGGTGTGGGAGGGTAAAAAGTGGGGAGGAGGGAAGAGGAGCGAATGAACCTGTGAGTGATGAGATAGAATGTATCTCTTTCCTTGGATTGAGCTTCGACAGACAGCTATGGAAGTATCTCTAACCGCGACCTGTTCCTTGTAGGTGAGCTATGAACTGCAGATCGACCCTTCCATCTCGCTTTCAAGTTTCGCTCAATGTGTCTATGTGTGTATTTAGTATTTACAATGGTAAAACCTACACGCTTCCGTGGTTGACCCAAACCTTCTCTCTCTCTGTTTGGTTGGCTGGTTACTTCCGTGTGCTAGGCATTCCTATTTTGAAAGGGGGTGCAGCGGGGAAGGGAGCAGAGGGCAGGAGTGCGGGAAGGGGGCTGCGATGGTTGGTGCGAGTGAGAGTGACACGGGTAAAGTGGAAATATGAAAAAAGGTACCCACACATAATACCTCAAACATGAGGTACCATAACCATTGTTTTTCTAAACGTTAGGTATGCTAGGTGTAATTTATCCTACATTTTATTGACCAGGCAGTCACTTAGCCAAATAGGTGAATTTTTGGATCTCTAAATCCAAAACTGATAATTTTTATATTAGGCACATCATTCTCTGCCATATGCACACATTTGCATATGTATCCATGCTTGTATACATGTTATCAGTCTTTCTGCTGCCAGTCTGCTGAGATTGATCTCTGAGCTTTATCTACATTTCCCTTCCCTGTCATGGCCATTGGGAACATGGTTCGAGGTCTCGGTCTCGAGCATGGTTTTGGCCAGCCCAAACACCGAGTTGTCTCAGCAAGATACTGAGATCTCAGCAGTGATGATGCTTTTTTTGAAATTCCGGCCCTTGGTTTCAGAGGCCATATGACCTAATTAGGTCATGAAACTTGCAGGACAGCCTATTTTAGGCCCTATAAACATAGTGGAACCTTTAGTTTTTTTAAAATCACACCCAAAATGGTTGTTTGACTTAGGGCCCTAGGTTCGTAGTGTACGCTGTATATATACTGAATTACTACTATGGCATATTCCATACAAGTCTCCTCCAAATGTTGTTGGGCAGCAAATCTCCTCCAAATGTGTTACCTACAAGTTCAAATATCCTCCAAGGAAGGTTGTTGGGCAGCAAATCTCCTCCAAATGTTGTTGTTGAGCAACAAATCCTCTTGTTCTGAGCTTGTTTGGGTAAGATTTGGAGCAAATAGGAGTTTTTTTTTTTTTGGGGGGGGGGGGGGGAGAGTCTTCAAAAGCTGATGAAACCAGTCAAGTCCACCGTGACAAGTCGAGTTTTGGTATTTATATAAGGTGGATTGTAACATTTCGACCCAATACGAAATCTCAGACCGAAGTTTCAGCGAGATACCGGAATTTCGGTCAAGATTATGTTCTTTTCTTGTTTCGTTTTCGTTTCTGGTTTCGACTCAGTAGCTTGAAATACTGAGATATTTACCGAGATCTCGGCGAGACTTTGAACTATGATTGGGAAATGATGAGTTCTATTGTTTGTTTGCACCTTATTCTTTAATGATTTGACATGCTCCAGTACTAGAATGATTTCTGAATAATTGTAACTGATGTTATTAATTTAAGTATGACATCTACATGTAACTTCTCTTTTATTTTGCAGAAATGGTTTTCAGAAATTGGATAAGATCAAAGACCCGAATAGGCAAAGTAAACAATTGGAGGAACTCACAGGAAAGATGAGGGAGTGTAAAAGGTATCTTTAATAAACTGCAGAGTGCTTACTGCATTTTATTTTCGCTAATAGATTATGATTGTTTCTACCCTCTGGAAACTTTAAAGCATTCATGCCAACTCTCACCATATATGGAGTGCCAAATTTTGGTTTGTGTTACATAATGGAGTGGGGTTTTAACCAAATGAAGTTGACCTCCATTTTCTGGTAGGATCTTGTTTTAAGGAATCTATGGTTTGACTACTGTTGCATGCTCTAATTATTTGTTTCAGGTTAATTAAGGAGTTTGATCGGGAAGTTAAAGAAGAAGAAAATGGAAATCCTCCTGAGATTAATAAGCAACTCAATGAGAGAAAACAATCCTTGGTTAGTTGTTTAAAATTTCTCTTTACTATTGTATATTCTCAGACAAAGACATATATGTCTGAACAGACAGTCTATTAATGACTATATGCTTCTCTCTTTCTCTATATTTGTTTTGCAATTGAATGAGTAACTGTTTGATTTCAGATCAAAGAGCTAAATTCGTATGTGGCCTTGAGGAAAACGTAAGTTTATTTCACTCATTCCCCTCTCATGCAGTCCAAAAGTTTGATTCTTTTCATCTGGAACTTTTCTGATGCTGCTGCTGTTGATTTGTAAAGGTTTGAAAAGTATAGTAGTAAATTCTTATATTATGACATGGACTCTGCATTTAGAAATTGAGAGAGGTGCACGTCAGAAATATATGAAACATTTGTTTTAAATTTTTATATTGCAGGGGAGTTGTTTTTTTATGCGATAGGAGATGTATTTTTCAATGTTAGTACTTATGTACTATTGTACTTCTAATATATCCATTTATGTCTCAAATATCATCTGTCAGTGCTGCTGTATTGCCTGTCCCAAGCCTGGGTAGAGGAGGAGGGTTGGTGTGTCAGGTTGATGGTCAGCATTGTAAAAGCTCATAGCTGAACCTTCAGCATGAGTCCTGAACATTCTCTTATTGAATGGTGAAACAGGATTGTGTAGCCAGCCCCATTTAGTTGGGAAAAGATTTGGTTTAATTGATTTGAGTATTTATGAAATATCAACTTGCATTAGGAATTGTATGTGCCTCTATCTGATCTAACATGAGCATAACCTGTCAATTTTCTTTTGTGATCCAAACTGACCTATTTTGACATGTCAACCTTGGCTGGCAGTTAAAGTACAGGATAAACGACTAGAACCAAAAGCAACCTGAGATCATGAGTTATTATGCCAGAATGACCCTGATACCTCTAGGGAGTTGTCCCCCTCCTCTCCCCCCCCCCCCCCCAAAAAAAAAAAGGGGGGGGGGGTTTGTATTTGTGCATTGCTTTTTTGTTCAACAATTTTGCATATTTAAAAAACAACATTTTGTCCCCTTATTTTGCTGCTTTCCCCCCCTCCGTTAATTCATGTGGTGCTTATAAATCATTGCCTTCTCCTTTAATATCTGCCTCTCGCAAAGACGTCTGATCCGTTTTGGTGACAATGCAGGTATATGAGTAGCCTTGGTAATAAAAAGGTTGAACTCTTTGACCTGGGAGCAGGAGCTAGTGAACCTGTGGCTGAGGACAATGTTCAAATGGCATCATGTGAGATCTAATCTTTGCTTTCATATCTGGAATAGTTCTACCTTCTGGATGGGTTGGGAGTGTCTGGGTTTCCTAATATGTTAGCGTGGATTATACTTCTTCCTATTATCATCTACTAGAATCCAGTCAATGAGATATTGTTTCTCCTCTATGTATATAGGAAATATTTTACATTAATGCTTCAAATAAAGGAAAGTCTGAAGATCATTAGCTGTGGAGAAATAAGTTTCAAGATCGAAGTGATGTTTTCTACAGTGAATAGTTAAAAATCACATGCTTAGATGGTATTATGTGGATTAAGCATTAGGAATTTTTTCAAGGAATATTCTGAGTGTTAACCAGGCATAATTATACTGAGACTGAACATGTGATGTGGACATAATAATACAAAACAATCATGCATATGATATCATTGAACTTTTGGTTATGATGTGTAATACCATTTCTGCCTCCCTACAATAAAAAGAAAATCACCCCCTTCCACATGTTCGAGGAGAGCAATTCCATCTGGTTGCAGTCTCAGTGTAACTAACTGTGGTTACATATGGATATGCAGATTCATAGTCATCCCCTTTCGATCAGTTCTATTCCTTCCTAATAGAAGGGTGCTGCTATTCCTTACCAGCCACCCTTGGTCAATCATACAATGGAATTTCTGTTAGTGGATATGGCTTCTATTCTTGGAGAAGAGAAATTGTCCTTCGAGTCCTAGCCGATTATGCGCAAAGACCCATTTTTAATCATCCTCACTGTAAACATGTAGTTGGGGTCCTTCGCCCCTGTTCCGACTTCTGACTCATATTTATGGGTTAGACCTAAGTTACTTGGACACTTAGAAATTGGAGCTTTAATTATGTCCAACTTGTGTGGGCACAGATTCCAACGCCAATATGCCTATTCTACTACTACTACAACCGTTGTTTAATCTATTTTTGTATCAGATTTTGATGCTGGCACCATTATCCAATTATCCAATATAGTATGTGGATAAAGGATGTCAAACCACCTCAAACTCTATTTTGCCAGTAACCAATTATCATTTCACATCCAATCCCGCTCTTCTCTATATATTTAGTTGTATTACTGATTGGGCAAACGTGAATGCTTTGATATATCAAATGCTTTTAGCCATGATGTACTTGGTACTGACCGGGCAATTGTGAATGCTTTTAGTCATGATGTTTTTGTTACTGACCGAGGTTGTAATATAGCAATGACTAATCAAGAGCTTATCAATGCTGGGACAAAGACAATGGATGAGACTGATCAGGCTCTTGAACGCTCTAAAATGGTGAGTACCTGAGTAACTAGATCTGAAGTATGTCTCTCGTAAATCATTCTCCTTGTCCTTACCTTGAAGATGGTTTCTTAGGTTGTGCAACAAACAGTTGAAGTTGGATCTCAGACCGCCGTATCCTTGAAAGGACAAGTAAGTACAGTTCTTTCCCGGATTAGTTGTACAGAAAAGATTGTTCAATTGTGGCTAACTTTTTATGAGGTCTTTTGTTATTGAAATTTTGCAGACTGAACAAATGGGTCGTATCGTTAACGACCTGGATACAATTCACTTCTCAATCAAAAAGGCTACTCAGCTGGTGAAGGAGATTGGTAGGCAGGTACACATTGCCACATTGGCCCCTATTCTTGTATTATATTTTCTGTTAAGATTTTTATATCTCAACTGACTTCTGAATCCTTTGTCTTAGGTGGCTACTGACAAATGCATCATGTTTTTTCTACTTCTTGTTGTCTGTGGTGTAATAGCCATCATTGTTGTGAAGGTACCCTTCTCAATTTAGCCACTATTTCCATGACATGCTTTCAATACGAAGTTTGACAAAAAAGTAAATTCTTCATAATTTATGTTTCATGAAATTCACAATCTAATGCTACCTTTGAAGATCTGAAATCTTTTTTTTTTTTTTCTTTTCTTCCCAAACGAAAAAAAGGAATATATGTAATTAAAATCCTATTCAATTCCATGATTTAAAATAAAAGATGTGATTGCATGCATATTTTTCCACATACAAATGAAAATTTGTGAAAGAACCAAGTTCGGTATGAAGCATCTGCATCTTCATAAGAGGTTTAAAGAAAGGAATTCCTGTGGTATTCACATCTTGTGCAATGGCAGCTTACATTTAGTTGTATATGTTTGCTACATTTTCGTGCAACTTTCTAATGCCCTCAGATGATTAAAAATTATCATAACATTAGAAGGTATGCATACTCGTTCATTCATCCCATGAATTTGGTTCTCTACTCTAAGAGTTGATTGTATTCCTTTAGATTGTGAATCCGAACAACAAAAACATCAGCAACATCCCTGGGTTGGCACCTCCAGCACCGGCAAGGAAGTTGCTATCTATGGAAGCCATGGGAGTTTAGTTCCCTTGTTTTCAGAGTAGTTGTGATTCTTATTCCCCAGCTGGTTCAGAGGAAGATTGATCCTCCTATCCTGTTGATGGTTCCATTGTCGCTTGGTTTTTTACGTCTACTCTTGTTTGCTGTGATGTTCATAATCCTGAGTATAATTCTTTATGTAAATCGTATATTGTGAGGCTGTTTTGTTTTATTTTATCCCTATTGAGTTGTATGAGTGATATGTTTGTCATTGTAATCCCTTTGAGGTTGCCTTGTAATACTGCCTTTAACATGTGATAAGGAGACACGGGCAAGAGAGGAGACTGAAACTGTGTGCCAAGTTCTTTTTGCCTCTAGAACATATTTTGAAATGTAAAAATAGAGAACCAGGTTTCATAATGCTTTGCAGTCCCAGAATCTATTCCAAGAATGCGTATTAAACACAGCCCAAAAGTTCCATAATATATGACCTGTAATTCATGAAGTTTCAATTTACCATTATAAAGAAAATATATGCCCCATTGGTTATCTGTCAGACATCAATCAAGCCGCATATTCATATAATCCAACAAGAATAAGAATCAGATATTAATAAGAGAAATGTAGGATTTTATGAGCTTAGCAGTTGGTGCATCCATATTCATAATGTCCCGATTTATAGTCGGATGCTATCCTTCATTGTACAAGCCAAGTAATCGCTCACTGTGTGGTTATTACTTGTTTTGAGGCTATGGAACACGAGCAGGGGCGTCAAACTCTGGCCAGTGAAATCGGACAGAACTACGTCCGCCAGTTTTTGATAAGTTTGAAGTTACACCAATCATAGTGCTGGTCATAGAAGCGTAAGGGGGTCTTTTTCAAAGGGGGAGAAGTTTGATAAGTTTGAAGTTACACCAATCATAGTGCTGGTCATAGAAGCGTAAGGGGGTCTTTTTCAAAGGGGGAGAAGAGAGGATGACACAAGCTGGGCACCATGGTGGGCGTGTCCAGCCTATTTCCATCTTTCTAATTAGGAAAATAAAATATGGGAAATTTTACGTACCTCCCTTGAGGTATCGATTAATTATCAATTCACCAATGACATTTCACTATTTACACGTATCTCCTTTACTTTCCATAATATTGAATAAGTTAATCAAGTCTTTTAATTGTGAACGGTAAGAGCACTTTAGACATTTTATGATCAAAAGAGGGGTTGGATCGTTATGTAAGTATTTATATTATGGCGAAGAGTTCTATGTGGGGAAGCATGACCACTGTGCCCTGGGGATGGGGGATGGGAGCACGCAGAAGAATCAATAGGGTAGGCCTTCAAAGAAGAATATGAAACTAGTTATGCTTCTTTTTCTGTTTTTTTTTTTTTTTTTTGCCCTTTTCAATAAAATAGGACATGATTTGGAAAGAGCCAATAGACGTAATAGACTAAAAGGTAAGAGGCAGACTACATGTTGACAAATAATATTAGAGTTGCTTCTAGGTCATTAAAGATTCAACCTATAACTGATAAGAAAAAGAATAAAAAAATACAAAATACATACATTGAAATTGATACCTAGAAGATTAGCATGAAACCATTGGACAAGAAGAGTTCTGGTTAGGTAGAAATAAATTCATGTCTAAAGTGTTACTGAAATTCCAATCGATTTCCCATCACATTAAGCTTATAACTTGAATCACATTGGAAATTATTTCATTGAGGACAGCCCATTAAGCTTCGTTTGTTCGTTGGGGAGCATGGAGTAGGATAATTAGGAAAGCGGTGGTCTCAAAACAGGGAGGGCAAAATCCAAATTGATATCTTGAGGGACAAAATTATCCAATCCAACCCAATACACCAATTCGTATTAGTATCAGTTTTGATCGCAATTGATACAGGTCCCGGAACCATGTACTAAAACCATGCAACCTTCTAACTCAATTGGATAGGAATAGGAATGTTCGAGTGAGAAATCACATAAGAGAGACCCCAAACAAAAATTGTTTTGGAAGGTCAGAAAAGCTTCTCTTCTTCCTTCTCCCAACTATTCAACTTCAAGTACTGTGTTATTAGTTAAAGAATATGTAATATACATAATCAAAGGAGTAATATATTTTTATTTGTGGGAGGGCAGAAGAGGGGGGGAGGGGGGAGAGGGAGTTTGAAGGGTGGCGAAGCAATGAAACAATTGTTGACTCTGGAACTCAAGGACCTTGTTTTAGTGTCATTATAACTTCGTATAGGCATGTTAGCTTAATAGATTTTAGCAACATTTGCGAAACTCTCCAAACCACGTAAGAGCAATTGTTCAAGAAAGGGCTGCAGTGCCTACAGAAAAACCACAAGAAGAAATATTGAATTATGTCAACCTATCCTGGCTCAAGCAGGATGTAAGCTTCTCAACAAAATATAATTTCAAATATCTGAGAAATATAGTGGTAAGTTCAATGTGATGTATAAAGGATACTTACTGATGCCACTGGAACCAAAATTTGAGGGACTTCATATGAAACAGTAAGCTGTATGAGTTGAGAATCACAAGAATAAGGACCTCTTTTTGAAATTTAAACCAACCAAATAGGAAATAACATCAATGGAATTTTATGGTAGTTTCCCTCCTCTGTTTTCCTTATTACCCGCCCTTGTTAAGGTAAAGTTCATATGTTCAGATCCAATTGATGAGCCTGAACAAGGAGATCAATGAATTGGAAGACTCTTGTGTTTTGTTGATCTGCATGCCCTAGTAATTTTTCCCCTCTGAGCAAAAGAGGGGTCAATCCACAACTTACTACAGATTTCACTTGATTAGGATTGGTCTCCTGCATGGGGTATGAATTGGACTAGCCTGGCCCAATATAGGAACTGAGGAGAGAAAGAAGCATAGAGGAAATGTATAAACCAATATTCATAAACCATACTCACATCTACAATGCATGATGAAGGACCTTTTGGATAAAATCTGACCGCTCCCCTGCATGTCAAATGTCAGTAGATCATTTAACAAAGGGTGGTCAAGAAACATGAGAAAATCCAGTAAACCACAATCACCAGAGAGTTCATGTAGGCATTTCATTAGATATACATGCAAAATAGATACCCCCAAAAAAATTAATGAAAAAAGTTATAGGACAGCCTTCAAAACACATCTGTTCTCAGCACCTGGAGATTTAGGATGCATCCACTTTCATTGACAGCATTTAGTTGACATTTTCTTTTTGTGCAGCTAAAGGTATGTAGCTCTCTGGTGTTGCAATGTACATGCAGTTGCATCTTTCACTTCTTTAATTATCATTTTTTTAATCAGTACCTACTCTAGTTGGGGTGGGGGTGGGTTGAGGTGAGAACCAGAAGGCTCCAACCTGAGACCTCCTGGTAGGATGGGCTTTACCGCACCAGACTCTACCAACTGCACTAGGCAGTTTAATTATGATTACTTGTTTAGAACTTGACTTCTTTAATTATCATTACTTGTAAGAAAAAGGGGTATCAACTTAAGAGGCCTCCAATGTAACAAACAACATCAGCACAAGTACACAAAAGTGAAAGGAGATATATAGGCCGTACCAGTTCATGGAGCTCCCGCCACTGCAGGATCTGGGGAGGGTCATACTGTACGCAGCCTTACCCCTGCTTTCGCGAAGAGGCTGTTTCCAGACACGAACCCATGACCACTTGGTCACAATGGAGCAACCTTACCGTTGCACCAAGGCCCGCCCTTTGAAAGGAGATATATCCATTATGTAAATAAATATAGAGCAAATTACTCAGACCTCCCCTGACCTTTCTGACAATTCAGGGAACCTACCTTGCTCTTCTGACAACTACTCAGACCCCCCTTACTTTTCGAACTGAGCTTCACTTGGCACCAGTCCGTTAACGGTGTTAATAATTAACCTGATGTGACCAAAATGCCCTTACTTAAACGGACAACACAACGAACCTTTTCCCTTTCTTCTTCTCCCTCCTCCTGCAAACCTTGAACACAGATGAGATGCAACACTCTTCTCTCCAAAACCCACCTCCTCTTCCTTATCGTTTCGCTTCCACAGCTTCAGATGCAACAACACTCTTCTCTCCAAAACCCTAGTGGCCGAACCAGAACCAGTCCTCATAGCCATCAAAACCTTCGCACCTGCAACAATCGCTAACCTTGGCTTCCCCGTTGATGGAGTAGGCGATTTCGTTTCTTTATGATTCGATCCAGATGTTCGTCCAGGTGAGATTTCAATATCTTCAATTAATGGCGTAGGAAATAGTTCCTCAAGGCTCAGCAAAGTGGTTCTCGAATTATCTCATTAATTCGCCGTTGAAAACCTAATCTGCATTCCCAAACCTAAGAAGTTGCGTTGCTAGTCCGTTAAATTTTTTACTCCTTCCAGATTCAGCAGAAGTTCTCAAATTATCAATTTCTCTTTTCTAGTAATCAAGTTCTCAGTATTGGAGTTCTATAATCTTCCATGCTCAGACCTTAGTTCTAACCCCTGCAACTATGGGAATCTGTTGAAATCATAGAAATTCGAATCAGGAAAAGTTGGAAATTTTGATTTAATAAAATTGGGGATTTTGCAATGGGAATTTGTTGAAATCCTAGAAATTCAAATCAGGAAGAAGCAAAAAGTTGGGGATTTTGTTAGCAGAGAGAAATTTCATTGATTTTCTTCAATTTTAGCGATTCAAAGAAGGAAACAATGTCAAAAATAAAGATGAAAAGTTCAACCATGGTGATTCAGAAAAGGGTTGCAGAAATCTTTCAGAACGGTATGGGGTGATTCATCCAATTCGATTCCCATTCTCTGGTGGCCTCCAAGGGCCTGACCCGTCTGGAATGTCTTGTTGCAAATTTTGCAGCGATAAGGCGACTCGATTGGGGTTGCAGAGGGGTGGGAGCAGGTGGGTTTGCAGGCGGAGACGGCACTGCCTTGGTTCCAGACAGGGGTAATACCACCTGCAGGGACATACAGTTACTGGGCAGATCCGTGCACGTTGTTCGTGATGGAGAAGGCGCTGATGGGTTTCGCAAAGCACAGGAGATTGTAGGACTGGACGAAGCCAGGGTCGATGGGGAAGCAATACTTCCTTGGGTTTGAGAAGTATCTAAGCGGGTCTGGTGAACCGGTGTGCCCAGGGGTCCGTTTTCAACTCGCTGGGGTTGGGGACGAAGGATGAGAAGGCGATGAAGGAGCTGAAATTGAAGGAGGTAAAGAAGAAGAATAAGTTTGCAGGAGGAGAGTGGGGATTGCAACCTGCGTGGATGGGGTTGCAGAGGGGTGGGAGCAAGTGGGTTTGCAGGAGGAAGAAGAAGAAGAAGAAGAAGAAGAGGAAGAAGAGGAAGAAGAAGAAAAAAGGGAAAGAGTGTAAGGGGCAATAGGGTAACTTCCAATAGGTAAAAAAGTTATAATTTACAGGTTTTTTAGTTTTTTTCTAATTTATCCGTTACCTATCGTTAAAAAACTAACAGACTGGGGCTGAGTGAAGCCCAGTTTGAAAAGCAGGGGAGGTCTGAGTAGTTGTCAGAAGTACAGGGGAGATTCATTGAATTGTCAGAAAGGTCAGGAGAGGTCTGAGTAATTTGCTCTCATAAATATAACTAACTAAATTCTAACAAATCAGGCAGTTTACTGGTATATATATACTACTGTTCCTTATCTTCCAGCAAGTCAGGTCCTGGCAAGATGGCTACCAAAACTTAAAAATAATCATCCCCTCACTGTCACCCCTCCCCACACCCCACCCCACCACCACCCCAAAAAAGGTGGAAAAGAGAAGGATCACACATTTGATATTTACTTCCAACTTTCTTCTCTTGTTATTGTGAACTTTAACTGATGTATAATGGTCCCTCACAACTTACAATATCGGTTTTAGGTTCTCTGTTATTACCAAGATTGATGATTGTTTATGATAGTAGACAAGCACAAACATAACATTAAATCAGTCATAGCTAAAACCAAGATAGATCGATATATTAATAAATCTATGTATTACTGAATAAACATGTCTACACTTTCTCAATTGATATAGCATACTGATATGCTTATGGCATAGAAATTTTCTTAATGGATTGTTGCTGTAATCTGTGGAATGAAGATAAGGGTTGCATAGAATCCTCTGAAATAAAATAACCATAAGATTGTCTGAATTTGCATTTATTATGGTCCTCAGGTAAGGATAGAAATATTTAAAAAAGAATAAAAAAAAGGAGGAAGAAACAACAGGTTAAGAAAGGAGTAATGAGAAGGAAAAGAAAAGGAAAGAAAGGTGCCATTGGTTTGTTGTTTTGCCCTTTACTTATGAAAGCTTCAGAAGTATTCCTCTGTAATACCTGTTAGGAAGACCTTCTACAGAACGCCAGTGGATTTTCTGATTAGGTATCGGCTGCAAGGATGGTGAAAAAGCAGGACTTTGAAACAGACAAATTGCCAAAGCATGTAGACAGCATTCAAAGCCGTAGGGAGAAAAAGTAGGAGATATTACATGGTACTCACCTGGAGATTTTGGGCAAGCCATGAAAATTCAATATCACGACCAAATGCTTCATACTTAAGTGACCAGCGTGATATATCAGGCTTATCCTCCAATATCTGTAAAACACCGGACATATGATTTCCCCAAATTGCTAAATCACCAATAATCATAAGTATTCTAAGTCCTAAGAAAATAAAGGAAATGTGAAACTATAATACTTCCCTAGAATTTAGGTGGCAAGTATTGAACTAGAAAAAGTTCCAATCCCTAGGAAGGTCAGTGTAGTAAACCCGAATACTTGATGAATTTCCTATCTAGTAAAATCATAGCCTCCAAGTCAAATATGGAGAGCAAATCAAACAGGAAACCTATGACCCGTGGACATGGGTAAGGAGTGTTCAATACAGAAAATCCCAATATCCCACAGTATTCTCTGATGGGTTATTTATGTTTGACATGCATTTGAACATCCCAAAATTAAAACATTTCAAGTTTCTGTCAGAAGGAGAAAGAAAATGTAAATCTTGTTCTGCTTGATTCATGGTTATGGAGAGCACTTTTTTTTTATCTCTGGCTTCGTTGTCTTACACATGTACACACTTTAGGCTAAAAAGGAAGTCAATGGTAAATCAAACCAAGGGCAACACATGCACACGAGCACACATGCACAAAAACTTTTTTCTACAATACGTGTTAATTGAGAAACTGAGAAGGAAAAGAGAAAAAGAAAATGGAGGACAGTAAAGCAAAACCATTGAAGTATCAAGTGAAAGCATTGTCAGGAAAAACATGTTTTGAGAAATGGACTTGGCGGAATGACCTAAATAGGTCAGACTAGAACCAGCCACAACACCAGCTTTGCCAGATATTAGATAAGAATACCATCACCTCCCCCTGCCCACAAAAAAATAAATAAATAAAAATAAAAACAGAATGAGTGGTTTGTATCTCTTCTTACAAGCTGTAGATGTATCCACTTTTCCCATGTTTTGCAATTCAAATTTCTTTTCATTCACATTTCCCATGGTAACTGCAAATTTAAACTCCAGGTTGTGGCTTTCCCTATTGAGTTTTCATAAAGATCAACATCTCTGCAGAGTTTCAGATCCTATTAACAGCTAATTGAAATGAAAATGGCTGAGATGGGGGAAAATACAAGGTTCTTATAGGTAAGGCTGCCTAGGGATTTTAAAATGGCTGTGGAGATGTAACAGAGTCCAGTTGATGGCGTTTTTAAAAAGGAGTGATGTTCTAACATTTGTATCCTGTAACTGTGTGAGTCCTACAGGTATTATTAGTTCAGATGAGTGGCCATGAGACAGCATTAGAACATATTGAGGAAACAAGCCATGTAAAATGGCAACCACCACAATGATTGTAAATTTTGTCTCTTTTCATGAGGGTCATTGTTGGGCAAAAAAACCTCAAGGAGAGATATGTCGTGTTTGATGGGTCCTACTTAAATGATGAGTGTTATGCGTCTCTATAGTGGTGTTGAGAGTTCACACTGGTGCGTGTCTATACAACCTAGAGGTCTATGCTGTGCTTACTGAGTAGTGACGTAATGAAAGCCTGTGTAAGCCTTTCTTTTTTGGTTGTCTTTACTTTTAAACAAATCGCGGACCACAGAAATTAACCAGTCACCAGACATTAACCTCTTGATAGTTCAATGACTCGAAAAGTTTTCAATACTATGCAAAAAAGGGCACCTGTCGAGCAGCTCATATATATGAGATACAACACCCCCCTACATGATGCATGTAAAGAGTGAGAATCTATAGGTAAACTGTTAGGTACTTGACCGATATGTCAAAAGCTCCAGAGCTGATGGAATGCGTTAAATCAAGCCCTTTAACCTATCCCATACTAAGCTGACCCAATCTAGAGCCCATACACTAGATCGAACCTCATTAGGCACATAACAGACCACCATGCTTCCACAACCGTCATCCTTGGTGGCTCTCACTCTGGCGGTAGGTAGGGTAGCCCTTTCCAAGCAGCTCCACTCTGCTCCAAGGTTTATGCCTGGCAGCAAGTAGCTCTTTCTTGATGGCTTTCACTCTACTCCAAGTAGCTCTCTCCTTAGTAGTCCTTTCTGTGACTCGAGCCCGTGATGTGGTGTATGGCTCTGATACTAAATGTTAGGTACTTGACCGAAACGGCAAAAGTTCCAAAGCTGAAGGAACACGTTAAATCAAGCCCTTAACCTATCCCATACTAGCTGGCCCAATCTAGCGCCTATACACTAGATCAAACCCCATTAGGCAAATAACATAAAAGGTCTTACAAATGATGGCTGGAAAAATATTCTATAATCTATACTTAGTTACTTACAAGAGTAGCGCCAGATTACTGGTGTGTTTCTTACTTTAAAAACCCCATGTTTCTGAATCAGAAATATAGCCAGAATTTTTCTCCCCATTTGGGTTTGGGGAGGGAGGAGTCAAATCTTGTAAAAAAGAAATAGACCTCTTCAAAATTAGTAAGAGATGAGAAGAATTTGAAGAGTTTAATATGGTGTGGTTGTTCCAGAACCTTCACATTTGAATCATTCAGACAGGTATACCAAAGTAAAAAATACTGAACATTCTGGTTTCTAAATGTGAATGGTATAATCTGATTTATAGAGCAAGAATCTATGGGTATACTTTGGACCTTCATACAAGCTTACTTCATACTTCAAAGCGTTTGGGTAAACATCTGATGCAAACAGAATAATGGAGGCTTGTATGGAGGAAATTTTGTAGATACCAGATAATAAATTTATTAAAATGTGCTTACAATTTACATCACAAATCATGGCAGCGCAAAAAACCCAGGCTTTTCTATCTTTATTTTACTATTGGAGCCTCCTCTGAAATAATATATGGATCAATGTTTGTAGATTGATTCGGTTCTTTTATAATTCAATTTGGAGTGGTCTAGGTCTGAGATCCATACCTCCTAAAACTCCATTTTACACCCTCAAAATACACAACCCTGTTTTGGAAACCCCTATATGTTATTCCTCACTATCAGGAGATTCAAGAGAGCAAGTTCTGAAGACTGAAAATAAAACTATATATCTTCTCCATCTCTCTTTGGAGTTTGATCCCTTGTTCTCATTAATCTTTACATCCAAGAGAAATCAATGGATCCAAATTAGTCACAATGAAATGTTGAGCCTTTCTCTGTTCAGTTATCCACTAGGTAAACAAAGAGTGGAGTTAAGATGTCAAATACAATAATAGTGTTAAAATTTATACTGTAACTATCATAAAAATTATTATATATGTGGTGTTTTGGGGTCAAAGCATCAGTATTGAACATACAAAGAAAAACCTCGAACCATTTCCCTAATGTAATAGGTTTTACTTGCAGTTTACACTTGTACAAACCTGTACAGATGATATAAAAGGCATCCAACGGGGAATGGATTCACGATCAGAGTAACAATTATAGGCAACCGAACAGGGGACGTCAATTTCCATCTTAGCCCTGCATTCACATTTTTATAGCTGATAATAGTAAGTTGGAAAGCATGGGACCAGAAATGGATGCTACGTTGCTAACCTATAGGACGAATGCAAGAGGGCAAAAAATTCCATAATAGATATCTGAAATCCTGGAACCTGTTCTTAAGAATGGTGAGGGTCCAACTGCAATAATCTTCTTGAACCCAAAAAGTGAAAATGGTATCAATAAAGCTACATTGATAAAAGCAAAGAATTACAAAGAAACATGATTGAAGTAATCTACGCACAATGGTTACAAAGGAATCTTGACCCAGCAATATATCTTCTTGGACCCAAAAAGTGAAAAATTGGTAGCAATAAAGCTACATTGATAAAAGAAGAAAATTATGAAAAAACATGACTAAAGTAATCAAAGCAAAATATTTACGAAGGAATCTTGACCCAGCAATATAACTATGCCAATCTTCACCAGTCGGCATCCACACAAGCAAGCATTTAGGCAGTTAAAGAAGGCATGGATTTCTATGAGTGAACTGGTGAACCTCCAAAGCCTCTTCTAGAATCAATTCACACTCCCAAGAGTGACTCAAAGGTCCCCTTCTACGACTAATTAGAAAGGCAAAGATTGTAGGAGTGGGTCTTGCCTCCTTCAGAGTACCAAAGTAAGGTCTCACTTGCTACCTTGAAAAGCACAGGCTAACCTGGACACGCCCAGTTTCCCCTACAAACAACCCCCAGAATATATTTTGTGGCGACCCAAAAGAGGATACCAAGAGATCCTACAACTCTGTGCAACCATTTTAAGAGGGAAGGAGTCCCGTACCAAAAACAATCTCATAAGATAGTGCTGAAGCTTGTTTGCCTTCATTCTGGAGACATAACTGCTCATTAAATGAGCACAGCCTTCGACCTTTCAAAGAGAAGTGAAGGTTGTTATTTAGGTTCTCAGAGATCCTCCAAAGCTCTTTAGTCCTCAAGCCATAAGGCACAAAACTTGAACATAAAAAGCAAGTCACCGAGTCACCATATCCCAAAGTTCAAAGAAAGGCTTCAAATCAGCAACACAACTCAGCAATAAAATAAACAGGTGTTCAATATTTCCACATCCACCTAGCAAGAAGACAAACATGGGGGAGAGGGCCTAACATTTCCTTCTTCTTCACAAGTGTGACACATGCTGCTCACTATCTTTCCTTCCTTTTCTTTTTATAATTAGTAATTTTGTACCAATAATTCCAAGAATGGGAAGGAAACCTAATGTGCAAAGTGATTGTATATCAAAGGATTATACAACAACGGTCAGCTACATGGATCCAAACAAAACAAAGTAAGGAAAACCGAGTTCTATCCAAAAAACGAAAGAAAAGATGGGAAAAGATGGATGGGGGAAGAGAAGAGAAATGAAAAATGGAAAATGACAAATAAAAAATGGAAATAAATAGTAAGAGGAAAGAGGCACAACCCAACACGTCAGGAGAATCTCAGCTAAATGGGGTCTGCTACATGGATCATTTCCCTCTAATAGGCTATGTTCGAGGTCATACTTGGTACAGGACCTAGACTGTGCATGTCCTTCCTCATCACTTCTCCTATGGTCACTTTAGGCCTGCCCCTAGCTCTTTTAGCTCCTTCAAACAGAATCATATTACTCCTCCTTACTGGGGCATCCATAGGCCTTCGTTGAATATGACCATACCACCTTAAACGACTCTCTCAGAGCTTGTCATTGATCGGGGCGCCTCCCAAGTCCGCTCTATTACGTTCATTCCGTATTTTATCCTTCCTTGTTTTTCCACACATCCGTCTTGACATCCTCATCGCTGCTACACATAGCTTATCAATATGACACTTCTTAACTGCCCAACATTCTACCCCATACATCATAGTCGATCGTACAATAATCCTATAGAACTTTCCTTTAAGTTTTACAGGAATACGTCAGTCACACAGCACTCCGAACGCACCTCTCCACTTCATCCATCCCACTTTAATTCTCTGTGAAACATCATCCTCTATGTCACCTTCTTTACTTATGATTGACCCTAGATATCTAAAATAGCCACTTTGCGGTATCTATCTTCCTTAATTTGCACCATATTAGTATCCATCATAGTGTGACTAAAATTACACATCATATACTCTGTCCTCATTCTACTAATCTTAAATCCTCTTGTTTCCAATGTTGACCTTCAAAGCTCTAACTTAGAGTTTATCCCTTCTTTTGTCTCATCCACCAAAACGATATCATCAGTGAAGAGCATACACCAAGGGACCTCGTCTTGAATGTTCTTGGTTAAATCGTCCATGATAAGCACAAATAGATAAAGGTTTAAGGCTGATCCCAAATGTAACCCAATCGTAATTGGGAATTCCTTTCTCTGATCTCCCACAGATGTCACACTAGTCATCACGCCCTCATACATATCTTTAATTACATCCACATAGTTACTCGAAACTCCTCTCCTCACTAGAACATGTCGGATTAAATCTGTAGGGACTCGGTCATAAGCTTTTTCTAAGTCAATAAAGACCATATGGAGATCCTACACAAATCAACTTTTATACATCCATGGAGTTGCACTTGAAATCTTAGTTTCCAAAAATCATTGCTTCAATAAACAAACAAAATTAGAAACATTATGCCACATAGAGATCTATATAGAGATAAACTGGAAGTTATGGTCGATTCATCCCATAAAAAGTTAATCCAGAATCAGCTATTGTAGCTCAAAACATTCTACCTATTGAATGGGAGGAAATATGATGGTATCCCATCCACAGTTTTCATCGGGCAACGAAGGTTGATGCCAAAAGCTAGACTGCAAATTCAATGCAACAGAATTGAGGCCAAAGTTCCCTGGAATCATATCATCTCGTAGGCAATGTGACTCAAAGAGGAATCTTCAAAGCCACTTCACAGAGCCTCTATTAACTACAAACACATGGAGCAAATATCATGAATTCACGATTTTGCAACTTCTTGAAAGAATTCCGGTATAAAATCTTTCTGGGTCAGGGGCCATATCCCTGTAAAGAAAGGGCCATTACCCAATGCTGATACCACTTATGTGAGGTCCTGGAAGGGGTGAGTTTGGAGGCAGTCCTAATCTTTAGTGTTTAAAGTAGCAGCCCTCAAGACTCAAACCCGGGTATTTTCCCTGGAAGCTCGAACCTTTTACCATTGCTCTAAGATTGAAAATGTCCTTCCCATATTCATTGAAGCTTCTCTCGAGTTACTCTGTACTACATTTGTGAATACAATCCCACCCAATAATGTCTACCTTGAGTCTATCCAAACATTGAACAAATAAAAAAGACTATCCAATATTTTGAGGGTAGACGGTCAGACGAATATGTCGACCAACATGGTGCAAAGCCAGTGTTGCCTCTCTCAGCTGAAAGGAGAAACTGAATAGATCATGCAAGGCAAGAATTTTCAAACTAACACCTCTTACAATTAAATTTGAGAAATGGAAGTTAAAGGAAGTCCCCATTACCCCCCACCCCAAACCCAACCCATTGCTTCTGTACTGCTTACTGCAATGACAATGCGATAACAGAATGCATCAAAGATGTAAGGTCTTCACACAGATATGAGCAACCATCCACCAAGCATATAGTTTGTTGGTCAAGAATGTTTCATCTCAGAGACAACAACAAATAATTAAAAAATATATATATATCTGCAGGAGAGACTGAGGAGGTGAGAAAAAGAAAAGATAGAGAAACTAAATTGAAACAGTTGTTTTACTGCACATACACTGACAATTTGAGTACGAAACCTAATGTTTGTCCAGAGAGATACAGTTGCTATACAGCACATGCAATGGCAATTTGAGTACGAAACCTAATGTTGTTAGAATTCTATTTTAAATAGGACTAATATTCTATCTAATTGTGGACTGATATTAAGTCTCCTAAACTCAGGTAATTATTGTTGGTCTAATAAAGGGGTCATTGGGTTATATTAGGAGTCCTATGTGGATTGGCTTTGGTGTGGGCAGATAGATTCCTACTGGGACTATGATGAGAGAGGCCCTATAGAAATTACTATATAAAGAGAGCTAGGTCCCCCTCTACCCATCACAACTAATTATTCTCAATCTTTGTTGAGGAGTGCATTCTAGAAAGAGAGGGCGATATTCAGTGTTCATCATCCCTATGCATATGGTATTCTCATCAAGCCAGTTATCTTTGGGAATAACGGGGAAGCACCTAGATCTTTGGTCTTTATTTTCCGCTGCGATCATCGTCACTATGGATGCGAAACAAGGTTAGTGGTTCTATCCCTGTTCTCTATTATTTATTTGATTGTGTTCTTGAACGTCCTATGGAGATCTTGGATTTTATAATTTTGTCCTGTTTCGATCAAACTATTCAAATAAATGTTTGTTCAGAGAGATTAATGTCGAAATTAAAAGTTAAAAAAAGGGGCATCTATCCAACAAAGTAATCAAGTGAGGCACTGGTAAATCGCCGTACCCCGCTCCCCCACCAAAAGAGCAAACTGATGAAGATGAAGAAGAACGAGGATGAGGAAGAGGTAATTTAAAAATCAGTAAATAACAAAGTATGCTTTATTTTTTAATGATGCAGATCACCAAGCTACCATTTCAGCTCACAAAAAAATACCGATAGCCAAATGCAAGGTTATAAAACAAAGAAATTGACTTTGCTGAAACGTACTTTTGTTTAGTGGATGCAGAGAAAACCTTACGTGCAATCCTGCCATTCCATGACAGGGGATAAGCGTCTAATGTTGGTGGTGGAGATTGAATTTCTCTTGTATCCACGTGAGCTTTTGAGAAAGAGTTCAGTGAAATGCCCCGAGGAACTTCTGAACGTTGGAACGGCGTTCACGAGAATCTTGTTCCCTGTTATTCTAAATTGGGTGAGGGAGTTTGGAGTCGAGCTTGAAGCAATGGCTGCTGCCGCCGCAGACATGGCTGCTAGCAGATAGGTAGAAACTTATAGAAGCTTAAAAGCGGCGACAAGAGTGACTGACTCGAACACCAAATCCACAAAATCACCGATGGAGAACGAGCACGGGGCACGGGCGCGTGTGGTCTTTCTTTTGTTTTTGTGTAATTTACACATACCTCCCCTGAGGTATCACATAATTATAGAACCATCCGTGAGTTTTGGATATTTATACATATCATCCCTGTTTTCCAAAATAATTAATAAGTAAACCCACTCTATTAGTTGTGAACAGTAAGAGTGTTTTAGACATTTTATGACCATTATACCCTTTCATCCCAACTTGCAATTGAAACCCTCATCCCATTGTCTCCGAGACCTCACCTCCATCTCCCATTATCTCACCCTTGGCTACCAACCCATTTCTTCTCCGACTTGATATTATTGGTTCGATTTGAGCTACTGCTTTTGAGGGTTTTTGATGCCTTTGTTGAGAATGGAAAAAGATTTTGAACCCAAGCAAAATAAATGAAGTCTACTTGTTGTGACCGTTGACGTTTCCGCTTGAGCTTGCTGATTAGAAGACTCACGGATATCTTGGTTCGTCTAGCCGCTGCTGCAACTTCTAGCGAAGCCCTTCCCCTGTTTAATTTAATTTTACTTTATTTTTATTCTTGTCTAACGTGGTAGAAGATAGGTGGGCTAAATATCATTCTAGTACAAACATCCCTCGAATCCACAAGGTAGAAGATAAGGACGAAAATGTCAAATTTCAATAGATTTCAAACTGGAGATTACAAACCCTAAAGAGATCTTATTTAATAGGTCAAATACAATTCAAAATAATAAAAAAAATGCTTTTAAATTCAAAATTCAAATTTAAAACTTTGGCGGGTTTTTTCACCTTCGAAACGCACACTTAATGATGGGTTCTATCCAAGTCCTAACAAGTAGTATCAGAGCCAAGGTTGTGGCACAACAAAGGCAGAAAGTAATAATCCTACATTAGATGTGAGTAGCCCGATGTGGAGACTTATAGATACTTGGCACATTCTTCTTAATGGCTAGCTTTTAAGAATAAGTTCTACCAAAGTCCATGCGTATATAGGAGAGTGAGTACATGTGTGGTCTTTCTTTGGTGTTTTTGTCAAGAACAACCATTGGCTCAAGCAACCCTATCCATGCCTCGATGAAGCACTCTATTTAGCTAAAAAGATGTTTGTAAAAAAAAACTCAAAATGTTTGTAAGTGGACGACATTGTTAGCCTTTGAGGTGGTGCAACTCAAAAACAAGGAAGGGGCAGGTGTGAGTTATGTGTTATGACTATGGTGGCAATAAATTAGAATGTCTATGGGGACTCAAGTTTTCTATCACCAAAGGTGAAGATAAAATCTCTTAAAACATTGTTTTAGTGCTTGGATGGTGCTCAGTGCCAAGGGTATTTCGAATTTTTGTACAATATAGGAAAGAGGGAATAATGACACTTCAATGGCTAGATTACCTTCACCCACAGTGAAGAAAAACTTTCATCTATGTAATAAGTTTCTCTCTTATTCTCCCTGCCAAGCTTATAGTCTTACTCATACTTACCTTCACTGCCAAGAAATTGCTTACCTTGTAAGGCATATTTGGAAAATCAGGTTTAATTTTGACTTAGGCAACACTCCAAAGTCGAGTAAAAAATACATGAAACTTGGTCATGAGTCATGAAGACTCGCTCAATTTTTAGAAATGACTAGACAAGGTCCGAGTTTGTCTAGTTTTTATTGACTCAATGTTTTTGCTTGAGTCATGTGAAACCATCGAGTTTATTTTATTTATTGGGTTGTATACTATTCTTAGACCTTAAGTTTACTCTACAACCAAATGAAACCCTAGAATTTTTGTTTGTTGTCTTCAAAATTACACCCCCCGTTTTTTTCTCACGGGAAGCGACCACAACCTCAGTCCCTCCTCACTCGGAGGAAAAAAAGGAAGATATTAAAAAAACTAAAAAAATAAAAGCATGACTCATTCTAACTAGGTTTGACTCACCTGACTCACTAGGTTTTGAAGGACAAGTTGAATCATAAACCTGTTTTTCCAACTATGTGGTAAGGTGTTAACAAATCAGGGGCCTTTGTCTATTGTTTGAATTTCTCTTTTGCAATTGGTAGTTTGAAATGGCTATTGGGTCATGGACTCATGGCCTATATGAGTTACAATAGCCTAAAATCTAATGTTCGCACATTCTTCGACAGGTAAATAATGAAGTCAGAGGTACGTGTACTACCCTTCTACCCGTATCCTACTTGTTTAGCTAAATGGGTACATTTGTGTACCCTTGCCGTCCGATCTCTCCTCATGTACTTAAAGGTTTCGTGCATAGCCATGCATGGTGCATGACCGTGCACATAATCATTGGATGGGTACAATGGTCCCTTTGAAATATCAAAACAACTTATCCCGCAATTTGATGAATCGACCGTGCACAAGCCCTTTCCCCTAAAAATAAATAACATTTTACTTACATGTGATTGGATGATGAGATTATAGGTCTTTTGTAAGGTTAGCCTTTTAATTTATTTATCTGCTCAAAAATGATATTTCACAAAATTATCTACTAATTAGTTGTTGAGATTTTTTTTGTCTTCCTATCTAATGGGATTCGTGATGCCCAAAGATGTGTTTGTGTTTGTGTTTGGAGTCAGGAGTTACGTCAATCAAGTTCTCATGACCTGAGTGGGATCCTTTATCATTACCGAAAAAGGAGGACCCTTTATCTACTTCTATTTGTGTCATGGGCATCACCATCGCTTTTGATCTAAAGGTCCTGAAAATCAGTTACTCCATCTGACTTAGTCAAAACGCAATCAGAATCAAGTAGTCTTGACCAAATTTTATGTCCTAGGAATAGGGATTCTGAGCCCATTTTGCCCCATTTTTTCTCATTTAGTGAGTCCCATGACCCAAAATAACTTTCAAGTTTTTTTTTTTTGGGTAGAAACTAACTTCCAAGTTCACCCCACATTCAACATGACTTGGCCCATTGGAGCGGTTTCCCGGGCCCGCACGTGTGATAGCATGCATGGACATGATACCAAGTTGACATTAAAAGTTTTAATGGAAGAATGTCCTCAAAATGATCATAATAAACTTAAGGGAAAAAGAATGCTATCTAGTCGCATGGCCCCTGCGCCTTGACACAAGAGCAGGTGAATTTATCGTCCCACCCTCCATGAAATCAAATATTCTACCCATGTTGATGTTATTGTTTGTGCTCTCATTGATCCCCCGTTGGTGCAGGACTACACAACTAGATAACGATATCTTGCCTTCAACTTTATAAGCATTCACAAAAATTCCATGAATGAATTGCCAAATTGACATTGTTTTAGGTAATATCTTGAAACCTGCTTCTTCTGCAGGCCTCATCCGAGTTTGGAATTTGTTGAGCAACATTGATAGGCTAACTGAATCAGATTCATACTACATTATTTGGAAAGGTAACTCTAATGGCCTATTTTCTTCTAAATCAGCTTGGGATATTTTAAGATGATCTTATCCTAAGTTACCTTGGACATCATGTGTTTGTTTCACTCTTGTATTCCTTGCCAATCCTTCACCTTCCCTACTTGAAGGTATATGTTGGTTGCACTCCCAACTAGAGACCAACTTCGGAAAAGATCTATTCAGGTTTCTCGATTTTGTTGTTTCTGTTGGGCGGGGCTAGAGATCAATAGAGACCATCCTTTTTTTTATTTTTTTTTATTGCCTCTTCTCCTCTTAGATCTAGGGAGATATCATAAGGTTGTGCTCGCCTTCAAGGAGCTCGAGGCGGAATGTGGAGTTGGAGGCTCAATGGATAGAGAGCTCTTTAACGGAGATCTAATTGGCTACTGCCAAGTTAGCTTTTTGTTGTACTATTAACCACATCTGAAAGGAAAGAAATTTCCAAATCTTTCTCAATAAGACTAGTACTAGACTGACCATTGTCAGTTTCATTCGTTTGGATGTGGAGTAACTATGCCAGGCTATCATTCCCAAGGTGTCAAAAACTCCTCGGAATCAATTCCTCGTGTAGAATTGAGGTGTTCAGCCCATATGGTCTTCTAGATAGTATTGTGAGGTTGTTGTTCACTTGTTTGCTTTTTGTCCTCCATGAGGATTTCCCTTGGGACTTTTCGATTGGGGTCATCTTTCCCTCTTTGGTTCATTCTTTGCTTTGGTTTTATTAAGGGCGTGTTTCGATCTACGGGTAGCCATATTGTAATTGTATATTGGTTTTCCCTTATTTTTCTAAAAATTTGATAGTACTTATAAAAAAAAAAGAATCAATATCAATATCGACGATGATGGATACTAATCCATGCACTGAAACCCTGCAAAATTGACGAGGGGTGAGCATACGTGAATGACTCACAGCCGTTCAGATATGGAATATTCCCACAGAATAGATTCCATCTGAGCGGCTCTGAGTTGTTCATGTATATTTACGTATATGAACTTTCCCTGCACTCCAAAATTGACTGATTCAATTCAGATCCGATTTATAGGACCATTACGCAGCTCTCAAGAAACAAGATCCATCATGAAGCTTTATGATTTATGACGGAAGAAATACTAACCATAGTTAGAAAATAGGTTTAACAAAAGGAGTTGACGGAGCATCTTCCAAAGCAACCGCACATGGCCTCGGTAAACAACCGTTTGACATTAATTGATGGAGCATCTTCTTCCCATTAAATTAATCAATCAATGAAATCTCTCCCTCTCCCCCTCTCTCTCTCTCTCTTTCTCTCTCACAGAGACACCAGCGCCGACGGCCCGCAGCCACCGTACAGCCACTACCTTCAAGTCTACAAAGACAACAGCAACAAATAATGGCTGGCCGGCCGGCTAGGATAGTTGAAGTTAACTGCAACAATAATCATTGGATTTGGTCGTGGGAATAACTACGAGCAATGATGGTGAACCCTCCATCAACAACCAAGTTATGTCCACTAATGTAAACGGATTCATCAGAAGCAAGAAACAGAGCAGCCTCTGCGATGTGAGTAGCCTTCAAGACAATCCCCTTCAAATTGGATATAGCAGCACCGTTAGCTTCCACAACATTAGGCTCCATATTGAAACCATCACAGACCATAGGTGTCGCAACTCCAAAGGGAGAGACGCAGTTGACCCTGATCCCGTATGCCCCAAGTTCACTACAAGTCGATCGGACCAGACCCAGCACGGCATGCTTAGCTGTAGTGTAGGCATGAGGCCCCGAGCCTCCCACCGTCGCGGCCACACTGGCGGTGCAAATGATGGAGCCCCTTATCTTCCTTGCCACCATAGCTCGTGCTGCGTGCTTTATGGTGGCTGCCACGCCGCGTACGTTGACGGCGAGAATGTTGTCGAAGGATGTCAAGTCAAGCTCTAAGATCCCATTCAAAGGGCCTAAGACTCCGGCATTGCTGAACAACACATCGAGGCTACCATACTTATTCAAGGTGAAAGCCACTGCTTCCTCCACTTGCTTCTCGTCTCGCACGTCACAGTGCGCGTATGTAGCTCTCTCCTGGCCTATGGATGCCACAACTTGATGACCTAACTCGTCTTGAACATCAACCACAACCACAAGAGCTCCGTGTTCTGCAAACAACCTCGCCGTCGCCTCCCCAATCCCACTAGCTGCACCGGTGATCAAAGCCACCTTACCCTTTAGCCTGAACAACATGTAATACACAGTTAGAATTACAGAGAGATAGGTAGAGAGAAGCGAAAACAGAAATTTCATTCAAAATGTGTAGGAATTGAGCAGACGAAATATCAATTCACCTTTGATTGGACATCGAAGCGCTTGAAGGGAGGGTAACTAGTGAGGATGTTGATTTTAATCGGTCTCTGAAAGCTGAATTGCTTGGTCAAACTACTTTAATTCATAAGGCTCTTGGATCTGCAGCTTTATATTGACAATCCAGTATAAAATAAAAGGTGGGGCTTTTTTTAATGACCACACCTGTGACGGTGACAAAATTCTTGAGGTGAAAATCATACACGACATTTTCTTTTTTTTTGTTTTTTAAATGAATTTTTCTTTGGGAAGTAGTTTTTTGTCCACTCCCATGTATCTATCTTTCTTCTTCAGGGCGAAGGTGTCTTTTCAAAAGGAGAGGAGAGAGATAGATTCATGGGAGTGCTAGCATAGGCTACACTCCTGGACAAAAAACTTTCTCATTTTTTTAATTTTTTGGTATAACCCAAGAAAAATAACATGTAGGAGAAACTAGAAAATTGGGAAAAGTTCGGCCCACCGTGGGTGTAGAAAAAGTAGAGTTGGGCATACGTTCATGTACGTGAACGTATGGAGAACCGCTCCCAACTGTTCAGATGAAATCCACTCCATATGGATCCCACATAGGGGATTCCATCTGAATAGTTGGGAGCTATTTTCGTATGCTCATGTACGTGAGTGTGAGTTGGATTCGAAGAATTACGTCCATCTAGGATCATAAATGTTCTAGCTCATATCATATGAAGTCAATAATACTCTTTGACCCTATCAAAAAAGAAAAAAAAAAAAATGATACTCTTTGATTGTTCTTGACACCATTAAGAGATTCTCTTTGATCGTAGGTGAACGAAAACTATTTTGTTCAAAATATCACAGCATCGCTTGTTGACAAACTAAAAAGTTTCGTGGCACCGTTGTGTAGGAAAAGTTCATCTATCTATAATCATAAATGTTCTGTCCCATACAGTATAAAGTCAATACTAGCTTTTGATTGTTCTTGGATACTTTCTTGACAATATTAAGAGATAGATTCTCCCTCGATCATAGGTGAAAGAAAACTACTTGTTCAAAATATCACATCCATCATTCAGTCATCGCCCACCAGTTTGTCAAATAAAAAATAGGAAAAAAGAAGGTTACTATGATTGTGCGGTGCTTGTGTTCAAAAACAAGAAGGGTGAAATGATCGCCTCACTCCAGTGAAATGAAAAATCACACTGCTGTTGGATGCTTCCCACACGATCTCATTGGCCCTGCATGGTGTAGACGCCACGTAGTCTTGCAAAGATCCCCCTCCCTAAAAGTATCACATCTGTCATTCAATCATCACTTGTCAGTTTGTCAAACAAAAAATAAGGAAAAAGAAGTTTCCTAAGCTGCGTAGAGCCTACATCCAAACATAGGAAGGGCGAAAATCACCGGCCCACACCCTTGTGAAATGAAAAATTCCATCTCTACTGGATGCCCTTGTGCATGTTCTCTTTGGCCTCGCTGTTGCCACACAACTTGATAGCCATCCTCCTTCCTAAAAAATAATTTTTTTCTCCCATAGTATAATTTTAGGGAGAGGGTACATTGCGAGTGCAATTTCACACTATCGAGAAGGTGGGAAATCAAATCATTTAGTGAGGAAGTTTTGATAAGGAGAGAGAGTGGAATCTACAAGTGGGGTGTGAGAGAGTGTGCGTAAAAATCTACACATTGGAACATGACAATCATTTTACCATAATTTTAACCGTTAATTGCCAACAATGTGTACGCATTGAAAAATCATGGTTTCATAAATTGGATTAGAATCGGTGGAATTTATGATTAAGCATAAACAGGTCGTCCAACCTACATTTCCAATATGTTTTTACCTGTATTTTCTTTGCAAAACTCTGTGTCTTCTTATCTCTTGTATCTCTCTTTATCTCATGTAACTAACACACAATTCATATAAATACAACATACAATTCCACACAAACAGTGTGCGAGCAATTCAATCATAAATGTTTTACATTGCCTATTTTTGAACCAGTCATGAATGCATTTGAATTCTTTTGCCCTTTTTTAGTGAATAAAATTTAAAAAAAAAAAAATTAATACTTTTTTTTAGCATAATCTATAAGTATTTTGAATAAAAGCACTCAACAAAAGTATATCATAAACGGTTATGTATGACACATTAACATCTCAACCTTCGGATAAGAATACTCGATTCTCTTATCTATCTAAAAAGTAAAATGTTAGACCATATTTCATGCACGGTTGTTGTAGAAATGACATACTATAACAATGTAAAAACGAATGGGAATAGTAAATAAATAATAATACAATACAAGAATTTACATGATTCAACAAAAGTGTCTATGTCCACGAAGAGATGAGATTGATTTTCATTAACAATGGAAAATAAAGTTACAACTTCTGCTCCTCACGCCTTTTGTATTTACAAAGAATTCCTAATAACCCTAATAACCACCCAATTCAACAATTTATGGGGAAACATAGAGATACAACTTTTTCAAATTACCCCCATCCCTAAAAAGCCATCGGCCTTAAGGGCTTTTAATATCCCTTTGAAATCATCCCACACACCCATGGGGGACTATATATAGCAGAGTTTCAAAGTATTAAAATCCTCTGCAGTAAAGGGGGGTGGGTGACAGTGTACATTCGACGGCACAATAGAGACCATGTGTGCCATGTGTGTCATTGAATGTGCACCGCTGCCCACCGATACTGCAAAGGATCCTGGTCCGAGATTCAAAGCCTCACATCACCAAGTCACCATCTTTTGTAGATCGAAAACCATGAGAAGCAGTGCAATTTATCCGATCGTCACATGATTCACAGACGAACATGGCAAGTAGTGATTTTTAATTAGTAAGCTAAATAAATTAAGTATGACTATGTAATGTGGTACGACCCTAGACGTGTTTGCAGGACTATGAGGATGAGGAGTAAGGGAATGAATGATAAAGTCAAGGGATCAAGGGGACACCATACGCCTAGCCTTGTTGGCTTTGAACATATAATGCCCAGACACTCCAACTCAATTTAATTGTTTTCAGCTAATAGATAGGCTTCTTATTATAGGAGCCTATCACACCCTATGGTCCCCTCTTTGTCGCCTATAAATCTCATACCGAAGAAAACAAGTGGATATAACGAGAGTAAGCTTCAAACATGGCAATTCATCTATCGCTGTGTTTGGTACGCATTTTTTGAATAGATTTTGGGTGTAGAATATTTTTTGATACCAAAAGAGAGAGACACAGGATTTTAACTGTGTTCTAAAGTACTAAAATTGAAAAATAAAATAAAATACGTATGTCTGAATGAGTGAGGGAAGATAGAGCTAGCTGATTGTTTTAATGAGAAATTTTCACCATTTAAGATGAAGAAGTCCACATGATTGTGTTGAAAACGAATCCTAAAATGATGCAAAAAAGAAGAGAAATTGTAAACAACAATCACACAAAAGAACACAAGGATTTACGTGGTTCAACAAGATTGCTTACGTCCACGATGAGATTAGATCAGTTTCATCATCGATAGAGAATAGGGTTACAGTTGCACTTCCTTACACCTCTCTTAGGTTGCGTTACAGAGAAAAAACCCTCGTTACATATTTATAGCAAAAAACCCTATACAAAAATTTTACCGAAATACCCATATATTCCTCAAAAAAAATTTCTCCTCGAGGCTTCGGCCTCTTAACGGCCCTTCGGAATTAACCCAAAAATTAAGCGACGGAATACAAGATAGTGTACCCACCAACAAATTGAACTTTCGGATAGTGATTAGTGAATTTCATCATTAAACTCCAGTCCCCTATTATTCCCCTTCACTGATGGCTTTAATGGGATTGAGATAAATGTCATAATAGCTTGACTGACATTTTGTATTTCGAACCTTCAATTAGGAGGGGAAATTAAAAATGATCACAGATTCGTGGGTGAATCCTTCTTACGGGTGAAGGAAAACTTTCTCATTGATTTAAAACTTGAAAACTTCACTTGACTAGAAATTTGAATTGAATAACCTTGATGAATTATGAGTTGTCTCTTTCATTGATTAAATTAAAATTTTAAAGCGGGACAGTTGGGCACGCCATCTGCTCCAAGTAAGCGGGCGACTTTGTCCAATGGGAGCTAGGGGTGGGATAAGAGGGTCAGGATGATCCTTTCTCATGAGGAGGAAAGAGTGATAGACATAAGGTGGCCTTTTCCCAATATTTAAAATATACAATGCTGACATACGCATTGGATATAATGGTTTAACTTTATAATGCACAAAAGTCTATGGATAGACAGTGGTGGATGGTTGTAAATATCTCCTCTTCAAAGATAAAAATTTGAGAGGGAACCGAGAACCCAATATGTTTCAAAATAGACGTAAAGACATTAATGGCTGCCTCGACGGAGGAAGGGACTGGGAAGAGAGATTTAAAATAAAATTAAATAAAACTTGGTAAGGGAACCACAACTATATAACTAGCCGTTTATAGTTACCACACCACAATTTGCCTAACACAAGGATTTAATTAATGCTTAGTTTGGCCTGACCATTTGTTGAATTTTGGGCTAGGCACAGTTTATCATACATTGAAAAAAAAAAGTAGTTGAAAAGTCAATACATTGATAAGATAATTTAATAGAGAATTACATAGAAAAATATTAAATAAAAATTGGTTATATGATCAAATTGGACCACCAAATATAATATATAACTATCTCCAAAGGGCACCCTATATGTCCAATTGTTTAGATTGCCTGCATAATCTCTCCATTTATATATTTGGCAAACATCTCTCCATGTAGTTGAAATAAGGATCCTATGAATTAGGTTTGGCATAATTGTTGATACCTATTTTATCCCTTTGTCTTGGGAGGGCCCCACTATGATCACATAATTGCCATGCCATAGTTTGCTAGCTCCAAATTGGTGCACATGACATGACATGATATGACATGAATAGCCATCCCTCAAATTTGATATGGGAAAGGATTCTCTAAGTCTTCAAGGTAAGTAAGCTAAGCATCTATATATATCTTTTATCTCTTACTTTTTCACACGAAATGATCTCGCTGCCCTTTATGTGATACTATTTTGTTGCATCTTATTGGTGTACTCTCCTATGTTGCATGCTCAGAAATCCTCTCCCACTTGATATAGGACCGAGTTTCCCTTCAGCCACAGTGAATGGGATCGACGGATGAGGATGGGAAAGGATATCAAGAGGGTATTTTAGGCAGATATTAAAACCTAGCAGACCGGGTTTGTAAACCCTAGAATGGTAGCTTGACCATTTACCGAATGGTGAAGGAAAACTTAGTCCTTTGATATATATTATGTAAAAGATTTAAAAAGAATTTCGTACTGCGAAAGTTACAATAATATATACCCAGAGGTAAAATTTAAGATTACGGGACAACACTCCATTGGTAATGCATCAATCAATTTGAGGACATCCTAGCAAGGCAATTCTCGATCGAAGGGTTAGATTTGTCCAATCATCAATCCACACTACAAATAAATAGAAGCATGAAAATGGGTCTGAGTGAGAGAGATGGACCCTTTCTTGGTCTGGTTCACCCTTAGGCAACCCTATTCCTAGGGGTAAGAATGTTAGTTTAGATTCGAAACCAAAAACCAAAATCAAAACTGTTTAAATTTAATTCTTGTTGAGACTTATCCAATAAATGTATATCCATCCAAATATTAAATATAATATAAAGGGGGAGTGTTCTCTACATTGGACAAGGGGCCATGCCACGCGTGACAATGAGAGCCCGCCCGTTTAGCTAATCAAGACAGGCCTGGACGGGCTTTGGTCGGTCTCAGGCTATGGGCCTGGACGGGTATTAGAATCGGGCTTTAACCGGGCTATGGGCCTGTTTATCTCTAAATGGTCTTTAAATGGACTCTAAACGGTACAACCTTAAAATTGGTCATATATCACCTCCAGGCACCTGCCCCCACATAGGATTATACACCTATGTCATTTAATTTAAAAATTAAAAGAATAAAGGGACTAAAATTGGTCATATATCACTCCCACCCACTTACCCAGAAGAAGCAGCTTTAAAAATTAGTTTGGATTCTCTAACGGAAATAGTTAAGAGACTATGCATGCATGAAATAAAACCCTCTTGAAGATGACTTGAAAGGTTTCTACCAAAAAACAAAAAATAAGATGACTTGAAAGGAGAAGAAAAAGAGTAATCTAACCATTGAGTTAAACAGGCCCATAGCCATTTACCAAAACAAAAAGGCCCATAGCTCTAAAAATGGAAATTTCAAGGGATATTAAAGGGTTGGGCTAGGTCGGATCGGGCGAGCTAGGCCGGGCTTATAAACGATCGGTCTGGTCCAGCGCCTAACTAGGACCCCACACCTGGAATGCCAAAAGGAGGTGTAAATTGATCCAATTCCTCACACTGCCACCTCACTGATAGAGTAATAGTCTAATATGAGGAAAATTATCGTCTCCATTTATCTGCCCCTCCATTACATTTAATAGGGGGGAGTGGACCCCACCAAGGCAGTGTGTTCGGGCAAGGGGTAGGGTGGTGATTTCCACCTCCTATGAGATGTAATGGAAGAAATGGAGGGGCAGATAAATGGAGACGATAAAGATCGCTAATATGACTAGGGGTGCAAGTTTGGCCCTGTCTGCCTGAACCTGCCCTGAGCCCGAACAGGGCCTGGGCTGAGATATTTGGCCTTGAGGATAGGTCAGGACTGGAAATTTCTGGGCCTGAGTCAGGGTTAGGTCGGGTTAGGGTTGAGGCCTCGGGCTAAGCTTGGCCCGGCCCCACCTGACCCTGAAATTTTTTTTTTTGACACAAACCTGACCCTGATTTAAGTTATACTATAAAATATATGTTGATATAATTTATAGATTATAAACTTTAAACATCACCCACATTTTTTTTATATAATATATTATATATGAAGACAATAAGTGATATAATACATTTTATTAGAGTGTTCTTTTATGTAAAATTGATAATGTTCTCCCTAGCCCATTCCAGCCCATGCATTTCTTTCCCCCTCCTCATGATCAGGGCCAATCAAGGTCAGCCCCGCCCGACCCTCAGGGCGGGTCAGGGTTGGATTTTTTTTGGCTCTGAGTCAGGGTCGGGTTGGGCCTGGGCCTAGTTAAGGGAACTTAGGGTTGTGCTAGAGTTCTACAAAGCCCGGCCCAACCCAACCCTGTTGCAACCCTAAATATGACCCCATGGGCCCTGACTGAGGAGTCGATGGGGAGGGAAGAAAGCCGGAAACAAAAGTAAGAACTAGGGCTACAACAGGGTTAGGTTGGGTCGGGTTTTTTAAAACCCTAGCCCAACCCTGAGTCCCCTTAGCTCGGCCCAGACCCGCCCTGACCCTGACTCAGGGCCTAAAAACCCTGACCCTGACCCTAACGGGCCAGGCCTAGCCCAAGTCCGCCCTGATTGGCCCTGACCCTGGCCCTGACCCCGACCCTGACCCTGACCCTGATAGACTATATGCTTTCATTGTATAGAGTGCAAACATACTATATCTTTAAGCCATGACCACGCATGCTTTCACACAAGCAGGTAACACTCTCTCATTTTATAATATAAAGTTATAAAATTTTCATTATCAAATAACAACAAGCATTACCAGTTAACTGGTATAGAAAAACTCTCTCAGTCACTCACTCTCTCAGCCTTTTATTTGTTCAATGAATTTACACATTAATCCTTTCCAATCCTGATTATAGATTATATAATATATATAATGTACTTAAAAGTCTAATTTATGAACCCTTGTTAGTTGTTATTTGTTACATTAATAATTTCTTATATAATATAATATCATATTATCATTATACATAATCAGGTTCAAAATCAGGGTCTAGCTCAGGGTCAAGATCAGGGCAAAGATCAGGGCCAAGATCAGGGTCAAGATCAGGGTCAAAATCAGGGCCAAGATCAGGGCCAAGTTCAGGGCTAAGTTTAGGGTCAAAAATCAAGGCAACAAATCAGGGCCAAAATCAGGGTCGAGCTGAGCCCGAAGCCTCAACCAGGACCCAATCCGACCCTGACTCAGGGCCAGGCATTTTTGACCCTAACCCGCCATCAGGGCTAGAAATCTTTAGCCTAGGCCCTGTTCGGGCTCAGGGCGGGTTCGGGCCAATAGGGCCAAACTTGCACCCCTAGTAAGAACGCAAACGTGAGTCATGCACGCTTTCTCCAAATACTAAAACCAAACAAACGGTCGTCGTAGCTACCAGCCCACCAATTCACTCGAAAATTAGGGAGTCAGTTTAAGGCTTTAAGCTGTAAAATTGTCGCTGCTACTGCTAACTACCATTCTCTCAAGGAGACGATGATAATACCCACGAGTTTCATTCCATCACTTGCTTTGATGGTCGTTTTGTTAAAAAGTTTATTTAATTTTTATTCAATCTTCAATCTTCACCCCCAGTTATGGCTTTTGAGTGAGTGAGAGAGCAGTTTCTGGAATCTCAATATGGCGCTGGTGATCTACTGGTACGATTTCATCTGCTTCGCCATTGTAGCAGGAGCTCTCTTATTCTCTCTGTGGATGCTCAGGATGAAAGAAGGTAGCGGCAAAGGCGAGTACGACCAGACCATGTACGAAAGCCTCTTGGTTGCTCACTCGGACCGTGATGGCTTTGAGGCTGAGGGTTTTCTCAGGCGCTCCGGTCATCTCGAGTCTACTCAGCTTTGGACTACATGCTGGCGAGGACTTCACCCTGTATGCCTCTTGGCTCTTCGAATTCTCTCCGCTGCCATCATGGCCGCTCATATGCTGTGGGACGTCCATAAATACGACACCAGCATCTTCCTTTATTATACCGAGTGAGTCCCAGACTCGATATGACTCTTCTTCAGTTTCTCTCCTCTGTCCTCACTCCTCAGTGCTCAAAGAAAGTAACGGCACAACCCCACACACAATAGACGGTAGTCAGTGGTAGTTGGAGTGTGCTCGGAATTACCCCATTTATCATACCCTTTTTGGTCATTTCAAAAATGAAGTCTTATCTGATATTTCTGTGTATGAGAGTTAAGCGTGTTTGACTCTCTCCCAAAATTGAGGCTAAAGCAGTCTCTGCAAAATCTGGGTTCGAGAGTTCGTTCATAAATAATACTTGATCGATCTAGGGCTTCAGTTTGAATTTATCGAAATGGGGAATCCGGACGAGCAAGGGTTGGAGTACTGGCTTCGATGGCAAGTGCCTGTGTGTGCTCTGATCTTCATGGCTCCAACCGTGATAGCTTTGATTCTCATCTCCAGAGTACAGAGGGCTCCTTTATCTGCCCACGATCTATGGCTTCCGTGCTGGAGAAGACTCAGTCCTATTTGGATTCTGATCTATAGAGCCTTCGTATTTGTTTTCATGTCTTGGTTACTGTATCAGATAGTCGCCTTACACGGAGCTTTTGCCTTTTATTTTTATACTCAGTAAGATTAACTCTTCACTCGTTCCCCATACCCTATCGAGACTAGAGAAGACTCTTTAGTTGGAATTGTCTTATCTTTTAATTTTCTGAATTCTGTTTTAAGAGTAGTGATTGCCAGCCGATCGACAAACTAGGTAGCCTTTGTTCATAGTCTGAATTTAACAACTATAGCAAGTATTAGGGGCTGGAAGATTGATAAGCAATGAGAAAGTTTCCTTCGAATTGCAAAATTTAAGCTACCATAGCTGCAAATGCAATTACAAAGTATATCTTCGATCATGCCTCGATGATACTTGGAATGAGAAATTAGACTCTATTAAATGACCTAAATTATTTGCCTCCCGTTCAAAAACAGAGCATAAATGAAGCTATGCAATTATCTGCAAAGGACTAACAGCTTGTATTCCATAAATTTTGTTAATGGAAATGTTAGATAGTGCATACAAGTGCACTACTTTTCAACTCTTAGTTCTGCCTCTCTCAGTTTGAATTCTCTTCCTGCTTTTGCCCTTTGTTCATTTGCTATGTAATTGATGACAGCTTTCATTATTTGCTCGATATTTACTTACTAAGGTGCCCGAATTTGGAAATGGTTGGTTTAAAGAAACAAGAAATAATGATAGGCAGAACATTTTTACAAAATTCACGAAAAAGTCTAGTATGGCATGTCATGAGTTTTCATTTTATTATGTTGAATAGTGCACAGTTGTCATGGTGTCCAAGCGCTCCTTGCTGGATGCCTTCTTGGGTCGCCTAGGCATCCAGGCTCCTACAATGCCTTTGGTTGCCTTAACAATTATGGAGTGGTGGCTTTGAATCCTTAAGCTTTTGTTCCTCTGTCATGAGGGTACACATATGACTAGGAATATATGGCATGACCTCCTGACTGTGCTGTTTTTCAGCTTCCTTTGCACTTTAAGAGTCCTACTGCCAATTTAGGCTAGTAAGAAGGTGCAATGGATGACAAATTTCATTCTCCACTATGCTTGCTTACTTTCTTCCTTTTTATGTAATTGAATATCCTTATGTTCTGGTGAGTTCTATTTCTGGAGTCTTTTGCATTGCAGTCCTTTTTTCTGCATAAGAAGGGTCCTAATAACTTAAATCAAGAAGATTTAGATCCATGAAATAAAATAAGGTGGAGTTAAAATGGCTTTTTTTCCCTCGTATTCTTTTGATGGCTATTTTACATCGTACCTATTTGCTAAGTATGATCTGCTGCTCATGGTGTAAGGTGCTATATTTTTTGTTGTCAACTCCTCAAGGCCTTATTCAGCCATTTGGGATTCCCCATACTAATCCTGTCCAACTATTCACCATCCCAGTTCATTAAGGACCCTGTCATCCACTCAATCATAAGTTTCAATCTTTTCCAACGGAGGGAAAAAAAAGAAAGAATTTATTGTCCTTGTTTTATGATTCATTTTGGTTTGTTAATGGTCTTTTTTTGTCATATTCAACGAGATTTTCGTGAGATGCATTTCCTTTATTAGGAGGGCATTTAATTTGCCCCAATCATGTCAAAGATTTTGTTATATTGGCCTTTTCTTCCCCTTCTTTTGATGGATATTGTCCAACAATAACTCCACCCCCCCCCACCCCCAACCCCGAAAAAAAAAATAAAAAAAGTTCTCTGCATCCATCCAGATTTACAAGTATTCAGAAGTATTGTTTCACATTAGATCACCAACTAGAAGTATTCTCATTCAGGATATAATCATAGTCTCTATACAGCAATTACAGTTTCTAGATAAACAGTTTTGGAAACAACTGGTGCCTAAACTTCTATTTTTATGATGCAACTGCTCTACAGGTGGACTTTTACATTGGTCATTATCTATTTTGCGGTATGTCCTGCTTTGCATACCCCTTTTTTTCGTCAACAATAAGAATGTAAAGTTTTCGTTCTTTCTTCTAGATGTTGGTATGTTGTGGATAGTATGTACATAGAAACAAATCTATTCTAGAACCCCAAATATTACACAGGTGGATTTCATTTTTGCCTTATTTCTCAGAGGCAAGTTAATGGTGCCATTTATCTTGATCAATAATTCAGCTGAATGCTTGTCCTTTTTGCTTTGTAGCTTGGCACCGTTATATCTGCCCATGGATGCTGGACATGTTCAAAGAAACCTGAATATGAAGAAGGTGATCATTTACTGAAAAGAGATACAGAAGAGTTTAATAAATCAAAAACCTCAACATCTTCCAGAACAAACAAAATCAAGGGTACCATAAAGTTGCAGAGTCATCAGGAGCAGGAGACTGAGCATAAGGCTGGATTTTGGGGATATCTAATGCAAGCTATTTATCAGGTTAATTTATCTGAGGGATCTTTCATGATTATTGTGCAAAGCTGTTGTCCAGATGTTCTTTTTTCCTCTTTATATTTCCTTATTTCTTCTGATTACTCACTATGTATTTTTGCTGAACCTGGTGCCTTTTTTTTTGCAGACTTGTGCAGGTGCTGTACTGCTCACAGACATTGTCTTTTGGTTTATTATAGTTCCATTTTTGTCAACTGAAACTTTTAGACTTAACCTGGTGAGACTCTTTCCCTGGACATGGAAAATGATTAAAATTTATGTCATATGAATTCTGTTAGATAAATTGATGACAATTTAGCTGGTAATACATTTCCCTTTACAGTATACTTGGAGTTGTGGGGTATGCATGGAAGAAACACTGTTATGGAACAAATCATCTGAAAGAGTTATTGTTGACCCAAAACTTCTATATGGTTATTTCCAGGTTATTTGTTGCATAAAATAAATGTTATAGTACAAGATCTGGTTCCTAATCAAGGATCATTTTATCATACATAAAATGCATGGCCTCACCTGGGGTGAAGTATCTCTTTGCACCCCTACGTACCTTCTTTGTATCTCATCATTAATATTTACACAAAACAAGATCAAAGTTAAGTGGTAGACCCCTGCATACTTTCTTTGTATCTCATCATTGATATTTATACAAAACAAGATCAAAGTTAAGTAATAGAACACAATGTTCTGAAAGGGCATACCCAGTGCACGAGGCTCCTTGCACTGCAGGTCTGGGGAGGATCACAATGTTCTGAATCTCAAAAAAAGTTTTTAAGTGCTCATAGTGATAAGATTCGTCAAGATCATCACAGTTCACATCTGGTTGCTGGTGTAGTTCTCTTCATGATAAGGGCGATTTGCTCAGTTTTCTGTTGCTCCTGAACTTACCAGAATACACCCAAGGTGCCATTCCAGCTGCCATGTTTTGAATTTTCTTGTGCCCTTCACCATACTATTACTTTTATGAGTTTTGTGTTCTCTAAAGAACAGAGTTGTACTTTTGTGATATTTGCAATCGTAATTCCTTATAGAGGATACTATGCAAATAATTTATTACTTTGTTATAAGAATATATTCAAATCCTTCATATCACACTGATTTATCTTAAGATGATTAAGACTTCCCTACCCAATTTTTATATTTGTATACATGGGTACTTTGATCCTCAACTTTGGATTTTTCTTTTTCTATTGAGTCAATACTTAAGAACTCTCATAGGATGGATCGATATAAATGATTCCTGATGGACAATGAGTCCAGGGAAGATATCTTAATAGGGAAGGATATTCCTTTTCCTTTCACCTCCCACTACTTCAGTATCTATTTGAACAAGTTACTTTACAAACTGTTATATTTGGAAGTTCTGGAGCTTTTATTCATATTACTTTTACTAAAAGTTGCTCACTTTTTCTCGACAGTTGATGGGGTGCATGCATACTCTCAATGTTGTTTTTCTTCTCCTTGACACCGCTCTTAACAGGCTCGTAAGTATGTTGGCATAGTGACAAAAATTTTCATTCTATTTTGTGGAAATATAAGGTATCAACCTGTCGATGGCTCTATCAATTGTGTAATGGTAACACATGGTGCACATATCATGTAGAGCATAACATTCTTTTGATTCTTTTCACAACCCTTGTTTCAACCCGAAGCATTGTTTTCACCTCCCAACCCCAAAAAGAAAAAAGGAAGAGTAAAGCGTAGCCAATTACTTGTAGAAGGCCAAAAATCAAATGGTTTTGGCTTGCAAATTGCAATAGTCAGACCTACCACAAACCCGCCCAATTATAGGCCAGCTCTTTGTATTGCGCAACATGTATTTGTGACCTAAATCCTTGCAGTGCACCCAGTGGTTATCTTAGGTATCCTGAATGGTTACTCTTTTTTCCTCATCTCCTTAAAGAAGACATTATGAAATTATTTCTGGTTTTCAGCCCTTCCCTTGGTTCCGGTTTGCGTATTTCGTGCTCTGGAGCTGTATCTATATCACTTTTCAATGGGTTCTTCATGCCTGCGGCGTTACATGGTAACTTTCTTCTATTTTTCTGGAACACACTATAATGTTTGCTATCAGATTTTTTTTTTTTGGTAATACACTATAATGTTTGCTATCAGAAATGAAGAGACATTGTTTGAGGTATGGTTTAAATAACTAAGACAAGTTATTTGTGCTTTCTCCTAGGTGGCCTTATGCTTTCCTTGAGCTCTCTACTCCATGGGCACCACTATGGTAAAAAAATTAACTCTGCTCACTCTTCTCTTTTCATTAAAATGCTGGGATAACAGTCACTGCAAAGAAGACCAATCCTGGTTTTTTTAAAGCTTTTTCCATTTCTTTTCATCTATGAGAAATTCCATTGCAGCGACTGTCAGACCCACAATACTCTTTCCTTTTTTAGCTCTTTCAGATATCTAATTGGGGATGTTATGTCACAGGTATTTCAGCTTGGCTGTGATTCACATTCCTTGTTATGGTATATATGCACTAATTGTAAAAGCCAAAAATGCAACTTTCTCTAAGTTCTTCCCATACGCATACGTAAGGCCAAATTAGTTTCTTGATTTACTTCTGATGTTAACCATAACATAGAAAAGATCTATATTATACCAGGGCTGGATTCATACTATTTTGGATGGGAGTAAGTAGAAGCTTTTTATGTGCTACTGCTTACCCCTTTGAATGAAAAACAATGTAATATACAAGTTCTGGGTGAAAATTCCATCATTGCCTGCTTGGTTCTAATACTATAGTGTTGGCGTTCTGTTAGGAGAAAGGTTTTACATTGACTCCTTAAAATGCTGATGGTGAATTGTGGATTTTGAGCTGTGCCAAGTTTAAAGAAAGCCGCTACTATGATTGCTCAGAAAAATGGGATTGGGGTGTCAATTGGAACGGTTCCAGTTAATCGGTACGGGTCCTAATCGATTCCACCTTTTAAGGCCAGGACCAGAACTGTCATGATTAACTAATCAATTATAAACCTTGGAACTAATGCCAATTGGTAATGGGATAGTCCGGTTCTGGTTCTTGATCGGTCCGAAAGACACTAACATCAGTCAATTAAGCCTAAAGAAAAGAAATTTTAACCCATATTTCGGCCCCATATACAATCTATGATAAAATTAGGCCAAGTGCTGTGAAATATAAAGCATGTGGATTCAATAACCCATTTTAAAATTTGGGAAGTAGTTTTCTATTCGAGAGTGTAGCCTACGCCAGCACTCCTATGTGTCTATTTCTCTCCTCAAAATAAGGGGGGCAGAGGTGTCTTTTCATATGGGGATGAGAGAGATAGACTCATGGGAGTGGTGGCATAGGCCACACTCTCGGACAGAGAATCTTCTCCCCCTTTATACTTTCGTTTATTTTCATGAGTTAAATCTGTTTGTAACCAAGCTGGTTACTACAACGGATTTATTTATCCACCCCCACACCATTTACCAATATTTTAAGATAGGGTGTTTTTTGTAATTTCTCTCTCCATCATTTTCACTCTCTCGGTCTTCTCCATCTCCAGCTCCCCTCCCTTGTTGGGTTCGGCGGTTTGACTGTCTCTCCCCCTTCGTCCTGGACCTTTATCCGCTGTTGTGCCATCGTACTGTGCAACAACGGCCATGTGTGTACAGTGGGGCCCGCTGTGCACACATGGCCGCTGTTGCCCAGTACGATGGCATAGCAGCGGATAAAAATTCCTCTATCCCTCCCTCCTACCCCTCTCTGTCTCCGCTCCCCTACGGCATCCTACACCTACCTCAACTGCATTGTCACCTGCAACTTCTCTCTTCGTCTTTGGTATTTTCTCGAAGGGAAAAAGTTCTCTGTCCGGGAGTGTGGCCTACGCCAGCACTCCCATGAGTCGATCTCTCTCCTCCCCATGTGAAAATACACCTCTACCCTCTTGTTTTAAGGAGGAGAGAGATAGACACAAGGGAGTGCTGGCGTAGGCCACCCTCTCGTGCAGAAAACTACTTCCCTTTCTCGAAATATTGGACAAACTCCTCCGCGCTGACATCGTAACTATTGCAACCTTTGCTATTGAATATAAAATTCCTTAAGATTTTTTTTCCTTTATTTTTTTAACCGACCAAAGATGATTCAGACCATACTCCTCAAAACCCAATCTCACTCACGCAGATAACAAGTGGAGATGCCCACCAAAGCTCACCTACTTGGAAGCCTCTTCATAATCAGAACTGAACCCTATTTTCATTCCGTAAATTTCGTTAACAAAAAGAGAAAGATGGAAAAAGATGGAGAAGGAAAAGAGATAATGGGGGCAAGTCATCCGTAAGGGTAATTAAGAACACATGGAAGAGGAAGCATGAGACTGTGGAATAGATCAAAATTTGTATTTTTGGTATGGAAAACTGTCAATAACCAAATATAGAGATAAGATGAGTGGTTAATTGCTGTCTCTAAGAGACAACAAAGCTATATTAATGGAGTGCCATTTTATCTATAAATTATCCATTCCATTCCATTCCATTAGCAGAAAGAAAAGATCGAAAAGAAAAGAAAAGATAAAGACAAGAATTATATATGTATCAAAGCCAAACCATGGTGGCCCTTCAAGTCGGATTTGCATTACTTTTTCTTCTATCAACTTATAATTACTTTGGGGTAGAAGCTGAATTCATGGTCTGTGACAGTACAGCATTCCAACAAATGAAAATTGAAATGGGCAGCTTACGCTTTTGTGACAAGAACCTGCCTTACGAGGTGCGAGCCAAGGACTTGATAGATCGAATGACACTGGAAGAGAAAGTGGCACAGCTTGGAGACAAAGCCATGGGAGTCCAACGCCTAAACCTACCAGGATACGAGTGGTGGTCCGAGGCACTCCACGGTGTCTCCGATGTCGGTCCGGGCACTCGTTTCAATCAAACAGTGCCTGCTGCCACAAGCTTTCCTACTGTTATCCTCACCACCTCCTCTTTCAATGAGACCTTGTGGAAAACCATAGGCGAGGTTGGTTGGTTGGTCATATAACTCATGATCATCATAATCCTCCTATATCTTTTCTTTTCTTTCTTTCTTTCATTTTGTTGTTTTAATTTTCTTAATTTCTCTTTCGATCAGGTGGTGTCGGATGAAGCAAGAGCTATGTACAATCTAGGATTGGCTGGATTGACATTTTGGAGCCCAACCATTAACGTTGCTAGAGATCCAAGGTGGGGAAGAATTACAGAAACACCTGGGGAGGATCCCTTTGTGGTTGGAAGTTATGCTGTCAATTACGTAAGAGGTCTCCAAGATGTGAAAGGCTTTGAAATAAGTAGGACTCCAAACTCAAGACCTCTCAAGGTTGGTGCATGTTGCAAACACTTTGCAGCTTATGATGTTGACAATTGGAAGGGGACTGATCGCTACCATTTCGATGCCCAGGTAAGTAATTAATTAATTATTTCAAACTGTTACAAGAAGTTTCCAAGTCAGTAAGTACCTATAAGTCTTCACGTCAGGTCACTTACATCCGATGTGGGATTATTACTTTCACCTTTCGCGTTGAACCCTAATTAAAATACTAACAGTATTTAATGACGATCTTGTCAAATATTATTAGGTGACGGCGAGGGATATGATAGAGACCTTTATTGAACCATTTAGGATGTGCGTCAAGGATGGAGACGTAGCCAGTGTAATGTGTTCATATAATCGAGTGAATGGCATTCCAGTCTGTGCTGATCCTGAGCTCTTGAATGGGACAATCAGGCAGCACTGGAATCTCAATGGGTGAGTTCGATATCTTCTCTCCCAAGTTCCATCACATTATTCTCAACCAAAAGGATTCTGTCCAGCACCCTACCCGGGCTGCACATACCGGACTGTGTGAGGCATGAAAAGACCGCCTCACCCCTGCCCGAGGAGGGGTGAGGCGGTCTTTTCACGCCTCACTATTCTCAAATACTACTACTACTACTACTACTACTTCAAAATCTCAAATGAAGTACACCTAACTTGACTTTCTGCATGTAAATACATAAATAGTTATATTGTGGCTGATTGCGATTCAGTTGAAGTTATGGTTAATGGTCATAAATTCCTTAACGATACACCAGTAGAAGCTGTTGGGCAAGCACTAAATGCCGGTAAGTTCATTGATACATAAACACTCAACCCTAATCTCTTTTTCTCTGATATAATTAGGCTTTGAGAATGTTTATATTTTGATTATTATTATTATTATTATTATTACCAGGGATGGATTTGGATTGCGGGAAATACTATCCAAATTATGCGACATCAGCAGTGAAGCAAGGGAAGGTGAAGGAGTCTGAAATCGATGAGTCTCTGAAGAACCTTTTCATTGTTCTAATGAGGCTTGGGTGGTTTGATGGTAGCCCTGGTGGGTACTCAGGACTAGGGAAGAACGACGTATGTTCTCCGGCACATCTTGAGTTATCGGCCGAAGCCGCAAGACAAGGCATTGTCTTGCTCAAGAATGATAAGAATACTTTGCCATTGATCATTGGAACTGGAAAGCCCAAGTTTGCCGTTGTTGGACCCCATGCAAATGCCAGTGTAGCAATGATCGGTAACTATGCACGTAAGTTGATTCCTTTCAAGTTTCTAGCTATTACAAATCTCTCTCTCTCTCTCTCTCTCTCTCTCTCTCTCTCTCTTTATATATATATATCCGACACATGGACCTGCCACTTAGGGGGCAGGGTGGTCATTGCACCTACCCCATGTGCCTGGGAGCAGCCTGTGCTGCGGCACAGAGAACAACGCCCCTATATATATATATAATTTTTGAATGAATCATCTTATTGATGGACAATTCCTTATCTTCCTCCACCACCACCACCACCAGTAAAGAGTGGTGTAGCATGCCATTATTCAATACCAATTGATGAGATCGCCGAGAATGGAGATGTGGTCTATGCAGCTGGATGCCAAAACGTGAAATGCCCAAACAGTGATGGGATCGGTCAAGCAGTTCAGGTCTCGAAGCAAGCCGATGCAACCTTCATCTTTGTAGGACTGGACCTTTCAATTGAGGCCGAGAGCTTGGATCGAAATGATCTCAACTTCCCTGGCTTTCAGAAGTCACTCATCACCCAAATCAGTGAAGCTGCCACCAAGCCAGTCATTGTCGTCATTTTCTCTGCAGGAGGCATCGATATCTCCTTCTTGCAACAAGACCCCAAGGTTCAAGCCATCGTTTGGGCCGGCTACCCTGGGGCCGAGGGTGGCCGTGCCATCGCGGACGTGATTTTTGGCAAGTACAACCCAGGTATTGAGAATCTACTTAAATCATGAAGAAATTGCATTGAGACTTAGATAGAACTCATTCTTAAAAGGTAAGGATCACGAAGGTGTCAAAGTAGAGGTTGGGTCAGGTTCTCCTACGTTTTCATACGCCCTTATATTTAAAGGCTTACAAGAATCTGATCTAGATTCATCCAAGTATTTATAAGCCTTCACGTCAAACCATTCACATCCTATATGAGATAATTGAATTTTTTTCCTCTCAGGTTCCCTGCCCGGTCAGGTTCGTAGGTTCCTCTCATAAGGAGGGTGGAAATGACAACCTCATCCTACCCGGGTAGTGTGTTCGGGTAGGGGGTGAGGTCGACATTTTCTGTCCCTTATGAGAGGAACCTACGAACCTGACCGGGCAGGGAACCTGAGAGGAGTTAGATTAGAGATAATTGCTTTTACATGGAACCCAAAATTATTTATTGAATCAAAAGAACTATATGGATGGTGCTGTGCAGCTGGTCGTCTTCCGATTACATGGTACCCGGCAAGCTATGTAAATCAACTACCGATGACATCAATGCCGCTGAGGCCAATCCCGGAGTCTAATTACCCAGGAAGGACATACAAGTTCTATAATGGATCAACCATCTATCCCTTCGGCTACGGATTGAGCTACACCACCTTTAAGTATGCCATTAGGTCGACAACAAATCCGGTTATGTTGAACCTGGGGCAGTTCCAACAATGCAAGCCGCTCCAGTTCTTGGACGGTAGGAAGACAGATTGCCCAGCCATCCTAGTGGATGAAACACATTGCACTCAACTGGTGATGGTAAAAGCAATGGTGACCAACACTGGAAAAAGTGATGGACCACTTGTTGTGTTTGTTTACTCCGTCCCACCATCCGGCATTGTTGGAACACCCATCAAGAGACTTGTTGGATTCAAGCGAGTGTTTGTAGCAGCAGGAACGTCACAGGTAGTGTTGTTCAAATTGAATGCTTGTCGTGATTTCAACATTGTCACTGACGATGCTTATGAGCTATTACCGTCTGGACAACATACGATCATTGTGGGAAATGGAGATGATGCAGTTTCAACTCAAATTACTATTGGTTTTAACCACAATTAGTTTTACCCCTCTACCCTTCTTTCAATGTTTAACTAGTTTGTTAATGTCAATTTTTGTCTTTTTAACACTTTCAGTAACTTACCAAAAAAAAACAAACAAACAAACTTTCAGTAAAGAAAATAATTCATTATTGCATCAGTCACTTCATCTTCAGCTCGGTGTTATTTTTTTGCCTGCTTGGAAGGCGTTCATTCCTTTCCTTGCTGTGTCTTGATAGTAGGGTCCTACCGGGCAGTTGGCAGTAGAGGATCCAAATTGTATTTTTTCAGTCTCGAAGTCTATATTTTGCTACGACATACATGTAGAAGTGAAGCACCCTATGCTACTTAGTGGCAACAAGGTTCTAGGAAGTGGAATCGGCAATTGAATCGGCTTCCATCGATTTCAATTCTCTTTTTTTTTTTTGGTAAGAGAAATTTATTATCTGGGGAGCAAAGTTCATGAAGAGTCAACAAATAACAAAAGGTTAAAACAATGAAGGGGGGGGAGGGGGTGATGCCAAACAGAAGGATGACATAGTTTCAAAATATCTCCTCAAGATTTGTTCAATGAATCTATTGATTCGGAATCACAGGATGGGTAGATGTTATAGATGATGAATCAATCTTTTTTTTTTCTTCCTCTAATTCTGTCACTTTATCTTTGTTAGTGCTGTCTATAATAATAATAGTGTAATGACTAACGAACCAAAAACTTTTAACTGGAACTTCTTTTGTCAATTGGTGTCAATTGGTATTTTTTCTTATCCTTTGTCCTCTGGTCTTGAAAAAATTGAAATTTAGGTAAGTATTTTATAAACAAACATATGTAGAAAAAAACGTATCTCATTTAGCTCTTTCAGGCCTACTATAACTAGTTATTTCGGTTTTCTATTGGCGGCTTCAACTATACCTCAGCTCTATTTATTAGTCTGAACAAAATATGACTTATTTGAACTTAATTGAATGAACAATTCATAAACATAAAAATAAATCTTTCTGCAATATTTCACATATTCTATAGCTCCTTCCCGAGTTAATTGCCAAATTTTGGTCATTAAGATTCATAGGTGATTCGGATTAATATTTAGGGATAAATATTACAAACTAAACTCAAATAAATCAAAATGATTGAAGTTTTTCTCTTTGGAATCGGGTTAGGTCTAATTCTTATTCCTTTGGGTAGATTATTCGTCACTGCATATTTACAATATAGATGTGGTGATCAGTTGGACCTTTGATTGATTAACATATCTTTTTGTTTTATTGCCCTCCTGCAAATTAAAGAAATGAAGAGGTCAAATCAAATATAGTACAACCCGCTGTTCAGTCCCGTAAAAAGGTAATCAAAAAATAAATGATCTCTACTCTCCAACCTCACCCAACAGAGGCAACAATAAGGGTTCGCCAACACATTGTAGCTGATCTTTGGTAGGCAGACTGTCTACCCACTTTCTCCAAGAAGTTATCGAGTGCCAAGAAATACAACTCTTGAACCATACAGTTGTCTCCCAATCCACCTTAGAAGAATGGGACCTCACAATGTCCCAAGCTGATCTGGTAGAGAAGGTCCTTGTGAGGGATCCAATCCATATACCAACAACTATCTAGTGTAGTTGGTGAGTTGTCTTGCGCTTCATGCTCATGTTCACCAGGAGGTCTCGAGTTCGAGTCTCCTGGCTGGTACTTTTCCCCCTCCCTATTCCCCCCCTAAAAAAAATGGATCCACTTCATATGATGAATTCTTAACCTAAATAGATATGACATCGAATAATGTCCAACTGCCCCCACACCTGGCCAAGATCCGTCGAAGTGGATGGCCCCTGATTCCACCTCCCATCTATCAAAATGGTTTGCATGGAAGCCATTCTATTAGATCCTGCATCATAACGGATACAGTCTCCATATCTATTCAATAGAACCCTTGGAGGAGGCCACGAATCAACCCAAAGCAATGTAAAAGATCCATTCCCTATAATGTGGTGAACAAATGGTCTGACTCGATCTAGATACTTATAACTTTCATCCAAACCCAAGAGCTATTTTGAATCGGTTGTATCATCCAAATAGAGTCTGTCTTCAAGTATCTATGTTGTACCCACTTTACCCATAAGGAGTCTTTTTTTGAAGCCATCTGTTGGGGTAAATTCCACACATCACCCATTATGGTTTTGATGATAACAAATAAGTTAGTTGTACTAACCAGTGATATTGTATAGAGAGACTTCATAAGAGATGAGCATCAAGTAAAGGGGAGCATGTAGAAGCTTGATGCACTAAGACAAAGATTTCAAAAGAATGTTGTGAACTGAAGGACTACGTTCAAGACTTCTATTCAAGTAACTCACTGGGATACAAGACCTCATAGAACTTGTTTAATCTTGTATCATGTTGTATCATGTTTATAGTCACAATTAATGTATTGCACACACTTGCATACATTCATTTAGGTGGACTTTAGGTGGTTTAAATTAAACCCAATCCATGTGACCAAACCCAATTGGATTAATCCATGTAAGTCCAATAAAGGACTTAACAAATTTCAACAGAAATTTGATGAACCAGCATGGCAGATCAAAATCCAGCATATCGGATCAGTGTTGGTCTCAGGGTAATGGCCACAGTAGGCCTCCGGAGTACGCTGGATTATGATCCAGCATACTGGATCCTTTTTTGCTTAGTTTTGCCCTAATACGGCATACCGGATAGCCATCCAGCATACCGGATCAGTGTATTACTATTATGATTTGACCGTTAATCCCCTATTCTATATGGAAATTAGGTGATCCGGCATACCGGATTGACATCCAGCATACCGGATTAACATCCAGCATACCGAATATGGGGGAATATTCAGCTAAGTTATAGAGCATCTTCAATTTGGCCTGGAGTTAGAAGAATGTGGAGTTTTGTGGCTTCAAATGAACGATGGATCTTGGGGAATGGCAAGAAAATTAATTTTTGGTTGGATAGATGGTTGGGTCCGTGGTCTATTAAAGAAGCCACCCGCCTTGGTGATTCTTTCTTTAGGAACGATGGGACCAAAGTGGGAGACTTTATTGAAGCTGGAGTTTGGAAATTACCGCCAGTCCGGTCCACAGCCCTGGTCGATATGTTTCAGGTGATAAAAAATACTCAAATCCCTAATTTTGATGTGGAAGATTCAGTTTGTTGGAGCCTTTTGAAGTCGGGTGAGTTCACCTCTGCCTCTGCTTGGGAAGGAATTAGATCAAAAGCTCCAAAACCTCCCTTGTATAGGCTTGTGTGGCATAAACACCTTCAACCTCGTCATTCTCTGTTTGGGTGGAGGGTTGCTCATGGAATGCTCCCTACTGATGAGGAATATCAAAAGCGTGGAGTCAGCCTTGCGTCCAAATGCAATTTGTGTAAGAAGGATAGCGATTCTTTACACCATATTTTCCTCAACTACGACTTTAGCACTGCTGTTTGGTGTGATTTTTGCTCCTGGTTTGGGCTTAATTGGGGACGACCCTCCTCTATTTCTGACTTTTTTGAGTGGTGGAATAGAAAGTGGAGGTGCACGAATGTGAAGGAGCCTTGGGCTATAGGTGCTGTTGTCATTTGGGCTGCCTTATGGGGGGAACGGAATTGAAGAATTCATGAGGGCATTTATCGTAGTCTGAGGCAGATTCTTGATGCTATTAAAGGGGAAATTACGAAGTGTAAATTGGTGATCAAGGGGGTTAAGACCGTCCAAGATCTGAGCTGTGTCAGAATGTTAGGTCTGGTTACCTCTAGCTCGGTCTCAAACGACATCTCTGAGGTGTTCTGGTGCAAACCTCTCCCCAACTAGATCAAGCTCAACATTGATGGTAGCTCTCTTGGGAACCCTGGAAGGGCTGGAGCGGGGGATGTCTTTCGCAATAACCATGAGCAGGTGGTGCATTCTTTCAGCAGGTTCTTGGGTGTCATAAGTAGTTTTGTGGCAGAATTTGAGGCCCTCCTCAATGGTCTTTACATTGCTAAGGAGTTGGGAATTAGGGATCTGTGGATTGAATCTGATTTGGCATCAGGGGTGGGGCGGTCTTTTCACACCTCACTATTCTCAAATACTACTACTACTACTTCAAAATCTCAAATGAAGTACAACTAACTTGACTTTCTGCATGTAAATAAATAAATAGTTATATTGTGGCTAATTGTGATTCAGTTGAAGTTATGGTTAATGGTCATAAATTCCTTAACGATACACTAGTAGAAGCTGTTGGGCAAGCACTGAATGCCGGTACGTTCATTGATACATGAACACTCAACCCTAATATCATTTTCTCTAATATAATTAAGTTTTGACAATGTTTATATTTTTATTATTATTATTATTATTATTACCAGGAATGGATTTGGATTGCGGGAAATACTATCCAAATTATGCGACAGCAGCAGTGAAGCAAGGGAAGGTGACGAAAGCTGATATCGATGAGTCTCTGAAGAACCTTTTCATTGTTCTAATGAGGCTTGGGTGGTTTGATGGTAGCCCTGGTGGGTACTCAGGATTCGGGAAGAACGACGTATGTTCTCCGGCACATCTCGAGTTATCAGCCGAGGCGGCGAGACATGGCATTGTCTTGCTCAAGAATGATAAGAATACTTTGCCATTGATCATTGGAACTGGAAAGCCCAAGTTTGCCGTTGTTGGACCCCATGCAAATGCCAGTGTAGCAATGATCGGTAACTATGCACGTAAGTTGATTCGTTTCTAGTTTCTAACTTTCTATTGCAACTCTCTCTCTCTCTCTCTCTCTATATATATATATATATACGGCACATGGGCCTGCCACTAAGGGGGGTAGGGTGGTCATTGCACCTACCCCCATGTGCCTAGGCACAACATGCGCTGCGGCACAGAGAACAGTGCCCCTATATATAATTTTTGAATGAATCATCTTACTGATGGACAATTCCTTATCTTCCTCCACCACCACCAGTAAAGAGTAGCGTAGCATGCCATTATTCATTACCAATCGACGCGATCGCCGAGTATGGAGATGTGGTCTATGCAGCTGGATGCCAAAACGTGAAATGTCCAAATAATGATGGGATCGATCAAGCAGTTCAAGTCTCGAAGCAAGCCAATGCAACCTTCATCTTTGTAGGACTGGACCTTTCAATTGAGGCCTAGAGTTTGGATCGAAATGATCTCAACTTCCCTGGCTTTCAGAAGTCACTCATCACCCAAATCAGTGAAGCTTCCACCAAGCCAGTCATTGTCGTCATTTTCTTTGCAGGAGGCATCGATATCTCCTTCTTGCAACAAGACCCCAAGGTTCGAGCCATCGTTTGGGCCGGCTACCCTAGGGCCGAGGGTGGTCGTGCCATCGCAGATGTGATTTTTGGCAAGTACAACCCAGGTACTGAGAATCTACTTAAATCATGAATAAAATACATTGGGACTTAGGTAGAACTCATCCTTAAAAGTTAAGGGTCAAGAAGGTGTCATACGCCCTTATACACACAGATAGAATCCCGTCCTATTCAATTCCATCTGTAAGTGTAAATGTTAAAGGCTTATAAGAATCTGATCTAGATTCATCCAGTATATATTCATAAGCCTTCACATCAAACCATTCACATCCTATGTGAGATAATTGCTTTTACGTGGAACCCAAAACTATTTATTGAATCAAAACAACTATACGGATGGTGCTTTGCAGCTGGTCGTCTTCCGATCACATGGTACCCGGCAAGCTATGTAGATCAATTACCGATTACATCAATATCGCTGAGGCCAATCTCTGAGTCTAATTACCCAGGAAGGACATACAAGTTTTATAATGGATCAACCATCTATCCCTTCGGTTACGGATTGAGCTACACCACCTTTAAGTATGCCATTAAGTCTGCAACAAATCCGGTTATGTTGAACCTAGGGCAGTTCCACCTTTAAGTATGTCATCTTCAGCTCGTTGTTATTTTTTTGCCTTACTTAGTAAGGCGGTCATTCCTTGCCTTGCTGTGTCTTGGCAGTAGGGTCTTGCCGGGCAGCTCGGCAGTAGAGAATCCAAATTGTATTTTTTTAGTTTCGAAGTCTATATTTTTCTACGACATACATGTAGAAGTGAAGCAGCCCATGCTGCTTAGTGGAAATAAGGTTCTAGGAAGGTGAATCGGCAATTGAATCGGCTTCCACCAATTTCAATTCTCTTTATTTTTTTTTTTTTGGTAAGAGAAATTTATTATATGGGGAGCAAAGTTCTTGAAGAGTCAAGAAATAACAAAAGGTTAAAACAATGAAGGGAGGGGTGATGCAAAATTGAAGGATGACATAGTTTCAAAATATCTCCCCAAGATTTGTTCAATGAATCTGTTGATTCGGAATCATAGGATGAGTAGATGTTATAGATGATGAATCAATCTTCTTTTTTTTCTTCTAATTCTGTCACTTTATCTTTGTTAGTGCTGTCTATAATAATAATAGTGTAATGACTGATGAATCAAAAACTTTTAACTAGAACTTCTTTTGTCAATTGGTGTCAATTGGTATTTTTTCTTATCCCTTATCCTCGGGTCTTGAAAAATTGAAATTTAGGTAAGTGTTTTATAAACAAACATATGTAGAAAAAAACGTATCTCATTTAGCTCTTTCATGCCTTCTATAACTAGTTATTTCGGTTATCTATTGACGGCTTCAACTATAACCTCAGCTCTATTTATTAGTCTGAACAAGATATGACTTGTTTGAACTTAATTGAATGAACAATTCATAAACATAAAAATAAATCTTTCTGCAAGATTTCACATATTCTATAGCTCCTTCCGGCGTTAATTGCCAAATGTTGGTCATTAAGATTCATAGGTGATTCGGTTTAATATTTAAGGATAAATATTACAAACTAAACTCAAATAAATCAAAACGATTGAAGTTTTTCTCTTTGGAATCGGGTTAGGTCTAATTCCTATTCCTTCGGCTGGATTATTCGTCACTGCATATTTACAATATAGACGTGGTGATCAGTTGGATCTTTGATTAATTAACATCTCTTTTTTTTTTTATTGTCCTCCTATGAATTAAAGAAATGAAGAGGTCAAATCAAATATAGTACAACCCGCTGTTCAGTCCTGTAAAAAGGTAATCAAAAAATAAATGATCTCTGCTCAACAGAGGCAACAATAAGGGTTCGCTGACACATTGTAGCTGATCTTCGGTAGGCAGACCGTCTACCAACTTTCTCCAAGAAGTTATCGAGTGCCTAGAAATACAACTCTTGAACCATACAGTTGTCTCCCAATCCACCTTAGAAGAATGGGACCTCACAATGTCCCAAGCTGATCTGGTAGAGAAGGTCCTTGTGAGGGATCCAATCCATATACCAACAACTGCCTAGTGCAGTTGGTGAGCTGTGGTCCGCTTCATGCCCATGTTCACCAGAAGGCCTCGAGTTCAAGTCTCCTGGCTGGTACTTTTCCCCCTCCCTATTCCCCGCCCCTAAAAAAAATGGATCCACTCCATATAATGAATTCTTAACCTAATCGATATGACATCGAATAATGTCCAACTGCCCCCACACCTGGCCAAGATCCGTCAAAGTGGATGACCCCTGATTCCACCTCCCATCTATCAAAATGGTTTGCATGGAAGGCATTCTATTAGATCCTGCATCATAACGGATACAATCTCCATATCTATTCAATAGAACCCTTGGAGGAGGTCACGAATTAAGCCAAAGCAATGTAAAAGATCCATTCCTTATAATGTGGTGAACAAATGGTCTGACTCGATCTAGGTACTTAATGACTTTTATCCAAACCCAAGAGCTATTTTGAATCGGTTGTATCATCCAAATAGAGTCCGTCTTCAAGTATCTATGTTGTACCCACTTTACCCATAAGGAGTCTTTTTTGGAAGCCACCCACCAAACTTGTTTAAGGATCCCAACTATATTCATGTCTTTAATGCATTTAACACCTAGACCCCCTTCTTCTTTGGGTTTACAAATGTCAACCCAAGAAACGTAATGGATTCTTCTCTCCATAGATGGGTTTGACCACAAGAAGTTAGAAAACATAGATTTCAGCTTCTTTATGACATGCCCATGCATACCAAACAATCCAAACCAATAAATGTATCCTCCTAGTAACATAGATATAATTAGTTGTAGGCGGTCTCTTGGGAAGCTCTTGGGCATCCATACTATAGATTCACATAATTTTCTTCTCTAATTTTTGGGATTTTTCCTAATTCTTTGTAAAGATTTTTAGGGTCTACCTCTTTAATGATGGCAATGCCGAAGGTAAATGGCAGATTTCTGAGATTTTCTTTTGGTAGTTTTCCAGTCACTCTTGTAACTCTAATTATTTCATTTTCTAATACACACTTTGCTGACCATTAGCAAAAAAGAGTTTGTATTCATTTTACATTCATGGATTGCCTCTCTTTCTTACTGCCAATGGTGGCCAAGAATCAAATAGCATGCCTCCATAGGAAACACATCACACCACACTTCCAAAAAATATCGAGAAGCAATTCAAAAAGAAACCAAACACAATTTAGAAATGATTACATTTTTTTGGTAAAGGAAACTATTACTTCAACACCGTTTTCTATCAATGTGATTTTGTATGGCGTCCAGTATTCTTTCATCTCTCATTGCAACTTTTGTGTCTCTTCTTCCGAAAGAAATTTTCTATGTATGTTGGAGTTGATAATTCACCACATTTGAATAGTTGAATTAGCAACTGGGTGAGCGGAAAGAAAAGAAAATTAAGAGCTATGCATAAAAAACAAATCATGGTGACCCTTCAAGTCGGATTTGCAATACTCTTCTTTATGTCAACTAATAATTACTTCTTGGGCAGCCTTAGTCTCAACTGCAACCGCTTTGATCCAATTCCCATCGTCATCCGTGTTGATGGTGGAGGTGTAACTTCTTCAAAACCCACTGCTACATCCTGATCTTAACCACGAGCAAGAGCAAATGATGTTGTGATAATTATGGGAGACGACGTCTTTTGCAACTGCATGTGTTGGCGGAGTCTTCGCCAAGAGATTCTGGCGTTTCTGATCTCATGCTCCACTCTCTGATACACGATCAAAATTGAAAACACCAAAGTCCCTATTGTGGTTGTCGTTTGGATTGGATAATGAGAGGCAGGGTGGGTCGAGGAAGACGGTGTGATGGGGCAACTGGTTAGGGGCGAGGTTTTACCTAGACAGAGGGGTAATATATGGATTTTAAAATACCTGGGAAATAAAGAGTGGCAGAAAGAGAGGTGGGAATTTACTTTTGTGGGCGAATCTGAACAGAAGTTCTTAATTGAGGACTTTGAATAAATATAGGGTGAGTATAAGTGATAGTAATGCCTATCTTGAATGAGAATTAAATGGATAATAGATAAGTTTATTGGAAGTTAACAATTTAAAACTTGGGGTAATTTTTCAGATCTACTAGATAAAAACCTAAATTACTAGATAAGTAGGTTTTAAAGTTGTTTTACATCTACTATTTTTCATTTTGAAAAGATTTACTTAATTCTCAAAGTTGGTTAGCACTCATGCCACCCAAGAATAAAATAAAAGCAAACTTCCAAAATTGCACAAAAAAATCAGTTTTAAATCACAATGGGAAAATAGGAGAGAAGGATCGTGCAACTTTCTCTACCTTTATTATTATTATTATTGTTTCTCTCACTCTTGTGTTTTTTTTTTTAATTGAGTTTTCTTCCACCCATGCCCATTCACCGTGGGGCTGAAAAAGGGCGGGAATAGGTATCGCGAGGGTATTTTGGAACATACAAAAACCATAGTAGAGGTTTGTGAATCCTAGGATGGTGGGTGAACCATCCTTTTTTAATTTTGTTTTATTTTGTTTTATTTTTTTTAAGGGGATAGTTTTCATACACGGCTGTGTAAGCCGTGAATGTGAGAGGGTGAGAGTTTCAAGGCATTAAAATAGGAGTGGGGTTTTGGCCTTTTTTTAATAAATTTCTATTGTTTTCTATTTCAACAATTAAGGTGTACTTCCCTTTGGACTTAGCTTTGTTCTCAATTTCTTTTGGAGAGGGTAATAGGAGCTTTGATTTCTACTCTTACAATTAAGGTGCACGTTCATCGGATTTCACGGCTTTTTAAAATAATTAAATGAGGTTGAGGCAATTTTGGAAGTTTACTTTTATTCTTGTGGGGCATTAATACTAACCCACCTAACCCACTTTGGTGGATTAAGTAAATCCTTTTAAAATATAAAATAATGAATGTAAAACCAATTTATCTTGTAATTTCTGTTCTTATCTAGTGGATCTAAGAAATTCCCCCTTTAAACTTTCTCTTTTCTTTTATTTTCATTCCTTAAATTTGGTTAACAAAAAGAGAAAGAGAGAAGAACAAAAAAAAAAAGATAATGCAGACAAGTCATCCGCAAGAATAAGCACACATGGAAGCAAAGTAACTACTCTCACATTACAAGGAAGAGGTTGCATGGGACTGTCGAATAGATAAAAGTTAAGTATTTTTGGTAAAGAAAACTGTCAATAACCAAATATAGAGCTAAGATAAGTGGCAATTGCTGTCTCAGTTACTCGTGTAAGAGAAGAGAACATCCCATTTATCTATAAATTATCCACTCCTTACCCATTCCATTCCATTGCATTCTATTGGAAGAAAGAACAGAAAAAGAAAATTAAGCACTAGTTCACCTAGTAGAGATAAAGGCAAGTCGTAGTCTATGCATCCAAGCAAAAACATGGTGGCACCACTTCAAGTCGGATTTGGGATACTTTTGCTTCTGTCAACTTATAATTACTTTGGCGTAAAAGCCGAATTCATTGTCTGCGACAGTACTACATTTGAGCAGATGAAAATTGAAATGGGCAGCTTACGGTTTTGTGACAAGAGCCTGGCTTACGAGGTGCGAGCCAAGGACTTGATAGATCGAATGACACTGGAAGAGAAAGTGGCACAGCTTGGAGACAAAGCCATGGGAGTGCAGCGCCTAAACCTACCAGGATACGAGTGGTGGTCTGAGGCACTCCATGGTGTCTCCGATGTCGGTCCGGGCACTCGTTTCGATCAAACCGTGCCTTCTGCTACTAGCTTTCCTACTGTTATCCTCACCACCTCTTCTTTCAATGAGACTTTGTGGAAAACCATAGGCGAGGTTGGTCATAATTAATTCATCTTTCTTTCTTTCAATTCCTTAGTTTTAATTTTCTTAATTTCTCTTTCGATCAGGTGGTGTCGGATGAAGCAAGAGCTATGTACAATCTAGGATTGGCTGGATTGACGTTTTGGAGCCCAACCATTAACGTTGTTAGAGATCCAAGGTGGGGAAGAATTACAGAAACACCTGGGGAAGATCCCTTTGTGGTTGGGCGTTATGCCGTCAATTACGTAAGAGGTCTCCAAGATGTGAAAGGCTTTGAGAAAACTAGGAATCCAAACTCAAGGCCTCTCAAGGTTGCTGCATGTTGCAAACATTTTGCAGCTTATGATGTTGATAATTGGAAGGGTGTTGATCGCTACCATTTCGATGCCAAGGTAATTAATTAATTATATATACTTACAAGAAATTACAAGATGTCACTGCAAGTACCTATAAGTTTTCACATCGGGCTACTCACATCTGATATGAGATTATTATTTCCACGCCATAAAACCCCAACAAGTTATTACAGTAGCAATAAACACAAATAGTAATTAATTAATGATGATCTTGTGAATTAATTATTAGGTGACGGAGAGGGATATGGTGGAGACATTTCTTGAACCATTTAGGATGTGCGTAAAGGACGGAGACGTAGCCAGTGTAATGTGTTCATATAATCGAGTCAATGGCATACCAGTCTGTGCTGATCCTAAGCTCTTGAATGGGACAATCAGGCAGCACTGGAATCTCAATGGGTGAGTTCGGATCTCCTCATTCTCTCCCAACTTCCATCACATTATTCTCAACTGCTACTACTACTACTACTACTACTACGACTAACTTGACTCTTAAATATATACATAAATAGTTACATTGTCGCTGATTGCGATTCCATTGATGTTATGGTTAATGGCCATAAATTCCTCGGCGATACACCAGTTGAGGCTGTTGGGCAAGCACTCAAAGCTGGTAAGTTCTTTGATACATAAACCACTCCACCCTATCTTTTTCTCTCACATAATTAAGTTGACAACGCTTAATTTTAATTATTATTATTATTATTATTATTATTACTAGGAATGGATCTGGATTGCGGGAAATACTATCCAAATTATGCGACAGCAGCAGTGAGGCAAGGGAAGGTGATGGAGTCTGAAATCGATGCGTCTCTGAAGAACCTTTTCATTGTTCTAATGAGGCTTGGATGGTTCGATGGTAACCCTGGTGGGTACTCAGGACTTGGGAAGAACGACATATGTTCTCTGGCACATCTTGAGCTCTCGGCCGAGGCGGCAAGGCAGGGCATTGTCTTGCTCAAGAATGATAACAACACTTTGCCATTGACCATTGGAATGGGAAAGCCCAAGTTTGCGGTTATTGGACCCCATGCAAATGCCACTAAAGCAATGATTGGTAACTATGCAAGTAAGTTTTTCCAGTTTCTATAATTACAAATCTATATATAATTTCTGAATGAATCTTCTTACTGATGGATAATTCCTAATTATCCTCCACCACCACCACAGTAAAGAATGGTGTAACATGCCATTATTCAATACCAATGGACACAATCGCCGAGTATGGAGATGTGGTCTATGCAGCTGGATGCCAAGGCGTGAAATGCCCAAATGGTGATGGGATCGGTGAAGCAGTCCAGGTCTCAAAGCAAGCCGATGCAACCTTCATCTTTGTTGGACTGGACCTTTCAATTGAGGCGGAGAGCTTGGATCGAAATGATCTCAACTTCCCTGGCTCTCAGAAGGAACTCATCACCCAAATCAGTGAAGCTGCCACCAAGCCAGTCATTGTCGTCATTTTCTCTGCAGGAGGCATCGATATCTCCTTCTTGCAGCAAGACCCCAAGGTTCAAGCCATAGTTTGGACCGGTTACCCCGGTGCCGAGGGTGGCCGTGCCATCGCAGATGTCATTTTTGGCAAGTACAATCCAGGTGAGAATCTAGTTAAATTATGAAGATTTCATGAAGAAAATACCGTTGGAACTTGCTTAGAACTCATTCTTAAAAGTTAGCCATTATGGAGAAGCTAGTCACATCCAATGCGAGATAATTGAATCCAACACTATTTATAGAATCAAAACAACTATAACCTTATAAATGTTGTGGAATTTTGGATTAGTTGATTTTCTTATTAGATTCTAGATTAGAATTTAAGAATGACCTGGATGTTGCTCTACAGCTGGTCGTCTTCCGATTACATGGTACCCGGTAAACTATGTAGATCAATTACCGATGACATCAATGCCACTGCGACCAGTCCCTGAGTCTAATTACCCAGGAAGGACATACAAGTTCTATAATGGATCAACCATTTATCCCTTCGGTTACGGATTGAGCTACACCACCTTTAGGTATGCCATTAAGTCTACAACAAATCCGGTCACGTTGAACCTGGCACAGTTCCAACAATGCAAGCAACTGCAATTCTTGGACGGTAGGAAGACAGATTGCCCAGCCGTCCTAGTGGATGAGACACGTTGCACTCGAGTAATGACCATAAAAGCAGTGGTGACCAACAGTGGAAAAAGAGATGGAGCACACGTTGTGTTCGTATACTCCGTCCCACCATCAGGCATTGTCGGAGCACCCATCAAGAGACTTGTTGGATTCAAGCGAGTGTTTGTAGTAGCAGGAAAGTCACAGGTAGTTTCGTTCAAGTTAAATGGTTGTCATGATTTCAGCATTGTCACCGATGATGCTTATGAGTTATTGCCGTCTGGACAACATACAATAATTGTGGGAGATGGAAAAGAAGCAGTTTCAGCTCAAATTACTGTTGGTTTTACCCACAATTAGCTAGTTTCAATATAACTTTATTCTTTGGGGTCCCTTCTACCACTTCTTTCAATGTTATTCTATTAATGTCAATTTTTGTGCTAATACTTCCCAATGAAGAAATTTATTTCATTATTGCATCAATTGTCTTTTCTTCTTCTCGTGTTGTGTTTTTAATCCCAAGACTCAAATTCTATATTTGCCCCATGAAAAGGTGGAAATCCCATGGGGCAAGGCAGTTAGGCGGTTATGTGTCTAGGCTTTGGAGCTACACTTAGAGCGTGACCAACGTTTCTTTTATCATTATTTTTTTAATATTTTTGTTCGCAACTAAGCATGACAAAAGTTTCTCTTCTTCTGTGAGGATAAATTTCATGGAAGACAAATTGCTTAATTCAGTTGATTGCCAGCACTACCATCATCACCTCATACCATTTAAGCTGTAAAACATATGGGACCAGATCCTCTTTAGCATGCTAGTAGATGAAGGGTGCTAAATGTTGTCATGTACTTGTACAAGGACATGATCCATGATAAGTTATAAAATCCCCATCCAACCATGAAGCGCCACGTGGAGGTACTGAGGCTGAACCCGAGGACCGAGCCGAGCTGACGGATGCCGTGCCTAATCGGTCAGCCGATGTGAGACCATCACTGTAATTCTCCATATGGTCGAGCACCCTGGCCGAGCATTGGGTCTACTGAGCACTGAGTCGTGCCTACCAGGGTCGGCCATACAAACGAGCGTCTCTAAGGGCGAGCACCGAGCCGAGCACCAGTGCGGTCCGAGAATGGCCCAGCTGAACCCGATACTTAGGGCACCGCACACTCGCCACCCGTGTCGAGCATGGGGCAGAGCACCAAGGGCCCGGCCATCCGAGGCCGAGGCCTCACCAAAAGCAGTAACACCAACTCCCCCGAAATCACGGAGCCACATCAGCACGCCCCGACAATCACAGGATACGAATCGGGTCACGATCCTGTAATAGAATCAAGTCACACTCTCACAAGGACTCTTACCTCTTTAGGAGTCCGACTCCGAGAATAACTCTCCATTCTGCTCCGTACGGAAGAGCCCTGCTAATAGAGGACTCTTACCATACAAGGACTCATGTCGCCTCATCTCACCCTATAAATACCCAGGTATAGAGCTCAAACGCTCATCTCACTTTTCACTAAGTTGTTACGTTGTTGCACTGGAGACCGGACTTGAGCATCGGAGAGTCCTTGGCCGGAGCCACACCAACTCTTTTGTGCTCACTCAATTTTTACAGGCTCATCCATGGGCGAACCGGCCGATGGAGGTTTTCACATGTAATAGATTTGGCATCGTCTGTGGGAACGACATCAACTAATCATTGTCGTTTCTGCCAATCAAGAGAGCAAGGATAATGGTCGTGCAAACAAGATTGGGACAACATGGCTCTGCCTCTCGTGGGGATGAGTCGTAGCCCGATAGGCAAGCAAGACAGTCGCCGCCCCCTGAAACATCACTGTAGGGTGAGACCGAAAGATCCCCACGAGGGGGAGGAACTCAGCGCAACGTGGGCGTCGCTGCCAACTTGGCCCCGTCGGTAAATGGAGGAAATGGGGGAAGCGTGTTGCACACGGCAGCAGAGAGTCGACCCCGGGTTGAGCTGAAACTGAGTAGGTTGAACCAGCCGTCGCCGCTACCAGTGCTGGAAAATTTGGATCCGGAGGCCCCGGCGAACAATCGACAAGTTATGGACCTTCAACTACAAGTGCTCCACACTAATGAGATGCTGCGTACCTTCATGGGTCAGATGGCCCAGGCGCGGTTGTTGGGCCAGCCCCCGGCTGCACCCCCTTTAGTACCTGCACTCATCGAAGGCAACTTGTAGTAGAACCTTGGCCGCCGCAGAGCCGTACCAAGCCGAGCAGCGTCGTCTCATCCGCCCAGTCAGAAAACTCCACCCCCGTGTCCCAATAAGAGTGCTTGACGGGATGAGATGGAGCATCGTCGGAGCCCGAGGGCAGGGCCAGAGATCGAGCCAGCAGCTTCTGTCGCTAGAAGATCGGTATTTTTTGACCGACTCAGGGAAGACGGGCCGCCGAGGGGACGTCGAGAACAACGGGAGGAGCCCAACGGGTGGTGTGCCATAAGGGACGGAGAAAGATCTCACCATAGCCCTTGATGTCGAAGCCCGCCTCACTGACAAGAAGAGCAAAGGAGCCCCCGCGGATCCAACTTCCAAGGGGAGAGAGGAACAAGATGAGGTAAAGCTGGCCGAGCAGAACAGAACGGCCGACCTCGATCGAACGAGGGCGCGAGTCGATCTCAGGACGAAGGGCAGAATGGTCGACCTCGGTCGGATGAGCAGGAAAACCAGCATCGAGCTGAGAAGCCGAACGGCCGAGCACCTGAAACTGAAGTAGAAAGGAAGCTATGAGAGTTGGCCGAGCAAGTTGAGGGACTAAAGAAACAGGCGACACCAGATGCCTACTCACTAGTCGGGCGGCACCCTTATCCTCCCGAGATCATGACCGCACCATTGTCGGCCGGGTTCAAGCCGCCCCCCTTCAACCGGTACGACGGAACCACTGACCCAATGGATCACATCAATTACTTCAATGCGATGATGACCATGTATAGGGGAACCTAAGTTGTCTCTTGCCGAGCTTTCCCTTCATCTCTTAAGGGTGCGGCGACCTCATGGTTCTCGTGGCTGCCGTCGAACTCCATAACAAGCTTTGCTCAGATCTGCCGAGCCTTTGTCACACATTTTCAAAGTAGTATGAAGCATAAGAAGACGACGGTCAACCTCCTAAGTGTGAAGCAAAAGCCTGACGAGTCGATCAGAGCGTTTGTCTCTCGCTTCAACAAGGAATCCTTAGATATTAAGGACTTGGACGAGGCCACAACCCATACAACAATGAGCAACGGACTTACAGACATGGACTTCATCAAGGACTTGGCCCAAAAGCCAACCAAGAACATGGCCGAGCTCTTGGAGAGGTGTAACGAGTTCGCGAACATGGCAGAGGTGCTCCAAGTATGGAAGACGAGTGAAAACAAGGCTGAGAAGAAAAGGCCAACAACTGATGATCGAAAAGATGAAAAGCGGACCAAAACTGATCGTCGAGCCAAGAGATCAGACCGAGCTCGAAGCCCCGAGTATACTCCCTTGAATATCTCAAGCTAGGAGATTTTGATGCAAATACAGGAAGACGAGTACATCCGTCGACCTTGACCAATGTAACCTGGGTCATCCCGGAACCCCAACAAATACTATCTATTCCACAAAGACACCAGTCACGACATCGAAGATTATTATCAGCTGAAAAGGGAAATTAAAGAGCTGATCAAGGCAGGGCACCTGAAGCGATATATCAAAGGGAGCTGAGAAGAGCGTGGAGGTCGGGGATCGGATGACCGCGATCAGAGAAAGGCTGAGCCGAGGGCAGAAGGCCGGAGGGCCTAGCATGATGAACCTAAGGCCCGAACTAAAAAGAAAGATGAGGAATCGGGGCTGAGCAATGACAAGGGAGTGCCCATATACACCATCCTTGGAGGACCCGGGCAAGAATCCACCCGGAAAGCCAAGGCTAATGCTAGGTTCGTTGGAGTCGTAGAAATGCCGAGCAAAAGGCCGAAGTCTGAGGCGACTATCTCCTTCTCCGAAGCTGATCTCGAAGGTATAAGTTTTCCTCACGATGATGCTTTGGTGGTACAGGTGGAAATCGCGAAGAGACCCGTTCACCGGGTATTGTTCGACACGGGGGCATCAGTGGATCTTATGTCGCTCGATGCATATCGATAATTTAGCTTCGGCGATGATGCACTCAAGCCTAAAGGAACCTCCCTCCATTGATTCTTGGGGGCAGCCGCCATGATCAAAGGGTCGATAAACCTACTGGTTACGTTCGGGCAAGCCCATGTCAAGCGACGATCCAAGTCAGGTTCATGGTGGTACGGTCGGTGGTGGCCTTCAATGCTATACTTAGTCGCCCATCACTCACCGCCCTCCAAGCCATCATCTCGTTGATGCATTTAAAGATGAAGTTCCCCACGGAGAACGGGATTAGAGAAATCCGAGGCGACTAAAAGAAGGCCCGAGAGTGCTACGCTACATTCGTCAAGAAGAACAAGGGAAATGTTTGAGGAATGGCTATGTGCGTTGAGCACCTCCCTGAGGACCAGCGGGATGAGCTCACTGAGAGGCGCAGAAGGCCTGTAGAAGACCTCATCCCATTCTCCCTCAGCGATGAAGATCCAATGAAGACAGTACAGCTCGGATCATTGCTGAGTGAAGAACAAAGAAATCGGCTAAAAAACTTCTTGAAGACGAATGCCGACGTCTTTGCTTGGTCAGCTCTCGACATGCCCGGTATACCAAGGCACATAGCTGAGCACCGACTCCACGAGGATCCGAGCCAAAAGCCGGTCCAACAGAAGAGAAGAAATTATGCTCTCGATCGACAGGCGGCAATCAAAGAAGAGGTGGAGAAACTCCAACGGTCGGGGTTCATCCGAGAAGAAAAATTCCCCACTTGGCTGGCGAACGTCGTCATGGTTCCCAAGACGAATGGGAAGTGGAGAATGTGTGCCGATTATCCTGACCTCAACAAAGCATGCCCGAAAGACGAGTATCCGCTACCCCGGATCAATCTGTTGATAGACGCCACTGCTGGGCCAGAGATGCTGAGCTTCATGGATGCGTACTCCGATTATAATCAAATCCTGATGCACGATGAGGATGAGTCCTACATGGCTTTCTAAATCGACCAAGAAAATTTTTGCTACAAGGTCATGCCGTTCGGATTGAAGAAAGTCGGAACGACGTATCAACGGTTGGTAAACCAAATATTCCGTGAGCAAATTGGTAGAAACATGGAAGTCTATGTGGATGACATGTTAGTTAAGAGCTTGAAGGCCGAGCATCACTTGGCTGACTTAGAAGGGGCCTTCGGCGTGTTGAGGAAGAACCAAATAAAGCTGAACCCGGCCAAGTGCGCTTTCGGTGTAACCTCGGAAAAATTCCTTGGCTTCATGGTCTCCATACGAGGTATCGAGGTCAACCCAGCAAAAACCAAGGCAATTTAAGAGATGAGCCCTCCAAGGACGATCCGAGAAGTATAAAGGTTGAACAAAAAAGTCACAGATTTAGCATGGTTCATGTCGAGATCGGGCGACAAATGTCTCCCATTCTTCAAAGCTTTGAAGAACATTCAAAGCTCGAAGGATTTTAAGTGGACCGACGAATGCCAGCAAGCTTTTAAAGACTTGAAGTACTTAGAGAATCCACCTCTCCTCTCCCGACCCGAGCCTAAAGAAGAGCTCCAAATTTACCTCGTCGCGACCCCGATCGCGATCAGTGCGATACTAATCAGGGAGGAGGGCCGAACACAAAAGCCCATATACTGTATTAGCCATGTTCTCGTTGATGGCGAGACTAGATACTCCAAGTTTAAGAAGGTAGCATTTACCCTTATCACGGCCGCAAGAAAGTTGAGGCCATATTTTCAAGCTCATCCAATCACGGTGTTAATCGATCAACCCCTCAAGAAGATACTGCACAAGCCAGATGTGTCAGGTCAGTTGATCGCATGGGCAGTGGAGTTGAGTGAGTACGATATAAGATACCGCCCGAGAACAGCGATAAAGGGACATGCTCTAGCAGATTTCATCGCGGAATGCACGATACCCGACCCCGAGGTGCGGGATATCGAATCAACGGGAGAGATCGAGGCTGAGCTCGAAGTCGAATAGTCATGGGTCATGAACATTGACGGCTCGAGCAATTTCGGTGGGTGTGGAGCGGGCTTGATGTTGGTTAGCCCCGAGGGGTTTCGCATCTAATACGCCCTAAGATTCAAGTTCCCAGCCTCCAACAACAACGTCGAATATGAAGCCCTCCTAGCCGGACTCCAAGTCAGCAAAGCTATAGGGGTCAACCGACTAAAAGTATGGAGTGACTCATAACTTGTGGTCAACCAAATCAACGATGAGTACGAGGCCAAGGATGAAAGGATGGTAGCATACCTGAGCCGAGCCCGAGCACTGATCTTCGAGCTTGAGCACTTTGAGATGGTCTGAGTATCGAGACAAGAGAATGTTGTGGCTGACTCCCTCTCACGGCTAGCCGAAGCCAACCTCCCAAATCTGAGCCAATCGATCTACATTAAAATTCTAGAAAGACCATCCCTACAAGAAGAAAGTGTCAAGCACATTGAAGAAGACGGGCAGACCTGGATGAACCCAATCGTGAATTATCTGGAAAACGATCAACTCCTGGAGAATTGAGATGAAGCAAGGAAAGTCAAGATCCGAGCCACGAAGTACACGATGATCGATGGCGTATTGTACAAGAGAGCTATCTCGGCTCCCCTCCTCCGATGCCTCGGGCCGAAAGGTGCCGAGTACACTATGGCGGAAGTACACGAAGGCATATGCGGGAGCCACATGGGTGGCCGAGCATTGGCATACAAGATACTTCGGCAAGGATTCTACTGGCCGAGAATGCAAGAAGAGGCTATAAAATATGTAAAGACATGCGAGAAATGTCAACTATTCGCACCCGTTCCAGGCCGACCCCTGACGAAGCTAACCCCAATACTGAGCCCAATACCGTTTGCCATATGGGGAATGGATATTCTCGGGGATTTTACCCCGGCATCCAAAAATTGGAAGTATTTGGTGGTTGCTATCGACTACTTCACCGAGTGGGTCGAAGCCGAGCCCCTGGCCACCATTACCGAGAAGAACATGGAGAAGCTCTTCCAAGATAAAGTTATCTACCGGTTCGGGCTACCCAAAGTGCTCATCACAGACAATGACGCACAATTCAACAACCCGAGCTTTCAAGAGTTCTGCAAGCACTTTTACATAGATTTTCTCCCGGTGGCGGTAGCTCATCCACAAGCTAATGGACAAGTAGAGGTGTCGAACCAAACATTGCTAGCGGGGATCAAGAGAAGGTTGGATGAGGCCAAAGGAAGGTGGGTGGAAGAGCTCCCGAGCGTCCTTTGGGCCTATCGAACGATAGTGAGAACAACCACGGGAGAAAGCCCATTTCAGCTAGCATACGGAACTGAAGCCCTCAGCCCCGTGGAAGTCAAGGCCTCGTCGTATCGAGTGCTCAACTTTAACGAGAAGACATATGAAGATGGACTCAGGGCGAATCTCGACTTCCTCGATGAAGTAAGAAAGAATGCGTTGCTTCGGAACACGGCTTACCAACAAAAGACGACAAAGTACTACGACTCAAAGGTAAAGAAAAGGCACTTTCGCCAAGGAGACCTCGTCCTCAGAAAATTAGCGCAAAATTGGGAAGGTCCATATATAGTCTCCAAGCAAATTTGCCCAGGGACGTATCGCTTGTAGACTCCGGGGGGCAAAAAGGTACCGAGGCCATGGAACTCGGAGAATTTGAAGAAAATTTTCCAATAAAATGATAAAGTGTTCTGTTCGGCTCGGCTCGATTTAGGCGTACTTGTCTTCACCTATGTTCTCGGCTTCGGCCATTGCTTTTATATTCAGTTCAGCTTGGATGTTTACTTCAAGTTTTGAAATTCAATAAATTGAAGTTCCTCTCCGTCCTTGAGTTTGTTTCGAGTCTAAAACATACCGAGTCATAAGACCAGTCCTCATAGACTGGCTGACGTGCTCCTCTTCATTCTTGAGTTTATTTTGAGTCTAAAACACACAAAGTCATAAGACCAATCCTCATAGATTGGCCGACGCCGAAGACCGACCCTCATAGGTCGGCAACAAAGTCATAAGACCAGTCCTCATAGACTGGCCGACGTCGAAGATCAACCCTCATAGGTCGACAACACAAAGTCATGAGACCAGTTCTCATAGACTGGCCAACGCCAAAGATCGACCCTCAAAGTTCAGCAACAAAGTCGTAAGACCAATCCTCATACATTGACCGACAACAAAGACCGACCCTCATAGGTCGGCCATAAGGTCATAAGACCAGCCCTCATAGGCTGGTTGACTCGCAAGATTATTCATGATTAGCCATCTCAACGCCAAGCAGACTAGCGCCTGAGGTATAATAAAAAATTACCCAATGCATTGAGCTTGGCCGAGTGGACGGCTCGGAGCAATAACCCCATGCTAACCCCGACTGAGCCGAGTTAGTAACTAATGCTAGAAAGCATGCTAAGGCATTAAGCCCGGCAGAGAGCTCGGCCTCGGCCCAGCATCTGAAGACGTTCCCGAGCACCCTGGCCAAGTCGACGGATAGGGCTAAACCAAGCAAAAATTGCTAAGGCATGAGGCTCGGCTGAGCACTCGGACTAAGTACTCGGCCTCGGTGCTCGGATATAGGAGCAGCGTTCACGAAATAACAGAAAGAAAAGGCTGAATGCAAACACTTAAATGAGAAAAAGTCACTTTTCATTAATCTAAGGCCGATGGCTCAGCGCGGTACAAAAAAGCCTTTCGGCTCGGTGCATAAAATAATAAAAAAAAAAGAGGAAAAAGATAATTGTTCAAACCCCGAGCATGGGGACATGTACATCAAAAATAGAAAGAGATAAAAAGTTTTAAGATTCGGGGGCGTCGATGGGATCCTTGGCGGCTAGGTCCTCGGTAGCATCCTCGACGGCGTCCTTGGAAGCTGATGTCCGCGGGTACTTGGCAAAGTTGGACGGCTCTCCCCGGGGGGTGACCTCAGTCGGGACGGCTTGCTCAACCTCCACCTGATCCTCCTCGCCCAACTCCTCTACCACGGTGGCCACGTCCTCTTCAGACCCAGAGAAGTTAAGGTGGGGGAAAGTAGCCTTGAATTCAGCCAGGGTGTCAGCTCGGCCCTCATCGTACCCCTCCGTGTACAAAGGTTTCTTCAAGCCATGGCACATTTCGTTAAACTCCTCCGACCGGAGGTACGCGTCCACCACCTCGGCTCGGGTACCCACCAGGTCAGCCTCGGCCTTCTTCTTGGATTGCTCGAGCTGGGTCTTCAGGGCCTGCATCTCCTTCTTATGCTAGGACCTGAGAGAGCTCGCCTCGTCTTGAGTGGCTTGGAGGTCAGACTCGGCCTTCTTAAGCTTCCCCTCGACCTCTCGACGTGCCTGGATGGCCGAGCTGGCCTCCTTCTCGGCCTTCTTGCACTGAGCCTTTAGGGAAGCATTATCATTGATAGCTCGCTCGAGCCAGAGGGTCGCCTCGATTGCCTTGGCGAAACCCTGAAATAACGAGCCAAACGTGAGTACAGCTGAGCTTGAAAAGAAATATCACTCGACAAGAAATGAGAAGAGACTCACCATCGCAAAATCCTAGAAGAGGGTAGAGAGGAGCTCGGGGTCGGTCAGCTCCTCCAGCATGGCCTTGTCCTTGGGAAGCCGACCCGCATCGAGTCACTCAGTGGTCAGAGCCGAGTCCCCCAGAAAAGCCGCCAGTGGGGTCGGATCAGGACGTTGCTGGCTGAGGCCCTCCCCAAAGCCAGCTAAGCAATCCCCTGGCTCGAGGCGACCCTAGGGGGATTACCGCCCGAGGTGTTGAAGGAGAGCTTTTGTCGCTTAATCTCCCTCGGGGGGGTCCATTCGCCTTGGTCCCTCTTGGGCTTGTCCCTCTTTGTGGGGCTGAGGTCGCCCTTATTCTTCTCAGCCTTAAGGCCGACCACTGTCTCCTTAGAGCTCGGCAGGACAGCCTTGCCCTTTTCGGTCTTGGAGATCCCGGCCTTTGACTTGCCCTTATCGGCAGCCTTCCTCCTCCTCTCTTTAGAAAGCTCGACCTAAAGCCGAGCCGAGTCCATCGGGGGGACGTGGCTGACCACTGCAGGAACAGAAAAGCAGAGTCAGAAAACAATGAGAAAAATCACAAGGAACGAGCTCGGCTCGGATTTCCTACCCGGGGTCAGGTTCAACGCCCGCAGGAACTCCTCTTCCTGGAGTTGCAGGACATCGAATGGCGGGTACTAACGAATTAGGTCATACGAGGTCTGCTCGTACTTGTTGAGGGGTAACACCCTATTGACAGAACTCAACTTTATCTCCTTTCACTCGGTTCTGAAGGGATAGTTTGGGATGGAGGCAAAAAAGAACCGAGGCTTCCAATGCTTGTTGGAGGTCGACACTCAGTCCAAGTACTTGTAGGTGTTCAACGCCGAACCCTTTTGTGCTCAACGAGTGAAATAATACCACCCCTTCTCAGTGGATTTCTTCATGTACCAGAGCCGAGAGAAGAGGTTCACGCTCGCGGCTCGGTCCATCTGGCGGAAGAAGACGTGGAAGCCATACATCAGCAACCACGCGTTCGGCGTCAGCTGACCAGGGGATAGGTGGAAGCGATCCAAAATTTGGTCCACCAGCCAGAGCACTGGGAACCTAAAGGCATATTTAAACGCGATCTCATACAGGGCCACCTCGCCGGGCCGAATGAAGCAAGCCGTCTCCCCAGGGTTTGGGGCTCGAAGCTTGATGTCCTCCGGGATGGCATAAGTGTCCCTCAGGGGTTGGAGGCCAGCCTCGATGACCGTGCTTTCAACTGTGCCAACACTCCCCTCCTCAGGCTCAAGGATGTCAGTTGTAGAGTCGCCCGAGTCAACCCCATCTTCGAAAGATTTCTCTTCGTCTAACTCTTCATCGTCTGTTGGGGACGATCCCGAGCTCTCGGCTCAATCTTTGGCAATAGGCTGAGCCTCATGGCCAGACTCCTGGGGTAGGGGGACTTCGGCAGCATTGCCCTGGCGGGGCTCCATCGCGGCGGGCTCGTCTGAGATCGAGCCCAGCAAGTCTATGAAGGGTGAGTGGGTGGAGAGCTCTCGGCTCGGACTCATAATTTCACCCACCCTGGAGAGCACTTCACCCTCGTGACCACTACCAACTGACATGTCGAGGAGAGAGGACTTACTGGTTGACGAAGCATGAAGAAGAGATAAACACGAGACGAGCTAAAAGGCTTGAGGACACCGAGCACCTGAAGAGCCAAAGATTCTGAGTTAGCCGAGCGCTCCAAAGATTTGAAACAGTGAGAAATAAGGGAAGAGCCTTCGCCTATTTATAACCACCGAGCGGCCTAGATCCAACGACTGAGGAGAGTTCAAAAAAAGAGATCTAATGGTTCAGATCTTGCAACGATTCGAATTCCCGAGCCATTATTGCAGTAGGTGATGTGGCACTGACACCTAACTGCCAGAATCCGTACAACGTCAAATCCCCGCAGATGAAGAGCTCGGGCTCGGGCTCGGGATGAAATAAATGGCACGCCGAAAGGCTGTACTCATCAAGGACGAGCCGAGCCTTGATGAGTAGGGGGGTCTGTGATAAGTCATAAAATCCCCATCCAACCATGAAGCGCCACGTGGAGGTACTGAGGCTGAACCCGAGGACCGAGCCGAGCTGACGGATGTTGTGCCAAATCGGTCAGCCGGTGCGAGACCATCACCAAAATTTTCCATACGGCCGAGCATTGGATCTACCGAGCACTGAGTCGTGCCTACCAGGGTCGGCCATACAGATGAGCGTCTCTAAGGGCGAGCATCGAGCCGAGCACCAATGCGGTCCGAGAACGGCCCAGCTAAACCCAGCACTTAGGGCACCGCACACTCGCCACCCTTGCCGAGCACCAAGGGCCCGGCCATCAGAGGCCGAGGCCTCACCAGAAGCAATAACACCAACTCCCCCGAAATCACGAAGCCAAATCAGCACGCCCCGACAATCACGGGATACGAATCGAGTCGCGATCCCGCAATTGAATCAAGTCACACTCTCACAAGGACTCTTACCTCTTTAGGAGTCTGACTCCAAGAATAACTCTCCATTCCGCTCCATACGGAAGAGCCCTGCCAATAGAGGACTCTTACCATACAAGGACTCATGCAACCGCCGCATCTCACCCTATAAATACCCAAGTATAGAGCTCAAACGCTCATCTCACTTTTCACTAAGCTGTTACGCTGTAGCACTGGACACCTGACTTGAGCGTCGGAGAGTCCTTGGCCGGAGCCACATTGGCTCTTTTGCGCTCACTCGGTTTTTGCAGGCTCAACCGTGGGCGGACCGGGCGACGGAGGTTTTCACATGCAACAATCCGGTCTCAAAGTAATATTACACAAAAAAAAATGAAAGTTATTTAATACAATATTATGTGAAATGACAAAATTTACTTTCATTAAAGAAAAAGTTTTAAATCTTTTATTTTTTAATAAAAAAATATGTTATCTTAAAAAGACAAAAAAATAATGTTACAAGTTTTTAGTTCACCACTTTGGCTACAATGAGATTTTCCCTTGAGAAAATAACCCCAACTTGTTCGAAGGTTTGATCAATCATGACCCATGAATGGATTCGGAAAAAAAGAGGGAGAATATTATTCACAACAGAAAGGGATTATACAACTTAAACACTATTATTCTATCCAAGCATTTGTTTGTTGTTTCACCCTTAAATTGGCATAACTAATAGGTCACCTACATTGTTTTGTTTTTTTTTTCCGATGAAAATGTAATCACACAAACCACACACCAATCCCAAAAGATTAACCAACTTTTATGACCGTGGAATGGTGGATATACACAACACACACCATACTCACCACACACCAATCCCAAAAGGTCACCAACATGAATTAAAATCCTCTGCAGTACTGGCGGGGCGACGGTGCACATTCGGCGGCACAACAAATGCCACGTGTGCCATGTGGGCCACCTGGCCTCTACTAGGTCGTCGAATGTGCACTGTCTCCCCGCCGGTACTTTAGAGGATCCTGGTCCCACCTACATTGTTGGATAGCTAATAGGTAGTGTTTGATGGCTGCGAAGAATTTATAGCTGCTAAATGCTCCTGTAAATAAAGCTGTTCGTGAAAGAAATAGTTCTAGCAAACAAACCTTTAAAGCTTGCTATAAACATTGCATCTATATACAAAGCTTTGTGGATGCATTGAAATGGGCTGGGCCCTGACAATCCGTGGGCTCGCCTGCACATCACCAGTTATTGCCACTGCCGTTCTTGGCATTTGAGACACAACCATCCGTTTTGGCCTTCTGGCAATCTGGGGTGTCGCACGCAGGCACTGGATGAGGCGTGGTCGCAGAACCACTCGGACCAGATCCTCCTCCCGTTGCATTGCACATTTACTGGCATCGAGCCATCACCCGACAAGCCATCGACGTATTCGCTAGAGTCAAGAGTCGAAAATCGAGATACACACGCACACAGAAAGAGTGAGGGAGACTGGGAGAGAGATGACGCAGGGAACGCCGACGCAGGCGTATGGAGAGCCGTCGTACTGGGACAACAGGTATGCCCAGGACACTGGGCCGTTTGATTGGTACCAGAAGTACCCATCCTTAGCGCCGTTGTTACATATGTACGTTCGTCGAGATCACCGGATCCTAGTCGTCGGCTGCGGTAACGCAGGTGTGCTTATTCATAACCCATTGTTTCCTCTTCTTCTGTAACTCAAACTATCGGAGCTTCCCCCAATAATCAACTATTATGTTTCAGACTTGTGTTCCTTTGGGTTCTTTTTATTGGCATTAGTTGTATGTGCAACAAAACTGGTTAAGTCGAAGCGATTGCATAAGCATAACTACCCCCCTACCAATTCCGTCCTCGTTTCGTTTTAGGGTTTTTCTTGCATTTTTCCTTTCATAGATTTAATATGATGGACTGCCCATCAATACTTGATGTTGCACCTGTTTTTTATATCATTGCTGAAAAAACGTTTGGTTTTACAATTATTGAATGCTTTCCCAGTTCATGTATTATTATAAGGTGCAATTCATAAAATCTTTCGGTGAAATTAATTTTCAACTAGTTTCATAAAGAAAAATTAAAATAACCTGTTAGCCCTGTTCTCACTTCTTCCCAAAATAGAGTGACCCAGATGCTAAGTGTGGACTCTAGAAAGATGGGTTTGAATCAAAAGTTTTGAAAATGAATCTAACTTAAAAAATATATATATATCGGATAGACTTTTTTAGAACCACACTAAGGGGTGGTTAAGATTTACTCCAGAGCATCCTTTGTTGTTCTCTTGGTCTTATCCATAAGATTAGAGACTCTAAAGAGGATACTCCAGAGCATCCTAGCCGTTCAGAACAGAATGAATGGCATAGGCTCTGGTAGTTTTATTTGTAGATTATAGCAAGAGTACAATTAGGTAAGCTGTGATACAAAAAGGAAAAATTCTATTCAAATTAGATTTCTTAACATAAAAGGAGGATTACAGTATCTTAAACATTGAAACAAATAAGGCCTAATTATATGCTTGATTTCCTCCTTCATTATCTGCTTGATTCCTTCCCCGGTTATCTGTTTGATTTCCTCCTCCATTCAGCTGTCTTGTATAAGGAATAGAAACTCTATCATTTTTACTCCCCCTCAAGTGAAGGTGGGAATGATAGTGAACAATAAGCTTGGACCAAAGAGATAGAAATGAAACGCGAGCAAGAGTTTTGGTTAAAATATCAGCAAGCTGAAGCTGAGAGGGAAGGGATCGAGTAATAAGCGAGCCAGCAACCACTTTTTCACGAACAAAATGGTAATCCAGTTCAACATGCTTAGTTTGAGCATGAAAAATAAGTTGGTAGTTAAGAAATGTGCACTCAAATGATCACAAAACAGAATAGGAGCATGAGGAAGAGGCACAAGGCCTGACCAAGTCCCAAAGTAAATAAGTAATCCAAGTTAATTCAGCGGCACTGATAGTCAAGGAACTGTATTCAGCCTCATCACTAGAATGGGCGACAATGGGTTGTTTCTTAGCACTCCACAAAATGAGATTAGATCCAAGAAACACACAATAACCAGAAGTAGAGCGCTGAGTATCAGAACACCTGGTCCAGTCTGCATCACTAAATATATAAATTTAAGGTACTTTGCGCCAAAATTCGAAGAACAAAATCAACTGTTCCTTTAACATAACGCAAAATGTGTAAGACTCCCACATTACTGCAATAATAATTTGCATCGACCAAAAAATCCAAGGCATCTAAATGCAAGTGATAATGCTGTGGTAAAGGTGTCACAACCTGCTTACACTCTGTCATAGAGGCCCAATCAAGAATATCCCAGGCATAATTGGATTGAGAGAGAAAGAGACCATCACTAGTGCAGACAGCATGCAAGCCCAAGAAGTAGTGAAGATTGTCCAAGCCATAAAGAGCAACCTTAGACCCAAGGATATGAATGAGGTAGATATCATCCGAGAATTCGAACCGGTCATCATCCACGTATAGCAGTGTTAAACAAAATACCATGAGGTGAATGAAGAACAAAAAAAGGATGATTCTGCCTGGCTGCAATAAAAACCCAAGCCAAGAAGAAATAAAGAGATGATCAAACCATGCACGAGGTGCTTGTTTCAAACCAGATAAGGCTTGTTTCAAAAGACAAACATGGTTAGGAAACTATCGATCAATGAACCCTCGAGGTTGTTCCGTATATAGTATCTCCTTAAGAATTCCATTAAGAAAACCTTTTTTAACATATAGCTGACGAATACTCCTATCATTAACGACTACAACAGATAGAACGGGACAAATTGTTGCTGGCTTAATAACATGGGTAAAAGTCTCATCAAAGTCTATTCCTTTCACCTGAGTTTACCTTTAGCAACCAAACAGGCCTTGAACCATTCAACTGAGTTATCAGGCTTAAGTTTGTTCTTGTACACCCAATGAGAACTGACAATTTTCATATAAGGGGTACGAGGAACAAGAATCCAAGTTTGATTATTAGCCAAAGCTTGAAATTCTGTATGCATTGCATTAACCCAATGTGGAGATTTAAGGGCTGACCGCAAAGACTTAGGTTTGGCAATATCTAAAGCAGGAGCAGCCAATGCTTATTTTAAAATTGGGTTTAACTACACCATGTTGTGCACAACTAACCAGATGGCGATTAGGTGCAATAATGTTGCCAAGAGATACATCACACAATGAAGAATCTCTACAAAGCTGAGTAGAAATCATAGATACACTTGTCTGAAGTGAGACCTTGGATGAAACTGGTGAAGAAACATTGTGGATATCAGATGAAGGCACAACAATAAAAATATCAAGAGAAGTATCCGAACTAGAAGACAAAACTGGACTGCCTGAAATATTACGATCAATAGGAATGAGATCAGTTGAAGTAATGGGTTGGAAATGATGTAGTACTAGCATTAGAATCAATAGCTGGTGATGGTGATACTACTGACTCCCCTTCAGATGGTGGATGAGAAACTACATGAAGAGAAAGAGAAGCTGTCAAATCAAAGGAATTTGGATATGTTGTTACAGGTTTGATCTGTGAAACATTAGATGGAACCTATTGGGATTCAAAAATAGATAAATCGTCTAATCAGACAATACTCTGTGAAATAACAACATGCCCAGTAGAAGGAAGTAGACACTGATAACCTTTGTGCAATGGACTATAACCAATAAATACATAAGGAAAGGTCTTTGGCTGAAATTTATTGTCTGTAGAGGTCTTCATATAAGTGAAGCACTGACAGCCAAAAGAACTCAGACCAATATAATTTGGCTCCTTTCCAAACAGCTTCTGATAGGGACTGACACCTTGCAACACTAGAGGAGGTAACCGATTAATAAGAAAGACCGCAGTGGAAAATGTCAACCCAAAGATGCTTTGGTGCACTAGCATGAAATAACATCTTCAGTCTAGTTTCAACAATATGCTTCCGAATTGCGACACCATTCAATTCTAGTGTTCATGGGCATCAAGTATGAAGAATAATTCCACAGGTCTCAAGGTGAGAAAGAAATTAGGTTTTCTCAAAGTCACCTCCTCCATCACATTGAAAGATTTTAATTTTTCGTGAAAATTGATTTTCTACCATTTATTGAAACTTAAGAAAACATATTAGAATTCAGATTTTCGTCGTAAAGGATAAAGCCAGGTAAACCGTGAGTAATCGTCTACAAATTGAACATAATATTTGTAATGTTAAACAGAAAAGGTCGGAGCTGGTCCCCATAATTCATAGTGAATCGATCTTTTCCAAAGGGAAATCAGAAATTTTATTGTTTAATTGGAATAGAAGCCTACAACTCTTTCCCAATTGACAACTACAAACTGAAGACTATTTGAAGTTTTGAACCACCTACTGACATCAATTAAACCTTGCTAAGACAATATTTTTGAAATCGTAGAATGAGGGTGACCAAGTCGAACATGCAAGACTTCTTTTGAAGCCTTTCCAGATCTCAAGGCTACCGAAGCTTGCATACGGCCACTGTCCCAGCTTGTAAATGTTGCCATGCCTGCTCCCTTTTGCTATCAGTTTTCCCGTCTCCATTTCCTTAATAAGAAAACCATTTGAAGAAAATTCAAATATGCAGTCATGATCCTTAGTGAGTGGCTGACAGATAATAAATTCCATGGTTGCTAATATCATTTGTCATGATGATTGGGCCCCTGTTTTCTTCTTCTCCCCTACTATCCACCATCTGGAATGCCTTGCCTTTCATTCCCAGAAGGCTTCACAGTAGGGTAGATAATGTTGTTTGGTCTGCTTCTTCTTTGGGCCTACTAGCTCCAAAGCAGCTTGGGACCTTATCAGATCCTGTGGCCCTATGTCCCCTGGCGCAAGTTCGTTTGGTTCAAGAACCACATTCCCCATCATAGCTTAACTGTTTGGCGGGTCCTCTCCAACTGCCTCCCAAGTAATCTTCTTAGTTGACATGTACAGGTATAAAGCAAAAGAATACAATGTGCAGCAGCTGGAAGAAATATTTATATGGTTCTGTGCATGCCAATTACCCTTAACTTTGTTTAAGATATGTGTACGTTCATTCTCATCTACTGCTTTATGTTGTATGTGACACATTGTCTAAGATATGTATATGTTCATGCTAATTTATTGCTCTATGTTATATATTGTCACCCAAGACATCTCTTGTCTTATGTACTAATATTTAGGTTTCATGAACTATGTTGCTTAACAATTTGACTAGTTCGTGCATAACACAGTTGCTTTTTGGTCTATTGACAGTGTTCAGTGAAGGAATGGTTGATGATGGTTTCCGAGATGTTGTCAACATTGATATATCCTCAGTAGTGATTGAAGCCATGCAAAAGAAATACCAAGATCGTCCAGAACTGAAATGTATCCTATTTGTTAGTGTGGTTGTGGAGTGGATAACGTTCTGTTGATTGGGGTAATTGGTTCGGTGAAAGTGTCTTCAAGCCATGAACCAGTAAACTTTATACCAGAATTTGGTCTGGTGCAAATGGGTTCAGATTCAAGTCTGAACAAGGTGGGAGGGAAGAAAAACCTAATAAGATTTTAATACTTAACCTATTAAGGCCCTGTCTGGCTGAAAGGAAAGTTAAGGGAAGGGAAATGTAATGGAAACAAAAAATAAAACAGATTCTTTTGTAATCATTTCCATCAATGCTTAACTATCTCCAAAACTTACTAAAAATGGGGATTGAATCTTAGTGTATCTTAGTTTTCAATCAAATTACTTGGATTTGAAGAGGAAAATATGATAGTGCTAATTATTATTTTTTAAAACAGTTCAGTTACAATATTTGTTAAGATTTTAAGTTAGTTACACACTCATGGTTATAAAAGTTTTCATTTCCTTCTTTACATTAATTTGACTTCCCCTCATTTCTCTTTACTTTTCAGTGGAATGAGCCTAAGTAAAATGTTCTGCCTGTAGTTTCTATATAGGGCTCTACTCAAACGAAAATGCTTACACCTTACGAGTTTCATGTTTCACCCATTTAGTACTCCCTAGAAAGAAATCTTGTAATGTTACTCTGAAATATCTGCCACAATGGAAAGTATATGAGTAGGCATTTTTGACCTAAAAAATCCAATTAAGAAGTTGGGTACTGGCCACCAGTTACAAACAGGGTACCTGCTTGAGTTGGTATACGAGTTCTCAAATTTCATTTTCTCGGTTGAGATCTCGGGTAACTCGAGATCTCGACTCTTCTACTTCTTTAAAAGTCATCTAACTCGACAGAACTCGATATTTCTCGATCGAGTTCTGTCCAAAAGCTATTTTCTTCCCCATTTGAAGGCTGTGACTCATTTTACTTCTGGATTTCAAGTTATAACCTGCGGGAGAGTTGATTCAGCTGCACATTTGAAGGATTCAGCTACACATCTTCAAGATTCATCTCAAATTTAAAGGATTCAACTCTTATATGTTTGCTGTGGAGCACTATATGCAACAGTGCAGCAACACTATGTCATGGGAAGACTATGTGGCACTACTGGGGACTGAATACTTGATTCAAACTCCGTTTATGTGATGATAGTTGTAACTTGTAACATTGTTAAACAGTTTGATGTATCACTTTAACATTTTTAATGCTTATTTAAGTTGTTTAGCTATTAATTGAATGTTTTGCTTGCTTTCTATTACTAAATTATGTGTAGAGTAGTATTTTAGTACGTCGTCACCTACCAACTTAAGGTCCGAAGTAAAACTCTTATTTGGACTCTGTTTTTTGCAAAATCTAATAATGGCATTGTGTTTAAATGGCCTAAAATAGGCTGAATACCAAGTTTCAGATCCAAACTAGGTCTAAAACCCACCAAGTTGAGCTTTCGAGTTGAAAAAAAAAATGCACCAATTCGACTGAGATCTCGGTTTTTCCCAGGGTCGAGTTGGGGTCAAGTTTCGAGTTTTAGTATCTTGGGTACCTGCACCTGTACCAACTCAAGTAGTGAGAAGGTAACTTCTGGTCTTGACTGGTAGCTATTGTGCTTTGATGAGATATTGTCTATTACCAATGTCTCTTTCCTGAATACTTGAGTAGATATTAAAATGGATGTTCGAGATATGGGTGATTTTGAGTCAGGTTACTTTGATGCTGTCATTGATAAAGGTACTGCTATGTTTCAACTTGCAGGAAATCTTATTTGATTTCTTTCTTTTCATTTTCTGAGGTGTTTATTTTGGTGAGAAGATTGCTTAATGAGTGGCTGATTTTTTTCTCTCACAATGTCCTTCTTGTTTCCAGGAACTCTAGACTCCCTCATGGTGAGTGTCGTATACTTTAAATACTCCTGTCTTTGCAGAGAGATGATTACTCATAGCAAGTCTTTGACCGTAGTGTGGACACAATTCACAACAAAATGCAACTAAGATGCTTGAGGAGGTTGGAAGGTATGTTGAAACTGTTGGAAGTCTTGGTATAATTTTTTCTCTTGTTGTCTTTACTTGTTTGATCTGGTAATCACTTACTGACACAGTTAATGGCAATATCAGGGTCCTCAAAAACAAAGGTGTCTATATTCTCGTAAGTTGTCCTTATTCTTTAATTTTTCAAATGTGAACACTACTCCAGCATTACCTTTGAATTTATACAGGTTGCCATATAAAATCTTGTTTTTTCTAGTAGGCTTGTAATTCTTCTTAAACCCAGATTACTTATGGAGCTCCAGTTTATCGTCTACATTTGTTGAGAGGCCTGTGCTTGTGGACAATAAAACTTCATGTAATAGGTTAGTAACTTCCCTTTTCGTGTGGTAAATACTAAATACTATAATCCTGGATCTCAAAGCTGATATGAATGTTGTACGAGATCCTATAGTGAGCCTTATTCAGCACATTTTTAATGCTTGTGTTATTGCAAATGTACACAATGAAACAACATTTCTTTATCATGTTTCCAAAGTTGGGTTAGGCAGTGCAGGTGTAATCTTCCTAGAACTTTCTGGTTCAATATGTGCTGTTTTACATCACCCTTAAATTGTACTTGTACCTCTTTTTCTTAGACTTGTTGTAATTCACAAATTTTGGCCACAAGATGATTCTATTGTTGGCTTAAGATTAGAACTCAATTTTTGTTGTGGTATTTATTCATGTGTATAACCACCGTTATACTTTCTGTCTCCTACCGGAACCAAGATTGGATGCTGGGAAGAGACTTCCGGCTATCAAGGACGAGACCTTTGACCTTTGCCCGAAGAGGCCTTTGAGCAGTGGTGGTAGAAATGATTCGCTACTGAGTTTATGCAACATTCCTGTGCTGGTCTTGGAATTGGCCAGTGTGGGTTGCTCAGCTTAGGGGGGGGGTGAGTAGTTTTTGTGCAAGGGGAGCTAGTATCTCTGTGCAGCTGATATGTTATTCTTAAATGACAACTTAAAAAACAGGTTGGTTTTTAGCGATTAAAAGGAGATGTTTGCCACAGGTCTTCAACCAAATGAATGAGATAATAACTTCCTGCTTCATCTTTTGAGGCTTTAGAAAGAAGCCTGACACTTTTTGAAGCACTGTGGGAAAATGGATTTAAAAGCTTTCATCCGGAAAATGGCATAATCTGAAGAATTCTTGGAAACTGTCCATGGAGATAAGAAACTTGGAAGTCTTCGTAAGTTATAATGATATATGGAAGGCATTGCTTTGACTTTCTTACAGTGCTAGAGTCACAGTTATGGAGATTAGTGTGCTCTCTAGGAAAGAGGAAGAAGGTTTCATAGGAAAAGTTAGGAGAGAGATCAGATCTGTGCTTCAGTCTTCTTACATTTACTGGTCTGGTATCTTTGGGCTGCCCCAATCTTGCGTCAAGAAGACCGAGTCCCTCATCTGTGCCTTCCTAAACTCTTTGGTTCCAAATCCCCTTTGGAAACCTTGTCTCCTTAGGCTTCTGCTTTCTCTCTTCTCCCCAAGGTGTTTGGATGTGTCTGTTATGTCCACGTTAATAAGTTTGCTCAGACTAAACTTGACCCCAAGGCCCTCAAATGCCTTTTTCTTGGGTATTACTCCTCTACAAAGTGCTATAAGTGCTACCATCCCTCTTCCCGAAGGTGACTTCTCTCCAAAGATGTCACCTTCTTTGAATCTCTACCTTTTTTCAATTCCCATCAGCATCGTTTTCAGGGGGAGAATAGTGGGAGTGAAAAGGCTGTTGATGTCGCCCCTTTTCTTCCACCTTTGCCTATTCCTCCATTTCTGCTTGATGTTGGGAAACACAAAGAAGTGGATGTTGTTGATATTAGTGATCATTTAGACGTTGTTGATATTGGTGATCATTTAGGTGTTGGTTTTGGTACTAAGAAGGAATTGCTTGTGTACAAAAGATAGGGAAAGGAGACCTGCCAAGCGTTCTTTTCAAATCCACATCCTGAGATCCACCTTCCTCAATAAGGTAACGTTCCTTCTCTTCCTTCTGAGTTAGATCTTCCCATTTCTATTCGAAAGGGCAAGAGAGTTTGCACTAATCCTATAGCCCAATTTGTTTCCTATGATGCTATCTCTCCTGCAGGTGTTGCTTTCTCTGTTGCTCTTTCCTCCTCTTCTATTCCTAAGAATGTCCCGAGGCCATGTTTGATCCAATGTGAAAGGAAGTCATGTCTAAGGAAATGATGGCCCTTGAGAAGAATTGCACTTTGAAGCTAGTGGATCTTCCCAAGGGGAGAGTTCTAGTTGGATGTAGATGGGTCTACAGAATCAAGTACTAATCAGATGGTGTTGTTGAGAGATATAAGGCCAGATTGGTGGCCAAAGGGTATAGTCAGGTGTATAGGATTGATTATCATAAGACATTTGCTCCTTTGGTCAAACACAACTTGATGAGAGTTCTCTTGTCATTGGCAGCCAATAGAGACTAGCCATCATATCAATTGGATGTAAGAATGTTTTCCTCCATGGTGACCTAGAAGAGGAAGTATACATGCAACCTCCACCTCGCTTCAAGTTCCCTTCAACTAAAGGGAAAGTGTGTCTCCTAAAAAAAGCACTATATGGTCTTAAACAGTCCCCAAAGGCTTTGTGTGAGAGATTTAGATAGGCCATTCTGAAGATTGGGTATTCCCAAAGTCAAGCTGACTACATTTTAATTACCAAGCGAGGCAATGGTTCTATTACAACCCTCATTGTTTATGTGGATGACATTGTTGTGATTGGAAATGACAGAGTTGAGATAAGTAGATTGAAGTCCAACTTGGCCCAACAGTTTGAGATTAAAGATCTTAGACCCTTGAAGTACTTCTCGAGGATTGAAGTATCAAGATCTAAGGGAATAAATACCTACCTAAGGAAGTCTGTGCTAGACTTATTGAAAGAAACAAGGATGTTGGGTTGCAAGCCAGCAAACCTTTTATTGAACAGAATCACAAGCTTGGAAAAGACTTTGATTCATTCCTTATTGACGCAGGGAAATACCAAAGACTAGTGGGGAAGTTGATCTACCTCTCTTTGACTTGCCCAGACATCACCTATGCAATTGGGGTGGAAAGCCTATTTATGCATGCTCCCAAGAGTGGATACTTGGATGTTGTATATCTCATCCTCAGGTACTTGAAGTCCTCTCCAGGGAAAGGACTATATGCCAGACACAACCTGTAGAAAACCTAGGACCCGTAACCAGTAACTTGAGAGAAAAGAGAAGATGGAAGAAGAATTGATTGTAATGCTTGAGTTCTTTAATTGATAGGTAAGCCCCTTTATTTATAATAGAGGGGAAATTACAAAGTGACTAAACTAGGCGATGTGGGACTAAAACCCACATAGCCGACATAAACTTAATAATATAAGAAGAATAAAACTACCCCCAAAAAGACCAGAATACCCCCACGGTATTCTGGAGTACATATTCCAACACTCCCCCTCAAGCTGGATTATACAAATAAGTAAAGAAAGAAGATCCAGCTTGAACTAAAGGAAAAAGAACTCCTAATAATGCTAACACTCTCCCTCAAGTTGGCGCATACAAGGTACTAATGCCCAACTTGAACAAAATGGAAAAAACTAAGTTGCAGCAGAATCCAGCTTGACAGATGAATGTAGCTCCCAAATAAACCTTCAAGATCTTGAAATAATTGATCTTCAAAACCTGGATAGACATGATCAGCAAACCGGGACTGGAATGTCTTCCAAAAAAGGCAGTTTTCAACGATCTTCAATAGCTATCCAGTGATGAATCTCAGATTGTCATAGTGACATAAAATCTTGAAGTTAAATAACTAGAGCAACAAGCAGCGAAAACAAACTGAATCAAGCAATATCAACCCAACTGAAAGTCCTCAAATAGGCAACAACCAAATATCTTCAATTCTCTTCAATACTTCAATCTCCCCCTTACGGCAAATTCAACCCAATAACAAAGGATATCCAATAGCAATGGTGGAAAACACTGATCTTCTATGTTTGCCCACAAATGTTTTTGCAAGTTCTGCTTATACAATGTCTGCAAGTGTACTATACATAATCTCCCCCTCACGTGTAGTAATACACGTGGACAAATAAAGGAAATGGTGTAAGGTTTAGTGGCAAAAACGTAACTTTTCAGAATTTTCCAAAGGTGCTATGGGTAATTAAAAAGGAAGGAATGGCAAAATTATAATTTACCAGAAGTTTCCAAAGGTGTTATGGGTAAATACCAAAGGTATGGGATATGAAGGGAATTAGAATTATTGAAAGGGAACGGTGTTGGAAAAAAAAGGATGGTATGGCTGTAATTTGGTGGAAATCCACTTTTAAATACAATCCAAGCCAAAGGGCAGACTGGTAATAGACCAGAATTTTCAAGGGTCAATTGGGTGGTCAAATAGGGAAATGGCAGAATTGCAAATAACACAAAGTTGAAAAAGGGATGGCATTCTGGTAAATATGGTGAACAGTATAGGATTCCTTTGAAAGAAACAAAGAGGGCTGTAGGGCAAGGAGTAAATAAGTTCAAAAGGTAAGGGCAAAGCTGGAATTTGGTTGTAATCTACTTTTAAACACCATCCAAGCCAAAGGGTAAACTTGGAAGGGAAATAACTAAAAAGTATGTTGGAATTAGGGATAAAAAGAGGGGCATTTATGGAAAGTATGTGAATAAAATAAAGAAAAAGGAATCGTGAGAAAAGGGGAAAGAAAGTACCGTCTCCTACCTCTAGCACAAACCAGAGGCGGAAAACCAGATTTGAATTTCAAGGGAGGAACTCACTCAATTAGCTTCTATTTACCTTGAGATTTCAATCAATGAAACATAATCCAAGACCCTTCTGATTCCCAGTAATATTAAACCTAAACAGCCAATATATTCCAAGAAGGATTGGCTGAAAGTCTGAAACAGATCTGGCGGAAAGCTTAGATTCAGATTTGATTTCTGAATCGACCAGGGAAAGGAGGAGGCGGAACAAAAAATGCATCGTCAACCTCTCTTCAACCAATTCCAAGAACCAGCCACAAGAGAAAAACGAGAACCAGGGATCGATTCAAATAGGCAGCAAGCAATAGAAGAACTGCAGCAAACCAGAATTTGATTCCACAAGTAAACCTTCGATAGCAATCGAAGTAAACAGCAGCAACGACAGTCGATGAATCGATCCAAATAAAAGTTCTCACAGCAAGAATCAATACCACCAAGAAGACACTTGATCGATCTTAAAAAAAAAGAAGAACCAGTGTGCAAAATCTCCGATCTAAAATTACCCAGATGCTGGACAGAACTGATTCAAAAAACTGGGCAGAATCGATGCAATAACCTTCAATCTCCAGATGAAAGGATAAACAACAGCAATCGATTTCTGCAATAACCAGAAATCAGCAGCAGGATTTTTCAACTAGAAATCCATATCAGTAGCAGCCATCGACTCCATTGAACAATTCTTCGAACCAGGAAAGGCCAACAAACAACGGTGGAAGAAAAAAATAGAAATCGAAGAGATGCAGGCACCATCGATTTCAGCTTTCGAAGATAAATAATCGCAGCAGTGGCACGCCAAGAACCCTTAACACTGCATAAAATTTCCACGGATTGGAAACCGCAAGCCTTCAATGTATAACCACACGATTTCCAAATAAATGAATAAACAAGGATGAAACGAGCAGGAAACCCTAGTTCTTATTTTCTTTCTATGAACTAGGGTTTCTCCATAAATCGGAGAACCGTGAAACGACTCTCAAAACTGCAAATCTTAGAGAGAATCAGTCACTGATTACAACAGCTCTGATACTATGTAGAAAACCTAGGACCTGTAACTAGTAACTTGAGAGAAAAGAGATGGAAGAAGAATTGATTGTAATGCTTGAATTCTTTAATTGATAGGTAAGCCCCTCTATTTATAATAGAGGGGAAAATACAAAGTGACTAAACTAGGCGATGTGGGACTAAAACCCACATAGCCGATATAAACTTAATAATATAAGAAGAATAAAACTCCCCCAAAAAGACCAGAATACCCCCACGGTATTCTGGAGTACATATTCCAACACAACCATTTGAGGATAGAGGGCTACACTGATGCCGATTGGGTTGATTCAGTTTCAAACAGACAGTCTACATCAGGCTATTGGACATTTGTGGGTGGTAACCTAGTTACATGGAGGAGCAAGAAATAGCCTATGGTGGCCCAATCCAGTGCGGAGGCAGAGTTTAGGGTTATGGCTCATGGAGTATGTGAACTCCTATGCAAGGTTTAAAGTATAGGTATTGGGTATTGTATCAGTCGGGTGATTTTAAGAGACGTATAGTATCGTATCAGAGATATGTATCGAACACTACAGATACGCTTGGAAATGGTCAAGATACACATGGAAATACACTTTTGGAACAAAAAACAATATAAATAAGCAATATATAACAAGTATCATGCATAAACATTAAAGTAGAGAATAATATATAACCAAACAAGTGTGTTAAATTGAAATTGTTATAAAAGATGAGGTTTCTTACATGTTGTAATAGCTTATAGCCATGAAGAGTATTGGATGATGCAAAAGATGATGTTGTAGCACTCCTTGATTCTTTTTTTAGTCCAAAAGTGTGAAAAACCAATATTAAATACAAGATTTTAGACTTTTGGTTGAGAGTTTCCTTCATTTTTCTATTAGAATAGGAGCTGTGAGTGAAAAGGGCTTTTTTATGGAATGTATCGATGGTATTGGTATGTATCAAGATGTATCGAGCCGTATCGGCCGATACGTATTTAACCAACCGACAAAACCCTTTACCGGACGTATTGATGGTATCGATATGTATCAGTCATATCGTATCGGCCGATACATTTTGATACAATCCGAAACAGTCCATTTATATATATAAAAAAAAAAAAGATGAATCGGTATGTACCATATCAGTACTGACTGATATCGATACGATATGATACTTTAAACCATGCTCCTATGGTTGAGAAGGCTAGTCCAAGAGTTGGGGTTTGATACTGAGGCACCTATGAGACTCTATTGTTAAAACAATGGCTGCTATAAGAATAGCCTACAACCCTGTGCAACATGACAGGATAAAGCATATTGAGGTGGACTGACATTTCATCAAAGAGAAGATTGACTCTAGCGATGTATACATTCCTTCTGTGAGGACAGGTGATCAGTTAGCAGATATCTTTACCAAAGGCTTTGTCCATCATCAATTCAATACCCTTTTGTGCAAGCTGGGAATGTATGACATTTATTCTCTGGCATGAGGGGGAGTGTTAGAGTTCATGTAATAATGGTACTTTGGGTATTGGGATATATTATGTTGTATTGTTTCTTATCATTTTTACCTTTCTACCTCTCTTAGCTACCTTACATTAGCTTGAGGAGTAGGTTTGTAATTTCCTTTTTATTATTGGTTAAGTGAATCAATATAGGGGAAGAGTATGCAATACTCTCCCACAATTTCTACCACCACTTCTTTCTTTCTCCTCCTCCTTCAATCTTCTACTCTCTTTTTCTCTTGTTCTCTTGCAACCTCTAGATTCCAACTTGTCTTTCCTCACCACTTCTCTTAAGGTCATTTTAGGTCTGATCCTGGCTCTTTTAGTTCCTTTAATCTGAATCAAATCACTCCTCTGGACTGGAGCATCCAAAGGCCTCCGTTGAACATGGTCACACACTCATACCACCTCAAACGACTTTCTCATAGCTTACCATGTATCGGAGCTACTCCCAAATCAGCTCTAATATAATCATTCCTTACTTTATCTTTCCTAGTTTTGCCACTATCCATCTCAACATCCTCCTCTCCGCTATACTGAATTTATCTATATGATTCTTCTTAACTGCCCAACATTCTGCACCATACATCATAGCCGGTCGTATGACTGTCCTATAAAATCTTCCTTCAAGTTTTATAGGAATACGTCGATCACACAGCACTCCGGACGCACCTCTCCACTTCAACCATCCTATTTTAATTCTCTGTGAAACATCATCCTCTATATCACCTTCTTTATTTATGATTGAGCCAAATACCTAAAGTAATCACTTTGCAGAATCTCCCTCTCATCAATTCTCACCTCCTCATCCGTCCTAGTGTAACCAGAGTTACACACTATATACTCTGTCGTTCTACTTATCTTAAAACCTTTTGATTCCAATGTTGATCTCCATAAGTCCAACTTGGCGTTATTCCTAGCTTTTGTCTCATCCACCAAAACGATATCATCAACAAAAAACATACCCAACTGTCAATACCTGTCGAAAAGCTGCAATATTTTTCTCTTGTGAGGGAATAGCTGTCCGCTTGTGGTCTGGAACTATGCCCCATGGGCTCAGTTTCAGCCATCACAATGTTAGCTTTGGTTCCCCCTCTCTTGCCACTTCGTGGACCATCATCAGGTGCATATTTAGGAGGATTGATATCCCCACAGGTTTCCTTAGCCTGCCTGGGTTTGCCATAATGCTCATATTTAAATCTATCTCTGTCATCCCCACGACTCAGACCTTGGCCTCTTCCTCCACCACGCCAACTCCTCTGTGAGGTAGAGGCTAAGGGCAGATCTCTCAAGGTATGGTGGTGTTTCCATGGCTGTCCTTCTTGTTTCTTCACTTTGCAAATAGCCATACACTTCATCCAAAGATGAAGAGGTGTTTTATCCGAAATTTGCTCCCGGATTGGTTCATAATACGGGTTCAACCCACCAAGAAGAATCAAAACACACTAATGTAGGACACAAAACATGAAGAAAAAGAGGCCAAAACACTGTTCACGTGAACAGTGTCACAGCCCCATATTGCCTTGGTGGGAATGCTACTAAAAGATCTTGTGGGGCCCAAGACCAGATCGTGTGAAGAATTTTTTAGAAGGGTCAATTTTGTCTATGCATGGGGATTTAGGAGTTAGTTTAGTTTCTATTTTTAAAGTTATTTGTTTTTATTTTCTGTTTTAGTAACTTAGTCAAGTAGGCTTTCTATTAGTTAGTTTCTAATTCAGTTTAATACATGTAAAGCAAGTCTCAGCCATATATGAGACTGCTATTTTATTTTCTTCTATTTTTGAATCATCCCCTCGAGTCTAAATATATGTAACAGCCCATAGAGGTTCCCAACGATTTAGTGAATGATTGAGTATTGCTTTGAGCAAGTTTCTTTTCCCATTGTGAGGATGAAGGGCAGAGGGCCTGGCTGGTGAGAGCCGAATCTCCTTATCCCCTTCTCTCTTCTTATTCCACTCGATTCCCTTAACCTGCTGCAAGTGCTGTGAACATTCCTTGAAGGCTGCAACCATTCTCCAATACTCCAAGTTGTTGCTGACCCAACAAAAGGGAGGCTACAAATACCCTACGGTTACAGTCCTACCCTGGGTTTTGCTGCAGACTTCAAGTTCGCATAACTCCTCATTCCACCATCGGAATCTGCTGAGTTTTGGAGCACAAAGCAAATGCAACAGGGCCTCCATTCAATCCAGATTTGGGTCCAAGTTTTTGGCTGGTTTGGTCTGCAGGGCTTAACTTTCTATTTTGGTGTCACCCTCATATCTCTCAACCTAGCCATTGGAATTGGCTGTGATTTCCAGCAAAGGTTCTCCTCACTGCCTGCTCCATTCGATCCAAGTTTGACACCAAACTGCTGGCTGGATTACCTGGCATTCCTTACCTTCTATTTTGGTGTTTACCTTCTAATTTTGATTTGCTTCCATTATTGATAATCTGCTGCAACTATTAACGATCCTCCTGTAGAGTGGTTTTTCGTGAACCCCTTCTACATTACACGCATGGTACTAAATCTCGTTTCGTTTCGGTGTTTCGGTCTGACCGAAATTTCGTCGAAATATGGTATTTTTTTGTGGGTGTAAAATGCCAAAATGACCAAGATTTCCGAAATTTTCAAAACGAGATTTCCGAAATTTCTGAAACGAGATGACCAAAATTTCCGAAATATTGCACGTGACTTTTTCAATATCTCGCGATATATCGTGAGTCCACGATATTTCGTCGATATCTCACGAGATATCGTCGAAATATGGTATTTTTCCATTTCGGATTGGTATCGTATCTCAGACAGCTCGAGATATACGAAATTTGGCGAAATATCGCCGAAATTTCGCGAGATTTTGAACTATGATTACACGCTCCTTCTCAAAGGTTCCATAAACCTCGGCCTCATCTTCAAGATTGGATAACTGGAGGTCTCTATAGCATAGTTATCAAGGCGTCGCCATGGCGTCCATGCTCCTTGGACGCCTTGGGCGCCATGGCGGGGGCCTTGGGCGCCATGGCGGGAGCCTTGGGCGCCATGGCGGGAGCCTTGGGCGCCATGGCGGGCGCCTTGCCGCCATGGTGGTGTCATCTTGAATTTTGCCCCTCTAAAACGCCATGGTCGCTTTCCCACCGAGATAACTATGCTCTATAGTGATCATACTCATCCCAAAGATCAATGGCAATATTATAATATCCAGAGATAAACATGTTCCCTGTTTCATCGTGATAATTTTTTTGGAGGAATTGATGGACCTTGGTTGAGTTGCCCGCTTGGTTAAATGCCTTAGCTACGCTATCCCAATATCTTTGGCTGTGTCTTTATGCATAAACCTCCTACCAATCTCAAGTTTCATAGAAAAGATTAACCAAGTCATAACACAAGATTAAGTACCATAGATGGGATCAGATGCTCTCTCTCTCCCTTCGGCGGCCCGGCCCTTGAGTTCATACCCTTTCCCCCTCCGGCGGCCCTTGCCACTGGTAACCCTCCCTGCTCCACTTCCCCATCTCACTCTCTATGCTCTCCTCTCCACCTCTCCACCAACCCAGCTACACCACCTACACCTTCTTCATCACCACCCCCATCACCACTCCTGTTTGCCTCATCGCACCTCCACCTCTCCTGGTTCCAAACCTTGGAAATCTCTCTTCGATTGCCTCCCACACTCCCCGTGAAGGTCACTCTCTTCACTTCGTCCCACCCTCCATTATTGATGACTCTAAAGTTGGCTTTTGCCCTAAGGGGCTCCTTGATGTTGAAATCTCTAAATGGCATTGCTGCCTTGTCGGTCACTTTGTTGGCAACCGACCTTTCCATGTAGTTAAAACCTCTCTTCAAAAACAATGGAGAGCTGATGGGGTTTTCTACACTTTTTTTTTTTGGGTGAATAAAGAATTATATTACCAAAGAGAAAGAAACTATAGAGGCCCCAAAAAGGGGGGGAGAGAAACAAAAGACTAGCTAACACATCCTCAAACAGAGAAGGAGGTCGGCTGGAGGGAGGAGAGGGGTAGATCCCAGGAGACAACAATATGCCTGTTCCTTGGGGTATCAATACAAGGGGAAGTTACATTTGTGGGCTTTCCTTTGATGTCGAAGGAGATGGAGTCCCAAATCTGGCCAACAGTCCTGGAGTTGGAAGTCCATTTCCTAAAGTTACGCTCCATCCAAATTTGGTTGATGGTAGCACAAAAAGCAAGTTTACCAACTATGTCGCATAACGAAGAGCCAGAGAAAGTCATATCAATCCACAACCATTCCCTAGAGAAGGGAAGGATTCTTCGACTGCGAGGCCAACATTTGCCTAGGATTCCCTTCCAAATAGCCGAGGAAAGCGGGCAATCAAAGAAGAGGTGGGCTGCATCTTCCGTTGCGTTCCAGCAAAGACTACACGAAGGGGAAACTGGGATCTGACGGTGGCGAAGGAAGGTCTGCGTTGGAAGGCAGTTGTTGAAGACACGCCAAACAGTGAAGCTATGCCGAGGAATGTGGCCCTTGAACCAGACAAGCTTTCTCCATGGAGCTAGATCTCTTCTAATCCGAACAAGGTTCCAAGCATCTTTTGATTTGAAAATACCCGAGGGAGGAGTCCAAGAAACACAATCATACCTTCCCTGTAGGCCTTCTAGGGATAGAGGGCAAAACATCCCAAGCTTCAAGAAGACCCGGGTGGTTGGTGGTGGGAGGGCACCAATCCCCATTGGATAAAATGTCAGCAACCCTAGATTGTCTACTTAGGTCAGAATTGTAAATAGCTCTGTTGTTGATCGAGAGAATGAGGATACCCTTAGGGTGCCAATGATCCAACCAAAGAGCAGTGGAGGAACCATCTCCAATCTTGGAATGAATTGCTTTGAGTGCCATCGACCTGAGAGAAAGAATTTTGCACCAAACCCAAGAAGCATCTGAAGAGGAAGAGACTGTCCAAATAGAATCAGATCGAAGAACTCTAGAGTAGATCCAGTCAACCCAAATGCTGTTTTCTTTGGAGGCTATCTTCCAAATTAGCTTGATAATCCCTGCAGAATTCACATCTTTTATACGGCGGAGGCCGAAGCCCCCCTCTTCCTTTGGGAGGCAAACAGAAGCCCAGCTGGTGGGGTGAAGGAATCTAGTGTTTTCAGCCCCTTTCCAAAGGAAGGAAGCCATAAGAGATTCTAAAGCTTTGATGGTTGAGGATGGAAGACCATAAATACCCGTCCAATAAATGTAGGTAGATTGGAGCACAAACTTGATGAGAACCAGCCGTCCCGCATAAGAGAGTAACTTGCCCTTCCAAAGTTGAAGCTTTTTCCTGATGAGATCTAGCATAGGCGAGCAGTAATGAGCTGTGAGCCTGGCAGGAATCAAAGGGAGCTCCAAATATTTGACCGGAAACTGACCAAGAGAGAATCCCGAGAGCTCCAACAAAGAAGCCTTTTCAATATCAGACACCCCTGCTAGGAACAGAAGAGACTTTGTGGGGTTTATCTTCAAACCTGAGGGCTCCTCAAAATGCTGCAAACAATACATAATGTGCTCGAAGAATTCAAGGGAAGCCTTGGAGAAAATAATGAGATCATCCGCAAAAGCCAAATGCGTTAGCTTTAGGGCTTTGCATTTGGGTATAGGGACGATGAGCTGGCGATCCGTGCAAGATTGGATGCTTCTGGAAAGAACCTCTATGGCTAGAGTAAAGATGTAGGGCGATAAAGGGCAGCCCTGACAAATGCCCACTGAAGAAGAGAAGAACCCCGTTGGACTGCTGTTGACAAGGACTGAAAATTTTGTCGTAGAGATACATTGGTGGATCCAATGAGAGAACACAGGGGGGAAGCCCAGCTTGGAAAACAGACTGTCTATAAAGTCCCATCTGAGAGAGTCAAAGGCCTTGTGAATGTCAATCTTCATTAATGTAGCCGGAGGGTGGGATTTCCTGTCAAATCCTCTTAACAACTTCATTGCAAAGAATGATGTTATTAGTTATGCTTCTCCCAGGAATGAAAGCTGATTGGTTTGCACTAACCAAGAGGTCCACAACAGATTTTAGCCTAAAAGCAAGGATCTTTGCTATGAATTTGTAGAGCAAGTTACAAAGAGCTCCATGCCTTAGAAGGTTACCTGCTTGCAAATGGTATTTTTGTCTTCCATTTCTACGATGAAGAAGACAAGCTCCGTGCCTTGGAAGGTAGCTCTTGGCTTCTTGCGTCAATGGGATCATCACACCATATTTTGCAAAATCGACTCAAATCCATACCCGTTTGGATTACTCTTCCTGGACTCCCGCTCCACTAATGGTCTCCCTTGGGCCTTAGCATTGTGGGTTCGATTATTGGCAAGTCTCTCTACTCAGATGACCATACCAAGCGCCTAAACCGACTCATCTATGCAAGGATGTTGAAATCATTGTTGATACTCCTTCGCCTGACTTTGTTACCATTTTGGAAGAGGATGGTCACTCTTTCATGCAGAGGGTCCTCTATTAATGGCTTCCCCTCTATTGCTCCTCATGCAAGGTCTTCGGCCATTCATCAAAGCTCTGCCTCTTGTTGCTGATAAGCCATTTGGCACTTTTGATGATCCGGCTGGCTCCACGGTTGATCATCTCCCCAACTCTGTCTCGCTTGATGGTGTTATTTCGAGCGAGGGTTCCATCCCTTCAAATCTTCCCTCAGTTGCCAATGTTCACGAGCTTTTTTAGGCAAAGAAATCCATGGAACCCTCTCGTGGCTGGAGAAGACTCAGGAACCATCGCACCAAAAGAAGAAACTAGTCCTCCGTCGACCTATCCTCTGATCCACCGGACAATAGAGCTCCACCCATTGGTCACAACAGGTTTGCAGTTCTCCATTTGCTCATCCTAAGCCTAGGGTGACTTTACCTGATTCTCAGGCTACTCCAGTTGATCTGCAGAGCTCCAGTATGCCGTCTCTTTCTACCCCGCCACCCTCTGCAACCCATACCTTTCATTTCCATACCCCTAACAACATTCCCCCCCTTTGCCAGTCCCCTTTGTCGCCCCCTTTCCAGCTCTAGTGTCCCCTTGACCAACCAACGTCCCTTGTAGAAATCGCATTCTACAATTTTATCTTATCCCCAACCCTTTTTAGCTTTATCTACCTCTTCTACCCTTGCCCCCACCCGATCCGTCCTCACTTCTCTTAACCGCTACAACAAACCTCCTCCTTCCACTTTTACCCCTATCCCATCTCGACCTCCCCACCTCAACCCGACTCAACTTCATAACCCTCCCTCAACCACTCTTAACCTCCCCACCCTTCCTCCACCTGAACCCGACCCAGGCACCCATTTAACCCCCTCGGCTCCTCACCTCTCCTCTAACACGGGGTCTCTTCATCCCTCCTCTATCCCCTCCAACTGCCAGCTACCCCGGCCCCCATCGTTGGTCCGTTACCCCCCTCTCAAGGAATACCGCCTTCGTCCCCAGAGTACTCCCCCTACCTCTCGCTTGAGCTCCACCAAGCTTTGGTTACCCCTCCTCCCTCCAAATGATTCCTTGGACCATCTGGAATGTCCGTAGTCTCAATACCCTGGCCAAACAATCTGACATTCGTTCCTGACTCAAGTCCTATAAATCCTCTCTTTGTTGCCTCTTGGAAACCAAGGTTCTTGAATCCAATTCATCCCGCATTGTCTCCTCCATCGCCCCTTCTTGGTCCTTCCTATCCAACTACTCCCACTACCCCAACGGTCGTATTTGGATCATCTGGGACCCCTTTAAGTTTCATATTTCTGTTTCTTCTTCCTCTTCTCAATTCATTCACCTTAACATCTATGATCACCTTGACAACCACCTCTTTTTCTTCACTATGGTTTATGCTTTGAACCGTCGTCTTGATCTGCTCCCTCTCTGGGATGCTATTCGCTCCCTTTCATCTTTTGTGAATTCTTCTCCTTAGGGCTTGGGAGGTGACTTTAACGTTGTTCGGTACATTCATTAAAAAATTGGTGGATCCCCCATAGACCAACAAGCTGTCGAAGCCTTTAACTCTTGCCTTGAGGACTCTGGGCTTAACGACAGGTTGGGTGCAAATCTCTCCTGGCACAGTAGACGTTCTGGCCTCAACAAAGTTTCTTGTAAACTTGATCGAGTCCTTGTCAATGAGTTCTGGCTTTCCTCCCTCCCATCTTCGTATGCCTTTTTTGACCTCCTTGGCTTATCTGGTCACTGCCCCATCTCCCATATTGTCCTCCCCTACATATCCTTCAGTCCCAAGCCTTTCAAATACTTTGACATGTGATCTTCTCACCAGACTTTCTTCCCATTGTCAAAGCTGCCTGGGACATCCTGGTGCACTCCTCTCCCCTCCTTGCCTTTTCGAAAAAGCTCAAGAATGTCAAAATTGCCCTCAAGTCCTGGAATCTCTCTTCATTTGGTAACATCTCCTCTTGTGTCTCCTCAAGTCAAGACAACCTCTCCTCCATCCAATCCCGTCTCCAATCCAATCCTTTTAACCCCTCCCTGGCGGATGATGATAAGCAAGCCGCCTTTAATCTTTCCTCTCTTCTGTCCTAAGAAGAAAGCTTCCTCAAGCAAAAATCCCATATTAAGTGGCTTGAGCTTGGTGACTCCAACACTGCCTTCTTCCACCGTTCTCTTAAAGCTAGAACCAATTCCAACTCCATCCTTTCCCTTACCTCCATCGATGGTTCCATTCTCTCTAGCGTGGATGACATTAAATCCGAAGCGGTGTCCTACTTCATTGAGATCTTCTGCCCTCCCCTTCCCCCCCAAAACCCCATTCTAGAAGATCTCATCAACAAATTCATCCCCAACCAACTCCTTAGTTCCCTCCATTCCATCCCTCTGACAATGAGATCCTTGATGTTGTTCGGTCTCATAAATCTAACAAAGCTCCCGGCTCTGGGGTCAACATGGGGTTCTTCTTCTCCTGTTGGGACATCATCAGTGTTGACCTCATCCACGCCATGCTTCTTCTTCAACCCCATGCAAATCCAAAGCATTAACCATACCTTCCTCTGCCTCATCCCAAAGATATCTAGGGCCTCCTCCATGGTAGACTTTAGGTCCATCTCCCTTTGCAATCTCCTCTACAAATTCATTGCGAAAATCCTTGCCAACCGCCTCCAATTAGTCATTGATTCCCTGGTCAGTGCAAACCAATCTGCCTTCATTTCTGGTTGTTGCATAACTGACTCATCATTTGCCAGGAAATTGTCTAAGGCTTTGACCGAAAATCTCACTTTCCCTCCACCCTACTGAAAATTGACATCCACAAAGCCTTTGACTCCATCCGTTGGGACTTCATCTCCCATGTTCTCCTCAAAATGTCTTTCCCCCCCCATTTTTGTCAACTGGATTCATTCCTGTATCTCCTCCCCCCGCTTCTCGGTTCTTGTGACTGGTAGCCCCGCTGGATATTTCTATTCTTCCTTTGGCTTCCACCAAGGTTACCCTCTCTCCCCCTTCCTCTTTTGCCTATCCCTTGAGGTTCTCTCCTGTAGCCTCCAATCCAAAACTGATTGTCACCTCATTTCTTCCATCCCAAATGCAAGCTCACAAACCTTACCCACCTTGCATTCGCCGATGATCTCGTGATCTTCTCTAAGGCCGATACCCTCTCCATCGAGTCCATCATGTCCTCCCTCCTCTGCTTTCAAAACCTTTCCAGCCTTCGCATTAACCTCCTTAATTCCCATATCTTCCTCGCTGGGTTCCCCAATTCCACCAAAACCCTCCTTTCTACCCTCTCCGGTTTCACCCTTGGTGCCTTGCCTATCCGATACCTTGGCCTTCCCCTCATCCCCGCTAGGCTGACAGCTCACCACCGCTCCCCCATTTTAGACCTTTGCAAAAGACTGCAGCTTTGGAAAACTCAACTTCTCTCTTATGCAGGTGGTCTGGAACTCATCAGATCAATGCTCCAATCTTGTTACATATATTGGAGTGGAGTTTTCGGCCTCCCCAAGGCCATCATTAAGGCAGCAGAGTCTATTATGTGTGCCTTCCTATGGAAAGGGGTAGGTTCGGCCAGATTTCTTCACCCCAAGAGTTGGTCTTCCCTTTGCCTCCCAAAATCTGAAGGGGGCCTTGGTCTTAGAAGAATTAAAGATGTTAACCTTGCTAGTTCTAATAAGCTTATTTGGAAGCTTCTCACCAATAAATACAGCATCTGGTCTTCTTGGGTTTATGCCGAGCCCCTCTGTAGGGACTCCATTTGATCGGTCAGCCCCGCATCCGATGCTTCATGGGTTTGGCACAGAATTTTGCGAGTGAGATACATAGCCATCGACGCCATCTCTTGCAGGATTGATGATGGTCTCTCAACCTCCCTTTGGCTCGACAAATGGCACCCCTCTGGTGTTCTCTCTTCAGTTGTGAACCCCGCGATATCTACTCCTTTGGGCTGGACAGATCCTCCTTGGTGGCTTCCATCATCTCTAGAGGCACATGGTCCTTGCACATCTCCCCCCCCCCCTAGAGGACCTTTGGAGCTCCCTCCCCCTCCCATCCCTCCTGGGCACCATGGCAGAGGTGACATGATTCTTTGGCTCCCTTTCCCATCAGGCAGGTTCAGCTCTCACTCAGCTTGGGATATGGTTAGACACAGAGGGACCCCTTGTCCTTGGTACAAAGTTGTCTGGTTCAAAGGGCACATTCCTCGACACAGCCTCACCTCTTGGCACACCCTCTCCAACTGTCTCCCGACTCAGGCTTTCCTCATCCACCGGCACATCTAGGTCTCCCCCTCTCTGCTGTCTCTGTTGGAATGGGCAAGAAAACACATACCACTTGTTCTTCTAGTGTCCTTTTGCTTCCTCCATATGGAAAAGAGTTTTGAGCTCTTGCTGGCTGGACAGAAGAAGCCCCTCCCTCTTCATCGCGAGTGGCTTTGGATAGACATGACATACGGAGGGAAATCAGTTTTTGATTCAGTTGGCAAGCTAGCCTTTTGGCGCCGCTATCTCTCATATTTGGATGGAATGCAATCTTAGAAGATGGACTTCCAACTCTCGCTCCGTAGACAAGATTTGGAATGCCATCTCCTTCGTTGTTTCTTTTAAACTTAGCTCGCTTCCCCTTGCTCCTGTAAAGGATTCCCCAAGGAACAGGCTCATTGTTGTATCCTGGGGTCTTCCTATCTCCCTTTTGCAGCCTGATTCGCTCTAGGCTTGCTTGTTCTTTCTTTTCTTTTGTTCGCTTGCCCTTGGGCTTGTATATCCCATCTTGTTTCTTCGTAATATAATTTTTATTCGTTCAAAAAAAAAGTCATAACAGTAGAGTTTTTTCCGTCTCCCATTTCTGATATGCTGGATCACTGGTGTGTGGAGCTCGAATGTCACCAATGATTTAACCCAACTTCACAGGGTTAGTTTAACAGAGTGAGCCTAGTTCAGATAATTGGTGTTATCTAACTTAACAATGGATATCTGGGCATCTGAACTCTCCAAAGCAATCAGACTAGGATTAACACTACCTGTACCACCACCCGAGGCTTCCATCAGTCTACCAACCTCCAACATTATATGAGAGCATACAAGAAACTGATTAGATACCCAAACCAGATGGGGAGTACACACTCTACTTAGAAGTTCCTTCCCAACACATAAACAGTGATTCTGGCCAACAAAAAAACCACAAAACTTGAAAAGTCTCCAATCGAGTGAGTTTTTCTAGGTGGTAATCTATTCTATTATAACTCACATGCTTTAAAAAACATAACTCATCAATAAATAACCGCCTATTAACTCAAATGTGGCATTCACAACTAGAACACAACCAGCAGTCCAGAAAATGACAATATCAGAGATCTCGTGGAGTTATTGTAATTTTTTTTTTTGGTTTTGGTATGATGTTTCGGTGGGCAAATGGCCATAGTTGGCTCCGAAACTTTAAGGGAGGCTTGTTTTAGGTTTAATTAGCACATATTTAAATCTTCATATTGTAAAAAAAAAAAAACCCCAATTTGGTGTTTTGGATTTGCACCCTTGGTTGGCAGTAAACGTCGAACCCTTAGTGTAATATTGTCTATTCTATGCATTGTTTGAGTGCTATGAGACATAATTGGCAGTAAACGTCGAACCCTTAATTTCGTCACCGTGAGGTCGTAGATTGGCCTCCGATGTCTGACATATAAAAAATATACCCCCATACAACAAGTATTTGTCATATTTTTGTCAAAAAATTGTCTTTAGGAATAGTAACTTTACCTGAAATAGTTGAATGTAGCCAAATCTTCCATAGTAAGCAACAATCAATCTCTTCGTAGTAATGTACCCCCTTTAGTATTGAGTGATGATGTGGCAAGAAAATCAAGATCCAAGCTTTTCCCCCCTTCTCTAGGTTCAAAACCACGAAACTGTCGAGTTTTCTTTGAAATTTCGAAGAATGGGTCGAGTTGCTGCCTATTTATGAGATGGTTTGTGCCATTTTGACGAGATTTCGATACTTTACCAAAACTTCGCCGAAATTTCGGTCAAGTTTCTCAAAACAATGTCAATTTGAGATTTCGTAAGAGATCTCGTCTCAAGCAGCTCGAGATTCTCAAATTTTCCTAGATCTCGCTGAGATCTCTGCGAGTTTTAGAACTATGACCCATTTACAACAGATATCGTAAGTGTTTGAAAGGGGACCAGTTCAGAATTAGAGTTGGGAGAATAATATGACTTGTCATTAATGACAAAGGTCCACTTTATTTATAATGAGAATTATAGTCTATGGGCAAACTAGTCAAAGAGGGAAAATAATAAAACCCTAAAGTAAAGACAAAATATTCCAATCCCATGGTTCTCAACACTCCCCCTCAAGTTGGTGCATATTTATCTAACATGCCCAACTTGAAGATCAGTGGGTGGGAACTCCTTACAATTCAATCCCGTAGTGAATACATTAGCTAGTTGATTAACAAAACTAATAAATGGAATGCAGATGACTCCTTGTTCAAGCTTCTTTTTGATTTAGTGTCTGTCAATCTCAACATAATTTGTCCGGTCATGCTGGACAGGATTGTGAGCGATACTAATGGCAACCTTGTTGTCATAGTAGAGTCGCATAGGATCTTCAGAAACAAGCCCAAATCACTCAATAATTCCTTGAGCCACATGAGTTCACAAATCTCTTGTGCCAATGGCACGAAAATCGGCTTCTGTACTGGAGCAGGAGACGACTGATTGTTTTTTGCTACGCCACGTGACAAGATTTCCTCCAATGAAGGAACAATAACCAGAAGTGGATTGCTTATCATCAATGGACCTAGCCCAATCTATAAATATTCCAGCTTTAGGTTCCCATTGTTGGACAAGAGAATTCCCTTCCTAGGGGCAGATTTTAAATACCTTAGTATACGCTGCACCACATCAATGTGAGATGTCCTGGGATCATGGAGAAATCCACTGACGATGCCCACAGCATAGGCAATATCGGGTCTAGTATGAGATAGGTAAATCAACCGTCCAACAAGCCTCTGTATTGCTCTCTGTCAACCGGGTCACCCATATCACTACATAAATGATGATTAACCTCAATAGGAGAATCTGCAGGCTTGCAACCTATCATGCCAGTTTACTGAAGAAGGTCCAAGACATATTTCCGTTGGGAGATGAAAATCCTTGTCTAACCTTGCAACTTCAATCCCAAGGAAGTACCGAAGAAATCCCAAGTACTTAGTTTCAAACTCCTTTGCAAGTAGTGATTTTAGATGGGAAATTTCATCACCGCTATTCCCAGTGATTACGATATCGTCGACATACACGATGAGGGTTGTGATCTAGGCTCCACTTTTTCACAAACAAGGTGTGATCAGCCTGACTCTGTCTATATCCAAACTTCAATATGGCTTTCAAAAACCGGCCAAACCAGGCCCTAGGAGATTGCTTGAGACCATACAGGGACTTCTTCCGCTTGCAAACACGGCCAGTAGTAGAGGGAAATGAAAAGCCAGGAGACGGGTCCATATAGACTTCTTCAAGATCCCCATTCAGGAATGCATTTTTGAAATCAATTTGTTGGAGATTCCAACCCAAATTTGCAGCATAAAACAGTAATGCCCTCACCGAATTCATCTTTGCTACAGGGGCAAAGGCTTCTTGGTAGTCGATCCCATAGGTTTTGGTGAAGCCCTTCGCAACCAGACGTGCCTTGCATAGTTGTCATGGTGTTTAGGCGACCTAAGGCGTTGGAGAGGGTACAAAAGCAAAGCGACACCAACTAGAAGACCAAGGCGCTCAAGTTGACCAAGGCGCCTGGGCGCCTTGGTGTCGCCTAAGCGGCGCCTTGACAACTATGATTGCCTTGTATCTCTCAACAATGCCATCTTCCCTGTGCTTGACTGTGAACACCCATTTTTCATCCAACCAATTTCTTTCCCTCAAGATGAGGGACATGTTCCCAGGTACCATTTTTGTCCAACGCTTGCATTTCCTCTACCATAGCAACTTTTCACTTCGGATCATTAATGGCTTCTTTCCAATCCTATGGAATAGACACAAAAGACGAAGAAGAAACAAAGTCCCGATAGGAGGGTGATAAAGATTCATAAGAGACAAAATGGGAAATGGGTTGTTGTGTACATGAACGATACCTTTCTTGATAGCAATGGGGGGGTCATCATGCAGAGAGTCAACAAGATCAGGTAAATTATCAGAAGTAGGAGAATTAATACCTGACCATGAGGGCGAATTTGGTGGAGGCAGCAGTAAGAACTGCATTTATACATTCCACTCAACACACACAATCGATTCTCTCATTTCTCCTCTCTTCTCTTCTCTTCTTCTTCTTCTTCTTCCTCACTCAGCTCTTGCTTCTTGTTTTCTTCCTTGAGTTAACTCATTTATACATTCCAACTGATTTTTAGACTCGACCTAGCTCCTCTTGCTTCTCAACTCTCTTTGGAACCCTAGAAATGTAAAGGGTTCCATAGAGACCATACTATGTAAAGTACTTCACATAGAATGATCTATTGTGGTTAGATCTTCAAAGAAATGATGAATGGATGAGGTCTCTTGGCTGGAAAACTGCATTGAAGCTCTTGGAGATGAACCCAGAATTTTCGCCAGCCATTTTTATCTCAGTTTTGATTCTGCCTCTTGGCTGGTTGTTTTGCCTTGAAGCTAAGCTCCTTTGAGTCGCCTAGAGGTGTCCTTTTAAAGCCGCAAGGGCTCGGTTCTTGAAGGGAGAAGGTTAGAGAGTGTTGCTCTCTTTTTTGCTGCTGTACACGTACCGCCAACTCTATTTTTCACTCTTTGGTTGAATCTTTTTGAAAGCTGGATGCCCTGGATGCTTATTAGTTAATGAGAATGAAACAGTTACACCCTTTTATCCTTGTTGGGTACTATGGACTGAAGACTCTTGGGTGTTTGAAGGATTTGGTTTGTGTTCTACAAGTTTTTTGCTCTCTGTATGCCTACTGGCTTTGTTATTTGCTCCTTGCCTAGTTGATTTGGAGCTATTTGTTTACTGTTTTGCCTCCTTTGTTTGGGTTGAGTATACTCCCCATTTGAGCAGAACACTATATTGACTGTTGAAGTATCTACATATTATGTCTCCTATGTCTGGGAATGATTTTGAGGTCAGTGCATCAACTCTTGGTAGCAGCCTGAGTAGTGCTTTCCCTACTATGACCTCCTTTGATAATCCCAACACCCAAATCTCTGTTGTGAAGTTGGACAATACCAACTACTTAGACTGGTCTCATTCTGTGAAGATGTCCTTGCGAAGTAGGGGAAAGTTGGGGTATATTACTGGCTCTGTTAAGGAGCCTGCCTGTTGGAATATGTACTCCAGAATACCATGGGGGTATTCTGGTCTTTTTGGGGGTAGTTTTATTCTTCTTATATTATTAAGTTTATGTCGGCTGTGTGGATTTTAGTCCCACATCGCCTAGTTTAGTCTATTTGTAATTTCCCCTATTATAAATAGAGGGGCTTTCCTATCAATGAATACAACAAGTTATTATTCTCTCATTCTCTTTTTTTTCTCTTCTCTCAAGTTACTGGTTACAGGTCCTAGGTTTTGTACATGGTATCAGAGCTGTTGTAACCAGTGATTGATTCTCTCCAAGATTTGCAGTTTTGAGAGTCGTTTCAAGGTTCTCCGATTTATGGAGAAACCCTAGTTCATAGAAAGAAAAGAAGAACTAGGGTTTCCTGCATGTATCATCTTTGTAATTTTATTTATTTGGAAATCGTGGAGTTCTACATTGAAGGCTTGCGGTTTCTAGATTTGGAATATTTTCTGCAGTTTCATATACTGATTTGCTACATTCGATTGGTGAAGACATCAGCTACTGGTTGGTTTGTGCTCCATTGATATTTATTTTTGTTCTATTCCGATGCTGCTATCGCAAGTTGCGATTTGAGTCAATAACTCGGCTGCTGAAATCGATGGTGCTTGCATTTTTTTCGATTTTTTTTTTCCCTTCCACCGTCGTTTGTTGGTCTTTTCTGGTTCGAAGAATATTGTTCGATGGAGTCGGTAGCTGCTACTGATCTGGATTTCTAGTTGAAGAATCCTGCTGCTGATTTCTGGTTATTGCAGAAATCGATTGCTGTGGTTTATCCTTTCATCTAGAGATTGAAGGGCTTGCTTTGGATATTTCTTTTATTGCTGAATGGAGTTGCTGCAACTGAAACTCTAGAATTTTGGCTCCTGTTAATGCTCCTACAGTGAGAATCGAAACCAAATCAAGTCTGCTTCTCAGATTATCGCCCTAAATTGTTTCAGCCACACTTTGTCGGCATAATACCTAAAATCAGGGACTGTCCTTGGGTGATCTTAAGAGGCCTACATGTTACGAAGCCTTGCCTGAAATTTAGGATCGAACAGATCAAAGATGAGGAAATTCTCTTCTTCGAAGTCGAGTCAGGTTTCGTTTCTGGTTTCGGATGTGGCCAAAGGTTGAAGGAGACTATGCTTCCTTCTCTCATGGTAGCGGTGAGGCCTGGAGATTACGAAGTCTTACCCAAGATTTCAGGTTGAAAAAGCCCTATTTTGCTGCGATATTCCCTTTGAACCAGGTCTGGTTCCGTGACTTTCTCTGCCCTTGTTTGTGTCGTGAGGTTGAAGAATACCTTCTTCCCACGATTTCTCTTCATCTTGGTTAGCTTTATTTTTTAGTTTCTATTATTACCCCTCCTTTCTCTCTTTATTTCACTTAAGCCATTCTTCAAATTTTCATGTCATCATGTGCCATCATTACTTTATTTGGGTTTCCAGCTTTGCCCTTATTTTTTGAACTTATTTAGCCCTACACCCTACGGCCTTCTTTGTTTCTTTCAAAGGAATCCTATCCTGTTCACCATATTTACAAGAATGCCATCCCTTATTCAACTTTATGTTATTTACAAGAATGCCATCCCATATTTACAAGAATGCCATTCCCCTATTTGACTACCCAATTGACCCTTGAAAATTCTTGTTTATTACCAGTTTGCCCTTTGGCTTGGATTGTATTTAAAAGTGGATTTCCACCAAATTACAGCCATGCCATCCTTTTCAACACCGTTCCCTTTCAATAATTCTAATTCCCTTCATATCCCAAAACATACCTTTGGCATATACCCATAACCACTTTGGACGATAATGGTATTCTCTCATTTGCCATTTCTTCCTTTTCCATTACCCTTAGCACCTCTTGAAAAATTCTGGAATATTATGTTTTTGCCCTATCTCTTACATCATCTCTGTTATGTCCACGTGTACTACACGTGAGGGGGGGATTATGTACAGTACACCTGCAGACATTGTAAAAGCAGAACTTACAGAAACACTTGGTGCAAAACATAGAAGATCAGTTTTCTCCACCATTGCCATTGGGTATCCTCGTTATTGGGTTGAGTTTGCCGTAAGGGGGAGATTGAAGTTTTGAAGAATATTGAAGATATTTGGTTGTTGCCTATTTGAGGATTTTCAGTTGGGTTGATACGCTTTTTCCATTGCTGATCCAGTTTGTTTTCATTGCTTGTCGCCTCAGTTATTTCACTTCAAGATTCTGTCACTATGACAATTTGAGATTCATCACTGGATAGCTATTGAAGATCGTTGAAAGCTGCTTTTTTTGGAAGACATTCCAGTCTCGGTTTGCTGATCATGTCTGTCCAAGTTTTGAAGATCTATTTTTTTCAAGTTCTTGAAGGTTTATTTGGGAGCTGGATTCTGCTGCAACTTTGTTTTTTCCATTTTATTCAAGTTGGGCATTAGTACCTTGTATGCGTCAACTTGAGGGGGAGTGTTAGCATCATTATGGAGTTCTTATGGGGGTATTCTGGCCTTTTTCTCCTTTTTTATTATGTCTTGTATGTGTAGTTTAGTCCCACATTGCTTATGTAATTATTTTCCATATCTCATTATGAATATAAATAGATGTGCTTGGGTTGATAATTAATCATCCAAGCATTCAGCCAAGCTGGATTTTCCTTCTCTTATTTGTACAATCCAGCTTGAGGGGGAGTGTTGGAATATGTACTCCAGAATACCGCCACGGTATTCTGGTCTTTTTGGGGGTTGTTTTATTCTTCTTATATTATTAAGTTTATGTCGGTTGTGTGGATTTTAGTCCCATATCGCCTACAACAAGTTATTATTCTCTCATTCTCTCTTTTTTCTCTTCTCTCAAGTTACTAGTTACAGGTCCTAGGTTTTGTACATGTTGGAACTGCTTCCTCTAAAAAACCAACCTTGTAGGAAAGGGAGGAAACAATATGTATATCATACAAGAGCTCTAACACGGCGGACTATCCAAAGGGGGACACGGGTGGATAAATAATTCAACACCTGCCCGCTCCCAGGGAGACTCGATACCGTGACCCCTGCCTGCTCTGATACCATGTTGGAACCGCTTCCTCTAAAAGGCCGACCTTGTAGGAAAGGGAGGAAACAATATGTATATCATACAAGAGCTCTAACACAGCGGACTATCCAAAGGGGGACACAGGTGGATAAATAATTCAACACTGCCACTACTGATCCAGGATATTTGAAGTGGGAGACTGAGAACTCCACAGTTATGACTTGGTTGGTCTTCTCCATGAAGCCTAAGATCAGTAGGAGGTTTATAGACAAGGAGACTACAAAGGGTAAGTGGGATAGTGTCGCCCGGACCTTTGATCGAGTTGGCGACTATGCAAAAATGTACCAAATCCACCAGAAAGTCACCAATATGAGACAGGGTGATAGGAGCATCTCTGACTACTACAACATTGTTATCAGCATGTGGCAGGAATATGATCACTACAAATACCTTTGACTGTCCAACTTTGAAGATGAAATTAAGGTCTACAAGAACCAGGAAGTTGAAAGGATTTTCTCTTTACTTGGTGGGCTCATTCCAAAGTATGAGCCCATTCGTCTGCAGATCTTAGGGAGGTCTCCCTTTCCATCTTTGGATGAAGTGTGTAGTTATTTGCAAAGGGAGGAAACCAAGAGAGCAACCATGGATACTGCACCATCAATGGAGCGATCTGCTCTTGTTTCTAGTTCCCACCGAGGCTGGAGAAGTGGGGGACAGACCAAGGGCCAAGTGGCCAACTCGTGGAGATCACCGTGAGAGATTTAAATGTGATCACTGTGGAAAATTGGGGCACACTAAGGACAGGTGTTGGGTCCTTCATGGGCAGCCCCCTGGTATGCATGGTGGATCACCTGGTGCCCGTGGTGGTAGGCGAGGGGGAGCCAGGGCCCAACTCTGTGACATCTGAGACTGAGACATCTGGACCACAGCTTGCTCTTGATATCCTCGAGTTGTAAATACCTTATTCTCTAGTTTATACTATATAGTGGCTCAAATGTTAAAAATGTTACAGGGTCAGTGGTTTGTATTAGAGTTATTGGATGGAAAGAAATTCCTCCTGGATCTGTTGAAGATAGAATTGAGCAGACTCTTAGGTTCTGTATAGTTGGATGTAAAATGTTCTAGAGTAATGCTTGACTAAAACCAAAAAACAAAATGGATACCTTTCTAACCATTACCAACAATAATTTTCTAACTATTCAACAATTGAATATTGTAACTAAAACTTTTCCTTCCCTAATCAAAATACTGGATTTTAGTAGAAATATAACAGTGCAGAAATTTTACTTCACTTTTCAACCACTGTTAGTTATTACTTATTGGTCCTTTCTTCTTAAAATATTGTACATTTTCTTTTTGATAATTAACAATTTATTCATAAATGAAAAATAAAAGTATATAAAAATACATGACAATACATAGTAACAATCCTTCCTGGAGGATCAGGCCTTGTTGAGCCTTGAGGCAGAGCCTTAAGCTTCAAGCGTCTCCCTTTCATTTCTGCGTTATTTTCATTATTTCACTGCTTCCACTGCATTCTTTTCCCAAAGCCTAATAGCCTTATGTTTCATGAAGAGGAATATTACACTTATATGATATATGCAGAGAAGCTTGAGGCTGAAAGAAGCACAGAGCATAAAAAATGGGAGTTGACAAATCCTGTTTCACTGGACGAGGGAAGTAGCTCAGTTGATACAGCCCTTAGAGATAATCCTGAGATCCATTATATTTATGTCTGTACAAAGGTTTGTGGAAGCTTCAACACCTCCCTTATTGCCAGCCAGTTTCATTGGCTTTGTTATTTCAATAAGAATTGTTCTTTTCTGATTGTTTTTGGGCCTCAATAATTTTGCGACTCCCTTGACCAATCCTGGCTCAGGGGATCTGGAAATTGAGTCCAAATGCATGAAAACGGTATTGCGTGATGATGCAGCTGATGCTTATGCACATATTTGAACTTTCATGTATATTTTCAGGCTGAGTCTGTAAGACCAGAAGTCAATCATGAGACAAACCTTTGAGGAAGAAGATGGACTAGTTTGAGTTTCTGAAGTTTTGTATTGAAATTTGTATCCTCTATACTGTGACAGATAATTTTATCCTCTCATGTATTTTGATTGGAGAGAGATGTTTAACCTGTATGGAAGTTGGCAACATTATTGGTGGAGCTTGTCAGCTATCATTTATTTAAGTGAATATTGGAGTTTCAAAAATATTTCTTTCATCTTGATACAATTCTCTAAGTACTTTCATTCACTCCCTGCTGCTCGAATTCCTCGATGAACCTAATCAAATCCCAACCAAAATGTGCTTTTGTTTGCCTGTTGTTACATTCTCCATCCCCAACCAAGAGAGGGAAATGGAGGGGTTGGAGAAGAACGTTGGTGTAGAAATGGATACAGCTAGGGGTGTCAAATTCCAGGCCGAAACAGGTGGACTGGCCCTGTAACCGACCGGGAAAACCTGAACCCAACCAAATGTTTGCAGGTTCATCTTTGGTTTGGATATTTAATAACTGGTAGAATAAAAAATGATTGAACCGGCCAAATTACCCGAATGAAACCAGAAACTGAATCATATCCAATAAAAACCCCAATAACAAACAGAAAAAAACCAGTGTTTTTTACTAGTTTTAAAGTTATTTAATGTAGGGGTAATCATATAATTTTACATGGATAATGGCAGTTTTTGAAAATGACATAATAATAAATCATTTTTAACTTATTTTGAAAACCATTATTTATACATGACTAAAATAACATTTGAGAATAAGGGGGGACAAAAAATAAGTTATAATCTTGTTCTCGCATAACTTTTTTATTGTTATATAGGTCCTACTCTATCCCATTCTACGAGGGGGGAGGACTATTAGTAAGATGGACTTTTAACGCTCCACACTATACCAAGTGCACTAGGCACTTATTCATATATCTTCTCTCCTCTTTTATCATTAATATTTTAATGGGAAGCAGTTTTTTGTACGGGAGTGTGGCCTACGCCATCACTCCCATGTGTCTATCTCTTTCCTCCTTAAAATAAGGGGGCAGAGGTGTCTTTTCGCGTGGGGAGGAGAGAGACAGACTCATGGGAGTGTTGGCGTAGGTTGCACTCCTGAACAAAGATCTTTTTCCCCATTTTAATATATATATATATTGGAATTGGAAGCTTTTATATATATGTTACTTTTATAGGAGGGGGGGGGAGGGAGGGAAAAGATACCAGCTAAAAGACTCGAACTCGAGACCTCCTGATGAGCATGGGCATGAAGTGCACCACAGCTCACCAAGTGCACTAGGCAACTGTTCATAGTCTTATATATATACTTTGATACCTATAAAAGCAATCATCTATCGTATTATTAGTATATCTATATATGTGCCCATGTTATTTTTACGTAAACTTTCAGCTACCCTCATGGATCTTTGGAAAAACTCATTTCCTGAGTATTTTTTTAAATGAGGTTGAGATTCTTCTTAAGATTGATTGTATCTTATCTTTTGTCTTTTTCCTTTGGTCAATGAAGATTGACCAAATCAACTAAACATCTTTTAAGTTCCTCCTAACTAATCCAGACTTGACTTGGATAGGAATAGGCCGTGACCAATAAAGGATCTCAAATCGGTTTCTTTTAAACCTTATCTTTGGTTTAAGGAAATGTCATTGTGCAACCCCTTATATATGTATGTAATCTCACATAATCTCTCTCATCTCTCTCCTCTCTTATCATTAATATTTTAAACCTTTCTATATATTGCTTTGATGCCTATCAAAAGCAATCATCATGTTAGTATATTTGATAATGTTTGTGCCTGTTGCGTCAAGAAATCGTCGAGCGGTCCTGCGAGTGCCGTCACCTGCAAGTGGACCAAAGGGGTCAACAGAGAGAACCGGTGTGGTTCCGGCCTAGGGCTCTCCGATGCCAAAGTTAGATCTCCCGGCGCAAACAGATGAATAATGATTATTCAGTATGAGTTTAGATATCCCCTATGGGGTTGTGTACCTTTGCCTTTTATAGTAGCATATGGCGGTGTGGAGAGTCCCCGTTCGATTGACGATTGTGCCGTTGAGTGGATAGAGGCCCTGGGTAACGGGGCTCTATCCTGATTGGCCATCTCCCCGCGGGAGGGAGTGTCCTGGTGGCATCAGGATCCTTGGTGGATAGATATCCGCGTGTGGTGATAACGTCCTTGGTGCTTGAATCCGTCTGGATGACGTGACCTCTAAGGGTCTAGAGTCCTGGTAGTGACATGAGTCTTAGCGATACGATCGGGGTCGTAGATGGGTGGCCCCCACCTCGGTGCCCATGATCTGCGCTGGGTGAGGCCGCGCCCGGTGAGGAGGCGCGCTGGGTGAGGCCGCGCTGGTGAGGCTGTGAGGAGGCCGCGCTCGGGTGAGGCCGTGAGGAGGCCGCGCTGGGTGAGGCCGCGCCCGGATGTGTGGCCGCGCCGAGTAGTGGCCGCCCCGAATGGTCTTGGGACTCGGTTCGTTCCCCTTGGCTATGGGGCAGGTCGTCTATGACACGTGGCGGTCGTTGATTGGCCCTGTGAATATTGGATGTATCATTTGCCCCCCACTCTCTTGGGATAGGATGTCCAAGAGAGTAGGTGTCTTTGCATAGTGAGGGGTCCGCTGCGAATAAACTTTCCTATGGGGTTTGCCCGTAAATCCACTAATGAGGTAGGAGAGGTTGGGGGTTCAAACCTTACCTCCTACACTTTTTCTTTTTGTTTTTTGTGGGTATATGTTCCTTCCTCTCCCTTCTTCTTTCACTTCTCATTTCTCTTTCTTACATTTTGTCTTCCCTTTTGCTCTCCTTTAATTCTCCCTTTTTGTCTTTTGTCCTCTTTTTGGTGCCCACCATGTGTTTGTTTTTGGGTCACCTCCACTAGTATCCACTTTGCTTGATTTTGGGGTCCTTGTGCTTGGGTTGTGTTCTCTTGGTGCCTTGGTTTGCTTGGAAAGCTTGAGTGGTGCTTGGCTTGAGTGCCTTGCCTCTTGTGACCTCTATTCCTTGGTTGTGCCTAGTGGTGTGGCTACGTCATCGCCGTGTGCTTGTCCTTCCGGCGGCGCGATCACCTTTTTTCTGAGGTACATCGATTCTAGCCCTCCTTTTTCTTTTCTTTTTTTTTTTTTTGTTTGGGGTGTCTCCTCGAGGCCGCGCTTGCGGGGTGTGGCCGCAGTGAGGCCGCGCCTGCTGGTGCGGCCACGGTGAGGCCGCGCCCCGCGGGTGTGGCCGCGCCCGGCGGGAGTGGCCGCGGTGAGGCCGCGCCTGCGGGTGTGGCCGCGGTGAGGCCGCGCCCGCGAGTGTGGCCGCGCCCGCGGTGAGGCCGCGCCCGCGGTGAGGCCGCGCCCGTGGGTGAGGCCGCGCCTGCTGGTGCGGCCGAGGTGAGGCCGCGCCTGCGGGTGTGGCCGCCTGGCGGCGCTGGGTGGCCATGCCTAGGTGTGGTCCACGCCTTGCCGGTGATGCCGCGCCTATGGTGGCCGCGGCGTGGGCGTGATGGACCCTCGCTCTTCTTCCCTATTCCTCCTCTTGTATGTGATGGATCTGCTGTTTATATTTTGCAGGTGACCTTCCTTTCCTTTTTCTTGCCAGCTTCAGGGAGATTGCTTTCTCGAGTAAGTAGTTCGTTCCCCTCTTGTCCTTCATGTCGTTCCCGGGTGACCTTGGCCCTGCTTCTCGGGGTTGGATCTTTGAGGAGCGTTCCCCGGATCGCTCTTCTTCGTGGGTACTCCGCCCTCTATACCCTCCCCTAGTGATATCGATGGACGAGTGGGACCTTCTAGTGTCTCCGGTCCCCGTAGGGATCGTCGACCCTCGGGCGGCATCCTCATGCCGGTCCTGGCGATAGGTTAGGCCCTGTTGCTAGCATCTTGTCACCCTCGACTTGGTTTCCCTCGTGAGGAGTTTCATATTCCCGCCGAGGTCATGTTGCGTGCTCCTGGGCCTAGCGAGTATGCCTTCTCTCATCGTGCGGGGGGAGATCTGCCTCTACCGTTCATTTTTCCTCCAGGGCCTTCGCCTTCCTATCCCTCGCTTTGTCGAGTTGGTGTTAGAGCATTGGCACCTCACCCCTGGGCAGGTGTTGCCCAACTCTTGGAGGGTGATCTTGGGTTTCTATGTCTTCTTCGCCGCTTTGGGCGTGCCACTTGTTCCCCTGTTCTCCCACTTTTATCGTTGAAGAAGGGGAACCATGGATGTTATCACTTTGCTCGCCTCGTGCTCAAGGGGCCCCATGCCTCTGTGGAGCTTCTCACGGGGATCACTAGCAACGTGAAGTATTGGAGGGATCGCTTCTTTTTTGCCACGGTCCCCCGATGCCCACTACGGACCGTTAGGGAAGTTATTGACCTCAAAAGGGTCAATCAGGGGCTTGAGCTGAGTGATTTTGAGGGTGACTCCCTCAAGCTGTGCCTGGGTCGCGATCCGTTCCACGTCCAGGAGTTGGACTCGGAGGCCTTCCTGTCTCTCTGGAAGCTGAGTCCTGGTAAGAGCATTGTCTTTTGTACTTGATTGGCATGTTGGTATTTGAATGTATGTGTCATCTGATTGGTTGGCCGATCTATGCAGTGGATACGCGTCCGGACTTCAGTTTGCTTCGCGGCAATCTACGGAGGAAGGCCGCTTCTCAGGGTGGTCCATCTGCTGGAGTGACCGATGTTAGTGGTGCTTCTGCGCCTGTGGTTGTTGGAGCGAAGCGGAAGGGTGGACCAGGACATGCCCGCGTGACGAGCTCTGGCGTGCGGGTCCTCCTTCCCCGTACTTCTCCTGGTGACCGTGGCGTTCCAGGCTCTGTGCCTCTGCCTCCCTCTGTTGTTCCTTCTGATTCTTCTGTATTGCCCCTTTCCAGGGGGAAGGGTGTGAGTTCTTCGGGCGGTCCTGCCACTGATCTTCCCACACTGGGTGAGTCCCTGGTGATCACCTTGGGCGTGCCGGAGGGCTCGACCTTGGCTGAGGCCGGCGTATCGCGGGAGTGGGTGGATAGGGGCAGGCTCCCTACCGCGAGGATGGCCTTGCAGAGGCTTAGCGATGCTTGTCTGGCCCAGACCCTCTACCATGACATGGCTTCGGTGAGTTATTCCTTTACTGTCTCCTCATGTCCATTGCTCCATTTATTTTTACACTATTTTATTTCTTGCCATGTTGATTGTAGGTCCATCACCGTATTGTTGAGGCGGTGCTTCGACTGGAGGGTCACGCTTCTCGTGAGGTGCGGATCTGACACACCTGCGTGGCGTGGAGAGGGAGCTCCGGGTCGGTCGATGCCCGTGAGAGGGCCGAGGCGACGCGCAGAGGGTGTCGGGAGCTCATTGTGGCGTCGGGAAGCTCCTAGAGGTGTCCGAGGAGCTGCGTGTGACTTCTTGGCGTGCGGCCGAGAGCTCGGCTAGGGTTCTTGCTTTGGAGGAGGAGCTTCATTCATTGAGGGGAAGGCATGAGGTGGAGTGGCATCTGCAGTGAGCGAGCTGTGGTGAGTTCCAGGCATCCTCTGTGTTCTCGACACTGTTCGCGCAGTTCAGCCCGCCTATGAGGGAGGGGTCCGGGACTTAGCCGCTTGTGTCTGGAGGTGACCCCGACTATGACTTCTCTGTCTCGGGGTTCTCTCGAGTTTTCGGCGCTTCCGGGTGGCTGGGGTGGAGAGCGCTCGGTGTCGAGGTGGAGGCTGCCCTGCTCGAGGGGTGTCTGCTGCACGTCCTCCGAGGCGGACATGATGTCTCAGTGGGTCGGAGGTGACCCACCACTCGTGATCCATTGACCTTACGATCGTCCCGATCCTGTAGACGTCTCCACCTTTTTCCTTTTTTGAACTTGAATTGTAACTACTATGACTTTTCTATGTGATCGCTTTTGCTTTTCTTTGATTGCCTTGTCGCTGGGTGATTATTTGCGCGTTGATGCTCTCTGACCCTTTATAGTTAACGCCTTAGGCGTAGAGCCTCAATGGTGGCATGGCGCCTTAGGCATGAAGCCTCAGTGTTGGCATGTTGCCTTAGGCTTGAAGCCTCGGTGTTGGCATGTCGCCTTAGACATGAAGCCTCAATGTTGGCATGTTGCCTTAGGCACGAAACCTCGGAGTTGGCATGTTGCCTTAGGCACGAAGCCTCAGTGTTGGCATATCGTCTTAGGCACAAAGCCTCGATGTTGGCATATCGCCTTAGGCACGAAGCCTCGATGTTGGCATATCGCCTTAGGCACGAATCCTCAGTGTTGGCATGTTGCCTTAGGCACGAAGCCTCAGTGTTGGCATATCGCCTTAGGCACGAAGCCTCGATGTTGGCATATCGCCTTAGGCACGAAGCCTTAGTGTTGGCATGTTGCCTTAGGCACGAAGCCTCAGTGTTGGCATCTCGCCTTAGGCCTGAAGCCTCGATGTTGGCATGTTGCCTTAATGTAGTGGCCGTGATTCGATTGAGTGGTAGGAGAAGACAAGTATTCTTGCAACATTTCTTTATTTTGATGAAATTCACATTGTCTTTGATGTCGTCTCTACGCTACTCCTCATCGCTATCGCTTCGTTATCACTACCACTACTTGCTATGCTTCTCTTGGTAGTACTTCTTGGATGTTCGAGTTCAGTGACGGTCTACCTTCTTGCCCCTGGAGTCTTCAAGCAGTAAGTCCCAGGCGTATCCGCTTGGAGACTATGTAGGGTCCTTCCCGATTGGGTGACAACTTCCCGCCTTCCGTGGCTGCGATGCACTTGCCCTCCGTAGTACTAAATCTCCCTGGTGGAATAGCCTTTCCTTGACCCTGGCGTTATAGTACGGCGATGCGTTCTTGGTAGGCGACGTTCCTTAGTAGTGCTCTTTCGCGGACCTCATCTATAAAGTCTAGGTTCGCCCAGTCCGTCGACATAAGTGCGTTCATTGAAGTGCAGAACCCTATGGGACATAGCGCAGACCTCTACCGGCGCCAATGCTTCAGTGCCATATGCTAGGCGGAATGGGCTCTCTCCTGTGGGCGTCCGCACTGTAGTTCGGTATGCCCACAGGACGCTTGGTAGCTCTTCTACCCACTTGCCTTTGGCTCCTTCTAGCCTTTTCTTGACTCCTTCCAGTAGCGTTCTGTTGGTGACCTCCACCTGACCATTGGCACTGTGGGTATGCTACGACACGAGCCGATAGTCGATGTTGTAGTTGTGAGAATGCTTGGAATTTAGGGTTGTTGAATTATTTTCCATTATCCGAGATGAGGATCCGTGGTACCCGAACTTGTAGATGACGTCATCGCGGACGAACTTCTCCATCTCTGTCTCTGTTATCTTGGCCAAGGGTTTAGCTTCAACCCACTTGGTGAAGTAGTCGATCGCGACGACCGGTACTTTCGTTTCCTGGTGCTGCGGTGAAGTTGCCCAAGATGTCTAGTCCCCACATGGCAAAAGGTATGGGGTTGAGGATTGATGTCGACTTGGTGGCGGGTAGATGGGGTCTTGGGCGAACAACGACATTGCTCGCACTTCTTGGCATATTGGATGGCCTCCTCTTGCATTCGTGGCGTGTATAGTCCCTGGCGGAGGATTTTGTAGGCTAGGGCTTGTCCCCCATGTGGCTTCCACATATCCCCTCATGGACTTCGGCTAGGGCGTACTCGCCCCCTTGGGTCCTAGGCACCGGAGTAGTGGTGTGTTGCCCCGCTTATGCAGCCCGTCTAGGACGGTGTACTTTGCAGCTCTCATCTTGATCTTCCTTGCTTCGGCCTTGTCTTACGGTAAGACATCGTTCGGAGGTAGTTGAGTAGAGGGTCCATCCGGCTAGGTCCCTCCAGTGATCTCGTTAACTGCTTTTCCTTATACGTTGGCTCATGCGGGATCTCCACATAAGTGCGCTAGCCAAATTTCGGAGTTCCTCATTGGCTAGCCTGGATAGGGCATCGCGGCGGCGTTCTCCTCCCGGGAACTCGAACCATCTCAAACTTCTCGAAACCCTCGATTAATGCTTGAGCGCGTGCTAGGTATGATGCCATCCTCTCATCTTTTGCCTCATACTCTCCATTCACCTGATTCACCACGAGCTGGGAGTCGCTCCGGGTGGATAGGTGTGTGACTTGGATGGCTTTGGCCACCCGGAGTCCAGCTAGTAATGCCTCGTACTCTGCTTCATTATTGGATGCTTGGAAGGTGAACCGAAGAGCATATTGGATACGAAATCCCTCGGGGCTGGTTAATATGAGCCAGCGCCGCTTTCTGCCGCATTGCTCGACCCGTCCCACGAACATGTCCCACGATCCGTGATCCTTCTCTTCGGGCTCCCCTGTTTGTGACTCGATCTCGACTGGGTACATTCTGCAATGAATTCTGCAAGAGCCTGGCCTTTGATGGCTGTCTTTGGTTGGAACTTGATGTCATGCTCACTTAACTCCACCGCCCATGCTATCAATCGTCAGGAGACGTCCGGCTTGTGCAATATCTTCTTCAAGGGTAGGTCTGTGAGGACCTGATGGTATGGGCTTGGAAGTATGGTCGTAGCTTCCTGGCTGCCATTACCAATGCATAGGCTACCTTCTCGATCCTAGTGTACTGGTCTCTGCATCGATCAGGACATGGTGACGTAGTAGATGGGCCTCTGGACTTTGTCTTCTTCCTTCAGCGATCTATGCCGACCGCGGGGGTGGCGGCCGGGTAGAGCCGCAACTCTTCGTTAGGTTCGGTCGCCCAAGCGGTGGGCTCTCTAGGTACTCCTTCAATTCTCCGAACGCCTTTTGGCACTCTTCCGTCCATGTGAAGTCCTTAGGGCTTTGGAGGTTCTTCAATGTTTTAAAGAATGGTAAGCACTTATCACCTGATCGTGACACGAACCTGGAAAGGGCGGCGACCCTTCCATTCAACCTCTGCACTTCCCCGATCGTTCGAGGAGGTGCCATCTCTTGGATGGCCTTGATCTTGGATGGGTTAGCTTCTATTCCACGTGAGACCATGAACCCCAGGAATTTTCCGATGTTACACCAAGGCGCACTTTGCGGGGTTTAGCTTCATCCGGTTCCTCCTCGATCTGTGAATGCTTCCTCTAGGTCGGTCAGGTGTTGGTTGGTGTGGACGCTTTTTACGAGCATGTCATCCACATATACCTCCATGTTGCGCCCGATCTGCTCCTCGAACATCTTGTTGACCATTCTCTGGTAGGTGGCCCCTGCATTCTTTAACCCGAACGGCATGACGTTATAGCAGTAGTTCTCTTTGTCCGTTCGGAATGCGGTGTAAGACTCATCCTCCTCATACATGAGGATCTGGTTGTATCCGGAGTAGGCGTCCATGAAACTCAGCATCTCATGGCCGGCGGTGGCGTCGATCAGTAGGTCGATCCGGGGCAGTGGATACTCATCTTTTGGGCATGCCTTGTTCAAGTCGGTGTAGTCGACACACATCCTCCACTTCCCACTTGGCTTTGGTACCATGACCACGTTGGCGAGCCAGGTTGGGAACTTCTCCTTTCTGATGAACCCTGATTGGCTTAACTTCTCGACCTCCTCCTTGATTGCTGCTTGTCGGTCGAGGGCGAAGTTACGCCGCTTCTGTTGAACGGGCTTCCTGGTAGGGTCGACATGTAGTCGGTGTTCCGCTATGGAACGTGGTATTCTGGCATGTCGGAGGTCGACCATGCGAAGACATCCATGTTCGCTTGGAGGAGGTGTCCAAGCCCTTCTTCTCGCTCCTTGCTTAGCGAGCCGACTAACGACCTTGGAGGGGTCGTCTGGTGAGGGCCATGGGATGAGGTCTTCCACTGGCTTTCCCCTTCTCTGTCAGTTCATCTCTCAGTCGTCACCGATCATGCTCTCTAGGCGAGTGCCATTCCACGGGTGTTGCCATTATTCTTTTTCATGAAGGTGGCGTAGCACTCCCTTGCTTTCTTCTGATCTCCTCGGACTTCGCCTACCCCTACCCCGTTCTCGGTGGGGAACTTCATCTTCAGGTGAAGTGGTGATATGACTCCTCTAAGGGCTGTTAGTGATGGTCGCCCTAAGAGGCCGTTGAAGGACACCACGGACTTGACTACCATGAAATTTACCATGATGGTTACTTGTTGAGGGTGTACCCGAAGGTGACGGGTAGCTCTATGGTACCTCGATGGAGGCGGTGGCACTGAGAATCCATGGAGATAAGTGGGCTCTGGTTTGAGCTGGTCGTCCCCGAACCCGAATTGTCGATAGGCGTCCAAGGAGAGTACGTCAACGGACGCCCCTGTGTCTATCAGTACCACGTATGCAGGTCGATTGGCTACCTCCACTGTACTACCAGGGCATCTTCATGCGGGAAGTTTAGTCCTTCAGGTCTTCATCCGAGAAGGAGATCACCGCCTCGATCTTGGCTATCTTCTTTGGGCTTCTCTGCCACTCCCACGAACCTGGCATGAGCTTTAGCTTTTTCGGTGGACTCTTGCCCTGGTCCTCCAAGTATGGTGAGGATAGGAGGTCCCTTGGTGCCACTAGGTTCTGTGGCATCTCTCCGCTCTTCTGGGCGGTCTCTCTCTCGATCTGTTCTTCTTTCTTCTCTTCTCGGCTCCACTCTGTCTCCGTCGCGACCTCTATCTCCTTAGCCTGAGCGGTTGTCACGTCTCCCCTTCACATACTTGTTCAAGCTTCCTGCTTTTACCAGTTGTTCTATCTCTCTCTTCAATTGATAGCACTCCTCTGTGTCGTGCCCATTCTCTTTATGGAAGAGACAATATTTGTTAGGGTTTCGCTTCTCGCGCCGTGCTAGCATGGGTCGTGGCCAATGGAGTAGGTCACGGTCCTGGATCTCGCATGAGTATCCGGGACCTGGTGGTGTTCGAGTGGTGTGAACTCAGGGGTGCTTGCCCTCTCGCTTCTCTCGGGCGCGATCTGTCCTCCTAGATGGGCGGTCGCTCTTCTCTTGTCGGCGCTCTGTCCTCGACCTCTTACTCTCATTGCGGTCATCAGGTGCTGACCTCTTGTTGTCCTGTGGCTTGGCCTCGATTATTTTTGTTCTAGCTTGTAGTACCTCGGCCATATTCGCAAACTCGTTGCACCGCTCCAGGAGTTCTTTCATAGTCCTGGTCTCGTGACGTGCCAGGTCCTTGATCAAGTCCAGGTCCCTAATACCTCCTGCTAGGGCTGCATGCTGTGTCTGGTCATCCAAGTCTCGAACCTCCAGGGACTCCTTGGTGAACCTGGTAACGTATTCCCGAGAGATTCCCAGGTTACGTACCACGTTTAGTAGATTGACGGTGGTCTTCTTACGCTTGTTGCTTTGGAAGCGGGTGACGAGCTCGCATAGCTCGCGAACGAGCCTATAGATCTCGGTCGTAGCACGGAGAACCATGATGTGGCTGCTCCCTTGAGGGACGCAGGGAATGCCCGAAAGGATACCACGTCCGACCCCCCATACAGCGTCATCATGCCATTAAAGTAGTTGATGTGGTCATTAGGGTCGGTGGTACCCTGTAGAGTTCAAAGGTGGGTAGTCGAAACCTGGAAGGTAGTGTGGGTGACATGATCTCTGCGAGAAGGGGTGTTGTCCAGGTATGGAATGTGTCTCGCCTTTGGTCTGCTTCTTCAACCCTTCCGACTTCTCATCCAGGTCGCGGAGTCTTTGATCGAGCTCCTCGTCCCGTGTCTCGCCCCCACGCCTAGCCGGACGTTCGCTGCGACCCGTTCACGCTCTGTCTCTGGATGTCCCCTCCCGCCTTGAGTGTTGGCGGGATGGTGAATGGTCATGCCGTGATGAACCTGTCGTGAAGGTGAGGGGCTTTCTTCTCTGTAGGTCCGGCTTCGTGTGGTATGTGACTTTCTTCCGGTCGTCAGTCGAACACGGACCTCCGGACCGATCTCTGCGGGCTAGACACCCTCGCCTTGGGTGTTGGCGTCCTCCCACGTTCGACCGTGGCGAGAGGTCTCTTGTTCTCTGGGATCTTGGGAAGGCTCCCCGCGCGAGTGGGGGTTGCCTGTCGCGCAAGTCTCTCGATCTCGCGCCCCTGGGAGATGATCTCCTAGGGTTTGGCTCTTGTTGAGGTATGGACTCCACCCTTCTGCTGGTGAAGTCCTCCAACGGTGAGATGTCGACGCGCATCGAGGTATTCTCGAAAGAGTCGTTGTTCATCGAGGATCGTCGTTGCGGTCGTTGATCGACCCACGTGGCTGGAGCATTGGGGTCGGTGTCACCTCCACCACCACATCGTTGGCCTCGTCATTGTTGGGCTCGCGATCACGAGGCTGGTCATTAAGGGGGATCTCCTCCTCCAGAGGGACATGGTCCTGGTCGTTGGCTCTGCGGCGAGAGCACTCTGGGGGTGGTGATCCATTCCTTGCTCCGTTGTTGGTGGTGGTAGTCTTCCTTCGTGCCATTGAATGAGTATGGAAGCGAGCTAGTAGTCAGTAATGGCTAGCGTCGTTCCCACGACGGCGCCAATCATTGCGTCAAGAAATCGTCGAGCGGTCCTGCGAGTGCCGTCACCTGCAAGTGGACCAAAGGGGTCAACAGAGAGAACCGGTGTGGTTCCGGCCTAGGGCTCTCCGATGCCAAAGTTAGATCTCCTGGCGCAAATAGATGAATAGTGATTATTCAGTATGAGTTTAGATATCCCCTATGGGGTTGTGTACCTTTGCCTTTTATAGTAGCATATGGCGGTGTGGAGAGTCCCCGTTCGATTGACGATTGTGCCGTTGAGTGGATAGAGGCCCTGGATAACGGGGCTCTATCCTGATTGGCCATCTCCCCGCGGGAGGGAGTGTCCTGGTGGCATCAGGATCCTTGGTGGATAGATATCCGCGTGTGGTGATAACGTCCTTGGTGCTTGAATCCGTCTGGATGACGTGACCTCTAAGGGTCTAGAGTCCTGGTAGTGACATGAGTCTTAGCGATACGATCGGGGTCGTAGATGGGTGGCCCCCACCTCAGGTGCCCATGATGCTGCGCCTGGGTGAGGCCGCGCCCTGGTGAGGAGGCCGCGCTTGGGTGAGGCCGCGCCTGGTGAGGCTGTGAGGAGGCCGCGCCTGGTGAGGCTGTGAGGAGGCCGCGCCATGGTGAGGAGGCCGCGCCTAGGTGAGGCCGCGCCCCGGATGTGTGGCCGCGCCCGAGTAGTGGCCGCCCCCGAATGGTGCTGGGACTCCGGTTCGTTCCCCTTGGCTATGGGGCGGGTCGTCTATGACACGTGGCGGTCGTTGATTGGCCCTGTGAATATTGGATGTATCAGTGCCTATACTAATTTTAAATGGGATTAGAGCTACCCTCATGGATCTTTGGAAAAAACTCTTTTCCTCAGGATTTTTTTTAAATGGGTCAATGATAAAGCGTGTGTTGGTATCATTGGGATTAGATATCTGTTTTTCATAAGTGGTGAGGTGGTCATTTTGCCCCTATGTTGACTTGGGTGGTACACTCGTCCATAGAAAATTTTTTCTCCTATTCTTATTCATGACTCTTGAGCAAGGAGGGAATAAGTTTCATGCGCATTACATAAGGTCCAGATTGCCATGGCAGTGTCAGATATTAACTTGGCTGAAAGCCCATTTCTCGGGATGTATCTTTTCCATTGGTCAATGAAGATTGACCAAGTCAACTAAACATTTTATAAGTTTTTCAAATAAATATTAATTTCGACTAAAAATATAAAGGGAAAGAGAACTCCATCCAGCCATGCAGCGCACGCTACCCCTACACCTTGACATAGGGGGGCGTGCAAAATGACCATCGTACTTTCTTAGAACCCCAGAAATGACTAGAGGTGTGGTGGTCATTTCACGCACCCCTATGTCAGAGTGGAAGAGCGGCGTGTCTGGCGCGATCAGGTGGTGTTCTTTCTAATGAATAGCACCATATCAGATGAGATAAGGAAACCTTTCATCCTTTCTCTCCTCGAAATCCATAAACAAGCTGAAATGCATACACCTCATTTTAGGCAGTGTCTCTAATAGATTGATTGGGTTTTGTATTGTGATTTTCTTGTAATCGTAATCTTCTTACCTTTTTAATATAAATCATTTTCCCAATGAGGATAAGTACGTACTGTTATTTAACATATGTATTTGAAAATTGTGCAAGACAACAATAGCTTTTGATAATTATATAATGATAAGTTATGTTTAAATTATTTTTGTGACCCTGTTGTACCCTAACTTAAAGAACTTTTGAAAAATAAAATAGTGGACAATTAAAATAAAGTGTCAAGTTCTAAGTACACCTATAGAGGTGTCATTTAGACAATCCTGAAAAAAAAATAAAAATCAGGTGGTCAATCACAAAAAGGGTCCTATAAATAGTTGATACACAAACAAAGTTCATAAAACTCCTATGCCCTTCCATTTCTATTTTTGTTTCCAATGAAAGCACATGTATAATTTCTATTGGAGCTTATTCATTTAATAAAATCAACTATGAACCGGCCGGATGGACCGGTGTCCGAGTTAAACTATTCCATACGACCTTAATGTAAACTATTAAATATCTCGAGTGGGACTGGAGACCACTCTTGTACGGTTGTACGTATTACGTACACTCCCACCTGCTTGTAGTACTTTAGATACACATTTGATGTGGCAGCCTACACATACGCTACATCGGAATACCCGAAAGCCCTTGACTGCCACGTCGGATCGGATCTTCTCGGATTTGCTCTCTTTTTCGTTAATCCCACGTCGATTTTTATAATCTGAAATTCTGATGATAAAAGATCCAAAGTTCAAAAAACAACAGTTTATGGTGTGAACAGAATACACACAGAGCTTGACTTACACGTTACACCCCTTTCTCCCTCTTCTCTTCTACGAAATATTTTTTAGTGGTTTTGAAACACTTCATATGAGGGCGGTTTCCTATCTCTCTCTCTCCGTTATAATTATGACTCTTCTATGCTTTTTTCCTTTTCTCCTTCCCTTCCTTCGCCATATCTTAGGGGCCACACATTGAAAAGAGACTTCGTGGTGGGGTTTAAATTTATCAAATTTCTCTGTGGTTGTTGTTTTTGTCATCACAGTCTCCTCCCTTTAGGTTTTATCTGTACTTCTTTGTCGGAAGATGGATATTTTTTGTGTTTCCTCGTCTGCTCCGGTGCTCGATCTACTGGATTGAATTGATTGAAGCTCTTTCCTCTATATATTCAACTCAAATTCGTTTCCCCCTGCCTGCATTCTCAGTTTGAGGTTTTGCTGACGAAAAGAGGGTCTTCTGTTCAAGTATTTCTTGCGGATGGCTGAGGGAAGCAGGAGATACGCCTTGAATCAACCGTTAGGTCAGCTTTTATTGTATTTTCTTTATTACGATGGCTATACGTAGCTTTTAATCCAACTATCCAAGTTTTTTTTGGAGTTCGGAGGGGAGGAGAGGGGTGGGGAGGTGGGGCTGGGGAAGGGGTTCGTTGTTGGACAAGAGGATTTCTTTCCCATAAATTTATTATGAAAAAATTTAGTGAATTTGAAGGGGGGCGGGATTTGTGTTGGTGACGCATTGAATGATTATAAATGGGGAAAATGTTAGTAATGAATTGTGGTTTTGATTTTTTTGTCTTTTTTTTACAATAATAATGAAGAAGAAGACTACGAAGACGATGCTTTCGTACATGCTCCCATTGGCCAACACGTGCATGGAAGCTCTAGCAGCCTAGATAGCAATCTTTTTCCCATAAATTTATTCTGAAAAATTTTAATGAAATTTGGATGGTGTGTTGGAGATGAATTGAGATATAAATTGAATTGTGGTTTTTATTTATTTATTTATTTTTGTCTTTTTTTACAATAATAATGAAGAAAAAGACTATGAAGATGATGATGATTGATGTTGGTTCTTCGTATTGGGCCCAAATTCAATTTGAACAGTTGGACGTTAATTCGGTTGGCAAGTGGGGCTTACGCTACATACAGTAGTTAATTAGAATACTAATTCGATGAATCAAAGAAAGAAAATAATGTCTCTGTTCACTCTGTGCTCTATCCTCTGTCCTATCTCCTCAGCAATCACAGATTTTTTAATCTATTGGGTCATTGTGTGTAGAGTGATCATGTGACTGTGACGCTGTACATGACATGGGGACAATATTATAATCGTCATTGCATAATGGGGTTTGATTTAATGTATCTGCGATAGATTGGGCCTAGTATGTGATAGGTTAAAGGGCTAGATTTAATGCGTTTCATCAATTCTGAAATTTTTGGTGTATCGGTTAAACGCCTAACATTTGATATCAGAGTCAGACACCATATCACCAAAGTGAGAGCTACCTAGAGTGAAGGCCGCTGAAGACGACGGCTGAGGACAAAAATGATCAAAAGATGAACTTATACATAATATCAGTGAATTTTCGACCTTTCATTCACTCCTCCCTTAAAAAATATCTCTCGTCTCTTCAGGTTTTTATTAGTTCCAGTTAACAAGAATTCAATCTTTCTTACTATCAGGAGATATGGTTAGGATTATATCTTCACTCATCTGGATTTAATATGAATGAAAGATTTAGATATAGTAGTGATCAATTGGGTATTTAATTTGTTTATGGATTATTAAGGCCTGATTTGGTAAGATTTCTATTTCAATTTCAGGGGGTGATTTCTATTTCTGAAATTGTTTGGTTTGATTTTTGCACCTTATTTCAATGAAATAGAAATCAAGTGAAACAGAAATTTTGAAATAGCTAGGAGCTGTTTCAGAATTTCTATTTCATTTGATTTAGCACTCTTGCTCTTGAATGAACACATGGTTAATTTTATGGGCAAAGTAGTAATTTCATGTTAAAAATAAAACACCACCCTTCTTCTCCTAATGGTCTCACCATCACCACCCCACTCCCACCATTGCCACCGCCACCGCCACCGCCACTGCCACCACCACCACCCCGCTACCACCACCACCACCACTACCCTGCCATCACCATCACCGCCACCGCCACCACTGCCGCTGCCACTGTTACCGCCGCCGCCACCACTACCCCCACTACTTCCACGTCACCACCACCATCCTTCCCAAAGAAATATAGAGAATCTATTCTTAGAAGTTGAACTATCAAATGGATTTTTTTATTCTTGAAATATTTCATATTGATACAATCAAAACAATTTCAATTTTTTGACAAAAAATCTATTTGTTGACTATTTCAAGAAATCGATCCAAAATTGAAATTGAAATCATACCAAATTAAGCCTAAGTTTGAGTTAAATTTTTGAGAGGGTGTTTATGTTACGTGAATACATGTCTCTCCCCTCTTGTTGCAAGGATTATATCGTCGATATGGGTGAATAATAGTTATTTAAACTGATTTATACTCTTTAAATTGCTTGCGTGTTATGAATAATAAGCCGAGACGCCACGGCTTCATTTGTAAGGCCAATCTATTTTCCTATTTTCTCTCAACCTCAATTTCTATCTCCTTCCCTATATTTTTTCCCCATATTTTCTCTCTGCTTCTAACTCTTGTACTTGTATTAGTTTAGTCATTTAAATTAATTAATTAATTAAAGATGTCATTTTAGAGCAAAAAGGTATCATATTATTATTGAGAACGAATGCACAACTACAAGGAAGAAACCGAACAAACAATCACACACAATATTTACGGATATCTACATCCACCTCACAAAGTGATCCGGCCCTTACTTGTGTTTAAGATTTTCTCACAAGATATTATACAGGAAACCCTAATCCCCACAATTATAATTTTACCACTATAAGTGACTCAAAATCTGATTCAATTACAAATACAAACCTAATAATAATTATATGAAGCTACAGAATACAAGGCGTAAATCCCAACAACTATCACCATCTAAGACAACGAATGAGATGGGGTGGGGCTGCCTAAATCATGCCCCATTGGGTTTTGGCTTTGTTTGGGGACGGTGTAAATGCCATTTCCGCCCTTCTTTTCCTTTTTCTACAAAGAAATATCTAGAGAGAGAGAGAAGATGATTCTATATCTATGAGGTAAAGATTGAATCACAATTATGACTCTCATTGTTTAGGTTAGTATGAAACTTATCATTAATTAGTTCTTAGATTCAAATGATTCAACCTTTTTTCATTGTGACTGTGACATGCCAAAATGGGAACAATAGTGGAGGTTCTTAGGTGAATCGTTATCCCCTCCAATTCGCTGCCTGTTTCAATTCCTCCAATTCCTCACATAAGAACGGAAATGACCACCTTACCCCCTGTTGAACACACTGCCCAAGGTGGGGTAGGGTGGTCATTTTTGCTCATATGTGAAGAATTAGAGAAAATTGAAACGGGCAGCGAATTGGAGGTGACAATTATTCGTTCTTAGGCACATCACAATGGTTGTACGTCGACGTAAGTCGTGATCTAAGGGTGTTAAACGGTTCGGTTCGGTTTAAACCGTTTAAGTAAACGGTTTCAATTTTAAAACCATAACTGAACCATTTATTAAACGGTTTCACGGTTCTGATAAACGGTTTCAGCTTGATTTTGGTACCTTTATATACATTTAAGAGAGGTAAATAGCTTATTCGGTTAAACAGTTTGGTTCGGTTCGAACCATTTAATTAAACGGTCTTAATTCTAAAACCATAGCCAAACCATTTATTAAACGCCTTCACGATTTCAGTTTAAACGGTTTGGTTTCGGTTTGATTTTGACACCCAACGTAATCTATAACCTATGTATGCAATGAACAGTTGGCTTTGTGCGGATTTTAATCCTCTCCAATTCATAACGCCATACAGTATGCCAGTGCTAGGTGGAGATGTCGACACCTGGCAGCTCGGACTTTCAACCGTCCGAGCTCAAGTCCGAGCTCAACATAAGTCAATGAGCTCGGACCATTGAATTTCCAAACTGCCACGTATCGACATCTCCATGTAGCACTGCCGTACATCTTTAGGAAATTGGAGAGGATTATTTTCCTGGTTGGTCCTTCCTCATCATAAATCATCAATCTCACAACCTTTCATAGAATCGTGTGTATCCGTTCTTTCATAATTTTCTAATATCCAAAGAACTAACTATAATCACAAAGAACTACACCTAAATAAAAATCGACACATAACATTCCATCCTCCTAAATTTTGGTCTTGTCCTCAAGACCATTAGATTACAAATAAAAATTAAAAACAATTCCGCACGGATCCCAAATCTTGTTTGGGTAATGCCCAAGTTGCTTCCGCTGATTGCCAATATTACACCCACGAACTCGTCGGTCCAACGATACCAACATTTGAAAAACCTGATGAAAAACTCGTACGCACTCGAGATGGTCAATCTTTGTTGAACAAATCGCTTCCATCCAGCCATTGAACAGAGGAGGATACATCCGCATAGACCCGGGACGGTCGATTTCCTCCGCCATGCCTGACTTTGATACCATTTGTTACGTGCGAGATAATCTGAAAATAAAATAAAATAAAAGAGAAATAATAGAGATAGAAAAAGAGGAAGAGGGAGATAAATTTGGGATAGAGTTTTGCTTTACAGACGAAGCAATGGCATCCTGGCGCAATTGGGAGGTCGTCAATCCTCTCTCAAGATAAACTCAAGAATTAGTTAATATTTTTCTCCTTCCTTTCTACTTCTTCATACATCAATAAATACACGGCTAATATTAACTACCCACTTTCCCACTCCTACAATTTCTCTCAACTCCTAAAATATCTCTCTAAACTTATCCCACTTTTAATAACTACATATAATAAATAACCACCATCCCATAGATACATATAATTAATAATAAATTTATAATAACTAATTATAATCACAAAGAACTACACCTAAATAAAAATCGACACATACTAAAATTTGAAATCCACCAAAACTTTTAGAAATCGAATATTACTATCTAAAAATGATTTCCACCCAGCGGCAGTGGTCTCCACCATTACAAAAGATATTAGGGTCCAACGGGAAAAGTTTTGATTTTTTCGTTTTTGTTAGTAGAGTACACAATCTCCTTGCTCCCACTTGGTTTGGTTGCGAATGGGAAGTGAATTACACTCACAATGTCCATATCCACTTGGTTTGGTTGCGAAATGTGAAGTGAGTTATCCTCATTAAGGGTAGGTTAACATATATCTCAGGTGCCGACACCTGTCCCTTTTTTTTCATATTGCCACTTGAGATGTTTGTTCAAGTGAATATACGTGCATAGGATTATATATATATATATATATATATATATATATATATATATATATATATATATATATATATATATATATATATATATATATATATATATATATATATATATATATATATATATATATATTACAATTAAATGGGGTTGATTACATAGATCCTTACTCTCTCAAATTAGTTTTCTATTTAAAGTTATATTTGATACAATACTTACGCTATGCATATCTTTTCTCACCACTTCTCTCAAAGTTGTTTTAAGTTTGCCCCTTTTATTTTAATCCTTCAATCTGAATCAAATCACTCACCCACACTTGAGCATCTAAAGCCCCCTCCGTTGTACATGGTCATGACACCTTTAACAATTTTCTCCTTGCTTATCTTGTATCGAAGCTATTCTAAAATCAGCTCTAATTTGTTCATTCCTTAATATATCCTTTCTGATTTTTCCACAATCGATCTCAACATCCTCGTCTCAGTTATACTAAGGTTATCGATGCAATGTTTCTTAATTGCCTGATATTCTGCACCATATATCATAGTCAGTCGTATGGTTTTCTTACAAAATTTTCCTTTAAATTTTAAGGAAAGCCGATCATCACAACATTCTGGATGCACCTCTTTACTCCATCCATCCTATGTTAAATCTCTGTGTACAATCATCTTTTATATCTCCTTCTTTATTTATGATTAATCCTATATACAAAAAATAATCATTTTGCGGAATCTCCTTCGCATCAATTTTCATTCCCTCATTATCCATCTTAGTGTAGCTAAAATTATACATTATATACTCCATTTTTGTTCTATTTATATTAAATTCTTTTGATTCTTAATATCTATGTGGCATTGCTCTAATGATGTTTGCGGATAGGATTTATTAATACCTTTTTCTTCTGTTTTGAGGGTTGAGATCTGATCTCCACACACACACACACAGATGAAATGACTTCATTCCCTTCTCATGTGTGAAACCATTTTGTCGCACCTATGTTGTTGCTTGCTCAAAGAACCCTCGCTAAGAATATATGATGACTGAATATATAACTTGTTGGGTTCCACTCTACAAAACAATGCGTGCTTCCTACAGTTCCTTCTTCTTATTTAATTAGGATTATATAAGATCTAAAGTTTGTCGGATCCCCCACCTAGGTTTTTGCCAAAATTGGTAACAATTTTAAATTCCACTCTTTGTGGGAGTTAATAATTTAAGTTTTCCTCCAATTTTAGTTAATAGTTCCTAACAATCTGTTGAGATGATCAATTTTAATCATCAGATTTATATGATATATGAACTCAATTCATAAGTACCATAGAGAGGTAAAGGACTTGGAAAAGATATATTTAATTAAATGGAGAGTTTAATAGGGTTAATATAGATATAAGTTTTAGAGGTCCATAGAAATTTAAGATTTTATTTGAGGTGATTAAGGTTTTAGGTTAAACAAAAGAACCTCGATCTGGTTATTGCTCAATCTCTCCATCTTAATTAATTTGGATGGTCTGGATTCTCGACTGCTAATTCCTAACAAGTTTCTGTGGACAAAAGAGAAAAGGTTCCACGAAATAGCCAAAGAGGTTTGGAGATTTTGAAGTCATGTGTTACACGTTGGTGGCCAAAATTGGTCCTCCCCTACCTACCGCGCTACTCATTAGAGAATATTAATCCTATGGGTTGGGGTTTTTGACCTCTTATCTTAACATTATTATTATTATTATTATTATGTCTCTTCTGACAAGATAAAAAATAAAAACCATTAATAAGAAGAAAGTTATGGGGGAAGCAGTTTAATTAAAGATAAAGAGAGGTTTTTTTTTTAGGTGTTCGAAGATAAGGAATAATTATCACCTCCAATTTGCGGGCATCTCTAATTTCTCTAATAGGAAGGAGTGGATCCCATTTTAGGTAGTGTTTATGGGCAGATGCTAGGGTGGTCATTTCTGCCCCCCAGGTAAAGAATTGAAAGGAACAGCGAATTGAAGGGGATACGAGTCGAAGATTCTTGAGTTTTTGATTTCCTATAATAAAGTGAGGATATGATTTGGGAAGACGACTTAGATTAGAGAGAGGCCAAGAACACACCTTCCTTTTGTGACACGTGACTTAAATGGGTATTAAATTTTAAATCCCATGTTGCGAAATTAAGCCAACTAAAGTTAGGTATATATCTCTTACTATATCTAAGGTTCCCAAACACATCACTAATGTGAGTGTGAATAACGATATTTTTCATCTAGGCCCACATATGGGTCAGAGCATGAGAGAGTACAGTGGCAAGTGGGTTCCTTGGTGTTTCATCAAAAAAAAAAAAAAAGGAGGGTTCCTTGGTTCATTATGTGAGAGGGTGCCTTCTACCAAAAAAAATATGAGGGGGTGCCTTATGGAGCCTGCGTTTATCTTGGGGATCGTTAAGTCGTGCGAGTGAGACTGTGAGGAGGTGAGTTTTTCAAGGCTTTAAATAGGGGTGGACGGTTATGACTTTTCCAACTCCATGTGAGAGGAGACATGATCATGCAAATAGTGTATGAAATCGTTGGCCTTATTATTATTAAGGAAAAAGAACATTGTCTAGTCGCACAGCCCCTCCACTAAGACACATGAGTATGCGAAATTACTGCCCAACCTCTTTTAAAATAAACATTTTCATACATGTATACTCATTGACCCCCGTACTAGTACAGGGGCTATGCGACCAGGCAACGATCTCTTGCCCTTATTATTATTAGAGCAAGAGATTGTTAATTGATTGATGTAGACCCTGCATCAACATGGGGCCAATGAGAGCACACGTAAAGTATCAACATGGATGAGTATTTTTCACAGGGATGGGACAATAAATTCACACGTTCTAGTGTCTAGGCACAGAAACCTCACAACCAAACAACATTCTAGTGTCTAGGCACAAGAACCACATTATACAACCAAGCAACATTCTTCTTCTTATTATTAACAACGAAGGGACTGCATGTATTGGCTCTCCCACACTTTGAGGTGTCAAATCCTAAACCGAATCAGCCAATTAATGGAACCCGACCAAACAAACTTGAACCAAACCAATTCTCTATTGGTCTGACTTCGGCTTAGATACTAGGGCAGCTGTTAAAAACTGGATTCTACTGAACCAACCAAAAACTGGAAACTAATAACAACGTACCCGATAAGAGGAAACCGAAATCAAACTGGATCAAAACCGAACCTTCTGTTATCGGGGTTGGCTTGAATTTCACCCATTATCAGTCTGACTAAAAATCGAATTGAACCATCCGTTTGACAACCTTATCCCATGCCAAACCAATGGGTAAACGAGGCAATATAAGGGACCTACATAGTCAAGGAAAAGAAAAAGAGTACGAGAGAGTGTAAATAGAGTAGAGAATGTGTGAGAAGACGTATGCTTTACATGCAAGTGTGTAGATAATTTTCCCTATTATTATTTTGTTATAAGCTTTATATATATATATATATATTTGTGAGTTGAGGGTGGCTAAAATTGCCCCAAATGAAAGTTCAAGGTTCCTATTGATGATATTGTGATAAGCATTTCTACGAAAATTAGAAAACAAAAAAATATTGTGATAAGATTAATATCGGTAGCCGATGTCTCTAATGTATATGAAGTGGGATCCAGATCCTCTACTGCCGAGCTGCCCGGCAGGACCGTGCTGCCCAGACACGGTGCTACGTGTAATGATCGCCTTACTCCCACTCGGGTAAGGCGTTTGGGCAGGGGTAAGGCGGACATTACACGCAACACCGTATCTAGGCAGCACAGTCCTGCCGGGCAGCTCAGCAGTAGAGGATCCAAATTGATATGAAGTGAAGATGCCTCATATCTTACCCAAAAAAAGAAAAGAAAAAAAAAGATGCCTCATACATATATGTCAGCTTAATTTTAAAATTGCATGTTGGTACCTCATAAGACTCTAGCACACTCCTTGTAAAATGTCTAATATACCCTCCCATTTTTAATATTTTCCCATAATGCTCCTATTCCAAGGGATGAAACTGCACACTATTCGTGTAGCAAACCTTCTTCCTATATTTATATATGGGAACATCTTCTATGTGTGTGTGTGGGTGGAGGGAGGGGGCGCAAGCCATGCCCAGACACAGTGGGGGGCAAAATGATGGATTAAAATCCTCTGCAGTTCGGGCATCTTGCAGTGCCTTGCAGTTCGGGCTAAGACCTCGACATGTGGACGATGCTTCATCCAATAGTGCGAGTTCGATTGACCAAGGCAGAAATCCCACCCCCTGAGATGCCAGTGCACGCTCTCATTGGCTGTCGTGTGCATGTGGCCCCTGCGTTCCCCCACAAAGAATGCTCCCCTTTAAGAACACTAACCAGTGCTATGTGTGAGCATGTACTTGCACCCAAACATAGCCCAACATGAAAAGACAGCCACATCCCCTGGAAAGGTAAAAAGGTCCAGAGGTGCGACAGTCTTTTTACGTCAGACTGTGTAGCGTTGGGCTCCTCTACTACCAAGCTGCCTGTACTGTCATGTGCATCCTAGACACACCAAGGCGATGAAAAGACCACCTTACCTTTGCCTGAGTGGGATAAGGCAGTCTTTTCTACTTTGTTGTGAGTGGGGCACACAAAAATAAGGACAGCTCAAAAGTAAAGGATCCAGATCCATTATATATTTTCTACCAAAAAAAAAAATAAAAATCCAATATGTATATATATATATTAATTAGGGAAATAAGAGTATAACCACTGTTGATACTTTCACGTGCTCTTCCATTGACCCCGGCACAGGAACTACATTCGTGGACAGAAAACTCTCCCCTATAATACTCTTTGGATTGAGACACGATTTTCTTCTGATAAAACATACCCCATGAGAACATGACGGATGAGATGATCTAATAATCAATAGCCCTTTTATTGGACCATTCTGCTCTAGCCTTTAGGAGATGCGGCGATACCCTATACTAAAACTCTTTCGATTCAGACACGATTTTCATCCTTATTGATTTCTCTTTCTTTGTCTTTTTTGTTTTTCACAACTTCGTTCCCTCAAAAGAAATTTAGACCACCCGGTGTCTCAACAGCCAAAATGTAACATGTGACACAAATATACCGAAGATCTGTCTGGACCCACACTGAGTCCCTCACATCTTTTTCTTATAAATTAAGCTTTTTGCGTTAGGTTAGGGCAATGGGGACCATCAACCATGGTATGTTCCCAAACAAACAAATAAATAATTTATAATAGTTTAAAGGATTTGAATTTTTTATTTTTTATTTTGGTTTTGTTTTTTGGAATTAGGAGCTTTCATATATATTATTTTTGGAAGAATATTCTTTGTGCCACAACGTAGTTTGCGCTTAGGTACATGGGCAGTCTGTGCAAGGGGTAGGGTGGTCATTGCATCCACCCCCCATGTGCCTGAGTGTAGGCTGTACTACGGCATGGAGAACATCATCCTTTTAGGGGATAGGGAGGAAAAATGTATCAGCCAGGAGATTCGAATTCGAGACCTCCTAATGAGTATGGGCATGAAGCACACCACAGCTCACCAACTGCATTAGACAGTTGTTGGTAAGATATGAGTTTTTCTTCAAGATAGAATCTCTGATTAGTTTATAGATTTCTCATGGTTAGAAGGGACTCCTACAATAGTGTCAAGGGTACTGCAAACTTCAAATAATATAATATAATCTAAAGAACACAATGACATCTCAATGGCTGCATTCCCTATACCACGTGAAAAGAAACTTTCACCATAGTTTTAAAATATTTTAAAAGTCTTTTTAATTTTCAGATCAAATTAGTTTAAGTTTTATCATTCCATAGTTTATCTCATTTACCACATGCCAAATGATCAGGCAAACCTAACCATTGAAGAGTATGACAATGTTGACATTGACAATATCTCAAGTTTAATTAGATCTCAATTCAATAACATATTCCCTTCCATTACGTGCAATCTTTTCTTGGTATACGTTCACTCCCTAGTTATGCAATTTGCTGTGATTCTTCTATTTCCGAAGTACAGAAGAACATCAGAACTGTTCTCCTAGAGAGTTACCAAACGTAACTTAATTTGTTTTGATTTTTAAAATCTAATTTCATAAATAAGTACGGAGTTTTTCCACACCCACCGTCACGTGTCAAGGGCTTAGTAGGTGTGAATAGTATTGAGAGGGTATCATATAGAAGGTGGGAGACATATTATCCACTTCCTCCTATGGAAAATGAGACATAGAATGGTGGTTGACGCATCATTATGAAGTATAGCTTGCCCTTATCAATAATTTCATAGTGGTTAATTGAAGCTTGTTATGTAAGCAAGGTGATCCAAAGTCTGCTTATCCATTATTTAATTCGAAGCCATTAAACGTGCCATGTGAAAGAGAGAATTTCTCCGTTCATCCCATCAGGTTGGAGTAGAGAATGTTATTCCCAGATCATGAACAATAAGAGAAGTTAAGTTTACCAAAATAAATAAATAAGAAATGTGGGAGTTTACTCTAAACCCATAATCCAATCATTGAATCCACAATTTAAGGAGTTCAGATCTGCTACCCACATGGGGGCAGATCTGAACCCCCTCCATGGCCATGATGGAGGAGTTAGATCTATCCCCATCCATCCCGATGTGGATAGTTGATCCGGATTCCAATTTAAGGTATTGGTACCATATCGATTGATACATATCGGTATCATCAATACTCGATACGATAGCAATGATATCGATAAAGGGTAAATAAAATGGTCTTAAAAAACCAAGATATATATTAGTACTTTGAGAAGCAAAACAATCCAGTAAGACTTGATATAGCCAATCTGTATTTGTATTAGTATCAATATCAGCCATGACCAATACAAATACCGATACCTATACCTAAGCCCATGACTGGAGCATCCAAGTTTTGGGAGCTATGAGAGCTTAATACAGGAAGCTGTCTCATGACAGGTCCAGACTAATTTGAGGAATTGGTATCAGATCAGTCGAATTGGTTGATTTGTATCGATACCATTATCAGTCGACACATGTTTGATACCAAATTTTATCAAATATGTACGACACAGCTCAATTGTTGGATGCCCCCATGGGGGTCGGTCTAGATAATCTTTTTTTATTATATTAGAATTCAAATTTTAAATTAGTGACGGTGAGCGTGAGTTTAAGTTCAACACTTTGTCTTAGATAGTATGACAATTGTCACGCCATGGAAGTAGGGACGGACGGGGCTTCCTATAATCCGAATTGGTCCTCCTGTGCACCCGACCCTTTCTGAGGCCTTCCTTACTCACCAGTCACCATTCGCTTCTAGGTTTGGTGGTCAAGTGGTCAAGAATGAGTTTAGTAGGGGTGATAGGCAGCGTCGTCTAGTCCTAGTTTTGGAGGATTAGGATGGGATCGAGGTTTAAGAGGGATTAAAGCTAGAATTATAATTAAATTAGCAGATTAGTATTAGGTGTAAACTCTAATTCTTCTACATATTTATTATAATTCGGACGTCTCGTCCGGATGTTCCGTGTAGGCAACCACCGTCCGTGCCTGCAACCCGTAATTACCCCACTGAGTGAGGAAATATATATGTGGATATAAATAAAGGCAGCAGAAAAGACTCCTCCTCAGATTGATTTTGATGATGATGATATGCGACGGTTTCTAAGATTTTTATGGTTTGAACAATTGAAGGTTGACACTTGGTGAATCCACCATTTCCGTTTTGTCACTGCTTCGTTTCTCGTTTCTCGTTTCTGGTAGATTATATTTACTTTATCCGTCCCAGTGGAATCCGAAATATTAGAGGAGGTGCGGTTGGGTTTGGGAGTTTTGCAGATTGGTCGCTTCTTCACTCACTGCTGCTGACTAGCCCCGGTGGTGGTGGTGCTGGTTGGCGGTGGTGGTTTGTGAAAGTTTCATGGTGAGAGAGGTGGAGAAGAGAGGAATGCGACTAGGAAAGTACGAGCTCGGAAGAACTCTAGGCGAAGGAAATTTCGGAAAGGTCAAATACGCCAGGCACATTGACTCCGGCCAAGGTTTCGCCGTTAAGATCTTGGATAAAAAGAAGATCCTCGACCTCAAAATCAGCGATCAGGTCTGTGTCTCTTACCTGAATTTTTTATTCCCCTCTCTCTCTCTCTCTGCAATTTATACTTTTTCCCCTAATAAACTCTTGTTTCGAATTTTTCTCTTTCCAGACATCTTCTGTGTGTTTCCTAATTGCTGGATTTCAATGTCCTCTTCCCACCCTCACTTTCCTCTTCCCCCATTCCCCTGCATTCGTTGCTTCTCTACTGCTATTTCGAATTAGTCAGTAGAGTTGTTTTGACTTGTCTCGAAAAATTCGATTTTCCTGCGAAGATGATAATACAGCGAAGTCTGTGTTGGCGCAACCGTACTTCTTGTTTCCTATTTACCCCCCCCCCCCAAAAACAAAGTAGTTCTTGTTTCCTTTTTTTTTTTTTCCTTCATGTTGTAGTCTATTAGTTTTGGTGTTGTACGGCTAAATTTCTTTCGTTTGACGGATATCTCATCACAGATAAAGAGAGAAATCGGCACCCTCAAACTTCTGAAACATCCAAACGTAGTCAATTTGCATGAGGTATGTCTCCGATTTACATTTAGTAAAACCTCCCCCCCTCTTTCTTATTCTCTGTTTCTCTTAATTTCTCTGGGTGATTGATTTTTCTTCATTGAAGCTTTCATGGAGGTAGAGGTTTAAATTTGTATAAAGTAACTGAATATCATTAAATTTTGGTCTTTCCCTGTTGGGTGCGTATTTATTGCCCAACTGTTCCCGAAATTAATCTTCAGAAGAAGCTCCCCAGAAAGAAAGAAAGACGAGAATCTCTTCATAATTTAAGTAAGGGATAAATCCAAATCCAAATCCAAATCCAAATCCAAATCATATTCTTTGCGTTGCCTTCTATCCCTCCGGGGAATTAATTTTCAATCTCAAATTAAATTATAATTTGGATACTTTAGGGATTATGTAGAAGAAGAAAGGTTTTTCTGGGCGGCATATGGACGGCACCTACCTCTTACCGTCGGTTATCCTGATTCCTGGAGCGTCACAATGTCACATGTGGCGTGAATCTGATTTTACTAGTTACTAGAGCGAGCAAAAGTGCCAAAACAATGAGGCGGAGTCCTCTCAGGTGGCCAGCAAGCCTAAGTCCTCATTTTGTCTTTTGTGTGAAATAAGGGATTCTTTGTTTCTAGACGAACCCCATTGGACCGACCAAAATCGATTGTTTCAACCTGGATCGAACCGAATTGAACTCTTATTGGGACGGCTTCATCCAGGTTTTATGAAATAGGCAGAAACCGAAATCAATAGAAAACCAAACCGAACCGAACCTAATAACAAAACTAAAACCAAATCAAATACTTTTGAGATCGATATCAACCCCCAATACTCATCTTATTGGACCAGATTCTGTTTGGCTCAATTGAGACCAAAACCGATTCAACCCCACCTAAATTATTATCCTATCAAGTATTCGTTGAAAAAAAATTAGAATTATCCTATAAAGTATAGAAAGGGTGTGTGGGGCCATGCTGGGCCACGGAAGATCGGAAAGATATGCACAGTTGCAATTTTTTTTATTTTTTATTTTTTGGTAAGAGCACAGTTGCAATTTACACGACGCAATAATTAATGCAATATTTCTGAGAGTTTGCATGTGACAATGGATTTTCAAGTAGAATGGGTGTGGTGGACCCTCTAATAAAATAATTTATCTTGAGAATGGTTATATATATATTGTTGGACTGGAGAGTTGGCCCAATAAAAAGGGCACGGCGGTTGGAAGGGCTTTGGCTTTACTGAGTTAGTTATGGGCCTTATGGCCTATTATGGGTTAATTGGTGTGAGGTTTGCCCCCTATCCACGTAGCCCTCCTGCCTCTCTCCTATGATTGGACCATATCCAGATTTCTCACCTTCCAAGGCTGTGTTTCCCACTCCATGTCCATCAGTCCATGGACGCAGGAATGCAGGATGGCCAATCGATTAAGTCATCTGTACTGCCCATGTCATCCTTTAAAAAAAAATTTGGGCGGTTCAATTTCTTGGCTCATGAGAAAGTGGCCCACTTAGTGAAATAATCCTTTATCCTTACTGAGTTTTCCAACTCTCAGGTTTGAAGTGGAGTCTGGACCACTATTAGCAAAAAAGTGTTTAAAATTTTGTTTTCGTTTTTTTGATTTTTGCTTCTAATGAACAGCTTTTGCCTTTCGCATTTTAATAAAATTTTCATTTAAGAACTAAGATAACAAGAAGGGGAAAAAAAAAACAAATTCCTAAAACAGTTCAGAGTACATGCGGACAAGGTAATATAAGACTACTACTTTCATCTGAAACAACAACCCCTTTCATTTCATGTTTATTACCTTATTATTATTTTTTTTTTGTTGAAACTTATGATAGGTCGTGAAATATATATGCATTAATGTTGGATGTTATAATTGTTTTGAACATTAGATGTAGGTGTTCATATAATAATTCATCAATTTATATGAGTATGCTGTCTTTTTGTTTTTGGAAATCTACACGTTTAAAACCCATATTGTTCATTTCATTTTTTTCCCATTATTTCTATGCAATTCTCTAGTTGGAAACCAATGCCCATAATAAATATATAGATAATAAGGCTGTGTTTGGCATGCATTTTTGGACGACAATAAACAGTTAAGGCTGCCTATGCAATTCCTTAGTTGATTTTTATTTATTTATTTTCTGGACCTTGTTGAATTTGATTATATGTCAGTGAATGACCCGAGATCATTTTCCATTGGATACTGCTCAAATAACAGGTTTTGGCCAGCAAGACAAAGATTTGCATGGTCCTTGAATACGTGAATGGTGGTGAATTATTCGACAGAATTGTAAGGAACAGCTGTTTCTTTCATGGTTGTTACTTGTTAATTAGATTAGATTAGATTAGGTACTCTATTTTCTTGTGTTATTTATTGAGCTGTCCTGTTTATAGACCTTGTGGTGTATAACTAACTTCCTGAGAACTCTGATTTAGGCTTTAAAAGGGAAATTCTCAGAAGCTGAAGGCCGGAGACTCTTCCAACAGTTAATTGATGGTGTGACTTACTGCCACGACAAAGGTGTCTTCCATAGGGATTTGAAGGTACTACTACTACTACTACTTCTGTCTTGTTAAAAGATTATGATTTTTAGTAACAATGGCACACCACCAAGTTGTTGGTGATGCAGTGAAGGTTCCAGGGGACTCTGCTTTTGTTTCTCATACCTGCATGTTTTATGTCATTGTCAGCCTGAAAATGTTCTTGTTGATGCGAAAGGAAATATAAAGATATCTGATTTTGGCCTCAGTGCTTTAACTCAACATTTCAGAGTATGTTTTCTACAAATACATCCGGCCCTTAACATCATCTCTCATGTTTGGATCTATCTATGCATGCTTACCTGAAACTTATCAGACAATTTCATCTTTTAATTTTGTTCTGATTTCCATTAGGATGATGGGTTACTGCATACAACATGTGGAAGTCCAAACTATGTTGCCCCAGAGGTAACAATAAACTTCATTTTGAAGTCGGGTTTTTTTTAACCCCCCCCCCCCTTTCTGTGGCTCTGCTCACAACCTCTAATTATATCTGTAGGTTCTCGCCAACAGAGGGTACGACGGTGCCACATCTGATCTTTGGTCATGTGGTGTTATCTTGTATGTGATTCTTACAGGGTACCTCCCTTTTGATGACCGAAACCTTGCTGTTCTTTATCAGAAGGTAAACTATAACCGTCCTTTAGTACTCTCCCTTAATTTCCCCCATTGGCCTTCTAATGAACACTGAATGTTACATCTTGGGCAGCACTTTGATCATTATCTTCTGATTTGATTTGGTTCAGATATTCAAGGGAGATGTTCAGATACCCAAATTGCTCTCACCAGGTGCTCAAAACTTGATAAAGAGGATACTCGACCCAAATCCTTGCACTCGAATCTCCATAGCAGAGATAAAAACTGATGAATGGTTCAAACAAGATTACTTCCCTGCTAATCCTTATGATGAGGAGGAAGACATCTTCATTGATGCCGAAGCTTTCTCTATGCAAGGGGTGGTATGAAAATTAATTAGTCTTTTAGCATACCCCTCTCTTCAGTGTATTGTTTGTTTCTCTTTGCTTTATTTGAAACTAAAGGAAACCCATTGTTTGATGATGAAGGCCACGGACACAGAGAAGGATCCTGGTTCACCCACTCTAATCAATGCCTTTCAGCTAATTGGAATGTCATCTTGCCTGGATCTCTCTGGCTTCTTTGAGAAAGAGGTGAGAGCTTGAAAGCTTTTCCATTCAATTTCTTGACTAATTAGTATTATAATTTGATGATAACCTTTTCTTTTTTTTTTGGTTCTCCAAATTATTACAGGAGGCCTCCGAGAGGAAGATCAGATTCACATCCAATATTTTACCAAAAGATTTACTTGAGAAGATTGAAGATATAGTCACAGAAATGGGATTCCGAGTCCAGAAAAGAAATGGAAAGGTTTGTAATCTGGTGGTCATAGAGATTCATCTTGGGATTTTGTGGGTTCAGTTAGTTGGTCGATAGTGATATTGAAACTGGAATTCAGAACAAATCTACTTACCTATGGAAGTCTCTGTTTCCCTTTTGGAAGTAATGTTCATATTTTCCTTTTGGCATATTCTTCCCCAAGCTTCCACCATGAGATGGATATTCTTCATTTAAAAGAAGTAAGATGCAGTAAACATGTCCTTCTTCCGCAGGACATGTTGATCCAAGAGAGACATCTCTCTGAATTGGTGGTACTTTTGTGCTTGGTTATTCATTTCTCTATTTTTCTTTCCTGATTTGCAGCTGAAGGTGACACAAGAGAACAAGGGTAGGAAGATACCCGGTAGCCTTTCAGTCCAAGCAGAGGTAAGAAACTTAAAAAATCCGAAAAATTGGTTGCAGAATGATCGAACATTACATGGTTTTGTATCTTTTCATACTTTTTTTTTTTTTTTTTGGGGTAAAGAAAGGGTATTTTGGCTCTGCAAATATGGTTGCACCCAAAAGGGCAACCCAGGGTTGAGGTCTCACAGAATAGTTTACTCTACTCTTCATGTATCGGCTAACAGTCACTAGATGTTTGACTCCTAGTGTTGTGAAATTTTAATTGCAGGTGTTTGAGATAAGTGCAGCTCTGTATGTGGTGGAGTTGAGAAAAACATATGGTGATCCTTCGATGTACAGACAGGTCAGTAAAGTCAAGTGTTCTAAAAGTTAAAAATCCAGAAACATGTTGAGATTCACGATCACTCACTCACTATGTGCCCAGCTGATCCGAGTAGATAAGAGAGTTGAGGGCATCAAAAACTAACATATTCTTCAAATGTGTGTTCTTGTTGGTGCAGTTGTGTTCGAAGCTATCCAATGATCTCGGCGTCCAACAAAGGCAAGAGATTTTGGCCACGCAAGTGTCAATATAACTAGTGCATGGTCGTACACCTTGATGTAAATCTTTTTTTTCTTTTTGGGGGTGGGGGTAGGTTTACTATTTAGGTCAGAAATTAACTATTTCAGCCTTAATATAGTAACTTTTGAGTTAATGTTCTTGGTTTTTTGGGGCATGGTTTATGTGCCCCACACACACTCGACCGTGAAAAGTTACCGCTCAACCTCTATTGAATTTTAAAAAATGTCATTCAATCAAATACGAATTTTATTCTCTCTGGTTCTCTGCCTGATACAATTGTCTGGTGCCTCTAATAAGAGAGGGGTGGACCCCACTCGGGCATGAGGTTATTAGTCGTTAACAGTGACCAGTGACAACTTAAAGAGAGAGATCAGAGCTTACCCTCACCGAAATAGTAGAGAATTGTAATCGCCAGAGTTACAGATCACGGCAGTCGAACTGCCAGTGGTTTCAAAGCCCAAAAATCCTTCTCTTATCTTTCCTTATTAGTTCTCTCTCATATCTTCCTCTCCTTATTATTTCTTTTCTTTTTATTATTTTATTTGTAGATTATGTCGCACGTATCGAATAGATTTAAGTAGTTGCACGTCTATTCGGATTTCTAAACATTAATCAAAATACATGAAGTATCCAAAAAGCAAAGATACGTGAGACTAAAGTAGCCTCATCCTTGTGTGAGGTTGACCTTTATTGGAAGAACAAAATAATAGTATTCCGTTCTTTCCATTCGTCCGCCTTTAGTCCTTACTTCAAACAGGCAAAAAAGACGAACATACCCCACAACTGAGGGGTAAGGTAAACTCGGTTAAAATGAAAAGAACCCCTAATGGAATACTCTATTATCGTAATTTTTCTTAAAAAGATGTATCCTTGCTTTTCAAGTATTTTTCTTTTAAAAAAATACATATTACTTCCATAATCAGGTATTTTTAATTCTCTTAAATAATATTTAAAAAATCTTTCAAACACATTACTTCCATAAGCAATTTTCTTAAATAATCCAATTCATTGGTTATTAGTGTTTTTCTCTCATATTCTAAGTGTAATATTAACACCCCCCCCCCTTCACCACCAAAAAAAAAACAACGAATAAAAAGATCATCGTTTTAAGTAGCTGGTGGTTTTTTCAGCTCAAGGAACAACAATAAACAAAAAATGGAGTGGTAGAATTTCAACATACATAATTATAAACCAGAGTTGGTTTGTGATTTCCTGCAAAATCTGTGGAACAAAACTTGCTGGCTTTTAAATTTCATCTGATCCACAAAAAAGAAAATGGCGGAATCAAATAACATTTCCTCAATATAACAGTTCTTTTATGAAGACCATTCACTAATTGGCTGAAAAATACTAACATTCCAATAATTGAGAAATTAGGGAAACATCTTATCAATTACACAGAGTTACAAACATGTCTATGCCCCCAACCCAACCCCACACGCCCACAAAAAACACTAAAAAAAAAAAACCTTTACAACCATGTCTGATATCTAGAAAACTTCACAGTAGACACTAGCAATGGAACTACAAAAGAATGATAGAACATATGAAGCATGATAACATAGTCCAATCACACGAGAAAAAGATTATGCATTTCAATCATCAAACAATATATCAAGTATTGATAGATGGCTAATGCAATGGATCACTTTTTGGTTGCTTGAACAATCATATTGCTTATTGTGTTGGCCTGCTCTTCGGCTGTCTCCAGTAAAGAATCCTGCAACCAAAACAGGTTTCACCTCAACAAACACACAAATCTTATAGAAGGAAGACAGTTTCAACTGATCAAAAATACCTGTGCAGCTATAAGACGTGCGACAGTCTTCTTGCTTGACTCCTGAAGTTCACCAGCAATTAAAATCTCATCCAGTATGTAGTAGGCCTGTAAGGTTTACATCCACAAATAAGGAAAAAGGGTAATTCTTGCCTGCATTATTGTAACGATTGACCTTGACCTTGAAATTACCAAACAGGTAATCCAGCCACAGATACGATCCAAACTGTTACTGAAAGTTGGCTTCCTTTTTCTTCTTCCCCTTCTTTACCACAAGCATGACTTCTTTTTCTTTCTTTCTTTATTTATTTTGGGGTGGGAGGTGAACTAAGTAGGTTTCTGGATGGCTTCTATAGCCCAAAATTTGCTCGTGAAAGAAAGAGGGGGTGGGGGGGGGGGTGGAGAGAGAGAGACCAACTATCAAAATGGTTGCCGTATTTGTTTATTTGTCAGGCCAAAACTTGGTGTCTCACAGAATGAATTCACCAGAATGATTGTAAGTTGTGTGCCGAACAGGCATCCAAATTACAGCATGGATTGGCAAAATATTGTATGCATCAATGAGGAAAGAAACAGCTGTCCTTGTACAAAAAGAAAAAGGATCAAGGAACATACCTTGTGGAAATTGAAGATTAAGTCCAACTCACAGACCTAAGGAGGGTACAAAAAGGGGGGGGGGGGGATAACAGAAAAATAATTCAATTATCACCATTTATAGTTACTAAATAAATTTAAAAAAAAAACAAACAATTTTAACACATCATTTAATTATGCCTCGTAGGTTCTCACTAAGTTCACTCACACTGCCAAAATAGCGGTCCAATATCTCAACGAAGTGGTGAATTATCTCAAGTATCTCTAATTCATTGTCTTCCTGGTTAGTACACATGCAGAAATACAGGCTGGCATATCTGTGTACGATGTTTACAGAACTATATCAAATATTGGTCTCTAAGAAATCCAGAATTGTTCCCTTCCAAAAGGAATTCCCAGTATAATAGCAGAAAACAGCCAAAATAAAAAACACAGAACCTGGTGGTGGAGATCATGTGCTACCTTTTATATACAACTTTGTATCCTCTCCACTCAACAAAGTTACAAAGCTTAGGGCCTCGTGAGAGAATATCTCCACTGAGCTCTCGAAGCACCTTTGCATAGGGATGAAAAACATTTGGCAATGTTAGAAAAGCACAAGTGTATTATTTTATTTATCACTAATTTTATTTTTTCAAAAATATAATATTGAACATTTGTTTTACCAAAGTAGATAAGAACTAAGAAGCCAAAATTCAATGCAAATATTTATGTTCCACCAAAACTAAAAATTATCATTCCCTTGCAAAACATCTTCAAAGATAACAAGCAAGTGGTGATCCCAGCACTGCGGTCATCCAATGTCAGTGTCAAAGCCATCAACTACCAGATGCATTAGATTTAGAAAATGAAAGAAAATGAATCACACAAAGGGTCAACCACCTCCAACCAGTGATTGATTATAGCCACTTGAAAACCACAACCAATAAAATACTAAATTGCACAAGGCATTACACTATTCTAAGTCCTCTAACGATGGTTGAGGTTGACATCGATAGGCTTGCATCAAGCAAAGAAAGATGAAAAAATGATTGATTCGCTTGAGGAACTATCAGTAGATTAGATAGCTCCACCGCACATTTGGGAAATAACTATTCACCAGTAAAGATTATACGGCAGTGCAAATGTTTGCAAAGACAAATTTGATAATAATTTGCAATCAATGTTCAACGTAAAAGAGATGTCAGCTGTCCCAACAATCATATGTAATTTGAAGGAACTATAGATCATTTCATTCTTGCTCATCTAAGGAAACTAAAGAGGACAATAGTACATGAAAAATTAATGAAGATGAAACATCATTGGTTCAAAATACATTAAGAGCTTCAAAAGCATTACAGTTGAAACTGACATTTTCCATACGCAAGTATAACCTTTTTCTTTTTGCTTTTTAGTTCTATAGATAATTTGGCCCAACACCTAAGTACCAATAAATGAGTTAGCATAGTATTCATAGCAAAGTTATGAAATGAAATACTTTATGGATTATTATATGAGAAGCGACCTGGTCATTACACTTGTTACCATCACAAGATCATGTCTTCTTGCAAAGTGGCAGATTTGGCTAGGTGAGAATCGCACCCCAAAAAACAGAGCCTGGGTGAGGGTGTGTCTATGTGATGGAGGATCATGGAACAAGGTCTCGCCGATCCCTCCGGGATATCTCGGTTTTTTGAAGGTCCGAGACGAGACAAAGGACGAGTTAAGGAAACAGCATCGACTCGAGATCTCGGTATTTTACATTAATTGTATGTTTTCTATTACTAAATTATGTGTAGAATAAGGCCTATTAGTACGTCGTAGCCTACCATCCTAGGGTCCGAAGTCAAACTCCTATTTGGACTTTGATATTTCAAAATCTGATAGTGCCATTGGGTTTAAATAGCGCAAAATAGGCTGTATACCAAGTTTCAAGACCTAACTAGGTCAAAAACCAAAACCTGGCTTCAAGTTCAGGAAGAAAAAAAACACCAACTCGCCAAGATCTCGGCCCAACTCGGTTTTCTGCCTGGCCAGAACCAGGTCCGAAACCGAGACCTTGAACCTTGTAGAGGATCACACATCCGTTTAACTGGTCAAACTTCTGTCTAAAACAAGCACTGGAAATGGTAAAAAGATGAACTTAAAGTTTAGTAAAATTACCTAACGCCAATTCACTGTAACAGAATCTAGCCGCAGTTATGTAATTCTTTCACTTTGAATCCAGTTTTAAGGCAAATCAAGTTGAAACTTGACCCATGAAAAGGGTGTAGGCCTCCTCCATCACATGGACCCACCTATGGTTATTGATGTGTCAAGTCATCATGGATGTGAAACATTACAGACAGCTGTTGCTCATACAAGGACGGACCCTTTATTTTATATTTATTACTTACAAGTAACCACCAATACCCTCCTATAATTAGTAAAACTTTGTCCATCATAAATAATACTGACAAGGGAGGTACTCCATCATGTTAACTTGTGGATAAAAAATATAAAATAATATGAATAAAAGTCCAGAGTATTAACAATCTGCAATTTCGGGGATGAAGCCAGTGGAGTAGGCATACTACAACAACAACAACAAATTCAGTCTTATCCCAACTTAATGGGGTCGGCTACATGGATCCAAACAAAACAAAGTAGGAAAAACTGGGGTCTTTAAAAATAATAATAATAATATGTATCTTTTGGTTATTTTCTATGTTTCTGTATAGGATGCACAGTGATAAATTCTAACATTTGTAATCCATTTATAACTTTTGTTCATTAATCAAACATAATATGGTGTGGCTGACCAAAAAATATCCTCATTATTGTAAGAAATGCAAAGGTGTTACTCTTATAAAATCATGGTGACTTGAGAATTAAAATTTGAACAGTAATGATGCTAGATAACAAGGATGACAGTTAATTTGAACAGTAATGATTCTAGATAACGAGGATGACTCAGTTTAATAGCATCTATTAATAATATAAGGACCAAGAAAATTTACCTTAGATCTTTCTTTCTGGGAATAAAGAGAATACCATTTTGTCAACCTTACTTTTCCTTGTCGACTGATAAGAAGCACAAAGTGAATCTGGCACAAACAAAGAAATATTACAAACCACACAGCAGCAAAAGGTCAGAACAGTGTCTCTAAAACACACCTAATCAAAAGAAACTAGGGGCTTAACTGTTGGACTAATTCATTCCAAAAAGAGCTCTTGGTTCCTGGACAGCCCACCTAGCAAGTGTTTCATGGTTGGCCCAAATATCTGCCATGTAGCAGGTTAGATGGGGCCCAATACTTGTGGCAGGTAGACCCCAAGGTCCCCTGCTCACAAGACCAATTTAAGACAAACAGAGTTGGCCAAGTGGAAAAATAGAGCTTCGACAAAATTCAGCTGCAGGAGACTGCACAATAGTGGTCAGAGTACCGCAGGCATGCATGGATATAGATGGGGATGCATGCCAATACACAGGCAAGTATTTGATTGATTTTGATAATGAAAGGACATGTGGCTAATCTTGACCATGACCTTTATCCAACGGTCAGAATTGCCACATCATCTGTCCATGTGGCATAACGATATTAGGGCAGTGGAGGAAGCCCTTCCTATGGGGCCGCTTAAAATTATTTTTGCCTACCAAAAATAAAATAGTGATTTTTCTAGAGCAGTATGTTGTTTTCATCCAAATAAGGAGATTATTGTTCAGACAGTGAACCTTCTTACAGCGGAATATTACACGCAAATAAAAAATACAGTGCTCTCACCTCAGAGAGTTGTTTGATTACTGGTACCATTTTTTTTCCCATTTTCTATAATTAGAAAAGAAACCATATTCAAGTTCTTTTCGATACTGAATCAAGGAGAATTTTTTTCAATTGGCCGAAGAGACATGACAAATTTCTTATTTATTACTATAAGCTTACCCAATAGTTTTTTTAATCAATCTGTTGATTCAGAATCATGGTATGTACATGTCACTCATGTCTGAAAAGTACAGATGCATTCACGTAAACGTGCTTCAGGTTAACCTAGAGTTATGCTCTTCAAGTGCTTCAAGAAGGTATTTAGAGTAGAAAATAGAAGACATTGAGTACAAGCTTATACAATATTTTTCAATCAAGACAAGATAACATTATCATGGGCTTCAGGAAAATTCCTAGAAGGTGAAGGTCTTGGTTTTCTAAACAAGTTTGACATGACTTAACTCCTTCCAAGCAAAAGAAATATTATTTTCAAACAAGTATGTCTCGATAAAATTTCAAATTCCAATGGAAGCTTCAAAGGTAATAAATTGTAGGATAAGATAGGGTAGACTTTTCAGAGTTAACCTTCCTCCAAGAGGACTTCTAACCCCACTTCCTGGATGATCTCTATGGCACCTCTATTCTCCATACCAGATGGGATAAGAAAGCTTGATTATCTCTTGCAAACTTCTAAGGTTAAGTCCAACATTCTACTTTGGTTGGCCTACCATGTCACAGGTTATTGTCTTTTTTAGGTTGCCCCATCTCCTATAGAAAGATTCTCTGATGTGTCTCCATCAATCTTAACACTCCATGGGGGTGTTAATGGTAATAAAGCAAGCGATAAAATGTAGACCTCTCAAGGCTATCCTTCCTCCAAGGGAATTCTTACATGTTTCCATTCTAGTGTACGGTTTCTACAAGTCAAAAGCCAAGAAGCTTAGTTATCAACCCCTCCTTCTTCCCCCAACAACACCCCCAAAACAAAACAAAACAAAAAGAAGGATTTCAAGATTCACGAGTTTAGTGACCTTTGATTTCCACCGGGAGGAAACACAAAGCATCTAGGAGCTACCCCTGAACTCACAACCCCACATCACCATAAAAAATATTCTCCTTCCAGGCTTCACAAAAGAAAATAGTCTCATTTTTTAACTATAAATGGGAAGCTTCAATCCCTTCCCTACAAACAAAACCCTCCGCATATGTTAAGGGTGCTTTAGTCTTCAACATGGCTGAAATGTAATCCCCACAAAGGTGAAAGGGAGAGGATAGAGGGGATCTCATTGCCAAAGGACTCCCCTCCCCCCCTCTGAAAAGAACCTCTTGACACCCAATTAATAATACTAAATTAGTGGCATGCAAGATGCATTCTTACTCATTGCATCTATCAGCACCCTAGTCATAGTCCTTTAAATTCCTTGCATAGTCCACAAACCAATTAACAACATCATTGGCTTTCTCAGAGCCACATTATAGATCTCTAATTACTTACGCAAGCTTCTCATTTCATCGAATCATTAGCAATCAGAATTCTATCAAGGATATATTTGTTCATCAAAAAAGCTCCCCAACTCTAAGAGATGCAAGAAATTCCTCTTATCTTCATGGACAACTTCAACAATGATTCTGTATATACTATGAATTATCAATTAAATTCATTGATCTGAAATTTTAAATTAAAAAGGAAAAGTTCGTGGAGGGAGAGAAATGCCCTCACAGGGAGGGAAATTCAACCTCATATAAACATATATGATCACCGAAAATTTATTTCTCATTTGTATTCATGGTGTTCTAGGTTGTCAGTATTTGAGGGCATTTCCAGTTCTTAGTTTCACTCTCCGTACTGGGGCCATCAAATCTTGGGACACAATTTCTGGTTTGTTTTCCCTTCTTCAACTGTTCACCATTGTTGTACTTGTACTGCTTTTGAGGGCCAGGAACAGGCTTAGCCTTACCCTCTTTTGTTGTTCTTCACTTCTATCTTTCTTCTCTAATGATTTTTTATTTCTAGTACTGGCTTTCTAGGCTCCGAGAAAAAGCACCAAAGATTGTTGAAGACAAGGATCCGAAACATCAAAATACAGCTAAAGCAACCCCAACCTCAATAACTAAACTGTTTAACCCTTGTTTTGAAATCTTTTGGTCAACACTACACACTTCAAGTATGGCCATATGGATCCCTCGCAAAAGGATATATTAGGGATCACAAACTCATCAAAACATTTTCGCGTCTAGCACCGTAGCGTAAAATATAAGAAATGAAAACAACAAACTGGTGAGAAGGTAGTCAAATTAATTTTTGCTTATAATTTTCATCCAAAGTTTGGGACAAATAGAAAACAAGATCACAAAATACATCACAACGCAATTCTTCATCAAAGAAACGAGAAGCAACATCAAATGGTGTGGACTAACGGTTTCTAATAACATGTAAACAAAGTCAGGGTAAAATCTGTAGAGAGAATCAAGCCATTGTTCTGCAGATACAGACCACTGAGGAAGAAACCCCAAAATACACACACACAGAGATCGAGAGAGAGAGAGAGGAGTAATGTCAAGGATGAGGATTGAGGAATCACCATTTTAGCGCTCTTATTGCGGAAATCTCCGGCCTTTTCTCCGAACTTCAACGAAGCTGAAGTAACGACTAACGAGGTCCCACAGATGAGACACCGAAAGCCTAAAATTGGAAAGAACAAGAAGAGGGTACCAAGGTTAGCTGAGCGTCGTCGTTGGAAGCCAGATCCGTCGGAGTACAAGACCCCCAGATGCGAAACCTTCCTTATTTATATATATAAATGCAAATGAGATTCCTCTATTGCTTATGCTGACTCTCAAAATGTATACAACATACGATGACCGATGGGGAAGGATTAAATTTCGATGTCATTTTAAGCTTTGTGTTTAGTGAAATTCTTGTTCTTTGTTTTAGTTAAAGGGAAATTTCACGTACCTCCCCGGAGTTATGACTTAAAGTACATTTTGACCCATGAAGTTTTGAAAATTTCATGTACTTCTCCTGTTTTTCAAACTAAATAACAAAAACACCCAGTCCATTAACTGTAAACGGTTAACAATAAAATTGTATTTTTATTGATCAAAATGTCCTCATCTTCCCCAAATCGTTTCCCCAAAATCTGCAAGTCAAAATTTTCCTTTTTGGATTTAAATCATTTAAGGTTTGCTCCCTCTCTCTCTACCACTCGCTCCACCTTCCCCACAAGCATAGTTCATGGCCTCCAGCAACGTATCTGCAGGAACACTAGGCTTTGCCACACACCAAAGCCCCCCTCTCCTCCCCTGTTTCCACCAAAGCGTGGACGCTGGGCCTTTTGTCACCGGTTCGCCCTGCCCCTCTCAACATAGAATCGGAATAAGGCTGGATTTCAACCGGTGAAAGTACAAATAAACAGGTTGGCTCCATCCTCCCTTGCTCATAGTGTCGAGTTTGAATCCAATAAACACCACTCAAGATACAATGCAAAATGTTCAGAGTCCACTAGCAGATGAGCCATTCAATTGAATAGGCGCCCAATTTTTCCATCTAACCAAATGGAGTGTCCTCTTCCACTCAACTGGTTTGGAGTATAAATCAAGATGCAGGAACTACAGTTCACCATTTTACTTCCTTGTTACCTTTTCTATGCCGGTTGCTTTGACCCGCAATTACAAATGGGCCAAGCTTAGAACCCTAAACCTAACTCATTTCAATGCAAGTTATTAAAATGTGATGATGCATCTTCACCGGATCATTGGGTATACTCTCAACTTATTAGCTGTTCTCTCTTCCCACCCCACCACCCCTCCCTTCTTTTTCGACCGGGAGGGGAAGGGATGCCATTTCATTCATGTAATCACCTAAAAAATGCAGCTTTCTTTACCTCCCTGGCCACGGATCCTGGTCACTGGAGAGGACTGGGGAGACCATATTGAGGGGCTGAAGGGTGTGCCATCTGGCTGGAGGAGTGCATTTAGTCTGACCAGTCAGTCTCCAGTTGCTCCCCTTCCCTTCACTTCCTGTCACTTCTTTTGGAACCATATAGAGGCACAACATATTTCTAAAGTTCAGAAGTTGGTTATTTCAATAAAATAAAATAAAATTAGAGATGCCACTTGCATCCATTCCATCATCCATCAAACTCCATTGATCACAAGTTGCCTATCCACTTAAAATGGTGAAAGGAAAGGCAACACCAGAATCTCTGTTTCAGTTCTTCATATAAATAGTAGAAGCAAATCCCAGATAACCATAAATTCTGATATTATCTAATAAGAAAAGCAATTTTTATAGTTTCATCCTACAACATGGTATTAATGCATAAAACATACAATTTGAATAACTGGCCTGTCTTCTGCAACTACAAAGATTAGTGTATTCACACATATGATGAACTGGTAATTGAAGCACCTAACCAACAAACAGGAGATTTTATTAGACACTGAATAGTCCCCTCGTCACCCTGTTGTTTCAAGGGGATTGATTACAAGGTGTTGGTGACAATTGGGAACAACACTTTCTACACGTACATGAATTATCTTACTACCAGCCTGTTGCCAAGCTCTTCATTATTGACCTGTATTAAGCTGCATCTGTCAGTCATTTGAAGCTCTTCATCCAACAGGCTTTTGTACTTATAATCTCTGTCCTCCAAATCACGCATAACTTCAACCTAGAGTGGGGGAATATAAAGCAACATTATAAACAAAATCCAATTGAGTTACAAGAGAACCAAGATGCTTTCCCTGTCTCCTAATGGGGGACTATACATGCAATGGTTGTTGATTTAAGGCTACATTTTTGTAAGGTGTAATCACATCCACTGGTTAGCCTAACCACCAGTAAACAGGGTTTCTTTCTTTTCTTTTTTGGTTTTTTTTGTTTTTATTGGTACCTACTCTATCCTATTCTATGGGAGGGTGGGGGAAGGTGAGAACCAGGAGGCTTGAACCCAAGACCTCCTGGTAAGATGGGCTTTAATGCTCCACACTCTGCCAAGAGTGCTAGGCACATTCTCAGATAAACAAAACCTACCATGTGGCAGTACTTGAGTGGGTTCATGTGATAGAGAACGTTGCACATGTCCCACTGATCAAGTTTCAACCAGGAGGTAGGGGAAGTGCCTTAAAAAGTGAGTTCAAAGTTACATCAAAATTATAAAAATATCATGAGATTTAATTATAGTGAAAAGGCATCCTGTAATTTTATGAAAATTCGGATGCACTTTTAAGGTGTTTCCCCCACCTGTTTTGGCCTGGAATTTAATTAGTAGGAAACGTAAAAGATCCTCTTTCTCATGGACCCACCCATTCACTGCCATGTGGGTCATAAAGTATAAGGTCACTATTAAACATCACTGGGCATAGTGACAACTAGAAGCTCCCATTTTTTGGGCGGGGAGTACTATAACAGGTTTTACATTAGACCAGCAACCATGAACTCAGTTACTATTCAGAGGGCACAATAAGATCTAATGATCAAGTCGTTGGGGTGACAAACAGATGAAATCAAGTCCAATTGGTAGTTTGGTACGGCAATTTCTTTCCTTTTTGAAGTTTCAAAGTTTCTTTGATCTCCAATGACTTGATCTTTCAAAAAACAAATTACCTGCTTTTGAAACAAATCAAATTCATCAGAGCTCAAGGAGCCATCACTGTTTGCATCAAGAAGTTGCATCATCTCCCGGGCATCCTCTCCCTTGGCTCCAAGCTCTTCCATCACTTCTGTAAGTTCCTCAATGCTGATCCTACCATCCCCATTCTTATCAAGAAGGCGGAAGATTTGATTCCTCTGATCAATCTCAACACCTCTATGACTCGTGGAAGGGAGATCTTTAAGACGCAATGCTGCAAGCTCAGCTGCAGCCATCATAATGGCCTTGAGCCGTTTTGCCTGAGCATTCACTAAATAGTGAGTAAAATTACTTTGTTTCTAAAACCAATATCTAAAACCAATATTGTTAATAGGAATTTCTGAGGAGTTTCATGGCCTTGAACATAAAATGGAAAGAAAATGACAGCAGCAAACCCTGCCCAAACTCATTCAATAAGTCCCTCCTCCCAAAAAGAATTAGATTAAAGGAACAGTGAAAAGATGCCCCTCCACTATGAACTGGAAGGTAGTTGTCAGCAAATATTCAAAGCTCGTATGTGTGTTTGGACTTCTTGTTTGAGAAATTTGAGATTGTATTTCATTAAACCACAAATAAGAACGGAAGACCAACCTAAAACCATTTGAAAAACAGATGTGGAAGAAAAGGTTAGTAACTAAGAATACATGGCAAACAACAATAGAAAAAAGACATGGTGCTATATGAATTTCAATTGCATGATGGAATGAAACTTACCTCCTCTGGATCGGTGAGGCCACCTTTGTAGAATGAATGGGATGCAGTTCCACCAGCCGCCAACATGTCCATCTCTGTGCTGCGTATCTGTATTTCCATCAGCGGCCTAGTCCTGCCATTCTCACTAAGATCAACTGCCATATGTAAACTCCTATATCCATTTGCTTTGGGTCTGGTAATATAGTCTTTTGACCTTTCTGGTATTTCTTTCCAGAGAGATTGGATCATTTCCCTTGCTCTGAAACATGCTTTCTCACCCATCTCTGACATGTTATCTCCGGCTCTAGGGTTCAATATCACCCGCAACCCTAAAACATCATTTACTTCTTCTGGCTTGCGACCATCCTTCAAAAGTTTCTTCATTGTGCTGTAACGGCTTTTATATCGACCTTGGATGGCTATCTTTTTCACCATTTCCCCTAATGCAGGATCACTTTTTAGACATTGGAGAAGCTGCTCCCTGTACATATCTATGAGTGGCATACTTCCTGTTTCATGGCTTCTCAACCATGCATCCACATAAAGGTATGAGTAAGGAAACAAGTATCTGAAGGAAAGGTCCTCCAGCTCAAGTGATAAGGCGTCAGTACCAACAGCATGAGCTAAGGGTGCATATATCTTCATAACTTCCAGAGACAACCTTTGTTGTTCATATCTTGGGAGGTAATCCAGATGCCTCATTGCATCAAGCTTCAGAGCAAGGTCTAGAATCAAAGCCCTAATGCAATAGTAAGTCAGGCAGTACTTCCTCAATGTTGCAGCACTGTCATCATCCAAAACTTCTACTTTTGAAGGTAATGCCCTTAAGCGCAAGCTTTCATGCAAGAGATGAGCAGTACTGGTGCCAACATTATGTCCAACTTCACGTATGGATATAGCACCTGCCTCCAGAACTTCTCTCAGTGTAGCAGCTGAAATAACTTCTGCATCCATCTGCAATCACCTTTATGATAAATACACTAAAAACCCGAATACAAAACAGTAGATCCACGGTCTCACTTGCTATAAGGATTTTGCTTTTCAACCTAGAAAAGGATCCTGAAAACGGGAAGCAACAAACTGAGGTCCTGAAACTTTTGAACAACATAATTAATGAATAATTAGATCTAAAGCTTGGGGAGTAAATTTTCTAAGCAATATCCTGACCACTTTCTATTAGATAAGAAAAGCATACGGTATGGAATTGGATTTGACTTAGGAATCAGATGTTCAGCACAGAAGCAACAAAGCAGATCTGTCTGACAATATATGCGAGCATCTGAGGACATCCTATCTGAGCCAGCTGGTAATCACTCTGAAATTAGTTTCCTGATACAATTATAATTTCTTGAATCCCCAAATCAAACTTTCGTATGTCAAGGAAAAAAGCAAGCCCATTTGATTTGTTCTTCATCTTCCTCCCCCCCCCCCCCAGTGAGAGATTCTGATGAAAAGAAAATAATATATACTTTCATTGTAAACTTTGATTAGGTAAAATGCTCCTAAAAGCTATCAGTTCGTCCTATCTTTCATTACTAAAACCACATGTATGTCAGAAAATAGTGTTTTTTTTTTTTTTCACTCAGTTCGTTCTATCTCATCCTTGCATAATGCAAACAAATGCGATGGGGATTTTTTGGGAGAGGAAAAAAAGAACAAATTCATTCAAAACTCAGAAGAGCACGAAAACCTCCATTTATAATTTGAGGTAACAGTCCGCAGAAGAGGAGCTATTAACCGAGAAAAGAGGATGGAGGCTACAATGTTATGGGATTTAAAACGAAATGATTTCATTAAGGCAGAAACTAATCCCATCCTTGTTAATATCACAACGATTTATCCAAAATCCAGATGGCTCCATCTTAGTTGATAATCTTTTGTATTCAAATGTCACGCAAGAACAGACTGAGATGATTCCATCCAACGTGGTTGCCAAATGCATATGATTTTCATCCATGGATCGAGTTTTTAAATGCGGCCTTCACATACCAATGGCAGAGAGTATAAGTAGTGCAAAAAGGAAGGTTTGGGGGTGGTAGGGGGAGGGGGTGGAGTGGAAGAGAAAAATGTACCAAATTATCAAAGAATAAACAAGAACAAGAGTAAATCAGTAACTTAAAGTAAGTCAAAATCAATCCAGATTGCTTCAAAGAAAGCCAAAAGCCAACCTACTAACAAAATTAATACCTGTATAAAAAAAATTGATACCTGAAGATCGGCAAGTATGAGTGCGACTGACAGGGCTTTAGATAGCGGAGAGCGTCCATCGGGAGCAAAAGGCAAGGCCTGCAACAAAGGGATGGAGAGCTTGAGAGACTGGAAGAGTAGACGTGAAGAGCTGGTAGAAATCACGTTAATCCTCTCCGTCAGCTCGTTGAATGCTCGGACCAGTTCCGTTACCATCCTCCCTCCTGGCTGCTCCAGCTCTTTCGGAGCTCTAGCAGTTGCTGACGGTCCCATAAAGGAAAATAAGCTAACTCCGAGGGCCAGATTCCGTCGTCGACATCGCCCTCGCCCTCGCCCTCGCCCTCGCCCGTATGTGATATTCGGATGACATTTCCATATCAAAGAAAAACAAGTTACCGAAACCCTAGTTCTAGGAATTGGTTGAGGAGAGAAGCCAGGGCTTTTGATCTCCATGAGAGTCACAGAAACAAGTTTCACTGTTTCTTCATCTTGATTTGTTGATGCTTTTTGGTTGTGGGTTTGGTTTGGTACTATAAAAATTGTTTGTCAGACGCTTCGCAAGCAGAGTAACTGGTCCTAAAAATGCCACGTGAGCATCCAAACGTTTTAATGTATTTTGCCCACTGTTTTATTTGTCGAGAAGGAAAACGATTTGTGACTCCCATTGGCAACCGATCACTGTTTCTTTATCTTGATTTGTTAGCTGCTTTCTACCCCAAAAAAACAAAAAGATTTGTTAGCTTGTTTGTTTAACGGAGCAACGTGGAAAAGGTAAAGAGAGGGTGGAAAATTTGTTTTAATTTTCCACAAAGTATCACAAATGTGCTCACTTGCTGAATGCTTGGTAACGGATTCAAGTCCTTGGAATAGTCTATCTTGAAACAGGGGTAAGGCTGCTTATATTTGATCTTCCCTAGACCCCGTTAAACGCGGGAGTCTTGTACATTGGGTACAACCATTTAAACTATCACAAATGAGACTGGTTAGATAGAGTGAGAAACTTCTAGACAACCTCACGCCTCTCTGTCTAATCTACTCACTTTCAAAATCCTACCAAATTGGTAGGATTTTGACACAATGGTAAAGTTAATTTTGAGTTTATCTCTCTCCTTGTCTCATTTCCTTTCGCTCCATGGAATTCCACCCTATCTCCATTTCCTCTCTTCCACCAAATCTGACTTACTTAGGGTGAGTGGACTCTCACGACTCCTTACGTCTGTCGATGCGGGAGGTTCTTCTCCTTCTTCAAGCTGCTGCTGCTGCCTTTGAAGGAGATCAAACCGATAAGTAATTTTAGTTTCCCTGCTTATATCCTTCCCCTCCATCCATCAAACCCTAACCTCCATTAAACCTAAAACCTGCAACTCTATTCTGTCCAAGACTGCAGAATTTTAAAACCCTCCCAAACCCTAATATTTATATGCCATTAAAGCACCCTAGACCTGCACGTTAAAACCCCATAAACCCCATTGCCATTATTCAACCCTAACCCTAATTCTGCCCTAATTAGCCTAAGTTGTCCCAATCGGCCAGCCTTGTTAGGTAATCCTATTACCCTGGCTCCTAGTGGGACTACTCCTACCTAGGACTACATTAATTGGTATCAGAGCTATGGCGGAGGGAAGCTCCAACCAAGCCTCGAAAGACCCACCTCCCTTCGTTTTCAAGACCCGAGTTCGTCTACCCAATGGAAGCATAGCCATATTAATTGTTGATGAGAGGCAACGTAACAACATTATTTCACAATCCGTGGTGGATATGTTGTCCCAGTCAGGAGAGATTTGCATCATGCCTACAGGTCCAGTCTTTGTTGAATTTAAGTGTTCCTCATACTCTGACGGTGCTTGGTGTAAGCCGGTACCAAGGAGCGTCATTGTAGTAGGTTGTAATTGGTTGGACGAGCAACAAGGTTGGATTGAACCTGAAAACAACTCGTGTGTTCTACCTGATCGACACCGTCTATACCATTTGTTTACTCTAAAAGGGTTACAACCAAAGGTGACCACATCGACTGTACAGCCACAAGGACTACCGAACATGTCAACTCACACGCAAGTGGCATCGACTGTGTTTGAAGTTTCACCAATGGCGGATGTACCAACAAAAGATTCTACTAAGGCAATTTGTGTTGAAGCGATTCAAGAACCGATAGCTAAAGAAATTCAAGTTGACCAAGCTGCACCAGTAGTTGAGATCATAATTGAGAAGCTCAACCATCAAATTGATGTGGAGGTCCAAAACACAATTGTAGAAGATTCTACTGAAGAGGCATACATTGAAGAGAACAAAGTAGACAAAGCTGAAATAGTAGAAGATGAAAAGTTGATTGAGAGCATTCCAAAGGAAAACAATGACCTTCAAGATGCTGTTCTTAAAGAGGTGGAGCTTGTGTCTCACGCATTAGATGAGAAGGTTGCTAACACTACAGGCTCTATGGACGAGACATTGACAGCTGTTGCTGATTCAAAGAAAGAACACATAGAGTTTGTTATGCCACCATGGTTCTTCGAAGAGCAAGCTTCACGCATTGAAGACTTTATCCCCAATGTTCCTACCTCATCGGAATTTTGTTTGGGGATGGTCAAAGTTGTTGATCACATGTTGATTCCCCCCCATGCACTGCAAAATTTGAGGACGAATTTTTTCAAGTTAGGGAGAGTTGATGTAGGTTCATCATAGAAATTGGCTTATTTCTTTAAAAATAGGCCTAGGGTTGGGTTATATACATGTTGGGCCTTTGTTCCCAAGGGTTTTCTATGTATTAGGCCACTTTAATGAGCCTAAACTAGGGGTACATAGGTTGCATACGGGATTAGCCCAATACTTAATTTATTTTTATTTTTTTTAATTAAATCGATTCAAATTGGTTGCATCCAATTGGTTCAATTTAAGTGATCATGTGACTTGGCTAAGTGGTCATGTGACAACTTAACTGGTCATGTGATGTAAGTTGGGTTGGATTAGGACTCTATAAGTCCAGCCATGTTTTGAGTCTATTTCTTTTAGTATTCTAGTTTCCTAGTCAATTTAAGTTACCTAATAGGTTAGGGATAGGATTAGGCCATTCTTTTTTAGTGTCTAAGTCTATTTTTGAGTCTTCTATATAAGTTTGTAACTTGTAAGGGAGGCCAGCATTGAATACGAATTTTGATTAATAAAAACTCAGCTTTATGTTTGCTGCCTTTGTTGCTGCTATTGCTCCCTTGTGTGAGTGTTGCCTTGTGGATCTCAAGGTGCTAGGGTGAGTGGACTCTCACGACTCCTTGCGTCTGTCCAGTACCAAGAGGTTCTTCTTCTTCTTCAATCGAGCTTCTTCAAGCTGCTGCTGCTGCCTTTGAAGGAGATCAAACTAGTAAGTAATTTTAGTTTCCTACATATATCCTTCCCCTCCATCCATCAAACCCTAACCTCCATTAAACCTAAAACCTGCAACTCTATTTTGTCCAGGACTGCAGAATTTTAAAACCTTCCCAAACCCTAATATTTATATGCTATTAAAGCACCCTAGACTTGCACATTAAAACCCCATAAACCCCATTGCCATTATTCAACCCTAACCCTAATTCTGCCCTAATTAGCCTAAGCTGTCCCAATCGGCCAGCCTTGTAAGGTGATCCTATTACCCTGGTTCCTAGTGGGACTACTCCTACCTAGGACTACATTACTTGCCTTCACTGATGATCTCATAATCTTCTCCAAGGCCTCCCCCTCTTCTATCTCGTCCATTATGTCCTCCTTGCATCAATTTGAATGTCTTGGGGTCTCCGAATCAACCTTCTGAAATCCCCCATCTTTCTCTGGAGCGTCTCAGATGCTGATAAGGATACCCTCCTCCGCCTTATGGGTTTCTCCCTTGGTACCCTCCTAGTTAAGTACCTTGGTCTTCCCTTGATCCCTGCTAGCATCCATGTACCCCATGCTTGACCTCATCCGTAAAAGGCTTCAACTCTAGAAGGGAAAACTCCTTTCCCATGCCGGGAGGGTTGAGTTGATCAAATCAGTTCTCCAATCCTCTTACATCTACTGGTGTGGCATCTATGGGTTCCCTAAATCTACCATCAAAACAATGGAATCCTTATTCTGTGCCTTCCTCTGGAAAGAAAAAGAATCCTCCAAATTTCTCCACCCCCTAAATTGGGCTGCTACTTGTGATGCAGGACAAACCCTAGAAACTAAGGAATCCCACAATAGGACAGGATTACAGGTGTAACACCCTAGTGGGGACTTAATGCAAGGGCTGGAATTCGCACAATGCCACATTCAACATCAGACATAAAAACAGAATTTACTAATGGCAATTATCAATAAAAATCAAATGAATAAACACCATAGGTCTTATGAATCAATTCTAGCAACCTATATGGTTAGTTCCACAAGGCTAGGTAAGTAGATTCATGGCATTACATTCAAGGATTCAGTAGGCATGCATGACAGTCCATATAAGATAATAAGCCATTAATAATAAGCATTAGAAATATATGCAATACCAAAACAGCACAACTAGTGTAGAATAAATACTGTTTCAGGTCTGAAATTAGTGGGAAATCATGCAAACATGATCAAAATAAAATTCTGTTTCTAGATTTAAAGAAAGGATGGGTTGTAGGGGTTAGCTTGGGGGTTAAGATTTCAAGGTAAAATCTGGAAATGGGGTTGGGATGGTTAGGGACTGGTTTAGGAAGGGGAGACAAAGGGTTTTGGCTGGCAGAGAAGGAGGGGAATGGAGGGAATAATTTTTAATGGGGCTGGGGTGCTTCGGTTACAAGGACAGGGAGGGGAAAAGGAATCTCGACAGCAAGGGGAAGAGGGGGGAAAGAGGGCCACGACAGCAGCAAGGGGGGAATGATCTCACGACAGCAGCAGGGGGGAATGGTCTCACGACAGCAGGGGGGAAATGGGGACCACAATAGCAGGGGAAAAAAGAAAGAAGAGAAAAGGGGAGCCAAGGGGAAAGGGAAGAGAAAGAAAGAGGAAGAGATACGAGGGAGAGGGAGAGAGAGAGAGAGAGAGAATTACCTTGAGAGAGGGGAGGGGACTGCTCTTGTCGCAAGTCTCTTTCAATCTTCATTCATTCATCGATTTTCAAAAGTGGCTGAATACAAACCTAAATAGAAAACTAAAACATGCATATTCCTAAACTACCCTTACCCTAGTCAAAACAAAAGGACTTACCCAGATACCCTTACTTAAGTTACAAGGCTGAAACAAAAACTTCAAAAATAAGTAAATAAAAATACTAAAACATCCTTCACTTATTTAACATAAGTACTAAGATAAAAGACCAAAATAACCCTAGAAGTCTAAACAGCCCCGCGCTAGCCTGTAGCCTCTGAAAGCATCATCGAACCATAGTAACTGGCTCTGTGGTAGTCTCCTGCGCCTCTGGTAGTGGTGCACAAAGGGCCTCTGGTAATGGTGCGGCATGATGTCCCCATCAATCCTCCCCGCCCGCGAAGAATTCACCTCTGGTGAATGAAAACTCTGGTAGAGCTTAAGGAGGTCGGGGTTAATGCTCTGGAAGTCATCAAATGGAATCCAAGAATTGTCGCTTGCCGGTCTTCCATTCCACTTTACAAGGAACTCTCATCTCCCCCCTTGGGTGGTGGATATAACTCTCTCATCAAGTACATTCTCAATTTCTTCGGGTCTGGTGGCAAAACGAGGTAAAAGAGGGGGGGGTAGTGGCAGGTAGGGTAGAGCTATGCTGGCTAAGATCAAAAGGGGAGTCGTTCAATGCAATTGGGTAAGGTGAAGGTGTGTTCTCTGGGCCATGATAGGGAGCAAGGTCTTCAACATTGAATATATTACTAATCCTCATATCAACTGGCAAATCAATCACATATACACTGGCACCAATCCTTTGATTACCTTGAATGGGCCTGCCCCACGAGCATGGAGTTTGCTCGCTCTTCCTCTAACAAACCTAGTCGGATGGATCCGGACCATTACCATGTCGCCTTCTTTGAACTCCTGCAGCCGACGGTGAACATCTGCATAAGATTTATACTGATCATTGCTAGAAGTAATCCGTTGTCTTATCTCTGTATGCAAATCATGTAAGCGATGTGTAAAAGACTCGGCTGACTCACTAACTCTAGAACTGACTAGTGCAGGGGTAAGATCTATGGGTGCTTTAGGCTGTGTGCCCAAGCATATCTCAAAGGGAGACAGACCAGTCGACCGGTTCTTGGACATGTTATAGGCAAACTCAGCATGAGACAGGACACGATCCCAAGTACCTAGACTCTCTCACCTACGAAACATCGAAGAAGGTTACCAAGACTCCTATTGACAACCTCAGTCTGACCATCAGTCTTCAACACAAACTGCCTTAGTAGAATTTTCTGTTGGGGCCATTGGTGAAACTTCAAACACAGTCAATGCCACTTGCGTTTGAGTTGACATGTTCAGTAGTCCTTGTGGTTGTACAGTCGATGTGGTCACCTTTGGTTGTAACCCTTTTAGAGTAAACAAATGGAATAGACGGTGTCAATCAGGTAGGACACACGAGTTGTTTTCAGGTTCAATCCAACCTTGTCGCTCGTCCAACCAATTACAACTTACTGCAATAACGCTCCTTGGAGATGGTACCGGCTTACACCAAGCAACGTCAGAGTATGAGGAACACTTAAATTTAACAAAGACTGGACCTGTAGGCATGATGCAAATCTCTCCTGACTGGGACAACATATCCACCACGGATTGTGAAATAATGTTGTTATGTCACTTCTCATCAACAATTAATATGGTCGTGCACCCATTGGGTAAACGAACTCGAGTCTTAAAAACGAATGGAGGTGGGTCTTTCGAGGCTTGGTTGGAGCTTGCCTCCGCCATAGCTCTGATACCAGTTAATGTAGTCCTAGATAGGTAGGAGACCTACTAGGAGCTAGACAACAGGATCAATCGCAAAAGGGGTTGCTGGTTCGAATGGACAGCACTAGGATTTAGGTTAATTCTAGGGTTTAGGATGGGAATTTGGGAATGGGTCTTATATGGCTTTAATATGCAGGTCTAGGGTGCTTTTATGGCATATAAATAATAGGATTTGGGAAGGCTTTAAAATTCTGCAATTTTTGGACAGAATTGAATTTTAGGTCAAAATTAGAGTTAAGTTAGGTTTAGGTTAGGGTTGTCTTATATGGTAATGATAGGCAGGTGTAAGGAAGTCTAATGGTATAGGTTTTATGATGTTTGAGTGAATGGAAGTAGGTTAGATGAGTTGGACAGCAAGATAAGGTTATTGGAGACAATTCCTAATGGAGGTAGGAGTAGGGGATTCTAGGGTTTAGGGTGGTGGGGGTTTGATGAAACTTGGATCGAGTGTCAATAATGATGTAAGGGATGTATGCTGAAAGTTTGGTTTGAAACTAATGGACAGATCTGAAGTCATCAGGGAATCCTAGTTAAGTTAGGAGTTGCAGGTTTAATGGAGATTAGGGTTTGATGGATGGAGGGGAAGGATATATGCAAGAAACTAAAATTACTTACTGGTTTGATCTCCTTCAAAGGCAGCAGCAGCAGCTTGAAGAAGCTCGATTGAAGAAGAAGAAGAACCTCCCGGTACTGGACAGACGCAAGGAGTCGTGAGAGTCCACTCACCCTAGCACCTTGAGATCCACAAGGCAACACTCACACAAGGGAGCAATAGTAGCAACAAAGGCAGCAAGCATAAAGCTGAGTTTTTATTAATCAAATTCGTATTCCATACTTGGCCCCCTTACAATCTTATATAAAAGACTCAAAATTAGACTCCTACACCAAAAAGGAAAGGTCTAACCTAATCCTTAACCTATTAGGCAACTTAAACTAACTAGGAAACTAAAATACTAAAAGAAATAGACTCAAAACATGGCTGGACTTATAGAGTCCTAATCCAACCCAACTTACATCACATGACCACTTAAGTTGTCACATGACCACTTAACCAAGTCACATGATCACTTAAACTGAACCAATTGGATACAACCAATTTGAACCAGTTCAATTAAAAAAAACATAAAAATAAACCACGTATTGGGCTAATCCCGTATGCAACCTATGTATCCTTAGCTTAGGCTCATTAAAGTGGCCTAATACATAGAAAACCCTTGGGATCAAAGGCCCAACATATATATAACCCAACCCTAGGCCTATTTCTAAAGAAATAAGCCAATTTCTATGATGAACCTGCATTACTTGGCTACTCAAAAGGGCTACAAATGTTATCATCTTCTCACTCGACGTGTGTTGGTTACTATGAATGTGGTTTTCCAATTAGTCCTTGGCTTATTACCCCTCTTCGACATCTCTTCAAAGGGAGTCTGGTACAGTTGGTGAAGATGTGCCTTCATTGATTCCTCTTGAGTCTTCATAGATTCCTCTCGATATTGATAGTTGCCCCTTGGATGACGGAGGATATTTCAGTTCAATGGGAGGTAAAGACAAAGGACTGATCAACCACACAATAACAACATCAACCGGCCTTGCGGGTCTCTTATCGAAAACAGCAAATTGACACCACCACCAGTGCACCAACTCTACCCAGCCAAATGCCATCTCTTGTTCTAGGTTCTACTGCATTTGGTAACATTATTCCTCCTAGTATCACTAATCCTTCTCTTGATTTACCAATTCCAATTTGAAAAGGGGTAAGAACATGTACTCAATATCCCATATCCCATATCCCATGTTGTTTCATATCACTCTGTTTCTCCTTCATATCGTATGTTTATGTCCTCCTTATCTTTTGTTTCTATTCCTCAGAATTGGCAGGAGGCACTTGCAGATCCTTAGTAGAAAGAGGCCATGCTTGAGGAGATGAAGGCACTTGAAAAAAATGATACCTGGGAGGTTGTGTCTCTTCCTCCAAATAAGAGACCTATGAGTTGCAAGTGGGTGTTCATAGTAAAACAGACGATGAACAGTATTGTGGACAGATACAAGGGTAGACTTGTCGCTAGAGAATTTACCTAGACCTATGGGATTGATTACCAGGAGACCTTTGCTCCTGTGGCAAAAATGAATATCAATCGGGTCATTCTTTCCTGTGCAGTCAATCTGGGGTGGGAACTGCAAGAACTGGATGTGAAGAATTTGTTCCTCAACGGCGAACTTGAAGAAGAAGTATACATGGAAATTCCTCCTGGTTTCTTTTGTCAGAAAACTCAGGGAAATGTTTACAAATTGAAGCGAGCGTTATATGGGCTGAAACCATCACCCAGAGCTTGGTTGGCAGGTTTCATAAAGCCATGGTGTCATAAGGTATACTCAAAGTAATGTTGATCACACATTGTTTATCAAACGTTCGAGTAATAAGATCATAGTTCTTATCGTATATGTTGACGATGTTGTGGTCGCTGGAAGTGATCTTGGTGAAACAACCCAGTTGAAGGCTTACTTGGGTAAAGAATTAAACATTAAAGATCTCGGGAATTTATGCTACTTCCTTGGCATCGAAGTTGCTCGCCGAATCTCTTAGCTCTATAGGGTACCTCTTGAAGCATTAGTCTCAAATGGGAACACAAATCCTCTGGGATCCAAACTTCCCCCATACTTATATTTCATAAAGCATCTTTATCTTCGCCAAACCTCCATAACCAGTCCTAGCATTGATTCAATCATAGGTTTCAATCCCCTCAACCCAATCATCAGTACTTCTTTGGCTTGAAGTTCCTTCCATCTTAATGAATGGAGTTTCTTCTCACAACACATCATTTCCCATGAAACCCCTTCAGAAGTTTCTCTTAGTGGTGAAAAATTGTGTCAACTTCGACATAGACATTTAATACACCAAAAGATCACAGTACGTATTAACCAATATCAATGTGATTCTTCCGCTAATCCAGACACAGAACGGGAAGACTTTTCCACTTATTCAAGGTATTCATTTGGCCTGAACCTGCCACTGCAACCATAATCTCAAAATAGTTTTCCTAGCAGTCAATTTGGAGTTTAGAGCGATGCCATCTTCGGTGGCCGCTTGTCAAAGCCATGAACGTGCACGCCCACTTCCTATTCACATGCATGTCAACTGGACTGGCGTCCAGTCGAACTATTCATTCTCGAAAACAGAAGGGGTGGGGGGGGGGGGAAGAGGAGAGGAGAGAGAGAGAGAGAACTTCCGATCAAACCAAAAGGTCCCCTTAAATCTGAAATCCCATGAGTAGTAAAGGACAAGACGTATAATAAGAAGCGGAGATAACTGATAACCTGGAAAATCCTGGCGAAGTTCTCCCTCTTTTCGAGTAACTGGCTCACGGCAAGGCCAGGAATAAAATCAGCCAATCTCTCGTAATCCGTCAATAAGTTCCAGATAGTTTCAAGGCTGGCATCGATGGCGATTCGGGATCGAATTCTCCGGGAGTTGTTGCCAAGCTTCTGGATCTCGATCTCGATGTCGACACCGTCTCCTGAGAATATGGAAGGAGGCACGGTAGACAGCGATGAACCCGAAATCCCAGGCTCGTCGAGGAAAGAAGGACCTGTATTGCTATTAGCAGAAGAATCTGGGGCTGATTTCATTTTCAATGTGCAGAGGAACTCGGGAGAAGAGACTAGGGTTTTAGGGATCCAGAAGACACTCGAATTTTTGGTTTTGGTCGGAGGCAAACATGGGTGAGAAGCTGAAGCAAGGACTACCGCCGGAATCTGCGAGTTGGTCCTGCTGCTAAAGACTGAGAATGGAATTGCATTCATGGCGTTCACCGTGGGGACTTGTGGGTTTACTACACCCAATTTTAAATTAGTAACAACATTTAATCAAGGGAAATTATCAGCGCCACCCCTGCGCTATCCCCTACGCGTTAGTGATCTACGATCAACCTTTTCTTGTTGCTGATCTATGATCACTCTCTCTCGATGGTCGAGCTGATTTACCGTTGGCGCCCTTGTTGAGTTTTGGTTTTCTTGCTGGGCGCGCACCTGACTCTTCATTGGGCTCATCCGTTGTTTGTTTGAAATACAGATCGTCTTTATATAGCGGTATGCCTTTTCTTTGTGCTGGTCTAAGACCACCCCTGATTTACAACCAGCTTGGGGTTGAGCTGCTCTACGACCACTCTCTTCCGGTGGTCGAGTTGATACCACCCTTTTATATAGGGCTAAGACTTTTCTCGCTTGTTGCCTTTATTTAATGTAGTTTTTCTTACCTTCATTTTAAATTAAAAATAAAATTAAAATCTTTTTTTTGGGTGAATAAATTAAAATCTTAAACATAAATAAAAGAGGAACTTAATTTATATAATTTATTTTACTATTATATAAATAATATAATAGTAAAATAAATTACAGATTTCATTTTAATATAGAACGAAAAGAAAATATTCTGTTTCTCACGAAACAAGAGATCCAGTTTATCACAAATCTGAGACGGAATGAGAATGTTTTTCAGCAGAAGGTGTTCAGTCTCTTTGCTTGTTTGCTTGATTCTCTGACTACCTGATTATTGTTTGCGTTGAGAGCGAGGACCGAGATAGGGAAATGCATTAAGCCTACGCTAGGGAATTTGACGAGACTATTACTGAGACTATTCTATTCCACTATTGATTGACCGATCGATACAAGGGACTATTCTACCTTGGTGCATTCCTGACCTGACTTGGTATTCTCTTTAGTCGGAGAAGGCTAGCTACCTACAGTAAGTTGAGAGGATAGTTTTTGCAACTCCACTGAATACCAAAATTTCAATTCTGGCCCAAAAACTAACGGATTAACTGAGTCGAATTAAAATGACTCCTTTACACTAAAAACATAAAAAAAAAAAAAAAAAAAAACCAACCCCACCTCTATTTTTAACCTAAAATAAAAAACTTCAAACAAAACTGTAAAACGAATTCTTTGGAGCAGAGAAGTGCAGATCAAGGGAGAAAGGAAATGGGTAGACGAAAAACCCTAGATGTTTTCTTTGGATTCGATCGAGTGTGAGCTCTTGAATGTGTACAAATTCTTCAGTTTCTGTGTGAGTTTCTTTGGTTATTTAGACTTGAAAACCAGGAAAAAATCATGGGAATTAAGCCTTTTCTTGCTCGGAGAAAGAAATTGTTGCCAAAGTCGCAGTCGCAGTCGCCTGCAGGGTCAAACCATTGAAGTCGATGGAACCCTTTTGAATCTGGGCCAGTTTTGTTCGGATCTTTATCTTCTCAATTACACTGCCCGAACTTGACGTAAAGTACATCTAACAGAGGAGGCAGAAATGACTATCCTACCCCCTACCCGAACACACTGCCCGAGGTGGGGTCCACATGGGGTCCATCGGATCATTATCACCTACAATTCTGACACCCTCCAATTCCCTACAATCCCTCACATGGGAGTGAAATGACCACTTACCCATTGCCTTGGGAAGTGTGTCCAGGCAGTGGGTAAGTGGTCATTTTAGCTCCCATGTGAGGGATTGTAGGGGGATTGGAGGGTGTCAAAATTGTAGGAGATAAAAATTCGGGTTCACCTCCCTCTATTAGATGTACTTGAAGTCAAGTACGGTCAGTGTAATTGAGAGGATAAAAATTCGTTTTGTTCACACAGGCAAGGACCCAGATCAAGGAGCTCGAGAATATTTTCTAGAAATTCGATGTGAATGGCGATGGAAAAATTTCTTCGTCTGAACTGGATGCGATCATGGGGACTCTTGGACATCCTACGACGGCGGAAGAGTTGGAGAAGATGATTAAGGAGGTTGATTCAGATGGAGATGGGCACATTGATCTGAATGAGTTCATTTAGTTGAACACGAAAGGGGCTGATACTGTGAAGGTTCTTGAGGGTTTGAGGAATGCTTTTTTGATATATGATATTGATCGAAATGGGTCTATTTCACCTGAGGAATAACAGACTCTGTTGAGGAGTTTGAGGGACTCATTGCACTCCAATTTTAGTAGCTTTTGGAAATTGATTATGTAATCTGTGCATTGTGATCGGTAAGGGTTTTGAACAATGGAGCAAATGGGCAAGCTGGAAAGAAAGGCGGAGGAAATCCTAACCAGAATATGGGTATGAAGGGTGGGATAGATCAAAACAACATGGCAGCTGCAAAGATGAACGCCACCGACCATTTGGGTGGTGGGCATATAAATGTCGACGAGGTTAAAAAGGGAAATGACATCAATGCCATATTAGTAGGGCTAAATGACCATGGCCATAGTACTGGTGTTGGCCTTGGAGGTAATGGATTAGGGTTTCAAACCCAGATGAACAATGGCTTCCAGTGAAAAATTGGATCTGAAGAAGATGATTGAATAGCTAGATTTGTCCGATGTGGAGAGGGTGGTGGCAGGGTTGCAGGGGAGCGAGAGAAGGAGGGTTGGAGGAGGGGTGGTGGCGGCGAGGCAATGTGTTGTGTCGAAAAAAACAACAGAATGAAAAGAAGGAAAGAAAAAGAATTTAAAAAATAGAGATATTGAATAAAAGCAAAGGCAAAATTGTCTTTAACAAAAAACTAACCTGCTGACATCACTAATTAATCAGCTCATCTAGTTGGGCTGTGAAAGGATAACTTTCCGACACCTCAATGTATTAAAATCAAATTTAAAATAGAAGAAGACAAAATGCTAGTAGGCCACACTCTCTTAGAGTAGCAGGTCTCATATATATCTAGGGGTGTAAATGAATAATCAAAATCCGTTTCTGTATCCGTGTCCGTATTCGTTTAGCACTATCCGAATCCATCCGAAAGCTAAACGGATGCGGATACGGATAGGCTATAGCTATCTGAAAAGCTATATTTACATGTAAACGGATAAAATATCCGATCCGTATCCATGTCCGTATCCGTTTAGCACTATCCGAATCCGTTCGATAGCTAATCGGATGCAGATGCGGATATAGCACTATCCAAGCCGAATCCGATCCGTTTACAGCCCTATATATATCTGGTCTTATCACGGCATCATTGGGGGTGTCTGGGGTTCTCGCAGCTCGTTGAGTCTCAGGTCTCATATTCTGGTTTCATCACTGCACTGGGGTTTCTCGTAGTTCTGTTCCAGTCATATTACCATCACCAGTCGTCATGGCATCTGCATGCTCTCTCGGTCGGGCGTCTCGTTCTATCCTACAGGTCAGAGCTAGGGCTTTTCTTCCTTCTCTTCGTTTTTAATTTCATATACTTGGTTCGAATTTGTCGGACGGATAACGCTCTATGTTTCTTTACTTCAAATTCTGTTAGGATAAACTTAAAAGCTCATAATGTTCGTTTCACTCATTATGAATCCTGAGTCTCTATAATGCGTTCGCAGGGAAGCTTCGGCAATGACATTCCGTATGTTCATGATTCACAAATGATTTCTCGGTGTACGCCCGTACGACTTTATTTTTCTTTAGCTCCAAGTCCAACAGTAAGCTGCCTTGGAAGAGGATTATCATCATGCTCTCAACATGCCTCACCACTTCGTACTAAACAAATTTCTAAATTGACTTCAGTTCGACATCGGAGAATGGTGTGCATGAACTCTGTGGGAAAAGTAAGGGCTTGATTTGTTTAGTTTGCTAGCAGTGTGTATTTATGAGAAACTAATATACTTTGCGGTAAGTGGGTATAAGTAGGCTGAAAGGTATAAGGTATACCAAATCCATGGGCAAAAGGAACATTATCTTTACTAAGAAGCATTATCAGGATGAGACCATTTTCCTGCTTTTTCTAAATATTGTCTTAAATTTTAGTGCATCATAATCAGATGGAATTATTTTTGAATAAATGCAGACCACGTTGGGGAATTAATTATGAGGGACAAAAACTTACAAAACTAACATTCAGCTATCGTTCTTACTTCCCAAAGTACATATCTCGAGATTGAAGCCCCTGTAAACACTTTTGACCCCAGTATAGTATGATGCTTGAAAGCATTAAAAGTACCTAAAAGGTGGAAAACTGAAATACTTATTTCTTTTTTATTTTTATATGTTTGAACCTTGTGCCACGGGCTGTCCCAAGGTGTGATGGTAAATGCTCAGGCTACCTGTGTGGAGGCATGGGTCTGTATCCGAAGATGGCTACTTTGTGCCAAAAGTGGCAAAGGTTAGAACCACCCCTCCTGGAACCCTGTGAACGTTGGACTTGTACTGGGCATGGCTTTTTATTTGATCCTTGTTGCAAGGGCTCTTCACTAAAGGTCAAAGTAAATTTAGTTGGAAACTAATACTATTAGGGATTTTTATCTTCAGGACTTTTTTAAAATCTAGCCAGCATAACCTTAACTGCAATTAAGGCTTCTAGGTCACAGTAATTCATTGATTATGCTATTAGTGGCAATCTTTGTTATATTGATTGATTAGAAAGATAAGAATACATTTATTTTGTAGTAGCATATTCTTGGATGAACTTGAATGTCCATTTATAACTGAAACATGGTATGCATCTGTGAGTTGTCAGAAAACATTAATTCTTGGAGGATCTTTTGCTTAGTACCTTAGACATGACCCATTATGCATGAATCCACTTCCCTAGCAATTATGGAAACTACTAAAACATGGCACTTTGTTGAGACTGGAATCAACAGTAATATTGGTTTTGAATGTAAACCAAGCGCCCAGTGATGGAATTGAGTGGTGATGTTAAATAAAGCACATCTGCTGCATTTTTTGCATGTCATTGTATGACTCTTAAGAAGCTTGGTATTTATCCTCCCCAAACCCCGCAGTGGCGGGAGCCTCGTGCACTGGGTAATGCAAAAGTAGACTTCGAACCAGTGAGAAACCAGTGAGAGATCGATTGCAGCCAGGATCAACACGATAATGATCTATTAATGGTGTGCAACAGCAGCAAACACTTGGATCAGCAGCAAATACACTCGAACAAGGTAGCTTGAAGGAGCAACAGGAGTCTTCAATTGATTGGCTTGCAGCAGTAGCAATCTTGGAATTAATTGGAAGTAATTTCGGATCTTCAGTTGAGTTAGTAATTAATGGTTGCAGACACACACAAAAGCAGCAATGGGGATCGAGTAGGTAGGGGAATGGGCTTCTCACCCTGGGTCTCTCACCCAATGCTATCCCAGCTGTTGAAACATGGAATTTCTTCCATAACCGATGGCAACAAAGCTTGAAAATTCTTTTCCCCAAATCTGATACTTCCTTACAATAGGGGGCCTATAAATAGCTTAGGCAAGCTTACAAAATAGAAGGTAGAAAATAGAAACTTCCTAAAACCAAAATAGAAGGTAGGAAAATAGCAACTAATGAAAAATAGAAACTAGCTGAAAATAGAAACTACCAAGGCTTTATAGATCTAACCTTCTAAACAAGCAAGGAAACTGTTAAAAAATTATTTATCCACCCGTGTCTCCCTTTGGATAGTCCACCGTATTAGAGCTCCTGTATGATATACATATTGTTTCCTTCATTTCCTATAAGGTCGGCCTTTTAGAGGAAGCGGTTCTAACATGGTATCAGAGTAGGCAGGGGTCACGGTATCGAGTCCCCCTGAGAGCAGGCAGGTGTTAAAAAATTATTTATCCACCCGTGTCTCCCTTTGGATAGTCCGCCATGTTAGAGCTCCTGTATGATATGCATATTGTTTCCTCCATTTCCTACAAGGTCGGCCTTTTAGAGGAAGCAGTTCCAACAGAAACAAAAATAGAAACAAACTGAATTTAGAAGCTACCAAATATGCTTTCTAAAACTGAAAATAGAAACTACACTATGGCAGCATTAGGAGAGAATTTTTCTCCACATGATGGGTCCACAAAATCTTCAAAAAATATCTCCACACAAGGAAAATATGGGCTGTGTCACTGTTCAGGTGAACAGTATTTTGGTCTTTTAACTTCTTTATGCTTCACTCTGGGCTTGGACTGAGGCTGCCTTAGGTGATGCTCCATCGAACTGGCAAAAACTTGCCACATCATCAAACTAGGCTGCTTCTTACAGCATCCACAACCTTGCTGGGCTGGTTTTGGGACTTGTTCCTGCGAGTACATATGGACTTGTGATTTACATCACTGGGTATGCCCTTTACTTTCCTTTCATTCAATACATGCAATTGTGGAAATTGAGATAGATGAAGCTGAGTCGGGTCTTGAAGTCAATTATTGTAAAATCCACTTGTTTCTATTTTGTTATATTATCCTAGAAGATGCAGTTACTCCAATTAGCATGTCGCATTATTTTATCAAGTTATGAATCCTTTAAGCTTCAACATCCCCCAAGTGTTGCAGGTTGATATTTTCCACTTTGGGTCTTATTTAACCACAACAGATTTACATGGGCGTCTACGCTAAGTTAGTTTGGATTCTGACGCCCTTGATTTAATTCAATACTCTTCTAAGCATAAAATCTTGTTTAATGGTATTCTCTTCTGTTTAACTTGGGGTTGCCTTTTTGCAACTACACATTTGGTAGGAAATAAGTTTAAATCCTGCAGGAGCCACAGATCTTTTGTATCTTCTGAGGCTGCAAGATCCTTTATGTAGTGGAATAATATCCTCAACAACAACAACAACACAGCCTTATCCCAACTAAATGGGGTCGGCTACATGGATCCTTTCAAAAACAAAGTGGAGAAAACTGAGATCCTCATAAAGGGAAAGGAAAGTAAGAGAAACTTAAAAGAATTTGGATAAGAAAGGTAAGTAATGGAAAATGAAAGATGAAAGTAAGAGGAAAGAGGATAGCCCAGGAATTTAGGAAAATCTCAGCTACACCATGTTGATAACGTGGATCTTTGCCCTCCAATAGGCTCTATCTGGGGTTATACTTGGTACAAGACCCAGACTATGTATGTCATTCTTTACAACCTCACCTATAGTCATTTTAGGCCTGCCCCTAGCTCTTTTAGCTCCTTCAATCGGCATCAGATCACTTCTCTTTACTGGGGCATCCCCAGGCCTTCGTTGTATATGACCAAACCACCTCAGGCGACATTCTCGAAGCTTGTCGCTGATAGGGGCAACTCCCACATCCGCTCTAATACGTTCGTTCCTCACTTTATCCTTCCTAGTTTTACTGCACTTTCATCTTAACATCCTCATCTCTACAACACATAGCTTTGCCTATATGGCACTTCTTAACTGCCCAACATTCCTCCCCATACATCATAGCCGGTCGGACCTCTCCACATCCGCTCTAATACGTTCGTTCCTCACTTTATCCTTCCTAGTTTTGCCGCACATCCATCTTAACATCTTCATCTCTGCAACACATAGCTTCGCTATATGGCACTTCTTAACTGCCCAACATTCCACGCCATCCTGTAGAACTTTCCTTTAAGCTTTAAAGGAATGTGTCGATCACACAGAACTCCGGTCGCACCTCTCCACTTCATCCATCCTACTTTAATTCTTTGTGAAACATCATCTATGTCACCTTCTTTGTGTATGATAGACCCCAGATATCTGAAATAGTCACTTAGCGGTTATCTCTCGCTCCTCAATTTTCACCATCTCATCATCATCCATCATAGTGTGACTAAAGTTACACATCATATATTCTGTCTTTGATCTGCTAATCTTAAAGCCTGTTGTTTCCAAGGTCGATCTCCACAACTCTAACTTAGCGTTAATCCCTGCTTTTGTCTCATCCACCAAAACGATATCATCGGTGAAGAGCATACACCACGGTACCTCGTCTTGGATGTTCTTGGTTAATTCATCCATGATAAGCGTAAACAAATAAGGGCTTAGGGTTGATCCTTGATGTAACACAACCATTATTTGGAATTCCTTGCCCTGGACACCCACAGATCTCACACTAGTCACCACACCCTCATACATATCTTTAATTACCTCTATATACTTACTCGACACCCCTCTTCGCAAGAACATGCCAGATTAAATCTCTAGGTACTCTGTCGTAGGCTTTCTCCAAGTCTATAAACCATATGGAGATGGCTCTTGACTGGTTTGCTTTTTGATATCCCAGATGTTTAACCAAGCTTTTTATGCAAATCAATCTCTTATTGTAAACACTCCATGTGAATTGTCTTCTGAGATTCCTAAGAGCTTGGAATATCTTGTGAGATCCCCACACCAAGAAATTGTCTCCTTATGAACTTTATTATTTCCTCCAAGGAGGAACTTTGATGAAATTTTATTACACAAATATTGCGAAGGAGGTCTTTGTGCTTTAAGCATCCTTTTATCAATCCCTGCTGTCTAATGGGCATGTGAATTTACTGCTAAGTTTGGAATTAATGAATAATATAATTAACATTTTTCTGCAATGTTATCAATCCTTTTCAGTATTTTTGTCCTAATGCATATTAGTCCATTTCTCATTGACTTCAATTTTTGGCTGAATGGAGTTTAAATTCTATTTTGGTTTAATTTGACTTTACCATGGCATTATAGGGAGTAGAGCTGCAAGCAAAAGTAACAACAAAGTGCTTCTTTGATGTAGAAATTGGAGGTGAGCTTGTGGGTAGAATTGTAATGGGCCTATTTGGGGAAGTGGTTCCAAAAACTGTTGAGAATTTCCGTGCCCTGTGTACAGGCAAGCTTTTCTTCTATGCTCCTACAAATTCCAAAGGCTTTTCTTTTCCTCCTTAGATGGAAGTATTTTTGTCTAAATCCCATGGTGGCTACATGATTGTGGACTAACTTGCAGCATTTGGACTGGCAGGAGAGAAAGGTTATGGCTATAAGGGATGCTCATTTCATCGTATTATTAAGGATTTCATGATCCAGGGAGGTGACTTTACTGAAGGAGATGTGAGTTTTACTTTATGGAGGACAGCCTAGCTTTCTAGATTTCTACGGCTTAACTATAGGGAAAGGTTTGGATTGGTTGGGCTTACAAATTATAAGAGAACAAGAAAAGATATCAGAAGTGAAAAACTGCTTTGGGGCTATGAAAAGTAACCTTGAGAAAGAAGAAGAAGAAGAAAGGAAAGAGAAGAGATAAAGGGGACAAAGGGGGAGAAACAATTATGTGAGCACATCTCACACAGATTACAATTTTATTCCATCACTAGAAGTGTAGAGATCACATCCTTTATATAGTCTATCTGTGCAAGGAAATAGAGCTTTGTAACTACTGTAGGACTCCTAACTTGACTCGCATCTCAAAGGGGAAAAAACGATCATAAAAAGATATTTTTAGATCAACTTAAGACTCATCTAAATAATTTTAAAAAAAATTCGAGGTTCCTCAAGATTTAGAAGGTAAATTAAATTTGAACCCCCATAATACATAATATTTTGGGCTTTTACAACAACAACAACTCAGCCTTATCCCAACTAAATAGGGTCGGCTACATGGATCCTTTAAAAAAAAAAAAAAAAAACTAACTAGGGTCGGCTACACAAATCCTTGCCGTCGAATCAGCTCTATTCGATGTCATACTAGAAACAAGACCTAAACTATGCAATATGCATGTCTTTCCTCACCACTTTTCCTACAGTCATTTTAGGCCTGCCCCTAGCTCTTTTAGTACATTCAATTTGAATCAAGTCACTCCTCTGAACTGGAGCATCCGAAGGACTCCGTTGGACATGGCCATGCCACCTTAGACGACTGAGGAGAGGTCTCACTATATCTTGAAAAAATGGCAGTGTAATTTTAATTTTGCAAATTACAGTCGAAATGCCTTGAAACAAAAGCCCGTAACCAGATAAGATTGAAATAGGCTTTTTTCTTCACTCCCGATTGCATGGTTGTCTTTCCTCACTATATAGGGAAGAAGTCTCACTATATTTTGAAAAAAAGGTCAGTTTATTCCTGAATAGAATATGGTTTTGATTGCGTACAGGGAACTGGAGGAATCAGCATCTATGGCCCTCGTTTTGAAGATGAGAACTTCAGCTGTAAGTACTGAATTGTGATATGAAGCAGTTCTGATGGAAACACTTACCTCGTCAGTCATAACATGTGGGGCAACTTCTTTGGCTAGGATTCTCGAGCCTGGCTCACAGTGTAGAGTACTGCTTAGTGCTTACACTTTGCATTGTGAACTAGTGCCTCCTGTCTCTTTACTTTTTCTTTTACAGAATGACAACTTAGCTGGAAAAGGTCTTCCAAGTCATTTGTCTAATTACTGTGGTATCTAAGCTGCCATTCCATTAATCTTTGTGCCATTTTGCAGTGAATCACATTGGACCTGGAGTGTTGAGCATGGCTAATGCAGGTCCGAATACCAATGGGAGCCAATTTTTCATTTGCACAGTAAAGGTAGCTGCAACTTTCTCATTTCCCTAAATGAAACTGCCATTTCCTGTTGGTTTTTAATATTGTTCTTTGATTCAGTATTAGCTACTCTCCTGCCTGCACTAATCTGGGAATTTTATAACCTGCTATTGATGGAATTGTGGCAGTTATGAATTGTGATTGCTTTGATTTTTAAGCTTGTATATGTCAACTCTCGGGACATCAAAGGAGTATTTGCAAATGGTGTGGTTGACATAGAAAAATCCAAATCTATGAGAGACCGTACCTTTGAGACAGTTGCAAAATAGTCAAATAAACAGTGTGGCAGTTTATCAGTTTATGTGCAGGGAAGTCAACCCAACCTTTTGATAGACTGCCACCTTGAAGATTTTATATACCAAAACTCCAAAAGTACCTTTGGATGGGTGTGGCCACTAAAATCTATCACTATGTTTGGGTAGTAAGGATATAGCGAATAATCGTGAAAGAAGGATTCTGAGAGTTTTATGGGTTCAATCTTGTGGGGCTATTCTGGCATTAAGATCTCGTGTGGACTCACTAATCTGGTTCCATTCACTTCTAGCCTGTGTTGAGCACCATATATATGGTCATCAGATTTGATGTTTCCTCATCCAACCAGCCCCACCACCACCACCACCCACTTCATTATGTGGTTCAGAACATTTGAAATTAGGAAATAAATAATCATCTATTGTATGGTAGGACTCTTCCTCATCTAGTTCCTGTTGTAATGAATTCATATTGATCTCGTTGATTTGCATTTTGTAGACTCCATGGTTGGATAAACGTCACGTTGTGTTTGGGCATGTCATTGAGGGAATGGAAGTCATGCGGAAGCTTGAATCCCAAGAAACCAGTAGATCAGATGCCCCACGGTTACCTTGCAGGATTGTTAACTGTGGGGAGCTGCCCATGGATGACTGATTATTATTTACTCAGTGTCAACTTGGGATTAGAGTTTTCTGTTAAACAGCCTTGGTTTTTGATTGCTCACCTCTCTTATTTTGTGTTACAACTTAGACTACCTTGTGAGAGTGGATTCAGGAACTTGTTTTGCTTATAAAACGTCAGGATGATGTTTCTTGTGTGATTCTGTTTCCAAGATGTTATTGTTGATTAATGTCATATTTCTAACTGTATATGAGATGCTGTACATAGAATCAACTCATTATGTCAAACATTTGATGTAACAGCATCATCATATATCATATGTGGTCTTAAAATTTATGATATGGGCTTGAAATTTGATGCTTGATCATCCAAGTCCAGCCCCAACTCCACCACCTACCTCATCCTGCAATTCAGAATATTAATCATCTTTTGTTAGAAATTTCCCATCTAGTTCCTGTTTGGAGAAGGTTTTTCTTCACCCACAGTGAAGGAAACATCCACCAATATACCCGTCATTATTACTCTCCCCTTCCCTATTTGTTGGAGGCCCGAAATGTCATTCACTATTCCCTGCACCCATCCAAGCGCAATGATGGCCATTGATGCATGGCTTGAGGAAAACTCGGTCCTTCCTAGTAAGTTAAGTTGATCTTATTGGGTTTCATCTTATAGACAACATGGTCGGATAAACGCCATGTTGTGTTTGGACATGTCATTGAAGGAATGGAAATCGGGCGGAGTGGGTAAGATGTCTTTTAGACACTGCAGGATTGTTAACTGTATAGGCGAGCTGCCATAGATGGCAGATAATTATGCTTAATGTGGACTTAGGACTAGAAACTTAGTGGTGGGATGATGAGGTTCAAGTAGCCATTAAGGTTAAGAAATCTAGTTTTTAGACATGGAAAATGTCTAAGATGAAGAGGATTTAAAAAGGTAAACTTTGTTAGATGGGTTTCCAATAGAAGTGTGGAAAAGCGTAGGGATCGTTGGATCTTGGTTAACTAAGTTGTTTAATAAGATTATGAACTCAAGAAATCTATTAGATAAATGGAGGAGAAGCATTGTAGTTCCATTTATAAAAATATAAGCGATATTCAAAGCTATAGTAACTATAGCGGCATAAAACTAATGAGTCATACTATGAAGTTATGGGAGAAACTAATATTATGGATAACCAAATTGGTTTTACAAAGGAAGATCAACTTTGGAGTCAAAAGAAGGAGATGAGGATGTCAATCAACATTAGAATCAAAGTAGGGATAAATGTCAAGTTGGACTCATGTAGATCAATATTGGAAATTAATCAAAAGGTTTTAAGATAAGTAGAACAAAAACAAAGTATATGGTGTATAACTTGACAATAGGACTGATATTGAGGTGGTGATACATGATGATACGGCGATACCGCAAAGTGAATAGTTTAGGTACCTAGACTCAATCATAAATAAAGGAGACATTGAGGATGATGTTGCACAAAGAATTAAAATATGATGGATGAAGTGGAGAAGTACTCGTCTGGAGTGTTGTGTGATCAATGAATTCCTTTAAAACTAAAAGGAAAATTTTATAGGACAACTATACGGCCGGCATTGATGTACGGAGGCCTTAAGATGCTCTAGCACAGAGGAGTGATTTGATTCAGATTGAAGGAGCTAAAGAGTCAAAGGTAGGCCTAAAATATGTCTAAGAGAAGTGAGGAAAGACATGCATAGGTGGAGCTTTGTAACAAGTATGGCTTTGAGCAGAGCTGATTGGAGGGGAATGATCCATGTAGCCAAACCCATTTAGTTGGGGTAAGGCTGAGTTAATCGAGTTGTGGACTAAAAGTTCTTATTAAAACAGTCTATTTGTTTTCTCAATTTTCGGGTAGTCTGTTTCAACTTTGACAGTCTTTTCAACATGGATTCCAATTTTCTCTGCCTATAAAATTGAAGGATGACTGTTCTTGTGTGTGTAGAAGCGCGCAGTTCTGTTTCCACTATGTCATTATTGATTATAAGAGTATACAAGCTTATGAGATATCAAACATAGAATAACACTGTTGCATTAAGAGATGCTGCGTGCCCATTCTGGTGCTTAACAAGCTTCATTGGAAAGCTAAATTCTCAAGAACTCAATTGTTGTACGTACAGTAGCAGGAATATTTATGATTTTTGAATTAAAGAGTGCTTCATTATTCTATTTGAACATGGTTCATTTGGGATAGTGGAACGGTAGACCAGCTTGGTCCAAGTAATATTGTACCCGAATGAAGTACATTGAATGGGGTCAGCTACATGGATCATTACCCTCCAATCAACTCTATTCAAGGTCATACTTGATACTTTACCCAAAAAAACAAAAAGGTCATCCTTGATAGGTTATTTCAACTTGGATCAAATATTCTGATCCGACTGTTTTAGAGTACGGATCTTCTGAACCTTGCCCTGCTGTGAAACAGGCTAGTCTGGTAATTCAGTTGTCTCTCAACCACCTCCTTCAATTTATATTAAAGTTGATCTGCTTCTCTCTCTCTCTCTCTCTCCTTTCCCCCCCCCCCCTCTTTCCCATATAATCTTATAATAACAGTTTAACATTTCCATGGTAGAGCATATATAGCCTATTTAACATTCTAGTGTGACATATCCTATGCCCACTAGTTAGTGCTATATATGATGCCGAAAAGCACCATTATTTATTAATTCAAAATCCTTCAACAAAACCATGGTTCCAAATCATATTTGAAATTGCTTCGCTCTTGTATTATGTCTTGATTTGGTGCAAAAGTAAATCAACACTCTCAATTCCCATAGTTTAGATCCCCCTGAAAAACTTGTTCCATGGATTGCTCTGACTGTCACATTCAAAGTGAGGGGGAAAAAACACAAAGGGTGTTTTGGTCAATTTGATATTTTGAATGTTACTAATAAAAAATGGATAGCTCAAAGTCTTAGGCTGTGCTTTGGTATGCATTCTTGGAATGCATTCCGGATCGATTTTCAATTCTCGGATAAAAAAAAATTGCTTTTATTGTTCGAGAATGCAAACTTGGCATAGAATACTTTCCAAGAATGAATACCAAACACAACCTTAGTTTTTGGTGTTCTAAAAGTTGCAGGCTACACTTTAAGGGACAAAAAGCAAAAAAGTTGATGAAACGCTGCACACGTGTTTGTCAAAGGTTTGAGGTAATAATACATAATCTATATCCTGCAGTAATAAACAATCAAAACTATCAATTTGAATCACCTCCTTCTTCTTTCTTTTTTAAGGAATGGGTAGTGAGAGTTATGTGAAAAATGAACAAATGATGTGTTAAACAGGTTGCGTTCACGAGGCTCAAGCCATTGCAGGGTTTGGGGAGGCTCATAATGTACACAGCCTTTAATACTGCTTTCGCAGAGAGACTGTTTTCTAGACTCAAATCCGTGACCACTGTTCGGTACTGTTCTATTGTGAACTGTTGATAAATTCTTAATTGAAAATCATCTACCATTCCCTCTTGATCCAAGTCATGCTTGCTTCATTCTTCCTCAGCCATGCAACTAAACAATCATGAGTCAAGTGATAATTCGCAAGGAGTGGGGGGGGGGGGGGAGAGGTTGTCTGCTGGAATTTTAGAATTTGCCCAGGCTTGATTGGCACCTTGAACTGCATCAATTTCTATTACTGATTTGATTTTGGTCACCAATTTCCAATTATTAGCGATTGATGTTGGTTTTTAATAAGGTCTTCAAATGATTGAAAGAATGGGCTAATTTACAAATTTTCAATTAGATACTGTGAAGTGTGGTTTTTTTTTTTTCCTCCTCTTTCCGGATAGATAGATATAATGAGAAGTGTTAATTGTTCTTCTAATTAAATTCAAACTATTTTAGAAAACTTCCTCTTAATTAAATTTCTGTTTGCTTTTCCTCTTATCATAAGATTGGATTAAGTAACGATTAGGGGATTATTAATTAGACGCAGAGATGGAGGAATGGCCGCCTGTCCACACAAGGTCTTCCATCTTGCTGCTAGCTAATTAATTATTATTAATCATATTATGTCTAAAGCAGAAAAAACATAACACTTTTAATTAACAACACAACGTACAGTTCCTCGCATGAAAGAGGAAAGCTGCAGGAACTGAACATGTAGTACCATAAAGGGACCCAAAAAAAAAAATAGTGTAACACTAGTGGGGATAGATATCACTGGAACATTGATTTGAAGAACTAGCTAGCTACATGATAGGAGAGGAGCTGAGATCTTTCAGCTTTTGCATATATATAATTACTAATTATAAGGCTTATAGTAATAAATCTAAGCAAGGACAAAAGTTTGGACAGCAGTGGATTGAAGAATCTGTTCCAACTGATCATGATCTCCAAGTAGTAGTCCACCTTGACGTTCATCTTCCCATATCTCAGGCAGTGCTTCCTTGATGTTGTGAATGCTACTCAAAGCAAGGTCCGCTCCTGGAACAACTTCGGAGCTGCCCACCTGTGTATTCCAATGCCATTATTGCCACCCACACACACACACAGAGACAGAGAGACAGAGAGAGAGAGAGAGAGAGATCCATTTTTAATTAATTAAATTTATGGGGGTATGTATGAAGCATATTGGAATAACTTACAATAACTGTATGAAGTCCTGCTGCTTTCCCACTTGCAATGTTTCGAACACTGTCATCAAAGAAGATCTTTTTTGTTTTTTTTGGTGGGGTTGGGGGGGGGGGGGGTACTGTAATTAGTACTGATTGAGGAAAAAAGTATACGTTCGTTTGTTGTTGCTTCCATTCCATTTTCAATGTTCAATGTTCAATGTTCCATGGATGGAAATTTTATGGAAGCTCAAACAAAATCACATGGCCGGGTATTTGCTAATTAAATGATGAGGCACTTAGGAATTGAGAATAGGCGTTGCTGTGTTTACCGTCTTGTTGGGGTCGATGTTTGCTATTCTAATAGCAGCTTCAAAGGCTTCGGGAGAGGGTTTACAGATGATCCGTGACTTGGAAAATTCACTGACATCACCACCATTGCAGGCATTACCATTACCATTACCACCACCACCACCACCACCACCACACAAGTGATCATCATCAATATCATAGTGAGATTGTAGAGGTGGATTTAGGGTCTCGAAGCATATGACGCCTTCAAAACAATCTTCCAAACCCAAACCTTTTAGAACTTGAGCTGCATGAGCTTTGTCTGCATTGGTGAAAATCTGCACAAGATCGATTGAGTTGCCCAGTGGATCAATAACCACCATTGGTATATAGCTCTACTTAATTTTAAGGAACTAATCAAGTATATTTATTTATTTTGGATAGATAGTGAATTTATATATATTTAATTGAGACAGGGAGAGAGGGAGGAGTGGAGAACAGGATATATATACAATTTTACGTTGGGGCATGGAAAGAAGAAGGTTCCTCAACACTGGATCAGGTTTGAGAGTGTCGTCATAGGGTAATCTCCCATGAACATTTCTATGAAATTCATCATCATCAAATTCATACCCAATTGCCTGCATAATCCACACATCCAAATTAAAAGTGATCGATCCATCCATCCATCACCATGCGCAATTAATTAATAATTAATAATCATTAATGCTTAATTACCTTGAGACCAGCCATGGTTGTGCCATATTCTTTGTACAATTCCAAGCACATCCTGGGCACTTCACTTTCTTCAATTTGCAAGTGTTGCAACATGTACTCTATACGTACAACACATTTTTATATGCAAATTTAAATCCAAAATTTGGTATTTATTAATTAATTAATTAATTAATTGTATGTTTTTGTATAGACCCGGCCACTACCTACTGACATACATACATATACATACATACATACCTTGAATGTTTTTGCGACAAGCGAGATTGAGACCGGAACTCATGGGATACAAGGTATCATCCATATCTGATCAGAAACAGAGAGAGGGAGAGTGAGAAACATCATCAAAAATTAATCTTTCATATATCCTACTTGAGATATATAGAAGCAGTACTAGGATATATTTCTGGACATTACCAAACAGTAAACACTCGTATTTGGATCCATGCGACGAACTCCCATCGCCTTCCATCCTCCAAAATAATAACTTCTGCAAAAACGAGTTTATTTAAGATCTGTTCGGGCTTTAAAGTGGGGGCTATAACAAGTAAAATGAAGACAATTAAGTCGTGAAGAAGAAAATTAATCAAGAACAATCTGGTGTCAGGGCCGCCTTCTTTTAAGTTTCAGGGAAGTCCTTTTTATTAAAAGGCAATGATATTAAGAATAATGTCTTAGGACTCGGCCTAGAAAACCATCCCACAGATTTCCAATTTATGCAATATCTGTTAAAAAATATGACAAGGTGAAAAAAACATAAATTACAAACAAATGTAGGAAGAAGGGAACTGAAGAAAAGAGAGAATCCTTCCTTCTTTAATAGACTCAACTTGAATATGGTGGAAACAAATAAACAAATATATGCAGAGAAGGTATGATCAAATCAAATTGAAAGTCATTAAAAAGACGAAATCTTTTTGATAAAATAAACCCCAAAGAAAATTGAGAAAGACGACGAAAATAAGAGAGCTAGGAAACCCATGAAGAACCAAAAAAAAAAAAAAAAAATCTAATAAAATTAAAAGGGAAGCAACATACACAAACATTACCTTTAAGAAAGAAAACGCTTACAATCGGAAGAAGGCACGATGATCCAAAAGATGTGAAGGGGAGACCTACTTAAATAAATGTAAAAAAGAAAGGGAGGTTGGGGAACCCAATACCATCCAATACCCTCTCTCTATCTCTCTTCCACCCACTTGAGAGGAATGTGGTGGGAGGGACACTTGGGACTATCATCTGATATTCTGATGTTGTGAGCATATTTCATATTATTCTTATTAAGGTTCTCTGTGGCCTCTCTCTCTCTCTCTCTGTTACTAACCATTGTTAGTAGGGAGAGAGGTATCTTCCCAGGGAAATTCAGAATTGTTTTTTTTTAAACTTTTAACACCCCACACCCCTTCTTGCTCTATCATTCATTGTTTTCTGTTACTGGTCGTTTTCTGTAATGCTCCAATTCCATATTCCTGAATATTTCCGTCTCATGGTGCATTCTGACATGACATGACATGCATGTCGGCCACCCAACCACTCACCGTACTCTGTATTTGCTTTCCTAGCACCAATGCCCAATTCCCCTCTTAACTTCTGTTTTTGGAGGGGAGGGATTTCGGAACTTTAGCTAATTTTAGATTCGATATGATCGATATGGATGGTTAGCAATTTGGATTACGAATTGATGATGAAGTGGATGCATGGTTTATCCGGTATAGCAATGCGGATAATCCACCTCTCTTTATAATTTATATCCGCTTCTCTCTTTCCTTTTGGTTCTATTCTTCTATTCTTTTCTTGTTTTGCCCTTTTGGGTGGATTTCGATGACGATTCACTATCCACGCGGCGATTAGATATCAAAAAGATTTGCAATTAGGTTTTAGGGGATCGGAGTGGGAGGATGTTGTAAAGTGTCTCTATTCCTTTTCTTGTTTTCCCCTGATGACGATTCATTATCCACATACACAGTGATTAGATATCAAAAGGGTTTGCACTTAGTTTTTTTTTTATTCATTGCCACATCATTTTACCGTGTGGCAAATTTTAGGAATAATCAATGAAATGGCATTTTTCTCATAAAAAAAATACATAGAAGTATCTTAGGAGTTAGGAGTCGTAACATATTTTAGGACACAATAGTTGAGGAAAGAATGGAGTCCTGATCCTCTACTTTCGCCTGCCCTGTACTGTTGTGCATTCCATACACAAGCAAGGCAAAAAAAACCGCCTTACCCCTGCTTGGGTAGGGGTAGGGCGGTATTTTCCACCTTGCTTGTGTGTGGGGCGCACATGGCAGTACCAGGCACGTGAAAATAGAGGATTTTAATTGTCCTTAACAAGCACCCAAATATATCACATTCTGAGAGGTAAAATTTATGGATAAACACACAAGGTCCCATGCTCACATTTCAAATTTCAAATTTCAAACCAATCAGAGTTTGTCAAGTAATAAAGTAAGTTGAGGTGCATGGACATATCAATTAAGTTAGTTTAATTTAGTCATTTCAAAGAGGATGATGAAAGTTTTTTTTTAAAAAAAAAAGGGATTCCTCAAGACGACAGTGTGAGGGAATTTTTATCGTATGCGATTCCTTGACCGGTGCAGTTCCCTAGTGCCTCTCACAAGAGGAGGATGGACTCCACCCGGGCAGAGTGTTCGGTCAGGTGCCCCGGGTGGATCCCACACCCCTTTTGTGAGAGGCACTAGGGAACCGCACTAATCAAGGAACCGTAGACGATAACGATTCCAATGTGAGGGGAGGGGAGGGGAGGAGGAATCTGCATGCCACACTAATAGCGGTGTGGAGCATAGTATTATGCACATGGGGGGCTCACAAGGTCAGATTAGGAGAGAGAAAATAATAAAGAACCCTATGTGAGAGAAATAGTGCCCTAGTATTGTGACACTTCTTTTCCTAAAAAATATTCAAGCTTTTAGGTGTAATTAAATGAAAATGTGTATACCAAAAATTTTTAAAAAAGAGAATGGAAAAAAGGCACGGCATGCCTGCCAGGTGATCAACATGTGTCATCCTCACTCTTCTCTTTTCAAAAAAGACTCATTTGCCCTCTTATGTCTAGCCTTGTAATTGATGTATGCCACCTTATTAAAGGTGGTGGAATACTCAACCCTCTCCCAATAAGAATGCTCAAAAAAAAAAAAAAAAAAAAAAAAAAAAAGCATTTGTGGTAAGATATGATATATTGCTGGAGAATCATTCGGATGTATATCTATTGAAAAGAAATGTTATCGGCAAGGACTGAGGATCGCATTCCAGAACCCCCGAGAAGAGTAGGTTGGTTTAATAGAGTATTATTATTCTCTTTTCTATTTTTTTTGTTTAATTTAAATATTAAATTATAAAAAAAAGGGTAAAAGCCTCTTACAAGTTACAAAGAATAATGGAAGTATCCCTAAATCTCATAATTCCAATTCCAACTTTTTCTTCATTTGGAATCCAATTCGTGCAAAGAATGATGTTAAAGTATTACTAAATTCCAGTTCCATTGGGAGTAGTACATCACAAGCAGAGCTTGCCTGGTGCAACACACCCATTAAGAAGCCTTTGCAGCTTTGTCCTCAATTCAAAGCAGCGGTGACTAGGGAAGTAGGGAGGGCCCCGACTAAAGAAGAGAGAGAGAGAGCATTCAACAAAACCACGTACTCACAGAATTGTTGGAAAATCAGGTTTTCTGACTCGATTTGTCTTTTAGAAAAACCTGGTGACTCGGTCTTGTCAAACCCGATTAAGATGAATTAAGTTTTTTAATTTTATAATACAATAAATATGTATAAATTAGTAAAAAAATCATAAAAATATAGAAAAATATGGGGAAAAAAAAAGGAGCAAGTAATTATATATCAATGCATTTTGAGTTTATGCAATTGAACAAGAGAAGGGAATCAAGGGGTTGAGACTTTCTTATTGTTTTAGATTATGGATTTACTATTTTGTTAACTCTGTTTCTAATTGAACTAGTCTTATAATTTTTTTAAAAACGATTAAATTTGTCAATTTTGCCATGACTCGGGTAAAAAAATAAATACCAAATCTTGTTTGACTCGGACCATTTTTGGTCCAGTCTCACCATTTTTTACCGTGACCTAGTCTACATGACTCTTGACCAAGTTTTCAAAATTTTGACTCGACTCAGACGATTTGCCCTAGTCAAAACTCGATTTTCCAACTTACGACTCACAGATTGGCAGTTGCAATCTACCCAAGCCTAAATCCCCAAATACAGGAAGATTCACTTTTTATTATAGAGAAAGGCATTAGTGCAGGTGGGTGGCTATGAATATGATCATGTGTTGATAAAGAAACTGTCCAAATCAAAGAAACACCCACTCCATCAGAGACAGTATGCTTGGTGTTACTGCTTTACTCACCAAGTGATGATGCTATCTATAGATAAAAACAAAAACAAAGACTGCATCATCCCACACCACAACTTAGTGATGTGAATCAGTGAAAATGTGAAAACGGGCCTTCGTATTAGATTCGTTTTCAAAGATTTACAAGCAAATCAGAAAAAAGATGTATGCCAGCCAACCAACCACTCAGTTTTTATTTACACTTTTATGGGATATATATATACATACATATGGTATGGATTGAGATTTAACGGGAAACTTACATGACTCATCCCCACACAACAAACCAAGCCGAACCAAAGAAAACAGCTCAGAGGCCATAGAGGCCATTAGTATTCTCCGATTCGATGCAGAGTTTCATCTATACGTGCGCATGTAGATCAAGAGCTGTGAATATTTTCCGTGGCCCACCCAACTTCAGTCAGACCATCATCAACCTCACATGTCCAAGCCCACGCTCAGAGGATACCTAGAAACTAGGCCCATCCCATCTGTATGTACAAAAGACTTTGGCCTGCCACTACATTCAACTAATAACAACCTTAGCGAAATAAATCATGTACTGGACAACGGAGATGAGAGGTAGTATTGACTGGTAAAATGCTCAATCCAATAAGTCATTACTCATGATCCAACACATGCCCCTCAAAAAATAAAAATAAAATTAAGGTCATGATCCAAGATTTACCTACTTATCTGAGTCAAAACAGAGTAATGAACAAGTCCCCATTCGGTACAGGGCACAATTTTACTGATCACAAGCAACTTCACCAAGACAGTTGTGAAAGCAGTAAATTGCGCAAGCAACAGCTAAAAGATTATATTGTGACAATCACGTTGATCCAAAACTCGTGTTACCTCCCTGAACCACCAATCCTTTTAACTACAATGAGCCAGGATCATCACATAGAGATGGTTATTGACAAACAGCAGCAAGGATCGGAGGTGGGCACCATTTTATCACCAGAAGAGCTGTTGTATTAAATTAAATTAATGGTATATAGTTTCATAAAATCGAGTCTCTTGCTTTTTTTGTTTTTTTGGTTTCCCTCCCATAAGACTTGTTTTTTGTTTTCATGAGTTTTTGGGCAATGCATTGGAAGTGGAAGGAGAAATGATAAGAGGCATATGAGCACATGCTGAGCCGAGCGTGTCGTAGTAGTGCAATATGGTGTGTAGTGTATTTATTTTTGGTTCAAAGTTGGCCCAGTCTTGGGTCATTCTTTGGTTCAAAGTTGGCCTGTTTTTTTGGCTTAATCACGTATTAATCCTTTTTGGATTTAATTAATTAACAGTTTTACGTAATGGACATGTCTCTTTAAAGAGACATCCATTTGCACAGGTGCATTCATAGCACTTGGATTGGAAACTTTTAATCCAATCCATTGGAACCAAGAGACACAACTACACCATAGGGTACCCTTCAAGAGACACTTACATATGAGTGCTTGGATTGGAATCTTGTAATCCTATTTGTGCTACTCTCTCTCTTATACTGTTATGCTACCCGTTTATTAAAGCAACGCTATAGAGTTTTTCCGCTTGCATTGCATACAAGTGTAGCTTGAGTACAACTCCTAAGTTGCGGTTTGTAGTAGTGGAGTGCACCGCTACTATCGGAAGCCAACAAGGTTGTTGTATCTTGGAGGCATAGTTATCAAGGTGGCAAGACAACCATGGCGTTGGAGAGGGTCTAAAATCAAGGCGACACCAACAAGCTAGGAGACCAAGGAGCCAGGATGCCTTAATAACTATGCTTGGAGGCCTACTCGCATACACCCGGTTGCACCTGTAGGGGGCGTTTAAGGTCTTAAGGAGAGTGCCCATTGGTAAACCTCAGCCTACTTTGTCATCTTGCCGAGTATATCAACACTTGAAATTCTCTAGGTCAACCTTTTGGGATTGGTGTGTGGTTTGTGTGATTACGCGTTCATCGGGGCAAAAAAACACTTCAAGTTCTCATTCTCCTAAAAAAGGCAAGTACTTCTCTCTTGATTGCCTTTATTACATCATTTGGTGCTACAAGAGCACTGCTGTATGTCCAGTTACCTTTGAGGTCACTGGTGTGTAACCCCTCACCCCCCCTCCCCCCCCAAAAACACAAAAAAAAAAAACACACACACACGTACGTGCAGGAGTATCTCTGCATACATCTGGGTACATTTGAGGTCAAAATGAGCATGGATAGATTCACCATAATCAATTACGGAAAACGCCTCTTGGCGTGCTAGTGGCTGCCAGTCACCGTTGAATGCTGGCCTAAGTCCTGGGAGAGGCTGCTTATTTGACTCTTCACCCCCCAATGGGGACCACACCTTCTGGTGGTGGTTGGACCTGACCAAAAAAAACCAACCAACCAACTACTGCATTCTTAGGTCATGAAAAGAATTAAGGATTGGAAGAAGGGGGAGGGGGGAGGATGAAGAAAAATGGTTTCAGAGATAGATTGGCTGAATGTAATATACATGCATGTGTCAATACTCATGATTTAGCTTTTCAGTGATGGGTTTCTAGAAGCCTAAGGGAATAGGTTAAGAAACTCAGTTGAAAACCAGAATGGCAGTGAAGAGGAAAAATACCGGATTCAAGAGAAATTAAATATCTAATGAATTGATAGGTTTCTAGAAGCCTAAGGGTTTATGTTCAGAAACTCAGTTGAAAACCACAACCACAATGAAGAGGAAAAAGACTAGATTCAAAAATAAATATACAATGATCAGCAACTCAGACTGAAGGGAAACCTTGGTTGAAGGTCTGAGTACAGGGGAACAACTCAAGATATGTGTCTGATCCGATTGTCTAATCTATAATTATAAAGTATCCTATTAGGGAGAGGATTCTCTAAAACAAAATTCCAGATTGACTAGTGATAGCAGATCTTAATGGGCTCAAAACGGTAATCAATAACATCAAAACACCAACAGATTACAGCAATAATATAAAGATACTAATCTTCTGATCTTAAAATAGAGAGTAGAACTAGAAATACTATCTACTGATCTTAAAATAGAGTATAACTAGAAATCCAACTTCAAGCAGGGTCGAAATCAGCACAAAAATAGACCGTGAGGGGGGGGGGTGTTTAGAATTCCATCCAATTACGGAATAAGAAATCAAATTTGGATCCACAGATGAAAACACTGAAGAAATTGAAATTCCAGCAGTAGAGTATGCACAAGAAGAGAACAGAAACCAAAATACTGACCTGATTTGATGATGGATAGGTTGAAGGACGATAGAAAAGTAAATGGATATGAACCAAGTATTTCACTTAGAACCAGACTAAAATCCGATCAGCTCTGACCATAGCATCTTACCAAGGGTTGCGATATATCTCATGGCACCATTCTGAATCTAAAAGAACGAGGCAAAAGCCAAATTTATTCAACTAGCAAAATTGTGGAGCTTATGAAGCCTCACAATGCTTATATAGAAAACTGAAATAGAAGAGAAAGAAGTAGGAATAAGTGTTCTACATGACAACCACACCATGACCAGTCCCCCTCTCCTAAGCCCTGCTTCCCCCCCTTCCCTCCACCCCGCACCATGACCAGTCCCCCTAGGGGGCTGCCGCCTCCGCCTGGGACCCCTCCTCATCCCCCACCACCTCCCCCTCCCTTTCTGCCCTCCCTTCCCCTCCCCTCGGTGGCTTCTCTTGGAGCTCCTTATTCAGCCAAACCACCTTGCCTCTCGAGGAAAGTCTTCCCCTTCTATCGTTGGCACCTCCAAGATTTCCCGCCCTATTGGTTTGCTAGTTAATGAGGAAAACAAATGGAACTGCCTAGTTGGCCACTTCTTTGGAAGTCGTCCTCCATTCCACAGGGTAAAGTTTTCATTATCTAAACAATGGAAACTGAATGGGACTCTTGAGACTTCCTCACGGACAATGGCTTCATCTTCAAATTCTTTGAAGAAGAAGATAAAGTGCAGGCCCTAGAGGGTGGGCCTTGGAATGTAGGAAGGAAACCGACTTTGCTCCGCCAATGGAATCGTCATTTACAGCTCAACAGAGTTGATTTGAGAACCATCCCCCTATGGGTGACCTTACCAGGCCTTCCGCTCAATTTCTGGTGTGTGGAAGGCTTGAGTATTGTGGCTTCAGTATTGGCGAAACCCTTATACTTCGACGGAAGAACCAAGAAGAAGGATCATCTTGCCTTTACGAGGATCTGTGTATAGGTTTCGGCTGATGTCCCTCATTCCTCCATCACAGTTACTGACAATGAGGGTTTCTCCTTCAAGCAACAGGTCAACTTCGAATGGCTTCCACCCCACTATCGGAGTTGTAAAGCCTTTGGCCATACTTTTGAAAAATGCCCCCACCAAACTAAGGCTTCTATCGTTATCCCCTCTTGGCCAGCGACTGCCACTAACCAACAATTTCGGCCCTCCGCTTGATCCAACAAACTCCATCAGTCCCTCCTCCCTTCCGGTTGACTCTCCTATTCCTTCCGCTTCTCCTGGCAAGTATCTTCTAGCATGGCAAAATCTATTTCATCCCTCTATCCACCGCCACCTCTCTCCACCATCGCTGAGGGCTGCACTCCCACCCATGCTCATTGTCTTCGTCGCCTAGGTTCCGCTAACCATTGGTGTGAACGCCCTCTAGATCCCCTCATGGTCATGATTACCCCATCTTACCGTTGGTCCATCCATCGCCTGAGACCAATGGTTGCAACAAGTTTCAAGCTCTATGACTGATGGAGACATGCTTGACGCTACTCTCAAAGCCTTTGTTGGCACAACAGCCCCCACCGCTCCGCATTTGCCGATCTCCACCTGCTTCAATGCCAGGTATCCCTTTACTTGACCCCGTCCTGCAGCTTTGTCTCTGTCGTTGTCACTGGCCCAACCTTCTAGCGCATCTCTAGAAACTTCTCGTACCCATTCCATTCCCACCCTCCCCTTCCTTCCTCTCCCTTTTATTTCCCCTGGGTAGGGGCCCTGCGCTGGCGCAAGTTTCTTAACCCCGCCTCGTCCCACAATTTCTCCCTCTCATGTTGGGACCATATCTCGGCCCAATCCTCCTCAACACCACACTTCTTATGGGCCTCCTCGATCCAACCCTCCTACTAAAACCAGCTCTCATTGCCTTGAGTTAAACACTCGGCCCAAACCCTTTTCAAATCATTCCTTAAGGTTTGAGCCAACCCACCTTACCCCTCACCCCTTCCCTTCTGGGCACATCCAATATTCCCATCTTCCTTCCCAACTTACTAGTGCAACCAACCAAACCGTTTCCAACATCCACCCTCCTTCCTCACCTGACAACACATCTTTTCCTCTCTCTCTCTCTCTCTCTCTCTCTCCACCACCCCGCCATGCCCCCCTACAGAACATCCTTCCTACCCCAATTTCTACAACCTCTGTGGCCCATCCGACTCTCAACCACCACCAGCTCTACCCTACTGATCTGGCCCACAATCTTAACTAAATGTTAGCTCACTTCTCTCCCCTCGCATCGTCTGTAGGGTTGGAGCCCCTGCCAACCCACCAGACCCAAACTACCCATAACCCATCGTCTTTAACCGGCCCTACTTTGGCTGCTCTTCCGTCTTACCCGTCCTCCCTCCCAACCCTGCCTCTGTTTGATACTCTTTCAATTTTGGAACTGGGTTCGGCTGTGGGGGTGGTTTCTCTCCCTCCTCAACCTGTCTCCACTGCGGCCCTGGTAGGGGCCCCCTCCCCCCTCCCTTTCCTACTGAGATCTTCTCCTTCCCTTTGTTCAACCCCTTACCCCCACCAGCCCTCTTTCGTCCCTCTTCCCTCCCTTCGTGTTTTACCACTACAATGACATAAGCTCCCCTTTATTGCAAGAAGAGGCCCCCATGGACTATCCCTTTTCCAACAATGAGAATCTTTTACCTCTAAGAATAGATATCCAGGGTCATGTCCTTTGTCATGAACAACTTCCTATGATTTGGTGGGCTTTCCTACATTTATTGTGGTTTTCTTCAATTCATGGTTTGTGCACAATCTCTGAAGATTGGTCTGTATGTCGAGTTGTTATGATTTTGCTAGCTTCGGCCTCCCCCCAATGTGCTGCCTCCCCGTTTTTTGTCTGTTGTAGTTTCTTTGAGTTCTTCCCCTTCTCCTGTTGAAGGAGAATAAGAGAAATGATGGTAGAATGTTGTTTTTTAGAGAATGTTCTTTATCACACTTATATTATTTCACTAACATAATGGAATGACTTACAACTCCCTAGGGAAGTAAAAAGTCAAAAAGGACAAATACAATGTAAGACAATAAGCAAATAAACTAGTTCTCGAAGTACCCTTAATATATAAACTCTAACACTACCCCTCAAACTGGAGAATAAATGCCATACATTCCCAACTTGCTCAACAGAGTACAAAACTAATGATGAATGAGTGCCTTTGTGAAGATATCTACCAATTGATCACCAGTCCTTACAAAAGGAGTGCATATGTAGCCAAAGTCAATCTTCTCTTTGATGAAGTGTCTATCCACCTCTATGTGCTTCGTCCGGTCATGTTGCACAGGATTGTGAGCTATGCTAATAATAGTACTAAATCTCAAAATTTCGGGAATTTCGGTGTGACTGAGATGAAATGTATAGTCGAAATGAAAAAAAATACCAAATTTCAGTCAAAATTTCGGTGAGATGTTGAAATTTTGGTTGTTTGTAGCATCTCACCGAAATTTCGCCGAGATGTTACAAAGACCAAGTATAAAAAACAAGGTCTTGTGATTCTCGGTCGAAATTTCGACCAAGAGCTCTTCAAAGATTCCCATTTCGACTTTTTAACCTGATTTTTTGTTGTTTTGTGCTTCTTTCTTCGATTTTTTGCTGCATCAACACCATAATCCCTTGGGAAAACATCATTGAAGCTTCTTAGCTGTTTGAAATTGGGAAAAATGTGACTTGTGTCAAATACGACACAAGCCCTCTTTATTTATAATATGAAGAGAAATATTCTAGAATAGGATACAAGACAGTTTTAGCCCTAATAGACAATTCTACCATTGTACCCATTTGCAACACTCCCCTTCAAGTTGGTGCATAGATATCACACATGCAACTTGGAAACAATAGAATGAAAAATCCTACCACTAAGTCCCTTAGTAAATACATCAGCTAACTGATCATGAGAAGGGACAAAGGAAACACAAATGAGACCAAACTCAAGCATCTCCTTGATGAAGTGACGGTCAATCTCCATGTGTTTAATCCTATACTGAACTGGATTATGGGCAATGCTGGCAGATTTACTTTCGCAGTAGAGCATCATAGGGAGAGTAACAAGGACAGCAAGATCAAGTTGAAGCCCATGGAGCCATAAGAGCTCACAAATGCCATGTGTCATAGCACAAAATTCTGCTTCAGCACTAGAATGAGCCGCAACAACCTGCTTCTTGCTTCTCTAAGTAACAAGGCTACCACCCACAAAAGTACCATAACCTGTGGTAGACCGACGATCATCAGTAGAGCCAGCCCAATCAGCATCAGTAAAAGCCTCAACTCAAAGATGATGATGAGGAAAAATATGGATCATGCATTTACTGACTGACCAAGCTGACAACATAAGCAATGGCAGAAAGGGTATGAGCAAGGTAAATCAACCGGCCAACCAAACGCTGATATCTTCCCTTATCCACATGCTCACCTTCTGTTAGCATTATTATGGAGTTCTTTTTTTTCTTTAGTTCAAGCTGGATTTTCTTTCTTTAATTCTTTGTATAACCCAGTTTGAGGGGGAGTGTTGGAATATGTACTCCAGCATACCGTGGGGGTATTCTGGTCCTTTTGGGTTAGTTTTTATGTTATTAAGTGTAAGTCGGCTATGTGGGTTTTAGTCCCGCATCGCCTATTTTAGTCTCTTGTAACTTTCCCCTCTATTTATTACCTATCAATTAATACAAGCAATTATTCTCTCATTCTTTTTTTTCTAGCCCATGATTCTGCCAACATGGTATCAGAGTTAGTCTGATCTAGGTTAGAAAAAGAGAAGAAAACCCTAATCCATCTCTTCAATCGACTTCTCCCTTCTTCTCCCTTTCTCGGCTTCTCCTTCTTCTGTTCTTCTTCCTCTCAACCTTGCAAAGGGGTAGCACTAATGAGGTAAACACAACATATCAATGATTTAGTTGCTGCCCCCCTCCCTTTCTACCCTTTTTTTTTATTAAAACAAAATTATGTTTGAAATCTGCTGGAGCCATACCTGCGATATTGGAGCTGTCCAGAATTTTTGGAGATCTGATTTCTACCTAATGAAGACTGATCCTCCATTGTTGGAGCCCCTTATGCAGCCTTCTCCAGCACTCTTCTACCCTATTCCATAGTCTTCCTTCCCTTTCTTTCTTTCTCTCCATCTTTTATTAACTTTTCCAGCCTCCATACCCAAATCGATCTAAACTTGTCAGGGTTTTTTTCAAAACCCTGACTCCAATCGATTTTGGGGTTTCCCTTTTCAGATGTAGCTAATTTTTCAGGGATAATTTCCCACTACTACTAGCTTTAATCGACCTCAATTTGGCCACTATCTGATGGCTGGATTTGTTTTTACGGTAAAACCTTCTCAACTTGCTATTTTTGGGTACCTGTTAAAACCCTGACTTAAATCGACATTAGGGTTACAGGTTTCAGTTTTTGCTGATTTTTTGAGGGATGATTACTCCAACTACAAGGACCACTCGACCTCAGTCTTAGGCTCTTTCCAAGTGTTTGAAGACCCCTAACCCCAATCGATCCTCCTTTTCAGGGTTTTACAAAACCCTGAAACATATCAAATTTAGGGTTAGGGTTGATTGCTGCTGTTGGAGTTTTTTGGAGGTGTTTCTACCATCAAGAGGGACATTCTACTTCAACTATTCATGGCTTGAAGAAGTTATATTACACAAGATAGCTGCTGCCCTATTTTTTCTGTAATTTTTAGTGTTTCTCCCACTTGAAGATCAAGTTTCAATCCCCAAGGAGATTGGTTATTTGAACTGGAGATCCATTCCCGCAGTTGTGGTCACCAGAAGACATCACCTTTGACAAGTCATCATCACTTTTGTTGAAGCCCCCTTCCCTACAATCGATCTTCACTTTCAGGTTTTTTTTACAAAACCTTGACTATAATCGATCTAAGGGTTAGGGTAGTCCACTCTTGCTGATTTTTTGAGTAGAGTTTTATAACCATCCGAGGAGTATTCAACCCATATTTCAGCAACATTCATCAGTTCTTTTTGGCACAAATTCAGGTTCATTCTTATGGCTCGGTTTCTCCAATTATCAACCTATTTTTTTTTACTTGTTCCTATGTGGCTGGCTGCTTCAACTACCTATGGATCTGTCGGGTTCTTTATCTTATATTTGCTGGTTCTATTGAGCTTTACTACATATATTGCTGGTTTTATTGATTGGCTTCTGTAAGCATGACTGGTTGACATGTTACTGCTGCCTTTATGTGGACTACTGCTGCCCTATTATTGAGACTGAGTATCCTACTATTGGAGATCGAATTTCTTTCATTATTGAAGACTCGAATCTACAACCTTGGAGATCAGCTTATTTGGGATTACAACAATGTGTTCCAAGGTTATTGGTTGCAACTACGAACCTATTCAGTTATGTTAAGCTTTTCTGGTTCATATCCGGCTCACTTTGAGAGCTTGATCCTAGCATTGTTCACAAATTCAGATCTGATCCAAGTTTTTTGTTGAAGCTTCTTACATCCATTGCTGTCCAAATATCTTCGTCAGTTCTATTTAGTATGTGGGAGTTTATAGTTTGGAATTTTGCACACTAGTACTTCATTGAGAAGGTTGTAAATTACTGTGTTGCCTTGTCCATGGTTCATTATCCCACTGCTTCTTTTCACTTCACCACCTCCCAAACCATACCTTTGGCATATACCCATAACCACCTTGGAGGTCTATGGTATTCTCTAAATGGCCATTTCTTCTCTTTCCATTACCCTTGGCACCTTTTGGAAAATTCTGGAATATTATGATTTTGCTCTATCACTTACATCATCTCTGTTATGTCCACGTGTACTACACGTGAGGGGGGGATTATGTACAGTATACTGCAGTCATTGCAGAAAGCAGAACTTGCAGGAACACTTGGTGCAAAACATAGAAGATCAAAGTTTTCACCATTGCCAATGGGTATCTACTTTGTTATTGGGGTGAGTTTGCCGTAAGGGGGAGATTGGTATTAAAGTATTGAAGATGTTTGGTTATTGCCTGCCTATATGAGGTTCTACAGTTGGGTTGATTTTTTTCCCTGCTTGATCTTTTTTGCTGCTTGATTCATCTGCTTGCTACCTTAGTTACTTATCTTCAAGATTATCATTCAGAGATTCATCACTGGACAGCAATAGAAGATTGGTGAAAGCTGCCTTTTTTGGAAGACATTCCAGTCCCGGTTTGCTGATCAAGTCTGCCCAAGTTTTGAAGATCTATTTTTTTCAAGTTCTTGAAGGTTTATTTGGGAGCTGCATTCATCTTAAAGCTGGATTCTACTACAACTTATTTTTTCCCATTTTGTTCAAGTTGGGCAATAGTACCTTGTATGCGCCAACTTAAGGGGGAGTGTTAGCATTATTATGGAGTTCTTTTTTTTCTTTAGTTCAAGCTAGATTTTCTTTCTTTAATTCTTTGTATAATCCAGCTTGAGAGGGAGTGTTGGAATATGTACTCCAGAATACCGTGGGGGTATTCTGGTCCTTTTGTGGTAGTTTTTATGTTATTAAGTGTAAGTCGGCTATGTGGGTTTTAGTCCCACATTGCCTATTTTAGTCTCTTGTAACTTTCCCCTCTATTATAAATAGAGGGACTTACATATCAATTAATACAAGCAATTATTCTCTCATTCTTTTTTTTCTAGCCCATGATTCTGCCAACACCTTCTTTGCTCAGAAGATGAACATTTGCATCAATAGGAGTGTCAGCCAGTTTGCAGCCCAAAAGTCCTATCTCAAACAGAAGGTCAAGAGTACATTTCCTCTGAGACAAAAAGATACCTAGAGAAGACCTAGCCACCTCAAGGGCCAAGGAAATAACGAAGCTGTCCCAAGTCTTCGATTTTTGTTGAAGTACTGTTCACATGAATAGTGATTTGGTTTTTGTGTTTTATAATTAGGATTATAAACTCCTAGTTCTATTAGGATTTGTTCTATTTCTATTTTCTGATTTATATTTGTGGATCCTATTGTGATTAAGAATCCTTTTTGTAATCTGAATATTTGAGTAATATAAATAAGACAATGAGGAGGGGGACTGAGTACTCGATTCTCACAACCACAGTCCCTTCTCCTTCTCTCCATCACTTCTTCTTCTCTTCTCTTCTCATTCTCGGTTTTGGTTCTTTAGCTTTATATTTTGTTACAGGTTTGGCATAATAGGAGCATTGGCGGGAAGATTTACCAAAAGATTGGAAACTAGTACCCTTTCCACCAGTACCACGGCCACGACCCTTAGATTGGCCACGTCCACGTCCACGTCCACGACCACGACCACGGTTAGCAACAGAGGTAGAACTTTCCTTGGTAGCAGTATCAGGTTTAGATGGATTGGCCAGTCGATTGATACGTGAAAATACTTCATTTGGAGATGGAACTTTCTCCCCTATAAGTAGTTGACCTTTCACTGATTGATAATTAGGATGCAATCCAGCCAGAAATTTAGCAACATGAAAATCATGCCAAGGATGTCTGGAATGATTTACGTGAAAGTTTTTCTTAAGAAAAGATTTTACTTTCCCAACTCATCGGATGGAGGAAGCGAGACATTTCTTTACCTTTCCAAAGGAATAAGAACATGAGATTTTCAATATCCTTTACGATTGATTGAGGAAGACCGTAGATTCTAGACTAATAGGTGATTGACGTCTTTCGAAGCATTCCGACTCCGTTCTTCATGTTCCTAAGTTTAACACTAACCTCTTATCTGTGAGCCACCTAACCAAATCCTTAAATTGTTACCACTTTTTTTCCATCTCATTGTATTTTTCAGGATTTGGTGGCAAAGAGGATTATTGGCAGTGGACGTGCAGAAAAGGGACTCTACCTTCTTGATCCAGGGACCTCCCCCTTACCTACTACTCAGTCTTACGCATGTGGGCGTAGTGACAACAGTACAGTTAACTCTGTGATGTTGTGGCATCAACGTTTGGGCCACCCTTCTTTCTGTGTTATGACTTATGAGGACAAAAATGCTGCACTTGTTTTCTTCCTTTCCTTCTTCCTATGTATTTCAGTGTGAACCCTGTTTGTTTGACAAACATTGCCGTTCTCCTTATCCCTATCATGGTAATAGATCTAATGTTCCTTTCCATAATGTGCATTCAGATGTTTGGGACCCTCCTCCCACTACTTCCTTGTTTGGTTATCGTTATTTTGTTTCCTTTGTTGATGACTATTCCCTGTCAACTTGGAATTTTTTGATGAAACAAAAAAATGATGTCTATAATACCTTTAAAAATTTTTATCAGCTCATTTGTACCCAGTTTCGTACTCGCATTCAAATTTTTCGTTCTAATAAAGGGGGCAAGTATATGTATAGGGGCTCCAACAGTTTTTTTACTGACCATGGCATCATCCATTAGGTTGCATGTGTTGACACTCCTCAATGGAATGTGGTGGATGAGAGGAAAAAACACCATTTGTTGGAAGTTACTAGGAGTCTCCTATTTGACATGCATGTTCCCAAGATTTTTTGGTCTGAAGCCTTTCTTACCGTTGCCTTTTTAATCAATCTCATGCCCACTAAACTTCTTGGCTCCAAATTCCCTTTAGACTTTGTTGTTTCATCAGACTTTTGCTTTCTCTCTTCCTCCCAAGGTGTTTGGGTGTGTCTGCTATGTCCATGTCAAAAAATCTGCTAGGACTAAGCTTGACCCCAAGGCACTTAAATGCCTTTTCCTTGGATATTCTTCCTCTACCAAGGGGTATAAGTTGTAAAACCCACCTCTAAACCAGGTCTAATTAAACTTGTATGATTCCAGGTCAAGGTTCAGCATCTGCGTATGCCTCTACGTTGTGGGCCCTAACTATTTTAGAATCGGGAAAATCCCCCAGTTCACCAATGGTGGATCTCGAAGAATCAACTGATGCAGCTATCATTAGGCCCAAGGAACCGGACAGGACCTCACATATAAGTTTTGCATGCGAGGAATGCTGGGTGGAGCATATGCAAAATCTATCAATCTCAAAGACCGGACAATAGGTAAGTGTTAACAGATTTAGAATTAGAGTAAGGCTTGGATGATTAATGATCACCCCAAGCTCTTTATTAATAGAGGACAGAAATATAAATAAGCAATGTGGGACTAAAGTCCACATAACAAAAAAAATAAAAGAAACAAAAAGAGGGTCCAAAATACCCCTACGCTTCTAATAGTTCTAACACTTCCCCTCAAGTTGGAGCAAATATGTCAATCATGCCCAACTTGACTAGACTAGGATGGAACAATTTCCCAGACAATCCCTTGGTGAAAATATTAGCAACCTGATCAGTAGACTTCACAAAGGGAACACAAATCAATCCGTCTTCCAACTTCTCCTTGATAAAATGCCTGTCCACTTCAACACGCTTGGTGTGATCATGTTGTACTAGATTGTGAGCAATGCCGATTGCAGCTTTGTTGTTACAGTACAACATTATAGGAAGATGGACAGGAATACCAAGGTCTTGTAGCAAGCCTTTCAGCCAAAGTAACTCACAAATGCCTTGTGCCATAGCATGAAACTCCGCTACAGCACTAGAATGAGCCACCACATTCTGCTTCTTGCTACGCCAAGTGACAAGATTGCCCCCTACAAAAGAACAATAACCAGAGCTAGGATTTCCGATCTGCAGAACCAGCCCAGTCAGCATCGGTATATGCCTCTACTCGTAGGTGACCATGAGGAGACAGAAGAATGCCTTTTCTAGGAGTTGACTTTAAGTAGTGAAGAATCCGAAGGATAGCCTCCATATGAGAAGAATAGGGGTCATGCATAAACTGACTCACAATACTCACAGCAACAGCAATGTCTGGACGTGTGTGTCAAAGATAAATCAGCTTCCCCACTAGTCTTTGGTACCGGCCTTTATCAACAGGTTCACCCTCCTTTTCTTTGAGATGAATAGTAGCCTCCATAGGAGTATCTGAAGGGTGACATCCTAACAAACTAGTTTCAGACAACAAGTCTCGGACTTACTTCCTTTAGGAGAGAAAGATGCCTTTAGAAGACCTAACAACCTCAATCCCTACAAAGTACCGTAGCTTCTATAGATCTTTAATCTTAAACTACTGCCCAAGAAACTTCTTCAACCGGTTGACCTCATCACCATCGTTGCCAGTAACTACAATGTCATCCACATAGACTATAAAAACAATGAGGTTTTTTCCAGCCCTCTTTATAAAGAGAATGTGATCAGCATTACTCTGCTTTTAGACCACAGAAAACATAGCCTTGTGAAACCGACCAAACCAAGCTCTAGGTGACTGCTTCAGCCCATAAAGTGCTCGCTTCAATTTGCACACTTTACCTTGATTACTTTCACAAGAAAACCCTGGTGGAATATCCATGTACACCTCCTCACCAAGTTCTCCATTTAGGAAGGCATTTTTCACATTCAACTGTTGTAAATCCCATCCAAGATTGACTGCACAGGATAGCAAAACCCGAACTGTTTTCAACTTTGCAACAGGAGCAAAGGTCTCTTGGTAGTCAATCCCATATGTCTGAGTGAAGCTTTTTACAACCATACGTGTCATATATCGATCCACAGTGCCATCAACCTTTTGTTTGACCACAAACACCCATTTCATCCCACTGATTTTTTTCCTGGAGGAAGATCTATAAGATCTCAAGTATTATTTTTTTTTAAGGCTCTCATTTCTTCCAACATAGCTGCCTTCCACTTTCCATCTGCATAAGTTTACTGCCAATTTTTAGGAACAGAAACAGAAGAAAGAGAAGACATAAATGCACAAAAAGACGGAGAAAGAGAACTATAAGAAACAAAGCGAGAAATGGGATGCAAGGTGCAAGTCTTAGTACGTTTGTGATGAGCAATCGGTAGTTCGGAAGGAAAAGTCTCACCAGGAGGAGGATGAGGATCTGGATCCTGAGCCGGCAATTGCATAGGTATTGGTGCCACAATGGATTGATGTTGCCCTCTTTTGGAGCATCTCTTTTGGTAGGTGATAACATTCGAGTTGTCAATTCTATTCTGAAATTCACTAATGGTCTTTTGGATTGGAGTCAACTCCCTCTGACTAGGAACATGACCATCATTATTTTCTACATGCTCCCCTTGTAAAGGGATCCCTGCGGAAGAAGGGGCAGCAGCCAAAGGAAACTGGGCAACAGCCAAAGTGGGCTACAAAGTAGGCTGGACAGCAGCCAAAATAGGCTCCAAAGGGGGCGGGCAGCAGCCAAAATAGGCTCCAAAGTAGATAGGAGAGGAGGAGCCTCAAGGGGAGGAAACACAAACACATCTTCACTAGATCTAGAATTCTCCCCCTGAAGATGTGGGCATGGATAGTAAACGACATCCATCTTGACCAGAGTACGACGGGAAGGGGGATGGTAACACTTATAACTTTTCTAGGTAGGAGAGTAACCCAAGAAAACACGCTGCAACCCACGAGGGTTAAGTTTACCATTAGATTTTGTGTCTCTAGCATAGCACACACAACCAAACACTTTGGGAGGAACCATAAAGGTAGAGTTCCCATGTAAAAGTTCGGCCGGACTGCGGGAGTCAAGAACACAAGAAGGCAACCGATTAATGAAATAGGTTGCAGTGAGGATAGCATCCCACCAATATTGAGAGGGAACATGGCGCGAAAACATCAACACCCTGGTCACTTCCAACAAATGTTGGTTCTTTTTAGCCACACCATTTTGGGCTGGGGTATTGACACAACTAGTCTGGTGAATAATCCCATTATCAACCAAATACTTCTGAAATTGGTTTTCCTTATACTCGGTGCCATTATCACTTCTCAAAACCTTGAGATTAGCCAGGAACTGAGTTTGGATCATTTTATGGAAATGCTGAAAATAGGAAAAAACTTAACTCTTTGTGTGCATAAGATAAACCCATGTATGCCTAGAATGATAATCAATAAAAGAAACAAACCAACGATGACTAGAAAGAGAAACTTTACGACTAGGGCCCCAAACATTAGAATGCACCAAGTGAAAAGGCGAAGAACTCCTTTGATTGGAAATCGAATAAGTAGAACGTGTCTGTTTAGCCAGAACATAAGCCTCACAAAAAAAAATCGGTCTTATCACTTTTTTTTTTTTTTTTTTTGGATGAATAAAAATATATTACGAAGAAAAAAGAAGGAATATACAAGCCCGTGGGCAAAAAAGCCGAAACTAGGGACTAGTTAGGGCACAAAATGGAAGAAGGGAGACCCCAGGAGACAACAATGAGCCTGTTCCTTGGGGAATCCTTAACATCCTTGAGGGGGAGGGATCTAACTTTAGATGAAACATAAAAAAAGATGGCCTTCCAAATCATGTCTAAGCAGCGGGAGTTGGATGTCCATCTTCTAAGGTTTCGTTCCATCCAGATGTGGGAGATAGTGGCACAGAAGGCGATCTTGCCAGTCGAGTCGCAAATCGACTTTCCTCCGTAAGTCATGTCGATCCAAATCCATTCCCTGCTGAGAGGAAGAGGAGTGCGCCGACCAGGCCAGCAATGGCGAAGAACTCGGGTCCATATGGAGGAGGCAAAAGGGCAAGTGAAAAATAGGTGATCGACGTCTTCAGTCCCGTTCCAACAGAGACAGCAGCTGGAGGGGACCTGAATATTCCGATGAAGAAGAAAGGCTTGGGTAGGAAGACAGCTTGCAAGGGCACGCCAAGCAGTGAGGCTATGCCGAGGAATGTGGCCACCAAACCAAACAACTCTGTACCAAGGACAAGGGGTCCCTCTATGTCTAACCAAATCCCAAGCGGAGTGAGAGCTGAATCTGCCCGATGGGGAAGGAAGCTAAAAGATGGTGTCGCCTCTGCCTCTATGCCCAGGGGGGATGGGGGGAAGGGAGCTCCAGAGGTCGGCAAGGGGAGGAGGGGAGAGGGGAGGGGACCACGAGCCATTGGAGATGATAGCGGCAACAGAGGCAGATCTGTCCAATCCGGAGGAGTAAATATCTCTAGGGCTGACAATGGAAGAGAGAACACCAGAAGGGTGCCACTTGTCAAGCCAAAGCAAGGTAGTCGAACCATCATCAATCCTGCTCGAAATGGCATCTCTGGCTAGCTGGCTCACCTGAAGAATTCTGCGCCAAACCCAAGAAGAATCAGCCCGAGGGCTAACGGACCAAATAGAGTCACTGCGCAGGGGTCCAGTATACACCCAAGAAGTCCAAATGGAGGATTTGTTGGTGAGGATCTTCCATATGAGCTTGATGGAACCAGCAATGTTGACATCTTTTATCCTCCTGAGCCCGAGTCCTCCTTCAGATTTGGGGACACAAAGGGAAGCCCAGCTCATAGGGTGGAGGAACCTGGCAGAGTCAACACCTTTCCAAAGGAAGGCACACATAATAGATTCCGCTGCCTTGATGGTAGCCTTTGGAAGACCAAAAATACCGCTCCAATAAATATAGCAAGACTGAAGCACCGATCTGATCAGCTCAAGACGACCAGCGTAGGATAAGAGTTTGGCTTTCCAAAGCTGCAACCTCTTGCGAAGAAGGTCTAGGATGGGGGAGCAGTGGTGGGCGGACAGTCTGACAGGGATAAGGGGAAGGCCAAGGTAGCAGACTGGGAGGGTGCCGATGGTAAAACCTGTGAGGGAGGAAAGGGCAGCTTTGGTGGTGTTAGGAACTCCGGCAAGGAAGATTTTGGACTTAGCCAGGTTGATGCGAAGCCCTGAAAGGCCTTGGAAAAGGTGGAGGGAAGACATGATGGATTCAATGGAGAGAGGGTCGGCCTTGGAGAAGATCATAAGATCATCAGCAAAGGCAAGGTGAGTCAGGTTTGTGGGCTTACATTTAGGGATGGGGGAGATGAGGTGGAGATCAGTTTTGGATTGGATACTGCGGGAGAGAACCTTGAGGGACAGGCAAAAGAGAAAGGGGGAGAGGGGGCAACCCTACCGGATACCAACAGAGGAGGGGAAGAACCCAGCAGGACTGCCATTCAAAAGGACCGAGAAACGGGGGGAGGAGATGCAAGAGTGGATCCAGTTGACAAAATGGGGGGGAAGGACATTTTGAGGAGGACTTGGGAGATGAAGTTCCAATGGATGGAGTCAAAAGCCTTGTGAATGTCGATTTTCAAAAGGGCAGTCGGAGAGTGGGACTTGCGGTCGAAGCCGCGGACAATTTCCTGGCAAAGGATGATATTATCCCAGATGCTTCTCCCAAGCAATGAAGGCAGACTGGTTGGGGCTAACAAGGGAGTCGATGACAAGGCTGAGCCGGTTGGCAAGGATTTTAGCGATGAATTTGTAGAGAAGGTTACAAAGGGAGATGGGTCTGAAGTCAGATATGGACGAAGCTCCAGGGAATTTGGGGATGAGACAGAGGAAGCTGTGGTTGATGTAATGAATCTGGTGAGGGTTCAAGAAGAAGCTCTTAATGGCACCGATAAGCTCAACGCCAATGATGTCGCAAGAGTGGGAAAAGAATCCCATCTGAACCCATCGGGGCCTGGAGCTTTGTTAGCCTTGTGGGAGCGACACGGAGGAGATTTGGAGTCGAGGGGATGGAGTTAAAGGAGTTGAGGAGATGGGGGGGGGGAGGAATTTGTTGATATGATCATCGGGGAGGGGGGAGTGGGTGTGGGAGGGAGGGCAAAAGATACCGGTGAAATGGTTCACGGCCTCACCTTTGATGGCATCAACAGAGGAGAGGAGAGATCCATCAGAGGAGGTAAGAGAGAGGATGGAGTTGGAGTTGGAGTTGAAGCGAGCTTTGAGGGAGCGGTGGAAGAAGGCGGTGTTTGAGTCGCCAAGCTCAAGCCATTTGATCCTGGATTTCTGCTTAAGGAAGCTTTCTTCTTGGGAGAGAGAGGAGGCAAGCTCGGAAGCAGCAATGGTTTCTTCTTCAGCAAGGGAGGGGTTGAGGGGGTCAGATTGGAGTCGGAGTTGGATGGCGGAGAGGTTATCTTGACAAGAGGAAACACGAGAAGAAATAATGCCGAAGGTGGTGGAATTCCAGGCTTTGAGAGCCACCTTGACATTTTTGAGTTTTTTGGAAAAGGCGAGGAGGGGAGAAGAGAAGGATTGGACTGGGATGTTCCAAGCTGCTTGGACAACGGGAAGGAAGCCAGGGTGAGAGGACCCCATGTCAAAGAACTTAAAGGGTTTAGGGCCAAAAGAAAGAGAGGGAAGGACAAAGAGAGAAATGGGGGAGTGGTCAGAGAGACCGGGAAGGTCAAAGAAGGCATAGGAGGAAGGAAGAGAGTAAAGCCAAGCATCATTGACAAGGACTCGCCGAGAGCAGGCAGCAACTCTGTCGGGCGGGCGCTTGTTGTGCCGGAGAGATCAGCACTGACCATCCGAGGTCGCTAAGCTCGAGTCCTCTAGACAGGAGTTGAAGGCTGCAATGCTTGAGTGGTCTGAGAGGAACCACCCAATTTTTCGTGGCTAAACGGATGACATTGAAGTCACCTCCAATACCCCGGGGGAGGAACCGCAGAAGAAGAGATGGATCGAATGTCGTCCCAGAGGGGGATCCTATCAGGGTGACGGTTGAGGGCATAAACCATGGTGAAGAAAAAAAGGTGGTTGTGAAGGTGATCTGAAATGCTAAGATGGAGAAGTTGGGCAGAGGAGGAGGAGACCGAGATTTGGAATTTGGAAGGATCCAAGAGAACCCAAATTCGGCCATTGGGGGAGTAGTTATAGTTGGAAAGGAATGACCAAGAGGGGGCAAGGGAGTGGGCAATGCGGGAAGAATTTTGCTCGAGCACTTTGGTTTCAAGGAGGCAGCAGAGGGAGGATTTGGTGGACTTGAGATGGGCACGGATTTCAGCTTGTTTGGCCGGAGCATTGAGCCCACGGACGTTCCAAATAATCCAAGGGATCATGAGAAAGGGGGGGGAGGGGGCAGCCAACCAGTGGAGGAATTAACCCTGGACCCCGGTGGGACACTACGAGGGCGGAGACGGTAGTCTTTCAAAGGGGGAAAGCAAACTAGGGAAGGGGAGGAGGGGGGGATGACACAAGGCGATGTGGGCCCAATTGAACCGGAGGGGTGAGTTGGGACAGGTTTGGCTGGGTTCAGCCGGATTGGTATAAGTGTGGAAAGGGTAGTTAAGTGGATAGGGGGGTGGGTATGCGGGTCGGGTCGACAGGGGCCAGGTTTAAGCGAGAAGGGATAAGGGGGGGTGGTTTAATTTAGAAGGGACAGGGGGGACCACGAGGAGTGGTCAATGGGGTTATATGGGGAACAGGGGACCTCGGTGGTGGTGGGTGAAAGCTAAAAAAAGGGGGGTTTTATAGCGTAGCAGTGGGGGGGCTGATGTTTAAGGTAGTAGAAGGGGAAGGGGAGCGAGGCAGGGCCAAAAGGTGAGATGCAGGGGGTTTCGCAAAGAGATGTTGCAGACCTTCGTTGAGAGTCAGCCTGGACTCCTTGGAAGCCGAAGAGACAGTGACAGCACAATCGTCTTCAGGATCGAGACTCATGAGGGCAGCGAATCGATTGTGGGCTTTGTCAGGAGAGCAGCGAGGTAGGTGGGCCTCGGGGAGCTCGCCGAGAGAGGAAATCTCTGCAAGTTCCCGGTGACTTCTCCGACGACGATTCCTTTGTTTTTTCCGGCCGCGAGGGGGGGGGTTTTGGGGTCGACTGCCTCAGGCGCCATGGAGGTCATCGTTGATTGTTCCACTGCCACAACCGCGATAGGGCCAGTCAAGTTATCTCCAGGAGCAGCAACAACCTGAGAAGAACCAAGCAGGGGGATCTCAGGGACAGCGGAATCAGCAGCAGGCAAGGCAAGCGAAGCCTCAGTAGGCAAAGTACCCGTGGCCAAAGACGAAGCAGGAAGGAGTTCTCCAGCTGGGGTCTCAGCCTCGACCGGCGTCACCGGTGCTGATTGGGAAGAAGCTGAGAGATCCTTGGCAGTGTTGGGGTCTGGCACGCAGCTCTTCGAGGTGTGACCAAAGAGTTTGCAGACAGAGCAGCGGTGGGGCAGACCTTCATAGAGGACACGCTGGGAGGAGTGACCATCTTCTTCCTGGATTGTGACGTAATCAGGAGGGGAGTCCTCAGCACTAAGCTCAACACAGATGCGAGCAAAGGAGAGGCGGTCCATTTTTTTTGTGCGCTCATCGGAGAAGAGGGGATTGTCGACGGTCGATCCGACGATGCTGAGACCAGAGGGGCATCAGTAATGGAAGGGGAGGCCAGGAAGGTTGATCCAAATGGGAATGGACTTGAGGTTAATCCTATTGAGGGTGGAACGGTGATCCCATTGCCTGAGAAAGATCTGCTTCCTTCCAATCTGCCAGGGGCCACCTTCAAGAGCTCGGGCTTGGTCAGCTTCGTCGGAGAATCTGAAGATGAAAATCCCACTAGACAACAAGTAGATGAAAACAGCGCCAGCAGCTCGCCATTGTTTGAGAAGAGAGGACTTGACGATATGGTAAGGAGGAAGGCTACCCAGGAAATGCCCCACAAGGCAGCACTGCCATTTGGAGATTTCTTCGTCGAGTAAACCTTTGGGACAGAAGCCAACTTTGGAATCTTTAAGGGAGGTGGGTGGGACAAAATGGAGAAGATGTCTGGCAGGGGTTGCAGAGGTGCTACCGGAGAAGGAGTTCCAAGGTTTAGCGACAGAGGTATGATGGTCGGGAGCTGGGGTGGATTGGGGGGAGTTGGGAGGAGAATGGGGGGGAGGGTCAGAGAGGGGAGTAGGGGGCAGGAAGCAGGGGAGCAGGCAGCGGTAGGGGCTGCCGGAGAAGGAGGGGGCATTCCCGAAACAGCCAAAATCAACCCCTTCAATTGTAAAACTTTACTCCATCTTTCGGCTGTGAATAATACATCGTCTCCCTTTCGGTCTTATCACTTGGTTTGACTAAAGTAGGAAATAAAGATGTTAATATTCCTAATGGAGGATGACCTAATCTAGAGTGCCACTGGTAAACTTCAGAAGAGACTAAGGAGTTCTGATGTAGAGATGGTAACGGGGTGGAGTGAGACGACCATCTTCAAGCAGGTACAAACCACCATGTACTTTACCCAATCCAATTGTCTTCCTAGAGGCTAGATCCTGAAACACACAGTGGGAAGGAAAAAAAGTCACTTTACAGTTAAGATCACGAGTAAGACTACCAATGGAAAGAAGGCTAGTAGTAAAATTAAGAATATGCAAAACCGAAGACAATGTAAGGGAGGAAGTGCAGTTGATGATTCCTTTTCAAGATATGAAGGAAAGGGAACCATCATCCACTTTAACCTTGTCTTTTCCAGAAGTGGGAGAATACTGATGGAACAGGCTAGAGGAACCGGTCATGTGATCCGTAGCCTCAGAATCGATGATCCAAGGATGGGAAGCTACAGAAGCACAATGACCACCAAATGGAATACCTGATCGGGCAAAGTGTGAACCTGAAGGAGCAGAAGAAGTGGCAGGTGCTGATGTAGTAGAGGCAGCTGCAGCGGAAGACCTTATCATTCGTAGGAAAGCCTGTAGATCACCCTGGGATAGACCAATGTCAGTAGCCGGGGCTGTAGGAATAGATTTAGAGTGGTTTGCCTTATTTTTTGTCTTCTTGGCAGCCTGTTTAGCCTCAACGTCAGCTGGTTTCCCGTGAAGCTTCCAACACTTCTTCTTGGTGTGGTAAGGCTTGTGACAATGCTCACAAGTAACTGTCCTTGTAGTACAATTACTAAGAGAAACATGTCCGACAGGTGCAGGGGTAGGCTGGGTAGCAAACTGGAGGGCTGATCTGTTAGTAACAGGAGGATGAAGCATAGCAGCCCGATGGTTCCCTTCAGAGGCGACCAAAGCATATGATTGTTCAAGTGTGGGAAAAGGGGAATGACCCAATACATGAACATGAATCTGGCCATACTCCATGTTCAAACCAGCCAAAAAATCATACACCTTGGTTTTGTCCAGATGCTTCTTATATGCAGTGATATCAGTAGCTGTAGTGGGATGGTAATCAGAAAAATGGTCCAGTTGCTGCCAGAGACTGCGCAAAGTAGCATAGTATTTGAAGACAGATAACTCCCCCTGAGTAGTATTATTAGACTTCTTGCGAAGTTCATACACTTATGCATCATTACCAAGTTGGCCATATGTCTCCTTGCAAGCAGACCAAATCTGATGGGCTGTATCAAGGAGAAGAAAACCATTGGCAAGATCAGATTGCATTGAGCCAATCAAATAAGACATAAGTATACCATTGTTGGAGATCCATCTAATCAAGAGAGTGCCAGGAGCAGTTGGCATGGTGATAGTACCATCAATATGGCCAGTAAGCCCACAGCCAGCAATAGCAAAGTAAGCCGAACGGGACCAGATCAAATAATTGCTCCTATCCAGTTTGATAGGATTAGGGAGGAGATCACGGTTGTCATTCCTACCAAGCCCATCAACAGCAGACGTGCCAGTAGAGACTTCAGAGTCACCCATAATGTAGCAAAAAAAAACCAAATCGCAAAGGAGGGTTGTGGTGACAAGAAACACAAGAAATCCTTCAAATTAAAGGCTGAAAATTGGAGGAGAATCCCCTTTCAATGTCACAAGATGTGTCTCCAAAAATCAGCAACAGCAGACAAGTGTAGCCCTTAGATCGATTTTTTCAGGGTTTTGAAAAAAAACCCTGTTAGGCTGAAATCGATATAAGGAAGAATTGTTTGCTTTAGAGTGGAAGAAGAAGAAGAGAAGAAACTTCAAGAGAGCAGCCATGGTTTTGGTTTGGTGTGTTATGTCTCAAAACAGGAAACTAACATCCTTATATTGAAAAGAATATATAATTACACACAGGCCCTTGGCCTCATACAAATGATATAAAGAATACATAAAAGAGGGGTTATGTACATATATACCCCTGATACAACTATTCTTAACACTCCCCCTCAAGCTGGGTGGTATATGTCATGCATACCCAGCTTGTCTAAGATAAAACTAAAGTGATGAGAGCTAAGTCCTTTGGTGAAGATGTCTGCCACTTGTTCATTTGTCTTCACAAAAGGAGTACAAATAGTCTTAGAGTCTATCTTCTCCTAGATAAAGTGTCTGTCAACCTCATCATGCTTTGTCCTGTCATGTTGAACTGGGTTGTGAGCAATACTTATGGCTGCCTTGTTATCGCAATATAGACTCATAGGTTTAGTCGTCTCAAATCCCAATTCTTGAACAAGTTTCTTCAACCACAAGATTTCACACACACCATAAGCTATGGCTCTAAACTCTGCTTCAGCACTTAACCTAACTACCACAGGTTGATTCTTACTTCTCCAGGTGACTAAATTTCCCCCCAACAAAGGTACAGTATCCAGAGGTGGATCTTCTATCAGAGATAGACCTGGCCCAATCAGCATCTATATATACTTTAATTCTTAAGTGACCATTCCTAAAGAAGAGAAGGCCTTTTCCAGGGCATGACTTCAAATACCTGAGGATCCTGTAAACTGCATCAAGATGTCCCATCTTGGGTGCATGCATAAACTGACTCACTACTCTAACAGCGTAGGTGATGTCAGGCCGGGTGAGGAAGAGATAGATTAGCTTACCTACTAATCTCTGATACTTTTCAGCATCCACAAGAGGTTCACCACAATCTTCCCCTAGTTTGTGGTTCTGCTCAATAGGGGAGGAGATTGGTTTGCATCCTAAGTAGCCTGTCTCTGTAAGTAGATCGAGAACAAACTTCCTTTGGCAAACATTGATCCCTTGCTTGGATCTTGAAACTTCAATCCCCAGAAAATACTTCAATGGACCGAGATCTTTGATCTCAAACTGCCGAGCCAAATAAAGCTTAAGCTTTGAGATTTCAGCTTGACTGTTTCCCGTGACCACAATTTCATCAACATAAACAATGAGAGCCGTAATAATGCTCCCCTTCCTTTGTATAAACAATGTGTGATCAGCTTGACTTTAAGTATATCCATTTTGCAGGAAGGCTTGTCTGAACCTCTCAAACCAAGCCTTAGGAGACTGTTTGAGTCCATAGAGAGCCTTCCTAAGATGACACACTTTCCCATTGTCACCAGGATGCTTGAACCCAGGAGGAGAGTGCATATATACCTCTTCTTCTAGGTCACCATGTAAGAATGCATTCTTTACATCAAGCTGGTACAATGGCCAATCAAGGTTTGCAGCCATTGAGAGAAGTACACGAATGGAGTTATGCATGGCCACCGGAGCAAAGGTTTCCTGATAGTCAATGCCATACACCTGTGTATAACCCTTGGCGACAAGTCTTACCTTATACCTCTCCACAATACCATCAAACTTGAACTTGACTGTGAATACCCATCTGCATCCAACAGGGATTCTCCCTTTAGGGAGTTCAACAAGGTCCCAAGTGTGATTCTTCTCAAGAGCCAACATCTCCGTGTTCATTGCTTCTCTCCATTTTGAATCTGCCATAGCCTTTGCTACATTCTTGGGAATAGATATGGATGAGATAGCTACAGTGAAGGCTATACCTGTAAGGGAGATAGAATCATAGGAAACAAACTTGGCAATGGGATTAGTACATGCCCGAGTTCCCTTGCGATGAGCAATAGCAAGATCTAAGTCTGAGGATGTAGAAGTAGAGGAAGGTACACCTGTCTTGATGGATGGAGGCTCAGGATGAGGAGACGAAGAAGGATTTTGGCAAGTCTTCTTTATAGGAAGCCATGAAGAAGGATTTCTCCTGTCCTTCGTATACACCAGTAGCTCCCCCTATTTTCTGTTTACCTGTGCACTAGGAGGCTCCCCCTCAACAACAGTATCCACATAATTTTTCTTTCCCTTGTCAATCTGAAAAGGGGAAATAGGAACAAGAGAGGAGAAAAAAAATGAAACAAACTTGGGAACCTCTTCACCCTCAACACTACTACCAAGAGATGAACACTCCCCCTGAAGAGGTAACTGAAAATACGGTATGGTTTCAAAGAAATGGACATCTTTGGAGAGAAGCCACCGACGAGTAGGAGGATGATAGCATTTATACCCTTTAGATGTGGAGGAATACCCAAGAAAGATGTACTTTAGAGCCTTAGGATCCAATTTAGTGTGGGCAGATTGCTAATATGTACATAGCAAATACAACCAAACACCCTTGGAGGAAGAGAAAGGAAGAAGACTGTGAGCGTAAGACATCAAGAGGAACCTTGAAGTTTAAGACACTAGACGGCATGTGATTAATAAGAAAGACAGCAGTGAGGAGAGCATCAGACAAAAAAGTTTTTGGAACATGCATGGTAAACCAAAGGGATCTAGCCACTTCAAGGAGATGGCGATTTTTTCTTTCAGCCACCCCATTTTGTTGTGGGGTATCAACACAGGCCACCTGATGAATAATGCCATGGTCAGAAAAAAAGGTTTCCAAACCACTATACATATACTCCCCACCTTTGTCAGAATGAACAATTTGGATCCGAGTTTGAAATTGGGTATACACTAACTCATAAAAATTTTTAAATGCAACATAGACATCACTCTTGTGTTTCAAAAGGTAAACCCAAGTAACTCGAGAATAGTCATCAATGAAAAAAACAAAGTAGCGGAAGCCACGCAAAGAGGTAACAGGGGAAGGCCCCCAAACATCAGTATGGATAAGATGAAAAGGTGAAATAGATCTATTACCATTAGATGTATAAACTGTTTTACAACTTTTGGCAAATAGACAAGGTTCACAATGAAAAACATGAGTAACAGGACAAGAAGTAAATAAATGTGGCAACAGTTTTCTCATAACAGAAAAAGAAGGGTGCCCCAAACGACGATGCCAAAGCAAAATATCCTCCCGAGTACATCCACCTTCTTGCCCACAAACATAGGACTGAGCTTGCACAACAGGGGAAGCACCAGTCTCCAAAATATACAAGCCGTTAGTTTCATGACCACTGCCAATCACCCTCCTCGTCACCAAATCCTGAAAAGGACAATGGGTAGGAAAGGTGACAAAGCAGTTCAAAGATTTAGTTAATTGGCTAACTGAAAGAAGGTTAGTGGCAAAGTTGGGAACATGAAAGGCAGACTTCAAGGGTAAAAGTGGTGTAACCTAGATATCTCCCTTACCAGAAATGGAAGAGAAGGAACCATCAACAATTTTTACCTTATCTTTCCCAGAACAAACAGAGTATGAATTATACAGCTGAGACCTACCAGTCATATGATCCGTGGTACTTGAGTCAATGACCCAAGGTGTGATGCCGGAGGAGGAAGAGGCTTGTAGTGCAGTGGAAGTAGGAGTAGTAGAGGAACCATCCAGGTGGGCTACAATCCGGCAAAATGCAACAATGTCTTCTTTGGAAAGAGAGGATGGATCAGATTCAATGACTCCAACATGAGCCTTAGGCCCTTTCTTCCGCTGTCCCTTCAGTCCCCCGGAGGAACCAGAAGGGGGCTTCCCATGGAGATCCCAACAAAAGTCCTTCGTATGCACAGATTTGCCACAATGGTCACATAAGAATCGGTCCTTCGCAGCTCCCTTAGCAGCCCCCTTATCAGCTCCCTTAGTGGAGTCCTGAGGGGTGGAAGAAATAAGAGCAGAGCGCTCAACAGTGGGACTAGTCCCCATGGCACCCCTACGGGTCTCCTCACTCTGTAGTTATCCACACACCTCCTCCAGTGAGGGAAGACTTGGTCGGCCAAGGACTTGTACCCTAAGAGGTTCAAAGTCAGAATTAAAGCCGCCAAAGAGACCCTCTCTTTCTCAAACAACCAGTGCACCTTGACCTCATCATCAAGACACAACTGAAGATCTCTATAGTGATCATACTCCTCCCAAAGGCCCACAACAAGACTATAGTAGTTAGAGATGCTTCTATCACCCTGGCGCAGGCTAACAATCTGTTGGAGAAGTTGGTACACCTTTGTAGAATCCCCAACCCGATCAAAGATACGAGCCACACTGTCCCAAATGTCTTTGGCAGTCTCCTTGCCCATAAACCTTCTTCCAATCTTAGGCTTCATTGAGAAAAGAAGCCAAGCCATCACAAGAGAATTCTCAGTGTCCCATCTGGAGTACCCTTGCTCGGTAGGGAGGGGGGCCTTGATGCTACCATTTATGTACCCCATCTTCCCCCTACACCGAAGAATCAATTTCATGGATTGGGGCCAATCCAAATAGTTGTGATTCTCAAGCTTGGCAATAGGAAGTTGGATATTGGGGCTCTCAAAGGAAGAAGGGAGAGATGGAGCTGTTTCCACACGGGGCAAGGGTGTTTCAATATTTTTCTCACCCATATTTGATCTCAAATCAGCCACTTAAAAGGAGGAAACAGCAGCACTTCAAGAAAACAGGTTTGTCTCAAAATAGTAGGCACAAAAACAGGGCAAACAATAGCCAAAAAAGGCTTGAAACACTTGTAGATCTTCTAAAAATACTCAAATAGCAGTGGAGTAAAGATGAGTAATGCTCCTTACCCAAAAACGATGCAAATGGACCATAAAAAATGGCAAACAAGGCTCTATTGAAGAGCAGGTGCCAAACAAGAACTCTAGTTGGCGGAAATTCTGGGCAGAACAGCCAAACCGAGATGCAAACCTGATGAATGGGTGCTTGCAGAAGGTGAGAGAGAAGCAAAGGAGATCAAAGAGGACCCCCAAACGAAACTAGAGCACCAAGAAGCACTCCATTTGGATTCCAAACGGGAGAGAAACAAGCTGGAGAAGATGACCTAACCAGTCCTTCGAACAACAGCAAAAAACAGGTGAATGAAACCCTTCTTCACACTCCAAACTTCCTTCGAACACTTGCAAACAGCAGGATCAATGCTCTGATACCATGTTTGCTTTTAGAGTGGAAGGAGAAGAAGAGAAGAAACTTCAAGAGAGCAGCCACGGTTTTGGTTTGGTGTGTTATGTCTCAAAACAAGAGACTAACATGCTTATATTGAAAAGAATATATAATTATACACAGGCCCTTGGCCTCATACAAATGACATAAAGAATACATAAAGAGGGGTAATGTACATATATACCCCTGATACAACTATTCTTAACAAGAATAGGCCCAAAAACTGAATTGTTGAGGCTCAAATTTGGGGAAGATATGTCTTTATAAGTGGAGAACCAGCCTTCAAAAAATCAGCACCAACAGAGGCTCAAAACCCTGAGATCGATTTTTTTAGGGTTTTGAAAAAAACCCTGATTTTGTTGAGATCGATGTAGGGAGAGGAACCTGCAAAAAAAAACACTGGATTGAGCTGAAACTTGGCTCGAGTGTGGGTCTAGAAGAGACTGAGCACCCCTCCAAATATCAGCCCCAACAGAGGACAGCAGCCCCTAGATCGATATTTGTCAGGGTTTTGAAAAAAACCCTATTTTTAAAGAAATCGATCTAAGGGGTCTTCAAGGTAGATCTGAGACAGAAAAAAACTTCAACAAAGGAACCTGCTGCAGTTCTTGATCTTCAATAAGGGAGATTGGTTGCTTACAGTTGAGGTGGAATCAATCAAATATGGGAAGCTTCAAATATCGCAGCCAAGGTGTTGTTGATATCGAAAAACTTATTTAACCATGGAATGAGGTGAGAAAGGGTAGCAGCTGGATCTATGGATTACCTCATCAATGCTGCCCTATTGAAGACTAGAAAACAAAAGAAGAAAAGAGAGAAGAGAAGAGGAGATCGAGAGAGAGAGAGAAGAGAAAGGAGCTGAAAATAGAAGGTAGAGGACCCTAATTCAAAACCTGCTCTGATACCATGTTAACAAATTTAGAATTAGAGTAAGGCTTGGATGATTAATGATCACCCCAAGCTCTTTATTTATATCCTTGAAAATAGAGGACTGAAATACAAATAAGCAATGTGGGACTAAAGTCCACATAACAGAAAAAATAAAAGAAACAAAAAGAGGGTCCAAAATACCCCGACGGTTCTAACAGTTCTAAGTTCTAACAGTAAGAAACCCTTTACTAATTTTACAGAAAACCATCATCTGGTTTTGTCACGGGGGATTTTATTGGTTGTGTTGCAATATGGGTTTCAAGGGTAAAAATGTCATAGGGGTAATATTATCCTTGTACCCATTCCAGAACATTCTTTCTCTTATTATAAGTAAAGATCAGCTGTAGTCACTCTGACACAAGCCATTATTCAAGGATTTCAACATGGCATCAGAGCCAAAAATCGGAGAATATGGGACCTAATATTCTTTTTCCTTTTTTTCTCTTTTTTCTTCTCTCCATCGTGTTTGTGACCTAGCAGCACCACCGCCTCCACCACTAACCTACCGTCAGCAGCCACCACCTTCGCCAGCAGCCACCTCTTCCGCTAGCAACCTGCACCACCGCCAACACTCCGCCAGCCCTGAACCATCCTTCTGCCACCCTCCCGCGACCTTTCTTTTCCCTTTTTCTCTCACGGGAGGCCTTCCTGAACCCTTGTGCTATTTTTTTCCCTTCCCTTGGTGATGAGTTGACTCCCACCAAGGGCCTTTTTCTCTGCCATATTTTTTCCCCTATGCCATAAATCTTTTCTGATTTTTTTTCTCTGTTATCGAGAGTTTCTCTGTGACCAACCACCATGCTGACCACTCTGAGATCACGTCTACCTCCCCCGGCCATGATGGCATATCGCAGCATGATTTTGTTCCTTTTCCCGCCAGTCCCATAAAATTAAGTAGGGCTAATTACCTACTGTGGTCTCGTTCCTGCTTGTTTGCTATCGGTTCTCGTGGTCTCTCTGGCTACATCACTGGAACCTCTATCAAACCTATTGATGCTGGTCCTGAACAAAATCGGTGGATGAATTTTAACTTCTTGGTTATGTCATATTTGGTGAATTCCATGGAGCAAGAGATTGCTGGTCGTTATCTTCTTCTAGATTCGGCAGCCAAGATCTGGAAGACAGCCCAAGACACATATTCACAGGTTGGGGATGCAGCCCAGTACTATGAGCTTCGCCAAAAAATCCACTCAACAAAGCAGTTGGAATTATCTCTATCTCAGTACTATAACAAGCTGTGCACGATGTGGCAGCAACTTGACTTCTTGGGCACCTTCACTGCTACCTATACTATTGATGCCACTGCCTTCCAGAAATGGGAAGACGGATTACGGGTGTTTATTTTTTGGCTGGCCTTAATCTCGAGTTTGATCAGATTCACTCCAATATTCTAAATCGGGATCCTCTTCCCACTCTTGAGGAAGCATATGCTATTCTTGCAACCAAAGATAGCCGTCGGACTGCCATGATTACTCCTGTTATTCAGGAACGTTCTGCTCTTATTTCTGGCCCTACAGCTCTTGCCCGTGGGAATTCTTCACGCTCTTCTAGTGGGGATCGTCCATCTGGTGAACATCTTCCTATTAAGAGTGATCACTGTGGCAAGGAATGGCACACTAAGGATCGATGCTGAAAGCTACATGGTCGCCCTACAGACACTCGCGGACATGGAAAAGGTGGTTCCAATCGATCCACTCCTGCCCGGGCAAATCAAGCAGCCACTGATGAATAGTACAGGTCACTTCCAACAAAAGGAGTGTATCAATTTTAGCTTGCTGGAATTCATTTTCAGCTATAAACGAATCCGATTTAACAGTATACCAGCTCAAGATAATGGGTAATCCGAATCTGATACAACCATTAATGAAATACAGAGATTCAAATGGAGCCTCAAATGGAATGAACTCAACCCAAGGGGATCGGAGGAATTATGACTGTTTAGAAAACCCCAAATTGTTAACCAATAAGTGAGTCTACTTGCAATAGATTCAACATTCTACCTGTAATAGAATGATTAAATGAGAGAGGAGAAACAAAGAAAATACTAAAAACAGAGTCTACGACATTCATTACCTCAAATGGAAAGAAGAAACCCAAGTACAAGCCATACCAATCTTCTTCTCCATTAACATTCCAAAACCAGAACCATAATGCATTCAAAGGACTCCATTCAAATAACAAAAGCTCCCAACAGAGTAAAAATTGTGGACTTATGTATGGGTGCCCTAACAAGTATAAGACACAACTGCCCCCCTATAACTAACTCCTTGGACCCTATACAATGTTGCCCTATGTAGAAGCCTCTAAGAAACAAGCAAATAAAAGATAACTTAAAAGGAAACTTCAAGTTTGTCACTCTTTCATTTTACAGAATTCTTGTGAAGCCGAGGGGATCTCCTTATGGCCTTGGGGTGGTCCCACTCCCTGTGTAACTTCTCTTTTATTGGTTCTGCTCAATCCTTCTCAAAGGGTGCATTTACATCAGTTGCATCATTTACCCTCTTCCTTCTCCACCCCTTCCTCCTCTTCTTTCTCTGCCTCCACCTACTTTTCATATGCCTCTCTCTCTCTCTCTCTCTCTTCCTATTAATCAGTCTCCCTCACCTTCCTTATCCATTCCACCACCTCCTTTTCTTTTTCTTCCACTATTTTTTCTTCACCGATACCCTTCTCTTACTTACTTGTTTTTTTCCGCTTCTTCCTCCTTTTTTTTTTGGGGGGGGGTGTGTGTGTGTGCTTCCCTTCATTCCTTCTCTCTTCTTTACAAACAATTCGAAGCAAGTCAGAGTTTGCATATCCCAATGTGCATCCAGACATGTCAACACACATGTCCATGTCAAACATGTATCAACATAGGAAAGAAAAACCCAGAAAGCCATGTACCCTCAACAAAACCTCAATTTTATAAAATGCATGTAAATATGTAGATTGACACCTAGTAATATTAAAAATTGCAGAAACTCTATCTAGACCAGAAGAAAAAAAGGTATTTCCCTCGGACAATGGACAATTAATTAAAATCTTATATATGCCATCTGAAAGGAGACAGAAGCTAAGGGAACATAGCAGCAGAAAAAAAAAAATAAAATTTTGCAGTTTAGGCTCTGTTCATCTTGATGTAAATTTGCACAAAATAAATATAAATGTATTACTTTCCCTACCATGTTTTAAATTCTTAGGACATGAAATAGTATGCCCAACTGTGAACTTTATGTCCATTATTTTTACTTGCAATGAAATAATAGAAATCTGTGTTCATTCTTTTATTTCTGGCCATCTTATGTCGAAAGAAACAGAGCCTTAAGAATCAAGGTAAATTAACATCATGTCACTTCTCCAATTGACAACACGATGTTCAAGAAATGACTAGTTCAACCATCCAAGTCAATACTCTCCAGCTATATCACATTTTATACAAAAAGCGATGAGTGAAGATGACTTTATAAAAAGTACACTCAAATATATTTTGCTTTTCAACATCTACTTTAGAAGAGCAATAAATTATATTCTAGGGATCAAAACAGATTCTGTTTAAGAAACAAATGGGAAACCGAAGAAATTCAAAATGCTGCAGTTCCTCATGTTCAAAACATGCTGATTGGGAAAAGGTTAGAATGCAATTCTGCGAGCGAACTTGACTGGTGTGTCAGAAATGCTTACCTCTGTTGCTGCTGCCAAGTCCTCAGTAGCCAAAACATGCTGATTGGGAAAAAGGTTAACTTCAACAGCCTAATTCAGGACTCTGCTTTGTCCGTCTGATTAAAGGCACAACTGATTTGCACCCAAAAAAAAAAAACTAGTTTGAAAAGTTGGCTGAGGTTGAGGAAAACAGGCACACCTTATTCGTCCTTTTACTAAACTTCTCTATTCTATGTCTTCCTTATCTCCTGCTTGCAATATTTCTCAAAATTTAAATAAGTTAGAATGCAATTCTGCAAGTGAACTTGACTGGCGCGAAGAAATGCTTACCTATTGCTGCTGCCAAGTCCTCAGTAGGATCTGTTCTTTTGGAGAATACAGATTTAGTGTAGAAACCAGTAATTAAGAATGTCATTGTTATACTGACAAACCGCTTTGCTAGTTCTTGCTTCTTCATATCTGGTGGCTTTCCATAAAAAACGTACCTGATAATTATAGTTAGGGGGGGGGGGGGGAAGGGATATTGAATGATTGAAGGTTGAGGGGGAGGAGGAAAGCAACTTACATCGGCTTCAATCCAGCTTCAAGAAGTCTAATTGTTCGTGTGAACATTCCTTGCAAGTGACTATACCACAAATTACAAATGAGCATTCAGTTTCGTAAGAAGTATAACTTGGGGTGGTGAAGAATGTCGCAAAAACAAAATGATAATGTTGAACAAAATATAAATTTTTTTTTTTTTGTTTAGTTTTATTCCCGCTAATTCCTACCTCGTTACTTCACCAGCCTCATTCGTTAGCATCTCAGTCTCTATCCGCCCCCACCACAATCTGCACAAACCAGCCGTATAAAGAAGTGGCCCAAAAGTGTCAAAGCTTATAGAACCTGAGAAATTATGAAAGTACGGACGAGAAACTGATAGATGTTCATGCTAGCATCAATGGCAATCCTTCGGCCAAAATAGCCCTCGAATTGTTGCTCTTTCATACACTAGGTCGCATTGTCTGCGAGCAGCTTTGTTAAACCCTATCAAAAAAATCCAGCCATGAGATCAGCAGGTAAAGGTAAAATAAGGCGGAATTTCAATCTATTAACTTCAAAACGCCAGCAAGCAAAAAAGAGTTAAAGGAATGAATTGTAAAGTACCTTGATACCCATTGGGATTCGCAGTGGAGAAACAGAACGATAACAAAGCGGCTGAACTCTATACTGTGTTCCTGTTGAAGCTCTTCTTGTTGATTAATTACGTAAATCCGTATAAAGTTGAAGGATTTCACTGTTAAGTTTTCTCCAGGACCCAATTGTGGATTCAGATCTTCTACGGCCTCTATAATAGCAGCCATCGTGCAGCCCTATATTCTGGACATGACACGTGTAAAACCCATAATCCAACGGATACTTTTGAAAATTTTGAAATTCGTTTGTTAAAAGCGGTTGAAGGCTTGCAAAAGCAAGCCCGACCGGTCGGACAAATCAAAACCGACCTGGTCCAGCTTGGTTTATACTAAACAATTGTCCCCTTTCCGAAACCCATATCTCTTCTTCCCAGCGAACCCAAACCGTACTTCTTCTTCCTCTGAAGCCTTTCAAACTCAAACCTTGCTTCTTCCTTCTCTGAGAAACCAAAATGGCATCAACCTCCGCTGTTATGGAAGCCTCTCTTCTTCCTCTTAGGCATCTGGTTCTGGGTTTTGGCTCAAATCGTTTGTTAATGGTGCGCTGCTATCTACCTTGCACAATCCTGAAAAGCTATCATGTTCTTGCTTTCTATAGATGAAAAAATAGTAGCTCGAGCAAGGAATCTGAACCCATCACATAAAGACACTCAAATCTTCATTATTAACCAAAATCAAAGAAGAAAATTATTCATCTTTGTTCTTCTCAAGTCGTTGCATCAGAATTTTATAAACAATAATATAAAAAAGAAGTCAGAGTGAGAAAGGGGGAGAGTGAAGATACCAATTAGAAATTGCAAGTTCTCTTTCTCATTCATTGAATTAGAATTTTCTATGTTTTTTTATACAATAAAAAAGATGGATAAGATACAAAGTTCGGCAGGCCAAAACTCCCCCCCCCCCAAAATTGCCCAAACCACCACCCCACCACCACCACCTTCAATAATAGAGACCAGATTTCAAGCCCATGAAGTTACAGAAACCTCCAGATCGCAAAGCTTATACAATAATTAGGGCAAAAAAAGTGGGGGAAAAACCCCCAACGACACACTGGTTGCGTTGAGGTGGGTGCTGAGGACCTGAGGGCGGATCTCTAACCCGACTCAAAATTGAAAAGCTACCCCACACGTGAGTACGAGAGACCAAATAAATATAGACTAATTATGATTTTTGAAGCCTTACCAAAAAAAAAAATTTCTGATTTTTGAAGCATGTCACTATTTTAAGACTAAAAGAAAATTCCAAAATAAAACCATATTGACTAAATTTTGACCCATCTATCTGTCGGTAGAGTTTAAAGAAGCTTCATGTACGTGAAGTGATTTTTCACGTCAAGTGGGCTATTACTTTTTTTTTTTTTTTTAAAAACGTGTCATTACATGACATTATGTACAAGACGAGTCCCCCCTCCCATTTGTCGGTGGAGGTTGCAATTTGCGAGTTTAGACCAGCTATTCACATGGGGATAGGTTCACACGGGAATAGGTGGGGACAGATCTGACCTTTTCATGGGACAAGAATCCCACACCCTAGAAGCGGATCCCACACTCTCATGAAAGATTCAGATCTATCCCCACCCGTTCCATGTGGATAACAAATCTAAACATACAACTTGAAAGCTTCGCACGAATTACGGAAGGCAAGGATGCCCGGCATCTCCGCCCTAATCTAATACTGATGCTTCTCGATAAAGTCGAAACGGTTTAATCTCTGTATATATATATATATATATATATATATATATATATATATATATATATATATATCAAAAAGTGGAAACAGCTTTCTTATCAAAAAAAAAAAAAATAAAATGGAAACAGCTGTAAATCTAACTGGATTATCTACCAATAATTATTTGCTTTAACAGCCTTTGTTTTTTTTTTCCCCTTCTTTTGTGCGGGAGGGGAAGAGAACAGACGTTTCAGACTACCAGACCATAAAAAAAATAGGGAAAGTAAAGATGCCAAACGTGAATGCAGAACCTTACTTGCGTTAATTTAATAAAAAAAAATTCTGAAGAGACGACAACCGTCTTCGTTCTTCTACTAATAAAGATTTCTCGAGAGGTCTGAACTACTGAGCTCTTTCACTCGTTTCCCTCATTATTATTTTTTATTTTTTATTTTTCCTTCGTGGATCAAATAATGGAGTTTTTACTGTGATATTTTCCTCTCAGGAGTCCACAATGCCAGCTGATCCATAGTCCATACTTTCCTAATTATAACGATGAATCACTATTCTCACTACCATCCCATCTAGGAAGCATCCAAATCTAGCAGGGGATATTGGCGAGATAACAGTCTGTTTCACTGTCTCACATTCCTAACTTCAGCTCAAAAGGGATTATATTTCCTCCCAAATTAGATATCCTCCACTCCACTCCCCTCCCCTCCACTCCACTCCATGCGTTAGATTTTTTGCTCATGGCGGGCGGTGTTTCAAACATTCAGATTCCAGTGTTGAGTTTAGTTAATTGGTTCATTTGTTTTATATTTGGTTTGGTAGCTTAGGCATTAGAACAGTAAGAACGGCTGCTGAGAACTGAGAAAGGCACCATATATCATGAAACTCTTGTGGGTCTTTGGTTTAGTTGGGTTTTTTGTGGGCAGATGGGTGGATTGTTTTGAGGGTTTGAATGTGACAGAGGTTTCTCATCTCGATAGTTATGGAGTCTCCAGCAATCTTTTGATGGTGGGTCTCAGCCTTATCAAAGGAGCTGCTGCAAAAGGAGCCGGTATGTATTATTTTTCTTACTTATTTTTCACTATCCTATACATATAATTTTCTATGTAATACAAAAAAAATAAAGGTTTGATGAAAGGTTCTATTGGTATGATTATATGGATATAGGCTTGCTTCTTGGTGTTGATGGCATTACGATATTTTCTTCTTCTTCTCCTCTGTCCAATCTCCCTCTCTTGCTCGCAGTGTCATAATGTTTTCAAGCAAAATTTCCTCTCCATAATGTTGTCTCCATATGCTTGGATCGCAAGCAAGGTCTATTATTTATTTCATTGGTAAAAATTTCCTGTTCCGTGGCTTCTCATTCCTTTCGATGTAGTACTATATTACTGCTTTTACTGTTGAGTGATGACATCGGTGTGATCTTGCTTCTTGTGGTATCACGAACTGATTCTCTTAATCTAGCGATTTATATGCTTCCTTTCATCTACATTTTGTTGTTCTCATATGAACCCTTATATTTTACCCTGCTTATCAATTACTTTGTTTTCTTAGCCAGGCATTGTACCTGTTTATGTACTTAATTCAGACCAATCCCATGGTGCATTTTAACCCTCCCCCCTTTTTTTTAAAGATTCAGTGTATGCCGCCAAAGCGGCTACTATACCCCCATGACTCCCTGGCTGTATGTTATATGTTTCTTCTTATGTGTTTATTTTTTTGTGTTTGAAAAAGAGCGGGGGGATGGAAAGTTCTTTTATCGAAAAAGAATTCAATTATGTATATAAGACTGAAACAAGAAGATGGAAAGTCCTTTTCTCGAAAAAAGAATTCAATTATGTATATAAGATTGAAGCAAGAATGTTTACCTTAATGGTATGATCCTTTCAAGAAGGGACACTATCGTGGAACAATTAAAAATTGTATTCACATTCATTCATGAATTATTGGGGAAGCAGCACATCTCTAGCAATGTCTCAAAGAGGTGTTTTTTTTATTGGGGGTGGGGTGGGGGGATAGTTTTTAGATTTTTTGTATTATGAATTGCAATTGTTGTTGTAGTATGTGGATATAGAGTTCCATATAGAAACATGGTTTTTTTTTTTTAATAATTATGTCAATACCCGTTTTTTCACTCTAGATGTCTTCATGTGGCGAAAGCTTTTCGATTGTCTTTGCCATTGACAACTTGACATTGGCCACTAAAGTGATGATAGTGTACATCACTGCATAGATCCTTTTATTTTTTTTTAAGATTCTTTAAAGTGAGAATGATGGAAAAGGATTGTAACTCTTCTATTTTGTAACTTTCAATGTACAGTTTGTCTGGATGGAACTTCACCTGGTTACCACTTGCATCGTGGATTCGGGTCAGGGGCGAACAGCTGGCTCATCCAATTGGAGGTCAGTGACCAGAATGAGAACTAGATAACACTATAACAGACAATGTGTGGTAGTTGCATTGTAATTCCATTGTACAGTTTAAAATCATGCTGTTTACCTGTTGTCCCGGGTTTCAGTGGCCAATGGGGGGTATGCTTGAGTCCTTTTATTTTTTGTATGGTATAACCTGAAAATGTGCGTAATTTCTTGGTTTAAAAGTATTATCAGTTTCACTAAGATAAGCTGCAACCGACATGACATTTGTATTTCTAACGTGGATGGATATGTATAGCATATGGAAAATAATTGTATGTTCTGCAGTAGTTTTGGTTCTAAGATTTTAAGCCAGGGTTTATTTTTGGTCTATAAAAGATATAAGTTTTGCAGAGCAGTGACATAACTCATTAGTGTCTTTACAAGATATTATTTATATTTTTGGGGGTTCTTTGTTCAACTCTATTTTCTATTCAAGCTGGAATGGGAATAGAATCAGAATTTCATTGAGATATATCTATATATATATATATATATTCCAACATGCCCATTAAAATATCTGAAATCTAAAAACAGTCTTTAATTTAGTCTTTGGTATGTTTACTTAGTGGACTCAGTGACATGGTAACTGGTATGATGCATAGACATTGACCATTGTACTGCAGTAGTGTCCTAATCTAAGCATATAGCAGCATCTACGTGTTCTATGTTTCATGGGACATGTATGTTATATTTTACCAGTTCAAGCCAAAATCATCTTGATCATGCAATATCCACTGTGTTATTGAAGTTTCTAAAAGGGCGTATCCAGAGCATGAGGCTTGGGAGGGTCATAATGTATGCAGCCTTAACCCTGCTTTTGCAGAGAGGCTGTTATGTAAGTTCCTATTTTCATTACAATCGGAAAATTATAGATCACATGATCAAGATTCTCAGCTGGTCAAGCTATTTTTAACCTAGGACCTTTGAAGTCGAGCCATGAATCCTCTAAACATGAGACATTTTGGGTTTCCTAGACCTATTTTACTAGTCCAAGCCACTTCACACCCCACTTGCCTGAACATTCCCCTCCCCCCTCACCCAAAAAAAAAAAAAAAAAGAAAAGAAGAAAAAGGAATTCCTTTGATTCAAACTTGACAAATTTGATCACGCTGTTGGTATTTATGACAGGGAGGAGGCTGGTGCAATGACATTAGGACTTGTGTTTACCGCAAGAAAACCCGCCGTGGTTCATCAACATATATGGAAAAGCAGATCCCTTTTACAGGAATTTTGAGCAATAAAGCTGAAGAAAATCCTGGTTTTCTCTCAAACTGCTTATTCTCTGTCTATCTAAAGCCAAAATATTATCTTTTTCATTATGTTTTTCTGGTGCCCTTTTGGGGACTTAATTTGTTTTTTCTATGGCACTTTGACACTTGCAGATTTTTTCAACTGGAATAGGGTCAAACTTCGTTATTGTGATGGTGCATCTTTTAGTGGGGATGGTCAAGATGAGGTAGTGGGTTTTCTCCTCATCTTCTATTGCATCATTGTCAATGTCAATTCTGCTAGCATTGTTAAGTACACTAATGGGTATTAAATTATAGAGAAACAATGGCACCTAAAAGATTCTTAGGTAGGCTTGCATGTATATGTATGACCACTGTAAAAAAGATTAAGGTGCTTGATCACCAGCCAAACTTGTCTAAGATGCTAAATAAATAATAGTCTATTTACTCCTGTAAATAAATCATCACCGTTAGGGTGTTACTCCTATGCGATAGAATTGGTACCTGGACATGATACAAAGTGCGATGCTCCCTAATAGTGATGTTGTAGGATTCTTGAATGTAAGAGCTGGTTGTAATTTTTAATATTTTATTTTTGAGAAGCCATGTAAAGGGAGGCTACTGAACTGCGTATCATAACCTCGTATCGACTCGGCATATCACTTCAAGTACCAATTTGGGTCTCTTGTGTGAGTCCCTTGCGCACCCGATGTATGGCTCATTAAATAGTGGTGTGGAGATGCCCTTTCCTCCAATTTTTTTGTTCGAAATCAATTTAAAATTATACGTTCCCAAACCCACACATTGTGAGATTTGTTTATGAGCCTAGCAAAATTTTTGGTCTCACCGTGTGGAAGAGAGAACCATTAATTTTAATTAGGGTTTCTTGAACAATTTTTTTTGTGAATTTATACTAAATGTCCTCCCTTCACATTATAGTGATGATTACCAAGAATGTTGTTGCTGACCTTAACCAAGGCAACAAGTTGGATGAAACCAACTATGACATTTGGCATTGTAAGATGAAGTTCTTATTTAATGAACAAGATTACCTTGAACACCTGACCTCTGAAATGGCTAAACCCGATGAGGGTACTACCGCTCGTCACTGTCAACAAAAGGAAGCCTATGAGACTTTGTTTAAAAGAGACCGTAGTGCTCGCTTTATTATGTTAAGCTCGATGCATAATGATCTCATCGGCCAGTATGAAAAGTACGAAACTGTCAAGTCCATGTGGGATCTGGTTAAGTTAGAATGTGGCGGTACATCAACTACAAGGTTGCGGGCTATGACCTTGAAGTTTGAGATGTACCGTAATGACCCCAAGCATAATATGGTTGAACACCTTAAGGTTGTGAAAGACATGATACGAAAGTTAGATGATGCTGGGGTACACCTTACCGATGAGCAGCAAGTTCAAGCCGTCATTAGGACGTTACCTGGTTCCTGGGCCCAAATGAAAGTGGTTCTCATACATAACGACAATGTTAAAACTTTCAATAACATGGCCGCTCATGTAGAGCTAGAGGCGGAGCACCTAGAGGTGACTCAATCATATGCCCTTGTCGCCCAAGCGGTGCAGCATTAGATTTTTGGGTCTAAGCGCAAGAGACAAAGGAACACAGGGAATCAGGGACAGGCTCAAAACGCTGCACCAAGTGGAGGCAAATCCACCAAGCGCAAATGTGGCAAGTGAGGTGGAAAAAGAGATATTACTAAGGTCAAGTGCTATAACTACCAGAAGATGGGGCACTTCGCTCGTGATTGCACTGAAGCGAAAAAGTACCATTTCTATCCCTCTCTCCCTGTACTTTTGTATGTACACATGTTTTGGTTGCCCAAATCCGATCTGACTGGATTGTAGATATAGGAGCAACAAGACACAGCGCATGATCGAGGGGAGTTCGTAGACTATAGAAAGATTCCGGATGACCTAGAACATCTATATGGAAAATAGCAAGAGTGAAGCAGTTCGAGGAGTTGGTACCTATCAGCTCATCTGGCGTACTGGGCACATCTTGCTTCTTCATGATGTGTTATATGTACCGGAAATCCAACATAATCTACTTTCTGTTACTGCACTTTTGACGTTAGGTTATTTATTTGTTTTTTATGGTGACACTTTTGAGATACTTTTGGATGTTAGTTCTTTTGGACAATGCAAATTTGCGAATGGTTTTATTAAATTAGTGTAAAGTGTAAACAGCCTTGAATATGAATGCTTGAGTAATCTAAATCGATCACCCAGCCCCTTTATTTATAATACCAGAATTACAAGTAGTCACAATGAAAGTAGGAATGCCACCCTTGCCTATTCCTATTAGGAATTCCTATTCCTACTAGGAATTCCAAATAGAGATTGGCTGAGGGGGGAAAAGTACAGAAAAAGAGATAAAACTAATAAAACTAGGACTAAATTACTCCTATCGGGTAAATTAGCCTATTTTAACACTCCCCCTCAAGTTGAAGCATAAATATCAACTATGCCCAACTTGACAACAGTAGGATGAAAAACCTTCCCACTTAAGCCTTCAGTATACACATCAGCGAGCTGGTTAGCAGATTGCACAAAAGGAACACACACCAGCCCTCCTTCCAACCTCTCTTTAATAAAATGCCTGTCAACCTCCACATGCTTGGTACGATCGTGCTGAACAGGGTTGTGAGCAATGCTAATAGCAGCCTTGTTGTCACAATATAACATCATGGGAAGATGAACAGGAGTATCAATATCTTGTAATAAACCTTTGAGCCATAACATCTCACAAATACCTTGTGCCATGGCACGAAATTCAGCTTCAGCATTAGACCTTGCCACTACGTTATGCTTTTTACCAAGTCAGGTAACAAGGTTGCCACCAACAAATGAGCAATAGCCAGAAATGGACTTTCTATCAGAGGAACCAACCCAATCTGCATCAGTATATGCTTCAACACGAAGATGGCCATTCAGAGACAAAAAAATTCCTTTTCCCGGTGCTGACTTTAAATACCGAAGGATTAGGATAACAGCATCCATGTGAGAGGAATGCGGATCATGCATGAACTGACTGACCATACTTACAGATACTGCTATGTCAAGTCTTGTATGAGACAAATAAATGAGCTTACCAACCAATCTTTGATAGCGACCTTTGTCGACCGGTGTTCCCTCCTTTTTATTAGGTCTGGTAGTAGCATCCATAGGTGTATCAGAAGGATGACACCCTAGCATCCCAGTCTCAGTCAATAAATCTAAGATGTACTTCCTTTGAGAAAGAAATATGCCTTTAGAAGATCAAGTAACTTCTATCCCTATAAAGTACTTTAGATTTCCCGGATCCTTTATTTCAAATTCTTGCCCAAGGTAAGTCTTCAACTGGGTGATCTCATGATTGTCATTCCTGGTCACCACAATATCATCCACATAAACTATGAGGATGGTTACCTTTTCACCATTCTTCTTGATAAATAGGGTATGATCAGCATTGCTCTGCTTATAACCCGCAGAGACCATTGCCTTGTGAAATCGTCCAAACCAAGCACGGGGGGACTGTTTCAGCCAGTATAAAGCACGCTTCAATTTACAAACTTTCCCGCTGGTTTTATCACAAGAGAAACCTGGTGGAATGTCCATATACACTTCCTCGTCAAGTTCTCCATGGAGGAAGGCATTCTTCACATCTAATTGTTGTAATTCCCAGCCCAGATTCACTGCACAAGAAAGTAGCACTCTGACGGTGTTTAGCTTTGCAACTGGTGCAAAAGTCTCCTGATAATCGATCCCATGAGTCTGAGTAAATCCCTTTGCAACCAAACGTGCTTTGTATCGATCCACAATGCCATCTACCCAACTGGTTTCTTTCCTGGAGGAAGAACCGCAAGCTCCCATGTATCGTTCTTTTTTAAGGCTTTCATTTCTTCCATCATTGCTGCTTTCCACTTTCCACTTTCCACTTTCTACTTTCCATCTGTAAAAGCTTCTTGCCAATTTTGGGGAATACTAACAGAAGAAAGAGAAGAGACAAATGTACGAAAGGATGGAGAAAAGGAATCATAAGAGACTATATGAGAAATAGGATGCTGGGTACAAGCCCGAATACCTTTACGATGAGCAATAGGTAAATCAAGAGAAGAAGGAGAAGATATGTTACTTGGAGATTGATCTGGTTTCAGGGCCGACAACTGTGGTGGTGCTGGTGCTGTAGTAGATGGGAGCTGCTTGTATTTGGAATGTCCCGTGTGATAGGTTTTAAGATTAGAGTCGTTAATTTTCTTCTGAAATTCCCTAATGGTTTGTTGGAACTGGAGTCATCTACCCCTGAAGGGAACCTTAGGTGGGACGACAAAGGAGGAAGAACCCTGCAGTAAAGAGGCAGGGTTGTCAGAGTCAAGGACTCAGGTAGGGAGCCTATTGATGAGATAGGCAGCAATCAGGACAGCATCTCCCCAATATTGGGAAGGGACAGAATGGGCAAATATAATAGCCCGAGTCACCTCAAGGAGGTGGCGATTTTTCCTTTCAGCCACACCATTTTGAGCTGGGGTATCGACACAACTGGTTTGATGGAGTATACCATGGGCAGCAAGGTAGTGTTGGAACTGACCATCCATGTATTCTTTACCATTGTCACTCCTTAATATCTTGAGAGTGGCATTGTATTGGGTTTTAATCATCTTATGAAAATTTTGAAAACAAGAAAAAACCACTTTTGTTGTGCATTGAATAGACCCACGTATTCCTAGAATAACAATCAATAAAAGAAACAAACCAACAATGGCCTTTGAGAGATGGTTTTCGGCTAGGACCCCAAACATCAAAATGAATAAAATTAAAAGGGGAAGAACTTCTTTTATTAGAAATGAAATAAGTAGAACGATGTTGTTTAGCCAAAGCACAGGCTTCACAAAAAAATTTGTTTCTATGACATTCTTTAGCTAATGCTGGAAATAAAAGGGATAATGTTCCTAAAGGGGGGTGACGTAGTCTGTTATGCCATTGTTGAAGTTCAGAAGAAACTAACGAGCTTTGATGTATCGGAGAAGCCAAAGATGGTAGTGAAGTAGGACTCCCATTATTAAGCAAGTACAATCCACCATGCATCTTACCACATCCAATCGTCACCCCCGTTGCCAGATCCTGAAACACAGTGAGAAGGAAAAAAAGTTACTTTGCAATTTAAATCACGGATAAGACTACTGATGGAAAGAAGATTAGTGGTAAATTTAGGAATATGTAAAACAGAGGATAAAGGTATGGAAGGAATGCAACTGATAGAGCTCTTCCCAGAGATAGAAGAGAGAGATCCATCAGCCACCCGTACTTTATCTTTACCAGATGTAGGAGAGTAACGAGTAAAGCGGCTGGAGGATCCAGTCATATGATCAGTGGCACCGGAGTCTATGATCCAGGGAGAGGAGACTACCGATGCACAGTGATTTGCAAAAGAAATACCTGAGTGGGCTAAATGTGAACCTGGAGGAGTGGAAGAACTGGCAGGTGTTTAGGTAGTAGAAGCAGCAGAAGCCTGTAACATACGACGGAAAGCCTGAAGTTCATCCTTGGACAGTCCAGTGTCAGTAGGAGGAGTAGGACTGACAGCCTCAGTATGATCAGCTTTTTTTTTCGATTTTCGAGCAGCACTTTTAGCATCAAAGTCGGTTGGTTTGCCATGTATCTTCCAACAGGTGGCCTTAGTGTGCCATAATTTGCCACAATGCTCACATTTAACTGCTGTTTTTTCAGATCTAGAAGTGTCAGCAACCGAAGGAGTAGAACCAGCCCTAGTGTGCAAGGTTGATCGATCAGGAAGTGTATTGTTAAGAATAGCAATTCTTCGGCGATCTTCACTATTAACCAAAGCATAGGACTGTTCCAATGTAGGGAAAGGATCCTTGCCTAGAATCTGAACCCTAATTGGGCCGTATTCCATATCAAGGCCAGCCAAGAAATCATAAACCCTAATTTTATCGACATACTTTCTGTAGGCAGCAATGTCAGTGGCATTAGTGGGCTGATAATTAGAGTAATGATCAATTTCTTGCTAGCACTTGAGGAGTTCAGCATAGTATTGATGGATGGATAAATCATTCTGCTTGGTGTCATGGATTTTTTTCCTTAATTCATATACCTAAGCATCATTTCCTACCTGTGAATAGGTGTCTTTGGCAGCCTTCCATATCTGGGCAGCAGTGTCTAGGAGAAGGTAACCGGGTGCAATGGAAGGATGCATAGAATGAATAAGATATGACTTGACCATGGAGTCAGTAGATAACCATTTAGTCAGAGCAGCTCCTTCTTCAGTAGGGATGGGAGTAGTGCCTGTAAGGTGTCCTGTGTAGCCATGGCCAGCGATCGTAAGGTAAGTGGATCTTGACCATATTAGATAATTTGTCCCATCTAGTTTGGTGGGAGAAGCAAAAGGAAGATACTCTGGTCGAGAAGATGCATCAGAGTCAGCTGAAATGATGTCAGACATCATGTAAGTGTAGAAGACACGGGTTTTTAAATTTCCACAAATTTAACCGTCAGAAATGGCTCAAACTAGGATCGAATTCCCTGCAGGTGGTGGGGAATAAGCCCTCAAAAAATCAGCAACTTCTGATGATGGAATAAGAAACCTTAACAGGGCTGGTACCAGAATCAATTAGAACCCTGGGTTTTGAAATTGTAGGAGTTCCAGCCGTCAGAATAGGCTGCAACAGTGATCGAATATTTCCCTTGTAGTGGAGAAGTTACCCTCAAAAAATTGACCCTTTCTGATGAGCCAATAAGAAGCCCTAAATTTTAAAAAATTTAGGAATAGCTGAATGCAAAGCAATCGCAGGTTTGAATCTGATGTAGTTTGGATTCAAAGCTACAATCTGAAAGTAAGTAAGGTGTAGATCAATAAGTGCAGCGATCAATCTCAAAAAATAACACAGAAATCCAGCTTAAAAAAGGCAGCAGCTCGATCTCCAAGGTTTGGAGGAAACCTGTGGCAGATTCTGATCACACCCAAGTTTGTATGATCTTCAGTGAGGTGTCATTGAGGGCAGCAGCTAAATCTTCATTGGATCACCTCAAAGTTGCTGCCCTGAATGAGATAGAGAGTCCGAGAGTAGTGGAGAAGAAGAAAACCAGAAGCCGAGAGAGTTGGAGAAGAAAAATCAAAAAAAGATCGAGAGGGCTGCTCTTCAGATCAGAGGTGGCTCTGATACCATGTAAACATCCTTGAATATGAATGCTTGAGTGATCTAAATCGATCACCCAACCCCTTTTATTTATAATACCAGAATTACAAGTAGTCACAATGAAAGTAGGAATGCCACCCTTGCCTATTCCTATTAGGAATTCCTATTCCCACTAGGAATTCCAAATAGAGATCGGCTGAGGGGGGAAAAATACAGAAAAAGAGATAAAACTAAAAGAAATAAAACTAATAAAACTAGGACTAAAGTACCCCTATCTGGTAAAGTAGTCTATTTTAACAATTAGACTTAATAACTCCTGTAGTTACTTCTTCATCTTTTGTAATTAATACTAATGTTTATTCAGAATCAATTGCATGGCATGCTAGACTAGGACACATAGGTCGAGATAGGATGGGATAGTTAGCTAGAGAAGGCCTTCTTGGTTCACTCGCTAAAACAACCTATCGACATGTGAGCTCTGTTTAGCTAGTAAGGCCCACTGGAAGCCGTTTGGAAAGGCAATCCGGGCAACCCAAACCCTAAAGCTTGTCCATTCGGACATCTGTGGACCAATGAATGTGAAGGCACGTCATGATTTCCTTACCTTTATAGATGACTATTTGTGATATAGTTATGTCTTTTTGATCGTTCATTGCTACGAAGCATTAGATTGCTTCAAACGCTTTGTAGCAAAGGTTGAGAATCAACAAGGCAAGAGCTTAAAAACTCTACGCACTGACCGAGGACGTATTTGTCAGATCAGTTCACAGAACTGTGAGGAAAAATGAATCACCAGATAATTAACTATTCCTTACACTCCGCAACAAAATGGTGTAGCAGTGCGAAGGAATAAAACACTTCTAGATATGGTTAGGTCGATGATGGCGCAGGCCAACCTCCCAATATCTTTCTGGGAGGATGCTCTGTTGACCGCTGCCTACATCCTTAACCATGTACCCTCACAGTCAGTTCCTTCCACTCCCTATGAATTATGGAAAGGCGCAAAACCCACTTTGGGGCATATGCGACCATGGGGATGTGTGGGATATGTTCATAGTACCTCCCATAAATTTGGGAAACTTGGCCCTATAGCTACAAAGAGTATCTTTATAAAATATTCCGATGGTTCAAAAGGCTATGTAATGTACTGTGGACATTAAGATAGAGGAATGACTGAGACTGAATCCCGTGATGTTGATTTTCTTGAGACCGATTTCCCTAGTATTAGAGACGCTGTCAGAGATCTTGATCTCTTTAAGATAGAGACTGATGAAAACGTTTTACCTACTCTTGGCGAAGGTGGGGAATTAATAACTCATGAGATCGCTAGAGAGGGTGAGAGTGATCATCAGCCCAGTGGGGGTGCGCCACTTAGTGAAAGCGTACAACTCGAAAGTTAAGATCCCTTTGCACGTAGGAGCGCACATGGACATGTTCCCCGTCGTTGTTTTGAGATTGAAGGGGACGCCCTCGTTTGCGTTTCAAGGGATGAGGATGAGCCAGCCTCAATCAGTGAGATACTCTCCTCTCCAACTAAGGAAATGTGGCAAGCTGCTATGGAAGATGAGTTGAATTTTATGAATAAGAACCAAGTTTAGGAGTTAGTTGACCTTCTGCCTAGACGCAAAGCCATCTGGAACAAATGAGTCTTGAAGGTCAAACACAAGGTATATGGTTCAAATGACAAGTATAAAGCACGCCTTATGGCAAAGGGATATACCCAAAGAGAGGGTGTAGATTACGATGAGACGTTCTCCCCCATGTGGTGAGAATGGTCTCTATATGCCTCAGTCTAGCGATTATCGCAAAGTTGGATTTGGAATTCTACCAAATGAACGTTAAAATTGCTTTTCTTAGTGGAGAAATGGACGAGGAGATCTTTATGGCTCAACCCATGGGTTTTGAGAAGGAGGGACAAGAGCGCAAAGTATGCTGTCTTAAACGTTCCATCTATGGCCTTAAGTAATCGTCCAGGCAATGGTACATTAGATTTCATCATGCCATTTCCTCTATAGGTTTTGATAGGATTGAAGAGGACCACTATGTGTATGTTGAACAATCTAAGGCAGGATTCCTTATCCTATCCTTATATGTTGATGACATCTTGTTGGCTGGGAATGACATTGAATTGATTGTCGCCACTAAAGAGTGGCTGTCCTCCACTTTTGGAATGAAGGACATGGGTGAGACCAATTTTGTGTTGGGCGTGAAGATTGTGAGGTACTGCACTTGGAGACTTCTTAGTTTGTCTCAGAGACTTACATAAAGAAAGTCCTAAAACGATTCCATATGAACAACTCGAAACCCATAGACACTCCAATGGACAAGGCATGCACTTTGAGCCTAGACCAGTGCCCTAAGACTCATGAAGAGAGAAACCAAATGTCCAAAATACCCTATGCAGCAATAGTAGGTAGTCTGATGTATGCGATGATGTGCACGCGTCTAGATATATGCTTTGTTGTTGGCATGGTTAGCTGTTACCAAAGCAACCCAGGACCAGTCCATTGACAAACAGAATCCTTCGATACCTACGTGGAACTATAGACCTCTCGCTCACCTTCAGTGGTTAAGACTTGAGACTGAGAGGCTATAGTGATGTTGATTGGGCTAGTGATAGAGACTAGTGCAAATCCACTTCAGGGTATGCATTTGTCTTAGGAGGCGGAGCTGTTACTTGGAGTAGCAAGAAACAGACTTGCATCGCCCTATTCACGATGGAGTCGGAGTACGTCGCATGTTCGGCAGTAGTTTAGGAGGCCGTTTAACTCACAAGGTTCCTGCAGAGGCTAAGTGTTTCTGCTCGCCCAGAAGACGCTGTGCTTATACATTGTGACAGCACGACAGCGCTTGCATTTGCGAAGGATCCCAAGTTTCATGGTAGAGCTAAGCACATTGATATACGGTATCACTACATTCGAGACATGGTCGTGCAGGGTGAAGTCATTCTGCAACATATCTCCACTAGCAATATGTTGACTGATCCTTTGACAAAGCCTATTGCCAGAGATGTTTGCTAGTTCATGTTAGGAACCTGGGATTCAGGCGGATTTGATGTGTATTTTCCGAAACACTTTTATGGATGGACATTTATTTCTATTCCTCTTACATTTATTAATGCATATATATTTGTTTGAGCAATGTTGTGTGTATACATTCATTACTGTAAAGATGTCACCGGGCATTGAATCGACCCACTCACATGGGTGATTCGCCTCGGCGCTTGAGAATAGCGAGTGAGATGAGCTCATGAGCATATGTGCTTGACAGCGCCTTAGTCAGAGCTAAGATGAGACCTTATTTGGTCCAACGTGGAAGATACCACACTTTCAAGTAGCTTGTAAAAAGCCGGATGTGAGATTCCAAGCAGAAACCATTAGGGTGATTGCGCTAGAAACAAGGTTAGGCGCTTGGCGGAGCGACTAGACTAAGATCCGTATGGCGTTTATATTTTTTTTGTGAGTGACGTACCCACCTCAATGGGAGTTGCACCATAGCATGCATATCATATTGCATGTGCTTATACCGACCGATAGTGAGAGTGACTGAATGGATCCCTGCTTCGTTACTGTGTGAGCCACGTGGATTATCTTAATCCCTCAGTACCCTTATTACCTGAGACAATGTCATGAAGAGGACATCCAATGACGCTACTTTGATGTTCTCCTTAGGATCATAGATGATGCGGTCCAGCGGGAAACAATTGGGAAAGCCGTTGGAAATAATTGGATTGACATGAGGGGCTTAGTGAAAACCATCTGATATTACACCTTTGTTTTGTGACTCATTGCCCGGGCGACTTGTCGTATTTGTGATCGACGTAGTCATGAGTACATTGCATACAAAGGGTTTCATCATGAGGGATCGAGAGTGCTAGATTTGGTGTAATTAGATTTTTTTGGGTATTTCGAGATTGTTTGTCAGTGATGTACTATGTTGGTTAGACGGAAGCTTGATATAGTACTTCTACCCTGTATTATCTTGATAGGTCGTACGCCCCATTTCCTGTATGAAGAGTTACACAATTGAGAGAGACTTGGATGCATAGTTAAACTAATGCGCCCCATGTGGGCGAGTAGGAGATGTAAATAGAACACAGGCCAGGCCTGGTCCAAACCGCCCACAAGGGGCAGGCCAGACCCGACGCGACCCGCTTCGTGTGGAGAGAACCAGCCACTTAAGTGGTTGGGTCTCTTCCCCCCTCTTAGATCGATTCCCAGTGGGAGTCTAATTAGGGGCAGGGGTCTTAGGGTTTTGGCTTTAAATAGAAAGCCTGTAACCCTAAGACCAAATAATCTGAGAAACCAAATTCCCCTCTGTCCAGTGTTTTGTGTTCTCTTTAGGATTCCATCTCTTCCTAGGGATTTGTGGTGTGGAGTTCTCTGTGGAGAAGCCTATCGTAATCATGGAGATTCGTTTGTGTGCTCGTAACCATAAGCCCTTGGCTTTTGATCCTTCTTCCGCTGTGTTTCCGTACATATTCAGGTATGATCCAAACCCGAGTTTATTTGGATCTGGTTTATGTGATCTAACAACTCCAATTTTATAATTTTGAGATTGACAATGATCGTTCTTTTCTGGGTGAACTAGACAGTTATTTTTCTAGTTATCGGAATTCCAGATAGACTCCTTTCCCGCTGTGGAGAGCAAAAAACAAAATCAAATGATTGTTTTTTAACCAGCGCCCCCTTTTGGGTATGTGGGTACTAAGAGTCCTCTCACTACCAATCAGCAGACATCATCTGTCTGGGTCTTGCTGGTATCAACAACGAGAAAAAACAAATAAATGGAAACAGAAGCTAACTGTGGCTCTTGGCCCAGACAACGTCCTAGGCGCTTCTCATGGATTTTTATAACCCTGCTGTGCAAAAATGGGATATGCATTTGAAATGGATGTCTGACCTTTTCCTGTCCTACTCAAAATCTGTTTGTGTGCTCGCTTTCTCTAGATGCTTCTTCTTAGTTGAAAACATTGAATGTCTTCTGGTGTCTTTATCTGATGTCTGTATCAGTATCCAAAACCTAGATGAGTTGTTTCCAATTTCTGAGTGATCTTATTTCAGCTTGTACTGAATAGCAATTCTCAAAGATTCATTCATTTAATGATTTCCTTGGGAACACTTGAAACGTTGCATGACTTGTACAGGGTTGGGGGGAGGGGGAAGAGTGAATATGCATGCATCCTTGCATGTGTACCATCCTGTAGCCATTTTCTTAAAAATCATATGAATATTTAATTCTGTTGAGTCAACTTGCTTGGGCTACAAGGATGGGTGAAAAATAATGTCATAGTATTTATTGTTTGTCCGTGTTCTCTGGCTGCATGTGTAAATATTTTATTACTCTTTTTCCAGGCTGCAGGACTTTACTTTCGAGGACAACGCATCTGGTTATCTGGCATGGAAGATTTAATGTCAAAGGGAATGAAACATGCCAACCAGGTTTTCTGTTTTACCACAATGCATAAATTTCTTCCTAGCATCTTGATTGTATTCATGATTGTGGAGAGCTGTGTTTCAGGCTCTTCTTTCTGGTTGCTCTGCTGGGGGTCTGGCTGCTATACTACATTGTGATGAGTTTCGAGCACTATTTCCTAGAACTACAAAAATCAAATGCCTGAGTGATGCTGGATTATTTCTTGATGCGTAATTACCATCTGTTCTTTTCTGCAATATTCATTTCTTGAATGTCTTATATATTTGCTCTTTTTCTCTGTGCTTACAGCTTTCATTGGTCTGGAATTGTAGGATTGATGTATCTGGTAGGCGTGCCCTAAGAAATATGTTTGGAGGTGTGGTTAGCTTACAGGTACTGGATTTAAATGTTGCAATGGTTTTTATATAAGTCCATGATAGAGATTGGATATATTATCCCAATGCATTGGAACTACAAATATCTTTTTCGAACTTCAGATTGTCATCATCATGATGATGGTTGCCTTATTCCTGTTATTTGGAATCAGCTAGGTGAATCCCATTTGTTCTGCTCTATATAGGACCATGCTTCATTTTCTTGAAAAGGTTAGTTAATGAAAAACTAGAAAATGCTTGTGTTGCAGCCTTTGTGAAGTGTAGTGGGTCCTTCACAAAGACTACTTGATTTTGTAATTGCACTCTTTGGTCTGTTGACTTTCATAACCTTGCTGTCCTGTAGACCTTGTTGGATGATCTCTCCCACCGTCCCCCCTCTCTCCCCCCCCCCCCCCAAAAAAAAAAAAAAAAAAAAAAACTGTTTTTCTTTCTTTCTTTTTTTTCCCCTTTGTAATAATCAAATCATATACATTTTGTGGAGTAGAATATTTTCTGGGTGCTGTAACATCCTTGCATATCCTGGTGAGGGTACACTAGTGAAGTGTGATTTCTGTATTAATGATTGGTGCCTTAATATCCTCTAGTCTAAAATTTAAAAATGAAGGTTTCATGCCAAAATGTGGAATTTCATTTGAAATCCTTGTAAGCTTCTCCCTTTGATTGGTCTAATTTTACCATAGTCATAGATTGGCTCTCATATATCCATTGAGGTCTCTGGATATTGCTCAAATGATTTGGTGTGCTTGATCTTTGACTATGGTAAGGAACAACTAAACAAGGACAACTAAATATCGTGGAGTTCTAGTGTATTTAGGAAGTTCCTTCTGGATGCACTAGCCAGGGATGGGGCATTGAGGGAGAACATGTATACAGGGCAATACCTGCCTATGAAGTAACTTTTAGGACTATTGAAACAATCCATTTTTGGTTTCAATTTGCAAGGATTTCAAAAGTTCTACTACTCCCAGAATCGGATATGAGTGGTCTTCTCTTTTGTAACTAGGGTCTGTTTTACTTTTTTGCATAGGTCTTGTATGGTATAACAGCAATTTTTTCCATAGTTTTTAAAATTCTGACCAGTAGAAAGATAATTGTAGATCGGCATAGCTTTTTGGTCCTGTGCTTAATTGTTTGTGTGCATCGTTTGACAGGGTGCATATGTTTTTAATAATTAATCATGTCAGGGTAGCTATCTGAGTGTATGGTCAAAATAATTAAGAATCCAAAAAATCTTTGCGAGTGCTTGAAACTTAATGAGGAAAATTTTCTTGAGTAAGAAATGGGATTCAATTCAAATCTTGATTGACTAGTTGGATTGCACTAGCTTATGAAAGGTTGTATGATAATCACAGGGTGTGCAGAAGAACCTGCCAGGAACTTGTACTGGCAACATGGATCCGACTTCGGTAATCCTTTTATTTATTTATTTATTTTGACTTACTGCAAAGAATTCACTTATAGAAGGGAATCAAAGAAAGGGCATTAATTTATGAGTCTTCTCTATATCATCTTTTTTGTTTTCTTGGTTTGGAGGTGTATATTTGGAGTTGGTTAAGAATTGGTCGCTGATTTATTCTTGTGTTGTCCTTGCTTTTCCATTTCAGTGCTTCTTTCCTCAAAACTTAATTGCCAACATTAAGACGCCACTTTTTCTTCTAAATGCAGCCTATGATGCATGGCAGGTAAACTTTTGTTTCTTTAATTCCTTTATTGATACAATAAATGGCAGGTGTCGTTGCCATCACATGGTAGCTTGAACTTTTTTCGGTTATTTTTTTTCAATCCTCTGCTTTCATTTGCAATGCAAAGGAGTCTGGAACATTAAAGTTCCGGGTGCCCCTACGGTTAGCCTAAATTAGGGCTGCAACTAGCATGAGTTTAGGTTTTGCATCTCAGCTCAGCTTTATCCTCTGGGATTAGGTTCTGTTTTGTTCATGAAGGTTTTGGGCAAAGCACAGGCTTGGCTCAGTTCATTCGCTTAATTCCACCGGGCATATTTATTTGATAAGGTGTGAAGTCCATGATTGCAATAGATTAATGCCCTCAGCTCAAAGATGTTGACAAAAATTAATACTGAAAAAACTTGTTACTAGTTTAACTTGTCTAACATAATAATCATACCATGTGATGTTCTGATATAACTATAAGCTTGAGCAAACCACAGCTTTGGTCAGGCTTCTTTAGCTGATTGAGCTTATGCCAAGGCTTGGGCTCATCACCCAAGCCACAAAGCTCATCTCAAGCAAACCAAGCGTACAAACAAGCCAAGCTAGCATTGCTCATTGAAAGTCCTTGCTACGATCCAAACTAGCCAATTGGCCCAGGAAAAATGTATCATTCAGTTCTGCTTCATCCTGATGAGCTGCTATATTCTAAGGGAAAATTTGGGTGGGTTCATTTTCATTTCTCACTTGGTATTTGACACACCCCTGGATTTGCACCACCTGGAGGGTGTTTTGTTTAGAAGTGTTAAATTTCTTTAATTCTGGGATTTGTTAGAAAAATAAACTCAATGGGATGGCATATATTAAGGTAATGTTTTAGTGTAAATAACAATCAGATAACTAGTTGACTAATTAGTTTGTAAAAGCTGATTGCTTTCACTTTCATCAGCTCCAAGCCAGTTTAGCTCCACCATCAGCTGACCCACATGGTTATTGGCATGAATGTAAATTGAATAATGCACACTGCACTGCATCACAGATACAATTTCTCCAAGGTAGTTTCTTGAATCTTGATTTTAAACAAGCTTGTAATACAATCTGAAGTTACTGGCCTTTTAATTTTAACATTTATCTGTGAACTGTGATTTGCCCTTTTTATTTTTGTTTTAAATATGAAGCAGGCTTCAGGAACCAAATGCTCAATGCTGTAAAAGGCTTCTCAATGTCCAGGAAAAATGGATTGTTCATAAATTCATGTTTTGCTCACGGCCAGACTGAGAGACAGGATACATGGTTCGCCGATGAATCACCCCTTATTGGGAGCAAGGCATGCCCAATCTAACTGAATCTCTTATTAGTAGTTTTCACTTGGAACCTAGTATAGAGAAATTAAAATATATATATATATATATATATATATATATATATATAGATTAGTGGATCTGGAAAGATGATAATACGAGTCTGGTTTTTTTTTTCAAAAAAAAAATTTATATTAAGGCATCCAAAGAATTCACAATATGAGATGAAGCCTCAGGGCTTCCTATGATTTTCAACATCATAACCTAGTAGGTAGATTTTGGAAAACCAGATAAATAGTTTCATGTTTACTAGTAATGTTTTACATGAAGTATAATTTGGGAGCAATCATAGATGACAACCAACAGTTTATTGGATCTATAATATTTAGAGATAGATAGATAGATAAATAGCATAATTGTTGAAACTTGTGGGGGAATTGGTACTTCTATAAAACGTAGCAACAGGTGTAGGTTGAAACCGGCATTTTCTTTTGTGGAGCTTTGCCAATTTTTTTTGCCAATTTTCTCATTGTGATCTTGTTAACAATATGCAGGGAATTGCACAATCTGTTGGTGACTGGTATTTTGACCGAACAAGAGTGAAGGCAATCGACTGTGCATATCCGTGTGACAATACTTGTCACAATCTTATATTCAAATGAGTAAGGAACAATTCATTGGTCATCATAATGGCTTCTCAACAATATAATTTAAATAATTTTTATCATTCAAAAAATCAAAAAACACGTGGTGGTTAATAAATGGGTTTATCAGATTTCTTCAAATTAATAATGTTTCTACTCGTGTATATATGTGGATATTTATGAAGGATATATTCGGATCCTCTCCAGTGCGGGGAGGTTCTGGGATCTTCCGGTAAGGCCTCTCCAGCTGACACCTGTGCTGGAGAGATCCAACGGCTGCAATAAAAAGTGGCAGGGATCATTATTTATTTATTTTATGCCCTCTCTCCTCAATGTTTATCTTTTTCTTTTTTTCAAGAATTAAAATCAGATTTGATGGCTATCACTAAATTGAGAAGTTATGAATTGGGATGTTGGAAGTTACATATCTAACCAGCTCAACACGACCAGCCATGAATAAAAGTCTACCCCTCCATCCCACCATTCTATTTTTTATTTGACCCATCTTGGGTAGCAATGGTTCTTTCTTTACCCTTCCTTTGAAGATATGAACACCAAGATATTTTGTTCGGAAGCTACAACCAGGGATCCCCAATCTATCTACAATTGTTTGCTTTCTTGATGGTGGGATATTTTACCCAAAAAGAGCTTGTTCTTTTTTAAATTGATATGTTGCCCCGAATAGCTTTGATATTTATCAAGAAAGTCCCTCAGGCCACTGATATACTGGGTGTTAGCATTCAAAAATCTAAATATGTCATTAGCAAACAGTAGGTGAGTTGGAACATCAATACCTCGTGGACCCCATGCTCATAACTTTCTTCTATTAGTTAAATCTAATTATTTGTGGGAATAATAAGTTTGTCTCAATATGAAAACAGTCACTCTTTATTTATAATAGAAGAAAATAGGTACAAGTACAAGTATACCCTTATATAGTTACAACCATACTGTAGCACTTCTCCTCAAGTTGGTGCATAGATGTCACATATGCCCAACTTGCACACAATTGGATGAAACACCTTATTACTAAGAACCTTATTGAAAACATCAACTAGCTGGTCGATAGACTTGACAAAGGGAAGTAGGGAACACAAATAACACCTTGGTCCAATTGGATTATGTGCAATTCTAATGGCTGATTTACTATTGCAGTACAACATCATAGGGAGTTGGAAAGGGATACCTAAGTCGTGTAGAATATTTTGAATTCGTAATAATTCACAAATACCATGGGTCATAGCACAGAACTTCGTTTATTGTTCATAATTATGGATAGACTTGAGCACTTTGCTATAGGGTTGTCATATTGTATGTTTCACCAATAAAGATTGGATGGAAACATAAATACGGGGCACTTTAATGCGTTGAACATTTATCCACTTGAGATTCTAGATGGTTTTACCGTCGGATGTTTTTTGCAATAGGAATTTCTGGTGAGAGACACTTAAAATTACGTTTATGTTTTGTGCGCTTGTGGTGAACCAATGGTTGATATCTACCAATAGGACTGACTACACATTGGTTGCTCAACGTACACAGTATGAATGATGATTGGGGTGATACTCAACAAGGTTACCACTATCCGTTAACCCGTTAAGGGAGAACATCCAAGTTAGTGAGTCGTCGGACTGTGACTGGTTGAAATCCTAGGCCTAGGTAGTAGGGTGTTGTTTTGTAAAGAGTTTACAAAAATGATTTTATAATATTATATTAAAACTAAATATATTTGAGAAGTGTTTTCAAATTGTTTTTGGTCCAGTCACTAGTCACGACACTCCTTTAGTTAATTGCAGTGGACCCGTTTGCATGGCGATGTTTTTTGTACCATGGTTTCAAGTTCACTGTGGATTTAGTGGTGGGGAGAAAGTGTAATGAAAAAATCTACCACAGGGGATTTTTTAGGTTATGCCTTTTGTAGAGACGTTCTTTTGTGCAACTAAGAATAACTTAAAGACTACCATTTAGGATCACACCACTTGGCAGTCCGTTAGATTGTAATCTCTGAAGTAGGCTTTCTCTATTTAAGAGAAGTTTGACATAAACTTTAAATTGCACAAATTATTGTTTTCACAATATTATCTTAGAGAAGAGAAGAGAGAACTTAAGAGAGAGAAAAAAGAATCTTCTCCGTCCTTAAGCTAGGGTTCCAGCCATTGGAGTTAGTGCAATCATACGAAATTCATGACCTTGTGCTACATCCCTTTGGAGGAATGTGCCACTTGTGCGTTCTAGATAACCTATCAAACCCATAATTGATTTGTTATCACAAGTGTTATAAAAGGTGTGTTAAGGGATTATGTCATTTTCTAATAAGCACCAATAGACACCTAAATGACCAATAGGTATGACTATTGGAAGACTTGTTTGATTGGTTAACAAACAAGTTTTTGGGAAAAGACATGGTGTTTGAATATGTCTCTTAGGAGATATCCTTTTGTGGTGTCTCTTTATCTCCTATATGTATAGAGGGGGTTTTGCCCATTTCTTTAATGTTTTTTGGAGATAATCTCTATTTCATTTTTCTCTTTTTTTTTTTTTTTTTTTTTTTTTCTCTATTTTTTAAAATTGATTTTGGTTCTATCCAATTGAGCGCAACTTTGAAGTGTTTTGATATGGCTCAGTAAACGAGTGCAACGACTACTGGAAAGGCCTAAGAAATTGTTTTATCTTACAGGATGATTTGCAAGAACCTGAGTTACACCATATGGGGCGTCTATAGTCTTAAGGAAAGTGTTCGTTAACACAACTCAACCCCATCAATTTCTTAAGTTTCTCCATGCTATTTTAGGTTCGTGATACTATATTTGGTGCTTGAGATTGACATTATCAACCTTGGTTTGTCTACAATTTAGATAAGTACCATATCCCCTTTCGTTACATATTTTGATATGTATGTTCTGTATGTTTATTTCCAACACAAGCCTCCAACATTCCAACTACTCAAACTCGGATCATTGTAAGTTCCACTACATTCCAAGGGCCGGCATCTGCATAGACTCCTTTATTAAGAGGGCTCTTTCGGTTGCAAGTTGGAAAGTTTGACCTAATTCAGGTCTCTATTTATTAGATTAACATGCTCAGTTTCATGGGAGTGTTTCTCATGTAAATGAATAGATTTTCTTTTACCAAATAATAATAAGGTAAAAATTGTCTGCATAATCGTGCATGGTGTATGATCATACTTGCAACCGTTGAATGGAGATGAGAAACCATGTATTGTACACAATCATGTCCATCAAATGATTGAGGTATGACCGTGCACCAAACACGGCCATGTACGAAAACTCTCTCTTAATAATAATAATAATCATACTCCAACGGACCGGTACTACTGGCAATAATAGTAATAAGATGATGATATGATTATTAATTGAGAAAAAATTTTCCTGATTTCAAAAGAAAAAAATTTGTATCAAAAAATAAATAAATAAATAAAGAGTGACCTAGCTGGCAATTCCACATGCATGCATGTATGTTGGCTCATGATCCTTTTCTATCAATATTATTCCTTCAATTCAAGAAAATGTCGTCCAAGGCAAGCTAGGAAGGAAAACAACCTTAAATTAATGGGAACGGGACATAGTTTTAGATGTATTCACGAAATTGAAACACAAATTAAGCAGCAACCGTACGTACCCCAGGCTCTGCCGCTCTGGTTTGGAATTATGATCCTTAATAATTCGCTAATTAATAAGATGCTTCTCTAAAATTGAATTGATAACTCCTCCTCCTTCCTGCTTTCCTTGTTTTCTTCCTTCTTATATGAATCTGGGCATCACATATGCATGTTCCGACAAAAATCCACATCGATCAAAGAATCAGAGAGAGAGAGAGAGAGGGGTGCTCATAAAAGCAGGAGCGAGAGGAAGTATAGGAGTGTATGAGACGTACAATGCGGACTTGGCTCCTGTCAATCTGGGCAGCAGTGCTACATGTGCAGCACCTGAGATGAGGCGATGCGTATTTACCGCCTTACCCCTGTCCAAACGCCTTGCCCGAGTAGGGGTAAGTCGGTCAATGTGCACGCCTCATCTCAGGTGCTGCACATGACTGCATGCTGCCCAGATTGACAGGATCTTTTTTAGTACAATGCCCATTCGTTGTAAGAAAGTTTTTTGCTATACGAAGTGAGTCTCGAGAGTGAAAAAGATCTTGTCAATTCGGGCAGCATGCAGCCATGTGCAGTGCCTGAGATGAGGTGGATGCATTGACCGCCTTACCCCTACTCGGGCAAGGCGTTTGGGCAAGGGTAAGGCGGTAAATGTGCACCGCCTCATCTCAGGTGCTGCACATGCAGCACTGCTACTCGGATTGACAGGAGCCGAGTCCGAGAGAGAAGTTGTTGTTGTTGTTGTTGTTGTTGTTGTTGTTCAGACCTCTTAGACTCCATATATACTCTCGACTCGAGAGACTCGGAACAAAACATGGCACGTATGGCACTCATCATTCCTAAGCATGGATCGTAAACTCGATCGAAACCTGTCGAAATAGTCAAGTTGTCTCGGTTTCGACAGGTTCCGAGATGGGTTGGAGTGGAACTTTTAAAAATCCCATAACTCGACCTGGTTTCGACTGTTTTGGTTAGGTTTCGATCGAAATCTACAATTTCGGTCAAAACCAGGTCAAAACCAGGGCCAATTGATATGTTTTTTCCTTAGTTTAAACGGTCGAAACATATTATACTTTTTCTTGAGGATTCTGTAATAAAACTGGTTTTGCATTTAATGATTTATCCCAAATTCAACCAACAGAATGTAATTCTTCGATTTATTATCTTTTGAATTTCTTTTTTCAAATGTTTGTACTTGATGCTTTAAGATGATAGATATAACAAAAAATAGGTTCACTAAAGAACGTTTACAGTTTCTTCATTGCAATGACAACAACCCTATATATACTCCATGTTTCTATCTGGTGGTCATATGTTTTTACTTGACTGAAAAAGAAAAACTTGCTGAATTAGGGAAAAAGCACTGGGTATTAATCATGACCTAAACAAATTATTGAAATGGTTCATAAATTAAACCTAATTATCATTTGGGAAGAAGAGTCAATAAATCACAGTGACAATTTATCAAAAAACAAAAAGAATCTGATTTCTAGACTGTTAAAACGTAATCGCACAAGATGACCAATATATGGGATCGAGGAAAGCAACAAGCAAGACAATCGCAAACATATCATTGGCAGTAATGAACTATCAGACCAAGTTGATGATGGGGCTTATCATTGGGCAGTAATGGACTATCAGACCAATTGGTCCCATAACATGTCATGGGATACGTATGTTGTGCATTCGAAGGAACGGCCTCGCAATCTTCAGTGGTATGTTGTTTGTTGATTAGACCCACTAACAAACTCCGCATGGAATTGAAGAGGGACGTCTTAATGTTTTTATTTGGATTCAATGTATTATTCAGGGTTCAAGTACTTTATAATTATGTGAACTAATTATAAATTTATAATACCACTTTAGTATATGTATCGTATCAGCGCGTATATTAGTAAACTTGGGTCAATAACCACAAGTACCATTTTCAGTGATTTTTTGGTGAATGTAATTCATGGATTGTATTTAAAATGTGAAAAATAGGCAACCTACAAAAAATCAGACCTAAAAAACCTTGTTTTGGGATCGAAAGCTTGGTTTCCTCATCAATGGGAAAAAATCCCAGGTTTCGATTGAAATATGGTCGAAACCGAGACAAACTCGATTTCTCGTTGATCGAAACCTTGTCGAAACCCGAGTTTTAGAACCTTGCTCCTAAGAATGAGAGTTGCTATCCTAAGTATCATTTCTGCTCATTAATTAACCACCATCTCTCGCAGTTGCGCAGTGCAGTATGTAAAGAATGAGGATGGAGGGGGGGTTGTCTAAGGGCTTGGCTACTTTCCTTTTCTTTTTTTTTTTTCTTTTTAAAAACTTGGGCATTGGAATCCAATACGTTTTCGTACGAGCTGTTTAGATGGAATCCACTTTGTAAGACCCACATGGATGAATTCCATCTGAAAGCTAGGAGCTGTTCTTGTACGCTCACATACGTGAACATGAGCCCAACTCGTGCCATTACCCAGTTGCTTTGCTTGCCATTCTAAAGCCCAGTTGAGCGGGACTAACAGGCCGGCACCGTCCGGATCAAGATCTTCTACGATGCAGGCTGCCCGTCCTACCGTGCTGCATAGACACAAGGTGGCGTGCATTGACCGCCTTACCCAATTGGGGGTAAGACGGTCATTGCGCATGGCTGTGTCTGTGCAGCACATGTAGGACAGGGCAGCGCACCCCCCCCCCTGCTCTCCTTTTGCTTCGGTACTAGTTCTATGCATAAAAATTGGTTCTATGTTGCCATTTCAAGCTATAAGGAGATGATTTCAGAAGGTTGGGCGTACTCGATGAAACAAAGGCAGGCGGCTATAGTTACATAGTCTTACAAGACCTTTGAGGAGTCTTACTCTCACAGAGTCCGTGACTGTCAAAAATCATCGAAAGCCTACTCTCTATCTATATATCTCTACACTCAATAGAGACACCGTTAGAGTATAGACAGCCATTAATTAATCTACCCTCCCCTAACCCCACGCCCAAAAAAAAAAAAAAAAAAGGATGGGAAAAGAAAAAATTACAGGTTTTTTGAATAATCTTGCACTGGAAAAGCATCCATGGATTTTTAAATTGGAAAAGCTTACGCAAGAAAAAGAGATTGGTACTTGGTAGTAGCGAAGAAACATAAGAAACCCAGACATCCAGAAAACGGAGATTTTGATTGCTGATAGAGGGTGAACAATTTACATAAACTTTCTCGCATTTTGATGGTTGTGACTGGAATATTATGTGGGAAAAAAAGAAAAAAAGGAAATCAGAGTAAATTGGAAACCTATTCAAATCTGTAAATCCACATTTTTTTTGGGTCTGGGGGAGAGGGGGGGGGGGGTTGAAAAGATATAGAAACACAACCTGTGATGGATCCAAAACAAATGAACTGAAGAATGACACTGGAACGTACAAGCAGCCTTATTCTGCAATTCTATCCACCCCAAAGGCCCAAATACAAAGGGGTGAGATCGAGCCTATTAATTAACTTCCCAAATAATCAAATATTGAAAGAGATCAAAAGCTGGATAAGGTTTTGTATCAAACGAACCTGGTAGCAGCTACTTACAAATAGAGAAAAAGATGTGGCACACACCTGTCTGTAATCAGAAGCGAATTAATAAAGCCCTTACTTATTCAAACCTCTATTTCTCCCTCTCCCCCTCCCCTTCTGTCAGAGTCAGACGGGTTTGAAAGAAAAATTCTGTAATTCTTTCCTCAAGGCCGGCCCCAATAATCTGAAGCTCCTCCACAAGGGTTAAATTACAACAGATCGAGCTATAGTTGTCCGAAGGCAGCCGCAAGTCTATGAAAATCCTTAGCATACATATCGGAATTAGCAGCTTGTAACTGTAGTTGTTGTTGTTGTTGTTGTTGTTGTTGCTGCTGCTGGTTGTTGTAGTTCTGATGATGCCATGAAGTACCATTCAACCTGTCATCGGTGGTGAGTATGTGGGCTTCTGATTTAATCTCATTGTATAATGGTTGAGGCATTTGGTTCTGTAGCACTGTGGAAGTCATTAGGAATGGAGTGTGGAGAAATTCGGACCATTTGATGATATCTTCAGCCGCTGCAGGTTCGGTTTCAATGTGATCGACTTGGCTGGCTACCTTATTATTATCTTCTGTGTTGTTGCAATCCGTCAATCCCCAAGGGAAGACGCTGTTCTCAAAGAAGGCGCCATTGCTGCTGCTCTGCAATTCATTAATACTGCTACTACCGCTTCCAGTACTGTTGTTGCTGCTGCTGCTGCTACTGTTGTTGTTGTTGTTGTTACCGGAGCTGCCGGCTCCCCAGTACTGATTTCCGTTTGTCGTAGTGTTATTAGAGAGAAGACTAGTAGTGATGGTGGGGGGCTTGAGACCCATTGGCATGGAATTAATGGAAGAAGTAGGGAGAAGTGAACTTATTGATGACCCGGATGATGGAAAAAGACTGGAATTGCATTCGGGAGTGAAGTAGTCGAAAGCCTTATTGCATGAGTTGTGATTGAACCAGAAGGATGTGTTTGGAGGAGGAGGAGGAGGAGGAGTTGAGTTTACGGAGGAGATCAGCCCCGTGTTGGTCGACCCATAATTATTCAATTGCTGAAGTGGAAAATACCCAATTGATTCTATAGACCTGCAAGTGCTGCTGCTGCTGCTGGTGTCGTGAGACGTCACAAACCTCTCTAGGAAGAATTCCTTGGTTGTGGCCGCGGGTGTGAGAGAGTCGCTGTTTCTGATGATCTTGGAACTCGAACAACCATGGAGTGGGTACCTATTCGCAGCCATTGAAGGCGACTTCGACTCTGGTGCTGCAGCTACCAAACCGGGTTTCAAATTCTCTAAGTTGAGGAGATTCAGTTCGTTGGAAACCCCCGGGGTTTTCTCATTGTTGCTGTTGGTGGGCGCTTTTTCTTCTTCTGCATGCTCAATAACCTCAGAGAGAGGTTTGTGGGTGTTGGGGTCAATGCCTCTCTGTCGGAGCTTCTTCTTAATGCAAGAGTTCCATAGGTTTTTGATTTCGTTGTCAGTTCTTCCCGGTAACTGTGCTGCAATCTGAGACCACCTGACGCACAGTTCCGCAATTAATTAAGTTTTAAAAATTCAAACAACGGAGATGTTTTACTATTACAATTTACAATAATAAAGCTGGTTTTTTGGGGGGACGGGATTATAATTAATTATCTCAGAAGTCAGACCAGAGAGAGAGAGAGAGAGAGAGAGAGAGAGAGAGAGAGAGATTAATTTACCTGTTGCCAAGAACAGCATGGAGTTCAATGATAAGGTTCTCTTCCTGGTGTGAGAATGTGCCTCGCTTCAAATCAGGCCTCAGGTAGTTTATCCACCTCAACCGGCAGCTCTTACCACACCTCTGCAAACCTGCAAGATAAACGTTTTTAAGAGGCCGGAAGTGCTATTTAAATAGGAAGGTTTAATGTTGGATTAACATCCCAGAAAGAGAAGAGAAGACAGACTCGTGAAATAAATTGTCCTAGCTAATTAGCTATAGCTCTAGAAATGAAAACCTGCTTGTTTAGGGACAGAGCTCCAACATCCGTGTCCATACTTGGTAATATGTCTCAAAAGCTTCTCGTCTTCCTCTGGAGACCAGAGACCTTTCCTCAACTTCTGTTTGTAACAGCAAGAGTGCCTTCCCATCTGATCGAATTCTGAACTCTGGAGTCAATTGAATGAAGTCCGCCTGCAATGCTGAAAATGCTGGGTAGCTGCAGAGGTAAGTTTCCAAGAATTGACAGATTCTGTACTGGGGAAGAAGGGGAACACGGCCGGCCCAGATAAATTGGCAGCGGCAAGGCAACAAGTAACACAAAGTTTATTTGAATGGATTGGATTGTTGGACGCTTTGGCTTTGGAGGTGGTGGGGTGACTGAGGGGAGCGAATGAGATTGAGGAGAAAGATAAAACGATCGATGACGATGACGATGACGATGATACTCAAGATCGAAGACCTGGCAGTGGAGCGGAGGCTGAGAAAATGAAATAGCAGCTGAGATTGAGAAGGGGGAATTGAATTAATAGAAGGCAGAGAGCCAGCTCAGAGCCTCGGAAAGAGAGAGGTCACAGTCCAGGACAGTGATTGGTGTCTTGAGTCTTCTCCTTCCCCTTTTCCTTCCTTTCCTTTTTATTCGATTTTCTTTGTACTAATGCCTCACCCTCCTCATTTTTTTTTTTTTTGAAAGTTTTTCTTCAAAAAGAAGGATGAGAAGATGAGGTATTAATCTGAGTTGCAGATGTCTAATCACAGCCTGAGAATTAATGTCTGTTGCAGGAACGGTGGGACACTTCAACTGATATTTTAAGGGCATGTCCAGGTACTTCCTACTTGGAGGACTTCTTTTTACTTTTTTTTCTTTTTTTTTTTTCGGTTTTTTGGTTTGGACTTTGGACCCAGAAGAGAAGAGAAGAGAGAGAAGTTGATTTGTTGATTAGAACCCATGCTTGAAACCCAAGTCAGTAAAAAAATAAAATAAACATTTGATAGTGTGGCGTGGTGAAACAAAGGCAATAAAGATAAGCGAAGGAAGTCCACACCGGGAGGTGAGGCATTAAAAAAAAAAAAAGATGAAACAAAAGGAGAGAATTTTACAGCAGCAGCTAGCTAGAGAGGGTCAGAGGAGTTTGTACTGGGTTTGAAGCAACAGCCTTTTCCCAACCAAGGTCAGGTCAGGTCAGAGAGGAGACACTCCAAAGATTCCATATAAGAGTGTAACTACAAAGATGAGGAAGAGGAGTGGAGAAAGGAAATTAATAATGAAAGGGGGAAATGGGGTTTTGTGACAAGAAAGAAAGAAAGACCACCCATATGCTTAGTTGAGGTTTACCGTTCAGTATACTGCACTCATGGAAGGTAACGGAAGCTTAGAATAAATATAGAAATAATAAGCTCTCTCTTTCTTGCTCTCCGAGTCATATTCATTGTTTGATAGTTAGAATACTTTTTGGCGTCAGAACCCCTCCAACCGAAGAAAATAATAACTCTCTCTCTCTCTCTCTCTCTCTCTCTCTCTCACACTCTTTCTCTTTGCTTTTGGAGGTAAAATTTTCAATATGATGATCACTTTGAAAAGTTTCATCATAACGTGGAAAAAGAACAAATATATGGTTTGGACCGCTCTGAGAAAGTGGAATGGAAGGTATCTTCCCTCCTTTCTCCCTTTCCTCCTTTCTGAAAGTAACATTTCATGTTGCAACTTCCCCCATTACTACATGTTTTCCATTTTCAGATAAATTTCGCAATTTTCCCTTTCGTTTTTTCCCCTTTTGTTGTTTCGCAATGGATGGAGAATCAGATAATTATTGAGAGATACCTGATGGTGCACGGTTACCCATTAAAATAGATATTATGCTAACTAAGGGTAGGGGTGCAAGTTTGGACCTATCAACCCGAACCCGCCTTGGCCTGTCCTGAGCTCGAATAGGGTTTGGACTAAGATATTTGGTCCTGAGGACGGGTCAGAGTTGAAAATTTTTTGCCCTAAGTCAGGGTCAGGTTGGGCCATGGTTGAGGCCTCGGGCTAAGCTGTCCCGACTTGGCCCGACCTTGTTTTAAGTTATACTATAAAATATATATATATATATATATATATATTATAAACGCTAAACATCACCCATATTTTGTTATATAATATATTATATATGAAAATAATAAGTGACATAATACATTTTATTATAGTGTTACTTTACGTAAAATTGATAATTTTCTTCCCGGTCCATTTCAACCCATTCATTTCCTTCCCCCTCCCCATGATCAGGGCCAATCTAGTCCGACCCTGAGGGCAGATCAATGATGGATTTTTCAAACTTTGATTCAAACCCTGAGTCAAAGTCTGGTAGGGCCTGGGCCTAGCTAAGGGGATTCAGGGTTGGACTAGGGTTCTATAAAGCCCGGCCCAACCCGACTTTGTTGCAGCCCTAACTAAGGGTTTCAATTGGTATGGTTTCAATTTTTTGGTTCGGTTAAAAATATAAAATGTAAAAGCTAAAATTGAACCAAAAATATAAATGAATTTTTAAATTCAAAATATAACTGATTGAATTCGGTTTCAAATTTGGTTTTAGGTGTCTGCGCCAACTTTTACCATCTTCATTAATAATAAAAAGCCCTTATTTATTAGGGTCATAATCCATCAAACTTTTTTCAAACATTAAAAAGGAATCGAATTCATCATCTACATTGATTGAAATACTAAAACGTAATATAAGTTTACCCGATTTCTTATTCGGTTTGAAAATAGGTATTTTGGTCCAATTCAATGGTTTTAGACAAGAAATCGAAATCAAACCAAGAAAAGATTCTAACTTTTGAAACCAAAACGAATCGATTTACTTTGATTTAGTTTGGTTCGATTTGATTTTAAATGATCTGTTTGGATTCTAAATTACACTCTTAATGCTAACAAAATGTATTTAATCAAATATATAAATTACATACGGTATTGTATATATGAAGCCGGCCATGAGCTGAGGGTGGTGACTATGCATGCAGATATTTACCCATCGTCAAAAAAACCTGATTGATTTTCCAACCATGGTTTGAATCTGAACTTGTATTTTTTAATTTAATTGGCATAATATTCTTTTAAAAAAAAGGAGAGAGAGAGTTTTGATTCCACTTCAATCTTTTCATCATTTGCTTAATTTGAGCGTGTTACTAGGGTGTCCTTTCTTTGATTATAAGCTGTGGATTGATATTTATTTCTAGTGATACTTGGAATTAAATTCGACAATAGAATTTCATGCAATTCTTTAGATATCAAAGTTAAACCCCCCCACCTCTTCCCTTCCAAAAAAAAAAAAAAAAAAAACCTTTACATTTCAAAGGTAAATCCCCAATTAATTAAATACATGGAGGATTTATATATAAATATTGTCTCATCTTAAATCACCGATGTGTATAACATTCAATTTGTTGAATCTTCGTCTATTAAATTTTAAGGAAAAGGTTTTTTGAGCAAGCGAAATAGAGGACACACCAATATGATGAGACGGACTGGCCTCATACATAGGAGGCAAAAAAATCATTTCATGAAAGAGAGATGATTCAAACGTACCCTCCCCTAGCCACTTGATCAAAGAATCTTTTCCCTAATTTTTATCAAGAGTTAATATACGGAGAAAAAAGTTAAAAAAAAAAAAAAACCAAATAATTAAATAAAAGAAAGAGATTCTGAAATCCGCACATTATCTTTGGGATTAGTTTTTATTTACCTCAATGATTAGAAGTGTATAGTGGCATGATAATTCAAAGATTCTTCACAGCTTTTATATAGATTAAAATGAATACGAGACCACAAGAGTCTTTGTTTTTTTTTTTAATTGTTGCGAGGAGGAGGGACAAAATCAAAATTCATGGTTGACAGAAAAAAAATAATAATAGATCAGTCTATTATATATAAATTAAAGGTTCTGCGGATATATCATTATTATATATAAAATATTGGTCAGTGTTTGAGGCTTTCAATCAGTCTAATCCTTGGTGTTTCCAGCTTATCTGAGGGGCCCTTTCAGAAACCAGACAGGAAACATCAAGGAGGAGAGTTTGGGGAATACACGTTTTAATTTAGAAGTACACCATGGAAGAATCAATCTAAAATTCTCAACCAAACGAGTTAGCTAATGGGATTTTTTATTTTTTATTATGAAGCATTAGCTGTCGTGCCTGTAGACGCCTTGAACCGCGAGAGCCTCTCAAAACTGCTTGCAATACTCTAATTTGGAAGGGGGGAAAAATTTGGAGAATACTGATTTATTAACTAAGAAATAATAATGATAATAACATAGTAATGATACGAACTTTTTCACCATATACATACATAGTTTTTTTTTTTTTTTTTTTGGGATAAAAGAAAAAGGATTATATTAACTTAAAAGGAATTTACAGTCTAAAGTATTGATGTCCGAAGGCATCCTTGTGAACAAGGTTCAAAAGCCCCACAGGCAAGCTGTCTATACAAAAATGGATCTCCTCAGGGTGATAGGGGAATCCGACTAAAAAGTCAGCACAAAAGTTAGTCTCACGCACATGGAACTGGAAATCAAGAGAATAGAAGCAGTCCCGGAGGTCTCACACATCGTGCACAAGGTCAAAGGTAGTCCAAGGGATAGCGACATGACCATTGAGGATCTGAATAGCCAAAAGGGAGTCAGAGTAACAAAGGATTCGCTCCAACCCAAGACTGAATTTACAGTCTAAAGTATTGATGTCCGGAGGCATCCTTGTGAACAAGGTTCAAAAGCCCCGCAGGCAAGCTGTCTATACAAAAATGGATCTCCTCGGGGTGATGGAGGAATCCGGCTAAGAAGTCAGCACAAAAGTTAGTCTCACGCACATGGAATTGGAAATCAAGAGAATAGAAGCAGTCACGAAGGTCCCACACATCATGCACGAGGTCAAAAGTAGTCCAAGGGATAGCGATATGACCATTGAGGATCTGAATAGCCAAAGGGAGTCGAGTAACAAAGGATTCGCTCCAACCCAAGACTGAATTTACGAGCCTAAAGTATTGATGTCCGGAGGCATCCTTGTGAACAACGTTCAAAAGCCCTGCAGGCAAGCTGTCTATACAAAAATGGATCTCCTCGGGGTGATGGAGGAATCCGGCTAAGAAGTCAGCACAAAAGTTAGTCTCACGCACATGGAATTGGAAATCAAAAGAATAGAAGCAGTCACGAAGGTCCCACACATCATGCACGAGGTCAAAAGTAGTCCAAGAGATAGCGATATGACCATTGAGGATCTGAATAGCCAAAAGGGAGTCAGAGTAACAAAGGATTCGCTCCAACCCAAGATTGCGAGCTTTGTGAAGTCCAACGCAAATGGCCATTAACTCCATTCGAAGAACATTGCGCTCTGTTGTCCCCCCAGCGATGGCAAAAAGGGGCGCACCGAAATGATTTCGCCCAAGACAACCATAACCACCACCTTGGGAACGAACATAACCATCATAGCTTATAGCAATCCAACCTGGAGGAGGAGCCAACCAAGAATAGGGGACTTCATGGCCTAGGGTCAGGGAAGCCGAGATCTTCCAACGACCCAAAAATTCATGAGCGAAGGGGGTGTCAGGCATAACACCTGCTGTCATACTAGAAAACTTATCCCTGGTGTCCGCAATGATATGATGCACAATAACCGAGTAGTGATGGGCTTCATTTTGAAAGGCACGGCTATTGCGCTCTGACCAGATGCGGTAAATAACAACAGAGAAACTAAACTGCTTGATGCACGCCACAAAGGAAGAGCCAGTGAAATGAGAACAAACCCAGCCGAGCTCTCCTTGCCAGGTGAGAAGCGGATCTCGCCTATAACCGTAGAGCAATAGAACTTCTTGCCAAATGGCATGCGAGTAGGTGCATCCAAAAAAGAGATGATCAAACGTTTCTTCATCAGTGTTACACAGGTAGCAGCTCCGCTCGGGGGATGAGATCATTTTGAACATTTGATATACAATCATTTGTGGAAGAAGAACGTACAATCAAATTAAATTGATTCATAAATTTCAAGATGTCTTTATTTTCTCCAAATCAACCTATATATATATATATATAAGAAAGTTGGATTACAAGGAGAGAAACCGAAATATATATAAACAATTAACGAAATAAGATACGAAAATAATATCTTTAAATCACACGCAAAACTTCAGAGACCCGATACACCCCTTAAACGTCCGAATTTGACCCCTAAAATATTAGTTTTCTATTACTAAGATTGCGATTAGATTTCTTTACCAAGAAATCTTCTCCTTGTCTTTTATATATAATACCTTCATTAGCAATGAAAAATTCATTCGACTACGAATCCTCACAAATACAGTTTCTAACTAGATATAATAATTATTATTTATAATTTACTGAATGTAGTAGCTAGACAAATGCCCTTATTACCATATTTAATGATTCGAGTTGACAGTTGATTCCTATAGTTAATAACAAATATTTACGTGCTTAATTTTTCTAACCTCTTGCTCTTAGAGAGATGAATTACTTGATCTGACATTTTGGTTTAGCTTTCAAATAATAATCATAATGCTTAATTATTAGTTATATTATTGTCCTAACGCAGCAAAGTCAAGGGTGTTACCATAAATATGAATAAGGATATGAGGGCAGAAAACAAATTCTCTAAATCAAATTGGAGTCTGATCGAGTTGATATAAAGATGCCCTGCATGCATTATTAATTATAGATTTATTTGTTTTAGGTAGCTAGCCTAGCTAGGCTAGCTAGGCTAGGTCATCATGAAATGAAAGGCCAAATATCCCATTGCATGCTAATTAGATGTATGCATGGTATGGTATGCCTAGCTAGCTACTTAGTAAAAGGTATCCTTTTTTGTTCTTTTCTTTTTTTTTTCCTTTCTTTGTTTTCTTTTCTTTTCTTTTCTTTTCTTTTATAAAAGAAGAAGAAGAAAAAAGATAGTAATTATTAATGATCTTCGTCTCCTCTCCAAAACCCTTATAAATTCATAATATTTGAAGCTTGTCTGCTTCTTATTATGGTATTTAATATGTACATTTGGGGCCGCCTCCACCTTAGCAATAATGTATCTTGTTGTATATGTATGTACAGACAGAGAGAGAGAGAGAGGAAATAGAAAGTGTATAATATTGGGCCGGATATGATAAATTAATAAGGGCCCCCCAAAGAGATACTTGTAGTGCTAATTAATTAATTTATGTCCATATGTATATGTATATTAAATAGAAGCAGCACATGCATGCATGACATGAGCTGTTCCGTTAATTAGTCAACCGGCCTTATGGTTTTGATTCCCAAATTTATACATTATTATGAATTTTTATGCATGCATGCAGGTGTCTTCAAATGATTTAAGGACGTAATTACATAATGTTTCGATCGATCGGCTTGGTAGTACCTGTGACCTGTGGTCCTTCATCAAAAAATTAATGACATTATAATATTGAAATCAATAGTTAACTAATCATAGAAAAGATAATAAATATTGACATCACAAAATGAACTCTACAATTAAATCATTCAATTTTTTGTCTGAATATTGATCCATTCGATACGGTCTAGTTTTCAGTCAGTCCCATCGTATGATGTACGCCAGTCCAAAACCAATACAATAAGGATTGGTTTGGTTTGATCCAGGTTTTTTCAATCAAATTTATTGGTTCAAATTAGGTTTTGACACCCCTAGACTGATATCAATGAAAATTTTCTAGAAGTCTTAAAAAAAAAAATAAAGAAAAAAAGATCTCTGTTTGGTGGCATGGGATTTGGGCAGAAATATAATTTTAAGTTAGTTTTGAAACAAGGGCAAGGAAGCTATTCCGACGCCCTCTCACAGGGCATCATTGCCCCCTGCAGGGTGGATACCCAAATGCGCTCTCCCATTGACCCAAACAGTGATGCAGAGACAATGCGACCAAGTAGCGATCTCATACCCATAAATAAATTAGTATGTACATCTTAAAATGAACAAGCTATTATTATTAATTAGGAGAAGTAGTAATTAAGTTGTAGGTAGGTGTAAGTAGAGTGATCTGATCATGAGGGCCGGTCAGAGACATAAACAGTATAGTGGGGTATTATGGCTAATATATATAACCACACCAAAAGGGCCAAGAAGGCAAGAAGCAACTGGAGGGCCACAGCCTGATCATATACATACATATATATGGATGCAGCTAGCAGGCGCCAGATAGAGCATAATCCTCGCCACCGTAGTACTTACGTCTTGGTTCATTGCTTAGTCATTAATTAATTAACTCCCGAGTACTCTTTGATAGAGTCTCCTGAGTCCTGACTGACTTCAGTAAGTAGTACGTACGCACGCAGTAGTAATAGTAGTGGTGGTGATGGTGTTCTAGTACAACTCTTCTTAGAGCGGCGATCACCGTCAAGATCGTCCCTTAAAGATGCATATAACCGTATATGGATATATATATATATATATATATATATACACTTAAAACAGTGGAGCATATATATGATGATGAGTTTCTGCTCTCTTCTCCCTACGCAGTACTATCTCTATATGTGTATGTGCGGTGGTGGGTCATGGGTGTCCCCTAATTATCGATTGATTGATATTCATCTATCTCTCTCTTAATTTCCTTCCTTCCTTTTCTACCATATTCATCCAATATTCCAAGCTATCTAACCGCCACATTACTCAAACATTCGTCGTCTCTAGAGCTCGCTGCTGTTCGGTACGTTGTTCAGTCTCAAGTCTCAACTCTTAAATAAATGAATTTTTATATTTATTTCAAAAATAATAATAATAATGAAAAAGATGAGATCCCTTAATTGGTGTATGTTTTTTGTTGATGATATTGTTTTGATAGACAAGACGGTGGAAGGGATTAACGCGAAGCTAGAGTTATTGAGATCATGCTTGAAATCAAGAGGTTTAATTTTAAGTTAAGTTGAACAAAGACAGAATATATGATGTGTGGCTTCAGCCAAACCAGGAGAGATGATAAAGATGTGACACTTGAGGAGTAAGAGATACCACCAAGTGAATACTTTAGATACCTGGGGTCAACCTTTAACAAAGAGGGTGTTATAGAGGATGATGTGTCCCACAGAATCAAAGTAGGATGGATGAAGTGGAGAGGTGCATCAGGAGTTTTATGTGACAAACGCATGCCTATTAAGCTTAAGGGGAAATTCAACAAGATAGTAATAAGACCAGCGATGATATATGGGGCAGAATGTTGGACCGTTAAGAATAGTAATATAGAGAAGATGAGTGTAGCTGCAGAGATGAGGATGGTGAGGAAGATGTGCGGCAAGACCAGGAGAGATAAAGTAAAGAATGATTGAATTAGAACCGAATTGGGAGTTGCACCAATCTCGGCCGTGCATAAAAATTTCTGTTATAAATAAATAAATAAATAAATAATGGATTTAATATTTAATAGGATTAATATTGGGACCATTGAAGGGTGTGATGGAAGGGTGTACATATTCACGCGATTATTGGTCCAATCTCCCGCATAACAAGGACCAAGAGGAGTATACGACCCTCTCTCCAATCACAACTAGTTAAGTTTATTTTGTAAGATTCAAAGAAATTAAGATGTATGCCAAAAAGGATCAATTTGGATCCTTTGTTGCCGCTACCACTACCTGTGCGGCCGGCGTGCAATCTCACAGAATGCTCGAGCAGTGGGTAGGACGGTCATTTCGCCCCCGCCTGTGTTAGGCTGCACGCCGGCCGCACAGATGGGCAGCAACAGAGGATCCCGATGAGATTGTTGACTTATTTAAGATTTTGAGTAATAACCCTTAGCATGGGGAGCAGGTACATATGTTATGTAATTAGTTCAATCGAAAATAAAAATGAAAATAGGAGAAAAATAGATTTGGTTTTCGTTGGACCTAATTTGGTATGATTTCTGTTGCTGCAAAAAATTGTTTTCCTACTGGCATGAGCTGTGTTAGGCAATGAACCTGTGGAAGGCAAGGAACATAACACTGTGAGAGGGCCGGAGCAAGCTCCGGGGAGGACTCTCTGATGCGTAAGTCAGCTTTCTAGCAACTATCAAGAGTAGCAGAGCAAAATCACAAGAGTTTAGAGTAATTGAGATAAGTGATCATATCTTACTCCATGGAGGAGGCTGTATTTATAGTGAAGTATTCGATAGCTCAAGGCAGTGGTGGGAGTCTCTCTTTGATACGTCGTCTCCCCAAGATATTAGTTTCCGTTTTGGGAGACAGGATGAGTATGGAGGGTCCTGCTATGGAAAGATTCTATTTTTGTGCTTGTGCATTGATTCCTTCCCTTATCAGAGAGTTGAGTCCTTGTTATGGCAAATCTTCTTAGCTTTAATGGTGTGAGGTTCTAGTCCCTATTCTGAGTATGATTTCCTTATTAGGTGCTTGGCTTGTAGAAGGTTTCTGTTTTGGGAAGAATGAGCTGGAGATATATTGGAATGTCTTTCCAATTTGTTACTCTCTGCGTATCCACGTGTCATGTTATGAGTGGTGTATATTATCCCTTAAATAATTTTAAATTGATTTTCATGAAATAATCGCTAAATATATTTTTTGCTCAAGGAATTGAAATTGTTTGATTGCATCAATCTAAAATATTTCAAGAATAAGAAATCCATTTGGTAGTTCAATTTCTGAGAAATAGATTCTCCATATTTCTCTAGGAGAGGGTAGAGTTGATAAAACAAAACAAGTAAGATTGACTTTGTTTTACACTTACTTTTCTTGTAAACCTCCATTGTTTTGTTATTTAAAATTTTCATATCTAGTAGATCAAGAAAATTGTCCCAACAATAATTACCATATATTAACATGTAACGCATCGGTGTTGGAGATGATCAGATGGGATAAACCCTCCCATGATTAAACGTTAGTCTCTCCGGAATTATTTTATTGAACCCCCACTCGAGATTCCGGCCTACCCTTCTGCCACTCATCATCATCATAAAAAACATTCATTCCATCGATCAACCTCACATAATACGAGTTAAAGAACAATTGAAAGCATGTGGACTTCTTAAGTTGGCTCCCCTCAACACACAAAACCTACATCAAATACAAAACAAAACAACAACAACAACAACAACAACAAAAAAAAAAAAAAAAAAAAAAAAAAAAAAAGGGGAGGGGGGTGGGGGGTGGGGAGGAGGTGTGTCTATTCTGAAGGACAGGACATCGTGCACTTGTCTTCTTATTTTGTATCTTGTGATTTTAGCTTAGCTTCAAGAAAGATTAACAGCATTGCTGACTCTATGGCAGGCTAAGACGGCACTGTCAGTAATGTATAGGACAGTTTGACCCAATTTCGATCCATTGATTCGATCAGGAGATAGTGTCTATCTCCCCCATGTGTAATCCACGTATAAAATGAATAAAATTCCCCCAATCCGCTCAATGAGGGAAGAAAGAGAAGAAGAGATAAATGATGATATATATGATACCAGTTGGACGAGGGTGAAATAGAGAGGGGTTGGTTTAAAATAGTAAGTGTCGGCAAAACCCACTTCTAAACCAAGGGATTGACATTAATTATGTTTTTGTATAAGTCATAATGTTGTGTTGGTGTAATTAACGGTCTCATTGCTTTCTCATGATTACGATTATTGGCTTATTGCAGGCTAGCTTCTCTCTCCAACAACAACATTAACGTATCATATATAGCCACCCACTACACTAGTACTAAAACGTCCCATTGGAGTCACCGGAGAGATCGAGAAGGAGCTAGAATCTACATTGTCAATATTCCAATAAGATTCTAATCAAATGGGTTGTTTGAAATCTGAGGCAGGCAGCATTGATGTGTCGTTGACTCTTTTTCCTTTCCCGTTCGCCATCCTCCTTTGGAAGTTCTCTTAAAGAAAGCATCGATCATCAATATTTATCCTCCCTAAGATGATGATGATGATGATAATGAGCTTATCCTACTCCTCTACGTACACGAATTGAAGAGGCATCTTTACAAATTTGGCCCCCAAATCAAACAATTAAACAAGACAACTAATTGACAAGAAAGTGCAACTATCACTTGAAATAATTAATGGTCGGGGTGGGGGTGGGGGGGATTAGACTTTTAAGTCCTCATTAGATACTATTATACCCCTTCCCCTCAGATTGGGTATGTAGGGATCGATTGATCGAGAACCCTCCTCCTTTCATTGTCAACTTCAACCTTGAGAGATAAAAGATGAGATGTGGTAGTGCATGAAGCTTAATTGATGGATGATGTCCTACCACCTTCCTCAAAAGAGGGACATACCCCACAAGAGGGTGGGGGAGATCGAAAATTAATTAAAAAAAGAGAGATTAATAATTATTATTAGTAGTAGAAGAAGAAAGAATCAAGAATTTCACTATAATCCCACGTATGATTCTTGTGAGAAGACGACACACCACGTTCCATATCATATCTCCCAAGTCCCACAAAAGAAAAGAATGCGATTGTCCCATCCATCCAAAATGACATTTAATTAATGGTAACCCCCACCTCATAGGCCCATTATCGTCCTAGTGGTAGCATAAGCACATGGATATTTCATAAGTGTCTGTTAAACCATGATTCTATCCTTTTTATTCATTTCTTTCTTGGTCGTGTCATTAATGGACATCGAAAACCTTGTTTAGCACCAAAGAGAGAAAAGAAACTGATCAATCATACTTACTTTTTTTTTTTCTCTCTCTCTCTCTCTCTCTTTTAGTTTTGTGGGGAGGGAGGGAGGAGGGTGTGGAGATCCTAGACTTGATAATCGGCGATGCCCATTTTTCAATACGATATGGAAGTAAGGTTAAGAAGAAATATTGATGACCAACCATTAGATTAATTGGTTAAAGGAACTTCTAGTTGTAACCACATTGGTCATAAGTTAGACCACAACCATGGTCATGCTACGTGGCTTTTCAGGTGAGTGGGAATAAAAATTTATGAACAAATAGATCCCAAGGTTTACTACGTACTCACATGTAAAGTTGGGAAGTGAGGGATCGAAGCCACCGAGTATTAATGCATGACAATTGATCACTCTTGATACGACAAGGAATATATGGACTTAACTCCTCTCAGGTTCCCTGTTCGGTCAGATTCGTAGGTTCCTCTCATAGGGGGCCGGAAATGACGACCTCACCCCCTGCCCGAACACATTGACCAGGTGGGGTGAGGTCGTCATTTCTGTCCTCCCTATGAGAGGAACCTATGAACCTGACCGGGGGAGGGAACCTGAGAGGAGAAAAATTCGAAATATATATCCCATCCCCTTGTTGGTTGCCCCCTCTCCCCCTCCCTCTTAACAGGACCCATGCGATCAATTAGCAATCTTTTTCCTATATACATAAAATCACTAGGACGCATTTAAGCCACTTAATTAAACCCATAAATTAACTACACGAGTCTTGTGTAGTTGCAATCTTGCAATACAGCTTTTTGTCCCTCCTAATCCCAATACATCCTAAAAATATATAGGTAGAGATCTTTATCCCATATATATGGGGGAGCACACCTAGGTATCTACCTAGGGGATAGAGACATCATTTCACACTGTCTTGTGAGAGGGTGTAGGAAACACCTACCGGCCACCAAGTACGTAGAGATATTTTCCCATATATATATAAAAGAAAAAGCTGGAATTCTAACACACTTCTTGTTGAGCTCCAATTAGCTCTCTCCTTCTACCAAAAAAAAAATAAAAAATTAGCTCTCTTTCTCTCACTTAAAATGAATTATTTTAAAGTGAAACTGAAAACCCTTTCAAATTAATTAGTGTGTCTACTCACGCGTAATGCACAAAGCACGAAACTAATTATAGAAAGAATTCTGAAATGATTCGAATTCTCTGCATTATCTCTTGATATAGGAGACTTTGTGTTTATAAGGTATAGATAATTACAGGTGAGTATTTGAAATTCAAAAAGTAAGAAAGATAAGATTTGTTACAGATTGAGTTTAACTAAACAACTGAGATAGAAAATAGAGGAGACAGGCGAACTTAGTCAGCTTGCATCTGTTAGCTTTGTTGAACTCAAATTTGAATTTGAGTTGGAAACGTTATCTTTAATATGCCCCCGCAAGGATGGTGAGCTTGTCTCTTAGAAGACTGAATCCAGGAGCTGATAGTCCTTTTGTCATGATGTCAGCAACTTGTTTTGGACTTGGGATGAAGCGTATATAGAGATGCTTGGTAACTACCTGTACGTTTACGAACAAAATGATAATCTATCTCTATATGTTTGGTTTGTGCATAGAATAGAGGATTTGCCGCAAGATAAGTGGTTCCAATGTTGTCATAATATATAGTGTTGGTGTAAGAGAAGACACACCAAGGTCAATGAGTAAGTACCCACATCAGTTCAGCAGAAGCATTTGCAAGACCCTTATATTCAGGTTCGGTTGAAGATCGTGCAACTATGTGTTGTTTCTTTGAGCTCCATAAGATCAAATTATGATCAAGATAAATACAATAGCCACTCGTCGAGCAACGGTCATCAAGGCATCCAACCCAATTTGCATCATTGTAAGCAGTGAGTTGAACAGATGATGAAGCTTGGAGATGAATGCCGTGGTCAATACTATCCTTTAAATAACACAAGCCGCTTGACAACTGCCCAGTGTTCGGTTGTACAATGCATGAACTAACAGATTTTGTTTCCTGAAAAGGCAACAACCATGAACTAACAGATTTTGTTTCCTGAAAAGGCAATATCTAGTCTAGTCAGATTCAAGTATTGAACTACGCCATCTATACTCCAATAAAGTGTTGGCCGGATCTAGAAAGGACGTGCCACTGGTTCGAGTCTTGAGGATCAATCAATAACATGAAAAATTCTAACCTAGCGTTGCTTGGAGCAAGAGTCACTTGCCTCGTGACGTTTCATTATCCATTAGTATGATTTTTCGAGGGGTTTCAAGTCTCCTTTTGAAAATCCATGAAAAGCACAAGAGCAACCTTAAGGAGGGATGGTGTGCCTCATCCTCCTTGGTGTCATGACTCCTAGCATGGCATCATGACAGGCCACAAGCATCAACAAGGTTGTCACTGACAAGGCATTGGGATTGCACACGACTTGGTGCATCCAGGCTTGTAATGGCCTACGAATAAATGTGGAAACAAGCAGCATCAATTGAGAGGAGGCAATCCCAAAACCTAATGCTATAACCATTTAAATTTTACAAACACTAGTATTTGGTGCCAAATACCAAATCAAATTATTGAAGATTGCTAAGGCCTCCCTAAATACCAAACTAATGGGTAGTTATATGACATGGATGGACATGGAATGACAATTCCATTATAACATTTAAACAATAAAATTGTATAGTCCCATTATAACATTTAAACTTTCACCCAAAAAAAAAAAAAATTATAACATTTAAACAATAAAAGTATCTGCCAAAAAAGGGGACTCCGAAAGTAGAACATTATTAACACATAAACTTGAAGCATGCATGTTTAATGTCAGTTGTTCCCCATCTATTCTTGTTTTAGCTCATACTTTCATCAACTCTCTGTTGGAGATAAATGTGCAAACATAAAGAAGAATTCAACCACACAATTATACACGATGTAAGGAATTTACCATGGTTTGTATGAAATAATTATCCAAACCAAACATGATATCACAATAAGGTAGGATTGTCAAAAAAAACCTAGCCTTAACCCACCTTGAGTCTGGACAAGGTTGGGCCGGGCCTGGGGATAAGGAAGGGCCTAGCTGGATTTCACAACTGCTAGGCCCTGGCAGGGCCAACCTGCCCTTGTATTAATGTATTATATAATATATAATGTTATCTCTCTCTCTCTCTCTCTCTCTCTCTCTCTCTCTCTCTCTATATATATATATATATATATATATATATATATATATATTACATTAATATATTATATATATTATACAATACATCAAAAAATGGGTTGGGGCTTTGTTAAGTGGGTTGTGATGCCATGATAGGCTTTGTTAATTTCACTATTCAATGGACCATCGGGGCCAATCAGGGTCGGGTCGTGCTGGGTTGAGAGTATACTTGGCCTTGGCAGGATCAGGCTAGCTGGGGTTGGGTTTAGGTTAAGGCTCCTAGGATTGGACTAGGGTTAAGGTCAATCCCAGCCAACCCGGCCCATTGACACCCCTAAAATAAGGGGATAGAGTACTTATCTGAATCATAAACAAACCGAGTCGATCATGTTGACAATAAACACTAAATACAACATCACGATCCTAGAAAACCAAACCATAGAGAAACTTAAGGAATAGGTGGGACTAAGTTGTGACAAAAATCACATCCTTGAGACTGTATACCCCCTTTATGGTGCAAACCTGGTCCTTACAAATCAGCGTTCAAGATGAAACAATGCCCCAAACATGAAGCTATCTAGTAGTGCACTTCACTTGTTAGACTAATAAGGGCATGGAGAGTTGCAATCAATTGGACATAAAGAAAGAAGAGAGTAAGTCAAAAACAAAAATGAGATTGTATCCTATTGTTAGAGAAATGGGCTAGAGGTCTTCTCTTTATATAGGAGAAGAAGAGGCACCTCTTGGGAATGTCTCCAAAAGATATGCCCACAAACCAAGTTTTTGTCTACAAAACTTGTTTGTTGACCATTTAATTAAACAAGTTTTCCAATAGCTACACACAGTGGTCATTTATGTATCTATTATGAAACGGAAAAAAAAAATCTAATATTTGGAATCATATAGTTTAATTCATATAAAAATTTCAACATGGTTCGAAAAGATTACCTACATCCAATCGAGAGAATCAGAGATTTAGAAGAATCCAAGCAAACAATCACACATAATGGAAAGAATTTATTGTGGTTTGGCAAGATTGCCTACATCGACCTAAGAGAACCATAGATTTTTCATTATTTCCTAAAAAATTCTCTACAACACTCTCCACCTAACAAAGTGCTCCCCTTTGCTTCCGCCTAGTGTTTTCCACACAAAAACAATATATAAAAAAACCCAAAGCCCTAATCTGTACACAATTATATTCTACCCTAGCTAGTACATGTAATTGTCCCAAAACCCATCCCAATTACAAATACAGACTCAATTACAATTATGTGGAATGTTACAAAATACAAGACATACCCAACCCCAACAATCTCCACCTTGTCTTGGATTTTGCAAGCCACCCTGAAGAAGACAAGTATTGATGTCGTTTCTGCAAACTTCGCCACACCCAAACCGGCATGACCCACCCAAGCCCCCACCCTGGGTATCCTTGCCTATCTATTATGCCCAAATCGGCATGGCCCACACTCCACTCGGGGTGTCCTATACAGCTCACTGCCGTTGCACAAAGTGACGTGGCTTCACCTCTCCTATGGATGCGGCCCCTCTCCGTGATATCACTGCCACTCACCAAATCTAAAACGAAAGATACACGCTTCTTTTCAGACTTGTACTTGTTCATCACCTAAATCATGTACAGTCTCTATCCTCCACCTGTACCTCTTACGTGAGTTCCAATTACATGAGCTCCACCTGTTTTAACACTACCTACAAGTCTCTACACTCTACAACTTACCAATCATTTGTCCATGCCTCACAACCATGACCCTCTCTTGAAATCCTGAGAACTCCACCTTCATATGAGCATCTGAAACCTCTCGAATCCAATGTTTTTAGTGAAATCAGATTTTTCTTAAATCCGGCATATGCCTCACCTCAGTCGAAGTTCACACAATCCCATCAAACATATGAATACATACGAACCCAATCCCGACAACCTTACTTTCTGTATTATTTGCCATTTTGAATAGTTATTTTTTATTTTTATGTTGCATTTTAAATGGATAATGGAAACAGGTCTTATCTCTATAATGTCGTTCACCTAGAAGAATATGGTGATGGCTTGGTGAACTTCTTTGGATCAATAGAACCTTCAAAGGTCGTTCAATCCACTGTTCATGTGGGTATGAATGTCGTTGCTGTGACTACATATCAAATACAAGAATCAGGCTAATCCCTTTAATCAAATCTTGAGTCAGATCTCATCAGAAGTGGAGATAGTGTGTTTCAAGGTTCAATGTATAGTGTTGTTCCTTCTTTGACATTAAAGTGTCAAATTAATTCCCATAAATGGAGGATCTTTATCCTCTCAATTTGCCTATCCGTACTTGACATCAAGTACATCTAACAGAGGGAGCAGAAATGACTATCCTATCTCCTGTCCGAACACATTGCCTGAGGTAGAGTTGATGCAGCCACAGAAGAGGTCTTCACCAACCAATTAGAATTGTGCCACAACCATCCTAAGCAGATCCGACGTTCATCTCGGATCCAACAACGCAAAAGAGTGGTTTAATGCACAAGGAGTTCCACACGTCCAACAATACCTCTTCTAGTTTCTATATGATTTATTTTATTTTTTTAAAGTTAGGATTTGTTTCCAGATTGGTTACGTGTCTTACTTAGATAGTTATTTTCTTTAGTTGAGTTAGATAGTTAGTTTCTTTAGTTGAATCCTATTAGGAGTTAGTTCTCTTTTGTTTTTTTTTACTCTATTTAAAGCCACGTTTCTGCTTGTAAGAGGGAATTCAGTTATTAAAATTTAAGTTTCTCCACTTTCTGAGATTCAGTTTAGAACCTTGAAGAGTTCACATGAAGATCTTGAAGAATCTTCATTGCATTCTTGAAGAAGCGCAATTTCTTGAACCGTTGTGACGATCAACGTCGCAACTCCGTTGACGTTGCCGCTGGGTTGCTCCAGTTTGGTATCAGAGCTGTGTTCGATTGCACCGAGACAGCCGTTGCATCCTAGTGACGACTGTTTCATCGTTACTAGTTTTTGTGGGTTGCATTCACGTTGAAGCTATTAGCTGCATCTGCTTCATCATCTCTGCACCAATTCCAGTTTCCAACTACATCAAGGTTTGACCTTGCTGTCATGGTTTCCAAGCACAGAGGAGGCCGCTCAGCCCAGGTAGAGCAAGTTTATGAGAGAGATGACACTGCCAGAGAAGAGACGTTGCAACTTCGGCAGTAGGTTGCCGAACTAACTCGCGAGCTTGACCGCCTACGATCTGCAGCTCATAATACCACCAACACAGAGGAAGATAACGACAACCATTCTTCATCCTCGGAAGATCTTCAACATGCTCGTGTGAGAAGACCATGCCCACAACGACCACAACCAGCACCTGTCGAACGTGAACAAGACTGGAATCGCAAGTTCAAAGGAGACATTCCAGATTTCACGGGTAATGAAACGTCGGATGAGGCTGTGGATTGGTTAACCCTTGTCAATGAAGTATTTGAGCATTGGGAAGTACCAAAGACCAAGCACGTCGGCCTAATCACTATGCGACTGCGAGGTAAAGCCATCGCATGGTGGAGACGAGAGAAACAGACATGCCATAATGATGGTAAAACTCCCATTACACAGTGGCAACGAATGGAGGAAAAAATTGAGAAAGCACTTTCTTCCTGCAAGTTACAAACGGGAGTTATACCAACGGTACCAACACTTGAGACAAGGCACCCGTACGGTGGATCAATACACCAGCGAATTCAATGAATTGCTAATTCGCAACAATATTGGGAATTCAGAAGAGATGTTAGTAAGTAAATATTTGGGCGGATTGCAGTCCTATATTCAAGAGGTGCTTGAAGTTCTTGATATTTAGGACTTGGGAGATGCTCACCAACGTGCACTTAAGGTTGAGCGATCACGGCAGTGAAAGCAGCAACCTTTTTCCACGCCTAACCGATTCTCAACCGTGAGAGATACAACAGCCTATAACCCATCTTCTAAATCTACTTCCACCGTCCAATCCACATTAAACCCTACAATCCCTTCCACTACATATGGACCCATTTCTAATCAACCCAGTCGTACCACTCATCCACCTCCATTAACTCAATCTTCATCATCCAATATTAAATGTTACGCATGTGGTGAGATGGGTCACCGTGCTAATAATTGTCGGACTGTCAAGAACCGACTGGCTGGAAAAGGTCTACTATTAGAGAATGATCCTAACAATCCAGAGGAAGAGAACCTTGGCCTTAATCATGATCATGAATATCCACATTATGACAGTTCAGGTGACCATGAAGCAGGAGAGGTCTTACATGCTGATTCTGGTGAAATGCTTATGATGAGAAAAAATTTTCTCACACCTCGACAGGAACCCGGCGATCGTTGGCTCCGTAATAATATATTCCACTCGGCTTGCACTGTTTCAAGCAAAGTGTGCCAACTTATCATTGATTCTGGATGCTGTGAAAATGTCATCTCAGAAGAGGCAGTTCGAAAATTACAATTGGAATTGAAGGAGCATCCTACCCCCTACAAGATGACATGGCTAAAGAAGGGTATTAAGGTAACTGTATCGAAACGTTGCCTAGTCTCATTGTCTGTTGCTACTACATATTATGATAAAATATGGTGTGATGTGTTACCTATGGATGCTAGTCATATCATTCTTGGCCGCCCTTGGCAATTTGATAGGAAAACTGTTCATGATCGATGGGTACAAAAATACCTACTCTTTTGTTTATGATGGGAAGAAAATTGTGTTAGCCCTGTCTAAGGAGCCTATTAAACCCCCCATGGCTGAAAATTCCTCTTCTAATTTGCTCACCTTGAGGGACTTAAGAAGTGCTATGAATACTGTGGATGTGGTATATGTCTTGTTGAATAAATCTACAAATGATAGTGTTTCACATACTGTTCCTGAGAAAGTGAGGCCCCTCTTGACTGAGTTCCATGATGTATTTCCCTCTGATCTTCCTAATGGTCCTCCTCCTATGAGAGACATACAACACCAAATTGATTTGGTGCCCGGGGCTTCACTACCAAATTTGGCTCACTACCGAATGAGCCCAGTTGAGCGTGCAGAATTGCGGAGACAGGTTACAGAATTGATGAGTAAAGGCTTCATTCGGGAAAGCCTTAGTCCTTGCGCTGTACCGACCCTTTTGGTACCTAAGAAAAATGGCACATGGAGGATGTGTGTGGCTAGTAGGGCGATAAATAAAATTACTATCAAATATCGCTTTCCCATCCCTCGCCTTGATGACCTCTTGGACCAGTTATCTGGCGCCACCATTTTCTCGAAGCTAGATCTAAAAAGTGGCTATCATCAGATCCGAATTAAGCCCGGCGATGAATGGAAGACCGCATTCAAGACACGTGATGGGTTATTTGAGTGGCTCGTTATGCCATTCGGTTTATCTAATGGTCCTTCTACTGCATGCGATTCATGACACAGGTTCTGAAGCCATTTTTGGGACGTTTTGTTGTAGTTTATTTTGATGATATCTTAATTTTCAGCAAAACTAGTGATGAGCACTTGCAGCATCTCCGATCTGTTTTATCTGTGTTGAGACAGGAACAATTATTTGCAGCTCCTGACAAGTGCTATTTTATGGAGTCTCGAATCCTATTCTTGGGATTCAATGTTTCCGGAGATGGTACATCTGTTGATGATGATAAAATTAAGGTGATTCAAGAGTGGCCAACTCCCACTAATGTGCATGAAGTTCGTAGCTTTCATGGGCTTGCTTCCTTTTATCGACGATTTATTGCACATTTTAGCACCATTGCAGCCCCACTCACCACTTGCATGAAGAAAGGAGTGTTCGAGTGGACCAGTGCAATTGAAAGAAGTTTTGAGCAATTGAAGGAGAAATTGAGCATCGCTCCAGTTCTTGCCTTACCCAACTTTGACCTTATTTTTGAAGTTCATTGTGATGCATCAGGTACAGGTATTGGCGCCGTTCTAAGTCAAGGTGGTCACCCCATTGCTTATTTCAATGAGAAGCTTAGTGGTGCAAAGCTTCGTTATAGCACCTATGACTTAGAATTCTATGCTCTTTTTCGCACTCTTGAACATTGGAGGCCATATTTAATTCACAGGGAATTTATTTTGTATACTGACCATGAAGCTTTAAAGTATATTTCCAGTCAACAAACCCTTAATTCCCGCCGTGCGAAGTGGGCTGAATTTCTTCAAGAGTTCAATTTCATCATCAAGCACAAAGCTGGTATTCACAATCAGGTAGCAGATGCTCTTAGCAGAAAACAAAGTTTGCTTTCTACTATGCGTACCACAGTACTTGGTTTTGAGTCCTTTCGAGAACTTTATGCAGAAGATCCTTATTTTTCACATATTTTGGAAGAGGTGCGTGCCAAGACCACTGTTGAGTTTACTCTTTGTGATGGATTTCTCTTTAAGGGGAATCGACTGTGTATACCAGATTGTTCCCTTCGTTTGAAGATTATTGCAGAAGTTCATAATGAGGGACACTTTGGTCGTGATAAGACCCTTCAGTTGGTAATGAGTCGTTATTTTTTGCCCAATTTGAAACGGGATGTGCACCATTTTGTGATGCGTTGTAGAGTGTGTCAAACATCCAAAGGACAGGCTACCAATGCTGGTTTATATTTGCCCTTGACTATTCCCAAAGCTCCTTGGGAAGATATTTCTATGGATTTTGTTCTCGGGTTGCCACGAACCCAACGGGGTATGGACTCCGTCTTTGTTGTCGTTGACCGATTTTCCAAGATGGCCCATTTTATTCCTTGCAGAAAAACCATGATGCGTCTCGTATCGCCGATCTGTTCTTTAAAGAAGTTTTCAAATTACATGGTGTTCCCAAGACCATCACCTCTGATAGAGATGAGAAGTTTCTCGGACATTTTTGGCGACAACTGTGGAAGAGTCTAGGTACATCACTTTAGTTCAAAAGTGTTTCATCCCTAGACTGATGGGCAAACTGAGGTTGTCAATCGTTCCTTGGGTAACTTGTTGCGGAGTTTGATAGATGATAACCCCCGTTCTTGGGAGAATCGTTTATCTTTGGGCGAGTTTGCCTTCAATTGTTCAGTGAATCGCTCCACTGGTCTTAGCCCGTTCATGATTGTGTATGGTAGGCAACCAACAACGGCACTCGACCTTGCACCGATTCCTTTTCCTAGACAACCTCTTGTCCAAGTAGAGGAGATTGCATCTCAATTGCGGCTATTCATGACGAAGTACAGCAAAAGTTGGTGACTAGTGCTGCGACGTATAAGAAGGCTGTCGATCAGCGGCAGCGAGAAGTGCTCTTCGAACCCGACGATTATGTTTGGGCATTCTTACCCCCTGAACGTCAACCCACTGGCAGCTATAGCAAGCTTAATGACCGGAAGATAGGGCCATTGGAAGTTCTTGCGCACATCAATTCAAATGCATACCGTTTAAAGCTGCCCTCTCATATTTGAACGCATAATGTCTTTAATGTTTGGCATTTGACACCTTATCTTGGCGATTCATTGGATGATGGTGACACGAATTCGAGGTCGAATTCTCTTCAACCTGGAGGGAATGACGCAGCCACAGAAGAGGTCTTCACCAACCAATTAGAATTGCACCACAACCATCCTAAGCAGATCCGGCGTTCATCACGGATCCAACAACGCAAAAGAGTGGTTTAATGCACAAGGACTTCTACACGTCCAACAATATCTCTTCTGGTTTCTATATGATTTATTTTATTTTTTTAAAGTTAGGATTTGTTTCCAGATTGGTTACGTGTCTTACTTAGATAGTTATTTTCTTTAGTTGAGTTAGATAGTTATTTTCTTTAGTTGAATCCTATTAGGAGTTGGTTCTCTTTTGTTTTTTTTTAACTCTATTTAAAGCCACGTTTCTGCTTGTAAGAGGGAATTCAGTTATTAAAAATTAAGTTTCTCCACTTTCTGAGATTCAGTTTAGAACCTTGAAGAGTTCACATGAAGATCTTGAAGAATCTTTGTTGCGTTCTTGAAGAAGCGCAATTTCTTGAACCGTTGTGACGATCAACGTCGCAACTCCATTGACGTTGCCGCTGGGTTGCTCCAAGAGTCCACATGGGGTCCACCTCCCTCTATTAGATGTACTTGACGTCAAGTACGGGCAGGCAAATTAAGAGGATAAAAATTAATAATTGGAACCTTTACATAGGTTTTTTTTTCGATAAACCTTCACAAAGGTTTCAACTGTTTTGTTGTCTGTTTCATTACTTGGACTTTTATTTCTTGGGGTGATGTTCTCTGTGCCGCAGTGCAGCCTACACCCAGGCACATGGGGGTGGATGCAATGACCACTCTGCCCCCCTGCACAGGCTGCCCATATGTCTGGACGTAGGCTGCACTGCGGCACAGAGAACATTCTTCCTTATTTCTATTATTAATATTAAAAACAAAATTATTGATTACCCATAAAGAATGAAAAAAATATATATAATTTTACCCTTTGGCAACGTCATCCGATCCGAAGGTGAGGTTTGATGCATATGCAAGAGAGGTGGGGCCTAGCTGTCTGTGTTTTTAGGGTACCGTCTAGGCTGTCATGCGGCAGATCATATGGTGTCTAGGCCGTCATGTGATGGAAAATTATCCTCTTGAATTCCTTAAAACTCGACAATGCTAGGTGGAGATGACACGTGGCAGCTCGGACATCCAACGGTCCGAGCTTATTGACTATGTTGAACTCGGACTGTTGAATGTCCGAGTTACCACATGTCAGCATTCCCACCTAGCACTGCCGAGCTTAGGAATTGGAGAAGATAATAATCCGTCATGTGGTCGATGATATATATGAGGAGTGGGGACAGCAGGTAATACATATTATAAAATATGGAAAAGGGCCGGGCTGAATGAGATAGCAGGTAATGGAAACTAGGGCTGCAAGTTTGGCCCTGTCGGCCCTGGTCCGCCCTGAGCCCGAATAGGGCTTGGGCTAAGATTTCTGGCCCTGAAGGCGGGTTAGGGCCAGAAATTCCTAGCCCTGAGCCAGGGTCGGGTCAGGGTTGAGACCTCGGGCTTAGCCCGACCTTGATTTTGACCTTGAATTTTGACCCTGAATCTTGGCCATGTAGAAAATTCTTTATCTATTAAAAAATATAAGTTCTTATACATCAACAAGTCTCTAGCGTACTTGATAGTTTGTGGTGCACCAAACCCACTTGCTATCAAGAGGTCTTGGGTTTAAGCCTCTTCTTTCACATCTTTTTAACACTTATTATTTTAATTTGCTTATTGCAGGACCACGATCAGGGCCAATAGGTCAAGCCCGACCCAATCAGGGCGGGCTTGGGCTGGGCTTGGCCCGTCAAGGTTAGGGTTAGGGTCATGGTATTTAGGCCCTGAGTTAGGGTCAGGGTCAGGGCGGGCCTGGGCCCAGCTAAGGGGACTCCTGGTTGGGTTAGGGTTTTAAAAAGCCCGAGCCTATTGCAGCCCTAATGGAAACCATATAACATTGAGAAGTCAAAAGCTTTTGGTAGCAGGAAGGTACAGTACCTACAGAAAAGAAAAAGCCTGTAATTTAAAATATCCTTATATGTATGAACCTTGTAAAAATTTACCATCTAATTAATATATTTTCTTTCTTTTTTCATTAAAAAAAAAAAACAGAAAAGAAAAATGCGGTTTCCTATAGAAAGATCAATGGATCATGGATGGGGAAGAAAAATCTAATTTGAATCATCTACTGCCTAGCTGTCCGGCAGGACCGTGCTGCCCAGACACGATGAGGCGTGCAATGACCGCATCACCCCTGCCTGAGCGCCTTGCCCGACCGAGTGGGGGTAAGGCAGTCATTGTGTGTCTCATCGTGTCTAGGCAGCACGGTCCTGCTAAGCAGCTCGACAGTAGAGGATCTTGATCCAGAAAAATCAACCAGTGATGTAATTCGAAAAGGAAGTTGGGTGGTATCAGAGCTACCCTTCAAAATGCACCACTTAAACGCATCATTTAAATCTAAACCTTTGAATTTTTTAAATTGAATTTTAACCATTAAAAATATAAGTTATTTATTTTAATTATTTTTGTTATTACCTCCCACAGCCGATTAGATTATTTTGAGGGTGAAATTGAAAAATGAAAACCAGAAGGTAGTGTAGAGCAGGATTTCTCATCGGTGTCGGTGGAGATCGAGAGCTCTCAAGAGCATCGATGTTGTTCGCACCTCCATTTTCTTCGCCGCTGGTTTCAGATGGGGAAGGTCTAGGAAATTATAGAGATGACGGAGGTGGGAGGAGGGAAGGGGGCGGTGTTGCAGACTTACAGGTGGAGGTGGGGGAGATATGAGGAGGAAAACGAGATGCGATGGGGCAGGGTTGTGGTTTCCCTTCGTCAGTGGGTTGGGGGAGTTGTAGAGGGTGGCCGGTGGTATTCTGTGAAGAAGAAGCATGGGGTGGGGTTGGGAGGACGAACAGGGGATGTAGAGTTGTCATTTCAATCTACGATTCTCGAGCCCCATTTTTCAATTCTTTTTATTCGCCCTCCTTCTTTATTCTTTGCCGAGGGTTTCAAGGGGGTGGGTGGAGTTGGGAAGACGGATAGGGGATGGAGAAAGAAAGAGAAGTGAAAGCATTGTTTGGGGTGAGGATTGTGTGAGAATTACTATAGCAACAGAGGGGAAGAAGGCACGGGGTAAAAGGGCATTGGGGGAGGGGGGGGACCTATGAGGCTTTACCTTTCCTTTTGTTGCGTTGGCTACTACAGTCTTAAATCTGAAAACATTTTCATGCTTCAGCAGAACTCGGTGAAACAACCTCAGTAGTCCACTTGTGCGATATTGTTGAATACAATAACTAGGGCAGAAGTGAGGAAGTTTTCTCTACATGATTGATTTGATGCTCCAAATTCTAATTTTTGGTGTGAATGGTAGACACCGACAGAAGAGCAGTGGCAGAGATGTACAAATGAAACAACCGTACAAGAGAGAATATTAACCGGTTAAGGGTAAAATGATTGACGGGTTAAGATTTGATATAATAAATCAATGGTTAGATTTGGGAGGTGCATATAGGGAGGGACCCTGATCTTCTACGGCACCACGGGCAGAGCAGCCTGAAAAGCGCACATATAGGTCGTTCTGCAATAATTGCCTTGCCCTTGTCCGAGCACCTTGCCTAAGCAGGGATAAGACGGTTATTGCAGGACACCCTATTTGTGCACCGCTCAGACCGCTCTGGGCAGAGCACTGTAGACTATCTGAATATGTATAGGGAGTGAGTTTAAGGGTAGCGCTGCCACTGCAACCTTTTACCCCATACTTATATATATATATATATATATATATATATATATATATATATATATCCGACACTCTGAACCGAAAGAGAAGAATCAAAAGCAGTTTACTGAATGGGACATGTATCCTTTATCAAAAAAATAGATGGGACATATATCCCCTGTTCGGCTGTTCCCCACTCGACAAAGCAGTCAGCAGTAAGCAACCTAGCATTCAGCATTCAACATTTAAAGGGGTAAAATTTTTTTTACTACAAATGCATGCATACATGCAGATTAAAGAATGATTTTACATGTGAATCCATTCTGAAAGTTAAACATTTCACAGCGTGACAAGAAACCAACCACTTCTACCCAAAAATAAACAGACAAGAAACCAACCACCACTATCTTCATCCTTCTTTCTTCAGTGACCACCACCTTATAATTCCAAAGAGACTAAATGATTTAAAAGAGAGGATAAACAAATGGGGTGGAAGAACCGAATCCCTTTCTATATTGCACGGACCAAATGATTTAAGAAACAACTGGCCGGGACACAGCGGAGGGGAGAGGAGAGAGAGAGAGAGAGAGAGAGATAATGTAATATAGAAAAGTACAGGGAAAATACCTCTTGAGGCCCCGGTATTCCCCTTCCCTCCGACGCTTGGTGGGAGGGAGGGAGGGGGTTAATTGCTGGTGATCCGATGAAATTAAGTCAGCTGCGGTCTTGCAGGTGGAGTCGCTGGGCCAACAACCTTCTTCAGGGTCGGGAACTGTGAACAGATCTTCATTACTTTCCTCTGAAACGTCATCAACAGATCCGGAATTCCCAGATCGATCATCTAAATCAAAAACCGCAAAAAAAGACGGACAAACATTCTCGAAATATACTAAAAAAAGAAAATTGGTTGAACTCTTCTAGACAGACGAATCCAAATGCTAAAAGTGTCAATATTCATAAAATCGATCAAATTCATTGTTCTAGGGCTAGTACAAGCTTCTTATTTAAAAAGAAAGCAACTTTAATCTCAAGCCTCACCCATACAGATTTATCTATGGCTGAGATTGAATATAAAGCAAGGGGCATCATAGTGGAAAGGAAATCATGTTCTCGTTTGGATTTCATATGTGCGTCATGTCATCTGGTGTACGAAAATGGGTAATCAGGTTATTACCTGAACGGAGATGGGAATGCAGCAGAAGAGGATCTCGTACAGGTTTGGTTACTAGTTTCACGAACTCAAATAATCTGCTTCACGATCTTTGAATATCTTGTTAGGTTTCTTTACGGAGAACTCCACACCACAAATCCCTAGGGAGAGATTGACTTCCAAAGAGAACACACAACACTAAAAAAGAGGGAGAATTTGGTTATCAACACAATCTAAAATAGAAGAACGTGGACAAAAAGTTAGATAAGGCGTTCTTGCTTGGCAAGTGGCAACTACAAGAGGATCTCTACTCCACCAATTAACGATTCCAAAACCTGATCGAGACTATGTAACCTATGTGCTGATGAGTTTAATGTATTGGTTATCTTAATACATTATCAACTCATCAAGCTACCCTCTCACATTATATAAGGACATCCAATGTTGTTTTCAACGTTCGATGTGAAAAAGTTCTGTTGTGACATTTCAAATTACCATCCCAATTTTGTTTGTTTAACTTTGGGTGATGAACTTACAAAAATTTGGGGAACAACATTAAATGTTTTGTTTATTGACATGACATTTAAAAATCTCACCCCTACACTATTCAAAATCCCACAAAAAACAAAAGCCTTTGATTACTGTTCATGGAAAAAATAAATATCCCACTCTTATTCCCAACTTGTTACACTGTGAGACCTAGTTTTACAACATTTCCACCCTATTTTCCCCGTCAAACAAGCGGGCCTTATTGAAATATCATTTAGCCCTAAAAGAATCTGCAATTGCAATTGAGAATATACAATCTAATAAAAAAAATTTGAAATGATCGAAAAGACAAATTGACAAAGTAACAAAATCAAAAATAAAAAAATAAAAAAAATAGAAGAAAATAGCTGAGGCTTCCAACGAAGCTAGTTTGGAGACCGCACCAATGAGAGGGGCAAGAAATGGATTCGTTCAATGAAAAAACTCATATTTTGTCTAATAAGAGAGAAGAATGTCAATGGACTTTATGTTGGGTTTTTGAACTTTATTAACACATGCTAGTCTAATTGGGCCCATGTATAACTGACTTAATACATTGTGGGAGTGTGATTAGGGTCAGGGAGAATATTATATATTCAACCCAAGGTCGCCACAACCGTCACTTGATATATTCTATTATTTTTTCTACTCACGGGAGAACTAAATGAAAGGCTATGGAAGGCTATTGGGAAGGAGAAAAGCTAGGTAATCGACTTCGATCATCAATCAAAAGTTATGTTTTGTTCTCTCTTAATCATTGATGCATTCCAAATCTGTATGGGCATATTCATGAGTGATTGGGATTCACAAATCCCTACACTTCATAGATTATTGATAATTCATTCTGTGAGAGGGCGTGGGGTGAAATCCCCACTCTGGCATGGTTTTTAGTATCGGTATCAGATCAGCTCATATGACATTGTTTGAGTTATTGGTCTCAAATCAGCTGTATCGTTCAATCCATATCGATACCGGATCAGTGAATTATATGGAAATGGTACAAACAAAGGTTATACTTATCAAAATACACTCAATATTGGCATATTTGAGCATAAAACCATCTTACATGACCAATATGATACCATTGCCAATAGGATCGGACCTGATACCCATACCGATCCATCCAATGCTCGATACCCCAAACCATGACTCTGCTAATGGTTCTAGTGAACGGTACGGATCAGATTTCGACACAGATCAGATATCGACATGGATCAGCATTGATCCATTGATAGTTTTGTTCCTGGCTTTCCTTAAAAATAGGATTTTTTTTGATAAATTTACCCTTAATTTGTATTGTACGGCAAATACGTAAGTGACTGTATCAAAGTCTACCAATATCAATACGAATCATCCAATATGGCCAATTCGTGTCCGATACCTAAAACCATGACTGGAATCTTTTTCCAAATGAAAAAATGAGAAATATTGTTAAGGAGTTCCTGTAACTTCCTATGAAATCGTAGTATCTTGTAATGGGAAAATGTTTTGCTGCTTCACTTGTAGTGGGAATGTTCTTGCTACAAGACTTGCAACTAAGAAAATGGAATAATTCACTTTCCCTTTAGGTTCATATATATCTTCCTTGGTTTTAGTATTTTCTAAAGTATTCTTTAGATCTCATTTCTTTAGTCGTCAGCCTAAGTTTAGCAAGAACATATATGTTACAAGTGTAGGAGCAAAATTTGGTCCCTTGTAATGGCATATTGCAATATCTTGTAACCATAGAGTGGAGGTGAGTGAGACGAGGATCCGACTCCTCTCCAATGAGCCCGCCGCCAAATGAATACCCAATGGGCATTTGCCTAGATGTGTGCCAGCAAGCCCAGCCGATGGATGTATCATTGGGCACTGGTTGGGCAGATTCCTCATTGGAGAGGAGCCCGACGCGAGAGACGAAAGGGACGTCAAGGGACGTCAAGGGTCTTCAAGCTTTTCTTCATCCCCGGAACTAGAAAACCAATTATATAAACGCCACGTGTCCCACGACAATACTGCATACACAATAGCATTCCCTGGGGTTTTAGATAATCCAGTGTTTCTAGTCTCAATCTAAAGGCTTATAACTAACCACCTAATAATACTACAATAGCAAAGATAATTTGCACGAGAATTCCATTAAATAGGGGACTTGGGGGAGTGGTGGGGACTGAGGATTGGCACTGACCTGAATGAATGGATTTCCTTCCACCCATACCAGCAAAGATACATGTTATGTGACTACCTTTAATTTGTTTTCTGACTTTTCTCAGGTCTCTCTTTCCCATTTGCTTGCGCTCCGTCTGCTGCAACTCCTTTTGGGTTGTCGTGATTCTCGTGACCCATTTCCTTAGCTGCTACTCCTTCTCCTTGCTTTTTCTCTTTCGAGCTCAACTCTCTCTCTCTCTCATGGCTAGCGATGGTGTTGTCCCGGATCACAGTTCTGATGGGGTAAGTAACTTTCGTTTCCCTACTTATGAGTTTATTAGAAGCAATACAATCGGGTATTAGATCTCGTCCAAGAGATATCATACGAGATTAGGATTGATAAGAGAAGGAAAACGTTCAAAATTCATGCGTGTTTCACTGTCACTGTTTATGATTCTACCCGTTTGCGTTTTGGTCTAGTTTTCATGAACCGCTTTTGGGATGAAGTCCTTTGTAACCTTTTTTTCCCCCTTCTATCTATGCTTTTCATTGTCACGAACAAGGAACTTTAGCTCTGTACCCACTGCAAATTTGGAATTTGTTTTCCGGGAGGGAGAGGGGAGAGGGGGAAGGCACCTAACTTAGTTATCTGAGAATAATTCACCAGTTTTAACCTAGCAGAGTTTTATCTCTAAACGAAGCATTTTAGGAAAAAGGTCTAAAGTCGTAAGAGATTCGGTATTGAAATTATATCGTCAAGAAGAGCATGTATGAGTATCTACTCATTACAATGATGAGAAGTGTTAATTGATTAATACAATATGGTTTGATAAATTCTTTTTTTTTTTTTTTGTCCTTACGAATTTTTTTACCTTGAATGGACTCTGTTTTGGATTGATGTACCTGATTAAACTTTCTATTTCAGTATTTCTCGGAAGAATGCGTGAAATAACCTTGTAGTAATTGCCGACGAATTCATAATTTCTTGGAATGAAAGACTCATGATCATGGATGTCCTTGTCGTCAAACCCACTGGTGTCTTTCCAGTCAGTTGTTTCTCAAGAAATAGGCTTTTCTTGTGGCTAAACAAATTCTTTTGTCTTTCATAAAAGGAAAAAAAGAAGAGAAACCTTTTCAGCCCATTACCTATTTTGATAACTGATTATGGATCCAAGCACAGCCAGCAGAGCAGCGCCTATTTTTTTCTTTATTTAAAGAATTTTCACCAGAAAAATCTGGAGCTCGGAGAGAGAACATGGAAAATAAGGTTTATGTTGTTTTCTTTTTTATACCTCTGACCATCTTACAATTCTATAGAATCTTTGTAACACTAAAGATTTTTGTTTATATTGGTGTCTGGGATCACCTGGTTTCTGTATTCAGTTTAGTGTTTCATGAGTGAGCTTGATGAAGCTAAGATGATCAAAATTTTCATTTTCTTTTCATATTTAGATCCCTTCCCCCCCCCCCCCCCCATTTTTTCTCCCAACCCACACATCATGAAGTTGCTTGCATTCACAAGTACTGGAAACAAACATGGAGTTCATGAGCTCCAAACGCTAAACAAATGCAAAAATTGGAAAAGCTTGCAAGATTATTTGGAAAACCCATTGAAAATTTAGTTACTGCTCCTCTCATCAGGTTTTCTTCTCCATCAGCTAGCCTAGTAGAAGTCTCCATCAAACATTTTTTCTATGTTTTTGAATTATGAAATGTAGGGAAATACATGAGGGCCCAATATTACTCATATAGGTTTCTCTATTATTTTAATCCTGAGCCATGGGCATGCTCTTTAAATTTTCGTTGAGAAATAGATAGAAGGTACAACCTGCCAGTTATGTCTCTCTCTCTCTCTCAAAATAGATATTCTGTTGCTGATGAACAGGAATTAAATTTTGTTTTCTTGCTTTGATCTGTGCTTGATACACACATCTTTCAAATTAGTTCTTACCCTTCCTTTCAAATCATTTTTCCGCTCCTTTTAATGTGTATGATTATTTCTTATTCTTGACTGCTGCTAATGGGTTCAAACTACTGCAGCAAGTTGAGAAGAAGGGAAATGAAGAACCAAAGACCATTGAACAAGGGGGTATTCCTCCATCGAAGGAAAATAATGTGATTGAAGGAGAAGAAAAGGCCAAAGATGATGAATCTGTTATTGTCAAGGCACCTACTATATCAAAAGAAGTGGCAAATACGCAGATTGTGCCTCCTGCAATTGCAGAGGGTGAAAAAGTTGAAGAGTTCGATGAAATCACTGATTCGGATGTTCCAGTGACAGATGGTTCACAAGTGAGAGCAAGTCCTGATTCAAAACTAGATATATCCTCTGTTCCTAATTCTGTTGTTGTGGCTGTTGAAAAAGAACCAGAGGAATCATCAATTGAAGGCTCAGACAATCCAGTAGAACTCTTGGAATCTCCTATAAAAGATTCAGAACCTGAAGTGGGAAAAAATCCAGAAGAAGCTTCTGTTGAGGAGCCTAAAATGGTTGAAAAACCAGAACCAGTTGCAGAAGTTAAAGGGAAACCACAAGAACTGTCTGAAGAAGTTGAGGAAATATATCAGACACTTGCGCCTAACGAGAGTGTGGATAAAAATATCACCAGTGATGCAGGGACTAACAATGACGAGTCCTTGAAGGGAGAAGTTTCCATTGTGGGACCTAAAATGGAAGAAAAACCAGAATCAGTTGTTGATGTGGGAGGAAAACCCCAAGAGGTTGATATATACTCTGTTCCTGATTCTGTTATTGAGGCTGTTGGAAAAGAACCAGAGGAATCAATTGAAGCCTTAGACAAACCAGTGGAACTCTTGGAATCTCATACAAGAGATTCAGAACCTGAAGTGGAAAAAAAGCCAGAAGAAGGGAGCGTGGATAAAGATATTATCGCTGATTTGGGGACCAAAGCGGACGAGTCCTTGAAGGGAGAAGTTCTTATTGTGGGACCTAAAATGGCAGAAAAGCTAGAATCAGTTGTTGAGGTGGGAGGAAAACCCCAAGAGGCTGAAGAAGTTGAGGAGAAATCTGAGATGCTTAAGCCTAAGGAAAGCATCGATGATGATATTGGAAAAGATGGAGTGGCCCAGACAGAGGAGTCCTTTAAGGAAGAAGCTTCTGTAGTGGAACCTAAAACACTAGAAAAATCTGAGTCAGTTGTTGAGATGGGAGGAAAACCACAAGAACAGGATGAAGGAGTTGAGAAGAAATATGAGATGCTTGATTCCAAGGAGAGCTTGGACAGTGACATCACAAAAGATGATTTGATTGATATAGTCGAGGAGGATACCAAGTCCTTGAAGGAAGAAAAGGTCACTAAAGATGAGGGCCCTGTTACTTTGGAATCAGATACAGTTGTTTCTGCTAGTCAGGGAGCAGGATTTGGTCTGAAAGAAGATGGAATGAAATCTGTTACTCCTAATGTAGAAAAGGTCAGTGTGGATGATACTAAGAAAGAATTTGGGGTTGATGAGGAGAAGGCAGCTGTGCAAGTGGGGGATATCGAAACAAAGGAAGAAGGGAAAGTTGTAAACATGGAAGAGGGAAAACACAATGATGTGAAAATAGAGGAGCTGACTCAACTGGAGCAAACAGAAACCATAGAAGAAAAGGAAGCAAAGGATATGAAAATTGATGAGAATGAAGAAAATAATGTCAAGAAAGAGGAGTTGATGCTACCTGAGCCAACAGAAACCAAGAATGTGGTTGGCTCCTATACAGAAACTGAAGTTACTGAAAAATTTTCCGAGGAACAGAGTGCTTCTAAAGATGCTGAAATGGGCACTGAAGAGAAGAAAGAGCATGATGCCAAAGTTGGTACGCCAGATTTGAAGGGTAAAGTGGATGTGGTTGAAATTAGCAATGTTGTTAATGAACCCACTGCGGAATCAAAGGAGTCAGAGTTAGAAGGGAAGGTGGAGGAAGCTATACAGACATGTGTAGATAATCTGGATAAAGGAGTAGTGGTTGAGGAGACTGCAAAATCAGGTGCTCCAGATGTGGCATTATCCAAAATTGAGGATAACTCAAAAACAGACCAGGACCCTCCTGAACGAGAAGCTCCGGCCAAGCCCTCTCAAAAACACTCTAATAACATTATATCAAAGGTGAAGCAGTCGATTGCAAAGGTCAAGAAAGCAATCATTGGGAAATCTCCAAGTTCGAAAACCCTCTCTTCTGAAGCCAAGGGTGATATACAAATTAAATGATGGGGGCAAAGATAGAGGGAAGTTTCTAGTTGGGTTGTCAAAGGTGTTTTGTGCTGGTTATTGTTTTGTCATAGATGCTGTAAATGTCAGGTTTCTGTGTGATGGCAAGTGAGTGTACATAGAAGGTATGGGCCATGCACGAGCTCTCTGTCTCTGACGATTTTGATGGTTTTCTTCTCCTAGCTTTTTCTAGTTGCAAGTGATTGCTTGTATTTGTTGGTGTTTTGTTTTGGTGAGTACTTATTTATGCCCTTTATGATACATCGTATATTTCTATATATGTTTCTCAATAGATCTATTGATGTATGTATTTTGTATTGTATATTGTGATTAGTGAATTCATATTATTCTTTTACCTACTATGTAAATTTTTCATTTGTGGGTATGGTCTCCCAACTATTGAAGCTTCTTTTTGTGCTCAAATACATTCCAGATATATGATCATAAGATAGTATTCACTCTTCCAGAATAAACCAAGAGTTCGGAATGACCTTCATAAGATAAGGCCGTTCGAACTATGTGGTCATAAGCATGAGACAGGTGGTGCTTAAGAATTTTTGTTTTTTTTTTTTCGGGTAAACATGGTGCCTAAGAATTAAGATCCATTAATACAACCTTTTTCCCAAATCCATCTCTCCGCCTATCAACCCCCCCCCCCCGGCCCCCCCAAAAAAAGTGTGTAGTAGTTGGTCATGTACAACAAGGATGTTATCGAGATCTGGCGCTTGGAGATTTTTTTGTTTTTGGTAACTGGCGCTTGGAGATTCAAGTCCTACCACATGCATATCATTTCTTATCGCTTCTCCAATAGTCAATTTAGAATTGCCCCTACCTCTTTTAGCTCCATCACTGAATCTGGTCATTCTTCCTTACCAGTGCATCCATAAGTCTCCGTTGTACATGACCATATCACCTCAAGCGGCTCTCACGGAGCTTCTCTTGGATTGCTGCAACTCCCAGTTTAGTTCTAATACAATCATTCCTTATCGTATCTCTCCTGGTCTTGCCACACATCCTTCTCAATATCATGATCTCTGCTACACTCATCTTATCTATATTACTCTTCTTAACTGCCCAACATTCCAGCCCATAGGTCATGGCCGGTCTTATTACTGTCCTATAAAATTTCCCCTTAAGCTTACAAAGCATGCGTTTTGTCACATAACACTCTCGTAGCACCTCTCTACTTCAGCCATCCTACGCTCCCGGACAGAGAATGCGTTCCCATAAACTAATGATTCTGACATGGTGCATGTGATTTACAGATGAGCACAATATAGGTATTGTGTTCGTTCCTTGTGAAGGAGATGTAGGAATTAAATATTATACAACATAATTTAGGAATGGGAGAGGGTTCTCTGAGCAAGGAGTGAACTTGATCTGAAATGGTGTCATGGAGAGCAGTGGGGTCATTTCATGCTAGGAGGAGACATATCAGAGATTGAAAGAAAGGATGCTAGTGTACCTTTCTCTCATAGCTCAAAGAACCTTTTCCCTATATATAGGGCAAGGGATCGATGATTGGTCGTGTGGCCCACGCATTAGCATGGACGAATCAGGGACTCAATAGAATTTGATCTATCCTTTTTTCTTCTCTTGTTCCTTTTTAGTTCCCTTCGTTATATGGTTTTTTTTTTTATTGACACCTTCGTTTTAGTATAACATTTTTTTCTTTCAAATGAGGGGAATATATTATCATTTCACAAGTAGTATCCTCGAAATATGTACAAGACAATGATAGCTTAGATAATCACAAAATGATAAGTCATTTTCAAAATTATTTAAAAGACCATTTTATACCCTGAACTTAAAGAACTTTTGATAATAAGACAAATGACAATTAAATGGAAGTGCCAAGTTCTAAATAATAAATACACCCATAGAGCTATCCTTTAGGCACTCCCTATATATATTTAAAGGGACAAATAACATTCATGGTTGCGTGGAGCCTGCACCCAGACAGAGGAAAAATAACATTGCATAGGTGGGGAAGGTTAGAAGATGTTGATTATCTCTCGCTTAATGGTTCCATTAACTTGAACAACTCAAGTGTATAGAAGCACTAAAAAGGGCATACCCAATGCACAAGGCTCTTGACATTCCATGGTCTAGGCAAGATCATAATGCACGCAGTCACACTGGAGCAACCTTATCGTTCCTCGAGTATATAAAGGCACTAAGCACACAAATATAGAAATAAATGAATAGGAGGACAATGGTTGTCCCTCAAACCTTTGGTATGAAATCCATAAGACCATAACACCATTTCCCATCATCCTGATGGAGTCGGATAATCTAGACTTCATCAAGCACCTAAATCAGGATTATCCACCTCCTCCGCTACTGGTCGATGGTTTCATCTACGACATTCGGAGCTTGACTAAGCAGTTTAACTCATTGTCCACCTCTTGTAATTTAGATGCCTCGTGCTCTTCTTGCCTTCTATCTGAAAAAAGTTGTGTTTTTCAAAAAAAAATAAATAATAATTTACCAAAATAATAATAATAAGGGAAAATTACATACCCCTCCTCTGTACTTTGCCCTAATTACATGTTCCTCCCCTTGGTTTTCCCACCTTACATACGATTCTCCTGTAGTTTTTGAAAAATTACTAATATCTCCCTTGCAGTTAGCATCAGTCTGTTCAGTGCTGACGTGGCATAGTTAAATTTTTTATAATGCCCAAACTAACCCTTGTTCATTGTGAGATGACCCTTTTACCCTTCTTCTTCTTCTTCCTCCTCCTCTTGCAACTTCGTCCCCACCATGCTCCTGCAACCTCTGATTTTGACATTGACTCAAACTTTTCTGAATCCAACAATACCCTTCTTCTTCTTCTTCATGATGCAATCCCACCCGCCCCCACCCACCTCATCATGGATAAATTCTCATTTTTATTACCCTTCTTTTGGGTTATTCAAGCACAATGTGTATCCCACATAAGATTTCTCCATCAATTTCAAGATCTGGTGGTTTAACTGCCCCAACTGCTGCAAGAGGTATGCTTTTATTTCATAGTCCATATTCTTCTTATCTAAACTCCCTAATGCGCTCCTCCCGTTGTCTGAAACTGAATCGGAGGAGGAGAGATGATGAGATCGGGATCTTCTCCACTGACGATTCCGCGATTGATGCCTCCGCCCGTATCCTTATCACTTTGTACTTCCCTGCGAATGATGACAAGAGCTTCGGGCGGCAAAGAAAAATCGGGCAAGACACATGAACAACTATCTTTCCTCTTCCAAGGGATTACATTTGAGAGCTTGATTAACATCCCAACATGCCCATGATTGATCTGGTCCTAAACATGGATATCCAAAAACTCACAGATTCAGAATCTTTTGGGAGCTTTCAACAGCAAACTTGCATGCTGCAAGTCCAATTATATATTCTGAAATATGCTTCCGAATGGTCTCCTGGTATCCATAATACTCACGCCATTAGCGCTGATTTTCTAATGTGCCTGCTTCAGTTGTTGAGTTCTCAGAATCTAACTGGGGCACTGATGAAAAATCCCAATTAACCTCTAACACGTAGGACTCTAAAGTTACAGTAGTTCTCCTGTAAGAGGTTGTTTTCAAGTTGTACTCACGAACCATAGGTAAAGCTATATTTTTGCATTTCTCTTTTTATGATATCTCTTGAATCATTGGCAGGTTTTTCTCTTTTCATGATATCTCTTGATTCATTCAGGTTGTTCAAGTGCACCAGGATGTTCAAGGCGGGCTTAGAGTCTCCGGTGGTGCTGGTTTGGGTCTCTTTTCCTAACCTATGGGTTAACCTCTATCATGGAAACTATTTCTTATCAGTGGCGGGAGTGGTGGGGAAGGTTTTGAGGGTGGACAGTGCAACTGCAGGGTGCTCTAGGACGGTTGCGGGAAGAGCTTGTGTAGAGGTGGACCTTTGCTGCAAGCCTCCGGATCACATATGGGTAGGGTGTGGTGCGACTGGGTTCTTTCATAAGGTTATGTTTGAGAAACTGCCTGAGTTTTGCATGGGCTGTAGCAAACTAGGGCATGCGGTGGACAAGTTTCGCAAGCAACTGGTGGGGGAGAGGCCTGGAGGAGGGAAGGTGGTTGAGCTGGGCCCTTCTACTGTGCTACCTACAGAAGGAGATCATGGAATTAGCGTCGTAGGGGCCCCATTGGTGGAGGGTCTGACGCCTCAAGGTGATTATGGAAACAATCAAAAGGGCAATCTAGAAAGGGGTATCGTGGAGGTGGGCGAACCTTCGTTGGCTTGTGCACATGCGGAGGGGGAAGCAGCAGGTGATCATGCATTGGTTGTGGTCCCCTCAGGGACGATTCAGGGTAGGGGGTGGCGTTAGTGGAGACCCACAGGTCGCATGTTGGAGAAGAGTGGTGGGCTTCGACGAGTGTCACGTTCGGTGGCATGTAGTTCAGATGCTAGGGTTGATGCTGAAGTGGCAACAGGGCTGGTGGCTGGTTCTTGGAGGGCAAGGGATTCAACTACTCAGGTGGAGGTACGGCTGAGCCTGATAACAGCTGCAGGGCCAGGGGTTCATGCGTCTGCAAGAAAGGTGGTTTACTCCACCAACGATGATTCTGGTGTGGCTAGCAGCGATTTGCAGCAGGACTGGAGGACAACGCTGAATGAGTTGAGGGAAAGCAGCAAGGGTATTGACAAAGGTTTCAAAGCATTCATGGCTCGGGTTCAAGAAAATAGGGAGGATCAAGGAGCGATAGAGGCACTGGGTACCTTAGCCAAGGCAAGTACAAAGAGTAGCTCTCAGCCAGAAACAGTGAGTCGCAGAGGCATGGTCACTAGGTCTATGAGGCCGGATCCCCCACCCCGTCGTGTTTATAATGATCATGTTGTTTTGGAACATTAGGGGGATAGGGAATAAGCCGACAGTGAGGCGTTTGAAAGCTCTGGTTAAAGATGAGAGAGTGGATATTGTGGCCATCGCAGAACCCAAGGTACGCTTTGAGAAGGCGGCTCGTATCATGAGGAGATAAGGCATGGAAGCGATCACCACCAATGGTGTGGAGAGGGGAGATAGAATTTGGATATTCTGGAAGAATGAGATTCAGGTGAGGGTGGTGAAGGAGCACATGCAATTTGTGTCCGTGGAGTGCTCAGTTCAGGGGTCCCAAAATTTTTATTTCTCGTTTGTGCATGCGTTAAGCACAATGGGGGAGAGACGTCAGCTTTGGGAGGATTTGTTGGAAGATGTGCACAACTCCAACCAGCCCTGGGCGATGGGTGGGGGCTTCAATGCAATTTTAGATCTTTCTGAGAAGGCAGGGGGGAGGGCGGCATGTCCCTATTCTTTGGAGGACTTTGAAAATTTTGTCAATGGAGCTGGTTTGGTTGATGGGGGTTTTCAAGGGAATACATATACCTGGGCCAACAACCAAGCAGGTGGTAGGCGTGTGGTGGCTCGACTAGATCGCTATCTCTTTAACGGTCAATGGATGGATTTATTTGTGGTGAACAAAATGGTGCATTTGAGCAGGGTGTGCTCGGACCATGCTCTGATTCTCTTAGAGTGCTCGCACCTGGTGAATCCCCGTAGCAGCCCTTTTAAATTTCAACAAATGTGGCTCTCTCATCCAGGATTTTTGGACTGTGTTCGAGAGTGTTGGGCGACTCCGGTGTTCGGCTCTCCACTCCATGCTCTTTACCTCCATTTAAAGGCACTCCGTGCTCACCTACGTGGCTGAAATAGAACTGTATTCGGCAACATTCATCAGAACATAAGGAAGGCAGAAGACAGAGTTTGCAGGGTTGAAATTGAGCTTAAACAGAACTTCTCGGAGGCAGCTAGAGGTGAGTTAGAAGATGCCACCAAAGCCCTCAATGAGGTATTGTTACAAGAGGAAATATTTTGGAGACTGAAATCAAGGGTTCATTGGCTCAAGGAGGGGGACAGAAATACGAAATTTTTTCATGCCATGGTCAAGGTGCGTAGGCTGCGACAGGGAGTGGAAAAAATTAGAGATGCGCATGGTGCTTCTACAGGTGAGGCGGTTAGATTTTTTACTAAAATGTTTTCTTCTCAGGCTTGTCTACAGGATGATGATCTCCTTCAGTACATTCCTCCGTTGGTGACCGTGGTGGAGAACGAGATGCTTTTGGCCACCCCCTCGTTGGAGGAGGTCAAGGGGGCGGTGTTTGGCCTGTCTGCAGATAGTGCCCCTGGTCCGGACGGGTTCACAGGTTTTTTTTTCACGGCATGTTGGGACATTATACGGATTGATGTTTGGGCGGTGGTGAAGGATTTTTTTATGGGGGGGAGTCTGCCCCAAAGCTACACATCAGCAAACTTGGCTTTAATTCCTAAAAAGGAGAGCCCAGAAGCAATGACAGATTTTCGGCCAATAAGCCTGTGCAACTTCTCTTGCAAAATAATTGCTAAGGTTATCTCGACGAGACTTGCAGCCATTCTACCTAGCATCATTTCAGAGGAGCAAGGAGCTTTCACTCAGGGCAGAAACATTCATGATTGCATTGCTTTTGTGCAGGAGGTAACTCAAGATATTAACAGGAAAACCCGTGGAGGAAATGTGATTCTTAAGCTGGACATGACAAAAGCTTATGACCGCCTAGAATGGGAATTTTTGTATAAAGTGCTGGACAAGTTTGGCTTTGCTACAGAGTGGATTCAGATGATCAAAAAGACAGTAGAGAATTGCTGGTTTTCCGTGGTGATGGAAGGGGAGCCCTGCTGGTTTTTTCAAATCTTCAAGGGGGGTGCGTCAGGGGGACCCCTTGTCGCTTGCACTGTTCATTATTGCAGAGGAGGTGCTGAGTAGAGGCTTGAGGTCTTTATTCATGGAGGGTAGGGCGGCCTTCCTCGAGGATGTCCGGGAATCTCACACAGTCTGTTTGCAGATGACATGATTATTTTCACGAGGGGCCTGAAATCTTCTTTGAATTCTTTGAAGCAGATCTGTGGGTTTATTAACAGGTACGAAGGAGTCTCGGGACAGCTGGTTAATAAATCTAAAAGTTGTTTTGTGATTAGTGAGAGGGCATCGGAGCAAAGAAGCCGCATGGTGGAGTTGGTTACGGGGTTTCCCAGAAAGAGGTTGCTGATCTCCTATCTGGGGGCGCCCCTGTTCACAGGTCAACTTCGGGTGAGTTTCTTTAATGATTTTTTAGCAAGGATGCGAAGGAAGATTGCGGGCTGGCAAGGGAAAATCTTATCCTCTGGAAGGCGTGTAGTATTGCTCAAACACGTTCTGGCTGCCATACCGATTCATATTATTTCCTCTTTGGATATTCCATCCACAGTCTTAAGAAAATTCAATGGAATCTGCTCAGACTTTCTATGGGGTCATACAGAATGGGGAAAACGGCACCATTGGGTGGCATGGAGCAAAGTGTGTGCGCCAATCGCTGAAGGTGGGTTGGGGATTCGACACATAGATGACATGATAAGGGCGTTGCGACTGAAGGGGCTGTGGAGAGCTATGTCTGGTAAATCCCTTTGGTGTTCATTCTTTCAAGCAAAATACTTTAAAAATGAACACGCGGTTCTAGCTGGAGATAGGGCCAGCGGCTCGGCCATCTGGAGGAAAGCTTTGCGGTCCAAGGACTGGCTGCTCTCCAATTCGCAATGGCTCATTGGAAAAGGGGAGGGGCTATTTTGGTTGGACAACTGGTCAGGTAGGGGTGCGTTGATGGATTTTGTTGATGGGGCACTGTAGGTGCAGCGGACGGAGGGTCGCTGAGCGTGCACCCAGGGGGAAAGAAAGAAAATGGGAAAATGGGAGTCGCCACCTAGATTTAGGGTCTAGGACCCATGAATGGTGCCCCTCCTTTGCAGAAAGGGCGCTAAAGTAACTCCAATGACTCAATGGATGGTCTGCCCCAAATCTCTGGGTAAGTGTCAAGTTACGAATTGGGAAGGTGTTAGGCACCCAGCAACCGCCCGACCGACGACCGGTCTTCCTAGACCAAACTCTATTGTGTGCTGTTGTGTTATACATATTATGCACTTAATTAAACTAATTTTTTTGAAGATTTTTTATTATCTTGATTGAAATTTATGAGCCTAGTTAGGCTAATTAAGATTAATGTTTTAATCCTAATTACTATCATTAGGCTAGATGATTATGTACATTATGCATCCTAGTTAAGCTAATTAATGGATTTTACCTAAATTAGAAAGCCTAACTCTATGGTCTAAAACATGGTTGACTGTAAAAAGAAAACCAAGTCTAATTATATCATGGAGAAGGACAATTATATTGATAAGCAAAACAGCTTATAGGCCAAAATAGCCAAATTTACAAAAATGCCACTAAAGGGCCAAAATATGTACAAAGGCATGAAATCATATTTAAATGCTGTAAATAAGCAAAACATGATTAAATAACATTAACATCATGCATTTGGATCATCAAGAGCACATGAAATGGCAAGGAAATGTGGGGTGATAAAAATTACCAAAATGCCCCTGTTATGGCAAACATGTAGAAAATGCATGATAATTCATGAAAATGCTGACTTATGCTTAAAACATGTTTATTAAATGTTAAAACATGCGGCAAAAGTAATAGGAGCCTTTCCGGGGTCCTAAGCAAGGTTTGGTCACAAAATGACCAAAATGCCCCTAAGGGCAAAATGGCAAAAGTGTCAAAAGACACTTAGAATCATAGTAGGCATCGAAAGTGATGTTAAACATCCTAAAATGACTGAACACACCAAATGATATTTCCAAAATGATAGCTTAGGCCCACGTTTGGTAAATTACCAAAATGCCCCTAGAGGGCGCAAATGACTTTGTATGCATATCTATCAAGCATGATGGTCACGTATGCATATGAAAACATCCTAAACCATTCTAAAACAGCATGTCATGCATAAAGACATTTTTTCCTATTTTTTCAGAATTTTTCATTATAATTAAAAAAATGACATTTATACCCCTAAATGAGGTGGGAAATGTATAAAAACTATCAAACATGCATGTCAGTGGATAATGATTCCATAAAATCCAGCATGATGAAATATGCATTCCATAATTTTTTTTGTGAATTTTTATGCATTTATATTATTTTTAATATTTTCTGAAATGCTAAAAAAGAAGGAAAAACAAAGAAAAATACAAAATCCCCATCACAGATCCGAATTGGATCAAACCAGAGCCCATTCCCACTAATCAAAACATGATCTTTAACATGGTCATAACACTTTTGTCCAAATACCCACCCACATGTTCAGATTTTACATAATCCAAAATCCTTTACAAGGGCAAAAATATCACAAAAAAAATATGATTTGGAGCTTGAGAAAATTAATGAATGTCAAAAATAGTGGTAAGCATCATCCATGAAAATTTCATAATTTTATCACTCTTGAATTTTTTTTAACATTTTTATAACTGACAAACAACCTTTGTTGTAAAGAAAATCAAAACAAATGCTTAAAAATAAGTAAAAAATATGGGAAAATACCCTTGAAGAGTGGAAGTGCCTAGGCTCAGCTTGAGTAACCTTATGTGACCGTAAATAGTCGCCGAAAACCTCCAAAAGCGGCTCCAAGTGTGGTTGCTCCGAATGGCAAGAGTGGTGAAGAAGTGGTATTTACGGAATTTTATATCAGTAATGAAGCATAACCTATAGATGATAAAACCATGTTTGGAAAGAGGGGATCAAGGACTGCGTGAAGGTAATTTTTCACTAATTTTCTCCGTCCCTAACCTCTCTAAAACACCTCCTATTTATAGGAAAAAACGTGTGCGAGGAAATGACTGAATGAGCCCTGGGGCATTGAAGGTAGGGGACAAGAGGCTGGTGAGCAGCTGGGGCTGGCAGGTGCAAGTGGCTGGGCGCACATGGGCTTGACTTGTGCATGCCTAGGCCTGCTGGGGGCAGCTTAGGCCGGTGCAGCCAAGACTTTGGCAACCAAGTGGGCATGGGGCCATGCCCATGTGTGGGGAATGGTGGGCCTTGTGGCCTGCCGACAGGCCCAGCCGGGCTGGGTCAGGCCGGGTTGGTCCGGGTCGGGTTAACCCGGTCTGACTCGGTTCAGTAAACTTTTTTTTTATATTTTTATATAAACCTTTTAAAGATTCCATTTTAAAGGGTCCACATTCAAACATCAATATCTTTTGATCCAGATGGTCGTTTTTTGCACGCCACATACCGACATGAAGGTCGCAACACGTACTTTCCATCTGTGAGGCTGATGTAGCCAGATTTTAACTAAAAGTGGCACGGATACCAAAAAAAGCACATAAATGGTTTTCACACCGATCAAGGTCCAAATGTTACCGGAATTACATGAAATTTTACGTGTAAGCACAATATGACCAAATAAAGTTATCCAAATGGTTTTAGGTCACATCAAGTGGCTCGGGTACCAAGAACCATGTCAGGGGTAAAACAGTCATTTTTATAAAAGTTATCCGATTTGGCCGAAACTTTACGTGAAAGCTTAATATGACTAAATGAGGTCATCCAAAGTGTTTCAGACCAAATGGGGTGGTCCATATACCGAGAATCGTGCCAGGGGCAAAAAGGTCATTTTCATGAAAGGTGTTGGATTTGGGTGAAACTTCAAATGTGAACTTAAAATGGTTAAATACGGCTATGTTAGGGGTTTAGGCTCTATTTGGGACAGTTGGTTACAAAAGGTGGGGTAGGGGTAATTTGGTAATTCTTGCCATTCAGTCACCACACGAGTTACGAACTTTACCATCATTGCCAGGACACACTTCCAATGTGTCAAAATGTGGTGTCTACAGGCACTAAACCTGGACCTAGATACTCATGTTAAAGATGTTCTTAGCAGAGAAGGAGCTTGGAACATGGGGATTTTGAATATGATTGACTCTGACAATGTTCGAAATAGCTTGTTGGAGGGACGCTTCTTTCTATCAGAACAGGAGGATCGGTTGGTGTGGTCACCGGCGAAGGATGGGAAGCTCACCACGAAGTTGTTATGGAATGAGTTAAGACGGGGTGCGGCTGAAAAACAGTTCGCGAAGTGGTGTTGGAACCGAGCTCTTCCAACCAAGGTGTGCTTCTTCTCTTGGCAGGTTTTGAGCGGAGGGATTCCTACAGATGACGCTATCATGAAGATGGGGGTACCACTCGCATCGAAATGTCACTACTATGGCTAACCCATGTGTGAATCGGCAACACATACATTAGTTGCAGGTGGAAAGGCTAAAAAGGTATGGAAATTCTTCTCACAGCTCTGCGAGGTGGAATTGGTGCCGCTGCAGGATGTACACAGCCGCTTGATGTTCTGGCACAGTCAAGCGAATGAGGGTAAGTTATATGGTTTGATTAAAGGATTGCTCCCATCCTTTATTATCTGGGAATTATGGAAAGAAAGGAATCATCGAAGGCATGGTGAGAAGGGTCGATCGGCCAGGTACATTGTAGAGGTTATTAGGAGGTGGATTGTGGAGATACCTATATGTCTCTCGCTGGGCAGCAAGCCCTCTTTTAGGGAAGCTCTTACGCTGTAGTACTTTGGTGTTTCTCATCGCCCTGGCTCTCCTAAAACACCTATTCCGGTGTTCTGGTGTCCCCCACCCTCATCCGTGAAACTGAACGTAGATGGGGCGTGTAAAGGCAACCCTGGGATGGGAGGGGGTGGAGGTGTAATTAGGAACAGGGAAGGGGAACTGGTGGCGGGCTTTACCAACTTCTACGGTGTGTGCACCAACACCATAGCTGAACTGAGAGCTTTGAGGGAAGGGCTTAAGCTCTGTGAAAGCCTAGGATTCAAGGAAGTTCATGTTAATTCGGATTCGTTGACAACAGTGCAGTGCATAGCGAAGGGAACATATGGGAATTGGAAGGGCTGGTATTGGTTTCAGAAAGTATTGGGTTTGGTCAGCTCTCTAAAACCGATGATAGAGTTCTCCTTCAAAGAAGGCAACAGGGCTGCAAACTATCTGGCAAATTTAGCTTGTGCATGGAAGAAGGATTCCACGTTCTATGGGGAATCACGGTTGCCTCAAGAGCTGCAGCGAATTGCTCACGAGGATGCTATAGGACTTCCGGTTATTAGAGTTTAAGATTGGTAATTCTATATGGGTGGGTGTGAGCTCTATTAGGAGCGTTTGAGCTTCAGGCCAGCTTGGGTTAGGGGTAAGGCGGGTATGTCCCCCCCTCTTGTACACCTATTCTTTTTGATTGATTAAATAAAATCACAGGAGCTGGCCCGGGTTCCAAAGAAAATTCGGGATAAAAAAAAAAAATGATATCTCTTGATTCACTGGGAGGTTTGAAAATGGCAATCTATTTAGCTTTTTTTGGCTTTTTTGGATAGTGGGTTCAGAAATCGAAGAAGGAAGAATAACACAAACTGAATGGAAGTATGATAAAATTATTCAAATGAAATTGGGTCTTCCTGATTCCTTGAAATTTTCATCAAATATAACCTAAATTCGTCTCATTTTGATATTTTGTGTTTCTTTTTTTCCCCTACAAACGGAAGAAAATGGAACTCCAGGGCTGGCGGTTTTTTGAGAACATAAAAATGGGAAAGGATTAAAGCAATGATTCTAAGTGAAGAAAAGCTTTGGAGAGAAGATGACGAAAATTGAAGAAACTAACCTCAAATGTTACAGAAGAAATAGTGTTACTCTTTCTCCAACGAATTAGGACTCCACAACTCTTCATCATCAAACCCCCCATACTCTGCCCAAAACCGGCAAAATCCCCACTGGAAACAAAAACCCTTTTTTTTTTTCCTCTTGAGATCATAAGCTATATATGTCCTATTTCACTGGAATGAGTAGCGGATCAACAAGTCGCTGGAGTCTTGTTGTTAATCAGATTTTCAGCGATTGTCGTGATGGCGGTGGCGGTGGCGGTGGTGGTGGTGGAAAGAAATGGGTGTTTTAAGGTTGAAGATGATGAAAAGAGTATCATTATAATTACATTTGTGGTGTTTTAGTAGAACAGTAATATTGTTTTTTCAAACCATTAACTAACACCACCCTACTAACACCGTCAGTCATAAACTCATAAAGGGTCAAAGTGTAAGGTGAAAAAACCAAGGGGAGGAACGTGTAATTTGGGTAAAGTACAGGGAAGGGGTATGTAATTTTCCCTAATAATAATAATTTACCAAAAATAAAAAAATCAAAGAAAACAAGTAGTGTACGTTCTCTACTATTTTTTTGATGAAATCTTGTATCCCCGTCAATAGTCCTGCTAATGGTCTTGAGATTACAATGGGTGTCTTGGAACTCAGATCTGAAGCTTAAGCAATTATAACATATCAACTCAAACTGCTTCCAAATCCAAATTGATTATTATGGATCAATGACTCGCTTATGGAAATTACGATGATGGTGTGCTGAATGTTAAAAGAAGTTGATAAATCGACGACTACGAGTGTTTTGTTTTGAGTTCTCATCGTTTGTGTTCCTTGTGTAATAGGATTATCTGATGCAGAGGAGCTGTTATCAAATAACGCTGAGGTTCATATTAGGAGAAAGGATTGATGGGTCTATGTTGAAGGCAGACACCGAAGGTATATTGTATGTTGCTTCGGTTAAATTTTGTTGGGCAAAAAATATATATTTTTTTCCTGTTTGGTTGCTTGTCAGGGAAAAATATAACCCTGGACTTGGACCGGATTTGCATTTATCAATTGAAAGGGTGATTCGAATTTTAAATTTCAAATCTGATAAATGGGTGCAGCCACCAACAACAGTGTATGTTCTATTGTTCATGCGCCCCAGGAGGAGTGTCAATCAGCGCCGGCGATGTAGTTGAATCGAAAGCTTTTCTGCTCTGCTACTCTTTCCCACCTAAGTCAGGAATGACCGACTCACGGACTACTGGAGTCACCCATGACCCATCCTTGCTTATACGTAGCTTTGATGTTAATCAACAGTACAGAAGTGGAATACTGTATGTGCGAATATTATTTGTGGAAGAACAAGCGTGAATTCCGAAATCAAAATTCATCAGGTATAGGTAGATAATTCCTTTTTTCATGTGCGCGCATGACTTCGTCGGTGGCCGAATTCATTAGACGAGAAGTGCCCGATTGGGATGATGAAGTCGTTGCAACGGCCCGATTCAAGACCCTCAGCGGACAGAGGTCCGATTGGGAACCCAGATTCCTTTTCTGGAAGGATTTGATTCTCAAAGTTGCACGCCATCTCGGCGTCTTCATCATCCAACCATCCCAGGTGTGTGTGGGTGTGCTTCCCCTTTTTTTTTTTTTTTCCATCCATCACCCCCCCCCTTCTCTTTCATCTTTGTGTAAAGTCCTTTCATCTCCTATCACTGAATTTCTGAAATACAATTAAACCACTCCTCTCCCCCTTCAAAAAAGAAGCTTTGAATGAATGAATAACTCTTTTGGTTTTTATCTGTGATATGTTCACTGACTATTTACGGTCCTCTTTCTAATATCAGTATCTAGGGTTTGGCAATTGAGTTCCCCAACTGGTTAAAATGAGTAATCCACTAACGACTGAAAACCAAAAATTTTTATTGAATGATATCACTGTCAACCTTACCAGATCGTTGTTCAGTATGGAAATATATTTGCCTCTTGTCTGATTCGTACCTCAACCTCCTTAACAATTGGGTTCTGTTCTTCTCTAGGTCATGTACAACTGGTTCAATCGTGGAGGATTGACACCCCTATGCATTGAGCATGTTCTGGTGATTATGCTCAACCTCTCTCTCTCTATCTATCTATCTATATATTTTCCTATATGGGCTATAATCGTTTTTTTTTTTCATCATCTACAGAAAAAATTTCTACTGAATGTTGTCGAAATTTTCGTCTTCCATGCCCCCCAACCCTCTTTTTTTGGGGGCTGAATTTATTGGTTCTTGAAATTTTGTAGACTTTTTCTCGTAATGACTATTATTTGTGGTTCTCCATATAACCGAAAAGTGGACCTTCACTTCTAGTTAAGTACCTCGGATAATCAAGTATAGATGTTTTCTGCGAGAACAAAGCAGTCACTTACAATACCAATTGAATCATTGTGAGTGTGAAGTAATAGAAGTGGACCAAAACCAATGACTGCAAGTGGCATGAAGCAATCAGACAGTTCAGTTAGTGTGATTCTAAGTTGCCTAACGGGATAGGGTTTAGAAAACCAACTGAAAACCAGAACTGCAGACTAGATAAAATTTCCAGATTCAAGTGGAAGCAGCATAGCAACAAAATAATAAATCAGATGGGGCCAGCAATCTGATCGAGTGCTCAAAAGAATATTTTAGAGAATAAAAATACCAAAAGATAAAATCAATCCAATGGTCTGATAAAGAAATATGCAAGGATCCTACTTGAACAAGGTAACTTATAATCCCAGCAGAACCAGAATTTGAATTTAAGAATTAAAGCAGCAAACAGAACTCTGAAGACTGATACTGAGATAAGATTAAGAATCAACCAGCAGACTATCGGAAATCAGAATATGAAACCCGATCTAGAAACTGAAATAAAAAACTGAACTTTTAGAAGAGTTTGACCTCAGGTAGTGTAGAAAACCTAGGACCTGTAACCAATAACCTTATGGAGGAGAAAAGAGAGAAGAAAGAAGAGGAGAAGAGTAACTGCAAGGGGAGGAGCTGTATGTCTTGTGTTGCTTCCTCCCTCAAGTATCTTATTTATAATAAAACCATTACAATCATAAAAGGAAAAGGAAACTAAACCTAATCTAAAATAGTTAACTAACTTAGACTAGGAAACTGACTCGTAACTCCTAACAATTAAAGACATAAAACAATAAAGGAAACCATAATGGACTCAACCACAATAGGGACACTCCCCCTATCGTGGTACACTTCTCAACACTCCCCCTCAAGCTGGAGTATACAGATATTAAAAGAAAGGCTCCAGCTTGGACTAAAAAGTATAGAAAATCAAACTCAACACCAGTCTTGAATAGTAGTTGTAGACTTCAGTGAGCACAGAGGAAACTCTAATAAAATCAATAGAAATATCAGCCCAAGCACTGGACGATAGATAACATCAACTGCGATCCAAAAACAACAGATAGGTAACTATGACAGATGATCTCCAATAATTGCGGAACTTCATTGCTAATAAGAGAAGACGCGATCTTCAATATAAGGAAAGAACTCGATCTTCAAAGTAAGAATCAATTCAATCGCACAAAGTGGAATTTTCCTGTCAATCTTCAAAAAACACCATAGCTTGCTTAAAAGATGGAGGGCAGCATCTTCGGAGTTTCCCTTCAAAAGTAAAGTAAAAATCTTCACTGAAATATTCTTGAAAAGATAAGACTCTCCAATTGAGAAAGGTAAGACTCTCTAGAGTCTCCAATTGATGACTTGTGCAGAGCAGATATGCAAATAATAATATTCAATTCTAATCTCCCCCTCACGTGTAGCAGTACACGTGAACAAATAACGGGCAATAATCAACATCTCAAAGCACGAGCATCATTAAAAAATTTCATAAACAAGAGCACCGCAAATAACAACCGTTGATATAATCCCAATATATATCAGTTTCTAACCTCCCCTCACTGGAGCCAACAACCACCATGCAAGGTCCAACCTTCAAAGAAGTACAAATCCCACATGTGTTCGGCGCCCACCTGGGCAACTGTACTTCAAGAATTTTAAAAAAATGTCGGAATTAAAAGGGCAATGGCAGTTTGGTATATGACCAGTATCTCAATAATTTCCAATCTTCCCCTCAAAACAAACTCCAACCTCAATATCATTTAAGTACCAATTTGCCAAAAAACAAATTGATGTGATCTGGGCCCACAAAAGCAATAATATGGCATATATGTATACCCAATGGCAATTCTGTAATAACATCATGCAATCTCCAATTGATGTGGAACCCAGGTCAAAATACCCAATTTCGTTCGGGATGGACCCATCCAAGTATACAATAGGAATAACAAGAGGTAATGGCAGAACTGTAATTTAAGTGAAATCCATATATATGCATAAGCAAGACCAAATTTAAGGGAGGAGTGGCAATCTGGTAATAAACCAGAATTTGCAAGGGGGCTATGGGTAATTGAAGAAGTAGTGGGACATAATGGGAATTAATTTATAGATTTAGGACTAACTTGGAAGAAAACAAATTAAGGATAGAAGGGGTTATTGACATTATGGAAGGGTAAAATTGGAAAGTGGGGTAATAAAAGTATAAAAAAGAAAATTCTTGGAAAGGGGAAGTTGAAGAGGTCGTCTCCTACCTCTAGCTCAAACCAGAGACGGAAAACCCAACAGGTTTCAAGGAAAGAACTCCTTTGGGGATGCTTTGTTTATCCTAGGGTTTTAACGGTAAGTAGGTGATGGAAATACCTCCTGGATTGCACCCAAACAGCTCCAATCGACCACCGATTTTGAGATTGAAGGACCGGAGCTGCAGCAGGTAGAGTTGCAGCATTCATTGCAGTTCGATTCTCACAACTAAAGGAAAGTTTCGAAGGAAATCTTCAAAGACTTGAGCCGTCTATGGGCAGGCACCCTTCAACCGAGATCTAAGAACCAATCGACAAGGATTAAAGATTCAGCATGCTTCTTCTTGGTTCTGGTAATACCGCCCAGCAGAGATAAAGCCTAGAATTTCAGCAGCAAATCGATATTCCTTAACAAATCTTCCAGCGGTAAATCGATTACTCAACGGAAAATCGATCATAGTAGAAGTAGAAAACGACAACAATAGCAGGAAGATTCCGCAATCGATGCACACCCAACTTCAGGTATGATCTTCAGACACTATTTCAACTTTCATCGAAACCAGTATATGAAACCCTAGTTCCTCTTCTTCCTTTATGGACTAGGGTTTCCTTCTTCAAGCCAGAATTTAAAACCGACTCTCAAAACGGCAATTACAGTGATAATCAGGTATTGGTTACAACAACTCTGATACCATGTAGAAAACCTAGGACCTATAACCAATAACCTTATAGAGGAGAAAAGAGAGAAGAAAGAAGAGGAGAAGAGTAACTGCAAGGGGAGGAGCCGTATGTCTTGTGTTGCTTCCTCCCTCAAGTATCTTATTAATAATAAAACCATTACAATCATAAAAGGAAAAGGAAACTAAACCTAATCTAAAATAGGTAACTAACTTAGACTAAGAAACTGACTCGTAACTCCTAACAATTAAAGACATAAAACAATAAAGGAAACCATAATGGACTCAACCACAATAGGGACACTCCCCCTATCGTGGTACACTTCTCAACAGGTAGGATACCTGAAATTGAACCAGAAAGGGGGAGTTCTAGAACTAATTTCAAACCATGATTTAAGACCATAAACTAGAACAGAAAAGGGCAGGATTTAATAAAGTATCCCAGCCAAAAGGACCACAGCAGTCCAGAAAAAACATCCCATCACAGGAGCACACAATATTACCTTCTCACCCCCCATGAAATCAAAATCCCATCCAAGTAGATGCCTCTACACGGGCTCTCATTGGCCCCCGTGCTGGTGTAAGAGCTACACAACCAGGCAGAGATCTCTTGCTCATAATATATATATATATATATGGGAGAGGAAAGATCTGTTGGAATATAACTATTGGAAAAGAGTCATTGAAAACCGTTGGAAAAGAGCCTTATGAAAAGTCTTGGAAACGAATGTATTTGAAAAATGAACCGTTGCTTGAGAAAGATATTGAGAGATAAGGTGGCATTGAAGTGGACATTAAATGCTCATCGTCATGACTACATCTTTCTCCCTCATTTTGAAAGAACTCGTCATCGAGTTTGAAACGGCAGCCGGAGTGACAATTCGATTGTCAACCATGTTCTCCATTGTCGAGTTTGCTTCTTGATTTCGGATCAATTTTGTATACTTGCTTGCCACAAGAATCAGGACTTGCTCTGATACGAAATTGATGCAACTCAAAAGGGGGGAATCAGAATAAATTAGAAAATAAAGAAAAATACAGGATAACAAGGGTCAGAGAGGGCTACTTAACTCAAGGGTTAGAGAGGACCACTTAACTCTGGGTCTCTTAGGGACTCATTCACCGCTAAAAGACCTCAAACTCACAATGGCGCACCCACAAGTTCCATAAATACAAATTATGAACTCTACCTTCTACAAGCCAAATGATACACATATATAGGGGAGGGAAAAGAGCCATTATATTACAATACCAGATTTAAAAACCAACAATCACCATAGAGAAAGTGGAAGAGAAGAAGAATGGAGAGATTGATAAGGAGACTAGCAACCAATGGATGTAGTCTCCCCACTTCTTATCATTATATAAGTTTCAGATTACATAGATAGGAAACTAGACTATGAAAGTGAATCAGCAATCTAATCTAGAGACATTGTATTCTAGATTAATAAGGAAACGGTTACAGAGATCAGAGATAAGAAGAAACACCTACGCTACTACCGTTGGGACATGATAACGATAATCCACGATAGAGGGACTCCCCCTTTCGTGGTATTATATAATACCAATATCCCAAGGTTTAACACCCCCCCCCCTCAAGCTGCAGCATATAATTCACCCATGCCCAACTTAGAACATCCTTTATGAAACATAGGACCAAACAAAGGCTTGGTAAACAAGTTACCAAGCTGATCAGCATAGGAGACAAACTGAGTAGCAATCGGTTTCTTCGTGACAACATCCCTTATGGAATGACAATCAATTTCAATGTGTTTGATTTGCTTAGGTTGCTGGCTATGTATATAGTTTCTTTTTTATCACAAAACATCTGCATGTGTTTAATAATCAGAAAACCCAATTCTTGAAGCAAAGACCTCAACCACATCAACTCAGATGCAGTGTGAGCCATAGCTCGATATTCAGCCTCAACACTGGTTCTAGCCATAGTTGTCTTCTTCTTGCTTCTCCAAGTGATTAGATTTCCACTAAAAAATGTACAATATCCTGCAGTTGATCTACGATCACCATCAGCACCAACCCATTCAGCATAAAAAAAGCCTATCAGATTAATATTGTGATGAGGACAATAAATGAGCTTCTTTCTTGGAGGCTGGAGCTCCCTTTAGATGCTTTAAAACACAACAAGCTGCCTCCCAGTGAACCTGCTTTGATGACTGCATGAATTAACTAATGACATCAACAACAAAAGAAATGTCTGGTCTAGTAACAGTCAAGTAGATTACCTTTCCTACAAGCCTTCTATATTGATGCACATCTTTAAACTTGTTACCACCACTGGCCCCAAACTTCTAATGTTGATCCATAGGAATGCCAACAGGCTTGGAAGCAAGCCTATCAGTCTCAGATAATAGGCCTAACACATACTTCCTCTATGATAGGCTAATTCCTTTCTTGTTTCATAGGACTTCAATGCGAAGGAAATACCTGAGGGCATCCAAATCTTTCATTTGAAAATGCTGGTGAAGATAACTTTTTACCTTAACAATCCCGGAGACATCATCTCTAGAGATAATGATATCATCTAAATAGAGCCTTGGTGCCATACAGACACAAAGTGGTCAGAGTAGCATTGTGAGGACCTACAACAAGTATTAATAGAGCTGAACTTGTCAAACTAGGCTTTGGATGACTGTTTTTTTTTTTTCTTCTTTTTTTGTTAGTTAGGCCCCAAGGAGAGTTGATCTCATGACCTCTGTGAAGTTTGTAGACTCTGTCAGAATTCTCCCCCTGAGCAACATATCTGGGAGGTTGCTCCATATAAATTTCCTCTTGTAGATCACCATACAAGAATGCATTTTTTATGTCCATCTGATACAGGCTAGTCTAAATTCACAACCAAAGATATTGGTACACCATCAGAATTTAAGCGAGCCACATGGGAAAATGTCTCAAAATAAACTCTATAACTCTGAGTATACCCCTTGTCAACCAAACGAGCCTTGAGGCGCTCAACAAAGCCATTTGGGTTATATTTGATGGTGTAAACCCAGCGACACCGCATAATATCTTTACTTGGAGATAGATCCACGAGAGTCCATGTCTGGCAGGATACTAAAGCATCAATTTCCGTCTTCATAGCTACTTTCTAACCAGGGTGAGACAAGGCCTCATGATGTTTTTTCAGAAGAGAGTTTGTAGACAAAGAAAAAGCAAGATTATGAAATGGAGATGGAAGATGATAAATAGACACATAATTTTCAATGGGACAGGCAATCATATATATTTTAGTGCAAGAGCGGTTCCCTTTCCGAAGAGCAACGGGTAAGTCAACAGGACGGTTAGAACCAAGATTAGACTGTATGGGGGGGCTAGGCGGAAGTGGAACCCAAGTATGGAGGCATTGTCTTCTTGCGTTGCTGATATACCTGTGGTGGATGAGGAGCAGACACTGAAGTGCATCAAAGGGGACAACAATAGGAATGGGTAGTACAATAGTAGATTTGTAGAGGCAATATCGGTAGAAGAAGTAGGGAGTGAGTAATATGAGTTATTCTCAAACACAAAATGTTTATGAGTAAGCGGATCATAACATCGATATCCCTTCTGAGTTCTAGAATAACCAAGAAAAATGCACTTAACAGTCCGGGGAGACAACTTACCAATGTCAGGTTGTAAAATATGAACAAAACATACACAACCAAAAATCCAAAGTGGAACAGCAAACATAGACTCATTGGGATAAAGAACTGAAAATGGTATTTGGTTATCCAAAACCGAAGAGGGCATTTTGTTAATGAGAAAGCAAGCAGCGAGAATAGCATCACACCAAAAGTGTTATTTGTACCTTGGATTTGCACCATTGGTGCTCCAGGATCACAAAACTAGTTCCCTTGTTCTCCTTTCCACTTATTTTCTAGTTCTCTTGTGGACACACCAAATTTTTTCACAAAACTAAGGCCTATAACATCCTTGTATAGACCTTCAGCTGAGGTTGTTGTGCTTCCCAAGCTGCCATGCTTCAGTATCCAGTGGGTCTATGTTCGTTGAACCTTTAGGTTACGTAATTGGGCTCATCATGCCACCATGCTTCAGCAGCCAATGGGTCTATGCTCATTGAGCCTTGGCTTCCCACAAGCAAACCATAGTTCTGACTTTTGAAGTACCAGTTCTCAATGCTGACAATGTTACTGAATCAGCTAGGCAATTTGCTAGCAAGGCTAGTAGCTTGAGAGCACAAGGTATTGCAACTCAACATGCTTGTGGACCAACCATACTTGCGAACACCCAACAAGCTTCAATGCACCTCAAGTCCCACTATGGCCATTTCTTAGCGGCTTAGCCCATGCATATGCTTGCGAGTTCACAAAGCAAATAGTCGAGGCATTCTCACCTTCTTGTTAGCTTCTGATGTGGGAATCACAATTATTTTGTACAAATGTTGCTTCATACTCTACATGTCCCCAAAAAAGTCAAGGTGATCAGCTTGACATACCTTCATTGCTACAAATTCTTAAGGGAAAGCATTTTCTTTTTTCCTTTACCTTTTTTAGTCTATGACTTGTAAGAGTGAAAATAAAAAAGCAAATTTTAATAAAATGGTGTAGGATGCATGGTACAAGGTTTCAACGAAATTTTGTGAAACCAACCGAAATATTTCGGTTTCTCAAGTTGTCGAAACGAAGCGGCTTGCGATACTGAAGAATTGCAATGTTTCGACCGAAACTCGCAATTTCGGGCGAAATTTCGCCCATGTTTCGTATTTCGATATCTTTTCTGTATAGGATGCATGGTACAAGATTTTAACGAAATTTCGCAAAACCAACCAAAATATTTCGGTCTCACAGGCTGTTGAAACGAAACAACCTGTGGTATTGAAGAATTGCAATGTTTTGACCGAAATTTCGTAGTTTTAGTGAAAATTCAATCATGTTTTGTATTTCGGTATCGTTTAAGTCAAATCCTTTGTATAAAATGCATGGTTTTGATCAAAATTTTGTAGTTTCGGTATCATTTCGTAAGTTTCAACTCCCAAGAGGAAAACTTCCTAGAAACCTCAGTGCTTGTGATTTTTGGCCAAATCACTCCCTTATCTTTGTAATGAACCATGAGTAAGGTAATTATGAAATGGTTTCTAGTTTTTGTTTATTCAATCCTAAAGCATATTTTAATTTTTTAATTGAATTATGTATGTTCTAGTACTAAATTTTGTGTATATAGCATCGAACAACGCACCGCATACACTACCAACCTAAGAGACAAAGCTGAACTACCATTTTGTATGTGTTATTTTACAATCTAAGGGTTCCACTATGTTTAACGGGCTTAAAATTGGGTTTCCTAGAAGTTTTGGGAACTAATTTAGTCATTTGGGCCTCGAAACCCTCAATCGAAACCAGCAAACGAAACCTTCCAGGTTAGGTTTCAACCGAAAGTTTGCGATTTCACGAAATATTTCGGTTTCGAGCCTGGTCGAAACCAGGCTCGAAACTGAAACCTTAAACCTTGGTAGGATGGGTGGTATATAATTGTACAAGAACTCCACTTCTTTAACGGAAATAAAGGAACATGTTGATAGAAATTGTGTAATGAAGAAAACCCCATCACAGAGAGATAAAGAGGAAAACACATTGCTTTATAATTTTGGATCTCCTAGCATAGTTGTCAAGGCGCCTCCTTCACGTCAAAGCGGAGCACATTTTTTGGGTTTAGGTGGCTGTCGCCTTAGCGCAAGGCGTTGGTTTAATTTTTTTATTATTCTTTTATTCCATTTGTTACGTTTCTATTGGAATCGAACCAGGATTGGCACTGATTTATTCCAAATATCATTTAAGTAAATATCCATTTACTTCAGATATTATTCATAAATAAGCACCCCCCCCCCCCAAATGAATCTAATAAAAATAGATAAAAATTCTAATTCTAAAATGATAGAAAGTCTACTCCCCAGTTCAAGAACATAAACTGAATTTTTGTTCAGTTGTAGGGGTAATTTTCAACTTTCAAATGGTAGGGTTTTTCTCTGTGAATTATGTAATTATGTAGCTCAATTAGAATAGAAGAATATTCTAATCGAGATTCTAAGTTAGTGTTATGTTGTAATTCTAGTCGGTCTTGTCAGTCCTAGTTTCTAATTTTGATTCTCAGTAGGATTAGGAATCCCTTTTGTAATCTCATCTTATATAAATAAAGTCATTGGGGGGGGGGGGGGAGCTGCTGAGTATCGAATTCACTCTCTTAGCAGCTCCCTTGTTTCTCCCATATCTTCTCTTCTCTCCTTTGATTCTCTGGTTTCTCAAGGTATTCTCTGTTACATGGTGTCAGAGCATAACTATTAATTGGTTCTTGCTTTTCGGTTCTGGTTTGATGATCTTACAAGGTTTCTACTAAAGGGTTGCAACACCCTATGCTGCAGACGACTTCGGATTAAGCCCTAGTTTTGAGATAGGCTAGTTACCCGATTGGGGGAATTAGTCCCAGTTGTGTTAGGATTGCAGTCCTAGTTGTGTTAGGATTACTCTTTTTCTTTCTTTTATTTTTTATTTTCCACTGTTTTATTGTATTTTCCTCCTCAGCCGAGTGCTATTCTGGGATTCCTAGTTGTACTAGGAATTCCTAGTAGGATTAGGACTGAGGAGTTTTACTTCAATTACATGTACTTCAGATTACTATAAATAAAGGGCCTAGGTGATCGATTCTGATCACTCAAGCATTCATATTCAGAGCTGTCTACATGGTATCAGAGCCATCTCTGATCTGAAGAACAGCTTCCCCTCGATTTTTCTGGTTTCCATTTTCAACACACTCTCGGCTTCTGGTTCGCTTCTTCTCCAACTCTCTCGGACTCTCTACTTCATGCAGGGCAGCATCTTTGAGGTGATTCAATGAAGAATTAGCTGCTGCCCTCCATGACACCTCTCTGAAAATCATTCAAATACTGGGGTGATCTGAACCTGCCGCAGGTTTCCTCCAACCTTGGAGATCAAGCTGCTGCCCTAATCGAGCTGGATTTCTGGTTTTATTTGGAGATTGATTCCTGCACCTTCTGATCTACACCCTATTGTTTTCAAACTGCAGATCCAAAGCTGCAATTTTTTTGCATTCAAACTACAGATCTGAATTCAATCCACAGCAGATCCAAATCTGCAATTATTTTGCATTCAGATCTGTCCCTGCTAACCTAAATCTTCTCCAATTCAGGGCTTTTATTGGCTCATCCGAAGGGGCCACTGTCTGGAGGACACTTTCTCTGCTACAAGGAAGACACTCGAACCTTGTTTCAGCCAGTTCTAAGGGCTGCAACTCATACAGCCTTAAAATCCAGGGCTCTACTCGATTAGGGTTTCCTATTACATCATCAGTTTTTTTCTGATTTTTTAAGGAACTTTACATGATGTCTGACATCACTTCAGCTGACTCTGATGGATCTGCTCAACTAGAGTATCTTCCTTTTGCTTCTCCCACCAAACTAGATGGGACAAACTATTTAATGTGGTCCAGATCCACTTACCTTACAGTTGCTGGCCGTGGCTACACAGGACACCTTACAAGCACTACTCCTATCCCTACTGAAGAAGGAGCTGCCAAGACTAAATGGTTATCCACTGACTCCATGGTCATGTCATACCTTATTCATTCTATGCATCCTTCAATTGCATCGGGCTACCTTCTCCTAGACACTGCTGCCCAGATATGGAAGGCTGCTAAAGACACCTATTCACAGGTAGGGAATGATGCTCAGGTCTACGAATTAAGGAAGAAAATCCATGACACCAAGCATAATGATTCATCAATCCCTCAATACTATGCTGAACTCCGCAAGTATTGGCAAGAACTTGATCATTACTTTGATTATTAGCCCACTAATGCCACTGACATTGCTGCCTACAGAAAGCATTTTGACAAAATTAGGGTTTATGATTTTTTGGCTAGACTTAATGTGGAATACGACCCAATTAGGGTTCAGATTCTAGGCAAAGACCCTTTCCTTACATTGGACCAGTCTTATGCCTTGGTTAACAGTGAAGATCGTCGAAGAACTGCTATGCTCAATACTACAGTTCCGGATCGATCAGCATTGCAGACCGGGGCTGGTTCTACTCCTTCAGTTGCTGATACTTCTAAATTTGAGAAGACACAGGTTAAATGTGAGCATTGTGGAAAATTGTGGCACACCAAGGCCACTTGTTGGAAGATACATGGCAAACCAGCCGACTTTGAGGCTAAACGTGCTGCTCGTAAATCGAAAAACAAAGCTAATCATACTGAAGCTGTCACTCCTACCCCTCCTACTGACACTGGACTATCCAAGGATGAACTTTAGGCTTTCCGTCGTATGTTACAGGCTTCCACTGCTACAACAACACCTGCCAATTCTTCCACTCCTCCAGGTTCAAATTTAGCTCACTTAGGTATTTCTTTTGTTGGTCATCGTGCATCGGTAGTCTCCTCTCCTGGATCATAGACTCCGTGCCATCGATCATATGATGGATCCTCCAAGATCTTTACTCGTTACTCTCCTACATCTGGTAAAGACAAAGTATGGGTAGCTGATGGCTCTCTCTCCTCTATCTCTGGAAAGGGCTCCATCAGTTGCACACCTTCCTTACAGTTATCATCTGTTTTACATATTCCTAAATTTACCACTAATCTTCTTTCTATCAGTAGTCTTACCCGTGACCTAAATTGTAAAGTAACCTTTTTTCCTTCACACTGTGTGTTTCAGGATCTGGCAACAGGGGCGACGATTGGATGTGGTAAGATGCATGGTGGATTGTACCTGCTTGATACTGGGAGTCTTACTTCACCACCGCCTTTGGCTTCTCCCATCCATCAAAGTGCGTTAGTTTCTTCTGAACTTCAACAATGGCATAATAGACTAGGTCACCCCCCTTTAGGAATATTATCCCTTTTATTTCCAGCATTAGCTAAAGAATGTTATAAAGATGATTTTTTTTGTGAAGCCTGTGTTTTGGCTAAACAACATCGTTCTACTTATTCTATTTCTAATATAAGAAGCTCTTCTCCTTTTAATATTGTTCACTCTGATGTTTGGGGGCCTAGCCGCAAACCATCCCTTAAAGGCCACCGTTGGTTTGTTTCTTTCATTGATTGTTATTCTTGGTGTACATGGGTATATTTAATGCACAACAAAAGTGAAGTTTTCTCTTGTTTTCAAAATTTTCATAAAATGATTCAGACCCAATACACTGCCACTCTCAAGATATTGTGTAGTGACAATGGTAAAGAATACATGGATGGTCGGCCAGCAGTGACTCTTGCTACCCATGGAATACTCCATCGCACAGTTGTGTTGATACCCTAGCCCAAAATGGTGTGGCTGAAAGAAAAAACCGCCACCTTCTGAGGTGACTCGGGCTCTTATGTTTGCCCATTCTGTCCCTTCCCAATATTGGGGAGATGCTGTCCTGACTGCTGCCTATCTTATCAATAGGCTCCCTACTCGAGTCCTTGACTCTGCCACCCTTGCTTCATTACTGCAGGGGTCCTCCACCTTTATTGTCCCACCAAAGGAGTTTGGTTGTGTCTGTTATGTTCGCGATACCCGATCTCCGGGCAAGCTTGAACCCCATGGGACCCGGTGTTTTTTTTAGGTTACTCTCCTTCCCAAAAGGGATATAAGTGTTACCATCCTCCTACCCGTCGCACCTTCACTAGTATGGATGTTGTCTTTCATGAAACTTTATCTTATTATCACCCCACACCTCTTCAGGGGGAGACTTTTGGTGAAGATGTGATAGTTGACCTTCCCATACAGACCCAGACCCGAGTCCAACTACCTATTTCACCCACCCCTCAACTGACTATTGTTTCCTCCCCTCTCCCCTCTCCTACTTCCCCACTGGATTTTCCCCAGGGGGAGAACTTAGAGGATGCTAAAAATCCTATTGGTGATAATTCCCTTCAGGGGGAGGTGACTCCAGTCCAACAAACCATTAGGGAATTTCAGAAGAAAATTAACGACTCTAATCTCAAAACATATCACAGGGGACATTCCCAATACAAGCAGCTTCCATCCACTGTAGCTCCAGCACCACTACAGTTGTCGGCCCTGGAACCAGATCGATCTCCAGGTAACATATCCTCTCCGTCATCTCCTGATTTACCCATCGTAAAGGTATTCGGGTTTGTACCCAGCACCCCATTTCTCATGTAGTCTCTTATGACTCCCTTTCTCCATTATTTCGTTCATTTGTCTCCTCTCTTTCTTCTGTTCGTATTCCCCAAAATTGGCAGGAAGCTTTTGCAGATGGAAAGTGGAAAGCAGCAATGATGGAAGAAATGCAAGTCTTAAAAAAGAATAATACATGGGAACTTGTGGTTCTTCCTCCAGGAAAGAAACCAGTTGGATGTAAGTGGGTGTTTGTGGTGAAACAGAAGGTAGATGGCATTGTGGATCGATACAAAGCACGTTTGGTTGCAAAAGGATTTACTCAGACCTATGGGATCGATTACCAAGAGACTTTTGCACCAGTAGCGAAATTAAACACTGTCAGAGTGCTACTTTCTTGGCTGGGAGTTACAACAATTAGATGTGAAGAATGCCTTCCTCCATGGAGAACTTGACGAGGAAGTGTACATGGACATTCCACCTGGATTCTCTTGTGATAAGACCAGCGGGAAAGTTTGTAAATTGAAGCGTGCTTTATATGGACTGAAACAGTCCCCTCGTGCATGGTTTGGACGATTTCATCAGGCAATGGTCTCTGCAGGTTATAAGCAGAGCAACGCTGATCATACTTTGTTTATCAAGAAAAATGGTGAAAAGGTAACTCTTCTAATAGTTTATGTTGATGATATTGTGGTGACCGGGAATGATAATCATGAAATCACCCAGTTGAAGACTTATCTTGGGCGAGAATTTGAAATAAAAGATCTGGGAAAACTAAAGTACTTTCTAGGGATAGAAGTTGCTAGATCTTCTAAAGGCATCTTTCTTTCTCAAAGAAAGTACATCCTAGATTTATTGACCGAGACTGGAATGCTAGGGTGTCATCCTTCCGATACACCTATGGATGCTACTACAAGACTTAAAGAAAAGGAGGGAACTCCTGTTGATAAAGGTCGGTATCAAAGATTGGTTGGTAAGCTCATCTATCTGTCTCATACAAGACCTGACATAGCAGTATCTGTGAGTATGGTTAGTCAGTTCATGCATGATCCACACTCCTCTCACATGGATGCTGTTATCTGGATCCTTCGATATTTAAAATCAGCATCGGGTAAAGGAATTCTTTTGTCTCCGAATGGTCATCTTCGTGTCGAAGCATATACTGATGCGGATTGGGCTGGTTCCTCTGATAGAAAGTCCATTTCTGGCTATTGTTGGCGGCAATCTTGTTATGTGGCGTAGTAAAAAAGCAGAATGTCGTGGCAAGATCTAGTGCTGAAGCAAAGTTTCGTGCTATGGCACAAGGTATTTGTGAAATGTTGTGGCTCAAAGGTTTATTACAAGATATCAGGACTCCTGTTCCTCTTCCCATGATGTTGTATTATGACAACAAGGCTGCTATTAGTATTGCTCACAACCCGGTTCAGCATGATCGTACTAAGCATGTGGAGGTTGACAGACACTTTATTAAAGAAAAGTTGGAAGGAGGGCTGGTGTGTGTTCCGTTTGTGCAATCTTCTGACCAGCTTGCTGATGTGTTTACTAAAGGCTTAAGTGGAAAGATTTTTCATCCTATTCTTGTCAAGTTGGGCATGGTTGACATTTATGCTCCAACTTGAGGGGGAGTGTTGAGATAGGCTAGTTATCCGATTGGGGGAACTAGTCCTAGTTGTGTTAGGATTACAGTCCTAGTTGTGTTAGGATTACTCTTTTTCTTTCTTTTATTTTTTATTTTCCACTGTTTTATTGTATTTTCCTCCTCAGCCGAGTACTATTCTGGGATTCCTAGTTGTACTAGGAATTCCTAGTAGGATTAGGACTGAGGAGTTTTACTTCAATTACATGTACTTCAGATTACTATAAATAAAGGGCCTGGGTGATCGATTCTGATCACTCAAGCATTCATATTCAGAGCTGTCTACAATGCATAGTTATCACAGCGTCTAGGTGACCCAAGGCGTTGGAGAGGGTAAAAAATCAAGGCGACACCAACTAGCCGACCAAGGCCCCTGGAAGCCTAGGCGTTACGTAGGCGACGCCTTGACAACTATGAGTTTATGATACTAATGACAAACTAGGGTTCTACTTTCTACTCTACTGTTTACATGAAGTGAAGATCGGTTGGAGTTCTCTAGTTGAAGTTCAAGGTTGCGGTTCATACTCGAAGTTTACTTTCTACTTCTATTTCTGATCCAACTAGTGGATGGCTATTATTCTTAAAGGCTATATTGATTGAAGGTTCAATTTGATCAGATTCTTTGAGTTCATTCAAAAACAATTCTTCTTACTCCCTGTGGTATCCTAAATAGGATAAGATATTAGATAATTTTATCTACAACTTCTCCAATCGACTCAACAACTTGCTGTGAGCTGGTTTTTTTTTTTTTTTTTGGGGGGGGGGGGGGACCTGGTCCCCCTCTCCAAGTGCAGTGTTCGATCCATCTGGTTTACTGAAATTTGGGTTTTTTAAACCCTAAAGTTGATTCTTGTTGAGATTTGGGTTTTCAAACCCTAATTCTGGTTCTTTTCAAGAGCCGGTTGTGTTTACTGCTGCTGCTCCCACTTGTGTTTGATCAGTTGTTTTCATGGCTGATTCTAAACCACCAACGGACAATGTCCAAGTTCAGATTACTATTATTAAATTCTCCGGAGTTTCAAACTATCTCTTATGGGCCCAGGCACTACAGGCATACATCCATGCCGATGGAAAACTGAAGTACATTATTGATGACCCTCCTGCTACTTATCCAAAGGATCTTGCTACAATCACAGCTCATGATGAGTGGGTGCGTGAGAATTCTATTATCAAAATATGGCTATGGAACAGTGTTGAACCTGTTATTGCATCTAATGTGATGTTTCACACTCTTGCTAAAGATGTCTGGGAAGATTTGCATGAGTTTTTCTCGAGAAAAGAATATCTCTTGTATATATGATCTCTATGAGAAACTCTTCAACTTCAAACAAAGAGAGATGACTTTGAATGAATACTTTGCTAGTTACAAAGGTATGGTTGAAGAACTCCAGATACATCAGCCTTTAACTACTAATCTGGAGCAGTTGAAGCAACAAAAGGCTGAATTCCATGTAGCAAAATTCTTAGCTGGTTTACATCTTAACTACCAGTCTATGAAGAGCCAACTCTTTATAGGAGAGAAGGTTCCCTCTCTCAATGAAGTCTTCTATCGTATCAATCGTCTGGCTAATCTTTCTAAACTTGATACTACTCCCAAGGATAATTCAGCATTTATTGCCAATCATGGACGAGGACGTGGCCGTGGCCGTGGCCAATCCAGAGGTTGAGGCCGTGGCAGTGGTGGTCATGGTACAAGTAATCAATCTGTTGATAAATCTTCTCACCAGAATACTCATTGTGGGCGATCAAATCATACTATTGATACTTGTTGGGCAAAACATGGACAACCTGAGTAAGAGAATGAGTTGGTTAATACAGCCATAAATGGTACTTCTATTGAGAAAGCTATTGATTGCTCTTTATCTACTACATCTTCTACTGTTTCTCAGGATGATTACAACCAGTTACTCAAATGCCTTCAACACCTTGAAGCTACATCTGTCTCCATATCTACAGCTACCTTAGCTCATACTGGTAACTCTGCATTCCATACCTCCTCTACCCCATGGCTTATTGATTCCAGTGCATCCAGTCATATATTGGTAAGTCAAATTTGTTTTCCTCTATAAATGAAACTAAAAAATCCTCTTTAGTCATCCTTGCTGATGAATCCCCTACCCAAGTGTCTGGTCATGGAGCTATCTCTCAGACTTCTTCCATGACTTTCTCACCAGTTCTTCATGTTCCCAAATTACCTTTAAGTCTTTTGTCTGTTAGTCAACTCACTAAATCTCACAATTGTTCTGTTACTTTTTATCCTTCTTATTGTGTTTTTCAAGACTTTCAAACAAGGAAGACGATTGGTGGAGGACTTGAGAGTGATGGTCTATGCTACTTGGATGGCACAGGACCTTCTACTTGACTACTTCTGCCACCACTACTACCATTACCTTCTCCTTTTCAGTGGCATCTTCATCTAGGTCACCTGTCTCTATCAAAGCTTCAATTAATGGTTCCTAGTTGTAGATTTATTCCTCGTCTTGAGTGTGAAGCCTATGTGTTTGGAAAACATCACCGTGCGTCTTTCCCTGCTTGCAGTTGATGCAGGTGCACTTAGGAAACCAGACCAAGAGTTGGGTCCAGATATGGTTTTTAGTCCGGTAGATATTTAGGATTTTATTATTTATTTTACTGGGATATTTATGTAAAGAGATCTTTAATTTGGGTAGGATATGTAGGAATAGTTTTAGCAAGTTTTAAAATTTTAAGAGTCCTAGTATAGTTGTTTCCTTATTGATGTATGTTTCTTTTATTATTTATATGCTTGTAACCAACATATTGGACAGATTGAATAGAATGGAATAGTTATGGTTTGAGTAACCTATGTGGGTGTGCATGTGCACTCTTCTCCCCCACCCCCACCCCTCCGCTTCTTCTTATGTGATTTCCCCTCTCTCCTGCAACTCTGATATCCCATTCTCCACCGGCCCTCCGTCAATTTGGTATCAGAGCTGAAGGATCCATCTCCTTCCCCTATTAATTTCTTTCATTCCTTGCTCCCAAATCTCTTTCCCGTTATCGCTCTACGTATCAATAGCAATACCCCCAAAAAAAAAAGAGGTCTCCCTTCTCAGAAGCCTCACCCCCATCCCATGCCAGCACTGGACATTACTGCACGAACCCATCGACCCATCCCTCCAGATTCCCTTAGTAAAACCCCAACTCACCGACTCCACTGAAACCCAACCACTTGTAAGAAAACCCCCTCGCAACATCCATTGTGACTCACGAACCCACCTACCGTCCCACTGTACCCTCAATTGAATCCCTTCTAGGGTTCTGTCAATAAAAAAAAAAACCAGAACCCAGACCTTGATTCTGCCACATCCCACATCTGTCAGCGACCAACACTCCACTGCCCCTCTCATCTCCCATTGAGAGTTCCTCCAGTGAAAAAACAAAAAGAGAATAGAAGAGAGCGAGCAGCAGCAAACAAAAAATATACATACCTGGTTTTTGAAGCTCCCATCATGAATCGACCTCTTTCGAAATTGCACTCCTCCCGTTAAAGTCCCCGCCGGTGGTTTGAAGTCAAACTTTCCAACCTTGGATGACTAAAACTCCTTGCTGAACTCCTCTGTCGCACACACCGAATAAGGTTTGACCCTGTTAACAAAACAGGAATTTCGTGAATGGCTTGAATGATCAATGAGATCAGTCAAGCTCTCTATTTATAATAATAATAATAAAAGAGATTACAAAGGGAAACACTGTTCACGACACTGTTCATGTGAACAGTGTCACAGCCCAAATTACAATTCTACCCTTGTTCAAAAGTACATAAATAAAATACCAAAAATACCCTTATAATATCGGGTAACACATCTCAACACTCCCCCTCAAGTTGGGGCATAGATATCACACATGCCCAACTTGACTAGACTAGGATAAAACAACTTTTCACTCAACCCTTTGGTGAAGACATCAGGCAGTTGATCTCCAGACTTCACAAAAGGGATACAAATCTGCCCACTCTCTAACTTCTCCGTGATGAAGTGTCTGTCAATCTCCACATGTTTGGTACAGTCATGCTGCACTGGATTGTGGGCAATGCTAATTGCTACTTTGTTGTCACAGTACAACATCATTGGAAGATGAACAGAACCACGGATATCAAGGAGTAAACTCTGAAGCCACAGTAACTCACATATGCCCTGGGCCATAGCACGGAATTCAGCTTCAGCACTAGATCTTGCCACAACATTTTGCTTTTTACTCCGCCCATGTGACCAGATTTCCTCCAACAAAAGTACAATAGCCGGAGGTAGATTTCCGTCGTGGTTACCACCCCCAAGATCCGTGGTAAGCCTCAATGCGAAGATGGTCATGAAGAGACAAAAGGATCCCCTTTCCTGGAGCTGACTTCACGTAATGGAGAATACGAAGAACAACAGCCATGTGAGTGGAATAAGGATCATGCATGAACTGGCTCACAAGACTCACAGCAATAGCAATATCTGGTCTGGTGTGGGAGACATAAATCAGCTTGCCCATCAATCGTTGATATCTGCCCTTATCAACAGGTTCACCATCCTTCTCTTGCAGACGGGTAGTAGCTTCCAAGGGAGTGTCACAAGGATGATAACCAAGCAAACCAGTCTCTGATATTAAATCTAGAACATACTTTCTCTGGGAGAGAAAGATGCCTTTTGGAGAACGGACAACTTCAATCCCAAGAAAATATCTTAGCTGTCCTAGATCTTTTATGTCAAATTCCCGTCCCAAGAAAGCCTTCAGGTGAGAAACTTCATCTGTATCATTACCAGTCACAACTATGTCATCAACATAAACTATGAGAAGAGTGACCTTTTCTCCCTTTCGCTTGATGAACAGAGTGTGATCAGCATTACTTTGTTTGTATCCACAGGAGACCATGGCTTTATGAAACCTACCAAACCATGCCCGGGGAGATTGCTTCAACCCATAGAGTGCCCGTTTGAGCCTACAAACTTTCCCATGGGTCTTATCAGAGGAAAAACCCGGAGGAACATCCATATAAACCTCCTCTTCCAACTCCCCATGAAGAAATGCATTTTTTACATCCAACTGCTGTAGGTCCCAGCCAAAGTTGATAGCACAAGACAATAAGACCCGGATAGTGTTCAACTTCGCAACAGGGGTAAATGTCTCCTGGTAGTCGATCCCATAAGTCTGAGTAAAGCCTCTGGCCACAAGCCTGGCTTTATATCTATCCACTGTTTCATCTGGCTTCTGCTTGCCAACAAATACCCATTTGCACCCGATGGTTTCTTACCCGAAGGAAGAACAACTAGCTCCCATGTCTCATTTTTAAGTAAGGCCGTCATTTCTTCCATCATGGCTGCTTTCCACTTTGGATCTGCAATCGCCTCCTGCCATTTCTGAGGAATAGAAACAGAGGAAAGAGAAGAAACAAATGCACGATAGGAAGGAGATAAAGCATCATAGGAAACAACATTGGAGATGGGGTGTTGGGTGCATGACCTAACGCCTTTACGAACAGCGATAGGTAAGTCAAGGGAAGGATCCATACCAGATGATGTAGCAGGGTCTGGATCTAGATCAAGTGCAGACGATTGTGGAGGTGATATGGTGGTGGTGGTAGTCTCAACTTGTCCTGTGCGCTCCTGGGTATATACCTTATCAACAGGGATTTAACTGACTGGTCTACGCTCCCCTTGAATAGGAGCCACTGTAGGAGCTGAAGTTACAGAGGGCTCCCCCTGAATAGAAGCCGGAAGAATAGCAGACACATCTTCAAAACCCTGATCCTGCTCCCCCTGAAGAGGTGTCTGGGAATAATATGACAAGGACTCATGGAAGACAATATCCATGGAGACAAAAGTACGACGAGAAGGTGGATGGTAACACTTGTATCCTTTCTGGGTCACAGAATAGCCCAGAAAAATACACCGAATGCTCCATGGATCAAATTTCCCATGAGGATGATGATTGCGGACATAGAAAACACAACCAAAAACTTTGGGGGGACCACAAAGGAGGAGGAACCCTGGAGGAGATCAACGGGGGAACGACCATCAAGGACACGGGTAGGCACACGGTTGATGAGATAAGCAGCGGTAAGAATGGCATCACCGCAGTAGTGAGAAGGAACCTGCCGTGTAAACATAATGGCCCGGGCTACCTTAAGGAGATGCCTATTTTTCCTTTCAGCAACCCCATTCTGGGCAGGTGTGTCAACATAGCTGGTCTGATGAACAATACCATGTGCAGCCAAATAAAGTTGGAACTGACATTCCATGTACTCTCTGCCATTATCACTGCGTAAAATGTGCAAGGTGGCATTGAATTGGGTCTGAACCATACGATGAAATAACTGAAAACAGTGGAAGACCTCACTTTTATGGCTCATCATGTACACCCAAGTGGCACGAGTATAACAACCAATAAACGAGACAAACCATCGATGACCAGAAAGGGAAGTCCAATGGGCAGGGCCCCACACATCAGAATGAACCAAAGCAAAAGGAGACTCACCTCTTTTATTTAATGAAGAATAACTGGAACGAGTCTTTTTAGCCAAAACACAAGCCTCACATAAAAACTCATTCCTATTACAATGCTTAATCAAGCGCGGAAACAAAAGAGACAAAGTACTAAGGGATGGATGACCAAGTCGATAGTGCCAGAGATGAAGGTCAGGGGACGAGGTGGACTGTAAATGATGAGTTGTAGAGGAAGCCGAATGCAAAGTAGAACGCTGACCCAGGTCAAGTAAGTAGAGATCACCCTGCATCTTACCACCTCCAATCGTGTGCCCCGTCTCCAGATCTTGTATGACACAATGAGAAGGGAAAAAAGTCAGTTTGCAGTTCAGATCTCTAGTTAGACTACTAATAGAGAGAAGGTTGGTAGAAAAGGACGGAACATGCAAAACAGATTTTAATGAAAGGGTAGGTGAGCAGTGTATGGAACCTTTCCCATTAATAGGAGAAAGGGAACCATTAGCTACTCGAACACTGTCTTTGCCAGAAGATGGAGAATAAAGATGAAATACATGGCAAGAGCCAGTCATGTGGTCAGTGGCATCGGAATCTATAATCCAAGGACTGGATATAGCCGATGCACACAGACTACTGACCGGAGTACTTGAGGCAAAATTAGAACCAGGAGGGGCAGCAGGTGCAGATGCCGTAGTGGAGGCAGCGGAAGAGGCCTGTAGCATGCGACGGAAAGCTAGGAGCTCATCCTAAGTAAGCCCAATGTCAGATGAAGGGGCAGCAGCAGCAGTAGTAGGAGAATCAGCCATATGAGCCTTGGGCTTAAACTTCCCACGGGCTTTCTTTTCCTCAAAATCAGCAGGCTTCCCATGGAGCTTCCAGCATTGAGCCTTAGTATGATAGAGCCTGTTGCAATGTTCACACTTGACCGGACCTTTAGGGACAGCAGTACCACCATCAGTAGTGGTAAGAGAAGGAGTACTGGAAGCAACATACAAGGCGGATCGATCAACAGTAGAGGAATGCAGCAGAGCAGCCGGACGAGATTCCTCATTATGAACCAAGGCAAAGGCCTGCTCTAGGGATGGAAAAGGGGACTGCCCAAGTACTTGCACCCGAATAGGATCAAACTCCATATTTAGTCCAGCTAAAAAATCATAGACACGTATTTTGTCAACGTGTTTGTGATAGGCAGCCAGATCAGTAGCAGTAGAGGGCTGATAGTCGGAGTAATGATCCAATGGCTGCCACATGTTCTTGAGGGCAACATAGTATTTGGAGACAGAGAGCTCCTATTGGGTAGTGGCATTAGCCTTCTTTCTAATCTCATAGACCTGTGCATCATTCCCCGTGCGACCATAAGTCTCTTTGGCACCATTCCAGATAGTATGGGTTGTGTCCAATAGAAGAAAATTGTCTGAGATATCCCCTTGCATAGAATGGATCAAGTAGGACATCACCATCGCATCATTAGATAACCACTTGTTGAGCTGAGAACCCTCTTCCACTGGTTTAGTTGTTGTCCCAAGAAGATGGCCAGTGAAGCCACGGCCAGTTACTGTCAAATAGGTAGACCGAGACCACTTCAGGTAGTTAGAGCCATCAAGTTTGATTGGGGCAGCAAGGGGAAGAAAATCAGTCCGGGGGTGGCCATCAATGCCAGAAGAGGCCAAAGAAGAATCTGAACCAGTCATTACAACAGGTAACCAATCTTCAATGAAGCAGCAAACAGCCAAAAAATATCCAAAAAAAATTCTGGAATCGACCCCCAATAGAAGAGGGTTGTATTGGAGCAAAAAATCTCAGATATGTAGGCTGAGAATGATGTCTAATGAAGGCAGCAAGGGTGCCAATCGGATGCAGCAGGAACCAGCAGCCCAACCCCAAGATTGATTAATGTCAGGGTTTTTTTCAAAACCCTAAGAGAAATCGATAAGGGGCTGGGGTCTTCAACCAATCTGATGAAGTGAATAGGGGCTGAGAACAATATCAAATAAAGATCCCACAATAGAAGATGCAGCCGAAACAAATGTAGATGCCTGATCTCCAAAAAAAATAGGAATCTTCAAATCGCAGACAGTTCTTCAGCTCCACTCGATCCAAAAAAGAGGCATAAAAAAGGAGGTATGTTGGGGCAGCAGCTAGATCATTACGATCACCTCAGTAGTGCTGCCCTGATGGGAGAAGAAGAACCAAAAGAAAGGAAGAAGCTCGATGGAGGGAAGGAGAAAAAAATCGAAGGGAGGGAGGTTGGTTTTGAAAACCTAGATCAGAGTGTATTTGGCTCTGATGCCATGTTAACAAAATAGGAATTTCGTGAATGGCTTGTATGATCAATGAGATCAGTCAAGCTCTCTATTTATAATAATAATAATAATAAAAGAGATTACAAAGGGAAACATTGTTCACGACACTGTTCACTTGAACAGTGTCACAGCCCAAATTACAATTCTACCCTTGTTCAAAAGTACATAAATAAAGCATAAATAAAATACCAAAAATACCCTTATAATATCGGGTAACACATCTCAACAGACCCAAACATAACTCCTTCAATATAAATCAGACTTATGCAATCTTGGATTTGTTGAAAAACTGGTTTTGTGCTCTACCTAATGCAAAAAGTCTCATGTAAAAATAAAATCATTTGGCCAGTCAAACTTATTAGAGAATAAGAACATTTCTCTAAATCAAGAATAGTTTAATTACTTATGGATAAGATCATATTTTCCAAGAACAGTATAAACAGAATGTGGGACTAGGTATACCAGGATAATGATCATTTCCAAGAATAGTATAAACCAATTGTATGTTTTGATTGCTTCAAATTTTCAATGGCTTACTTCTTCAGTTTTGTTGTCTTCTAGTTCTATGTTGATTTTTGATGACATGATGTGGCTTAATATTGATTTTGGATGACTTGATGTGACTTATGTTGATTTTTGATGACTTGATGTGACTTAATGTTGATTTTTGATGACTTGGTGTGGCTTAACGTTGATTTTTTATGACTTGATGTGGTTTAATGTTGAATTTTGATGATCTAAGGTATATATATTGTAGCATACTAAATAATGTATGCTACAAGTGGTGCAATGGTAAGCTTTGCTCCATTGTGACCAAGTGGTAACAGGTTTGAGTCTGGAAACAGCCTCTCTGTGAAAGCAGGGGTAAGGCTGCGTACATTATGACCCCCTCCCCAGACCTCGTAGTGGCTGGGGTCTTGTGCATTGGTACACCCTTTTTTACCAAATATTGTTAGAAAAGAGGGGAAATAAAAAATAACACTTGGGTGCCTTGTCACCTAAGCGCTTAGGCACCCTCCAGCATCTTGGGTCGTCTTGACAACTATATATCCTAGGACTATTTTGCTTTGATCTCATTTAACTGGTTGTATTTGCTACCCGTTGATAACTTTCAATAATTGTAGTTAAATTTGTTGTTTATGCTTCTCACTTCTTTTTTTTCTCCTTTTTTTTTTTTTTTTTCGTTTTTTACCAGCTGGAAATGCATAAATCTGGTGAAATTATACAACGTAGGGATCTTCTAGATCCAACTAGTGGACGCCTGTCCCAATTGTTTAAAAGAGTAATGCAATTGACAGGTGTATCCAGATCATCACCACAGCAAGTTATTTCAGAAGATCAGTTCATCCTAACTTTACTACTTCAGGCATGTACTAAGAGTATGCATGTCCCATCTTTTTCTTTCCCCCCTCCCCTCCCCAATCTCTTATTGTATGCAAATGTGGTATTACAGACTCTACACAAATACATTTTACTGATTGCATATATATGCACATGGGGTACATGCCAGGAAATCGAACCTATGGATCCCACCCTGGTGATCTATGTGAAATCTAATCTGGTCAGATGATCATGAATTTCATTTTCAGCTGTAGAGGATGTCATTGTTGGCATCCATCAGGTACTGGGTTTGACTACAGAGATTGTGCCCAATTTGCAGACTTCCTGTTCGCATAAAATATAATATTATCACCTATGTGGTACAAAGCACAGGTGCCAATCTGGACGGCTGGGAGCAAATCTTTATTTTTCATCATTTGTTCCAAGTGTATATATATTTCCCTGTGTTCTTTAAAGTCTGTCTCTTCTTTGTAGGAAAGAGCTGCAGAAGTTGTCACTTTTTTGTCTGAGAGCCGCTGGACTTCCTTCTGTGTTATTACTATGGGGAAGTTCCAGAGGATTTGTAAAGGACCCGATGAAGCTTCTGCAATCTTGGGTTATTTGTCAGGATGTGGAAAAGCACGGTATTTCTCGATCAGTAAGAAGGATTTCATCGAGGTACTGTATGTAGTTCCTATTTTATCTGAATAACCTTCAGGCAGGTTTCATTCGAGAACCATCTGAATAAGAGCGTATCCAGTGCATGAGGCTCTTGCCACTGGTGGGAAGGGTCATAATGTACGCAGCCCTACCCCTGCTATGCAGAGAGGCTGTTGTTTCCCGACTTGAACCCACGACCACTAGGTCACAATGGAGCAACCTTACTGTTGCACTGAGATTCACCCTCTGAGAACCATCTAAATACTCCCATTGAAATCTTAAAACTCACACACAACTTGGTAGTCAACCCTTAGACCTGGTTAAGTCAACTCAGCCAAGTTAAATAAATTAAAGAGTATTTAAGGATGATCGTGGAAAACCTGCTTTAAAAAACTTGCAAACAGAAAAAAAATATTGCAACATACCATTCAGCAGGTGTTGTTTCTCATAGACTGAATGAGTTTGAATTAGCAGAGCTGGTGACCAGATCGACAAATTGCTATTTTATTCTAATTATTTTTTTTAAAAAAAATCCGGGTCCCTCATCAGGTTGTCGCACCCATGTTTGGTGCCAACCAAACCAGATGGCTCTGCGGGATTTTCACTGACAACTGGCATTGAATACTGACTACTTTATCCTGATATATTTTCAATTTTGAGTACCTAGATCTACTGTTTACAGGGTATCAAAGTTTCTCTTGGGCAAGGGACAGTTCCTAGCATCTCAAGTCTTGATTGTGATGTTTTGCATTTGATTTGGACTACAGAAAAGCTTCAGCAACAACTTGATGTGATCGACCAACGTTGTGAAATGTAACTATTACTTGCGCATGATGCTTGTTCCTGACATCATACATTCTTGCTTGTGGCAACTTGTGCACTTAAAAGCTCTATGGCAGGCAGATCTATCCGTGAAGATAGGTGGTGTCGAATTGATCCTCAAACCCAAATAGATACTTTGTATACTAGTAGGACCAAGGTTCAACATCATATAATAATAGAACTTATCGGGCACCATACATCTCTGGTGCCCTATGTGAAGGTTAAGTTCATCTGAGTGGTGCACTTTGTGCATCATGCTCCCCATTCAGCAATCATCAACTATGGGTGTAGAACAATGAATTGGTTGTGGGGTTTCAGTTTATTTAGCACGATGTCCCGTTTGTCCATCATGCTTTTATAGACTTGTAGGCTCTTTTCTTCCGAAAATGGGTTTTACTTTTTTTGGGAATTGGGAGTGTCCTTGTTTCACAGATTGGTTCATTGTGCAGGTCAAGAAAATCAGCATTAGCATCCCTGAGGACCAGAAACAAAGATGTTGCCCTTAGGTATGCGAAGCAATTAAAATTGGCACATGAAAGCAGAGAAAAATGCGCTTCCCTTCTGAACCGGGTGGAGGAAGTACTTAATATCATTTCACATGCTGAATCCACAAAGAAGGTAATGATGCTTTTTCTATAAATCTTTTTCAGTTGCTTTGAATCTGTTCATCCATGGTCTCCTGATGCCAGGTTGCTGAAGCTATCCAAATTGGAGCTCGTGCAATTAAGGAAAATGTGATTAGTGTGGAAGATGTCCAACTGTGTCTAGAAGAGCTTGATAACAGTGTTGCTTCACAAAAGCTTGTGGAAGAAGCTTTTGGTAATTTTCTTGCTGCTCCCTGAGCATTCACTTAATTAGTTCTTTCAATCATGAAATCTATGGGCTACTTAATGTTGTCAGAAGTTTATATGATAGTGCAGAGGTAATGCCTAACTGTTGAATGAATTAAGATCTTTGGATGGAAAGGGCACAAGATGCAAATGCCGGTTGTACTGCCCAGGCAATCTTCCAAAGTGAAAAAAAAATCAAACTACAAAAATATTGCAACAATCTGATCTATTATGCTCTTTTTTGGACTTGTTAGATGAGTTCTTCATTTGCAGAACTTGACTAGCTGTTGATATTTTGTGGTATTGAAGATTTCATTTTGTTAATTGCATTATCTGTAGAGATTGGTTCAACTGTGGTCATCTTGGTCTGTGGCTCTTGCAGAATCAAATCCACTCCAGCACACTGGTATTGAAGATGATGATGTTGAAGAGGAGTTCAAGAAACTGGAGTTGGAACTTGGTGATGAAAGCTCACAAAACCTGAGACCCGGACCTTTTGTGTACTTGCCAACAGAAGTAGAGGGTGCAAAGGCTGCTGAATCGTTAAGCAATGCCTTGTCAGATCTCAAGCTTAGAGGTGGTGCTGTAGGGCGAGAAGAGAGTCAGGAATCCGCTGAATCTGTGAGCATCAAGCTACCAATTCAACAGCCCGAGGCAGCTTAGCTTCATTTAAATTCTTGAATTCACTATTTGAATTTTCTCCCCCCCCCTCCCCCCTCCCCCGTCCCCGCTCTAACAAACACATCCCTTTTTTGCCCGACTTGGCTTTGTCCTTTTCCGTGTGACAGAAAGAAAAGTTATATTGTCATCTTTCACAATGTTAATTTTGGTGACTGCATTCCTCTGGATCTATGGGGAGGGTTTTCCTCAAGGAGACAAAAACTTTTTGGAGAAAAAAAAAACCATTGCAAGAGCTAGGGGAATGATCTCATTTCTTGAGAACGTCCCTTGCAAGTTACAAGGGACGGGGAAAAGATCCCCAAGCCAAAAGTGTGGGGATGGGAAAACGTCATATCTGGTTGATAGTCTTTCTCCATGACTGTGGGTTCTTTTGTTGACTAAATCATTACTCGTGTCGTAATTGATGTATGAGAGATTCCTTGTAATAATAGAGAGTTATGATTTTATTGCGAGGATCCATAGGAGATTTTTTTTTCTCTAAAAAAGGCTTGACCTCAAAGTGAAGATTCCCATAAAGGTGGATACCGTGGATCTCTTGACCTCTTTGGATCTTGCACTAAACTGCAGTGACAAGATTCAGGCATTTCTCAACCTTTTCGGTGGCCGATTCGGCTTTGGTTCAGTATCCTGCCTGTGCTGCACGTGTAGCACCAAACATAACGAGGCGTGCAAAGACCACCTTACCTCTATTTGGACAAAGATTTGGATAGAGGTAAGGCAGTCTTTGCATACCTTGCAATGTGAGGCAAGGTGTTGCACAGGGGAAAAGGATCTTATGCAGTTGTGGCGGGAGCTGCACTTGTGCAACACTGCTAAACGATAGCAAAAACAGGGGTAAGGTGGTCATTTCACAAGTGGGTCCCACTTGGGCCCCACATGTGAAATGACCACCTCCCCCCTGTATTTGGGGTGGTTTTTCGAGCTGCACAGTGCAACTCCCGCCACAGCTGCACAAGATCCAAGTCCTTGCACAGGAGCCTTTTCGGCAGCCAACTGCCTTAGCGTAGTTGTTAATGTTTCCATCTGTGCGTCAACTGTACGGTAGATGACGCATAGATGGAATCCATTCAGCCTCGTAGCCCATGGTTTGTCTTGTGTTCGGAGACTTCCCCCTACTCCAACCCCAACTCCAACCCATTTTTTTTCTCTAAGGTTCCTTCACCCATACGGTTGTGAGGTTCTCCTTAGAGATGCTCGACACGTGTTAAAGAAAAATCCAACGGTTGTGGGAGTGGTTCCCAAACAATGAGTGACTCTCTCTCTCTCTCTCCTCTCCTCTCTCCTTTCTCCACTCTTTCCTCAAAACCACTCTCTTCTTTCTCCTCTTTCCACGGTTGCAGTTTCTTTTGAGAAACTGCAACTCTCACGTCTCCTCTCTCTCGTCTCTCTAGTTTCTATATACTATTTCCAAAAAAAAAAGGAAGAGGGTAGCGGCAATGATTTTGTCAGCTCGTGAGCCTGCAACTGTTCACTCTCGGCCCTCCATAAACCTCCCGAGAAAGAAAGGATCGAGCAATGGCAGACTAGAGTGAGCAGATGGTATTCAAGCAATTCAAAGAATACCCACATCGCCGTGGCTCCTCCAAGCACACTGGCAGAAATCTTCTTGTTCCTCCACAAGAATACATCAGCAGCTGCAGCAAAAATATCCAAACGATATTAGCATCTATAGGGAAGGAGATAGATGTAAGTAAGTTTCCTCGCGACTTCAAAAAAAAAAAAAGTAAATCTTGGGATTTAGGAAGTCGGAGAAGCAAAATTTTGAAATGACGATACTGTAAAAGCCCTTCCGAAACCGTAACCATCAAAACCAAAGGTCCTCTCTATAAGCTGAAATACTAAGCCTTTCCTAAGCAGTAAATTAAGGAAAAAAGAACATCCAAAACCAAACTTTAAACACTGAAGAGAGATAAAACACATTACACTATCCGACTATCAGATCAAAAGTACAAAACACATTACACTATCCGACTATCAGATCAAAAGTACAAAACACATTACACTATCCGACTATCAGAAGCAGAGATTGCCTAACTGCTGGAACTGAACAAATTAATGAGCCAAAGATAACATTGAGAGAACTGACCAAAGTGCGCAGCGGTGACGCCGGGGGTTGATCCTTTCTTGGGAGGTTTATACAGGGCCGAGAATGAACGATTGCGTCTGCCGCTTCCCTCTTCGTTTTTACTTTGGAAATAGTATAGAGAGACTGAGAGACGAGAGAGACGAGAGAGAGAGGAGAGAGGAGAGAGAGTGGAGAGAGGAGAGGAAGAGAGAGAGAGAGAGTCACTCGTTGTTTGGGAATCACTTTCACAACCGTTGGATTTCTCTCTTACACGTGTCGAGCATCCCTAAAAATAACCTCACAACCGTATGGGTGAAAGAACCTTAGAAGAAAAAAAATCCCAAACTCCTATATGGGTCATCGATGGGAATGAAAATAAAAAACAAATTAGATTAAATCGACAATGTGATGTGTCACTTTCCCATTGGAGAGGAGCCATTTATTTGTATACATACTCTTTCACGTAGATTTTTTTTTGTGTACATCATCCACGTGGATCAGACGTAAGAATTAACATCTCTCTCTCAAATTGAAGTGATGAAGTGGAAACTGGAGACTGAACACTACCAGTGCAGTAGCAGAACATATGGTCTCCATAGCTAGACTACCTCGGACTCAACTCAGGAGGGCAACCACCAACGCCCCACCATCAAACATCCTTCCGTCACCGTCCAGCAGAACCGCTTCGACTCCGCTCATAAACTCCCCACATAGATGTGGAGAGCATTCCAATCACACACACCAACAAGATTCATACCTCAACTATTCTATATTGAACCCAACCAATCAATCGCTGGCTGAACCTTCTGACTTCTCCTCTACATCAGATTCCTTCTACAACAGCCTATTCACCCATCTGAGGTTACTCACCAACTTATCTGAAGCCGAAAAGGTTCATGGTGTTTTGGTGGTCCATGGCTTCTTCCACCCCTGTAGAACCGATTCAATGCTAGGTGCTCAACTTGTTAACGTCTATGTTGGTTTTGATCGTCTTCAAGAGGCTCTACTAGTCTTAGATCAACTTCCTCAAAAGAACAATTTCGCTTGGAATGCTATACTTAGGAAACTGGTCGATATTGGCCATTTCTCGGATGCATTGGTATTCTACCACTCCATGCTTAGAGAAGGCTCCATACCTGATAATTTCACTTACCCACTTGTCCTAAAGGCTTGTTCCGGATTATTCGCACTTGAAGAAGGCAGAAGGATAAAGGTGATGATCCAATTCAATGAGAGTCGGTACAAGATAAAATCCAATATCTTCGTGGCATGTGCCATGATCGATATGTTTTCCAAATGCGGCAGCTTAAGCGAAGCACGTAGGATATTCGACGGAATGCCCAGCAAAGATTTAGTCTCGTGGAGTGCGATGATCTGTGGGATGGTGCAGAATGGGGAATGGTTTGAAGCTCTATGCCTATTTCGAAGGATGATATTAGAAGGATGGAGACCTGATTCGGTGATTGTAGCGACTGTTCTTCCAGCCTGCGGTAGGTTGGGTGCTCAGCAACTGGGAATGGCCTTGCAGGGCTTTGCCGTGAGGAGTGGCTTTGGTGGCGATCTTTATGTTTCCAACGCCGTGTTAGACATGTACTGTAAATGTGGGGACACCCACGAAGCCTGCCGTGTATTTTGCGGCATGATAAACAAAGATGTGGTCTCTTGGAGTACCCTGATCGTGGGCCACACTCAGAACTCAGAGTATTGCGATGCTCTGAAGTTGTACCTTGAGATGAAGACTATGGGTATTAGAAGCAATGCAGTCATAGTGACTAGTGTCCTACCTGCGTTAGCAAACCTCAAACTGTTGAGACAGGGGAAGGAGATGCACAACTATGTCCTTAGACACGGGCTTGAATCAGATACTTTTGTTGACAATGCATTGATTGATATGTATGCCAACTGTGGGTCAATGAGAGAAGCAGGTTTCACCTTTGATATGATGTCAGATAGAGACATAACAATATGGAACTCGATGATTGTTGGGCATGCTCTAAATGGGAATGTTGATTCAGCCTTTAGGATCTTGCGCAGGACCCAAGAAACTAAACTAAGACTGAATTCTGTTAGCATTCTGAGCATCCTTCCATTGTGCACCAGAATGGGGACACTGAGACAGGGAAAGGAGATCCATTGTTATGCAACTAGAAGCAGTCTTGTATCTCGAGTTTCGGTTGGGAATACTCTGATAGACATGTACTGTAAATGTGGATATTTAGAACTCGGAATGAGGGTATTCAATCAAATGGTAGAGACAGATATTGTAACATTTAACACTATCATTGCTGCAAATGGGATTCACGGATATGGGGAGGAAGCTTTTTCATTCTTTGATCAGATGAGAGATGCGGGAATCAGGCCCAATAAAGTCACTTTTATAGCACTCTTATCGGCTTGTAGTCATGCAGGTCTGATGGACAGAGGCTGGTTTTTATACAACACCATGGTCTATGATTATGGCATTCTGCCTGACATGGAACACTACGCATGCATGGTGGATCTTTTAGGCAGATCAGGGCACCTTGATGATGCTTGGGAATTCATAAGAAGGATGCCAGTGGAGCCAAACATTGATGTTCTGGGGAGCCTTCTTGGAGCTTGTAGAGTTCACAATAGGGTTGAGCTTGCTGAGCTGGTGTTGAGGCGAATTTTCCAAAAGAATCCTGAAGATCCGGGCTATTATGTTCTTTTATCCAATATATATGCTTCTTCAGAAAGATGGGCAGATGCATCAAAGGTCAGGGCAATGATAAAATATAAGGGCTTGCTAAAGAGAGCAGGAAATAGCTGGATCCAGATCGGTTGTCATGTTCATTCATTTAGGGCTAGAGATCGGATTCACCCAGAGTCCCAGAGAATCCAAGAGGTTTTGGAGAGCTTGATCTTGGAGATGAAAGATGAAGGATATCTGCTAGATTTAAGCTGTTCTTCTCATGGCATCATTGAAGATGATGAATTGGAAGGTGAAATCCATTTATGATCTCATTGTCTTGTGAAACCATTATCAGCGACTGATGAAGTATTTTACGTGTGCATACATTTGGCAGAGGATAATACTCCATAGAACATTCATCTATAACAAGGATAAAGAAGATAGATATGAATTTATTGAACTGGCAATCTTCAAAGAGGTCACTTTTTGAGAAGTCATTGATGAAACGTTTTCAAATCATCCAATTGGCAAGATCGACTAGAATGGGTGTAAATAAGGAACGATCAACTTGCCTTCACATGTAACTTCATCTAGTAACATAAACAACATGGTGATGCCAGTACCCCAACTGCCTCAAGCTCCAAACAGAGCTGTATGCCAAGAAAGCAATCCCTAGTTTTATTAATGCTGTGTTTGGTTGCTTTACTAGAAAGACTCAGAAAAAGAGAGTAGTTGTCAAACAATTTTGGAGCTCTCATTAGATTGTTTTTCCAAAGGATGATTTTGGGTAGATGTTTCCCCCAAAGTTTGTTCCATAGAAAAGAGTTGGAAACATTGTCAGGGAAAATGCCTTGCTTACTTTTCCTTTGTCTACTCAAGGCAACCAAATTGGTAGGAAAATCCTCTTCCCCTCACCATTGCCTTTCTATGATCCTCCATAGAATACAACCCAACATAGGTGAATGTTGTGGATTTGAATTCATATTATGTACGCAAATAATAGGAATTGTTAGACTATTTTAGGGTCGTGCATTAGCCATATATATATAACTTGCAAGAGGACCATGGATCATTTGATTTTTAGTTGCCACGGCTGGATGCGACTGTGTAAGAGTAAGAAGCCAAGGCCATGGTGTCACTTGGTCAATTCCTAGTTGATCAAAATTTGACGTGTAAACGGATGACCTTGAGATCTGCCATATGAAGAACTCACTCTCCATAGCCCCCACCCCCTTCCAAAGGTCCCATATGGGAAATTGAATTTGATTATAACTTGCCATACTAATTGATGATGACATTGGGATGAGTTCACAAAAATATGAGTACCAACCAAAGGGAGCTGCTTCATTTGACAGGCAGGCAGAAGCAGGACATGGCCATGGAGCATATTGTTTGCCCCTTTTTAACTGAAATAAGGGCTTGAGATTTGCAACTTTGCCAATCCAAAGAATGACATTCCTATTCCAATGGTCATCAAATTGGTAAAAAAAACCCATGAGAGTTGAGACCTTTATTCTGTAGGAGCTATAAATGGAAAACTTTGTTGTGAAGGGAGTTTTGTTTGTATATATGGTCTCAAGGGTAACCTATAGCTACAGGCTACAAACACAAAGCATGCATTAGGATCCCCCAGGCAAACCAGTGAATGAATTCCCCGTATTATATATAAGTTCAATATAAAGTTTTTTTTGGGTAAGATAAGTTCAATATAAACGATATGAAGTTTTGAGAACCGAAAAAAAGGCACCCAATAAATACTCACTAGTCGCCTGTGGACTATATATATAAATCCCATCTCCTTTTCTAGAGTTGCCAAAACAGTTCCATCATTGCCACTGAGATGTAGACTTTAGATTCTAAAAGACAAGAGCAACTTCTCTTCTCTTCCTTCCCTAAAAATAAGACAAAAAGCTAGTAGTGGTAGCATATCTATCGTATGATTTCGCAGACCCTCCTCCGCCTCCGCTTCTTAGTTCTTAGTTGTGTCATTCACCAATCACCAGTCCATTTGGTCACTTGAACATGAGAATTGGCTTTGTGTCAATTATTACCATCTCTTCTGTTTGCACATTAGCATGAGACTGGTTGATTCTCTCACCACAGTCCATAGGTAAGATCCAACAAGGAATGTTATTTATGTACTTTTTTTTTTGGAAGTATTCTGACCTTTACCTTGTGGAGTTATGGACTAATGGGTGCGACTCCAACACAAAGTAACACACAGACTTGAGTACATCTCTGAGCCCTATGAGCAATCAGAACTGTTCTTTACGTGTCATCTGCGACGGTTCCTATGTACTTGAAGGGGCTACAGAAATCGGGGGGACATCCATTGTAGCCGCAACCCTGGAGACATCGAACACCAAAATTGATCTCGTAGATCGAGGTAGGAATAAGACCACCGGAAAGAGGAACCAAGGGTGGTGGCGGTGGTGCACGAGTGGGCATCAAGGGAAGTCCCTATCTAGGAAGCCCAAACATATGAAGGCTTGGCCCTACCGCCATTCCAGGAAAAGTACTTGTGAATCCTGTAAAGGGAGGAGGGCAAGTGAGCTGCAGTCCATGAATCAATGGGCAACCAGAGGAAGCACCACCATCACTCATGTCAACCATTCCCATTCCGAATCCCATCATCCCCATTCCAACACCCATGAGTAGGAAATGTGGCATCGGTGGTGCATGTTAGTGTTGCATTCCTGCATGTAACATCATCCGAGGCATATACAACCCACTTCCCATGGGCATAATCTGCATGAGGAGGACGAGGAGGAGGAATTCAATTCAAGGGTTTTAATTTCTCCATGAGAAACATCTTTCTTGTAGGAAGGAGGAATGGGTAATGAGAGAGAACTAACCTGTACTTGAAACTAGAGGCTCTTCAGATACTCAATGGCCTCATCAAGCATTGAAGCTTTGTCCACCTAACAAAAGAGCAGCACACACAATGCATGACAGCATCAGGAAAGATTGGCATAATTTAATTTGTCAAAGTAATTATTGAACTGCAAGCGAGGTTTCTTGGATCATAAGATCAATAAATGATATCAAGATTTAGAGGCCCTAATTAAGAAGTTGACGAGAGACAGAGAGAGAGAGAGACATAGAGAATCGTGAATATGGGATACTGACTTTGTTGCAGTTGGGTATGAGTTCTTGTAATGCCCGCATCTTCTCATTAATCCTATCCCTTTGTCTCTGATTAGAAATGTTCAAACCACAGTATGTATGTATCAAGCCAAACACTAGAAATCAACACCATATTTATTTGAGTTGGTTAAATACTGTGAAGTCCCCAAGTCCCCCCACTCACCCTTTCGGATAAATTATGCACTTCTGTAACCCGACTTCTCTTACCTCTGTGAGCAGGAGGAGATGGTTTTCTCACTCCCACAGACTCCTCCTCTGCATCCTGCACCTTTTGTCCCAGCCTTTTCACCTTCTGTCTTTCCTATGGTAGTACTTGCTGCAACGCTAGTCATTCCGATTCTAGTTTTACCAGGAAGTTGATCCAAGGGTACAATATCATTTCTGGTCCTAGACAAATCTTCTTGACAGATAACTTGTGATTGCTCAGTAGAAGGTGTCTCCATAGGAGACCTAGAGATGGAAGCTTCAGAATCCAACATCTTGGTTGGCACCGAAGCCAGTTGGGCCTGGCAATCGATTGCAGTTCTTGAACCAGAGAGTGAACCACTAGTTGACTCCATCAATATCGATGAGAAAAGGCTGCCGCTACCAGCAGCAACAGATACCCTATCGTTATTTATCGACTTAGCATTGCTCGATAAGGCTGAACAAGTCGTGCTACCAATGCTCTGAAGATTAGCCTTAACAAAAGCCACAGGTCTAGAGAAATGGGAAAAGTTCATCAAACCTCCGCTGCCACTAGTATGCTACAGTGGTAACGAAGGTGGAGGCCTCCTTGTGGGGTTTGGGTCTTGCTCTTGCAGTTTCGTGTTGGATAGATCACCAGTTGAATTTGAGGTTAGGGTTGAACATAAAGTCCCGCAGAGGGCTTTGTGGACATTGGCGGTGAAAGTGGTGGTGTTACTGCTAATGATCTTTGAAACTCTGGATGTAGGATTAGGAGCAACAGATGAAGTTAAAACTGGACAATGCTGGAATTGCTACAATAAAGGTGAACATAGCTGGCTTACACCAACTCCACAAGACTCAACGCCTCCTGCACCAACCTTGGATGCACTCCCACTCCCTTGTTCTTGGGACTTAGCAGCATTTGCACAAGTCATTTTGGAACCCTTATCCATCGGGCCATAACTATTGTTCTTAAAGACCGATACGGCATCATTCTTCGTGGAGAAGGCATTCATATTGGCCCCAGTTAATTCAAAGAAAAACTCAAAACAGTATTCATGATTCAGAGAATCATCAAGTACTGGAATTGGATAATTCAGCCAAGAGACCATATCATCATCTTGACCCATACCCATATTACCTGAATGCCATGTCGGCAGAGAATCATTCAACATGGAATCCATGGTTGTTAACATCTTGACCTTCCGAGTAACAAAGTTGTCTCTTGCATCTTTCTCTTGAGCCTTGGAAATAATTGGAGGAGGAGAGCTACTGATACATGAAGTGCTCTTTCGGGTTCTATTGGATTGCCCTTGCATCAAAATCTGACCTTTCTCCTATACTAGCTCTACGAATTCACTATCGGGCCTGCAGTTAAACAAACAAAAATTATAATTAAGAAGAAAAAAATTGAAAAGAAGAACAATGAAGAGTTCAAAAAGGGGGAGGGGAGATGAAAAATACAAAAACTGGCTTCCAACCATAAAACAGAACACCACAACTCCAAGCAAGTAAGAACTCACATGAAAGCTAGATCAACCGAACAGTTGTTACTCGTCTTTGGTTGGGTCAATTCAAGTTTCCCTTTTGCTATCTCATGAGGTTGAGAGTAGGGTATGATGGATGGAGACCAGAACTATGCTTCTCCTTAGACCTCCAATGCTGAAAACTAAGCCATTATTGGCAGTCTCATACACCATACCTTACATTGTACATAACATTCTTTAGAGCCATTGGCCATCTACTATGTTTAAGAAATCTTTTGACCCAAAAAAAAAAATAAAGAAAAAGAAAGAGTGTAAGAAACCAATGTTTGCAAATAAATCTTTTTTCTTAGATTGGGACTCCTAACCACCAGCCTAAAAATTGAAATGTGAAGAAACTCCATCAGTCTAATACACATCTCACAAGCAAAAAGTAACACCGTTGTAACAAAAAAACCAAAACATCAACTTAGGGGGAAATTTTTTTATTTCTTCTTTCCTTACATTCTAATCAATAAAAAATAATCCATAAAATAAAGAAGAAACCTCAGTCAAACCCATCTGCAACATTTCAGTAAGACCCTAGACAATATTCATATTTGAGTTCATTTAAAAGAATTATATTAAAAAAGAAAAAGGGAGAAAGTGTTTTAATCATTAAAAATGGAATTCAATCTTCAAATTATAAACTCCAGTGCATTTCCTTCTAAATGGACTCGAAAGTTATAAGTTCACTAACATTAAGAGTAGGCATCCAAGAAAAGGATCCAGCCGTTACATTTCAACAAGAACTCCTCTAGACCAAGTCAAATTCGTAGAAGTCTTACCTACTCACCACCAAAAATGTTTTGCACATAAGAAATCACCAAAAAATGGGGGAACCCTGGGGAAGAAAAGAAAATCCAACTTCAGTAACCCTCCAAGAGTGGTACGAACAATCCCACAATCCGACGATTGAAAAAAGATAAAGTCGGGAAATCTTCACGAGGACCCCTTCAGAGTTTCAAATATACGCATCTGTTATTCTATTGCTTTGGGGGTCGAGAGAGAAACTGATGTGATATATATCAGGATTGAGATCCAACTGGCAACTGCTCGAAGAAAGCAGCAAAGGGCTTGTGGATGAAGGCAAGAAAAAGATAAGTCCGATACTTCGTTACAAAAAAGAAGGCAGGGAGAGGAGTCCAGATTAGCTCCACATATGTGGAGAGTATTTACTCTCCACATATGATGGTAGGTCGACACCTAGCCAACTTTTCACTTGTGGTTACCTTCTCTTCCAAAAAAGTGTCATTGTTATTACTTATTTTTGGGAAAAGGGAGAGAGAAATATAACAAAAGAGTGGGTCCCATGACATCTTCTTCCTCTTGATCCCATTTTTCCCAAATCTTCCTCTTGATCACATTTATCCCAAATCCTCAGAACTACTATTTTGTAGGAAAGCCCATTTTGGTTTGGTCTTCTAGAACGTCCAAAACGCAACCATTTCATCTTTTGAAAACAAAGATACCCAAAATCTAACCTGATCATCTTCTTCTTGTTCTTGCGTCTGTTTTTTTTTTTCTTTTGCTTTCTCCTTGTCTTCTTCTTCTTCTTCTCAACCTGGCCAGCCCATGCATCTCCTTTTTCCAACTTGGCTAGTCCATGCATCTCCCTCCCCCTCCCTCAACATGATTAGGCCAACAGGGTCAGCCCGGCTCGATCCTGAGGACATATTAGGGTTGGATTTTTATGACCCCGAGTCAAGGCCGGATTAGGTCTGAGCCTAGCCAAGGGGAGGTTGGGTTGGGGTTTTAAAAGGCTCAGCCCAATCCAACCCTATTGCAGCCCTACCCCTACCCCTTTGCGTGATACCAATCCCTTGATCGTGGTTGAAGGAAAACTCGATCCATATGGGGAAGTATTATTGTCCATAAGTGTGGCTCCTACGACTACGTAAGACCCAATTAGCGCCCCCTTTTGGTTCATCTATAGGGGTAGGGAGGTCATTTTATAAGGAGGAGGAGAGGTAGAAACACAAGGATGCAGGCCTAGGAGCCGTGCTCCCAGACATGGCCTATCCTATTTTGTAATTTCAAAGATATTACTTGGCTTGGGAGATTTAGACATGAGTAGGATTTTTAGTTCACGGTATTGGAACGGGTATTGGTCAGGTTCGAAATTGATAACGTATTTGAAGCATACATACAGTACCATATTTTTACTATTTTACTTTGTCCATACCATATCACCAATCTGATATCGCCCAATTATCAATATCAGTGTCGGCCAATACCGATATGGATCAATTGATATGATTGATCTGATACCAAAATCTTAAAACCATGGACAAGAGTTAGCCCAAGTTAAGGGTTATTTTTTGTAATTTGCATTGACCACAAGTGCAATAACACACCTATCGTCCCTGTTAGTTTAAATTTTTTTTGTCTCTATGTTAGTCTTGTAGTCTTGGGAGACGTATTTTGTTTTATAAAAGGGATGTCTAAATGACACCTCTATTAATGTATTTAGAGCTTGGCACCTTCTTTTAATTGCCCCTTGTCTTGTTTCAAATAGCTTTTCAAGATAAAAAATAATAATTTGAAAGTGACATATCATTATGTCATTATCAAAAGATATCACTTCATGCAGATTTTTCAAGTATGCATGTGAACTGATACTATTATCCTAAATAGAAAAAAAATATATGTATCATTCTAAGGGAAAAAAAAGTAACATTGCAAATTATTTGATACATTGAGGGGTGTTAATAAGAAAATCCCTTTTATAAAGGGAATACTTTTGATCCCGGAGTCTTCGCTACGTGGAAAGGGCAGAACATGATGAGCGCATGGAGTCCTTTTGTACTACCAAGTGTCATACCAATTTCAAAAGTCAGAAAATTCCCCTGGCAAGTACTTTATCAGTTGAACAAAACCGGTGTCATATGGTAATTGGCATTTGGTAACAAGTAACCACAATTTTATATAAAAAAGGAGAAGCTTCTCTAAGCAACCAACATAGAGGAGCGCACCAATGAGGTGCACAAAAACGGTTTATGTATATAGGAGGACAACGCCATTATTTAATGTGAAGAGAGAGAGAGAGAGAGAGAGAGAGAGAGAGAGAGAGAGAGAGAGATGCTAATGTATCATCCAGCCCAAAGGACCCTTTCCCATTAAAAAAAAAAGGTGATAGAAATATGACAGAGGGCTCCCTACTGCCGGTGTAGGAGGAATCTCTTGCCAGCACATATAGAACTAGTAAGGGCCCACGATCAAAGAGAAAAAAAATTCATATAAGAAAGCGTATATTAAATGAACAACGTGAGGATCCTTTTTTCCCAAACAAAATATTGTATCAAAAATTGGGGGTGGGGGATAAGGAGAGAAGTAGATAATATATCTTGTGAAAACAACTACTTGCTCGTTGGTCGGTGCCTTGCCAATAAAGAGTAGATTTTATCCCATGATGTTAGCTAAGGTTAATTGTAGACATTGGTAATGCAGAGAGAATTTACCACAAAACAAAAAATGTAGAGAGAAAATATAATGAAAGTTTTGCACTCAACAACCCTATGGATGGTGGAATTTTTATCACCTCCAATTCGTTGCCCGTTCTAATTCCCTTCAATTCCTCACATAAGAGCTGAAATGATCACCCTACCCCACCTTGGGCAATGTGTTTGGACAGAAGATAGGGTGGTCATTTCTGCTCCAATGTGAGGAATTGGAGGGAATTGGAGCGGGCGGGAATTGGTTAAATGACATTGGAGAGGAGAGGATCTGGGCTCAGGAAAGGCTAGGGATTGAATAGTAATGAATACAAGGGTTCCATTCTCTCCCCAATAGGAATGAATAGGACAAGACAGAAAAAAGCAGAAATTTACAAATCATGCCACGTCAGGCCAGACATCTGAAGATAACGAGCTGCTCCTTTCGTGTCCGAGATAGTCCTCGTTCTTGACACACTTCCTCTCTCTCGGTCTCTCCCTTCTTCCATCGATTCATCCAATGGCTACCCTCACAGACCTTTCTCCCTTCACAAGCCGTCACAGCTTTGCACTCTTTAAGTCACCCTCTCTCGATATTGGGACCTTCTTGTCAAGCTCTAGCAGTCATTCATATCCTCCCCTCACGCAGAAGCCCTACAAACAGAATACAATCAACTGCAGACGTTCGACATTTCGATGCTCAGTAGCCAAGGAATCCACTATTTCTCCTTCGAAGGCCGATGGCGACAAATCTAATGGTTACTCTGTGGACTGCGTCGTTGTTGGGGCCGGCATCAGCGGTCTCTGCGTCGCGCAAGCTCTTGTGACGAAGCACCCAGAAAACGCCGGAAAGGTTATGGTGACGGAGGCCAAAGACCGTGTTGGAGGGAACATCATGACGGTGGAGAGGGACGGCTACCTCTGGGAAGAAGGCCCCAACAGTTTCCAGCCCTCAGAGACCATGCTCACAATGGCGGTACGCGCGTTTAAGATTGGGTTTCCTTCTTTCCGGTTATTTTTCCTTGCCTTTACACTTATTATGAGTTATGACTGTGTCAAGCTTTGTTTGTTACTGCGGCCTTCGCCCCTGGAACTCATGTAAATGTTGGAACCACGATTGGAGCACGCATGTTCACTTGCCTGATGCTTCAAAATTATTTTAAATTTTAGGAGAAGTATCTGGGAAAAAAAAAATAAAAAAATTCTATCAGTTTATTGATACTCTAACGAGTTAAGAAAGTTATAACTCTATTACATTAGCATAAAAATAAATCCAAAAGCTCTTTTGAAATGCTGATCTAGTTTGGGGGGGAAAATGATTAAAATGAAAAATATGCATACTAGGCTCAATGATTAATGGCGTTTTTTTTTTTTTTTTGGGGTCATTTCAAAGTCTTCCCAGTGGCCTCTTCTGAAGGGCTTATAATGAGATCAGGCACTTGATATGATTTACAGAGTATATACAATCGCATTTGATATGTAATTGCTGAAATTTTTTGTGGGCAATTCATGTTTACCTTTCGCTACTTGAGACTGCTGACCACGTTCTTCTGTTCTTTTGGGGAAATTGGGGATGGTGGTTACTGCACATGAAAGCTTGGAACTTGGAAGCACCTTCCTGATCACTCAAACTAGTGATTTTGTCCACATTGTTGGTCAGTGGTTTCAAGGGACTAATAATGTGGAACACTGGAAAGGTAGGCCTTACTTAAAGTTAGCTACTACTCTTAGATACATAAATCCTATTCAATTCAGAAAGTTTTCATTCCATCCTTTCGTTGAACTGCTATAAAATAAGAGATTTGCTTATATGAAGCCATTAATTGAAGGCTAAGCTTAAGATGACCCACGAACCAATCTGGCATTAAAGGCAACAGGTTAAATTCTGCAACTGAAAAATATTGCTTTTGGAGAAGGTAATGTGCCACCCAAATGAGTCCTTTAAACACCTGAAGAAACACCTAATTTACCGTACTAATGTTGAGATGAGTCAGCATATCATCAGGGACTTGGAAGAGAGATGTTGAAGGTCTGCCACAAGATGCCAAGAAGCTTCCATGCATGCCTTCTTCCACATCTTGAGTAACTAGCCCACTCAAATCCTTGGTCACCCAGAACAAATAAAGGAGGTTCACTTTGGTGAATGCATCTATAGTTTTTGAATGGAGCTCTCTGAACCTCATCATCTGTTATGGAGGAAAGAAAGCAGATGAATAACATGAATGCATCCAATCTGTAATTTCCTTCTATTTGGTTGCCACAAGCTAAAATATATGCCAATGCGTGTTCTTTTCTTAAACATTTTTTCCTTGTTGCATACAATATATTGTTATTGATACCCTACCCCCCAAAAGAAGGCCTTATGGATATTGAACCATTCGAATTAAGGAGAAGATCATTGTGACATTTGTAGCAGTATGGGAATTGGGAATATAGAGAAGAGAAAAGAAATGTAGAGTGCATCTCAGTTTATTAGAGAGTTCAATGTAAATACTTGCACATTACTTTTTTTGTTAAAGAATCTCTCTGTTCCAAAGAGACATGTGACTTAAATATCAATATTGAGGCAACCTAGGAACCTTATCCCGGTATTGTGTTAGGGTACCCCTGGTTGTAGCTATTACATTCTCTTCCATAGAATTGTTTTCCAAATAAGCTGATAATTCTTTTTTCTAAGAGTTATTCCAACTGCATTTTCTTTTCTCACCGGTTATGTTCTAGTCCTATGTTAACCATTTTTCCAGAAGCATGAACTTGATTGAATGTTTGAGGCTGGCAACAACTGTATGTTTTTCTTTTAAACTATTTACCTGTATCCTTATCAGTACATCTTTTGATGTAAATTATAATACCTCTTTTGCAGGTTGACTGTGGGTTGAAGGATGACCTTGTTTTAGGGGACCCTAATGCTCCACGATTTGTATTGTGGGGTGGAAAATTGAGGCCAGTACCTTCAAAGCCGACGGATTTGCCTGTCTTTGACTTGATGAGCTTTCCTGGGAAGCTCAGGGCTGGATTTGGTGCTATCGGAATTCGACCTCCTCCACCAGTTTGTTCCCATCTCTCTTCTCTTTATGAGTGCATTTAGGATTTTGGATCACATATCCACATACAGACATCCACTACTTCCATACAAACATTTACACACACACACACACACTTGATTATCTTTTCTCATTTCTTAGTCTTTGACAAAGGTGACAGGGTCATGAAGAAACGGTTGAAGAATTTGTGCGTCGTAATCTTGGTGATGAGGTTTTTGAACGCTTGATAGAACCATTTTGTTCAGGTGCTTAATCTGAGTTATCAATGACATGTTCAGTGTTGTGTGCTTCCAAAGTACTTTTTAAATGTCATATTCTTAGAATGATCTTGTATGCATTTCCACACAAGATAATCTCCTAACTTTGTGACTTTGGTTTTGTATCGACGTTATTCGGTTGCATTGAACCATTTTGAATCATGATTCTTGATTATCTAAAATTTTAGAAAGTACACCTTTAGGAGAGCTGAAACTGACTTATCTCATGTGTTTCAAAATCAAATAACGATTCTGTGATTGGTAAGAATCCTATTTGTAATGATGCTGCTTATTTGAACCAAAAAAACCTTGATCACACCTATCACCCTCCCCCCCACCCCAAAAAAAAAAAAAAAAAAAAAAAAAAAAAAAAAAGAAAAAAGAAGGAACTGTTGGAATTTGTAATCCAGAATACCATGGGGGTATTTTGATCTTTTTGGGGTAATTCTATTCTTCTTATATTATTAAGTTTATGTCGGCTATGTGGGTTTTAGTCCCACATTGCCTAGTTTAGTCACTTTGTAATTTCTCCTCTATTATAAATAGAGGAGCTTACCTATCAATTAAATAACTCAAGCATTACAATCAATTATTCTTCTATCTTCTCTTCTCTCTCAAGTTACTGGTTACAGGTCCTAGGTTTTCTACAGGAACCTTCATCACTTATGTTTGTAATGTGGTTGTATTTATGAAACTGATGATTACTTATGCTGGAACATTTGCAGGATTTTCCCCTTGTAATATATACAAGGTTCCAGGTTTCAGTTTCGGCTGAAACTGAAATTTTGGTCGAAACTTGTACATTTTTTTCTGCAAATTTTGATGGATGGTTTCGAGGGTCAAATGGCCAAATTAGGTTCTGAAACTTCTAGGACACCCTGTTTTAGGCCCTTTAAACATAGTGGAACCCTTAGATTTTAAAGAGTCAGTCCTAAAATGGTAGTTTGACATCGGACCTGAGGTTGGTAGTGTACGTTGTATACATTCTTTAATATGGTCTATTTCACACAATGTATAGTACTGGAACACATATAATTCTAGTAAAACAACTTAAATATGCATCAGGAATAAATAGACATTAAAATATAAACCATATTATAAATTATAGATCATACATGGTTTGTTACAAAAATTCAAATATAGTGGAGTTAACAATACAAGTAACAAGTCGCCCCTATGCCCATCCTAGAGTCTAGACTCCTAGTACCAAAACAAGTCTCGACCCGGATCAAAACCACTAGAATGTTGTTGCTGCTGCCGAATTAAGTTATCCTTCGACTGTATCACAAAAGCTAGCCATGTCATAGCATGGTGGAAGAAAAACACGAAGTCTGCCACAATAGTCCTATAAATGGAATCATCAACATGTTGGAGGTACCCTAACCTTGGGTATAGATCTCCGATCCATGAGGAACTTGATTGAGAGCCACTGCTACTGGATGGTGTCTGTGGAACCGCAAGTCCGCAACTGGCACCGACATGTATTGGGAGGCCGGTAATGAGAAGATGCTGTCCACAAATGGTGACCCAGTATTATCGGAACCGGTGTTCCCCATGGCATATGATGGTGCACACCACTACCCCCATGTGTACTACTCTCATCTATACTCAGGCCTCCGAGAATGTCAGTTAAGCTCGTAACATCGACGTCCATGGACTATGTTGCATCCTCCTCAGGTGGTGATATGAATTGGCTATGTGGGTCTCTTGAGTAGCCTACATATGTGGGGGCAAGTGCATTATGGTTCTCATCCTGTGTGGCATGAGTGAACTAAGTCTCACTTGTGAAGCACATCGGCTCCGGCTCCGGCTCTTGTGTATCCTTGCAAGTCTATCACCCTCATCACCATCACCATCGCCATCACCATGGGGATGGTGTGCGAGTGTGGCCATTAGAATGCGACTAGTTGATGTCCTCATCATCATCCCCACTAGGCTGAAACTTGAAAGTGGGGTGTCTGTGAATGAACATGACCCTCTCGAGACGCTATAAACTCGTTGACATAAATACCCACCTGAATAGTTATCTCGGGGTCGGCCTACTCCCAGCCTGATCCAGGGTCACCTCGATCCTTCACCCATTGGATCCTCCTCATCATTTGAGTCCACTTGAAAAATGTTGGCAAGCTTGATTGGATCTTTATTAGCATCTATTCCCATGCGTATGTGCTACATCCTCTGTCTCATGTTATAATGCATATACACCAATTGCTTCAACCATGTGTGACCCGGTTGGTTTGGCCTCTTGAAGTGGACCAGTGAGATGTACTCCAGTTGTGCTCGCATCTGGAGGTGGAACAAGTTTGGGAGAGCATCTTGATTGCTATCTATCTCAAGGTAGGTGTATCACTCCCATGGAGCACCCACCATTTGCCTACATTAGAATATTTTTTTGGGGTGAATAAATAATTCATTACTAAAAGCCGGGGGGGGGGGGGGGAAGAATATACAAGGGGGGGAGAAGAGAAAGAGCCAAGATTGAGCCAGCCTTAGGAGAGAGGAGGAGGCTGAATCAAGGACTCAGGTAAACCCCAGGAGACAACAATGAGCCTGTTCCTTGGGGTGTCTAAAACATTACAATGAGGTAAAACAGAGAGCTTGGAGCTAACATCAAAAGAGATGGTTTTCCAAATTTTGTTAAAGGGACGAGAGTTGGAGGTCCCTCTACGGAGATTGCGCTCCATCCAAATGTGAGAAATAGTGGCACCGAAACGAGCTTCCCTACAGTGTCACAAATCGAGGTCCCTGAGAAAGTCATATCTATCCAAAGCCATTCCCTGGAGAAGGGGAAGATTCTTTTGCGGCGGGGCCAACAGCTGCCTAAGACCTTTTGCCAAATGGTGTGGGAGAATGGACAGGAGAAGAAAAGGTGGTCAATATCTTCTAGGCCAAACCAACATACGGCCCAAGAGGGGGGGGCAAGGATGTGTGTATGGATGAGGAAGGCTTGGGTTGGGTTGGGTTGGGAGGGGAGGGGAGGGGGGGGGGAGGGGGGGCGAGCATTAAGGGAAATAATGGAGGAAAGAAGGGAGTCTTTTTGGATGCCTGAGGAGTAGATGGTTCTGGCTCCCACAATAGGGAGGACAACACCTAACAGGTGCCAGTTGTCAAGCTAGAGGGAAGTGGAAGCCCCGTCTCCAATTTTGGAGGAGATTGTTGTTAAGGCAATTGGCCTGAGGGAGAGGGTTTACGCCAAACCCAAGAGGCATAAGAGGACGGGGAGACAGACCAAAGGGAGTCAGTCGTGCTTGAGGGGACCCGAGTAGATCCACTTGACCCAAATAGCGTCATGCTTGAACTCAATTTTCTAGATAAGCTTGAAAATGCCCACATTGTTAGAGTCTTTGATTCTTCTCAAACCATGACCTCCCTTAGATTTGGGGAGGCAGATGGGGGACCATCTAAGGGGATGGAGGAATTTGGGGGTGTCGGAACCTTTGCAGAGGAATGAGCACATGAGAAATTCTAAGGTTTATGGTGGATTTAAGGAGGCCAAAGACACCACCAGTAAATGTAGAAAGATTGAGGGACCGATCTGATCAGTTCGAGACTGCCAACATAGGAGAGGAGTTTGCCCATCCAAAGGTGAAGTCTTTTGCGAATAGAATCGAGCATGGGGGTGCAGTGATGGCTAGATAATCTGGCGGGGACCAAGGGGAGCCCCAGATACTTGACAGGGAGGTGACCTAGGGAGAAGCTAGTTAGCTCCAGGTGGGAAGTTTTAACGGAGTTGATTTTGAGGAGGGTATTAAGTTATTCATGATAGGTGATTGTATTTGTTTCTTGTGTTGCCCTACTTTGTGGTTAACCCAACTCCTTCCAACCAAAACATCCCTCTTAAGCGAACATGGACCTCAGGCCAACCATCTTTACATGAGTAATGAATACTCTTTAATGCAATGTAGTTGGTGGCAAATCGAGTGATGCAAGACCTCACCAAATCTTCACCGCTCTTCTCCCTCAGCACCTATAAAGCGTATCCATGGTTGTAGAAAAATGTGGGCACTTGTCTTGCCCGCTTGACCACACCCGCTACCATGGACCTCTTCCCCATGTTCTTAAGCATGAGGTCACTGTAGTGGGCTGCACGTGATGTCCAATAGAGGTGGTATCTGTTGTTGTTCATCAATCTCTCACCAGCCTTCTTAAAGTTGCTCCCGTTGTTTGTCACCACTTGAACAACATTCTGTACCACACCTGCTGTACAACATCTTTCAGCAACTTATAGATATACTTCGCATCCTTTTTCTCCTTGGATGCATCCATAGACATCATGAAGATAGTCCTATCAACATAATAAACCATGAAGTTGATGATGGATTATCTAGTGGGTTTAGTCCAACCATCACACATGACACATCACAATCCCATGTCCCCTTCAATGTATCAATGTACTCTTCCAGCGTGTCAAGCATGGCCTGGTAGTATGGTTTCAAAGCAACATTAGCTGGGTTTCTATTAAAGAAGAAAAACTTCTAAACGACATCACCAATATTACCTCTCCAATCACCCTAGACTTGCTTAAGCCTTCTCTGTCTGGTATTCTAAGTCTTGTATAGAGGACTCTGTTGAAGGACCTCAATCGGATAATCATCATCATCATCTGGTGCTGGTGGCAGGGGTGACCTCACACTCTGTGATCTGAAAGGCAACTCCCCCTGCCTCTACTTTTTGACTTTTTCCTCCTGTACCCTACCTTGGTGCAGCTGCTTTAGAGCTAGAGGAATTAACTCCTTTCTTCATCTCTTCTCTCCTAATCCTCTCCACCTGATGTGAGACTCGGCTCGCTGCCTAAGCCTGCTGGAACTGTCTTATCTCTTCCTCTGTCTCCAAATCCTCAGGCATGTAATCATTAGAATAATTATTAGAGTCAGCCCTTGCTGGTGGTGGCTGTCTTTCTAGCATTGCCTCCTCAAACTTCTCTCTTGTCCTTTGCTTTTCTGCCTTCCTCTATCTTCCTCCCTTTAAGAGTTTAGCCATGACCTTCTGTACCTCATTGAACCTTGCTGCATTTAGGCACAGTTCTATAGCCACTAGCTAGATGCCACTTCAATCTAGTGCCCCCTTGAATTTATTATCTTGCCACAATAATTACACTGCAACTTTTTCTTATCATTTTCTATAGGGACTCCATGCCTCCATGTTATATAGCCATTGTGCAATCTTCTTAGTTCTTATACTATTAAATAAAAAAATGCATTCATTATTAGTTATGCACTTATACTAGATCATTTAAGACTCCTAAACCAATTATATAGTTATTTCCTATTTTTCTCTCAACTCTTATTGATGGAATATTTTGGGAATTGAACTTGTGTCAATGAGACATAGGCCCTCTCAATTTATAATAATATAATGGAGAACATGATTACAATAATACCCTTAGGGGAACACTGACTTAACCCTACTGGACTATTATACCCTTGTACCCATATTGCAACACTCCCCCTCAAGTTGGTGCATAAATATCAACCGTGCTCAACTTGCAAACAACAGAAACAAAGGTTTTACCAGGTAAACCCTTAGTAAGTACATCAGCCAACTGATCCCCTGAAGGCAGGGCTGTAAATGGATAACCGAAAATCCGAATTCGATCCGCATCCGTATCCGTTTAGGGGCATCCGTATTCGATTAGAGATATCCGGAAAAAAATTCGAATAATCCGATAAAAATCCAAATCTGAATACTTAATTATAAAAAATTAAGTAAATAACGATTTTGAGGGTTTTTGAAGATTCAACAGGTTCTAGAATATGAGAAAAAGAGAATCATGATCTAAAACTATGGATTGAGAGTGAATTGTATCCACTAGGGGAGGAAGGTTCGGGTTACACAAGGCAGAGGTGTAAACGGATGGTCGAAAATCTGAATTCGATCCACATCCGAATCCATCCGAATATGTTTAGAGGTATCCGTATTCGACCAGGAAATATCCGAAGCCGATTACATCCGATCCGTATCCGAGCCGAATCCGATCCGTTTACAGGCCTACCTGAAGGAACAAAGGAAATACAAACAAGACCCTGTTCGACTTTTTCCTTGATGAAGTGACGATCAATCTCCACATGCTTGGTGCGGTCATGCTGAACAGGGTTATGGGCAATGCTGAATTTGGAGGCACATAGGCAGTTTAGGTGAAATTTCAAGGTCCTAAAGTAACCCTTTCAACCAAAGTAACTCACAAATGCCATGGGCCATGGCTCTAAATTCCGCTTCAGCACTAGAACAAGCCACGACTGACTGCTTCTTGCTCTGCCAAGTGACAAGATTTCCACTAACATAGGTGTAGTACCCAGAGGTAGACCTCCTATCATTAGGACAGCCCGCCCAATCGGCATTTTTATAAGACTCAATGCAAAGATGATTGTGAGATGAAATGAGCACACCTTTTCCAGGGGCAGCCTTCAAATAGCGCAAAATCCGATACACAACGTCCAAATGAGTGGAATGGGGATATGCATATATTGACTCACCATACTCACAGCAAACGCAATGTCTGGATGAGTATGAGACAAATAAATGAGTCTTCCAACAAGTCTCTGATAGCTGGTCTTGTCAACCGGTTCTCCCTCCTTGCTTCAAAGATACGAATTGGGCTCTATAGGGTATCAACAGGCTTGCAGCCCAACATTCCTGTATTAGTCAACAGAGCAATGATGTATTTTCTTTATGAGAGAGAGATACCCTTTGCAGAGTAAGCAACTTCAATACCTAGGAAATATCTCAATTTTCCTTAGTCTTTGATTTCAAATTCCTTTCCCAAGAATTGCTTTAAGGAGGAGATTTCTTCAAGACTGCTCCCTGTGATAACGATGTCATCAACATAAACTATCAAAATAGTGACATGTGTCAGAGTTCTCTTGATGAAGAGAGTGTGGTTACATTGCTTTGCTTGAATCTAATCGACACCATTGCCTTATGGAACCTTCCAAACCACGCCCTTGGAGATTGCTTTAAGCCATACATACGAGGCACGATTAAGTTTGCATACCTTTCCTCGAGGTTGCGGAGTAGCAAAGCCTGGAGGAATATCCATGTAGACCTCTTCTTCCAACTCACCATGCATGAATGGATTTTTAACATCCAGTTGCTGAAGGTCCCATTCTTGATTCACAGCATAAGACAAAATCACTCTCACAGTGTTCATCTTGGCCACTGGTGCAAACGTTTCTTGGTAGTCGATCCCATAAGTTTGGGTAAATTCTCTAGCAACCAGCTGGGCTTTGTATGATTGTATCTATCTACAGTCCCATCAGCTTTGTGCTTTATGACGGACACCCATTTGCACCCTACTGCTTTCTTTCTTGAAGGAAGAGGAACCAGAGTCCATGTATTATTTTTTCCAAGTGCTTGCATCTCTTCATTTATAACCTCTTTTGCACTTCGATGAGCCAGTGCTTCCTGCCACGTGTTAGGGATAGAAAGAGACGACAAAGAAGAAATGAAGGCATGAAAGAAAGGAGACAAAGAGTCATAGGACACAACATTAGAGATAGGATGTTGAGTGCAAGACCTTTTTGATTTTCTAACAGCAATGGGTAAATCAAGAGACAGATCACTAGAAGGAGTTGACTTACCAAGCATATTTGGAACAGATGGTTGACCTGAATTTAGGGAGTTTGATTGGTGAGGAGAGATGGTGGTGATCTTAGTATGCTGCTCTTTATTTTTTCCTTTTTTAGTACGGGCAAACACCTTCAATGGAGAGAAAACCGTGGGCTGTGATGGCTCCCCCTAAACCGTGGGCTGAGATGGCTCCCCCTGAACTGTAGGATGGAAAGGAGTAGGTTCTTTGTCTACTCTTGGTTGCTGCTCTTGACTAGTAATACCATCAGATATTTCAACATCATCTTCTATTATGGGCACCTCCATGGGAGCAACAACAAATGGCACCTCTTCACTTGAAGACCCAAACTCCCCCTGAAGAGGTGTATTGTAGTATGGGACAGCTTCTTGAAAGATCACATCCATGGTAACAAACAACCGTAGGGATGGAGGATGATAGCACTTGTACCCTTTATGTTTGGCAGAGTAGCCCAAGAAAATGCATTTAATTCCCCTCGGAACTAGCTTACCATGGATATGGTGATTGCGAGCAAAGGCCACACATCCAAACACCTTTGGAGGAACAACAAAGGAGGAAGATCCCATAAGAACATCAAGAGGGCAGCGGCCATCCAACATACGAGACGACAATCGATTAATCAGATAAGCAGCCATCAAAGCTGCATCAGCCCAAAACCATGGAGGAACATTCATAGAAAACATCACAGACCGAGCCAACAGATGTCGATTCTTCCTTTTGGCAAGACCATTCTAGGCTGGGGTATCAACACAGCTGGTCTGGTGTATAATCCCTTCGATAAAAAGATAGGATTGAAGATCACCAACCATGTATTCTCACCCATTATTAGTGCGAAGAATTTTTATCTTGACATCGAACTGGGTTTGCACCATCTTATGGAAAGTCTTGAAACATTGAGAGACATCACTCTTTTGATGGAGCACATACACCCAAGTAGTTTGACCAAAACAATCAATAAATGTCACAAACCAGCGAAACCCATAAACAGACACACAACGAGCAGGGCCCCATACATCGGAATGAATGACACCAAAAGGAATTAAACTTCAATTACCAAAAATAGGAAATGAATGTCTAGTTTGCTTTGCCAAAGTGCAAGCATCACAAACAAAGCTGTCTGGATTATACTGTTTAAATAAAGAAGGAAAAAACTTAGAGGAAACTCCTAATGGAGGGTGACCCAGCCGACGATGCCACATGTGAAGCTCAGATAAAGCACGAGTAGAAGCATCAGGGAGAGAAGCCACGGTAGATAAAGTCGAAGGACTGTCCAACAAATAAAGACCGCCATTCATCTTACCACCCCCAATCGTACTTTCAGTGTCCAGGTCCTGAAACACTCGATGAGAAGGATAGAAAATTACTTTGCAGTTTAAATCCCTAGTAATGTTACTAATAGATAAGAGATTAGTAGAAAAATTACGAACATGGAGAATTGAAGAAAGAGAAAAATTAGGAGAACATTTAACGGACCCTTGTCCTGAAACAGAGGATAGGGGTCCATCAGCAACACGAACCTTGTAAGTACCTGACAATGGAGAATAGTGGAAAAAATTGGAGGAAGAGCCGATCATGTGATCAGTGGCCTCGAAATCAATTATCCAATAATTAGGAAATTTATCCGAGGAGCACTAGCCACCGAAATAAATACCTGGGGAGTCATTGGACAATGGAAGAACAGTAGCAGAGGCAACACTGGCACTAGGAGAAGCTCTAGAGGTAGTAGTTTCTAACCTGGTCATCAATTGACGAAGGTGAAGAAGCTCATCAGAAGAGAGAGGAGCATCACCGGTGGACTCTTTAGAAGCCGTGGTATGAGCTGCAGCTGTAGAGTTTCCTCAACCACGACCATGGGTAGGAGGTTTACCAAGTGGCATCTCCGGTTTACCATGTAACTTCCAGCAAGCGATCCCGAGTATGCCTCTCCTTTCCACAGTAGTCACATTTCAAAGGAGGCTTAGCAGAAGAGGATCCATCAGTCACCCGAACAGATGAACCCTGGGCAGGAGTCCCACGGCCTGGAGAGGTGTAAAGAGTTTATTTCTCCATAGGAACTGTGTGAACCATGTCATTACGACGACTATCCTCAGAAGCAAATATGGCATACACCTGCTCAAGAGAAGGGAAGGGATCATGATTGAGCACATGGGTTCGAATCTGATCAAACTCCATATTCAGCCCAGCCAAAAAATCAGAGACCCGTAGCTTATCTTCCCATTTGCGAAATGCAATAGTGTCAATCTCACAGGTGGCTATAAATTTTCCATAAAAATCCAAGGTCTACCAATAACCGCACATGGTGTTGTAGTACTTTGAAAGAGATAGATCTTTCTGTTGCAGGTTATGGATCTTGCGCCTAATATCATAGCATGGAGCATCATTGCCCACTTGAGAATATGTAGTTTTGGCAACTTTCCATATAGCAGCAGCAAAATCAAGAAGGAGATAGGCTTAGGCAATATTTGGATCAATGGATTGAAGAAGGTAAGACAGTACCAGACATTCATCAGTTTCCCACTTTGTTGAAGCATGACCATCGACAGTGGGCTTCACAGTGGTGCCCATAAGATGGCCCTTAAGACCACGAGAACCAACAGCCAAGGAGCAGGACCTTGGCCACATCAGATAGTTACTGCCATCAAGTTTGACAGAATTGGAATGGAACGAAGGATAGACACATTCGCGCTGATGGACTACTCCTCCCTATCCGGTGGATATGGTAGACTCGTCCTAGTCTGACATAATATTTGGCGCTCAAAAAAAATTTCGGGAAGAGAAAAATCACCACATGTACTCTTCAAAGAACGAGAAGAATATCTAGGTCATCGGGTAGCAACAAGAACCCTTGGTGGGAGAAAAAGCACCTCACCATCAAGGGAAGAAAACAGGGAAAAACAAAGCGGTGAAAAAAGGAGCCGAGAAAGGGAGGTAGAAGGGAGTGGCAGTGGTGTGGGGCTGGCTCGAGAAAGAAAGGGAGGTGGAGGTGAGGTGGTGCTGTCGCGGGGGAGAGAGACGGTGGAAGACAGGTGGGGTTGGTGTGGTGCTACCGCGAGAGAGAGAGAGAGGGTGGAGAGACGGCGACGGCGGCGGTGGTGGTGCTAGGCGGAAAAAACGAAAGAGGGAAAGAGGAGGTGGCGGCAGAATTTTTAGGGTTTCATAGGGAGGGCGCAATTCCCAAGGATGATTCTTCTCCTTGCTCTGATACCATGATGGAATATTTGGGGAATTGAACTTGTGTCAATGAGACACAAGCCCTCTCAATTTATAATAATATAATGGAGAACAAGATTACAATAATGCCCTTAGGGCAACATTGACTTAACCCTATTGACTATTATACCCTTGTACCCATATTACAACACTTACATTTTTTTTTAATTAAAAATTAACTTTTTAATTTTTTTAAGAAAATAATCTCATAATTTATCAAAAGTAATAATGGAATGAGACACGGATCATCATTTTCAATTGTAAATACAGCAACAATACTTTCATCAATTTTAAAGAATTTTCAAACCAAAACAAAATTTTTTTTTCCTATTTTCTGAAATTTCTGTAATTTTCCAAAATAAATTTTAAAATCTAGAAATTAAAATAATTAATTTTCTGACAGAAAAAACCCCCCGATTCTGTGAGGCCTTAGATCGGCCAACGGTGTCCACTATATACAAAATTGTCCTCCAAACACTAAATATTAACCCTATTTTTTTAAACAATTTTGTTGTGGGAAAATCAAAAATTTTTTTCTCCAGAAAATGAATCCCGGCTCCGTGAAGTCATACATCGGGCTACAGTTTGTAATACATAAAAGAATTGAATGCCAGCCACCAAGTATTTATTCTATTTTTTTCTTGCAAAAAGTAGTTTTTGGGAAAATTGATATACTTCTTAAGACTCTAACTTTGATTCTTGCACAAATTTTCCAACAACGCAGCAAATTGTCGCTTCCATTGCGTTCGTATACTGCCCAATTACTTGTTCCAACCTTTTACAATAGTGATCTTGTTCCAATTTTTGCAATAGTGATTTGGCCAAGAAATCCCAAATTCAGGTAAAAAAACTCATTCGGTGGCGAAACCTGTTGAAGTTCAGAAAATGGGTCGAAATTTCGACCCATTTCGTGGGAAACCATGCCTTTATAATAAAGACTTTCTACTGTTTCTTCCGATATTTCGGCGAAACGGAATTTAAGACCGAAATTACAGTCGAAACATTGCACTTTGTAAGTAACGCAGGCTGTTTCGTTTCAACAGCCTACGGACAGAAATATTTTAGTAGGTTTTGCAAAATTTCGCTGAAATCTTGTACCATGAGTATCATATGTCGCTTACTGATGAAGTTGATTAATGGTGAAAGCCACTCTTTTGCATCTCTTATTCTGTTTAGTGTGACTAGTGTCCAATAATTTTTTTAACATGTAGTTCAAAAAATATGCTGGGCTCTTGTTTGAGCTTCCAATGCCTACTTTGCAAGTGTTAAACTCAGCTCAACTCAACAGAGCTTTATTCGAAATGCTTGGGATCTACTGCCCAATTCTGTTCATCATTTGTTGATTAAAGAGCTGTTATCTCATATAATATATATATATATATATATTTAACTTAAACTTGCTCTTTCTTGGTGGTGGTTTAATCTCATTCTACTGAAAAATGGCATTTCATGCAGGTGTATATGCTGGTGATCCTTCAAAGTTGAGCATGAAAGCAGCATTTGAAAAAGTTTGGAAGCTAGAGCAGAATGGTGGTAGCATCATCAGTGGAGCCTTCAAAGCAATTCAGGAAAGGAACAAAGGCCGCAAACCTTCTCGAGATCCGTAATAACATTGGCACTTTGAAGCTTGTCTTGTTTTTTATCTTTCTTTTGTACATATTTTTTATGCTTGTACTGAACTAGCATGCAGGAATTTGCCAAAACCAAAGGCCCAGACAGTTGGGTCTTTTCGTAAGGGGCTTAATATGCTGCCAAATGCAATTTCTGCAAGGTATATTTATCTAATAATGAACAAATCTTGTAATTATTATTGCTATTCTTTGAAAATTTGCTGAACCTAATGAAGTTGTATTAAATTCTCAGGTTGGGTAGCAAAGTCAATTTATCTTGGAAACTTTCGAGCATAAAAAAAATGGATGGTGGAGGATATACTTTGACATATGAAACAGCTGATGGATTGGTTTTTGTTCAAACAAGGAGCATCGTCATGACTGTTCCATCCCATGTTGCAAGTAGTTTGTTGCGTCCTCTTTCTGTATGTTCTGTTTTTTAACCCCTTCTGGTATATTGTTCAGCCTTCTCGTATTTCTGTGGAAAAGTTAAAAATGGATTCCTGGAATGGATTGCATTTCTGTTTGTTAATCTGCCTTGATTCGTCCTCTCGGGAGTTTGATTTGTTTTCAAAATTCCAGTATTAATTGATTGGTTAAATCTGATCCTGTTAGTGTCTAAAATGTAATTTTATATAGTTGTAGTTGGTTTATTCCAATTATATCCCAATTTGCCTTATGTTGGTCTGTTTGGAAAGGGAGTTGTCATGTTTTTGACAAGAAGACTCAGAATCTCCTGGTTACTGGTTAGCATTTGCAACCTGACAATTTGAAAATTTTTACTTTGAGGATGTGATAATCCACCTCTAATCAGCTATCTAGCTTGTTTCATTTCTGCAGGAAATAAAACCATTACCTGTTATCCCAATAAAAGGACCCCACTGATAGGTTTTCCACCTGAGACCCACAATCAAAGGCCCATCTCTGTTTCACTCCTGCATAAAATAAAACTATTACCTGTTTTCCAACAAAAAACAATTCACTTCTAAGTTTTCCACCTGAGAACCCACCAGCAAGGGCGCACTTTACCAGCAGAGGTATATATCCAGGAGCCAGTAACTTCAAATTTCCATTAGAAAATAAATCCCTTAATCTGAACAGCAGCTGGAGAGTTGGAAGATATAGATATTGACTTCTGCTTGATGAGATGATTCTATCCCTTAGTAGAATGAAGACGGAGTATATGATGTGTAATTTTAGTCACACTTTGATGGATATTGATATGGTGCGAATTGAGGAAAGAGAGATACCGCAAAGTGACTATTTTAGATTTTTGGGATTAATCATAAATAAAGAAGGTGACATAGAGGATGATGTGTCACAGAGAATTAAAGTGGGATGGATAAAGTGAAGAGGTGCCTCTGGAGTGCTGTGTGACTGACGTATTCCTCTAAAGCTTAAAGGAAAGTTCTATAGGACTGTTGTTCGTCCAGCCATGATGTATGGGGCAGAATGTCGGGCAGAGTGTCATACTAATAAGTTGTGTAACAGAGATGAGGATGTTACGATAGATGTGTGGAAAAACCAGGAAGGATAAAGTACGAAATGAACATATAAGAGCGGACTTGGGAGTTGCCCCGATCAATGGCAAGCTCTGAGAGAGTCGTTTTTAGTTTATTTTTTAGTATAACTCTGGTTTCTCTATTTTGTTTTGTTTGGATCCATGTAGCCGACCCCATTAAGTTGGGATAAGGCTGAGTGAGTTGTTGTGTTGTCGATGAGATGATTCTCCTAGGCAAGGAACAGAATAGGAGAACATTTTGCATTTCGTAGGGGCCTTTTCTTCTGCCAATTGAGGTTTAAATTTGACAATATCTTTTTCTTCTTGAAAACTTGCTGAATCGACTGTCCTCTTTTGGTGGTGCCAGTTTATGACCAGATTGTCAATAGCCTATTGCAGCTTCTTTCCAGCCTCATAGGATCTATCTATTCTCTAAATTATAAATGTAAATCTTAAGTAACTGAAAATTTCAGGGTTTGAAATGGGTCAATATTGGACATTTTTCTTTCTTATGTGCTCAAGATTATTTTTTTATTGCAATCCAACTGATGTCAAATGTTGCATGAATCAGTAAATGCTCATAATCCTTGAAGAAGTTATTATATTCACCAGGTTTTCTTATATATATCTTCTCCCCCACCCATGTTTGTATATGGATTTGCAGTCCAGACTTTGCTTTCTGAAATCAGGCATGCTTGCATTGCCTATTTGGCATTAACTGATTTTTGTTTGCTAGCTTGGCCGCCTTTAATGTTTGCCTTTGGACACCAGGGCAAAGTTGAATTTATGGGTTTCCTAGTTGGCATGAATCTCATTGTTAAGAATACAGTTGGAATAGAATCTAACACTTTATCTCTAAAAATAAACACAGTATTGCCTAACCAAAAGATTGTCTTGAAAAGAATATTGTGGTCATAAAATGGTGGTTCCTATGAATGTGCAAGTTCAGATGATGATCTTGTGAAGAATTTCATTTTGTGCCACAACATGCATCTGAATGCTAATTGGATTTAGAACAAGTTGTGGGACCTAGATTATCTACCATGTATTGTTCTGTTATCAGATAGGTGCTTCAATGATGAGGATATAATTCATGCACTCCACCACCTATGTTTAATTCTGTCTACAATGTTCTTACAAAACTGTTACGCTGGGTGCAAGGTTTCAAAATAGGGAATATATGCATGAGAAAAGTTTAATTCAAATGTTTATTCTGGTCTGTGGTGTGACCAATTAGTTTTTCTTTTGTTAAAAAGAGTATCCCAGTCCATGAGGCTCCTGGTACTGCAGGGTCTGAGGGGCAAATGTATGCAGCCTTACCCCCTGCTTCACAGGAGAGGGTGTTTCCAAGTTTGGAACCTGCAACCAACAGGTTGCAATAGCACAACTTAACTGTTGCGCCAAGGCTCGCCCCCTATACTTATTCTTTTGTTGTACCACATAAACTTTAACTAACTAATTTTCTAATTTACATAGTTAGCAATGAAAAGTATGATCTTTGCCCAGCCAATGAGTTGTGAAGCCTTATCTGTGTTTCTACTTTCTTTGTTATCTGAATGGAACCTTCAGATTTTAAATTGTCATGTTGTTTCTTGGCAGACTGCTGCTGCAGATGCCCTTTCGAGGTTCTATTACCCACCAGTTGCAGCCGTTTCTATTTCATATCCAAAGGAAGCAATTAGGAAGGAGTGCTTGATGGATGGTGAACTCAAAGGATTTGGCCAATTGCATCCGCGCAGTCAGGGAGTGGATACATTAGGTACGTACTCTTTTCTGTACCTAATCACCAATCAAGGTTATGTATCATTTGTTTCAAAACGATGAAAATTTTCAGCAAATTGTTTGTGGAAGCTGTGAACCTGACCCTGTAGATTGGGCTCCTGTGTGGTCTATGGTACAGGAACAATATATAGCTCATCACTTTTTCCTAACCGAGCACCCCCTGGAAGGGTTCTACTCTTGAACTACATCGGAGGAGCTACAAATCCTGGAATTTTGTCCAAGGTATTGGATTTAATTAAAGTTTTTAAGATTTAGTTGAGGAACGTAGTAAAAAATGATTTCAGCCCCCTGTTTTAACTTTTGAGTTAAATCACGGATTCTTAGATGAAAGATTAGTATCTCTTTTTAATGGAAAATCAAAGTTACTTGTCAGGAAGCATTTTAGGACTATTTACCCTACCAGTGAATAATTTTTTTAGCCCACCTCTTCAGTCTCATCTAGGGACCCTCTATGCCCAAATTCCATCCAATTAGGTGCGTAAGCATTAGTGGGTTTTTCTTTGGGACCATTCATCCTCTTCATTTTATTCTCAGCTTTTGTTTTGCTTTGGTGTGCCCCTGCTAATGATTGAAGTGCTTTATTCCAAATGGTTTTGATCAGTGCCAGGCTCTATGATACAGCCCTAAATTGCACTTTTGGGGTGGTTGGCGCAGAGCCCAAGTGTAGTGTTAGGCCACTGGTTGATCATCTGTGTAGTCTATCTTAGACATTCCTTATATCTCCCTCCTCAAACATGGTGGTTACTCTGGTATCTGTTAATGCTAGATGTTCTGCTGCTAAGAGTCAAAACATAGTTTGATCATCCTTATTGGTTTCACCCCATATGTTGTTCCGAGCCCCAGGGCAATGGTGATGTATTCTTGCTTGAATGCTACTGTTAAAACTCTCTACCACAGTGGTGGGCCTGGTGGCAACAAATATGATGCTTTGGACTCTTAATCTATGTGTATTCTTGTGATGGCATGCAACTAGTGTTCTATGTAGAATGTTCTAAACATCTTGGTTGCTATTTCCCTATTCATAAACTCACAGACTGAAAGCGAGCTTGTGGAGGCAGTCAACAGAGATCTTAGGAAGATGCTTATAAAGCCAAATGTTGAGGACCCACTTGTTCTTGGTGTAAAAGTGTGGCCACAAGCCATTCCACAATTCTTGGTTGGTCATCTCGATCATCTACAGGCTGTTAAGGACGCCCTCAAGGATGGTGGGTTTCAGGGGCTGTTTCTTGGGGGAAACTATGTATCTGGTGTAGCTCTGGGGAGATGTGTGGAGTACGCTTATGAAAGTGCAGAAGAGGTATCAAATTATTTGTCGGAATTTTTGTACAAGTAAAATGATACAAGCGTGGTCATTTGGGATTGAGAAAGAGGGGTGGGGGGAAGATACTCATTTTCTTATTTGGTTGGGTATTTATTTGTTCTGCAACCGCAGGTCCGCAACTTTATCATTTTAGTAAAAGCACTAACATTTTCTGAAAAATATCCAAGGGAGGCCCAACTGGCTCCATATCCTTTTGTCTGAGCCTATAGTGTTGAGATGCATTTTGGGCCCACAGGTCATTAATCAGTTTCTTTTCTTTCTAAATTATATGTGGAGTCAATTTTGTATTGTTCCATCATGTGTAACTCATGTGCATCTTGGCCTCTTTTGTATCATACAAACCAACCTAGCTATATCCCAAACAAAGTTATTCGGATGATTGGGTGTTGAAGAATGCAACAAAGAGCACAGAAACTAGGGGAGGTGCTTTGGCTTGCAATCCAGGATTCTTAATCTCGGATTTCGATTTGGATCTGGGAATTTTCAATGAATTTTAAGGATACAAATCGTGTTTGCATCCATTGTATTTTTTTACACTGCAATTTCAATGTCGGGGTTGAGATTGCCGGCGGCTTAGATCACGGTGAGTGCTGTGGTTCTGACTTCTGAGGGGGCAGGCTGGCTGGCCAGAAGCATGCGTCTCCCAGTCCCTGCGCGTTAGTGATACTCTTAGGTGCTTCAGTAATTGTGAAAAAAGAGGGGGGGGGGGGGGGGGGTGGGGGTGGGGGGAGGGTTGTTTCAAAAGACCCAATTTAGTGTCTAAAAATAACCAAACGTGTATATGTGGAGTTGTGGATGATGGTAAAGCAAGGCTGGAATTGGAATCATGTCGCCCCCTAGGAAATAGCACTTCATCAAGGGCACGTTCTTAAACTGGGGACTTCAAATGTTTGACTGAAGCCAGGAATGAAGAAAAAGAAGCAAATTCCAAATCCAATGGATTAGAGAGATAATTTGAAGAACAAAGAAGATGAATGGAATCCAGTGTTTATTTTTGCGTCGTATCATATGCATGAGTGGGCTTTGTTGGGTTCGGGAATTTTTTTTTTACAAAAAAAAAAGGAGGGGGGGGCATGCATGGGAGAATGGGGGGCAATGTAATGAGATGTTGGGCGAAGGTATGAGGTATCCATAAAGGTTTAAGACGATTAAGGAGTCAAATATTTAATGGGGGCTCCTCACACGAGGTGACGAGGCCCTAAGCCCTTCCCTCCCATCTATTAATATCACCACCTTAAAGGCTTATAAAGTCTTGAACCCTCCCTAGTCTAGTCTATATAGTCTTCGTTTTGATTTTTATAGCTTTAGTCACCAAAAGGGGTGGGGATTGGATGGGGATGTAGAAAAAAATAAATAAATAAAAAGAAAAAAAAAAGAAAATAATGAAAGATTGGAGGGGTTGAGAGATGCTTGATTTGTACACAAAGTGCATTGCACCAAAAAGTCATTGGACCAAGAGAAAGATGCGCAAGGGAAGCAACACTGGGGTGGAACAACCACCTTTTATCTAACCTTTTTCTTTTTTCCTGCCTGCTTATTACGAACCAATTTCCTCCCTTCTATCTCTTCCTTTCAGTGGTTTTTCTTTCGGAACAAGCAAGCTTATTTGTTCCCCCTCCCCTTGTTCTTTGTTGTGAGAAACAAAACATGGACGACATTTAAAAATATTATTGAGAGAGATGTCCAGATCCTACTTACTGAACAGGTTCACACATGCAAATTAGTCAAACAGGTCCTCGAGGCCAGGCCTCAGGCCCTATGGCCTCTTAACGGTGTTTTGGAATCAGTCCACAAACGCAAGCAATGGAATACAAGACATTGTATCTCCAATATAAATGGCATCATTAACTTTCATTCCTTAATTGTTTAAGATTAAAAAATACCCTTTTTGAGTCCAATCAAAGAGTCAAAATATTGTGGATGAAGAGATTCTCTCTTCACCATGGGTTTAGAGAAACTGGGTTCATTCAACCAACCTCTATAGTCCTAAAAATGTCAATGCTTTTATGCAACCACGTTGTTGCTAAGCTAAATCGTTTTTTATTTCCTTCCAATCCAATGTTTGCCATATCCAAAGATCAATGATACAACTTGATACACCTGGTGATTGGGGAATGAAATTTTGCTGTTACACTTGTAGTTGGAATGTTCCTGCTACAAAGCTTGCAGCCAAGGAAATAAGATCTTAAAGGGTATTTTAGAAAATACAAAAACCTAGGAGGGTATTTATGAATCCAAAGGGGAAGTGAATTATTCCATTTCCTTGGCTGCTAGCTTTGTAGTAGGAATAGCAGCGAAATTTTTTTCGTGATTGGGACCAATGTCATTCAAACGGGTTTGGAATCGAACTAGCTAGGATTTCTTTTTTTTTTTTTTTTAATAAAAAAAATTCCATTAATTCCACCTAAAATAAATGCCTGATCAAAATTAGAACAAAAATCAGTAAAAAAAAAAAGGGAAGAAAGGAGGAGCGATGGAACAAATTAATTATAATAAAATGAAAGCAAAGACAAACTTTTGCTGATGGGGGTTGTGTCGGGGGAGGGAATTAGTTGATTGCATGTCTCCTAGACTAGTCGCCCTCATGTCTTCTCTTTAGCAAGGTGTTTCCGTGTTTGAGATTAGTTTAGTTTAAACTTTATAAAAGGTGGAGAATTGATTTCCTTAGAATTAATTAGAAATTAGAATAAAGTCCTCCCCCACCAATATCATGAACTCGACGAGAACCTCCAAAGACTTGGCTTTCTTTTCTAACTCCCAAGTTTCAAAATCAAAGGGGGGCCGGGGCCCCCAATCCAACTCCATCTTGTCTCCTCACTACATCCTCATTCCTCCCTTCAACAACCAAAACTAATATAAACATTTTTCATTGACATGAGTTTGTCCCGTTTGTAATTAAAAAATGGATTAATGACCAAAAGTATTTTATCCCATTCAATAATTAATTAATTGATTAACAAATCACGCTATAAGCAAGGTTAAGTTACCCCTTAATAATAATGCAATTATGTAAATTGGGGGTCCCCACTGCACTAATCACGATAGATATCCATAGTTGATACGTACATTGAACAATTCAACATTCCTAAGACATATATATGCTTGAGATATGGTACTGTACCACTTACTACTTCTATTACTACATTTAATGTGTGGTTTCACCATCTAACGATCTTGAATATCAACCATTATATGCATTTATTAAGCAGTTTCAATTTGATTTTGATACCCTTAACGACATACATCAATTACAAGGCTGGACATAGGAGGGTAAGAGAGTCTTTTTCAAAGGAGACCAATCTTAAAGTTGGACACAAGGGGTTAAGAGAGTCTTTTCCAAACAGGAGGAAAGAGGATGACACATGCTGAGCACCCTTGTGTACTCAGCCTTTTCCCAAAATGTAATTTAAAATATAAGAAAGAAAATGCTACCTGGTCGCATGTAGTGTGTGGCCCCTACACCTAGACACAACGCTGCGTGAAATGACCATCGTATCCTTAGGGATTTCCACCTTTCCATGAGGGTGCGGTGGTCATATCACACTGTGCCCTATCTAGGCGTAGGAGTTGCACGCCAACCAGGTTGCATCCTTTATTTCTTACAATAATTTTATTTTAAGGAGTGTGTTGCATAGAGGGTTTTTTTTTTTTTGTTCATTTGTTACACACTTTGAATTAATGCCCTTGAATTGGTCCAAACTCCAAAGACAGACTATAGATCCAAGTGGCCAAGTTACGGGTCCCTTCTTGAGTCCACACCAGGGGTGTCAAACGGTTGATTCAGCTCAGTTTTGGGAATGAGTGAACCAAAACCAAATCATTAAGGAACTTTGGTTTTCGGCTAGTTTTGGTTTCAGTTTATTTCAGTTTTTCAGTATCTGGTTAATACCGGTTTAGAACAGTTTGTTTTCAAGCTTGAACCACAATGAAATCTTAAATTCTTAACATATATTGTGTGAAAAGATTTGATAAAAAAATATTTTAAATCTTCTTCCCAAGACAAACAGGTGAACAACCATCTAGGAATAAGGAAATTGATTCAATATATATATATATATTTGGGTAAGAATTAATTCGATATGTTCATGCCATAACCAGAACAAAGAAGAATAAATTGTAAGGAGAAGATAACTAATAATATTGAAATGATAAATTGTAAGGAAAAGCTCGATAACTAATGCTGAGATCAATGAATAAATAGTGTCACAAATTAAATCCTTGTTTATCATTGTAAGGGGAAGATAAGTAATATGGATAACTAATTAACAAGAAGATAAGTAATATTGATATCACAAAAAGAACTTTATTATCATATCATTCAATTAACTGCCCGACTAATTTTATATAGTGAACAAGGAGATCAATAAAAGCATTGTAACAAATCAAAGGAATTGGGTGTGACTTTTAGACCGATTATTAAAGATATTAAACACATAGCTACTTACTTTGATGCTTGTGTGTTTCATTATATTCCAAGGGTTGCGAATGTTTTGGCAGATACCCTTGCCAGGAGGGCCCAATCCCTTAAAGATAGGATTGTTTGGCCTTTATCCGATCCTAGCTTTGCTACTCCTGAGGGATAAAAAGCTTGCTGTAATCCGTTATTTCATTTCTTTAATGGAATAATTTTCTATCAAAAACAAAAAAAAAAACAAATCAATTTTCCTATTAATAACCTCATACTCATATATTTATAACAATTCACCTTACAATCAGATCCCATCATACCCAGTCCAAAATCAGTCCGATAAGAATTGGTTTGGTTGGTCTGAGTTTTTCGATTCGGTAAAATCCATGGAACCGAAAAACCCAGACCGAAAAATAAAAATATAAAAGGGAAAGGGAATTAGGCAATTAGCTAAAGAGCAATTGTAACCGTGAAGCCAAGAGAGGCTAATTAAGGACACGTCATTTATGCCACATGTAAGTGTGGGCCACCATGATGATAATTCAAATCAACTCAACGAGTCGTTTCTATGCACTGTTAGTCGTTAAGAAGTCCATGTACTTACTTTTCTTTTTCTCTCTCTCAAACTTTGACGAGTCTCTCTGTCTTTTGGGTGCTAGAGGATCCGGTGGTAACTCGTTCCCTATTATTTAAGGCTTTAAGTGGCGGCAATCATTCTCTGTTTCGCTCTCTCTCTCTCTCTCTCTCTCTGTGATCGCAGCAACGATGGGGAAGGCGACCCATTCTTCGTCTTCGTCGATTGATAGCAGCAAACATCCAACGCTCTCATCTGCATCATCGTCTCTCTACCAGCAACCCAAGAGCACCGACAGAGACTTGAGCACCGATCTTCGCCTTGGACTCAACCTTTCAACTTCTACCTCTCTTCTTCTTCTTGACAACCTTTCCAGTTCCAGGTACAACAACAATGCAACTATGCTATGCTACCTCAAACCTTACTTCCTTTTCCTTCTTCTTCTTCATTTTCTTTTCTTTGCTTTTTCAAAAGAACATTCTTTCTCCATCCCCAAACCCCTTCTTTCCTCCTTTTTCTCAATTATAGATAGATAGATTCATTCAAGCCCCATTTGGTTTCTTTCACTTTTCCTCTATGTGATCGAATTTGTATAATTATACTAGAATAAGTACCCGCATTATTATTATTATTTTTAAAATTTCTTTGGTATGATGTTGAGACTTTGATCCACCCACAGAGTCCACAAGGCAATACCTTAATTACCTTTATTTTTCTTTCTTTCGATCGGGTGGAAAGGGGAAGGGGAAGGGAAGAGAAGAGGGGTTTGTTCATTCATTATCTCCACTGATCATTCCTTCTTATTTCGTAACCGATACACATTTTGGGTGTTCTTCTTCCCATTTGAGATATATATATATTTTTAATAGCTTCTTAATTTCCTTGTTGGAAAGAAAAAGATTGGTCGATGTAGCACATAACTGTTGCATTCTCTAGTTTGAATATCATCTCTGTCTCTCTTTCTGTTTTTTTAATCTTTATTTTTGTTTTGTTGTTGTTGTTGTTGTTGTTGTTGTTGGGTGGAAAAATCAGGAATCAAACATCATCGGATTGGCCACCGCTGAAGCCGCTGCTGAGGAGTAGCCTTGCAGAAAGAAGAAGAGAAAGTGAAAGAGAAAGAGAAAGAGAGAGAGGAAACAATAATGGAGAAAGAGCAAGAAGCTTCTTCGTGAAGGTATACATGGAAGGCATTCCAATTGGGCGGAAGTTGGACCTTTTTGCTCACCATGATTACGACGGCCTAATCGCCACTCTAGCCCACATGTTCAGGACCACCATTCTCTGTATGTTACAACAACAACTAATTAACTAACTGCCTACCTGCCTTAGTGCCTTGTGCTACAAGCATTTCTTTGTTTTTTAATTAATTAATTTGTTTCTTCTTTCTTAATTAGTAGGTAATGCGCGCCATCTCTGTTACTAATCTGAATTGCCATTAATTTCAACATGATTTTGAAAATTCTTTCTTTCTTTCTTACAGACCCTGATATGGATAGAAGAGTGCATTCTGAGAAAGATAACGATCATCATGTATTAACTTACGAAGACAAGGAAGGGGATTGGATGATGGTGGGGGACGTTCCTTGGGAGTAAGCTCTAATTAATGAATTAGCCTCTCACCTCTCGATCCATCCAAAATTGATTTAATTTTTCTTTTATTATCAATTATCACATTTAGAGTAGAGTGGTTGTAGTTTATTAAAATTCCCTACCTTTATTTCTTTGCTCTCTCTAGGATGTTCCTGACCACTGTGAAGAGACTCAAGATCACCGGAGCCGACAAATGCTAATATCTTAACCAACTGATGATCGTGCATGTTTCAACATTTTTCCTCTCTCTCTCTCTCTCTCTGTCTCTGCATTTTTGACTAGCTGGTTGGGTGATTCTTGATGGGAACCCAAAACAAACAGTACTAGCTAGCATGGAATTTGTTAAGTTACAGATGTACAGCCATACACCCAAGTGACACAGGCATAGGAATTTCAGGTTTTTTTTTTTTTTTTTTTTTTTTTTCTCTTTAAAATCCCTTTAGGCTACAAAGTTTCAGTATATTATGAACTTGGTGGAAACTCATATGACAATCAATGCATGAATGTGGAAAGAAAGAAAGTGCTCAAGCTATTGAAGATAAGTTAAATCCATTAAAAAGGGAAGGTGTGTGTGTGGGGGAAGAGAGTTGAAGATTTTCGAGAAGGTGGGTGTATGATATGAAAGCAATGGGCTTTCTCTGTCTCTCTCTATTTACTCTTTTCCTTTAATGAAACGTTAGCTTTATATTTTCTATGCTTGGTTGTTGTTGTTGTTGTTGTTGTTGTTGTTGTTGTTGATGAGTCACGAGTGAGTGGTCCTACTCCGCTCCGCTCCCTCTTCGTATCAGAAATTCAGAATAGCAGTACTACTGTGGCATTAACCCAACTTTCAGTCTTTGATGATTAATAAATGGGGACAACCACAACCACAGCCTAATTAAGGAAGCTACTCCCAATCGAGTCTCAGATGGTTGCATTACTGCTGTGACCCACTTTAATTCTCAGAATACTTACGTGGGGCTACTGGCTTGGCTTGGCTTTGCTAGCTTTCTAGCTTTAGGTAGCAGAGACAGCAAATGAACCCGGCCACAAGCGTGAATACACACACACACACACACACACACACAAATGTATGTAAAATTAATGAATGTACTTCAACATACTGTGTTTTGGTGATCGAGTAGCCCTTATGAATTTTTTTGGCTAATGGTCAGCAAGGTTTGTGTTAATAAAAAGAAAATATGATACAATCAAGAACCCTCTAGCTGGGCTCGCCTTTCATTACATTTACAAAAGACCAGTTCCACGGCTAAACAACCGTTGAAGGTGATAAACCTCTAGGTGAATCTGTAGTAAGGATGACTCATCGCTTCCCACGCTATTCTACTTGCAATGAAAGATGGGGTGTCGCTCCACTTGTCTGTTCTCTTTCTTCTTCGCTGCATGGTTGGCTAATGCATCCGCAACCAAGTTTCCTTCCCGATAGCAGTGTGTGATCCGCCAGTGAATGGTGTCTAGGTATTTTAATGTTGCCCACCAGTGTTGTCGAAAAATCCACAGCATATTTCCTGTGAGTACTGCGTTTACTACAGCTGTAGAGTCCGTTTCAATCCATAATTTCTGTATTTGCAGCTCTTGAGTTTCCTTAAGGCCTGTGAAGAACGCAGATAATTCTGCAAAGTAATTTGTTCCTATACCCTCATATGATGCGTAACACCTTACCACAGCTCCGAGATGGTTTTGGATGACTCCACTTGCGCCAGAATGTCCAGGATTTCCCAACGACGAGCCATCGATGTTGAGCTTCCACCATTCTGGTGGTGGTTTTCTCCATGAAACTTCCAATATTCCTTGTACTGGGGGTGGTCTGGTGTTAATTTGGAATCTTCTTGCCAACATGAGATCATTGATCCTCTTCACCTGGGCACCCTTTGAGTTGGAGCAGCTCCTGACTTCTTTGATGCAAAGCATTACTATTTGCGCCGCCGTTCTGCTCGAGTAATCGAATCGTCGTCGATTAAGTTCCAGCCATAGCTGCTGGCAGGCAATTACCAACAGGTCTTTCCATATATTCGAGTTGCCCTTATGAATGAATGAATGAATGAATGAATAAATGAATTGAGTGAGTGAATGAATAACGACAGTTAGTTTCTGTATCTCTTCAAGGACTGACTAAGGAGATAGACTATTATTAGTGCATATATCCATATCTTTTATCTATCACACAGACAAAAAAACAGATGCAAATAAAATTCATTGCATGTGAATTTGAATTGCCGCCATTATTTGCTTTAATTTGCATTCATTCATTTCGATGGTCGAATTAACACTTTAGCAGGGGAAAGAGTAGACCATTGACAGACTGGAGTACTACCACATTTTATTATTCAAAATTTCGAAATGAAGTATTTTTTTTGGTAAGAAAACATTCTATTCAAAATTTAGAAATGAAGTATTGAAGTGTATATGAATGAGAAAGGATCATACAAATTTATGTCATTAAACCAATATAATTCAGAATCCTGGCATGCTGCCGGGCTGCTCAGTTATGTGTCTGTCACTCTCCCCACCCTTTGGAAAAGACACCTGCTATTTGGGTCCTCTGTAGCGCGATTGGGAGTGTAGTGCACCATCCGACCGCCCACAGTGCATCTCTGGCAGTGGACTATGCTGATTTCTCTGCTAACATAGTCCCCCTTTAGTCTCCGAAAGGGAAACACTCAAGGCACACCATGGCAATCGCATGCTAGAGCATTGAGGTGGGCAATTGGGATGGTCTTCAACAATTACCAGTACACATCGAGCCCAAAATGTAAAAGACCAGAAGGGCGGGCTCAGTTCTTTTGTTTATGGTGGGCTTATATTTGACTATTGAAATCCAAGATATCTTGCTTTGGGGTTTGGATTGAAGCCTCCACAATTCGGATCTTTAACTCCTCCAGTTCCCCAGTCTCTCTAACAAGGTGCACAATGACCACCCTACCCCTATCCGGGTGGGGTCTCCCCCCCCCCCCCCCTCTTTATTAGAGGGATTGGGGAACTGGGCTGGACAGGGAAGGGAACTGTGAAGAACCTGATGAAAACTAAAACCTTTCATTATTTATTACGGAGTTAGAAACCAAGGGTCTTGGTGCTCAAGGAATTGCAAAAGGATTGAAGCATGGGTTCAAAGTGGTTGAGGTGTGGATGAGCTCGGTAAAATTGGCATCTTTGATTCCTAATTCCAAGAATGCTCCATGGCCATGAGAAAGTTTCAAAACTTTGTTCATCATTTCATGTATCAATAATATAATAAAAGTAGCTGAGTCACCAGTAATCCCCACAGGAGCAGAAACCACCAACAAACCGGTGAAACCTATTGATATCCCTGACAATAATTTCTCTTTTAAAAATCTCTGAGACATACTTCATAACCGTATGACAGTCTCCGCAAGTTCTTAGGTTCTTCTTTATTCGAATTGGGGCTCCCACGGGAAGGGTAAGAAGCCCAAACGCAAGGGCCAGTTTCTCACTGTGATACCACAACCTCTGCTCTTTGAACTCTTCTGCGTCATTAACCGCAAATTGGTTCTCAGCTACATATCCTTTCTCCTTTATCAATTCCGCCATCTTGCTTAACATTTTATAGATCTCATCTGTCCGAGAATGAGATCGATCATGCACTGTAAACACGTAAGTGATGTTTTTAATGTCAACCCAGCTGCACCCCGGTTCCTTTCTTACCCCATTCATTCCCATCAATCTTCTTATTTCATTTGCTTCTTCCAACCGTCCGTGACGCATATAGATGTTAGCAAGGAGCACATAATTCCCTGGGTTATTTGGCTCCACCTCAAAAAGCTTCTCTGCAACTTGTTTCCCCATCTCAAGATTCCCATGATTCCTGCAAGCTCCAAGCAAGGCTCCCCAGATTGATGGGTCTGGCATAACCGGCATCGATTCGATGAAGCTCTTTGCTTCATTCAACTGACCAGCTCGACCAAGCATGTCAACCATGCAAGCATAGTGTTCCGGTCCGGGTTTCATCGCATGCACTCTGCTCATGGAATTGAAATACCCGAAACCATCTTCCACACGCCCAGTATGGCTGCAAGCTGAAAGGACACTAACAAAGGTTATATGGTCAGGTTTGATCCGTTCTGCCAGCATCTCCTCAAATAGTTCAATCACCTGGTCTCCACGGCCATTTTGTTGGTAGGCCGTGATCATGGCTGTCCAACAGACCACAGTCCTGTTCTCGATCTCCTCGAACACTCGGAGCGCATCAAACAAACTCCCACATTTTGCATACATGGTGATGAGTGAGCTTTGAACGCACGTATTCCCCATGAACCCAGTTTTCAGTATCTGATCATGGATCGAAGTCCCTTGATCCAATGCTGCGAGACTTGCAGAGGCATAGAGGGCCGTCGAGAAAGATGCCTCATCGGCTGATATCCCTTCATTCCTCATGATCCAAAAATAATTGCAAGCTTCCTCAAAGCAATCGTTTTGGGCCCAACCCATGGCCATCACATTCCATGTCACAACATCTCTAGCTGCCATGGTCTCGAACAACTTGATTGCATCAGCAAAGGACCCGCTTTTACCATACATGTCCACAAGCGAGTTCTTGACGTAGGGTCGAAGTATGAGACCATGCTTAACCACAATCGCATGGACCTGTCTTCCAAGATCCAGGCTACCCATGTCTGCGCATGTGCTCAACATGCTTGAGAAGCTCACCTCATCAAGAGTCACCGAATTGTCCTTGAGAATCTCCATGAATATCCCAAGAGCCTGTTCATGATTCTTGTTCTGTGAAAACCCCACGATCATGACGTTCCACGAGACTAGGTTTCGCTGAGGCATTTCATCGAACGTTGTCTTTGCAGAGACCATGTTGCCACACTTGGCGTACATATCGATGATGGCACTACCAACGAAGATATCAGTTTCAAACCCATGTTTATGGATCAGTGAATGCATTTGTTCTCCGTGAGCAAGAATCGCAGTACTGGCGCAAGCGGAGAGGATCGCAGAGAAAGTGAACTGGTTTGGGGAGAGGCCCGAACTCCGCATTTGGTTGAAAAGACACAATGCTTCCAAGGGTTTGTGGCGACGAGAGAATTGGGTGATGAGAGATGTCCAAGTGATGATGTTCTTGGCATCATTGTGGGTGTGTGAGAATGTAAGAAGGCTTCGATGGAGATGTCCACACTTGGCGTAAGTGTTGAGGAGGTTGTTGAGGAGAAAGGCGAGGGAGGTGTAGTTGTTGGTGATGATCTGGGTATGGATTTGGGTTGCGTGTCGAATGTTTTGGATTTCACCGGTGGCGTTGAGGAGTGAGTTCAGATGAGTGGGAGAGGGGGTGGATGTTGTTGATGGGTGGTGAGATCTACGGAAAAATATGATGAGTGGTTGCAGCAAGCTCTGTTTTGAGGGAAGAATGTTCGAACTGGACCTCACTGTTCTACTACTTCTAGTGATACCAATGCTGCTGAAGAGAGCTTTCATAATATCATCAGCATCATCATAAATTAATATGGTTTATAAAGTGTAAGTAAGTAAGCAAGCTCGCTCGCCCCACCCCAAATTGGTTTTTCTTACAAAATAAACAACGAATGGAAGAGGTATACATACATAATACATTCAAGAGGATTTCCACAATAGTGCTCATCTGTTTCATACTTTTACACAAATGCCCCACATACATTTTGAGTTTCCCCTTCTCGCGCAGCCCAACATAAGGGTCATTTATCCCCAAGCCCAGCCTGACCCAACCATAGGTTGGGATCTTTGAGCTCGATTTTGGCCTATGCAAACTCGATAAAATCCCAGCCAGGCCCAAACCATTTGGAGAGAGAGAGAGAGAGAGAGAGAGAGGTTTTGATTCGGACAAGTCATCCGAGTTGAGTCAAAAAACATGAAATCAAGTCAGGTGTTATGAAGACTCATTCAAGTTTAAGAAATGATTAGACTAGATTCGAGTCAATTCGAGTTTTAATTGACTTGGTGTTTTTTATTGAGTCACGTGAAACTCACTGGGCTTGATTTTTTTTTTATTGTGCCGTATACTATTCATAGCCCCTTGTTTTTTTCTCCACCCCCCCCCCCCCCCCCGCGGGGGGTTTTTTTGGTGTATCATCCTTTTCATACTTGTTTTTGTTTATGTTGTTGAAGTTTCCCCATTGTTAACCATAGCCTGTCCCTTTTCACTTGGAGAAGGAGAAGGAAGATATTCAAAAAACAAGAAAAAAAAAAAAAAATGACTCCCAATCCACCAAAGTTTTAAAAAGGTGAGTTGAATAAAAAAACTTGATTTTCCAACTATAGTTAACACTTTACAATTTATAATGTAAAACATTTTAAAAGCCTTATAAAAATTATCCAAAAAATTTTAAAAATTTGTCACTTCGATTGAAGTAGATCAAAATAATACGAAAATTCTTGATATCACATATATGTATGTTATAACATGGCCAATCACTTGTTGGATAAAAAAAGTTTTCCCCATATCTTCCTCTTTTATGAAATTTAATGCCAAAAGATCCTAAGTGGCGTTCAGATTCTGAATCGATAACAAGGGGGGGGGGGGGGAATAAGGTTCAAATTTTGAATCACGGTACAAATAAGGAAGGTGGATCTTATGGTCAAACTAGTAGTAAATCAATTATTCAAAATTCAAATGTGCGGAGAACTAGGAATATTAGTTTTGATACACTTGGATAGTTGGAAGATTTAAATACCATAGATGGTGATGAATTGTTGATGGCTGACTCGGAAGAGATGAATGGGAATCATCCAATTGTAGGGGAAATTGCTGAAAATCTATTAGAAGTGAATCTGATTATTCATTTTGATTACAAATATGTATCTGATTTAGCATATGTTGGCAATCCTACTACTTTAAAAGATGCGGTTAGATTGGATAAGGTTTCGAATTCATCTTCAACAGATTTTGTTAGTCCAGTTAATGCTGAGGTGAAGATAGGAGCAAAGGAGGGACTTTTAGGAGGGATCTGACTCCTCTACTTCCGCCTGCCCGGTACTTTCGTGCGCCAAAACACACAAGGCGGGTGGAAAGTACCGCCTTACCCCCACTCGGGCAGGGGTAAGGCGGTACATTCCACCCGCCTTGTATGTGGGGCGCACAGAAGTACTGCCCGAGGCGGAAGTAGAGAAGTCTCATCCCTTTTAGGAGATATAAGTGAAGGTTTCTGCCTCAAAATGCAGGAATTGAGGACTCAAGATTGCTTGATGTAGTTCCGATTTTAAAGGAAAATGATTCTACAAAATTGACAAATATTCATAAACAACCTCTTTTGACATTGACTACAATAGATTCGCGGTTATTTGTCCAGCAAATGCTGAAGTTTAAGATTATATGATTTACTCACTAATTTTAATTTATTGTAAACAACAACCATAACCTTATCCCAACTAAATGGGGTCGGCTACATGGATCCGAAGAGATTGCGACAGTAATAGAAATAGGAGAAGTAGAAGGGAGTAAAAAGTAAGAAAAATTAGGAGTAAAAGGAAGTAAAAAGATAAAATAAAGTTACTAAAGGAAAAAGTCTAAGCAGCTAAGCAGCATCCCAGGAACATCCCTCTGTAAGGGGTCGGCTACACAGGTCCTTGTCCTCCAAACAACTCTATCCGCGGTCATACTAGGGTTAAGCCAAACCACATGCATATCCTTTCTTACCACTTCTCCAATAGTCATTTTAGGCCTACCCCTACCTCTTTTAGCTCCTTCAAATTGAATCTGGTCACTCCTCCTTACTGGTGCATCCATGGGTCTCCGTTGGACATGAGCATACCACCTAAAGCGGCTCTCACGGAGCTTGTCCTAGATTGGTGCAACTCCCAATTCGGTTCTAATACAATCATTCCTTACTTTTTTTCTCATTGTCTTGCCGCACATATTCAACATCCTCATCTCCGCTACACTCATCTTATCTATATCTTCTTAACAGCCTAACAGTCCGCCACATATATCATCGTTGGTCTTATTACTGTCCTATAGAATTTTCCCTTAAGCTTACTAGGCATGCGTTTGTCACATAAAACTCCTGATGCACCTCTCCACTTCATCCATCCTACTTTAATCCTATGTGAAACATCATCCTCTATATCACCTTAATTGTTAATGGTTGACCCCAGGTATCTAAAGTATTTATTTGGTAGTATCTCTTGCTCCTCAAGCTTTATCACATCAAGACCTCTCCTGGTTTGACTGAAATTACGCATCATATATTCTATCTTTGTTCTGCTTAACTTAAAACCTCTTGATTTCAAGCAAGATCTGCATAAATTTGGCTTTGCGTTAATCCTTTTCACTGTCTCGTCTATGAAAACAATATCATCAGCGAAAAGCATACACCAAGGGACCTCATCTTAGATATGCCTGGTTGAATCATCCATGATGAGTGCAAACAAATAAGGGCTAGAGTTGATCCTTGGTGTAATCCAATTGTAATTGGGAGTTCACTACTTTGGTCCTGTGCAGTTCTGACACTTATCACCACACCCTCATACATGTCCCTAATTATATCCACATAGCTACTTGAGTTCCTTCTCTTCTCTAATACATGCCAAATGAGCTCTCTAGAAACTCTATCATAGGCTTTTTCTAGGTCAATAAAGACCATATAGAGGTTCCTTTTGTAAACTCTAAAAATTTCCATAAGCCTCCTTAGAAGGTAAATAGCTACAGTTGTGGATCTCCCTGGCATAAAACCAAATTAGTTGTCCGATATATCAGTTTCTATTCTTAGGTGTGCTTCAATGATTTTTTTTCCCATAACTTCATGGTATGACTCATTAGTTTAATGCCTCTATAGTTATTACAATTCTTAGGTGACCTTCAATAATTTTAATTTGTTGTAAATCACTTTCAAATTATTTTGAATTTTTTTTTCTCTAAATTTTAAAAAACTTATAAGAATATTACTCTTATTGGTGAAGCCTGTTCTCACTCCAGAAAGTATTGTGGTGATTAATTGGCAGACCATTTTGCCTGTAGAGCTCGTCAAGATCTTCGATTTGATATGTATTTTGCCCTATGTTGGTTCAGGTATGAACCAGACCAGGTAGGTCTCTAGGAACAGTTTTGTACTTTTTGGGTTACGGTTTTCCTATGTATTTTTGTTATTTCTTTGAGAGATGAGAGAGTGAGAGGACTTGTATTTGCTTCACAGAAATAGTGGATTCGTACTATCGCTCGACCGTGGATGTAGTCTTCCTTCTTGGAGGTGAACCATATAAATCTTGTCTTGTGTGTGTGATTTCTCTTTCCCTTTGAATTTCATCCGCAAAATTTCGATTTTGGTGCGTTGTTTTTCTAACAATAGCATGGGACAATCAAAATAAGGTTATTCTAAATACACACCAAGAGAGATGTTTCATTCATATTGTGTACTATATATAACATGCAATGACGAAGGTGGAATAATCCCAATGTTACTCCTTGACATTCCGCCCCCTATCATTTTTCATGCACAAATGTACAGAGGACACTCGCAAAGTCACTTGCTCGCACAGAGAGAGAGAGAGAGAGAGAGAGAGAGAGAGAGAGAGAGAGAGAGAGAGAGGAAACTCACACAGTCACTTGCTGGATGCTCTTTCACAAGATAGGAGAGAGGAAACTCACACAGTCACTTGTTGGATGCTCTTTCACAAGATAGGTCCTCTATTGCCAAGTCCACAAAGGAAAAAAGCGAAGCAAAGGGGGGTCGGAGCACCACGACGATTAAGTACGAACTTGTTGGGGGGGGGGGGGAACCCCTTTCCACAACGATAATTAAATATGTTTAAAGCAATAACACATTGACCAAATCAACCTAATTACAAAAACACACACCAATTTTAACATAGAAAACCCTTTCCAAGGCAAAAGGGAAAAACCACTGGATCTCGTTTATGTAAAACTTACATTATAATCAATAATGGGATGAGATTACAATATCTTCTCTCAAACCAAGGTAGAGGTTAACAAACATTAAGAGAAAAATCTCTTCTCGTAATTCCAAAAAACACAAATGTGAATTCATAAGATTATTATACTCTCACATCAAAACCCGTCGCGGCAAATATGTAAAAATCAAAATACATCCCCTTATTCGCGTAACAGAAAAAATGCTGTCAAGCTGCAACCCAAAATGAAGAACACAAGAGATTACCTTTTTCTATTTCTAGAAATGAATAGATAAGAAAAGAAAAAAGTACAGATTTCGTACTATTTTCTTGGGTCTTGATATTTACTATGCGTTTGGATGGCTAAATGTTACGAGCAGATTATGTTTTCAAAATTTGGGAAGTATCTCGAATTTACTAACATTTTTATCGCCGTCAACAAAAAAAGTCTCATCTATGGGACGAGAAAACTCTGGTAAGATGAGAAAACTATACATTTTACGAGGCTGAGACATTGGGTTGCGGTAGATGAAGAATTTCTTGGTTATTGGATCAAGGGTTCTGCGGCTGGGGCTCCTTTTTTGGGTTGTATTGCAATGCAAGGGAGCAGTGATGATGGAGAGTAGTGGAGGCACAATCGTCTAATGGAGCTCAAGGGTTCAAGAAGCAGTAGCGCATGCGATGCCAAGTTAGATCCGTCTGGTGCCTTTCAACATCGATCTTAACGAGTTCTTTTTTTTTCCTCACTTGAATCGAACCCCCCCTGGGAAAATAATCCTCTTCAATTCTCAAAAGTGTGCAGTGCGACAGTGATAGATGAAGATATCGATATCTGGCAACTCGGACATCCACCGTTGGAAGTCATTAATATACCTGCTGTAGCTCTATTTTAGAGCTTATTTTCAGTCAAAGACGATCACAAGGAGACCATTCGACCAGGTTATTGAATAGATTTGACCACAGATCTAATTCTATCCAAAATATCTTAATTTCTGCATATTTTGATTCCAGATTTGATATTTGTTTAATTACTTTGAGTCCAATCATCAGATTTGAATGTAATTTGGGGTATGGTTGATCCTACCGAGGGTTAAGTTCGACGCCAATCCAACACTTGGATTTGATTTAATTTCAGCATTTCTATTTGCTTGGTTTGCTATTTCAGATTTGAAATTCTTCGATTAATCTTAAACTGTTTTGAATTTGAAATCGAAAACGGATTTACCTTCGTATGTCGTCCTCCCTCACAGGCCACCTCTCCCCTTCATAAAGAAACTGCAACAGAAAGAGAGAAAACTAAAGTCTGTTACGCGTTATAGTTGAAATATTACAAAAGATGCGAGAGATAATGACGTTCGAGGAGTGGAGGCCCCAACGAAAACTACTTTGGTCGACAATGTTGGGTCCATACCATTTTACCAGTCACTCGATCAGTCACACCCTCATGGCTTGGATTGTGAGTTTGGACTTTGGACCGACCGACAAGGCTGGTGTCGGAAAGCATCCATTACTTACTTAGGGTAGAAGTATTCTTCAGTCGTCGAGGCGGGTCAATACGACACAAGCCTAACTCCAGAACCAACGCCAATATTAACGCTACCAAATCCATGACCTCACACGTGATATCAGATTGGCTGTTTGGAATTTGAAATGATGAATATTATCGAGTGCGTGGTAACATGTTTTGTATTGATGTCGGTCGAGGCTTCCGGGGGTGGTGGTGTGGTTAGTATTTTTTTTTATGGGAGAAAAAACCTCTATTGGATCTTGTGGGTGGTATAGATTCTATAGAGTTAATCTTATGTTTATCGGATAAAATCATGTATTAATGACCATCAATGTATTTTAGATATTAAAAAAATACTTGATTTTGTCCCGAAAACATAAGATTGATCGAAATCGACCGAAAACAAATCGATCTAAATCGATAATAATTCGATATTGAAAAATCGAAATAAACTGAAATCGCACCGGATCGAAATCAAAACCGATCGAAAACCAAAGTTTCTTAATGATTTGATTTTGATCTCACCATTTCAAGACTGAAACCGAGCCGAACCGACCGTTTGACACCCTTAATTTTGAGGTCAATTAAACTTTTTGAACGTCTACAGTGAGGAATGGGGTTTGATCGTAGTAATCCCTTTTGTCTATTTTTTATTTATGGAAAAAAGTTATGTGTCCGGGAGTGTGGCCTATGCTAACATTTCCATGAGTCTATCTCTTTTTTTTTTCATGTGAAAAGACACCTCTGCCCCATTGTTTTAAGGAAGAGAGAGATAAACAAATAAGAGTGTAGGCCACACTCTCGTATAGAAAATTATTTTCTTTTATTTATTTATTATTTTTTTAAAAATTAAAAGAGCGAAAAAGCAAAAACTAGTTTCACTGTCACCAACACCTGAAAAGAAAGAATAAAGTTAACAAGCATTACCAAAAATAATAAAAAAATAAAAAGAAAGATGAAAGGCAGTTTTTCTACTTCTAACGGACGATTACCGTAACGAGGAATCGTGAGCACGTTCCAGATGCTCCTCCTAACTCTTTCTTTCTTTCTTTTAAAACCTATTACGTTACCGTTACTTACAGTTATGATATGAGAAGATAGGATGGGGTGTTGTTACAAAAAGACAACTTTCTTAGCTGTCTTGGATTCGAAATCCGGATTCATTCCAGACTCCTTTTGGGAGGGGGGCGCCCGAGACAGCGAAGATCGATGAGTCAGAATATTCCCCAATGCCTATCTGCCACGTGAGCAATCAATCCTTCTATAAAATGGACCGAAAATTTCCCCCATTCTCCTCAGTACTCATCAATTAATTGAATAGTCATCTTCATCTTCACTGTCTACTCGTCTCCCTTTGCTTCTGTTACTAAAACCCCTCTTCGAGCTCTCCCTCTCTTATTGGGTAGAAGAAGTAGAATAACCTGTCAGAGAAAATTAAAAATGACGGACGAAAAGACTGCAACCTTCATAGATATCCTTTTGGCTATAATCCTCCCTCCTCTTGGAGTTTTTCTTAAGTTTGGATGCAAGGTCAGTTCTAATCATCTACTCATTTTTTCAAATTCCTTTTTTTTCTTTTTCCTTTCTGTGTATTTTCTATTGATTGCTCCTTTTTCTCATTTCTTTACAATTTACTTTGGTTCTTTCTATATCAGTACTCCTCCTCCTCCTTATTTTTGTAAATTAATTAAAGCATTGGTGTATGAAAAGAAAGGGAATTTTTGGGGTGTCCTGTCTATCTACACATTACACTACTGAGTTTCTTTTCTGATTTTTCTTTTTAGTATTAAAAAAAAAAAAGGTGAATTTTGTTGGTGCAGGTGGAGTTCTGGATCTGTCTTCTGCTCACCTTTTTTGGATACATCCCTGGAATCATATACGCTGTTTACGCCATCACCAAATGAAAAAACCAAAATTATTAGTAAAAAAAGTAAGATTAATCATCTATTTCTCACTTGTTTCCTTCGTGTGCGTGGGTGTGCTCATGTGTGACTATGGTTTTCTGTCCCATCCACCTCCTCCCCTTTTCTCTCTCTCTCTCTTTCTCTCTGCCAAGAAGGAAAGGTGGAGGAAGAGGGAGGGGGGAAGAATACTGGATGAGATTTTGTTATCACTGACGATGAGAATTTTTTTTTTTTTTTTATTTATCAGTTGGAGATGTGGAAAACAAGGTCGATCGTTTAGTTCTTTTGCTTTTGATGACAGACCAGTTCGAGGTAGTTTCATGGATTAGAGTGTTGGTGGTAGGTGTGTTTTGCAGAAGGATTTTAGTGGGCTGTGATCGATAGATCGATGATGTTTCACCATCAATACTGTCACTTTTAGTGTAGGTGTGTGTGTGTGTGTGTGTGGGGTTGTGTGTCACTCTATGGTATGATTCTGTAATTGGATATTAAATGGTTACCTTCTTGTGAAGATGATTGATTGATAAATTGATTGGTATGGTTTTATTGTTTTCCTACTGGGAGAGTCTTTGATTTCATTTGTCATGTACATGGTATTCTCACATTATCTAGCTGATGTACTTTTAGTTTTTAGATAGATGTGGGTATCAATGCATTATTTTTCATATTAAGGTTGGGGGGGGGGGGGGGGTTGTAATTGGATAGTAATTTTACACCGTTGAGGTAGGGGGTTAACGATCTGACAAGGTTCTTTTTCTCAAATTTTTATTTCAATAGAATGACTTACTTCTATACCATGTCTGAATTCACTTCTCTATTGTTCTAGGAGTGACATTTGTTAAATCTAATAATTGGTCCAAAGAGAATGATTTTTTTTGGTAACGCAGAGACTGATTCAAAAGCATCAAAATTAGGCATTATTTTCTACATAAAATTAATCATACATACAACGTTCATATAAATTAGGAAAATCTTATTGTAACTAAAATACTGAACTAAAAACAATTGTAATTTTACTTTTTTCGCCCTCTTAAAGATAATACATTTTTTTTTTTTGGGTCCAATGAGAGCAATTCCTGACATTTCACATATATACTGCTTAAATAATTTTTTAGGTAAATTTCACGGACACCACTTTGCATTTAGGCCTAAATCCACAACCACACCAAAAACTTTCAAAATTTCAATCTTTCCCCTGCAGCCATTTAAAAGCTGAGGGAGGAGCAAGAGAACGTGTTCAGAGAGTGTTAGAAGCACTCAAACAAGCTTCTAAGGATATACGTATAGAATAAGCATAGTTCCTTCAACAACAACTGCAACCCATCCGGCCGCCATGAAATATATCTGTTGGAGCTCGAGACTAAAGCGGACAATATCATATCCAAAGTATATATATACTATCTTCAATAGTTCATCATAGACTATATATAATACTCTCCAGTGCTACAGCTTAATCGGTCTATACATACACGAATATAAAAGTAGCTAGCTAAGACCCCTGGAATACAGCCTAATGTTACCCTAGCTATAACCCTTGTTCATGATGATCATGAACTTTGGGATGATGATGCATGCACATGAATTCAAACCAGTTTTTCCAAGGCCATGAAGAATCATCAAATCTCATTTTCCCCATTTGATTGGGGTCCCCGACATTTCGGAATAATAGAAGCAAAAATGGCCTTAGTAGTGAGTCACTGCATTCTACAACGATTTCTTTAATTTGAACATTCTCCATCCTATGTTCGATCATGCTCCTTGCATTATAATAACTCTTCATCCACAGTACGTATGGTGCTCTCAAATCATATTACATAAACTGTAGAGTCATCTTCAAGGTCACCACTACTTGGTGATGTATCATTGGTAAATGTTTCCATTGTACAATTTTGATATTTTAATGTGTATTTTACCCAAATTTGCCATGCTTATAGATATTTGAAATATATTATTTTAATGAAAGAGAGAATGTATTTTAACAACGAGATCGGAGAGAAAACGTTACCTGATCGCGTGCGGCGTGTCCCCTGTGCCCAAACATAGGGCCGTGCAAAATGATCGTTGTGCCCCCATGGAAAGGAGAAAATCCCTAAACTGGCGTGGTCATTATCATTGAAACAATTTTGAAAATTTAATGTGTGTTCATACCAAATTTGCCATGCTTACATATATGCTTACATATATTTGAAATCTATTACTTTAATGAAAGGGATAATGTATTTTAACTAAGGGAGAAAGAACGCTACCTATCGTGTGCAGCGCGTGGCCCCTATGTCCGAACACAGGACCATGTGAAATGACCATCGTGCCCCGTGGAAAATCCCTATGGTGCAGCTGTCATTTCAGGCAGTCCTGTATCTAGGCGTAGGGTCGCACACCGCATGCAACCATATAGCATTCTGTGTCTCTTTAACTAATTACTGTTTTGGGAATAAGATGCAATTCATTCATTTTTTATTTTGAAAAAAAAAAAGGAAGAAAAAGAAATTAAATACCATCAAAGTATGTGTTTGAGAGTCCAAACCAAAACCTAAGGCAAGACGACTTTTCATCAAACTTGACGGTTAGAGGGTCCGACTCAAAACTTTTAAGGCATTAGGTGAAAAAAAGCTCATCATAAAAGCATTAAAGACTGAACTTAGTTCATATGGAACTATCCCACTGTAACTCCAAACATCTCAAAAGTATGGTAGCAATCACTCCCCTCTTTTCTATTTGGAAATTTTCACCCCACCAATTTGCTCAAATTGAAGTTTATTTTATTTTAAAAAATTCATAAGATGTTGGTCATATGTCAATCATGTTGCTGCATGGTAGTCATATTTTCATCATGATTGATGGCTTTTATTGGAAACATCACCTTCTCTCTCTCTCACCCTATTTGTATTATCGGAGTCTCTTCACAGGCTGTGGATTACACCAATGACTGTATATTCCATATATTCTCCCACCTATTTTCCTTGTATTTTTCCATCTAATTGATGTATATAAAGTTGCAATTAGTTGTAGATAAGATTGCATCCATGATTGGATCAATCACCTTACATCAAGGAAAATATTGCTCCTTCACAATTGTATATATGTACTGTGATATATCTTAATAAGATACAACGCAATTATCTCTATATTATCGGTTCTTTACATGGTATCAGTTTTTATTTTGAATTGATTATTCCATCTAACATTCTCTTTTGCTCTTTCTTCTTCAACGTTTCACCATGGTTCTCTCGGTTTCTAACACTACCCCCATTGATGCTGCCACTAGTGCTTCCAATACCAATGGAGTTGCAAACCCATTTTCTCTTCATTCTTCTGATAATCCAGGCACCACATTGGGTAGTCACCCTCTCACAGGTGATAATTATACAACTTGGCGACGGGCCATGATCATGGTTTTTTTGCCAAGAACAAAAAGGGAGTCATCGATGGAACCATTCCCAAACCCGCACCCACTGATCCACAATTTGATGCATGGACTCGCGCCAACAATATGGTTCTGTTGTGGCTCCTCAACTCCATTCACCGTGACTTAGCTTCCTCTGTTCTCTACGTTGTTTCCGCTGATGCTCTTTTAAAGGATCTCCATGATCGCTTCTCTCCTTCAAACGATCCTCATATTTTTGCAGTTGAACGTGCCATCTCCACCCTTCAACAGAATTCTGATTCTGTTGCTAAGTATTACAATACTTTGAAGGGACTTTGGGCGAATTAGCAACATATCATCCCCTCCCTTCTTGTGCATGTGACACGTCCAACAGTTTTGCCGCTTATCACCGCGCTCGTCAACTCATGCAATTTCTCATGGGTTTCAATGACGTGTATGCTCCCATTCGCAGTCAACTCCTTCTCATACACCCACTGCCCGCCCTTGGTCAAGCTTTCTCTCTGGTGCTTCAAGATAAGTCCCAACGACTCCTACAGTCTCCTCCTCAGCCGACTAGTTCTGCCTTATTTCAATTTCTTGTCCTTTTGTGTTAAGTCACTACAACATTTGGGGTCCTTATTCCTCCACCACCACTGGTGCTCGTTATTCTTTTACTATTGTTGATGAATTTTCGCGGTGTACTTAGACATTTTTAATGAAATTTAAGTCTAAAACTTTTCAGCTTCTATGCAATTTTTATGCTCATGTTAACACCCAATACAGTCATCTTATTAAGTGCATCCACACTGATAATGGCTTAGAATTTTTTTCTAAACCCACGCAATATTTTTGGCACAACAATGGTATTTCTTGCCATCACAGTAATGTCGCCACCCCACAACAAAATGGAGAACAAAAACACCGCCACCTCCTTGAAGATGCTCGTGCCCTTCACTTTAAGGCCCACCTCTCTAAAGTTTTTTTTGGGGGATTGCCTTCTTACTGCGACTTATTTAATTAATCGCCTTCCTACCCCTCTTCATGATGGTGTCACTCCCTACCAAGTTCTTCTTCCACAACCCCCAACCTATGACCACATCAAGGTATTCGGTTGCCTATGTTTCGCTTCCATCAGCCATTTACACCATGACAAGTTTGGACCGCTTCCGCGGCGATGTCTTTTTCTTGGCTATCCCCAAGGCCAAAAAGGCTACCGATTATTTGATCTCACCACCGAACAATATTTTTCAAGTCGGGATGTCATTTTTCACGAATCAATTTTTTCATATACCAGCTCCATTTCCCCAGCTCTTCCAAACGACTCCTAAGTCGTTCTTCCCATTTCCTTTCCTGATATTACCACACCCGACCCTCCAACCATACCAACCCCCCTTCTCGAGGTCTCTCCTTCCCCCGAATCCTCATCCAGCAGTCCTATTATCCCACCAAGTCCTTCCCCTACCCCCACCGAGGGCTCCACTCACCCTCCTACCACCCAATTTGTCAGCCCAACACTAGATTGAAGGGTTATTACTGCGGCCATGTGCACCTGCTCCCAACTCCTTCTCTATGACGTGCATCACACCCTTCAGGTTCACCATATCCTTTATCTGATTTTTTTATCATATTAACATTTTAACTCTTCCCATCATGCTTTCCTCTGTTCTCTTTCTCATGAACAAGAACTCACTTCTTTCACAATGCCGAACAAAGATTCCAAAGGGAAAGAGGCTATGACGGCCGAAATAAAGGCCTTAGAACTAAATCATACTTGGAGTATTACTGTTTGCCTCTAGGGAAGAAACCAATTGGGTGTAAATGGGTATATAAAATCAAGCACCGATTTGACGGGTCCATTGAGTGCTATAAAGCGCACCTTGTCACCAAGGGTTTTACCCAAACTAAGGGCATGGATTACAGTGCGTTGCTTACTTTCTATTGCGACTGTTCGCCAATGGCCCCTGCACCAAGTGGATATTAACAATGCCTTCCTTCAGGGTGATTTGGAAGAAGAGGTGCATATGACCATTCCACAGGGTTTGGCCAGACAGGGGGAGAATCGGGCTTGTCGATTACACAAATCATTGTATGGACTTAAGCAGTCCTCAAGGATTTGGTTTGCCAAGTTATCGACCGCTTTAACCCTGGCAGGTTTCACCCAATCCAAGGCCTACTACTCCTTGTTCACATGATGTCACCCTTCCTCCTTCACTGTCTTACTCGTCTATGTGGATGATATTATTATTACTAGGAATGATCCAACAACCATCACTCTTTTGAAGACATACCTTCATTCTCAATTTTAGATCAAGGATCTCGGCCCCTTGAAGTATTTCCTTGGCATCAGTTGCTCACGCCAAGCCAGAGATTCATCTTTCCCAGCGCAAATATGCTCTTAACATTCTCAATGATGTCGGTTTACTCAGGGGAAAACCATGTAATTTTCCTATGGATGCTACCATTATGCTTACCCCAGATGATGGAAATCTTCTTGAAGACCCTTTTCCTATGGATACTGACATTAAGCTTACCCCAGATGATGGAACTCTTCTTTAAGACCCAGCCTCTTATTGCCCGTTAATTGGTCTCCTATTGTACTTAACGGTAACCCGACTTGACATTTCTTATTCGGTTAATGTCCTTAGCCAGTTCATGAGCTCTCCACATGAACCACACTAGCAAAAAACTCTTCGTGTTGTTCGCTACATTAAATCATGTCCCGGGTCAGACATTCTTCTATCATCTTCTAGTGACTTACAATTGAAGGCCTGTTGTGACGTTGATTGGGGTTCTTGTACTTCCAACCACTCGCCGTTCCATTACTGGGTATTGTACATTTCTTGGTAACAACCCAGTCTCTTGGAAGTCTAAGATACAGCAGAAGGTCTCCCGTTCCCTCTGCTGAGGCGGAATACCATGCCATGGCTTTGGCTTCTTGTGAGATCACATGGATTCAATCTCTTCTACGTGACCTCAACATCCCATCTCATCTGGAAATTCTTTATTGTGACAATCAAGTGGCATTACATATTGTGTTACACCCACACTCGAGAGCCCATTTGTTTATTTATCCTCGTGGTGTGTAGACCGTGCTGCCTTGTTTGCCTGTGAGCGTTTCACCATGATGGTCAAAGGGTAAGTTATTAAACCTATTTTATTGCTTGTTTACTCCTCTCGAAGTCCTTGAGGTGTGGGACCCAGACCTTTTTGATACTTTATCTGCCCTTTCTATTGCATAGGATGCAGGGTCCTATGTGCATCCGACCTTGCATCCGATGCTGTTGTCGTGGCTATTTTGAGTGAGACCTTATCGAGGATGTTGTTGGTGCCTTGTCATCGTTGACTACTACCCTAGCCTCCCTTTTATTTTGGTGATCTCTTAAGTGGGTCCTTGGGGCCCAAGTCATACTTAAAATAGGTTAATATACTTTAGACATTAAAAGACCTTAGCCAAACAAGGCCCAAGATTTATTCTAAAATGAAGCCCATTGGGCTCAAGTTGTGTCAAAATGGTGTTTAATTGAGTTTAGGTGGGTAATGAGTTTAGATGGGTGATATGTTTGTGATTCATTAAGAGACTCTACCCAAACAACCCCTAAGTGGGCATTTAAACTACCCTACCCAAACAAGCCCTAGATTTATAGCTAAGAGGCCCTAGCCAAACAGGCCTTAGTAAGGCACATCTATAGATATGAGAGCTAGGGTTATTCCTTAGTCTTTCTCATTTTCTTTCCTAACCTAATCGTGAAAGGAGAGGAGAGCTTTGAAGAGAGGAGGCAACAAGGAGGAGAAGAAGGAGAAGAAGGTGGGATCGGCTGCTTGAGCTTGGATTTACGAGGACCTCTTGTGTATCTCAAATCTGGTAGGCCAAGAACACTCTTGTCTCTCTCCCTTCTCTTTTCTCTTTTCAGTTGAGCTTAGGAGGCCCTCCATGTTTTAGTTTTGAGCTTAGATGGCTCTCCTTGTTTCAGTCTTGAGTTTGGGTTTCCTCTTGGAACCAAATGGCTTAGCCTAAGCTGTGTTTTTGGGACCCCATTAATGTATTTCAGTCCTATAAAGACCTCCATTTTAACCTCCTACGGAACCTATTTTGATTCTAGAGTTTCAACCACCAAAGGAAGCCCCAACTCTGGATTTTGAGCATTTGATCCTTTAAATCCTTCAATCTTTTGATGATGGATACTTCTAAGACCTTAATAGACCATAGGACACCCCCTCCCTAGTCCCTTGGAACTTAAAGAACCAAATGGGGCAAATCTGGGCTATTAAGGACCTTAAAAAGCGCACCTGGGTTGCATCGGAGGCAAAGCTCTGCGTGAGTCCGATGTTGCCTTCGATGTGGCCAGAGCCTGCAGTGAATGTCGGACTCAAGGTCGAAGGTAGATCTCTGCTGAGTCCGACGTTGCCTCCGACGCAGTTTTTAAGGCTTATAACTTATGTAAACTGTGGGGTTTCTCTATGAGGCCTCCCCTACACTCTTTCTCACTCTTATTCACTTCCATAGGCGCCAACATATGTGCAATGGAGTGATTTTGAGAAGGAATCGTTGCCCTTATACAAATTCTATTTGCAGGAATTGGTGAGTGGGTTTAGGTGACTGTCTGAGCTTATTTACTATTGCTTATTCATGCATTTATGAATTATATTGTGACATTATCATTCAAGCATGATTGCATATATGCATTTATTCTTATTCGATGATGATGATGATGATGATTAGGATGATATGGATTTGTGTTGGGCTACGGTATTAGGAAGTACTGGCACCGGAACCCCCGGATTACGTGGAATTGTATATTGCATCTCACTATTACCTGTATGCGTCGTGTTCTGCTGGTACCCGGGTGTTAGATGGAATGGGACGTCGACACACATGGATGTACTTCTCAACACGATAGGATTCATATAGTATATCTGTGGTTAGGCTCAGTTCCCTATGCTACGACCCTTACCAACAGGGGTTTAGGTGTTGGGTAGCCAGAGCACCTGCTGCCTGTGGAGAGTTAGAGAGGCCAGGCCAGGAGTAGTAATGGTTATCGGGGTCTGCCTCTGGGTGGTGATGGCTACGATCGGCACGAGCCCCATAGTAATAATTGAGGTTGCATTATGGTGAGAATGGAAGGATCCACAGTGTCTCCCCAAGTTATTGCAGTAGCATATACCCATTGACTTAGCATTGTGTGTTAGGTGGTAAATGAATTAATAATGGCATGCACCATGGACTATTTGTGATTGTGTGATTGTGCATCCTCTATTCTCTATCACTAGCTCGGTGGAGCTAACCCCCGTGTACATATTCTTTTTAGATTTAGATGCAGATGATTACTGTGGAGCCAGAGACTGTGACTGAGGATCATGGCGATGGTTGCCCATGATGATTGTGCCTACGGGCTATACTGTTACTTGAGCTCGTTTCCGTTTTGTTATTTTTGAGAGCTTAGTGCTTTGTAACTTTTATGTTTTACCTTTTTGGTAGCTTCTTGATGGTCATAGGAATTTTGTAACTATGTTACTTATTATCATTAGCCAATGAACATCTTATAATTATTTCATTTACGCTTCCGCAAACTCTGACCTATCTTGGAATGTAATATTCCTTTGTCTTTCGCACTCTGATATTATTGTATTTTAATATTGATTTATGACTGTGAGTTGGCCACTGCATCAAAATCCTGGCGGTGAGGTGGGATGACGCGTGTCACCCCAATCATACCCTAATATTGTACTTTATCCCTTGTCGGGATAGGGGTGTGACATATTGCTTTCAATCCCGTCTGCCATGAGTGTACCAAGCATATCGAACTCGATTGTCATTTGATTAGGGACAAGATCCAATCAGGTACCTTATCCATGGCTCATGTTTCTTCAAAATTACAGATTGTAGGTGTTCTCATCAAACCTTTGGGCTACATCGATTTTTTCCCTCTAACTCGCAAGTTGAATTGTGACGTGCACTCTCCAACTTGAGGGGGATTATTATCGGTATCTCTTCACAGGCTGTAGATTACACCAATGACTGTATATTCCATATATTCTCCCACCTACTTTCCTTGTATTTCTCCATCTAATTGATGTACATAAGGTAGCAATTAGTTGTAGATAAGATTGCATTCATGATTGGATCAATCACCTTACATCAAAGAGGATATTATTGCTCCTTCACAATTTTATATATATACTGTGATATATCTCTATAAGGTACAACACAATTATCTTCATATTATTGGTTCTTTACACTTTGGGTGACTCTGAGTCTTTTAAGAAGCTCTAATCTTAGTAGTAGCAGTAGTGATCGATCGATGGGAGAATTTGGGTCGATATCAATTGTAATATTGGGTGTTTTGGTGGTGGCATGGGGGTGGAGGATATTGGATTGGATATGGTGGAGGCCCAAGAAGCTTGAGAGGCTTCTCAAGGAACAAGGCATCAAAGTCGCTCCATATAATATATTGTTTGGTAACCTGAAAGAGAACCAGAGGCTGTTCAATCAAGCTAGGTCCAAGCCCATGAACCTATCCCATGATATTGTGCCGCGTGTTGCTCCCTTTGATCATCAAACCATCCAGGCCTATAGTATGAGATACTGTTACCCAATTTATTTTAAATTTTTTGTTTTTTGGTTTGAACTATTACTCCGTTTCCATTCAGATGTTTAGATTTACCAAGTTTGTATGGCATGTGACAATATTTTTAAGGGTTAATTTCAAATGCCCTTCTGAATTTTCACTAATGCAACATACCCCCTGTTTTCCAAACTAAGTACTAATATAGTCCCTCCCGTTAGTCTGAGACGTTAAGTGATAACAGAACTTAGTTTTTGAAAATTTATGGACCATTCTGCCCCTTGATAGGATAGAATGACAAAAATACCCTTATTTGAAAAAAAAACCAAAAAAAAAAAAAAATCCCTACAACCCATCTTCCCCAAATCGATTAGGGTTTGGGGAAGATGAATTTTTGAATTTGAAATAGAACAATTTCCTGCACACTCATCTTCCCCAACAAAAAGAAACGAAACTATCTACTTGGAAGAAGCAAAGAAATGGAGAAACAATGAAGAAATAGCAGAGTATACTATAGACGGAAGAGGAGAGCAGTACACATAGGGTTCTGTTACCAGCCACAAATCACCCTTAGAGCCGCAATGGTTCAACGATTCTCGCAATCTCGCCTTCAGACTTCAGATTCTGAGTTTTTTTTTTTTTATCTTTCGATTTGGGGATGAGTTGAAGGAAACGGCACAGAATGGGAAGGCCGAAGAGAAAGAGAAGGGGCTTAGGGACTTCAGATCTCCTTGAGTCTTCAACTGGTTTTTTTTTTTTTTTTTTTTTTTTTTGATTTGGGGATGAGTTTAAGGAAACGGCACAGAATGGGAAGGCCGAAGAAAAAGAGAAGGGGCTTAGGGACTTCAGATCTCCTTGAGTCTTCAACTAGTTTTTTTTTTTTTTTTTTTTTTTTTTTTTTTTTGATTTGGGGATGATTTACAGGAAATGCAGGAAACGGCGCAGCAGACTTAGTTCCTAATTTTGAGTTGCTTAATCAACTTGGCCGATTTCTGCAACCAGAGCATCTATTGAGTTGTTGTTTTGGAACTCCATTCCCCTGCACCAGAGCTTCCTTAGATCCTTAAGAGGGCCTGATCTGAGTCTTGTTTTTGAGGAATCAGAAATCTTAAGTTCAACACCTACGGTTCTCTGTTTCTTCATTGTTGCACTTCAACTCATTATATCTCAGCAGCCTTGCATCCATCAAGGTTCATATTTGGAGTCTTCCTTCCTACAACCAGGACCTTCCTTCGATCCAAGTTTGACATCAAAATCAGAAGCGTTGAGGCTACTATAATCGGATGGGTAGAAATGGAGTCGGATCCAATGGCGATGTTTTGAGGAAATCTACGGCACAGAATGGGAAGGCCGAAGACAAAGAGAAGGGGCTTAGGGACTTCAGATCTCCTTGAGTCTTCAACTGGTTTTTTTATTTTTATTTTTTTTATTTGGGGATGATTTGCAGGAAATGCAGGAAAGGGCGCAGAGTGGGCAGAGTGGATAGAGGAAGAAGATGGAATCTGCAGACCCAGTCTCGTTTCTCCATTGTGAATCTCTTTGATTTTGAAAATAGGGTTTTGCCCTTCAAACTCCAATTTCTCCGACATCTGATTCAAGAACTCATCTTCTCCAAATCTTTTTTCCCCAAACACTAAAGGATTTGGGGAAGATGAGTTGCAGGTTTTTTTTATGTTTTTTTGTTTTTTTTTTTTTTCAGGTAAGGCCATTTTGGTCATTTTACCCATAAGGACAGAATGGTCTATCAAAGTTCAAAAATTGAGATCCGTTATGTTGTAACATCTCAGACTAATGGGAAGGACTATATTGGTACTTAGTTTAGAAAGCAAGGGGGCACGTTACATTAGTGAAAATTCAGGGGAGCAACCATACGCTTGGCCATTTTCAGGGGGCCATTTGGAATTAACCCAATTTTTAATTGCCCTTTTGGGAGAGAGGGAGGGGGGGGCATCAAATCCAAGGTTTAAGAATTGGATTGGAATCAGCTGATTCAAATTGAATTGATCGACTTGCATTTCTTGTTATCAGAAATTTCTAAGTCCATCTTTAGAATTAGGCAAATGAAGGTGAAGGTGAAGGTGAAGGTGAAGGTGAAGGTGAAAGAGGAATCCCCTCACTATTGTCATCGATCAGTTCCGTTCGATTGAATTAGAGAGGGATTCTCTTGACCCTATGCAATAGGGGGTGAGAGTTTATGATGACACATGCATGAATCTAATCATAAGGTCAAATAAATAATTATTAATATGAGGGAATTCTTCCATATATAGGTAAAGGAATTAATACTATAATTTAAATTGTTTATTTGTAATATTATGGTTTGTAAGGATTTATTTATATATATGTCCTCCGATCCTCCAATAATCCAGAACTTCTATTATTTCCCCTATGTGGCTATGTACTAGTACTTGAAATGGAAGGAAGTAAAGTCGGCTTGTGAAAAACAAGTACGTGTATATATATATATATATATATATATATATATACACTTGAAGAAATAAAATTAAAAATACTTGAAGTAACTTGGTGTAAGAACTTGAAGAGTCGAGCTACAAGCATGTGCGTGCTTTCTATTTTTCTCTTCAGAGATTCTCCTCCTTCTCTATGGAGAAGAAGAGGGGTCTTATAGAGCTTTGAGGCTTTGATCGCTTTACTTTTCCACCGAAAGCAAACCTTATCTTGAAGGCATCTTTGGTAGAGCGTAGAAGCATGTGGGCGTGGGCCCGCAGTCTTGACTTTGGAGCGGGGCGCAAAGGTTTTGGTCCGTAGTGCCACAAGAAAAGTCAATTTTACTATTCACCACTTTGTTGGTAGAACTTGGAATCTTTGAAAAGCTTCAAAAACCGCACCGAGGCATTCCACGTGTCGAAACACTGCTTTTCCTCATTGGTTTGGTTTAGATGGTTCACCGTATTTGAATGGGCCCAGTGGTGGCTTGACTATCTAGGACCGAGAGATAGTGACGGACACGACTTTTGATACAGCCACGTGTCATTTGGTCGAGCCATTTTTATGATGTCGTCATGGCGACGATTCTCCAATATCGTGGTTTGGAGACTAACCCATGGGCTTAAAGGCCCACTCTTTTTGATGTTTGGCTTACGGACCTTTCCGGTGGACCTTGTTGAAGAGAACTGTTGGTCGATGAGGTCCACCATCATTTGGATCTTGGGCATATTGACCTTCATGGAGGTGGGGGTCAATGGACCCAACACTTGAACCGGTTTCTTCTTTTTCTTCTTCAAGATCGAGGGCAGCCACTGGGCCTCGATCTCACCTTGTTTGGCTTTTAGCTTGAGGCGTCTTCATCAGCATCGGATTTGTCCGATCCTTCATGAGGGCCGCTTGAGTTTTGGCTTTTGTGAGGGATTGAGTAAGGGCCTCAGGGGTACACCTTCTCGCATCACACTTGTCCCACCACTTGACTCTCAAGTTTCTTTGTAGAAAAGGGGTAGAGCAATCGGGGCCTTCGGATTGTCCAATTGCATACTCCCAATAAACGATCCAAGCCGACGGCAATGGATGAAGAACCTCGGAGATCTCGGTTGTTCGGAATTTGTTCGTGTCGGCAATAAATGCTTAAAGCATCGAACACTTGATCCGGCAAAATGTCACTAATTGGCCCAAAGGCGGCCCACCAACGAGGGAACCAATTTGGAATTGGGTCGAGAACTTGAAGTCGAAACAAAAGAACCGGGAATGTTGGTTCTTGCTATTTTGAAACAGAAAGCATGGTGCCAAGCATCCATGTAGTCAAAATAGTGGTATTCCCGGGCTGGTAGTTTTGAGAGAACCTCTTTGTAGAGAGGGGATGTGTACCCCAATCTTTTGAACTCGATAATTTGTAAAATGGTTATCAAGTATGGGTAACCGGACTAGGATCAATTTTGTCGAAATTTTGTTTGATACGTATAGAATCCGTATCAACTAGGATGAACTCATAGAATTCTTGACTTTTTGAACTATTTGGGGAATAGAAATCCCAACCTTGGAAAAAGCCCTTCTTGCTACTTCCACAGGGCGTGTTGCGGCCTTTAGTGAACCGGTCATCAAGGGCAAAAATGTCTTGATGGGCTTGTTTGAGGATATACTGACTCTTGGGTAAGTTTTGGGAAGAAACTGGTTTGGACACCTTGTGGAGGAGCTTGGTCTAGAGAGTGCTGAGATGACCTTGTGTTAGGAACTATTTGAGTGGACTGACTAGCCACGACTTGGGTGAAGGGAACACTTTCAACTACTGTTTTGGAAGGGGACATTTTGATTAGTTGATTTGAAGAAGTAGGTTTGGCATAGGAACCCTTTGATTTTATGCTTGGTTTGGGGGCTCCTTTGGAGCCATGATAATAGAAATCGTTTTAGGACCCGCAAGAATTCACGGGTCAAGAAATCAGAATAGAATTCATTTCTCCTTTTATGTAAGTTATGTCAAAATCAAAACTCGATAAAAGGGCTTGCCATCTTGCAAAAATCTGTTTTGAAGCAATATTTTGAACATCATTTTTCAAAACTTGTTTTGCCGCACCGCAATCAACTCTTACTAAAAATTTCTTGTTTAGAAGATCGCTTGAAATTTTTGGATGCAAAGAACTACCGAAAGGATTTCTTTTTAATGGTACTATAATTTTGTGGGCCGGGTTCCAAACTCCTCAAGCAAATCGACTAATTGTTCTTTATCATCTTGGACTTGTTTAAGGATACCTCCGTACCCAAGTTCGAGGCATCGCCTCAACTATCTTGAAAAGTGCAGATCTGCAAGTTTTAGACAAGGGATTTCCTTGACTAATTTTTTTAATATCTTGAACGCTTTTGTATGGTTTGAAGTCCATGGGCTTGGTTTTTCTTGAGCCTAGAGTAAAGATCTTTACATAATTGGCTAATTTGAGGGATGAAATCTCGACGTAATTTAGGCTTCCTAGGAACCTCTGTAATTGTTTTTTGTCTAGGATTTGATCAGTGGAATTTATCTCGCAAAAGCTATAGATCTTTCTATAGGGATGACTTGGTTTTGGTAAATGTAATGCCCTAAGAATCTAACCTTGGTTTGGAATAACTCCATCTTTTTCTCGGGAAAGAACTAAACCACTTGTTTTTCATGGTGTGGAAGAAACTCCTAAGATGTTTGAAGTGTTGTTCAATGGATTTGGAAAAGACTAGAACATCATCAATATAGACTATTATGAACTGGCCGTATGGGTTTAGGATGTCGCTCATAATGTTTTGGAATTCACTAGGGGCATTTTTAAACCAAAAGGCATTACGCTCCATTCATAATGCCCAAATGGTGTGGTGAAAGCCGTTTTGTAACGGTCTTCTTTGTGGATTTGGATTTGCCAATATCCGCATTTGAGGTCAAACTTTGAGAAGATTGTGGCTTGGTAAAGTCTTTGAAGTAATTCTTTTTTATTTGGTATAGGATATCTAATCCATTGTAATGCTTCATTTAGAGGTTTGTAGTTTATGACAAGTCCTGGGTGTTCCTCTTTCTATTTCATTTTTATTAACGTAGAAAGCCGCATGACTCCAAGGTGACTTGCTTTTACCGATTAGATTTTTATTAAGGAGGTCTTGAATTTCTTTTTACAAACTTCTTGTAGTTCTTGGGTCATTTGAATAGGTCTGGCTTTTGTAGGGATATCCTTATCTGAAAAGCTTGGTTCATAGGGAAGATGAACAATGTGCCTATGTCTCAGGTTGCAAAGGCATCAGAAACTCGAACGAGTTCCTTCTCAATTTGGGCCTTGGTATTAGAAATTTGTTTTTGAACCGTTCTTTCTTGGAGTTTTTGTTCAATAGTCCTATGGTTGACTTCTTGTTTTAGATATTGTAGATGTTTTTGTTTACTTTGAATTTGACTTATAGTTGTTCCGCTTCCTGAAATGGCTAATGTTTTGAGCAGGTCTATTTCTTTTGTTCGCTTGTTCAAAGAACTGGAAATGGACTTGTTTACCTAGGATAGTTGTTGTAATTCCTTGATCCAAAAAAGTGAAAGGTTTTATGAGTTCTAGGAAAGGTTGTCCTAGAATAACTTCGAGTGTTAAGGTCTTTTACTAATATGAAAACTTGTTTTAAGCAAACTCCTTGGTTGCGGATGTGAACGCCTCGATAATTTATAATTTACGTTTAGTCTTGAGCCATTTGCTCCTGTTAATTTTTGAGTTGTCTTTTCAAAATATTGGGTTGGGACTAACCCTTCTTGTATGCAGTTCATTTGTGCTCCCGAGTCAACCAGGGCTATAGTGCGATCTTATGGGCTGATGATATGACAATAGTAATATTGACATACATCACGTTGGCATTTGATTTTGTTAATAATATCAACAAAATCTTCATTCTGCTTGGTAAAGTTTGTATATCGTTGTCTTCTTCTTCTTCTAATTCGATTTTTTTGAAACTTCTTTAAACTTGCTATGTCTCGCTTTTATATTTTTATTTCAGTCTTTAGATCATTTGTAGTAGCTTCTAAACCGGCAATTTTAACTTGATCCGGATTTTGAGAAGAAGTAGGAGTTTTGTCAAACTTCTTATAAATATTCTTTATGTTATAAGGGGTTGCCTTAGTTTGGGGTTTTGTTGATGAGACTCGTTGTAAGAGTTCTTGGGCATGTTGGAGGTATAAAGTCTTGGTATGTTTATCTTTGATTTGATCAACAAAGTTGAGAAATTCTTCCGGTTTGTTAAAGGTTTTAAGTCCCGAACTTGATTGTATCATGTTTATAGATTTTGATGATTCGAATCATCACAATTTTTGCGAGTAAAACTCCTTGGCTACAATTACAAGGAGAAGCCTGTTCATCACTATCACCGTTTGACTCAATTTGGTTTAACTCATTTTCTTGGGTTTCGCTTTCACTCTGAACTGTTTTGACCCAAATCGGCTAAGAGTTGGATTTTGGTATCATCGGGCATTATGAGTGAGTTGATCTTTTTGCTAGTCTACGATTTGGCTATGTGGCCTGGTTTACCACAATTGTAACAACCATCTTGGTGTTTTGAGTTGGTCTTGATTTTTGGAAAGTTCTTTTGTAAGGTCTCTGTTTCTTTGGGCTAGATTTATTTTCTAAATTTTTATCCGGTTCTTTTCTTGTCTTGTACTTACTTGAATATCTATTTTTCCCTGTTATGCCTATGGCTTTTATGTTTCTTTTGAGCAAGTGATTTTTGAATCGAAACCAAACCTTCACGTAATCCCCTAATTCTTGTTTGTAGGATTTTGATTCTTTTCTAATTTGTTTTCTAAGTTTGATATCTGTACATAAGGCTAATCCTTCCTTGTGTACTAGGCTTATGAGATCACCATAGGTGAGGGTTTGATAGGGTATTTCCCATTGTTTTCTTCTCTTAATTTTTGTTTGAGTTTTTCCGAAAATAAACCGGGTAACCCAAGAAGGAATTTTTCTTTCCAACAGGGGAGATTTGCATCTTCCCTAGTCGGGACCTTGGTCATGAATGTGTCTTTATACCATTTGAAATCGTGTAATTTTTTACATTTGAGGTTTGATAATTGTTCGTAAGACCTATCCTTGAGTCTTGTGGGATCTCCTAAAAATACTTGGTTATACTAAAAATTAGAGTGTTTACAAGATCTTCAATCTGGTTGGTCTCCTATCATAATTGGTAGACCTTGTTCATTAGTTTGAATGGCATTTAGTATGGATTCTTTTTCGCCAATGAGAACATTATCCCACCAACCTTTAAGTTGACTCGTAAACCCGGAAATGATTATTTTCGCTATGGCTTGATCAGGTATGTTCTTGATCCGATGAGCATTGCTCACCATGGTCATTTCTTGGAGTTTGTTAGCCGATTATAATCCGACATACCATCTATGTTCCATTCATATATGGTACCACTTTGGTAATTTGCTTGGGAAAATTCCTTCTTTGTTCAATTTGAAGGTCCGGGTAAGTAGGTCTAGGATAATAATTATTGTTCATATATGGGCTAGTAATAGCATTTACTTGTTCCTGCTCCTCCTCATCACTGGATGATTCAGAGGAATCCATTTGTTGGATGTTCGCCACATTGGAAGCAGAGCTTCCTTGTGTTTCCTTTTGAGGTGTATCAGGGACAATCAAATTTTGCAATCTTGTGGAAATTTGGCTTACTAGATCTCTGTTTTCTTGAGTATTTAAGTTTTTTAAACTCTTGTTCGAAATCGTGAAAGGTTTGAACAGAGTTGTTGTTGTTGTTGAGGAAGTACTAGCTTGATTTAGAGACGTTGGTTCAATAGGAGTGTCTTTTTGAACTAAGTTTTCTATTCTAATTAGTTGACTTCCTATGGTTTGTAAATACTGGTTTGTGTAATTTGTTTGTTCAATAATTTTCTTGGACCCATCAGAAACACCTTCAATGGATCTAAAGGGTGTTGCCAAGATTTCTGTGTTGTTAATTTTTAATTTAACATTTGAACCAGGAGGGTGTATTGTCTCTATGATCTTGTCATCGCCAATTTCAGTGTGGTACACCTTCTTTCGGCATTGATGTTTGAAAAGGGATAAGGAATGTTGTTATTACTTGTATAGATGTCTAAATATGTAAAGAACATAACATCTACCTTGATGGTTCTCATTTTGTCATACCGAGAGGTTCTTGATTTCTTGTTGTTTTTCTTTCGAGAAGTAGCTAAAAACCATTCTCTTTTTTCAGCGTTCTGGGTGAATTGAAATCTATTCTCGAGTTTGGGTTTGTCTATCTCATAGTCTTCTATCATATGACAAAGAACCTTGCTTCGTGTTGCATGTCATTTGAGTTGGTGAAGTGGTTCATTTGAAGGAGAAGACTTGTTAGACTCATTGTTCATAAATTCCTTGGGTGACATTATCGTTAATTTGAGTTTGTAATCCTAGAATATGTAAGGACCTTATTTGTTCTTGTAACCTTTGATTTTCTAAGTGGAGACTTGTTAGAGAACTAGAGGTTGAAGCTCTACTTGGGACTTGGCCGAGTTTTTCAAACTCTTCAGATTTGGTTTTATTTGTTTATCTTTCCTCCGGAATGTTATAGTAACCATTCCGCCCTGATCTTGGTTTATAGATTCAACGCCATGTTGGGTTCAACAAGTGACTCGGGCAAGGTGCCTGGAGACACCATTTTGTCGGAAACTTAATGTCTTTCCACTCACTGCTTTAGGGTGAATCGTTTCTGAATGGACAAAGTCCGCTTTCTATGAACGTGGTTTGTCCTTTGATAGTTCTTCTTAGAGCCTTGGGTCTTAAAGTTCTCATGGCCTTGTATCGATTCTATGGATTATAGCAATTGGTATAGAACCTTGTTTCATCTTGTAACCACTTGTAAGGATGTTAACTTTTAAGGTATCCGTAAGATTTGCATCATTTAAGGATAAGTTTATGTCCGGGTAACAATTGAAATAAACTGGCCTTGTGAAGACTAGTTTCTATCATCCCTAGAAGGGAATCATCAAATTGCAGAACCTTTGATCCTCGAGAGCAAGCGGGAGGGCTACGTTGAGCCCTTCCTGTGCGGGGGTTTGATGGCTACTTGTATAAGTCCTATATGGATATAATTAAAATCCTTTTTTAATTTGTTAAGATTTGAAGGGTCTAAGAGTTGGATCTCTTCCATATCCGGAGAGTAATTGATAGTTTGTTCTACGGTCTTGATAGTTTCGTGAAACTATACCATTCTTGTTTGTAAACTTCTTTGGTTGGGACCTTAGGTAAGGTCCAGCTTTTGAAGGGACGATCAAGGTCACTTGTTAGAACTTCATTACTAATTATTTGACTTGGCGAACTGAAGTCGCCGACTAGTCTCGAAGACATGGTTCTACTAAGTCTACTCATAGTTATCGGAACATATCCCCTAACTAAGGTATACTTCCATCCACCAAAGGGTGAAGGAGATCTTAGTTGCTAATTAACCGCAAACCGGGTCTTACCTCTTGCCCAACGGCCCTAAAAGCCAACTAATACTCGCAACGCAACTCCCTGAGGACTGCCGGAAAGTAAAATAGAAAAGGAGAGAAGATCTTAGAACTAAGGGTAGCCTAAATAGAGTTAGGCCGAGTTCTAGGAAAGGTTGTCCTAGAATAACTTCAGTGTTAAGGTCTTTTACTAATATGAAAACTTGTTTTAAGCAAACTCCTTGGTTGCGGATGTGAACGTCGATAATTTATAATTTACGTTTAGTCTTGAGCCATTTGCCTGTTAATTTTTGAGTTGTCTTTTCAAAATATTGGGTTGGGACTAACCCTTCTTGTATGCGTTCATTTGTGCTCCCGAGTCAACCAGGGCTATAGTGTCGATCTTATGGGCTGATGATATGACAATAGTAATATTGACATACCACTGTTGGCATTTGATTTTGTTAATAATATCAACAAAATCTTCATTACTGTTTGGTAAAGTTTGTATACTATATATATATATATATATATATATATATATATATTAAGGCAACTGTTAATAATTGAGAATTGTAGGTAAGAAGAAGGTGTCGGGTTACTGGTTTGGAACAACTCCCAGGTTGCTCATTTTGGATCCCAATCTTATGAGTTCCATTTTTTCGAACAAGTCTGGTCACATTATGAAGCCCAAAGCGAACCCACTATTGAAGCTGTTATCACATGCATGGCCTTTTTAATCATGAGGGAGACAAATGGGCTAAACACAGAAGGATTATGAACCCAGCCTTTGTAATTTCTCGATCTCCTGCTTCTTATATGTAGTCCATGTTGTTGGGTAATTGTATTACAATTCTTTACAAATAATTGAAACAATACGAATTGCAATACAATAGATTAAGCAGTAGAAACTAGGCTTGACCTTTGGCTGAAATGAGAAGACCAAAGCTTGGATTTGATGTAGAACCACACCCGCAACAACTTGAACAAGCTTGAGGTTGAGTCACACTTATGGTGCTGCCTTTAAGGTAATTGATGCCTCCTACTGCCAAAGAGTGTTCTGCACCACTACCCCAAGATAAAACAACCTCCAACTAGAAGATGAAGCAGTCTTTCTAGTCCCTTGAAGGTGCCAAGAGCTTCAACACAGCAACCCTCTAACACACTTAGAAGAAAAGAGAGAGAGAGAGAATAATACTCTTAGTGATTGCTAAGTATGGGTATGAACATGTATCAAAAGATGTCTATTACAAAGCAATTGGTTGGGTTTATATAGGCCCAAGACCAATCCTTGCACTCCCTTGGAATTCCCAAGAATAACCATCCACTTATGACCAAATTGAAGAATAAGATTTATGGACATGAATATGAACATGAATTGGAGGTTAATTCTAAATTCATGGTCATTCCCCACTAAGGGTCATGAATGACCTTAAAATTCATTCATTCTCCACTAAGACCATAAAGGCCTTAAAACCCTATAAGGGGTCATTCTCCACTAAGGACCATAAAAGCCTTAATATCCCATAAAGGGAGAGACATCACCTATGACCATGAATTGAGAAATCAATCTTATTCAATAACCTTAACCCACCTTCCCATTCATGATAGTGACCATGAATAGACTTTAGGGTACCCATAGAATGTTACAACCTTTGGAATTACTTCTTTGATCACATGGGTCCCACACCATAATAAAGCAATCAAAACATTTTGAAACTTAAAATAAAATAAAATATATATTAAATATATTTAAATCTAACAATCCCCCACAAGTTTTAAAACGACACGAGACACACATGCTGTGACTGAATTAGACACTATAGGACACATCGTTGTAGGTGTCTTCCGGACTTGAACCTACACTAGGTCTAATGAACCGCGTTACAGAGTAGAGGTGGAGTCAGACTCCTTGAACCTTTTCTCATTAGTGTAGCTGACCGTCCCATCAACCATATCCCATAGGTCGACTCTTGCGCTACACATCATAAAATCACTTTGGACTTTTGAACCGGCCATATCCCTTATCTTGAACTCATGAATGTTTTAGAGAACTCGCCTATAAGTTCTCATCGGCGGCGGCCACACCCCCTACATTCACTTAGGTTAGTCACTGGTGTGCACCACAACTGACACACCCCCACATTTCCTGGGATTAGACTAATTAAGAGCTTTACCGCTCAACCTCTTTCTTTGTGGTAGTACTACTTTCACCATCTACAGCTTGGAATGAATATTTATACAAGTAGTAGTACAAAATCGGTCAACCGATGATTTTGTTTGTACCCCTTGAACCTAATTCAGGCATTTAGCCTCTTCACATAGGTAGGGTGTCCATCACATGACCTATGGATTAGGCATTAACCCCATTCCTGTAGATGCACTACACAAGTTCTTGACAGACATAGGCTTTGTGAACATGTCAGCTTGGTTACTTTCTGACTTCACATAATCGATAGCTATCATTCCTTCATCTATGTACTGTCTCACAAGGTTGTGTCTGAGACGTATGTGCCTCCTTTTACCATTGTATATCGGGTTCTTGGCTAGATGTATAGCCGCTTGGTTATCACAATGTAGTGATACCGATGGCGCCGATTTTTGCCACAATGGAATACCCGCCATTAAGTTTCTGAGCCATTCGACTTCTGTTCCTGCCTTTTCCAAGGCTATGAACTCAGCTTCCATGGTAGAGCCTGTCCCACAAGATTGCTTTGTAGACTTCCATGAGATTGCACCGCCTGCTAGTGTAAACACATATCCACTAGTAGCTAAGGACTCGTTTGTATCCGAAATCCAATTTGCATCACAATACCCTTTCAAAACTGCTGGTTTACCACTATAGTGTAAACTATAGTTTATAGTGCCTTTTAGGTACCTTAATAACCTATCAACCGCGCTCCAATGTTCCTTACTTAGATTATGAGTATGTTGACTCAACTTTCCTACCGCAAGGGCAATATCTGGACGCGTACAATTCATTAGATATGTGACCGAACCAATAATTTGAGCATATCTTTTTTGATTCACTGGTTCACCTAGGTTCCTTTTCAAGTGACACCCCATATCAAAAGGTGTTTTAACCGCTGAAACTTCATGGTGCCCATACTTTTTAAGTATATTTTCTGCATAACGGGCCTTGGATAATGAAATATAATTTCCTTGCTTGGTGATTTTGATCCCAAGGATCATATCAGCCTCTCCTAAGTCTTTTGTGTCGAAACTAGACATCAAAAGTTTCTTAGCTTGATTAACCATTTCCAAGTTTGTTTCCATTATGAGCATATCATCTACATATAGTAGTATGAATACACCCTTACCACCATGAAACCTACTATATAAGCATCTTTCAGCGTCGTTTACAACGAACCCATTTGAAATTAGAACCTTGTCCAATTTTTCATGCCATTGCTTCGGTGCTTGCTTCAATCCATATAAGGATTTCCGAAGTTTGCAAACCTTTCGCTCTTGGCCAATTACAACACAACCTTCTGGTTGCTTTATGTAAATTTTCTCCTCTAAGTCCCCATTAAGAAATATCGTTTTCACATCCATTTGATAGATGACCAGGTTATATATTGACGCCATTGCCAACATAACCCTTATCGTGGTAATTCTAGACACCGGGGCAAATGTGTCAAAGTAATCAATATTAGGCTTTTGCCTAAAACCTTTGACAACAAGTCTGGCCTTGAAACGATCAAGTGACCCATCACTTTTTAATTTCTTTCGAAATATCCACTTGGTTTCCAAAGTTCTGGACCCGAATGGTAAATCCACCAATTCTCAAGTGTTATTCGCCAAGATTGAATCTAGTTCACTCTTGATTGCCTCTTTCCAAAAGACAGCATCCAGTGATGTAATAGCCTCTTTGTATGTAAGAGGATCCTTGTCTACTAAATAGACAAGCCACTCATCATCTGTATATTTGGGTCTTTTGAGTCGCTTGCTCATCCTAGGCCGACTTTCGTCATCATTACTCAATTCTTGATTGGTAACCCTTTCATTTGACTCAATTTCCCCATTAGTCAATTGACTATCCTTACTTATAGGTAAGATGGACTTAAAGGGAAATAATTTTTTAAAAAACTCAACTTCTCTTGATTCTATGATTCTATTTGGTTCAATAATATCATCCATGGCTTTGATCACCATGAACCGGTATGCCGTACTATTTGTAGCATAACCCAAAAACACACAATCACATATTTTTTGTCCCAATTTTTTTTTCTTGGAATCCGGTAACAACACCTTAGCCAAACAACCCCAAACCCGTAGATATTTTAGACTTGGTTTCCTACCAAACCATTTCTCAAATGGAACCATACCAGTCTTGCTATGTGGGATTCTATTTGATAGATAACATGCTGATAGCATGGCTTCCCCCCACATATCAAGTGGTACACCTGAACTCAATAACATAGAGTTCATCATCTCTTTAAGAGACCTATTTTTCCTTTCGGCAACCCCATTTGATTCCGGTTGGTATGGAGCGGTTGTTTCATGGATAATTCCATTTTCCTCACAAAACTTATCAAGGTTAAAGTACTCAGCCCCTCTATCAGTTCTAAGTCTTTTAACCTTCTTACCAAGTTGATTTTCAACTTCCATTTTGTAAGATATGAACGCCTTTTCGGCCTCATCCTTTGATTTGAGTAAATACACCATGGTATATCTAGAGTGGTCATCTATGAAAGTTATGACATAGTTGTTTCCACCCCTAGACTCATATGACTTGTAGTTACATAAGTCACTATGGATTAATTCCAAGAGATTACTCTTCCTATCCATAGTCTTGTGAGGTTTTTTGGTTAACTTTGCCTCTATACAAGTTATGCACTTGTTTACGGGGGATTCCACCTTATTGGTGATCATGCCTAATTTGCATAGTTTGGTGATATATTTCACACTACTATGATCCAACCTACCATGTCACAAATAAAAAAAAAGTTAGAAGAGACAATCATGTAAGCAGAAGAAGTACTAGTTTTCTCAATTATAATATTTTCAACACTTAGTACAAACAACCCCTCACTAAGGTATCCCTTCCCCACAAAAACATTATTTTTAGTGATAACCGCCTTATCACTTTCAAAAGCCAATTTCATTCCAACTTTATTAAGCAAAGGAACTGAAATTAAATTGCGCCTAATATCCGGCACATGAAGAACATTGGTGAGAACCATAGTCTTCCCTGAAGTGAGTTTCAAAGTCACTTTTTCTTTTCCCATAACAGGAGCACTTTGGGAATTCCCCATAAATACCTTTTCATCCTCTGTATTCATGGAATAAGAGGAAAACATCTTCAGATCACCACAAATATGTCTTGTGACATCGGTATCCAATACCCAATCTTTTGGTTTTTCAACCAAATTTGTTTCCGTGACCATAGCAATAAAGACGTTATCTTCAACTAGGTTCACCTTTTCCAAATTTTTCTTCCTGAACCGACAATCTTTATTGAAGTGTCCTAGCTTACCACACACAAAACAAGTAAGTTTCTTCTTCTTGAAAGAAGGTTCATCATTGTCTTGGCGATTCTTCCTTTTCTTGCTTTGTTTGTTGGTCTCTACCAAGTTCGCTTTTAGGCGTCTTTCCCCAAGGTCTTTTTCACCCTTGTCCTTGTGCCGGTTCTTTTCCTCAATTTTGATCCTTACAATCATTTGGTCTAGAGTCAACTCCATCTTCTTGTGTTTCATAGACGCCTTAAAGGCATCCCAAGAAGATGGAAGCTTTTCAATCAAGGCATCGGTCACAAATTCTTCTGGTAGAACCATCTTTTCCTTTGCTAGCTTTTCAACCAAAATTTGAAATTGATCAATTTGGTTTAAGACGGTGTCACTATCTTTCATAGCAAAGCTTAGAAAGTTAGCCACCAAGTACTTCCTTAAACCAGCATCCTCAAGAGAGTACTTCTTTACCAACGCATTCCAAATCGAACATGCATACTCCAAAGAACTATACACATGGTATAGGTCATTTGATAATGCATTCAAAATTCGATTCTTGCACTGGTAATCCGCTTGAACCCAAGCCACCCTTTTGCCCTCCTTTTCAGGATCATTACATTTTTTCGACATGGGTTCAGTCAAGGCAAATACCACCCCAATTTGGGCTAATGCAAACAATATCATTTGCCTCCATCGTTTGAAGTTTTAACCTCCAAATTGTTCGATCTTGTCAAATTCAGAAATAATCCTCATCTTACCCAAATCTGGGATAAGCTCCGTCACCGACGGGATAACATTGGTGGGAATTGAGTCAATGGTAGGAAAAAGAGGAATCTCTTTACCATTGCGGCTAACAGGAACTCCGCCTTCTTGGTTGTTGATTGCTCCTTCAATACTTGTGTTTGAAGGATTTTCTTCATTGACAGCTCCATCAGCGGTATTGTTGTTCGAAGCATCACCCTTGTTGCTTACAACTCCAAGATCAGCCATGAGATCTTATAATATCAATTACCTTAAACTTGTTGGGTAATTGTATTACAATTACTTACAAATAATTGAAACAACACGAATTGCAATACAATAGATTAAGCAGTAGAAACTAGGCTTGACCTTTAGCTGAAATGAGAAGACCAAAGCTTGGATTTGATGTAGAACCACACCCTCAACAACTTGAACAAGCTTGAGGTTGAGTCACACTTGTGGTGCTGCCTTTAAGGTAATTGATGCCTCCTACTGCCAAGGAGTGTTCTGCACCGCTACCCCAAGATAAAACAACCTCCAACTAGAAGATGAAGCAGTCCTTCTAGTCCCTTGAAGGAGCCAAGAGCTTCAACACAGCAACCCTCTAACACACTTAGAAGAAAAGAGAGAGAGAGAGAATAATACTCTTAGTGATTGCTAAGTATGGGTATGAACATGTATCCAAAGATGTCTCTTACAAAGCAATTGGTTGGGTTTATATAGGCCCAAGACCAATCCTTGCACTCCCTTGAAATTTTCAAGAATAACCATCCACTTATGACCAAATTGGAGAATAAGATTTATGGACATGAATATGGACATGAATTGGAGGTTAATTCCAAATTCATGGTCATTCCCCACTAAGGGTCATGAATGACTTTAAAATTCATTCATTCTCCACTAAGACCATAAAGGCCTTAAAACCCCATAAGGGGTCATTCTCCACTAAGGACCATAAAAGCCTTAATACCCCATAAAGGGAGAGACATCACCTATGGTCATGAATTGAGAAATCAATCTCATTCAATAACCTTGACCTACCTTCCCACTCATGATAGTGACCATGAATAGACTTTAGGGTACCCATAGAATGTTACAACCTTTGGAATTACTTCTTTGATCACATGGGTCCCACACCATAACAAAGCAATCAAAACATTTTGAAACTTAAAATAAAATAAAATATATATTAAATATATTTAAATCTAACACATGTTTCCAGCATTTTGTGCAAGTTGTACTGAGTTGGGGAGCAGCAGATGGGAGAAGTTGGTTATATCAAAGCTGGGATCTTGTGAACTGGATGTTTGGCCTCAACTCCAAACTTTAATTGCTGATATCATCTCCCGGACTGCATTTGGAAGCAGCTATGAGGAAGGGAGACGGATTTTCTACTTGCAAGATGAGCAGGCCGGCCTCGCAATGCAGGTTCTTCAGTCTCTATACATCCCAGCTGGCTTTAGGTATTTAACTCACCCACCTACATTTCTTATCTATCTACGAAACCCATCCAAAATTTTTATTTTTTACAAAATATATAAGAAGCAAATTAGAATGCAGAGAGAGTTTCATGATATATATTTGAATCAATTAAGGAGCTAGCTCCTCAGATGTTCCTTATTTATGATGAACAGGTTTTTACCCACCAAAAGGAACAAAAGAATGAAAGAAAATGCAAGAGAAGTCCTACAAGTCTTCGGGAACCAACAACCAGATTTTGATGGATTAAACCACCTTAAAATTGTAAGGAATCTTTGTTTTCGATCTACCTACCTTTGTTTTACTTTCAACTACATCTATAGGTGTATTTAGAATATGAGACTGTCTTTTAATTTCTGATCCCTCCTTTGTCTTATTCTCAAAAGAATTTTAAGATGAGACTATATATATAAAAAGGGTTTTCAATGAGTTGAAAGTGAAACATCATTATATCATTATCAAAAGGCGTCATTGTCATGCATATTTTTTTAAATATTCTAAAATATATAAATTGGATGCAGGTTACCATGGTTTTGAATGAAGTGCTTAGATTATATCCACAGGTAGTATTTCTTACTCGGTATACTTAAAAGAACATGAAACACCCGGGGTGGAACTCATAATACCAATTATGCTTGCTGATCATGATCGTGAACTTTGGGGTGAAGATGCAGATGAGTTCAAGCCAGAGAGATTCTCGGAAGGGGTTGCGAAAGCCACAAAGAATCAAGTTTCATTCTTCCCGGCCATTTGGTTGGGGCCATAGAATATGCATTGGACAAGAGTTTGCAATGATTGAAGCAAAGATGGCTCTGGCAATGATTCTACAACATTTTTCATTTCAGCTTTCTCCATCTTATATGCTCATGCTCCTTTCAATAATTTTACCCTTCATGCACAGTATGGTGCTCAAATCGTCTTACATAAACTGTAGTCTACACCATCATATATTTTATCAATAACCATGCATGCATGCATTGGAATTAAAACCTACTATTATCATTTTCAATAAATTAATTTTCATCATATATAATGTGATAGGTATGTATTCTATCAAATCTTGTATGCTATGCTCCGAAAAGTATAGATGGGAATAGGAAAATTAACATGCATGTATTCTCACATCGCTGACACAGTCTCTCCTCTTTGACCATGTTATTAATAATTCCTATGTCTTGATTGATGTGGTGTGGGAGATTCATTAATTCTCCCACACACTCATGGCGTCAAAAACCTTTTCTACTCCTAAAGTATTTAGAAATTCAAGTTGCATTTGATATGCGTTCTAGGTCAATGCATGATGCATTCCAAGAAATCATATCAAACACAGTAGAGTTCTATATATGGAGCTACCAATATAAAAACCAGAAGATTCTAATGAAAATTGAAGTGGGAAAAGTACAAACACATGGGGAATTGAAAAAAAATCTCTATCATTTTGTTCATCCAGCTCTCACGTTGTGCTCTAGTTTGTTGCTTTTTACTGTTTGGTTTTTCCTCATTTTTTCAGTTCTACTAAGGTCCAGAGGTAAGGTCCCTAGATCTAATCTTTAATATTGGTTGAAATTGTGATCAGAAGGCCTCGAGGCAAGTCAAACATGGTTATAATCATTGTCGATCAACCCTACACATGCTTAGAACCTTAATTGGATGTTAAGAAATGGTTTAATCAAGAGAAGCAAGTTAAACGTGGCTAAAATAACTCTCAATATTTCTCATGCGTTGCAACAACTTTGATTGTAAAGAATGGATTAACCAAGAAAAGCAAGTCAAAAACAAAATAACAATTATTCTCAATCCTTCACATTCTTTGCTTTGGATTGTTAAAAAACGGTTTAATCAAGAGAAGAGAATCATCTGTTGCACACGGAATTTCTATTCACACACAACTTTTCCCTTTCCATTAGGAAACCCTTCAATGGCTTTGCAATGAACCCTATAAACATGGCCCGGATTATTCTCTTTGATCCCATTTTTTGTGCAAGACCCTTTTTTTAATCTAATTATAATCCTTGATAATTTCGATCATTCTTCCATATATGCTCATGCTCTATAGCCGCCGTTGAATAGATTTTGGAAGAATAAGATACACCAAAACTGACCTGAAAAAAGGCTAAATAACCACAATCTATTGAAAAATCCTAATCCATGAAAGTATAAAACTACCCCCAAAAATCCATTCGGTCTAATCTGAACCAACATAGGACGAAATACATATCAAATACCACAATGTATGTACTTTTTGGCCTTTTACGAGCGTTTTGAAGGCAGAACAACACGCCGAAGATTCACCACATTACTTTCTGGATTAGAACTGAGATCAGGCTTCACCAATAACAATAATAACATCATCATTATTCTCTTCAGCCCTGACCCTAATTGAAGTTGCAAAAGAGGAGGGACGGTGACGATTAGGATATTCTAAGAAATCACAACCTATTGATGGTTGTTGTACTCGGTGTGGTTGTAAAGAGACTATCTCTCATATCTTATTGGGATGCTCTTTCGCTTAAGCAACATGGTTTGGTTGTGCACTTGAATTGTGGTTTCGCTTGGAGATGATCCTTCTTTACATCAGTGGATTCAACAATAGGATTCCACATATAACCATTTTTTATCGAAAAGTTTTTGCTACATGAGTGTGGTTTGTGTTGGCTTGTACCAACACGGGGGCCAATGAGGGGGCGCGTAGAGGAATATATCCAACATGAGGGGTGGGTTGGTTATTTTGCCGCTCTTGTATGTGGGCGCAAGGGAATGCAGCAACGTTCTTTTTGCCCTTTTTATATATTAAGCTTGATAAGTTCTTCAAATGCTAAATACACTATGGAAAAAATAAGAAGGTTATCTGGTTGAATGTCTCTACACCCGAGTACGCAAAAGTACTGTCCTTCCCCTCATGAAATAAAAAAATCGCATCTATGTTGATGTCCCTACATATTCTTATTGACCCTGTGCTAATACAAATGTAACACGACTGGACAACGATCTCATACCCACTATACTGTTTGGAGCCATAAGCCATTATGTGTTTCTCATTGTGAACTCTAATCTTATATTGGTAATTTTATTTGAAATCATGCATAGATAAATAGAATAGAAGATGGTATATATGTGATCGATAAAATAGGATCAGATACCAGACTGACGAAGAATATGGTGTGTAATTGGACGAGATAGCGTTGATTTGGTTTAAATAATTAACCATCCGGCTCATCTATAGCCGTAGCCAGTTTGTTGGCGTAAAAAAAAACATAGTCCCAAAAGGGAGAGAGAGAGAGAGAGAGAGAGAGAGAAATTAATTAAGCAAAGGATTTCTGATAGGAGCAATCCAAGTTCGGACCAGTGTCGACGTTGAAGAGCTTGACGTATCGCTGGAAATAACCAATGCGGTCGTTGACGCGTGCATCGTCTGGCCTACCGCACTCAAGTCCACCATTGATTATATTAGTGACGAGGCCGAAGCCCACCGTACGATTGGCATCCAAGTCAACGGAGGTTAGGACATAACGTCCGACCATGACATCGTGGCAAGAGGGCTTTGGTGGCTGGGCCGTCATCCAGAACCAGAGAGCCGTCTTGAAAGCCGTCAGGGAGTTGTTTGATACTAACTCCGGGTTCCTCAGACCGTCGAAGCCCAACGCCTTCCCCGCCGGTCCATAGTTGTAATTCCTTCATTCATTCATATACTACGTATGCATTAATTAAAGTTATAATTAATTAATTAATTAAGTAGACGTACCAGGAGAGCTGAATGGGTCCTCGGCCTTTGTAAGATTTGGCAGGATAGCAAGGCCATTCCTTGTTGGTAGAGTCACAGTAATCGCTCTGTGGGCTCACTTCCTCCTTAAAGCACAAGCCCCACGCATATGGCCCATCAGGTGCTGTGGCCCATCCTCCTGCATATTAATTTAGTTACTTGTCTTTCCCTTGATCGAGGAGGAGGAGGAGGAGGAGGAAGAAGAAAGAAGAAGAAGAAGAAGAAGAAGAAGAATGATGGATTTAATTACCTGTGGTCTCATGTGAGATTTGAGCGAGAAAAGCAGCGATTTCACGCTTTCGAGTAGATAAACAGGCAGCGTTGCCGAAGCTAGGGAAGCAGGCGGTGGCTTGGATAAAAGAGTGGTAAGTGTAGAAGTCCTTGGCAGGGCAGGCATTGTTATCCTTGTGGAGAAAGATGGCGTTGAACATCTGTTCCGTCACCAGAGAAGAAACCCCAATATTCCCAAAGCTTGGTCGTGCTTCCGTATTCGTTGTCATTAATAATAATGGATACCACCATAACAACAACAACCACCACGAGAATAAGATGGAAAACAGAGGAGGAGAAGGGGAGAAGGCCATGGCGGCCATTATTCTCATCCAATCCAAATCCTTCCTCGAAACAGATCAAACGTTTGTTATATATTCCCTTTTCTTAAATTTCTTGGGGAATAACAAGGAACAAACTAGCTATGAATTGGGCTCTCTCTCTCTCTCTCTCTCTCTCTCTCTCTCTCTCTCTCTCTGTCTGTGTTATATATTTATACAGATTTACCGATGCATGTGTACATTGAATCTTGGCTTCAAATTGTCTTCTCCTCTTTGCGATTATTATCAAGGAAGGAATAAAGTATGAAGAAAGAGAGAAAGTGGGCAGCACTTGAAGCGATATATCCACGAAGGTGTGGTAAAACCCAATATGAATGACCTGGATGGATTGGATTGGATGGATGAAGTTGGAGGTCAAAACCAAATGAACTTGAAAAAAATGATAATGGTATATGACAATATGTACCACAGAAACAGAAACCCTAGCTTCCACAGTTCCAGACGTTTATCGTGTTTAATTGTGTATGTTATTAAACAAAGTAAATTAGTGAAAATGTCGACACCCACCACATTCTCACCAATAGCTCCGATGACGATGAAGATGATGATGAGGTAGCAAAGCGCGCGCACCTCCATTGATGGATGAAGGAGATCGACCATCCATCACCATCTTTCTTCTTTATCTTTTTTGTTGCTTATCATCTTCTGATCTGTTGGGGTTGGGGATGCCCTAGACGCCTAACTAAGAACCCTAAAAAACGAACATCACCATGATTAATTATTGTCCACCCGATTATTGTTTATCCAATTACACTCCTTCTGTCTCCTCTTATTACCAAAAAATAAATAAATTACACTCCTTCTTTGCTCTACAAATTGCAATAGGTGCTTCCTTTTATCAATCATTTCCATTTCATCCTATCGGGTTTAAATTTTTTATTGGAGTACGTATTTAAAATATAGGAGAGGGTTCCTGAGAGGCAGCGTGGCTCAACCCCAATGTGGGGGCAGATGGGAGCATTCGTGCAAGCATCAACAGGCAATAGGAATGAGATTTCTACCTTTCATGGGGTGAAACTGTAATTTTACGCCACTCTATGTTTGGAAAAAGGGGCCGCACTACCTTTTGGAGCTCTTTTCCCTTAAATATATTGCAAAGGGGGTAGTGCAGCTCAAGTTCACATACTAGAATCATCTCGTACGCCCTGAGCCGACATTAGGGGTGTCAATAAAGCCCGGCTGACCCGAACCCGCCCGAACCCGATCCGAGCCCGCCGGCCCGACCTCGATTTTTTGACCCGAGGGCGGGTTTGGGTTTAGTTATAGTCCGACTGCAGGTCGGGTCGGGTCGTGGTTTAGATCCGGCCTAGCCTGCCCGGCCCGACCCGACTCGTATTAATTATAGGTATATAATATTACATATATATATATTATATACTTAATATAAGTATTTTTTGACAAAAAAAAAATAGAAGATAATTGTACATAGATAACTACTAGCTTTGTCATCATCATGAAGTGGGAACCCATAAAAAGAGTAAATCATCTACTATTTTGATCAGACCATAAAAAGAGTCACCGACATGATTGTTATTTAGTTGTAGCCCTATAAGCTTCCGTGCCTATTAAGGGGACATCGTTACAATTGTAGAGTTTATACACACGCCATTTTTTCAACATATTTATTAGTCATTCCATAGGTTGAGATCCTATGTTACAAAACATGTTCTAATGAGACACGTGGACGGTGCCATAATTCAGACCAACCGAGCCTACCCGACCGACCGGCGGTGGTCGGGTCGTGGTTGAGAGTTTTTGACCCCGACAGGTGGGGTCGTGGTCGTGGTCGGGGTTAAGGCCTCTAGGGTCGGGTCAGGGTTTAGGCAGGCCCGGCCCAACCCGACCCATTGACACCCCTAGCCGACATGATGGAACCCACAAATTGCACTCCAGGGTGTACGAGATGGTTCTCGTAGGTAGGGGGGTCAATCTGTTGGGTTTGATCGGTCTCGGTTGGGCCTAATCAGGCTTCACCAATCTCAGTACCTACACCATGACTGCCCGTTTATCTAATCGGGCCGGGCTTGGACGAGCTCGATTGGTCTTGGACTATAATCTGGTTACTAGAATCGGGAATTAACTAGGCCTCAATCGGGCTATGGGCCTGTTTAATTCTAACGGCATTTTTTAACGGTTAGGGTACGACCTGTTTAATTCTCATCCTCCTCCCCTCTAAGTCTCCATAATATCAACCCAATCCCCAAGTTTTGAAAAATGATGATACCCGCCCCTACTTTTTAAAGATTCTATCAACCGAACCCTAACCGTTAAAAAACGCCATTAAGTGATGATGTGGCATGTACAAATTTCTAAAACCCCAAATTACCCTTAATATCATTTTATTCCAATTTTGCCCTCCCCTACTTTCCCTTTTACTTCTTCTTCTCCCATTTCCTCTTCTCACCACTGTTGCCTCCGATCCTCTTCCACCGTCAGGACACCCACCACCACCGAAACCCCTCTGCGAAACCCCTCTTAGGAGAGATTGCTCCAAAGCATTTAGAGAGTTGTATGAGAGATTAAAATACATTAAACTAGTTTGTATGTTTCAGGTTTCTTTCTTTTTATCTTCTGCAAGGAGGATACAAATATGACCAGGCATTCATTTAATAGACAGGTTTCAGTTACAGAACAAACACCAAAGCAATTCAGATTTGAGTAGTTGAGCTTGAGGACCACCTACCAGAAAAATTCCAAACCCAACGGCTAGAAAAGGATCGCCCGCCCAAAAAATTCCAATTTTTATTTTCAAAACACTGATCTTAAAACGAAATCTATTCTTATCACCGATTGAAGAACGAGAATTACAGCTTTTAAAAATGACCTGAGGATCTATTCTCCTCCTCCACTGGTGAGCATGGCATGGGTTTTAATGCCTTATTGCAGGTCTGCTACTGCCAGAGAAGAACCATCAGTTCTGCAACTCAGTCCTCATCTCTTTTTGGTTGGTAGCGGAGAAGAGCCAATCAACGCCCACACTTGGCAATCCTACCATGTGCTGTTCCTGCTTCCCATACCAATTATGAAACCCATTTTGGCAATCATTAATATGGGTCAATTAACTACTCAGATGGGTTTTCCTCTTTTTGGGTAGACCCGAAGTTCTGATTCAGAAGAACCAGATGATATATCCTGTAGGACAACCCCAGATTATCTAATAGAATATAGAGACAGAAGAGAAGGAGAAGACATGGATTCCGAGAGAAAAAAACGATAACAGTAGATGGGATTTTAACACCAAGTAATTTGCAATTTTACTCCTTTCCTCCACTCAAACCCAAATCCCAGACCACAACATCACCGGCGAGAGCAGTGACGATGATGGTGGTGAAGAAGAAGAAATCGTACAGAGGAAGAAGGGGAGATGGGAGAAGAAGTAAAAGGAAAAATACGGGTATTTTGGGATTTTAGAAATTTGTACATATCACATCATCATTTAACGGCGTTTTTAAGGGTTAAGATACGGTTGATAGAATCTTTAATAAATAGAAGAGTATTATCATTTTTCAAAACTTAGGGATTGAATTGATATTAACGAAACTTAGAGTGGAGGGGGGGTGATATTTCCCCTTTCTTTATTTATTATGTTCTTCCTCCTATCTCCCTCTTAAATCATTGTAGAGAATAAAATCAAATGCTTATTGTGAGCCCACAAGAGAACCAATTAGTGGAAGCCAACACACTTCAAAAGTAGAATCCAGGTCGTCTAGGGCCTGCCTGCCAGTAGCAGTCATAGCAACGCACTAATGAGACGCGATGCAATGATCGCCTTACCCCTACCCGAACGCCTTGCCCAAGCAGAGGTAAGACAGTCATTGCACCGAGCCTCATTAGTGCGCTGCAATGGTTGCTACGGGCACCAGGCCGTAGACGATCACGATCCTCAAAAGTTACCAATAAAACCCATCCACCTCATAACCCAATGACCATATATTAAATAAAAACATAAGAAATTGTAAGTTTCAAGTTTCAACAGGTAAAGAACCAATCCCACTTGTGCATGATTCAAGGTATTGGTATTGGTATTGTGTTGACCGTATCAATATCATAAATTGGTTAAAAATATATATATATATATATATATATATATATATATATATATTAGTATTTTAATAAGTAAAATAATCCCATCCAACCTGATATGATGGATCTATATTGATATTGTTAACAAATAATATCAATACAAAAAGTTAAAAGGTTTTGGGTTAAACCCTCTAAAAAGTAAAAAACCATGTTAATGTCTAAACTAATATCAGTTCAAACTATTAGGTGGAAACAAGATTAAATAAAATACTACACGATACAAAGGATTTTGTTTACAATCTTAGCCAATAATAACTATATTAATGTGATCCATATGAGTCCAGCCTGCTGGGCCAAGTGGTGGGGAATGCTAAGTAAGCTAACTAAGCTAATTAATGAAGCACACAGATCCACACAGATCGTCTACGGTGCCCTGCCCAGAGCGGCCTGAGCGGTGCATAAACAGGGCGCCCTGCAATGACCGCCTTACCCTTACTCGGGCAAGGTGCTCAGGCAGGGGTAAGGCGGTCATTGCAGGGGCCCCTGTTTGTGAGCTGCTCTGCCCGTAGTGCCTTAGACAATCAGGATCCATTAATGAAACAACTCAGATTCTCTACGACGCAACTGCACGTTGCGGCCTGTGCGGCGTAGACTGAGCTGCGCACACAATGACCGCCATACCCCCGTTTGGGCAAGGCGTTTGGGCATAGATAAGGCGGACTTTGCACGCACCGCTCAGTTTGCACCACTCAGGCCGCTACGGGGAACACGCAACATAGGATCTGGATCCTTAATGAAATAGCAAATTGAAGCCACCTACTTTTTCTGAATCTAAACTGTTTCTCTTTGGGGAGTAATACTCCCTCGGGTCCTCTTCCTAATCCAACTACATATATTGCGCAAGATTTGTTCATTTGAAGTAGATATACACAACTTCAATTCATTATAGAGAGAGAGAGATCATCAACTCTAAAATATCATTAAAATCTCACCATGATCCAACATAAACCATGGGGATTCCTATATATGGAAACATCTTGAAACTGCACAGTACAGGCACGAGATCGTGATCACAAAAAATGAGAAATTAAAGCCAATCCTTCCTATCAATCTTGCCTTTCATCTTCTAATACTTCTTATCCTCAAATATTTTTTCTCCATTTCATTCGGGTTTTGTTTTTCTTCTTTTTTTTTTTCTTTTTTTTTTTTTTTTTTTTTTCTTTTTCTTTTTCCTTTTGGGGTTGGGGGGAGGGGGGGAGGGGGAGGGGGGAGTTGGGATGATTTGGCTCAAATTACCAAAACTAACACCCTAACAAGGTCACTCCCACACACTAACTATAATCTAATCTAATGTAATCTAAAGTTATCTACAAACCGAATCATCCAAATATAGCTCTCTCTCGATGCATTCAAATGATCAATTAAGTTAAGTCGATGATGATGATGATGATAAAGAAGATCAAGAAACCACTTTGCAGACTCTGGGCTGCTTGGAGTTGTCGAGGATGGACCACATCACCTGAACATCCTCGTAAGTACATGCCATCACTTCACCTTGCAAATCCATGACCCGGTTATCATGCCCATGCCCATGCCCATGCCCTGCAATTCCAGATCATCCAATCAAACCCAGATCGATTTAATGCTTTTATGACCAATTGATCAGATTTGGTTTTTAAAGAAAGATGATATGATCGATCATGATTATATATATATATATATACATACCTGGTTTGGACTTCTTATCTCTGCCATTGTTGTTGAAGAAGGTGCAAGCTTTTCTGAATGGGGATGTGATAGTGCGAACCCAAGACGCCATTAATTAATTTCTTCCCTCCGATCTCTAGCTTCCAACTTGATTATAACCTCTTTCTTCTTCTTCTTCTTCGAATTTACAGCAAAAAGTCACCAACTTCGACTCTGTTTGAACGATATATTGAAACCCGTCCTTTCCTTTCCTTTCTTTTCTACACCATTAATATCCAACAAAGTAAGATAGCCGAATGAATGTGGTCATGACTCATGACCGCTTCATATACATGCGTATTTATATTATATTTATATATATAAAAATCTACTACATTGAGAAAGGGGTAAAGAGTCTGCTGAGGGATGGTGTCAGGTGTGGCAGGAGGCAAGATCCGTGAGTTGAGCTTTTAGGGTTTCCATTTCACACCCATCTTTTCTTTATTTATTTTTATTTTAATTAGAAAGAAATAAATTATTTGACACTTTGAGGAGTTTCAATAAGAAAATCCTAAGACCAAAAAATAGAAGGAAAAGAGAAACTCAAACACCCCCTCGGGCCCTTACCGAGTATTGGCCTTCTTGCTTTTTTTAATTGTTTGGGTGGAAGTATTGCCCCCTTTCTACTCTCAACGTTCCTGTTTTTGTTTTTTGGGTAGAAAACTCTCAACGTTCTTGACGTAACATATACACTTACTATTTTAAAAACCAAATAAAGAACAAATTTATTAAATAAAGTCTAAGCTTTCCCCATCTTCACCCATGACCCATCAATTTTGGGAAGATTATCACGTCAAGTACTTGACGTGGTTAAGTGCATATCGTGTGGTTGGGCATCGTCCATGTACGTACAATGAATCCCACCGTACACACATGGGCGGTGCCTAACCACACGATGCACACTTGATCGCGTCAAGTACGTGACGTGATAACGATCCTCAATTTTGGATGTGAAATAAAGTCCAAATGTTCTCATCCATCGAATGGTCAAAATGATCGTCTCATGTGTCTGGTGCAGACTGCATTCTCAGGCAGAGAACAATCGCCTTGAACTGAAATACAAAGAAGAGAAAATTCAGAATTGTCAAGTACTTGATAATTGAATCAATTCAAAACCTACAAAGCAAAGATTCCACTTTTTATCATGGATATTCTAGCGATTTATAGAGGATTGATATTGTCACAAGGAAAAGGGGTTTTGAAGTGTTATTTCATATTTGGGTAATGCCTTTGGTTTTGATATTTCATAATGTTTGGAGTGTGCTAAACCAGCCAATGGATTATATTGCTTTGCGCCCGCCTAGGAAAAAAAATTATTTGAGAAATAATTTCTCGTCAAAGTAGGCTATTCTTGTTCAAAAACCAAAATGATGAAAGACGTTGTATTTATCAAAGGATTTAATTTTTTCCCTCTTTAATGTAAATTCTATATAATCTATTCAAAAAAATAATATTAATAATTCACCATCCATTTGATTAGATTAGGAATTAGGATTATGATGAGGATGCAGTATGAACATCTAATAGGGAGAGATTTGAAGACAAGATCGAGTAGACAATTAATTTTAGAGTTAGACAGGATCCATGGATCAAATTAATGACCATTATTAATAATGGTGATTCCCAAAGCATGTGTGACATGTGACCTCCATAAATAAGAAATAGTCCCCAACTTGGAACAGTTCACATTAATTATTAATCTTTAATTCTATATATATTTATGGGAGGTTCCTTGAATTATTTGATATGTTTTCCCATCACTGTACACCTTATGTCAGATGTAACAGTGGTTAGTTTATGATTAAGAAATAATTAAGTTGGTGATTTCTATAAGAAAATTAAAAACCAAGTTATGAGAAAACAATTAAACAAAATAAGCCGTTAATGACTAGATCTAAAGCATGGAAGAAAAACTCGATCAAACCTGTCGAAACGATCGAGTTAACTTGATTTCGTAGGTTTTCGAGACGAGTTGAAGGGGGATTTTATAAAATCCCTGGATTTGACCGAGTTTCGATGGTTTCGACCATATTTTGGTGGTTACGACACTTATACCCATCAAAACTGGGGGAAACTTAGCTCGAAACTAGGACAGACAGGTATTTATGTCAGAAACTACCAAAAACCAGGACTGACACTTAGTTATGTGTAATATCATTTAAGTAAATGTTTTTGTATTTCATTTACTTAAGTTATTATTCATAAATTAGCAAATACCCCCTATTTGAATCCAATAAAAATAATTAAAAAATTAAATTCCAAAAGAAAAAAAAGTCAACCCCCCAGTTCAAGAACAAAAATTAGATTTTCGATGGTATGTGCAATTTTCAATTTTCTAATGCTGAGGTTTTCTCAAATCTAAAAATTCAATAAATCTTAATATGGTAAACATTGCTAAAAATCAAAAGTGCAGTAAAATATTCATTTGTCTTGATGTCCAAAAAAATATTTTCATTCAGAGCGATTTTGACAACATTCGCGCACATCAAATTAAGTTTGACCGATACATAACTCTTTCAATATATATCAGATTTAAGCAATCTTAGACTTGTTGAAAAACTATAAAAACAAAGTTTTCTAACAAATCCAAGATTGCTTAAATCTCATTTATATTGAAGGAGTTATGTTCTGGTCAAATCTTATTCGATACCATGTCTAAGAACAATATACAATATCAAACTTGGATCAAAACTACAAGTAATATTTTTTGTGTTCTCTATGTGAAACTAATGTATGGATTGGGTTTAAAATGTCAAAAATAAGCAGCACAACAAGAATGAGGGTAAAAAAATAACTTTTGTGCATTGAAACCAAGGTTCGAGTTAATTTCGAGAAAGTCCCAGGTTTCAATGGAGATATGGTCGAAATCGAAACGAACTCAATTTATAACTGATCGAAACCTAATTGAAACCCGAGTTTTAGAACCTTGATCTGAAGTGAAGAATCAATGAAATGTTGACATTTAATATGCATGTAGCTCATGGAGCCAAACATGGCTTTTAAAAAAATAAAATTTCAATTAAACAAAACAAATCATCTTAAGTGTCTTCTCTCTTCCACATGCTTTGGTTTCTGCAGGATTAGATTTAGATTTAGTGCAAGAGAAGACAAGTTAAGAAATTGGTAATGTTCCTTTAACGTTCTTAAAATCTTAACCATAAAGGGTCAATTAATTACTATCTTAAAGACAATTTTTTTTTTTTTTTTTTTTTCCCTTCACCCACGGTGAAAGGGATCGAGATCCTCTCCAACGCACTTGTGCACAGGACGGTGTCCAGCGCACATCGTGCAACTGGGGGGCTTCGATCCACACCCGACACACATCCCAATGCAATGACACATGAATTGAGGTCTCCCAGCCGGACGATGTGCGCTGGACATCATCTCTCGCGGGAGAAGATCTCAATCCCGGTGAAGGGTTGACCTTGGTTTAAGGAAAATTGGCGGTCATTAAATTAAACCCAGCATAGTTTTTGAGTAACGAACTAGGATTTTAAATCTAATGTCAATGTCAATGTCAATGTCAATGTCAAAGTCAGCCCTCGTCGATAGAACCCACAAACTAGTAAATCCGACATCTAATATAGGCTAATAGGCTACTGCCTAATGGAGGGTTTACCCTAATTCAAGTGTTTCACTCTTCAAATTAAAAGGCATTACCCTAATTAGATCTCAAAGGCCAAAGCGCGCGTTGGACTGTGAATTATGATTGAGAACAACATGGGAACAGACCGGAAATTGGGGAAAAGTGTCTCTTTAATAAGTTCCTATATGATCTTCGTATCTTATCATATAGATAAAATTACTTGGACATCCTCTGTACTGTGGTCATTTTATTTACGGGGTTATCAAAGTTTAAAATCTAAGTCCGACAGTTGCAGTGGCGGCAAAGGCGATTAATCCTCTCAAAGACACAGAGTACATGGAAGAGAAAGAGAACAAAGAGATACAATTTGGTGCCTAAAACGAAGGTCGTTTTGTGAAGGTCAAAAGATTTCAGTGGCAAGAGAACAAACATTTGAAGCGACAAAATTGGATTTGCAAAGACACATTTAGGTAGAATGTAAGACACGTTTCGTGTTGAGTCTGTGATCTAACTAGAGCTTTAGAAAGAAGAGGAGAGGAGAGAGTACGAAACAGGGAGGACTGATTTACAGCTCTGGTAGATTTGAAGATTTTGATTTCGGTGTCTCATTAGATTTCTGTTTTGAATTGGGGGAGGGGAGGCAGAAATTGAGGGGCACAGGTGTAAGAGGCAGAGGTATGAGGGTTCACGATGCAGAGCAGTAGGGGGTGTGAGTGGGCTTTCCGGCCAGGGTGCTCATAGCAGGGAGGGAGCACAATAGGTGGGGGGGAGGGGGTGCTACAGGGAGTGGGGGAGATAGAGTGGAGGAGGGGAGGGAGAAAGCGAGGACTCTCTAATGGTTTTTGAAACAGCAGCCATGGCTACTGGTTTTTTTTTTTTGTTTTTTTCTTTTTGGGTTGCAGGAGGGAGAAGAAGAAGAAGAAGAAGAAGAAGAAGAAGAAGAAGAAAAAAGTGAAGCGGGCAAATATGTCACTTCACTACACCTTAAGGGTAGTTTGGGCATTTATAAAATATTTAATCTACGGTAACGATGACTGACTAACAGATAAGGCTACTTGAAAGAAATGATAAATTGTAAGGGGTGTTCAAATAATTGTTTCAAACGTTAGACAAATTAAATAATTAGACCATAGTACAAGGGGTGTCCAAGTAATATTGCCTGTGAGAGAGAGAGAGAGAGAGAGAGTTGTTTACTGTAAATTTTTTACAAGCCCAGAAACCTTCATTCCAAGGAGTAATTGAAGGACATATTAATGAAGTCGGGTTTGCATTTCGAGAGCCTTAACCTAAATATTACTTACTAATTAATCATATAAGAAAGAGGACTTAGATCGAGGAGAAGAAAACAAAAAGATGATAAATAGGAAGACCCCAGATGTTTGATTGATTGGTGGGACGGTTTTCACATGTGCACCGACCAATCTCTGCTCGCAGTTATGAACTCCAGTTTTGTTGGTTCAATTCATATGGTCATAGTCTCGCGGTCATTGCGTCATCGCTAAAGCCTTGCTAATGCTAATTAATGTTCTTTTTTTTGTTTCCTTCCTCCCTCTCTCTCTCTCTCTCTCTCGGGCAATGCAATGCAATGCAATCGAGAGATGGGATTAACAGGAACGAAAAGCGAGAATTGAGTTCCAAAGTCCCAGTCCCAGTCTCTCCTCCACTCTAGGGACTTGGTTTGGTACAGCATATATATATATATATATATGTCGAATTGCCTGCCCGTACTGCTTGTTTATTGACATATTTCTATTGTCTAACTTTCCATATTTCATTATTAATGTATTTCATAGTAATTACCGGGACGCACCAGAATAGCCATGTTGGATAGCACCACCCATTTTTATATCTTCTGTGTGGGAACTGATCTAAACCTCAAATGTGTACGTAGGTTCTACCATTTCTTATTTTTTCATAAAATTTAAGTTCAATTCCAACTTTACATGTGGATAAAAAGATTGCCGAATTTATGAACAAAGGGAAAAGTGTCTCTCACCATAAGGAGTTTCCTAGGTCCTCTCACAGAAGTATATTTTATTATTTTATTTTTTTTAAAAAAGAACGTTACTTGGGCCTATGCGGTGTGCTGCTACCCTTACACTTAGATACAGAGGCACGTGAAATGATCCTTTCCACCGATCCAATGATAATTAGGTATTAAATTTGACAAGTGCCTAAGTCATACCATGTACTATCTATCCAACGATAAACATGTCCACATCATATTCCACATGGCACAATGAAGATGAGCTGGCTGCTTTGGTAAACATATCAAAGCCCAACCGTTCAAATAAGTTTTCTTCTTGGTGAAAGTTTACCTCCGCCATGGGTGGAGGAAACATATACTTTTCTAGAGATGTTATTACTCCCACCTCTAATTGTAAGAGGTCGCTAGGCCAAACGTACAGATGTAGGCATATCTGGAGTTTGACAGGGGTAGTCCATAGGGCAACTACAACTACAAAGGGAAGGCTAAACTACAAAGGGTGGAAAGGGAAGGGGGAAATGATGCCTTTTTTAATGACATAAATGTGACCAGGAGAGTCGAATCCATGACCTGAAGGGGGGGCAAGCACTTCAACCGGCAAACCTCGAACCAATCGAACTAACGGTTGTTCACCATTGTTGAATTCATTCCGACTTATGTGGTAATTTTGAGCTAGAAAATCATACACTAATTGACACAATCCAGAAGTTTATATTTTTGGCCAAATTGGTTTCGAATGACAAGGAAAAAGGTTCTAAGACTGGACTTTATTTCTCTCCAATTCCTAAAGTATGGTAGTGCGACAGTGCTAGGTGGAGATGCGACACCTGGCAGCTGCCGCATCCAATGGTTCGAGTTCATTGCTATGGACCATTGGATTCAGCAGTTGCCAGGTATCGACATCTCTACCTAGCACTGCCACACTGCTACACTTTAAGGAATTGGAGAGGATTATTTTCCACTAAGACCTAACATATTTTATTCAATCAATCGAGTCTGATCTCTAAAATATTTAGATGGTGTTACGATATGTATATTGCATCCCCCCATCTGTTCTTCATGATTATATTAAATGGGCCAATGTGGCCCGTTTGACCCAATATAGAAAATTAGATTAGTGGAACTGGATAAGGTTGATCACACTAGTCCCAAGCCAAATTGTGGATTCCACATCACTGACATCAGGTTCCCATGTGCGGACCTGATTACCGTCCCCCCTTAATCTCCTGACGTGACACCTGTCTTATGAGTTAACGGAAACAACAAAGAAGTAAAAATCGTTAGACTGTGTTGAGATGCCAAGAAAAGAAAAGTGAAAAAAACCTTTTCTTTCTTATTGTTTGGTTAGGAAAGAAAACTAAAAAAATTAAAAGAAATATATAAAAAAAATCCATTGCCAACAATTCAGGTTGTGGTTAAGGAAAAACAAAAACCATTGCAATAATTCGTCTCTCTTGAGTCTCGTTTGAGGTAAGTGACGGATAGGATTGATCATTATGCAGTGGGTGGCGATAGGTATGGTGACGAGAAATGTTGAACACACAATGCAGATGGCAGTGTTTATTTATTGGTTGTCAACATAGTACATGTGTTGTTGTTATTGTCAACACAATACATCTTGATGCAGTATAGTGATAGAGGTAGTGCACAGTGGTAAACCAAGGCAGTGTATGTGATCAAGACAGTACAAATAGCATTCTGGATGAGTTGGCAGACTTCAGGTAGTGACTGGACATCATTCCCAAAAACCCTAGTAGTTCTTACATTGTTTATAGTGGCTGTGACCTCATTACAAGGGTTTGAAAGTGTACACAGAAGTCCCACAGTGATTGGGAGTCATCCAGGGGCAATTCTGTCATTTACAAGCATGAACAACAATGTAGGGGTATTTTATAATTTTACAGAGTACAAATGTCCTAGACATGTGACAGTGAGCATCCAGAGGTATTTTGGTGATTATGTCAATCATAGAGGTCTATGGAGTGTTGATACAGTTCACAGGGGCATTTTGATCATTTTACAGTGATGTGGCATGTTGACAGTGATGCTAGAGCATCCGGGCCTATGTGGTAGCATGAAACACTCCATTGCAAGTTTATACAGTGTCTAACAGCCTTCGACAGCATTGGGTGAAGATCTTATGCCTTGGGAATTGTGATTTTCTATGTTTATGTAAAGGCAACCTTTTTGAGGGCGTTTTCGGAAGTCCAGGTGGAATTTCTGGAAGGAGATAAAATTTGAAGAATTGTAGTTCTTCGAGTCAGTGTTCTGGTGCATTTGGTTTCATGTTGTTTTGATGTCGGGTAAAGGAGGTATTGTAGTTTTTGTATGGTCGTGCAAAAAAGAAACTAAATGAGAGAGGTTTTTGCAATTCTGGAGAGAATTCTGGAAGATTGGATTGATTTTGGATATGTGGACTGATAGTTATGGTCTATATTCTGTTCTAGGCATTCTGTTTGGTTGGTTGTACCAAAGGAGTTGTACAGAAGTCATATATGGGATCAAAATTCGGGCAACTGAGAAGAAGACACGTTGGGTGATTCCATTATGGTGGCTGACATTAAGGGCTCTAGAGGCATGAGCTACACCGTGGGAAAGATTCCTCCACAAGAGTATGGATGGTCGGGTGTAGAAGAAATGGTACACTGTCGCTTCATAGTAAAACTGCTTCATTGAGTGTATCACGAAGACGATGGATCCCATAAAAGATTCTGATCACAAGAACAGAAATAGTTCAAGTTTTAAAATTTGAAATTCAAGGTCAGATTTAATCTAAATCCGTACACCCCTGTGGTCCGTGATTAGATGCTCTACCAACGTATGATACACTGCTTGGGAGATTCTATTTCATTGGATACCATGACTCCACACATTGTAAGAATGAAAGATCATGATCGAACTGTTGAGGGAAAAGATTTTTAGAATCCACTGATTCATCCCCCCTCTCATTGGCCATCACTGTTTAACAAGAAATTCATTGATAATGGTGATTGTTGTACTTGTGAACAAGGGAATAAAAAAAAATGGAATCGTGGAGATCAAGAGTTTTTGCAGTGGTGTGAACCAAGGCATCGCCAATTCCTGCTCCACCATCGGGGCTTTTTGGTTTTTTTAATAGGTCTTTTATATCTTTCCCCAAAATCGATCTGTCATATGGCTCTTTGATTAATTCAATTGCTGAGTTCCTACTTGCTCTTTGAAATCCAACTCATGGCAGCAGAGCCCTTCAATTGGCGGCGCTGTGATTTCCAGTTATGTTTGTGTTTGTGGCACCATACTCACTATTCCTTCAAAGAGGTTAAAATCTTTTTATGAGGATGTGATGGTCATTTCATACAATCATGTATATGTCTGGGCACAAGAACTGCATACCACACGCAACCAGGTAGTATTTCTTTGTCGCATATTTAATACAATAAGACGTTATATATGCAAAATTTACTATATAAAAGGTGATATGATTCACATCATGTGAAGGATCCGCGGAGTACTCCTCGTTTGGTTTTTAATTGATTTGGTGAAAGCCTGAAAGGTATTAACTAGTAGAAATTAAGCAGAACACCCAACTGAACATACTTTGAATTAGTCAATACGCTCAATATATAAATGGAATTTGAATGATACAATTAAGGCTTTTAATCTAATCTCAAATTGCAGAAAAAATATTACATTTTAAAAATAAATAAATAAAGATACAAATAAGGGTTGTTAGCGTAGTAGGCATGGAGTACATAAGTCGTAAAGGGCCACTAGAAGAACAGATGGACTGAAATCAGCAATTCAATTCCGATATTTTTCTCCAGTCTATAGTCTATAGAGTATATATATATATCATACCATCATATTATATTATAAAAGTAGGAACTCAAAAGTCATGGTAAATCTTTTCATATTAAAAATACCCTTCAACAATATTAATAAACCCAAAATAATTGTCCCTTCCAAAAAAAAAAAAAAAAAAAAAACATAGAAACGTGTGTATGTACATTGAGTAGTTTACATTAAAATTTCCCTTGTTTTTAGGTAAGTATATTTAAATTATTTAAAAAATATATATAAAGAAACGACTCCCAAAAAAATAAGGGTAAATTGCCATGCTTTGTACCCATCTTATCTTCATTTCTTAAGATTTTTCCATTCTTAAAATAAAAATAACATAAAAAGAAAGAAATGGCTCCCAAAAAAACAGGTTCATAAATTGAGAAAATAAAAGACTTTTCCCTTGTTTCCCATTCTTTAAAAAAATTAAAAAAAAAAAAAAAAAGAAGAAGAAGAAGAAAGAAAGGACTCCCAAAAAATAGGATTCATAAATTGAGAAAATAAAAGACTTTTCCCTTGTTTTTAGGTAAGTATATTTAAATTATAAAAATAAATAAAAGACTTTTCCCTTGTTTTTAGGTAAGTATATTTAAATTATAAAAATAAATAAAAGACTTTTCCCTTGTTTTTAAGTAAGTATATTTAAATTATAAAAAAAAAAATAGAAACGCGTATATTTAAATTGCCATGCTTTCTCCCAAAAAAATAGGGTTCATAAATTGAGAAAATAGAAGACTTTTCCTTTGTTTTTAGGTAAGTATATTATTTACCCAAAAAAAAAAAAAAAAGGTAAGTATATTTAAATTGTAAAAAAAATAAAAGACTTTTTCCTTGTTTTTAAGTAAGTATATTTAAATTATAAAAAAAAATAGAAACGGGTATATTTAAATTGCCATGCTTTCTCCCAAAAAAATAGGGTTCATTAATTGAGAAAATAATAGACTTTTTCCTTGTTTTTAGGTAAGTATATTTAAATTATTTAATAAGTTAAAAAAAAAAAAAAAGATTTTCCCATCCTTCCAAAAAAAAAAAACATAGAAATCCATGTATATACATGGCCATGCTCTGTACCAATCTTCATTTCCTAAGACTTTTCCATTCTAAAAAAAACAAATACAAACGACTCTGTTATCCACTCCCTCATTCTCTCCCAAAAAAATACCCTTCAGTCTATGTACGTACATCTCGCTCTCCCAAAAAAATAGGGTTCATAAATTGAGAAAATAAAAGACTTTTTCCCTTGTTTATAGGTAAGTATATTTAAATTATTTAATAAGTTAACAAAAAAAAAAGATTTTCCCATCCTTCCAACAAAAAAAAAACATAAAAACCCGTGTATATACATTGCCATGCTCTGTACCAATCTTCATTTCCTAAGACTTTTCCATTCTTAAAAGAAAAATACAAATGACTCTGTTATCCACTCCCTCATTCTCTCCCAAAAAAATACCCTTCGGTAGACTTTTCCATTCTTTCAAAAACAAAAATAGAAACAAGTTATATAGAAACATCTTCCTTTTGGAGTTTTATATATCTGGTAATTGTTTCTTCAAAATTCTTGCATTCCAAGTTTTTTGGGCTTTCGAATTCAGTTACTGAAAGTGTAAGGTATCCTCCAAGTTTTTATTCCCCTTTTTTTAATGTAAATTGTGGATTTAATATAAACTCTAATATCCATTCGAATTGCAACATTGTCTTAAAATTTTCTGTATATTTTATTTTATTTTTTATTTTTTTTGAGTTATACTATGAAATCTTTGTTCTTATCAGAATTCTTGACTGGATAAATTAGTGTTAAAAAAAATTAAAACCAAGAGAGAGGGAGACACAAAAGAGTATGAGAGAGGGAAAGGGAGAGAGAGAGAGATCGTGAGAGGGAGGATAGAGAGAGATAGAGACGCTGAGATGTATATCTAGAGAAAAAGAGGGTGAGGAATATCGTGGAAGAGAGATAGAGAGAGTTACCAAGAGAGACAAGGACAAAGAAAAATATCAAAAAAGAAGATATTTGAAACACTATATATTGATAGTTTCAATTAAATAAATTTCTTTCCTAAGAAATAATACTAGAATGTGATTTGATCATTATGAATTTGTTTAGATGGTAGTTACGTGGACATTTAAAAAACAATTTAGTTTTATTGTCATATATATCTACTATAAGATAACCAAACTTATCTTTTTAAAAATAATTCCATTTTTTTGTTGAACAATCTATAAAACCCTACATTCCATTTTTTCGTTGAACAAAAATGCACGTGTAACTTTACTAGTATATATATATAGATACATCATATGATCGATGAAGTAATGTTTTTCATAAAAAAAAATAAAATTGTGACGTTAGTTTTGCGGAATTACGTAGTAGTAGATAATGTAGCCAAATTGGAAGACGCACTCCACTACATGATCAGGTGCATATATATGCGACGACCCTCTTATTAATTAATTAACTTCTCTTCTCACCTTTAATTAGAGAAACAAAAAAGAAAGAAAAAGGCATATATACGTATATATACGCAATGTTGGGGTGGAGTAGTGGATTTAGGTATCAGTACCATGCATGCATGCACGTTACCACTAGAGATAATAACGGATGGTTGTGCTTATTATGCTATGAGAAGACTATGAGATCGAGGGAGACCTTGAGTTTTGACTGGACTCTACTCCACTGGATTCCCTCTATCTATCTATTCTCTTTATTATTCTGATCACACATACAACAAATACTCAAAGATTTAGTATTTTAATTCGTAGGTTGATGTCTTTTTTGGTGTTTGGTGGTGTTGGTGAACAACTTTAACTTGGAATTCAACAAATGAAGATTAATCAGTGGAGGAGATTGAGAGAGAGAGAGAGAGAGAGAGAGAGACAGTAAAATTCATTCAAGAATCAATCAAAGATGCATTGCATATATATACGGACTCTTCTCTCTGATCAGCGGATGATCCGTCCTGATCAACTTGTTTGTCCTCCGATCCTCACCTCTCCTGTCTCCACCCCACACAGTGAAACCACTGTTTATAGGGATTTTTCGAATATGTCTCCGACTCGGTCCGCTGGCCATTTAAGCAAGCTAGGAATCTTGTTGGTTGTCCAGAACCAACTCTTTCTTCTTCTTCTTCTTCATTCCTTATGTGGCTTCTTAAAAGGTTAAAATAAGTAATCCAAACACTGCATGCAAGGCACTTCTTGTAAGGAGGAGTTTCTATTTTCCAATTGCACCCCTTCCCCGTGCCCAAATGATATATCTGGACAAGAGATCAATTTCCAGAAGAGTACGTGGCATATTCTTTATTACGGACGTGTCCTGTCCCCAGAGAAAAAGCCTTTGCTCCTTAATTGGTATTCTGAATCCAATTGGATTCCTTTTACTTGGGAACCACTCTGTCCCACAGTGGGTTAAAATGTAGGGACATGGAATCGGTTTTAAAAAGAATGGCTCTCCAACTCTCTTCTTGGAAATCTGACTCTTTATTTTATGCAAGTAGGATACTGTTGATTCAATCGGCCCTTGCATCTGTTCCTGTTCCTGTTTACCTCATGACCTGTTTCAAATTCCCCCATTAAAATTTGTAATTCCATTGACTCTATTTGTCTTTACTTTTGGAATGGATCTTATGGCTAGGGGGGGTAAGAAAAAGGTTTGTTTAATTGCCTGAGACAACACTTGCAAACCTATCGATAAAGGTAAATTGGGTTTTAGAAAGGCTGAAATACATAATAATGCGCTCCTCAAGGAATTCAGATCGTCTACAGCCTGCTGTCCATGGCAGCCATAGCAGCGTCCTAATGAGTCGCGGCCCAATGACCGCCTTACCCCTGCTCGGGCAAGGCACTCGAGCAGGGGTAAGACGATCATTGCACCGTGCCTCATTAGGGCACTGCTATGGCTGCTACGGGCAGGCAGGCCGTACGTAAACGGTCCTGATCCCTCCTCAAGCTAGGGTGGAGACTTATTTCTGACCCGGAGTCACTTTAGACGAAGGTTCTTAAGGCTAGATATTTTCCTAGGAGATCTATTTTTGACCCTTTGAACATGAGGAAAAAAGATTCTTGGCCTTGAAATAGTATTGCTTCCACCCTTCCTACTTTGAAAAAGATGGTCTTCAGATCGATTAATAAGGATAATTTTACTTTCTTGCTTCATGATCCGTAGATATATCCCAAATATTCCAAGTGGTTGCTTTCCATTTTTCTTTGGATTATCTTAGTCCTTTGGATTTGGTAAGTTCTTTTTATTGACAATAATAATTGGAACATCTACTCGCTTTATTCTTGTTTAACCCCTATTAATTTATGCTTCCTCTATTGCTAATATGCATTTATTAAATGATACTAAAAGATGGTCATGTATCTTATCTACAGATGGTCGAATCACTACCCAACGAGCTGCTAAATTTCTGATCTCTACTTCCAAGGGCCCAATTTTCTCTCTTATTTCTGTATGATGGCGCTCTTTTTTGGAAAATCCCTTTACATCCAAATTTATTAAAAAAAAAAATTGGGGTGTTTTACATGCAGGAATCCCAATCAAGGCTCTCATCTTGAAATGGAGTCCGATGGACCCTTTCTGTCTTTTTTGTGGTTCTTGTACTATGACCACATGGCATGTTTATCTTTCATGTGATTGGACTAAGCATATTTGGGCTGCGGGGGCCTGCTGGGTTTGAGAACTGAGTTTCTCTCATCACCATCTCTGTAACAGCTTTGCATTTTTTTTTCTGATTAAGTATCGTTCGGACAAACAACTCCTTATCTGGCTCTTCTCAATGTTTATCATTACTTGTTATTTTATTTGGCTCCATAAAAAAGATCGGACCATTTTGGTAAGGGAGTTAGTTAAACTGTTTTCCTCTTTTTAAATAAACATAAAAGTACATGATTCTAAATAGGATGCCAAATGAGTAGGTAGTATCCTGAATAATATAAGAGTCACTGAAATTGACGGATCGGTGTTCTCGTCGAAGATTGAATTGCCGTTGCGTTTTTGGGAGCTAAAACTGCTATAGTTGTAGCATCATTACTTGTTGACAACTCCCGTAACGGTTCTAGATAAGTTTGAATGTTGCCCAACTGTTCCGAAACCAATAATGTAGCTCGATTACCAAGTGATTGATGGTCACTGTGAATCATAATATAAGGTGGTGTAACCACTTGAAAGCAATCACTACCAATAGGAGTTGTTGAAACCGAAGAGATGTAACCACTTGGCATGTATAGTGAATGATGAGCACTAAGTGGTGCAATGGCTCGATGGACCTGATGAGCCGTAGATGGGTGAAACTAAAGACATTCGTTGATGCGGGAAGTTGTATCAATTGAATGAGTGTACTTCTGTATCGGGAAATGATCACTCAAATCAGATATCTTCTTCTTCTTCTTCTTCTTCTGAATCAGAATATATCCAGCGCGCAGTTTGTGTTTATACTGAGAGGTAGAAATATAACGATCAATGAATGAACAAAAAGCAGATCGAAGACCCCACCATTATATGACATATAGTGGAGTGGAAAGTTAGAAATAGGTATACTAGTGGGGCTTATTATTAATACCATCAGATCAGTCCTTTGTGAAGGCTATGCAAATGGACATGCATGATAGAGAAGAACCATCCAAAATAATTATCTCTCAAACCCGACCAAAGGGGACTTGTGGAAAGGAGAGGAGATCTTTCTTGTAATTATTCAGATCCATGGTCCTACTCCATCCGTATGCCCACAGGATGTGTAAGGAAAATAGGGAATACTGTATGTAACTTGCACTGACTCTGATAGCTTTTTAGGCTGACACTTGCAGCTGAGAGTGAAAGTACTGTATGAGGAATGACCGTTTTAATTAAAGGAGGAACCCGGCCCACATTGGAAAGAGAGGGAGGAGAGGGATGGAGGGGAATTTGAAAAGATGAAACAAGCTAGATTCCACCCCCCCCCCCCCCAACAACTAAAATAGAATCACTCGCATATTTGGGTTTTAGGGTATTGGGGAGCTTCTTGTCTTTCATCGACATTGAATCTTCTTCATTTACAACAACCCAATAAAAAAAATAAAAAAATAAAAAAGAAGAAGAAGAAGAAAGAAATGGTCGAAGCAGCCGCTTTTTGGATTTTAATTAGGACTCGACATCCTCTACTTCCGTTTGTCCCTACTTCCATGTGCATCCTACATACAATGATATGATGCACGTAAAGATCGCCTTACCCCTGCTCGGACAGATGTTCATGCTTGCTACCCCTGTGGCAGTCAAGGAAATGGGATCTTAAAGGGTACTTTGAAAAATACTAAAATAGGCCGGGTATTTATGAACCCAAAGGAGAAGTGAATTATTATTCCATTTCCTTGGCTGCCCGCAATATGTTTTTTTCCACGGGTGAGGAGGGTGCAGTACGTGTGGTTTCCTTTTCCTATGGAGGGGGTGTGTAGCCAATTAATTATATGAGTTGGAGAGCATGAGCATTACAGATTCCTCTACTTAGAGCAGAGGAGGGGCATATTATTGAAACCGTGAAGGAGAAGATCTCGATATGATGCCATGGATGATGAGCGAGAGCACGTACTCTCAATCAAGTACTCCCTTCACTGATGATGCATGCCTTGCCCGCAACAGAAATATCAACTTTTTAATTAGTACGATTCACCCTTAACCTACCCAGACACGATTGATACATATAAGAAGAAAAAGAAAGGAACACTCAAATTATAAAAAGGAAAGAAAGAAGTAATCCCCTATATGATACAACACCACCAAAATATGATTAGAAGGGTTTTTAGTTTTTTTGGGTAAGATTCTAAGAACGCTTACTGGTGAAGGGAAGAGAATTGAAGAAGGGTTAAGGGAAGGGAATTCCAAAAGTCACATCCATAGTTTGCGTACATGTTTGGTGGTGGTATCTTTTTGAATAATCTCTTAATTTCTACCGTTCACTGGAAGATGTTTGAAGACAAGACAAGGCCTAGGCCTTCAGTCGATGGTTGGTAATGGTTGCTTCACCCTACAGCTTCTCCATTCTCATCCTTTATAAATAAATAAAATAAAATTACTCCCTTCCTCAGATGGAGATTCATTCATTTTCATTCAATATTCGTTACAATGACTTCAACTTGATTACCCCCAAAAAATAAATTAAAGGGATCAACATTGAGTCCAGCTGTATTATACCCCAGTAGTCAAGTAATTTTATCACGTGGCTATTATTTATATTATTTTTTAGGATCCAAATCTTCTACGGTATACTGTCCGTAGTGATCTGTGCGGCGCAAATTAAGCTGCGCACGCAATGATCACCTTACTCCCACTCGGGCAATGCCACATCATTATAAATTAGGTTATTCCAGATCAGACGTTGGTTAATTCTCAGTTTAAAAAGAAAAATAAAATTTCTGGGCCAAGAATAGGAAGGCTGGTCCATGTCCTAGCCGCCATATATATATTGATATTAAATACCAACTGGGCTGAAGAACAACACCCAGGATACGATATTTGACCAAACCCCCCAAAGACAAAGATCCTTCTTAATTTAGTACTATTTTCTCTTTCTCTTTCTCTTTCTTTTCGGTTGTGGAAGTGAAGTCCAGCGTGCATAATCACAAACCCAATAAAGGCGAGACTAAAAAGGAAAAGGCAAAACTAATAAAAAGGTATTTCACAAACAAAAATGGTAGGAGGGGTAGTACACCATTATTAAGCATTATTTAAAAGTTAATTTGTTTAGGACATTAGGATCTTAAGGGGAGGGGCTATGGGATCTTTATCGCCTCTAGTACTGGGGGCATTATCGTGCGACTGGATACCACCCATGTGTACACAGTGAAAACTTGACCGCCCCCCGTATTGGGGGCGATAATTTTACAGGGCTATGTCATGTCTATGAAAGGAAAGACAAACACCGCATGTCTCAACAATTATTCTACGTTCTCCCTTCTTCTTCTTTTTCTTCAGCCTTTCAGCCGGAGAATGATGGGTCATCTCATCAGTTTTACTAACAAGTACTGATTCGTGGAAAAGACATATGGTTCCCATAAATTAGTGGTACTCCTTTCGTTATGGGCCACTAATGAAGTTACCTTGTTTTATGGGCCAACAAATACCTTTACCAACTGTTACTTTGGCAGGGCCTGGCAGAGCATCAGAGAATCACATTCCATAATTCCCAAATTAAACTGAAGGACACTCATGTAGACAGCTTCTAGCCTTCCATGGGGGCGTGCATGCAAAGTTTCGTTGGGTCGGATGGAAATTGATCCTCGATTAGATTTTTGTCCCCTCCCGTTTTTGGTTCGGTCGAATGGACCTTTATCCGTTGCTGTAACTTATTGGAGCGTTGTTGTGCGCATTATGCAGTGCAGCAGCAGTCATGTGTGCATAGTGAGGTCCGTTATGCACACATGGTTGTTGCTGCATCGCACGATGCGCACAGCAACACTCCAGTTACAACAACGGATAAAAATTTGGATCGCATCTCCCCAATGCATGTAGTAAGAGGGTGTGCAATGATCATTCTACCTTTGTCCAAATATTCTACTCAGGTAGGGTCCATCCCTTTTATTTCAAGCAACAAGGGGGGGGGGGGGGAACTACACCGAATAGAAAATTATAGGAGATAATTTTTCCAAGGCAGAAGGGAACTTGACTGCAAGACCCAATTGATTGCAGGAAAATTTTTTTAACAAAAACCAAGGAAAAAAAGGCATTATGTTTCTTAACGGATTATTTCAACTAAACCGCCCAAAATATCTATCATGGAGCAGACTGGGTTGGGCAAAGATTATAGGGACTAGTACGTACATCCCTTGTTCCTTTGCTTACTTGTCAATGTTTTAACTTTAGACAGAGTTTGATTTTTACTTTTTTTAAATTTTTTTTTTTTTGGTTTTGTGATATGAATGGGATTTGGCTAGTCACAAAACAAAACTTTGAAAATCCAATGACTATGGAAAAGGTAGTGAATCAAAGTAAAGAAATGGTGATTAAAATATATAAGAAAACATGAACATACAAGGTAGGGTATTTAATTGATTTTGAGTCCAAAAATTTGAGGATTTTGGCTAATCCATAAGGTGTACGTACGTACATCTAATACAATACAATACAATAATGTCTTCATGCCTAAAAGATGATGAATAATTCCGATAAGCTTATTAGAACAAGCGTGTGAAAACGAAATTTCCCCAATTTTGGCCATGATCGAGGAGTTTACATGCTTAATAAAATATATCTTATATACTTTCTCAGAAGCATCTAGTTTGGCGAGGAAGAACAATGGCTTTCAAACTCGATCAAAAGCAACCAAAACACCCACCCAAAGTACTCTGCACTCGATCACTCTGAGTAGTGATCCAAAGTCCAACTACCGAGTGAGTAATTAATGGTGTGTGTTCATGTGTTTCTTTCTTTGTTGATTGAGATATGCATGCATCTTCAGAGTTCAGCGTAGAGAGAGAGAGAGAGAGAACATTGAGGTAGCTCAGCTCTTTTGAAGTATAAAAGCGTACTCTGTTTTTTACAAAGATTTGAGAAAGAATAGTTAATGTATACAGGCTTCAAGATCGAAGGAAAGACAATCTGAAACGATATTCTAACAATAACATTAACACATGTTGTAGAATCTATATTACAGTAAAAATCACAGACTAAACTAGACTACACTAGGCCGCCTAATGGGCGGTCATGGACCTCTCTACTTTTAACTGCAATCACATTTCTGATGAAATGGAAATCTGAAACCAAGAAAAAAAAAAAAAAAAAAAAATTAGAAATTGGGTGGGAGGCGGAAGTTGGGGTGATTGTGGATGGTTGAATTTAGATAAAAGATAAATTAGAGAAATTAAATCTCCAAAAGGCTCACTGCTGAGGGTAATTAATTAATTAGGTTTGTGTATTTTCTACCGCAAAAGTTTGATGGTCGGAGTCGGAGACACGGGTTTCATAGAACTTAGCGATGAAGTCGGTGGCCTTCTTGTCAATGCGAGGATCAGCAACCCATCTGGGCTTGTCTTCGTCGCTGGGTCGTACCCTTCGCAGATCCACCGTCTCGTCCCAAGTATCCTGCAGCTGCTCCCCGTCGCCTGACTTCCTTCCCCTGCTGCTGGGCTTGTTGAACAATATCTTTACCAAGGAGAAGAAGGAAGATGATGATGACTTCCTCATCTCCCTGCTTCCGTTACTACCCCATCCACGCCTGTTCTTCCCACTCATTTTTCCCGACTAATTATGTATCTGGATATTAACTCACTCAGCAGATTACACCAGATTCACGAGGGCACACACACGGTCAGTCAGTGGTTGTGGTGGTGGTAGTACTACTCTAGTCTTGTATGGGTTGGCTCGACTCTGCTTGCTTCCGATGTTAACCAAGAGCTCTCTCCGCCAATTTATACTAAAACTAAGAGGAGGAGCGAGAAACCCTACTGCTTGATCTCACGGTGGGTAATCTAAGGAGGTACAACACAACACACGGTTCCTATGGACTTGGATTGTCTAGCTTTATTTATTGAAATTACATAGTAAGACACCCCCCAAAGCTACCATCAACTCCTTTTTCTGGTAAAACTATATATGGAAAAGGCACAAGTCTTATGCTCCATTCCTTTTCAATTTGACCCCACAAAAACCATGTTATGCTCCCTTCTCCAACAACTAACCTTTCCCTTCTTTCTTCCCTTCCCTTTCCTTCTCTGATTCTCTCCCTGCTTTCTCCCTTTCTCAATACTGTATACAGGCTAATTAAATATCCAAGAAACCACCTAACAAGAGCAAGGAAACACCCCCACCATCCCCACACACACACACACAATGAGAGAACAAAGTTTAGAAAATAATGAGAAAAGAATATTAAATTACTAATCCACTCCCAAAGATGAATCACAAAGAATTCTCAGAGTCTATAATAGTCTTTTTTTGTCTCTTCTTGTAAATAAAGTTGTAAAGAAAAGGATGTGTGGTACATATGGATGGATTCTGAGTTACAAACTTCTAAAAGTCATGGAGTCGAAGTTGGCCCATCAGTCCTACACGTCAAAGACCAGTCAGTCAAGATGTTTTTCTTCCTTGGAATGAAAACAAAAGTATAAGATTCCAAACTTGAGGCTAAACACGTGATATCCTGCACGATTGAGAAGATAGAAATTTTTTGATCGATGCGATCGCTGTTGAGAACTGAAATCAGTAATTTGTTGTCAAATTCAGCAATCAAATGGTCCAAACTATCTTCAATAGCTTTGGTCCAAACTATCTTTAATAACTTGAAGGATCCCCATCTGAATTGCCAATGCTTCACCAATGATAATAGTTGTAAACATAGTCGGTTTAGACGTTGCATGCAAAGGTCTGCTATAGTTGTCCCTAAAAATGAATCCAAGACCCCCAACTTGAATAGCCTCTTGCAGGAGTCTCCCATGATGAATCTTGTAGTGGAGTGTCATCTATCGTGGCACTTTGATGTGGAGTGCACGCTTCCTGGAATTCAGTGAGATCTGTTGGGCTTGAATAATAACATTCTCAAGAGACCATGATTGCCTTTTGAAAACATAATCATTACGAACCCGGCAAATATGCCATGCAATGAAGCTACAGAGAGAAGTGGTCTCTTTATACGTTCTCTTTCCTTGGACTCCCAAAGCCTCCCAATTCTTAGAGTTCAATATTCATTACTTAGTAATTTAATATGATTTATCTTGTATATATGGACAAATTTAGTGTGTAGAGAAAGGTTTTAGAAATCGGATTAGAATGACAGAATTGGTTAATTCAAGTCGTTGTCTAACATGATAGTTTTTATGAATTATAATTTTTACCGGGTAAATTTATAATCCATAATGAGTATGAAAAGTGCTTTAAAGTTTTATCAATGTTTCCAAAAATTATCACTACAAGCAAATGAATACAAAAATTAAAAATGATATGATTTTAATTTTGATACTTTCTCTATTCAGTTTTTCAATGAAATTTAACCAATATTTGGGTATAAGTTCTTCCATCACTGTTTTTTTATTTATTTAGGGGGGGGAGGGGATAAACAGAGCTTTACTATAAAAATATGTACCACACATTGATTTCGAAGTACATACTTCAATTAGCCATGAAATAGAAATAGATCAAACAGTCCGACACGTCAAGGACCGGATCCTTCTTGACAAGAGAATTAGTCAAACTATTTCCATCTCTTAGAATAGACATAAAACTACATGACTCTAAAATCGATGCCAAATAAGAAACATCCTAAACTGGATCAGAAGCTTAAATGCTTGCTTAGGTATAGTGACATTTAAACTCTATTTACTAATTAATTAAAAAAGAAAGGAGGTCTAAAAATAAAATGATGGTGAATAACCCCACCACTCAAAGGGAAAAAGGAAAAGAAAAAGGTATTAAGGTTAATCCGCAGGGTTAGGAAACTAAAACAAAAAAGTTGTTGATGCCATCTTATTTAGCATTTTTTGAACAAATTGTTAATTATTTCTACGGAGGTTAGGAGTTGCGTATAGTAAGGGATTGAGGTTGGTTTCACAGTTTCAACACGTTAATAAAATAAAATAAAAACACGTTCATGAATATTCGTGTTTGTCCATTTATTCATTTTGTTTTTCCTATCACAATGATCCTTCAATGGGTTTGACTGATCAGCCAACGGTCCTTTTTTTTTTTTTTTTTTTTTTTCAATTTCGATTCTCTATTGTCGAACTGCCCGGCAAGACCTTACTGCCAAGACACAGCAAGATGGTAAATGACCACCTTACCCCCACTCGGGCAAGGCGTTCAGGCAGTAAATGATCCTCAACGGTCCTTTTTTTTTTTTTTTTTTTCCTAATTAATTTGTTGGCTTTAATAGGTTTAAACGAAATCGCTTAATCAGTCCTGAAGCAACTGATCTATCGTTTAATTAATCATCGGCTCGGTTTTGATCTTAATTAGGCAAGTTTGTTCAGGCCTATCGCAACGGTCTGATTTTGACATCCCTAGTTCTATTTATCTTTTGATCTCAAATTAAGTAAGCAAAAAAGGGCGTTGTATGGTCCTGTAGCTCCTGCACAAAGACACATGAACGTGTGAAAGTACTTAAGAACCTCCTCCCCTGTTGTGAGAAAAAAAAAAATCTCATCCATATATATGCCTTTGCACGTGCTCTCATTAGTCCCATCGTTGGTGCAACGGCTATATGATCGACCAAGCAATGTTCTTTTGCTCATCTAGTAATTAGTATGTGTATGACGACATATTAGTCATTTAATGTACATGTATATGAGCCATAGAACCTAGGCAGTATCATATAGATCTTTGCCCTCCAATCAGCTTTATTCGAGGTCATATTTGAAACAAGCCCTAAGCTATGCATGTCTTTCCTCACCCTTCTCCTAAGAACATTTTAGGTCTACCTCAGACTCTTTTAGTTCTTTCAATCTGAATCAAATCACTCCCTTGTACTAAAGCATCCGAAGGTCTCCGGTGAACATAATCATTCTTTACTTTATCCTTCCTAGTTTTATCTATTGGCAAAAAGTCTTCTTCGCGGTAACTCATCTCCCTAAAAAGACGTGATTGCAAGAGCTCTCCTAGAACGAAACCAGCAACATGAGAAGAGGAGGAAGAAGAAGAAGAAGAAGAACCAAATCAAGTAGGGGATTCAGGGTTAAACTAAATTTTGTGGGTTGGGTTTATGATAGTGAACCAAGTGAAACTGGTGGGTTGTTTGGTTTTGGTTTAATCTCACCGTTTTTAATGTCAAAATTGAATTTAACATCTTCCAACTACCACGAGCCGAATCCGAATCCTTCAAGATCTTGCTTGATAATCGTCCTTTAATTAGTATAATGCTCTACTAAAAAGGTAATTAAGGGACCACAGGTCAACACACATGCAACAAATGGTCGTTCTAATCTTGGGTTAGGTGAAACTTAATTATTATAAATGCGGTAGCTAGCTAGCGGTAGCTACGGATATAAAATCAGTTTTTGGAAGTCCTCTCCTCTTTTTTTGTATTGCACGCATGGCTTAACTTCCTAAGTAAGGCGTTGCGTGCTTTGCTTTTTGTTACGTAATCAATCACATATGATCTATCGTATCCAGGCCCACGGAATATATTTCTAAATTTTGGACTCGAATCTGGAGGTCCAATTAATATAGTTTGTAGCTATTGGCCATGCCAGCTGGACTCTACTATATACCTTCTTCACCAATCAATATTAATGGGGTACGTAATACGTTTTCTTCTTTCTCTTTAATTTATCAAAGAAAAGCTCCATCTCGATCATCACTATCGCTCTGGGATATATGTTAATTAGTTTTTGTTTAGCTTAAGGAAGCAACAACTAAAATAGTAATTAATTAGTGTCATATACGCATATGCTCCCACTCATAGTATTATTCTTAAAAAAATTATATGCTTAATTAGATGCTCCACATGACTACTACTTTCACTATATTTAGTTATAGTAAACCCTATTAAGTCCCCTAGTTTCATAAATCATAGCACATTAAACAATGGAACCATATAATTAATTAAGCCTAACTAAACCGCCTAAATCGTTAACTATTAATAATATTTTGAAACACCCAAACATGATTATATATGTTAATTGGAGTGATTATTATTGTGAAATCCATTGTTTAATTAGTCACCTTTAAGTTTTTAGACTATTCTCCTTGTAAAGAAAGAGAAAGTTAATGGAAACCCAAAGAAAAAATGTCAGTAGTGGACTCTTGCCTTAGCGAACTTCTTTTTTGGATGGTTTGAGACTTTGAGTGTTAGAATTTCGAAGAAATCTCCTCTCCTTCTTTCCGAGCAATAAAGCCTGCAACTTGTCTACCTTTCATATTATCTTTTATAAAATTTAACCAAATAAGACTCAGAGATTGGCATGTCCACTTTGTAGTCCCTGCAGATTAAACAAGGAAGATATTTTTCTCCCTCACCGCTTTAGTTAACTTTAGTTAAGTTCTTAATTTAATTAATTTCTTTCCTTAATCACATAATTTAAGTTACATTGCTACTTATTTTAATTAAGAGTAGGAGAATCTGAGAAAGAAAGTCCAGTATTGTTATTAGGTCCGTATTGATATGGACTAGTAGAGCATGGGTTCTTCATAGGCATACAGGCATATATTGAATCATATCGTCGTTAATCAATGATCATCAGCATAATTGCATGTGTGTTCGAGTTAATTAAGCCCTAATCCACAACATGGCAAAGGATCGGATCTAATTTATTTAATTATCCTCCGAGGCAGGTTTCACATTTGGTATGATCCATAAGAAAAACAGACTTTCAATTTTAATTTATTTATTTATTTATTCGGATATGAAATCTTTAGTTTTATTTTAAAATAAAAAATTATAGAGAAACTTTTCTGAAATTTCATGTATTTCATAAACCTCTTCTGTATTTTGAAAGATTCTTATAAACAAACCTTTACCGTTAGAAGAGAACAATTAAATGATGATGTCATCATCCTAATATAATCTTAATAACGATAATATCCTCACAGACCTTCATATAATCCAACTAATTGACGATTCTACCCTCTTCTTTTTCCTCCTCTTATTAGAACACCACCAAACAACACGGACAAACAACCGCCCGCCCGCCCACCTGTCCTCCATAAAACCTAGAGATGTTTACCTCGGAGAGAGCGAAGCTTGTCCCAGTGGTAGCAGCAGGAGAAGAACCCGCGCAAGCAGAATATGACTTCAGTAGTAGCATCGTGCCTAGAGGGAACCCTATAGACGATAGCGATGCATCTGAGTGTTTAGGCTTCCAATCAAGCCCTCGAAGGTGTTGTCTCCCTTAGGGACCCTGTCAAGATCCATGTTTCAGCATGTTGCAGAGAATGGATTTTTCTTCTTCTTCTTCTTATACCTCCACCCCAAACAAAAAACGAAGAGAGTGAGAGAATACCATGGCAAAAAATAGTTGCAGAGAATCTCATGGATGAAGAAGAAAAAAATGAGGATTATCGGAAGTTTTTAAGGTTTTCAGCATGTTCTGGTGTGAGAGATTTACAGCTAAGTAACCATTGGATAACCTAGGAAAACAGAGGTCGCTGGTATGGCGGTGGTGGTGGTGGCTGCTTCATGACCTTGAAGATGATCAGGCGTGGGGTGGAATGGGTTTATTTTTGTAAGAAATAAGAAAAGGTAAAATTATCATTTACTTCTAAAACTATCAGAGTTAATATTTAAGGGTATAGAAGTAATTTTTGAAATTCTAAGGATGAGAGACGTAATTGTCTCCTACTCCAGGAGTGATAGACGTAAATTTCCAAAAATTATATGGTAGATGAGTGAGAGATAACATCAGTACGTGGAAGTTTCTCCACCTCAACTATAATTAACTCCTTGGGATTAGCCTAAGGGGTGCAACCCTGCAGGTGTAGGGTGGGGCTTTAACAATTGATAAATTTTTAATGCTTGCATGTGAAGTTAAATTGCAACATCTTCGAACAAGGGTAGGAGATTTCTTCGAAACCGAATCGATCAAATAGAAACCAAACTGCACTTTGGTTGGACAAATCTAAAACTAATCACACCTTAAAACAGTAAAACCCTTAGATTTCGAGAGTGGCTCTCTTGCACTCTTCGTCTCTTCCTTCCTCGATCATGGATAGAGAGAGTTGAAATTGTTGTGGTGTTTGCCTATATTCAGATTTAATTGGTTTTTTTTATTTCCATCAAAATTTAGTGGGTTTTATAAAATGAATTTATTTAATAATTTATAATGTTTTGAAGCTTATAATTTGAAAAAAAGAATGTTCTCTGATGGCATGGTCTTTACGGTCAAAAACAGGTGTGTGAAATTATTGTCCGCCCTTGTGAAAAAAAAAAAAGATAAATTTCACAGACACTCCTTCTAAGTATATAATATGTCACAGATATCCTAAACTTTGAAAAAATATCACAAACTGTTCTTCTTTTATGATTATATTTCAACTTAGTCCACACACTGTTAAAGTTTGTGCTGTTAGTTTTTTTATAATGGCCAACTTACCCTTAAAAGAAGATGCACTTACCATAATACCCTTAAGGGTAAAATCCCAAATACATCATTCTCTTCATCGTCTTCGATCTGACGGCGGAAGAAACAAGAACAGGGGGCTGCTTCTTCTTCTTCTTTCTCCTCTTGCAACCCCTTTCCTGCAACTCCACCCCCACCCTGCTTCTTCAACCTTGTATCCCTTTTATAATCCACCTAACCCAAAACCCAACCAGCAATCATCTTTTCCATACGCCAGTTGCAGATCAAACCCAGGACTCAGAGATAACGATGACACAGAGCTGTAGTGGTGCAGCCTCGATGGAAGTCAGGATCGAGACAGTCGATTTTCGCAGTCACCAACACAACATGGAATTGAATCAAAATCAGGGAATCGATTTGCAAACCAGAGACTCAATTGAAGCTCTGAAAAATACTCCAAAGAGTAAACTTTATTTACTTCATCTCCCTTTTCCATGCGTGTCTTACACTTCATAAAAAGCTTATTCTAATATGCCAAATATGCCAATAAAGAGCAGGGGAGAGATTTTCTATAACTAGTTTAGGGAAGAAGGGGAAAGAGTGTAGCTGTTAGGGGAATCATATCTTCAGGGATTTGGGTTGATTTGCTCTTCCCATCTTCTTTCCAAACCAGGTATGAGGGTAGGGCGCTGAGTTGCCTTTCCGAAATAGGAGCTCCCAATCTGGGGGTGGACAGCAAGGTTGAAGGGGCTGCTCTGTTCCTTCTTGCTTCAATTCTAGCCGACCTCCTCAGGACCTTTGGATGGTCCGCTTGGCGCTGGATAAGTTCTTGATGCATGGCTGCATCATGTAGAGCAAGAAGATTACAAAGAAATAAAGCAAAAGATTAAATCTAAGAGGAGGAGCGTACAGGTTTTCTTTATGTCGCTCTTCGAAGAAAAGTTCCAAGAGCTTCCTTACTCCCTGAAGCATCTTAAGTCTGAGTGATGCCCACCCTCATACCGATCGAGTCTACCAGAATTAGCTGGTGACGAAACTACCGAAGCAAGAACCAATAGCGATCGTTGCGTTGCAGCTCCCTTCCTTCAACAATCAGCATCCAACTGGATCAAATCTCGTTCTTGCCGTTGTATCTTCCGGCATGCACAACGTCGCTCTGGAAGACATCGATGCAGCTCTGGCGTGGTTTAGGGTTGGAGGAGGGAGTATGAGCTGGTGGAGTTGGGTTGGATTGCAGCAGGTAGGGGGGGACGGTGGCGTTGCAGGAAGAAGAAGAAGAAGAAGAAGAAGCAGAAGAGGAGGAAGAAGGGGTACCTGTGTTAATGTCAAAACGTTAGGTACCCGGGGTGCTATTTATCTTATTTTATTTAAATATCTAAGGGGTAAAATGGATATTTCACCTTTGGATACTAACTGTGCTTAACGTAGGGGAAAGGTTGCCATTTTGACCAAGTTTGGTAAGTCCGTGACATATTGAATACTTACAAGGGATATTCGTGAAATTTACCCAAAAAACAAATCCTATCCATGTTGATGCCCTGCGTGCGCTCTCATCATTGGCCCCCACTGATGCAAGGGTCACACAATGAAGCAACGATCTCGTGCCCTTATATTTTATATCCATTTAGATATATTAGTTTAGGTTTTTATTATTGTAACAAAAATGGTGAAGTGAGAAGTTGTAAAATTCTTTTGATTACCCCTTGTTTTAGTCGCAAGTTTTATTTAAGGTATGGGTTAAAAAAGTTTTTCGAAATAATTTGGAAGTGACTGATTGTCAAAACTTGTCATGGTTTTGCATATTTTTCAACTACATATTTGAAATGACAAAAATTTCCTTCACTGAAGAAAATGAATTATTTTAAAAGGAAAAAAAATTTAAAGTCATAATTTCTTTTTCACCTACCAAAAAGCATCCCATTGATTTTGTAAATTTCATCTTCATCAATATTATTACATAATTATTAACTTATAAAAGTGGATTCAAAATTAAACCAAATTGAAACTAGATAACCAAATCAAATGCAAGCTGGGTTAACAAACCAAAGACAAATTGAATAACAGAAACCGGGTAACCTAAACCGAATTTTTTAAAAATGAAACATGTAGTGATCGGTTCTTAGATTTAAAAAATTAGAACCGAATGCTATTCTGTTAGGTCTCGTGCGGTTTTTACCTATTCCATCAAGAATCGAACCATTTAAGCTGAAACCAAACCGATAAACACCCTTATATTGTCTGTACAACGGAAGTAATAGTCCACAGTAACGGATCCGCAGTGCTTGTCAGGGAGTCAGGATCCTCTCCAGCGGCTGGGCTGGCATGATCCGTGCCGGGATGTGTGCCTGAGTGCAAATCTTGGCAGCCCAACTGTTGGATGCTCAGTGAAAAATTCCCTGAGTTTGGCGTTCACTGGAGAGGAGCCCGATCCCTTGCTAAGTAGGTAGAAGTGTAGAGTTGCAACGTAGCAATGCAAGATTCATGGCAGGAATAGGATCGGGTAAGGGTCTGAATTGCAAATTGAAGCGGATTACCAAAGCTGAATTGAACTGTTTATTAAACTTTAAACCAGAACTGACAAACTGTTTATTAATCGATCCAGTTTAACTTTAAATAGTAAAATGGTTAAACCCATCGATTTTGAGCCACTTAAAATCGATTAGATCTGGTTTGTTATTGAACTGATTAAAATCGATTTGATCTGATATGGTATTGAACCGACTATACACACCAAATTGAAACCTCCCCCAAAAAACAGAAAAAAAAACTGATTAGTCCTGGCAATCTCTATATATACGCGCTCTCTAATGATTTACAATTGATGTACACACCATGAAATTACTTTATTAATATTTCTTAAGTCACAATTTGAGCCCAGATGTCGTGGATCAAGCCCAGCAGCATTAGATTTCTTTATTGGGCTTGAAAAGTAGGTTCGTTCCAAATTGGACCAAAACTATTATTAACTCAAACAGACAACAAAATAAAAAGCAATAAAAAAATCATTAATTTTCCAAAACCGTTTAACTAGAATAAATTATTAATTGATTTCGATTTGGGATATCAGAAACCGTTCGATTTTCACTTATACCCTTAATATTTTATACTGAATTGAAACTGAACCAATAAACACCCTTAGGATCAGGGTCAATTTAGCCCAATCTACCCTAAACCAATAAACACGTACCCATAGGCTTCTTTCTTATCATGATCTTGATTGAATGCATAATGATTGAGTAGTCATTAATGGATTTATCAAAAAACAAAAAAAAGGGTAGTAATTCATGGAAAGAGTAAATCAATTTAATTTCATTATTAGAATAGAGTGATGATGTACTACAGATTTGACAAAACTACGTACAGCGATTGCCTTGCCTTGCCTTGCCTTGCCTTGCCTTGCCAGTAGTGTAAGTACAATAAAATCTCCCAATCTTCTTGCTGGTGTTTATGCGAAAGATGATCGATGAAACAATAAACAATCATATATATATATATATATAGATGCTAGAAATTAATAAAAATTTTGCCGGCCGGCTCCATATATCGGTGGAATTTGTGGATTTAACTCTCAGTTCCCGGCCCTCCGAAGTCGGAATAATTAAGATGCATGAAACACCAATTAATGGAGGAGAAGATTGAAGTAGTTGTAGTCATGGCAAGCAAGGTCCTCGATGGGTCAGAGTCGATGATGATGGTGAGAGAGAGAGAGAGAGAGAAATTAAGGGGAAATTAAGGGGAAATGAAAAGGAATTGAAAAGGGAGGGAGGGTTAATTGAATTAATATTGTCGGGTTTGATGGAAATTGGAGATGAAGGCGGAGGCTTTGGAATTGATGTTAGGTTCGGCAACCCAACCCCAGTTGTCTTCGTCACTGGGGCGTATCCGTCGACCAGTAGTACCACTCACTCCTTCGTCTGCGGAGTCGTAGTAGTAGTGTGAACCCCCACACTGGAAAATGCTGAATATCGACAACAAGCACGATACCTTCTTAGCTCCCCCCATTTTATTATTTTGCCTTCTTCGATCTCTTCTACCTCGATCTACCTTCTTCAATTATTGCTTCTTCTTCTTCTTCTTCTTCTTCTTCTTCTTCTTCTTCTATATAGTCCCTCCCTATCCCTATCCCTATCCCTATCCCTATCAATAAGTACTACACCAGCACGTAGGTTCTAATATATCTTTTCTCTGTGAGTGAGTGAGTGAGTGAGTGAGTGAGTGGCTCTCTCGTCCTTTTGTTCCCTCCTAGTTGATGCTGCTGGTTATTGGATTCCAATGGCAGGAATGTTGTCCTTGATGTGCCTTATATATATATATATATAGACTACTACTGCAGGCCAAGCAGCCTTGAATTGCTTGCTTGCTTATCGTGGGAGGAAACCAGAAAGAAACTATATACCCTTGCCTGTCTCAGTCTGTCCCCAAGCTGCTGCTGCTGCTGCTGCTGCTTTATGATTTAAATAATTAAAAAATAAAAATATATATATCATAATTGCGAGATTACATTACATGTTAATAATTAATGAAAAATATTACTACCCACTGTAAAGTCCCAATCAATCTAAGGTCTTGCCAGGTTGTAAAATATAAACCTGAGTTGATATTTGAATATTTTTAATCTTAAAGACTCACTTTTAGAGATCAGTATAATATAATTGGCTCCACCCTTAACTCCGAAGCAATACTACTACCACTACAACAATAACAACAACTTCAACTTCGAATATATGGTGTTAAACAAATGTCACGGGAAGGAAAATTGAATTGAAACACCCCACCTTCCATCATTGTCCTTCCGTTTCTAAGTTCCAACCTTTTTTTTGTCTTTTTCTTTTCTTTTACTTTCACTTTCTCGATCGGCTCTCAAAACTTAATTTAAACCCTAATAATTAAACCTGGTGGTTGGCTTTGCTTTTCAAACTGAACTAAACACCCCCACTTAAGGAATGTCTTCTTCTACAACACAACCTTTCATTTCATTCTTTCTTTGTTTTTTTTTTTTTTTTTGGCTTTTTTGTTTGCTTTAGTAGCTATCTACAGTATTACTTTCCCAACTCCACAGCTGTTTCAACTTTAAACTTTAAACTTTAAACCCCACTCCCCCGAACCTATTATACTCTGCCTCTCCTATTTCGAAATTAAGTTTCAACTGAACCAAAACCTCTCCTATCTGTGGGATTCTTCAGGCTACCTTCCCTCCACTCCGCTCTCTGTTTTTTTTACTTATTTATTTATTTTAGATAAAAGTTAAACTAAAAGTCTATCTATCTTATAATACGTACACAACGGCCTTTTGTGCTCCTTCTTATCGGTTTCCCTTTCTTTCTTCTAGATAATCCAGTATGAACACGGTAGGTGCTATGAATGGGGATGGGATTTGATCTCTACCGCACTTGCATCACTCAATCAATCAAATCAAATCAAATCAAATCAAATATATAAAAGGTTAAAAAAATTGAAATCAAATCATGGCTTGGGGTAGGAAAATTATCCCCTCCAATTCCGTGTAGTTAAGCAGTGCGGCAATGCTAGTGTGGATGTTTGACACGTGACAGTTCAAACATTCAAGGATCCGAACTCAATGACCATATTGAGCTCAAACCATTGAATATCCGAGATGCCACATGTCGACCATCCACACTAGTTCTGTCACACTGCTAAACTACTGGGAATTGAAGAAGATAATAATCTGTTTGAGGTATCGTATCAGATTGTTTGAATCCGGCGGTCCATATCGATATTCACTTATTGCTCAAAAGGTACAAACAAATGATGAAACAGTAAAACAAAACGGACAAACTTGTCCGAAATAGCCGATTTGTGCCAAAATCATATCAACATCGGTTTTCAAGGTGACCCATATCCCTGGGCAGTTACACATCAATTCCCTCTACTAATTATTATACATTAATGTTCTTCAAATCCATCATATATAAGTGTTTCTTAATATGGTTTTCATTGTACTTCTTTGTCATCTCTCTCCTCCTTTATTTATGGTGTAGTACTAGTTCGGAGTGGAGAGGTGTGATCCGATAGGCGCAACATCCAGCAATCTGAATTGTTTTACCCTATTTCTTTTTTCCTTTTTTTTTCTTTGTTCTTGAGCTTGGCATCGTTGGATGTGGTACCTATCAATTTTCGACATCTCCATCCAAAACTGTATAACACTGTACTTTAAAAAAAAACCACACCGCACTATATTTTAAGGGAATTGGGAAGAATTTTTTTTTTCGGACACACTGGAATTTCTAATAATAGAAAACTAGGAAACAAGCCCACCATATCTGTAGATTAATTATCCATGAATCAAAAAGTAAGAATTATTCCACAAATTAAAAAAAAATAAAAGCATTTCTTTTAAAAATGAAATTTATATACAGAATTATATATGGAAGAACGTAGCGATACCACTAGCAGTAACCAACCCCTTTTAATTTTGGTGGTAAGCATTCCAGATAGTGCGATGGGACTATGCATGCAAGCTGTCTGTCACGTCGACCTTTTAGGCATCTCAGAGAGATTTAGATTAGATAATTTGAAGGCTTCCCGGCTACTATTACCTGAATACTGATTTTCTGAATATATATATAATATATATATATTAGGAACAAAAGTTATTTGCAGATCAGAAAATCAGATCGAGGTTTGCTTTTTTCACTTTAATAATAATAATAATAATAATAATAATAATAATAAGAGAAGAACAAGAAGAAGAAGAATCCCACTCCCTTCCCTTCGTTTCGTACAACGATGAAAGCGCTGGAAGCTTTTAGGAATGAGGAATTGAGGAGTGTGGAGGGCTTGCGGCCTCACGTGACAAGTATGTACGGTGGAGCTCTCTCTATCTTTTTCTCTCTCTCTTTCTCTTTCTCTCTCTCAGCTGGACTGACTCATCTCCTTAACTTAATTTAATGGTGTCACCTACGTCGACTGTCCTTCACTTCGCATCGACTTGTTTAAACGCTATTCAATTTATCATATATGTATGGGAAAATATCATCCCCTCCCCTCTAAGTATCCAAAATATCAATCCCATCTATCCAGATCCTCTACTGTCGAGCTGTCCGATAGGATCGTGCTGCCCAGACACGGTGCTGTGTACAATGATCGTCTTACCCCCACTCAGATAAGGTATTTGGGCAAGGGTAAAACGGACATTACATGCAATATCGTGTCTGGACAGCACGGTGCAGCTGGGCAGCTCGGTAATAGAAGATCCAAATTCCAATCCCATACCCAGGTTTTTGAATAATGATAATGCGTTCCCCTACTTTTGGAAGATTCTATCAACTGTATCCTAAATGGCTAACGGTGGTGTTAAAATAGTAATTCAAAAGATGACATTACCTTTTAATTGGCTAACCTCATACTTTTTATTTCTTTCAACACAGATCCCCTCTTCTCCTTCTTCTTCCGCCAGCACCACCACTGCCATCACCAATCCTCTTCCACCACCGATCCACTTCCATCCCATCTCTCCACCTCTAGTTTCTGAGTTGTGGCTGTAATTCGTGTTGTATTACTCTCTTGGCAGTGAACCTAATTGGCCTTAATTCTCCCTAGTCTAATCTTCCAATTTGATAATCCAAATTGAACTGGGAGAACTTAATTAGAACCATGTTGCTAAAGATTTTCGCCATGAACAGAAATAGCAACAGAGCTTAAAAATAATCTTACCAGATCCCTCTGGTGGAACAAAATTATTCAAGAAGGAGCCTATGCAGAGTTTTCTTCAACGATAAATCATATGTTATTTCTTTTCTTAAAATATGAATTCTCATCCAAGCTGATGAGGTCTTCTTTGCAACGAACGGAACCATTGCCATTGCTTCAAAGCGAAAAAAGAAAGAAAAGAAAAATTAGATAGAGTTCTGATTTCTGATTGCTTACTTTCTAAGCTGCCGGGTTTGTGGTAAGGTCATTGGTTGCAGGAGGAAGAGAAGAAAAAGAAGAAGACGATGAAGAAGAAGAAGATGAAGATGGGAAGAGGGCAAAATTGAAATAAAATTACATTAAGGGTAATCTAGGATTTTAGAAAAATTGAAAATGCCCACATCATCACTTAATGTCGATTTTTTACAATTAGGATACGGTTGATAGAATCTTTCAAAAGGAAGAGAGGATATTACCATTATTCAAAACTTGGGTATCAGGTTGATATTATGGATACTTAGAGGAGAGGGGGATGATATGTCTCCGATATATCTTCTTCCTTCCGTAAGAAAGTTTAGCATAGAGGGATCCAACTCAAGCACGCAATGGGTTGGGAATTGATTGCTTTTGAACAAAATTGAGCTCGAGTCCAATATGATTGAAAGTTAAGCTTAAATTTGGCCCGAGTTGTAGCCCGACAGGGTTGTTCCCATTTGGCACGATTCGTGCGAAAGTGCTACTTTGATTTACATCTCTTTGTTTCATTATTAATATGATGATAGTGACGATGTACTGACTGATTAACATTTTTTGGGCTCAACTTTGAACTGGATTGGGCCGTGCTTGCCAGTTTCGAGCTCAGTTCAATTCATAATTCACGAATTTGGTTGGTTAACTCTACCCTAGAGTGGTTTCAGTGTCCAAATCTACTCATCCTCAAAAGCTAGGCAGTTAGCCTTTAAAGAGAAGTTGCCCAAGTACCGATAACCCTCCTCCTCTCCCTCACACACACACACACATAGGGTTGTCAATGGGTCGGGTTGGGTCGGGCCTTTCCTAAACCTTAATCCAATCCTAGGGGCCTTAACATAAATTCTAATCCAACCCAACGCTGGCAAGGCCTAAGAAACCCTCAACCCATCCCGACCTTGCCAGGGTTTCCCCTAATCCGACCCGGCCCTAATTGACCCTATCTTGACCCTGATTACCCTGACTAAACAAATAAATCCCTAAATATCCTACTGAACCAACATTTGTCACCTGATCATACCAACACACACCACAAATGGAATTCAACCTATTCAATTCATAGAAAATTTCTAACAGAGCTCACGCATTTGGATTATTCCCTATTTATATTGAACGTTTAAATGTGCCACATCAGTCATCCATGTGGGAAAACTAAGTGTGTCTATCAAGGTAATTTTTCTTTCATCCAGGTGGAAAAAGTAAGGCTATGTTAGGATGCCAAGAAAAGAAAGAAAAAAAGCTTGACAAAAATCATGATGATGCAATGATTGATCTATGTATTTATCTCTCTTCTCAAATTCAAAATTTTTTGGATTTTTTTTTTTTCTTTTCTTGACATCCAAACATAGCCTTATATATATATATTAAGGTGATTTTTCCCAAAATAGCCGTGGGAAAAACTATAACTTTATTTTTCCTTTTCGTTTTCTATTATTTCATTTTCTCAATGTTGAGTTGTCACCATTAGCTTTCTCTCTCTTCAATGACGTAGTGGATTGGAAGGATAAGCTATGTTTACTCTCAATTGAATCATATGACCAAGTATCAAATGGGGAGTGGATTGGAAGGATAAGCTATGTTTACTCTCAATTGAATCATATGACCAAGTATCAAATGGGGAGGGGAGGGGAGGGGAGGGCAGGGGAAGGGGAGGGGAAGGCCTTAAACTGTTGGCGGCAGTGGAAGTGGTACGATATCAAGTATATAACAAAAGTTGTGGTAACAGTATCTCGATAAACATATGTGATAACAAATCAATTTCGGGATAGATAGGTTACCTAGTATGCATCACAATAACATGAACACCATTTGATTGCACCCACTAGTTTTAATGATAGAAACTCTTGCTTGAGGAAAAAAAGATTCTCTTTCTCTTCTCTTAGAGAATATTGTGTAGACAAAAAATTGTAATGCGATTTTATGGTTTGAGCCTGGTTAGGAGATTACAATCTAATGAACAAGATCGTGTCAAACTGTTATCTTGAAAGGTAGTTTTTAAGTTATCTTTAATTGCACAAAAAGATATCTTTACAAAAAGCGTAACTTGAAATGAGCGTTCAGTGTGTAGTCAGTCCTATCAGTAGACATCAACCATTGCATCACTAGGGTTGCATATTATTGCGTCAAGAAATCGTCATCGGTCCCTTCCAGTGTCGTAACCTGCAAAAAGGATCAGGATGACAAAGGAGAACCAGTGTGGTTCCGACCTAGGACTCTCCGATGCCTAAGTTAGATCTCTCTGAGCAAACAAATGAATGATAGAATTCAAGATGAGTTGATGGGGTAGAATACCTTCCCTTTTATAGTAGAGTATCGCGGTGTGGAGAGTCCCAGTCGATGGCGAGTGATCCGTGTAGTTGATAGAGTCCCTGGGTGGTAAGGCTCTTCCTTAGTTGGTGGCCTCCCTAAGGGAGGTAGTGTCCCAGTGGTATTGGGGTCCTTAGTAGATAGACACCTGCGTGTGACAATAAGATCTTTGATGTTTGAGTCCGTCAGGATGACGTGCCTCATAGGTGGTAGCCTAGAATCCTTGAGATAGTGCATGTCTTGTTGATGGTAGTGGTAGTGGCTTGGTCTTAGATCGATCAGGGATCTGACGTCTGTAGGCCATGCTTGTGAGGCCGCGCCTGTGATGAGGCCACGCCTGGAGGCCGTGCCCGTGAGGAGGCCGTGCCCATGATGAAGAGGCCGCTCCTGGTGAGGAGGTCGCGCCTGTGAGTGTCTTTGTGGTTCATGTCTAAGCTGGTTCTCCTCCGGGCCTGGGACGGCCTACCCCTTGGACCGGGATACGTGGCAGCTTCCGATTGGCCAGTGTGATTTTGGATTTATCATATATAACATAAACGCAATAGTAAGTGTCTCTCAGGTAAGGGAAAAAGAAACGATTGAAAATTCTCCTTGTGAATATAATATTCAACACAATTAAATGCCCTCATTTATTTCCATGCTAATCCCTATTAAGGAAATATAAAATGTGGCAATTCTAGAACGGAGCGTCCAAATTTGTCTATAGTCGTGAACCAGTAATTGTAAAAATGGACAGTTGCATATTATCGAAATAGTCACAACAAATACATAAATTTAAAAATATATTAATTAATTTAATTAAAATTAAATTGAGTTTGATGGACACATACATCAAATATAATTAATTCAACACAAATTACAAGTAGATTCATTTAAGGGGCCAAGATGAAATAGAAGATCTCATACCCACATTGGTAATTGACGGTACCCAAGTATCCCTAATCCTTGCACCTAAAGGGTGAACTTTGAATGTGCAACGAAGGTGATAATGCTCCTAGATGGTCTTTTTCATCTTTTGATATGGTCGGTGGTGGCTTGGTGGTGATCCAATCTCTTTTTTCCTCTTTTAATATGGTCGGTGACTTGGCTGGTGGCTTGGTGGTGATTCTCTCTCTCTCTCTCTCATATTTAACCCTTGAAAGATTCCAAATAACGATTTAACTCTTAAAAGATTCTAATTAACTAGAACAAAGTAAAATAGCCACACATCTTATACAACATGGAGATCATATTAGCATCCAATTCAATACGGGAATGAGTGTTTAATCATAATTGGATCCATGGTAGGAGAAGACTGTATGTAAGGGTATCAAAATTAAATCGAAATAGTTTATTGAAATTGAATCGAACTGTTTAAACTGAAATTGTGAAACTATTTAATAAATAGTTTGATTATGATTTCAAAATTAAAGTCGTTTAATTAAACGGTTTAAATCGAATCAAATTATTTAATTAAATAAATCTTTTAATACTCTTAAATGAACATAAATGTACTAGAATCAAATAGAGACCGTTTATCAAAATCGAACTAACCTGTTTAAAATTGAAATAAAAAAACCATTAAATGATGGTTCGATTATGATTTTAAAATTAAGATAATTTAATTAAACGATTTAAACTGAATTGAACCATTTAACAACCTTAACTTTATATATGAATGATCTTCTCTACTATTGTTAAACTTTTGGGTAATTTCACATTGGATCGAAAATATCTTTTCCCATAATCAAGGTTCAGATCTAACGTTAAAGAAATTCTCTTTTAAGTTTTCACCGAAAGGTAAGAAAAACTGAACTTTCTAGATTTCCAAGTTGGACTTGGAGTAGTACGATAAAGAGATTAAAGTGGCCCGCGGTAGGTGTAATAGCGTGTTGGGTGAGCAGGTGAGGGCGTGGGACCTGAAAATGGCAGTCAATTTACTCTACTTGTCGAACCATCCGTCACCTACCACTATTAATTGTCCACACCGTTACCAAACACTCGATTATGTCTCAACCCCTATCCCGAATGCCCCCCCGCCCCGGGGTCCCTGAGTAATCATACCTCGACATCCGCACACTGTAAACTGTGTAATAGAATCAGCAGCAAGGAGGTATTTTTGGTATTTGTTTGGTATTTGATCTGATGGATGGTGAGAAAAGAAGAGCTCGGTTCTTCTGCACGCTGCACGTACCAACAGATGAATACGGTCGTATTCACCTGTTCTCGTGCAGATGATCCATTCTCAGAAAAAAAGTACCAGAATACGAATATTCTATATAAGGGAAAAAAAATTTGGTGTAGACTGGAATCCAAGGAAATGGAATAATATGCTTTCTTTTTTGGTTTTATAAATACTCTCATAGATTTTTGTATTTTCTAAAACACTCTTTAAGATCCCATTTTCTTGACTGCCAGTCTTGTAGAAGGTACATTTCCTTCTACAAGTGTAGCGGCAAAATTTCATCCTTCACCATGGACTTTGACTTTAGGCTTTTTATAATAAAAAAAAAAAATGGGAAAATTTTCATACATGACCGTGTAAGCATGCACGATTGTGTCCCTTTTCACAAAGAGTTGGAAAAGTCATAAACCCCCACCCATTAATTAATGCATTGAAATTCTCACCCTCTCACATACACGGGTTATACAGCCGTGTATGAAAACTTTCCCCAAAAAAAAATAAAATAAAAACTTTAACTCCCATTTAATTACGTAGAAATGTAGCTGTCTACATTGGATAGTGATTTTATTTAAGTACATCAAATTTGGGCCCGCCGATAAGTACACAAATACTTTTTCATAGGGATGTAAATGGATAACTGAAATCTGAATCCAAATCCGAATCCGCATCCGGATTCATTTAGGGATACCTCTATATAAAAGGGCGCTCCTGCGCTCCAGCGAAGAAAACTACAGGGGTGGTCGGAGACCAGGGCGAAGAAAGCCCCAACTCTAAACCTTTTAAGGGCTAACGCACGCCCCCCTATGAGTAAGTAATAGTAAGGCCTTTTCTTTGTGATCGTAGACCACCCTCCGTCTGCATGTTAGGGGCTTTCGAGCTATTCTATTTACTTAAGAATAGTAAGGGTGCACCGTTTGCTGGCTTCAAAGTGCTAGTTGTAGCACGCTAGCCTTTTTTCGCAGGCTGCTAGTTTAGTTGTAGCACGTTGATTTACAACGGGCTTGTTCTACGAATCTACAACTCTCTTTACTGAGCGAGACTCCATCCATATCCCAACTAGTGGTCATTCTTTTTCCATTCTATGATTTGTTTGACAGCTTACACTAGGCTCCACTTTAGATTGGGTTTTCAGTCAACATCAAGATAGGTCAGGGGCGCGTCGGAACGGTCAATAGCTGCTTAGTCTCATCCAAGAGTCCATTGCTTTTGTGTCTTTGAATAAAAAGAAAGAAGGGGTCGATTTAGGCTCCTTCCCTTCCATTGCAGAGCTGCACTAGCAAGTACTACGAGCCCTCTGTCCCACGCATCTAACCAGCTCGCATGGTTCATCGGTTCCACCGAAAACTCTCATTTGTTGAAGCGGAGCATAGTGCGCTTTAGGTGTCGAGCGAGAAACGTCTCTTCTTTCGTTTCGGTTTATTCACTGATTTGAAACGAAGCACTTGTTTTCTTATTGATTCCAGGGGCAGCGGCGTTCTTGATTTCAGTCTATCCGCATTCGTTTAGAGATATCTTGAAAATAATCTGAATACTCCGAAATTCGTCCGAAAAAAAAATCCGAATACTTAATAAAAAAAAATTAAGTAAATAATGATTTTGAGGATTTTTTAAGATTCAACAAATTTAGAATATGATGAAAAGAGAATCATGATCTAAGAGATATGGATTGAGAGTGAATTGTATCCGCTAGGGGGAGGAAGGTCCGGATTATACAAGACAGAGATGTAAACAGATGGTCGAAAATCCGAATCCGATCCACATTCAAATCCGTTTAGAAGTATCCATATTCGATCAGGGAATATCCGACTCCGATCACATCCGATCGATTTACATCCCTACTTCTTCATTCCATCAAATTATGTGGTAGAAAATGTTAGCTCTCTACACACACCGCTACCTTTCATATAGAAAAGGATAACTCATCAAATTTGGGCCCGTGGGATTTTAGAACACGCAAAGAGAATAAAATGAGGTTAAAGATTGGTAAAAGACAAAAGAAGAAAGTTTGGCTCACTATTGTCGTTAAAAAAAACATAGTAGTCCTGAATCATGATGATATCATGGAGAATGGACCATCTGTACATACCAATAGGTGTACATACACGTGAGAGCCAATCATCTCTCTTATTTTTAACATTTATAAGGGAAGGGGGAGGATGGGGTTTTATGAAAACAAAATTAAAATATGATTGATTCTCATATCTACGTTCACTTGTTCACTTGTTGGTACGTGTAGAGGAACCGAACCCCACATCGTCTCTGTACCCCTTGCTGTTGTCGCACGGGTGATTTAAGCGTGAGAGACGGAGAGACACTGATTGACCTTCAACCATAAATATACATAAATAAATCTGAAGAAGGAAGGAAAGAAATTAAGGGCCGAAGGAGGAAGGAGTGGGACATGGGGGAAGGGAGTAATCAATCAAGAATAATGGAACAGCAGGCAAAGCTGATCGGGGCAGCCGTGGACTTGCCGCTAGAACTAATTGGATTTCAATTAGAAGAGTTATCTCCACAGAAGGTCGCCGGCCGCCTAAAAGTGACCCAAAAATGTTGTCAGGTGAGTGAGATTACTTATTTCTACTACAGGATGCAGCTGCTGCTACTAGAGAGTAGAGAGTGGAGAGTGGAGAGTGGAGAGTGGAGACCCCCTTCAATTCCTTGCTTTCAAGCTTTCTCGAAATTTATTAGTTGCTAATTAATTAAATTCTTGTGTTTGGGTACTTGGGTCTGGGGGATCCACGAACGAACGGACGGATGGACGGGAATTGGAATGGATGGAACATGAATTGCTGCTGCAGCCATTCAAGGTGTTGCACGGGGGAGTATCGGCACTGATAGCAGAGTCGCTGGCCAGCATAGGAGCCCACATGGCGTCGGGCCTCAAGAGGATCGCCGGGATTCACCTCAGCATCAACCATATGAAGTCAGCTCAGCTGGGCGACTTGATTTTTGCTGAAGCTCAACCCATCAACGCTGGCAAAACCATTCAGGTACGCACTTTTTATATATATATATATACATCCCATCTCTTTTGGAATTTGGGATTTTTTTGAATGGAAAGCTGAAGCCACGTAAGGATTTGGATTGGGTTCCGGCCAAATCCAACTCACTGAGAATGAATTGGTCGATCGGTCTCCGATTTGTTCTCCCAACCCGCAGGTTTTTGGCCGGCGTAGTTTTTGACCTGGGGTTGGCTTGTTGGTTAATTTGTTACCGGTGATTTCTTCTACATAAATAGAGAATCTGGCTCTTCTCTAGCCGTGGCGGGGAGCGAGAGGATTCAGCCCAGCAAAAGCATAGAGTGTTTTGGTCACTTCATAGGGGGTATGTTTTTGCTGGGTTGGATCCTCCAGCTTCCGCCCGCCACTGCCGGAGGAGAGCCGAATTGAAATCTTCTTCTCCTCCTAAAATTTTTTATTTTTTATTTTTAAATATATATGTGACTTGTGAGAGAGAATATCCTTCTTCTTTCTACTACTAATGAATCTACACTTTGGCTAATTTGTGGATAACACATTAATTTTCATCTCAATTCTCATGTGCTGAGAATCTCTTCTCTTCAGCTTTTCTTCTCAACAACTGTAGAATTAAAGAAAAGCCAAATACCAAAATCGTGCCGCATTGGATAACGACGACTGGGATCTCAGTATCTCTTTTTCTTTTATATATTATAGGATGGTAACATAAAGTTTTTTCTTTCTTTCGGTGGGTGGGGTAGGTTGGTAGTAAGACGGTAACATATACAGTTAAGTTATATATAAAGCCAATTAAGCCCATCTTCTTCATGGGACCCAATGGGTATATATATGGCCTGTAAAAATATCAAATTTTCAATTACGAAATTTTATTTTATTTTATTTTTTTTTGGGGTGGGGTGGGGTGGATGGAATTTTTATCACCTACGGTTTCCCTTTCCGGTACGGTTCCTTAGTGCCTCTAATAAAAGGGGGTGGACTCCATCCGAGTAATGTGTTCGGTCAGGGGTGGAATGGTCATTTCAGCCCCCTATGAGAGGAACCGCACAACCATTCCGATCAGCGAACCTCAGGATATAAATGGGGGACAGAAAAAAAATAGGTTTACAAGAAAAATAAGTGTAAAACAAAGTTAAACCTACTTTTTTCTTATCAAGTGGATCTAGGTAATTTTCCCTTGATGGACTGAAATGATTGGATTGAAGGATATCAGTTTCAATTTGACATTTGTAGACAAAACATCCTTATCAATTCATTTTGTGTGTAGCTGAGTATATGTTGAAAAAGGGGGGAAAAACAAAAAAACAAAAAAAAAAAGACCGAATCAACATTTGACACATTTATTATATAACCAACTCCAAGGAAAAAGGATGGCACGTAAACAGGTGCCTAACATGTGTCATCCTCTCTCCTCTCCCCTCTCTTTTTAGAAAATACTTCTTTGTTCTCGTGCATCCAGCTCTATGATTGGTGTATGCTATTAACCGGCACACCCAACCATCTCCCATATTTCAAATATAGTTATTAGATTTTACAATCAAATCTTTTTTATTTTAAAAAAATAAAATAAATATTACATAGAAATATATAATTACTAGATGCAAGTATTATTGAAAGCTGATTTCACTTTCCTTCCTTTCCCTTTACTTGGAATCAAAAGGAAAGCCGCTAATAAATACCTATTAAGATACACTCTTAACATTATAAATCCTACCATTTATACCTATGGTTCCATAGCAAGAAGCGGAGAGGAATGCAAAGAGACACATGAGTAAGGACCCCTATGTTGTACTTCACCCCAGTGAGAGACCACCACCTCTTCCTACCCATCCGCCCACCAACCTTGCTTGAGAGGATCCAATATCAATGGAGTAGCATCAAAATCAGGAAGTTGCTTCTTAAAAAAGCATCTTTTTCGTAGCCAAGCTTTTATCTTATTTGGTCGGGGCAAGAATGCCATATGATCTATGCCTTGCAATTTGCGTGAAGGTGTCATTTTGAGAGAAGAGCGAGCCTTGTTGCTTCAACAATTGGAGCTCATGAGATTCGCTACCCCATTAGTCTCCATCCTACTCCCGATCATTATATCACTAAAGACACCACATCTACCATACATGCCGCACCGTTAGACTGTCTCATGAAATCCTGTCCTTCACTTCTACCGGTGAATGATCTAAATTTACTGCAACAACTCGAAAAGGATTTTAAACATGTAATTTCCTAGGACAATTGTGCTACTTGAGGCTAGTGTAATAGAGCCTAAACCCATGAGATTTCAAGTTTGAGACCTCCTGTTTCTTATCTAGTTGAGATCCCATCATCCCACCAAAAATAAAAAGAGAAAAATTACCTAGATCCTCTAGATAAGAAAAAGTATTACCAAACAAAGAAAGAGGGAAAAGTGTAAGGACTTATTAAATAATATCAAATTTTTAATGGCCTTTCATCGGTCTTTTTTTTCTTTTCTTTAAAAAAAAAATGACATTTTTTTTCCAGTAGAAATGGTTGCTTTTTGTCATCTTAGTTTCTAATGGTTTCAAAAATCCAATAGGAGTTCTATTGATCTCATTGGTTTGGTCCAATTTATTCAATCAGTCTGGTTTCATTTTTTGACACCCTTACAATTATATGACGTAATGATTATAATTTTTTTCAATTTAATATTTGTTCGATTTCCCTTCCCTTTATTTGCATTGCAACCAAACATAACCGGAATGGCATCAGAGACTTTGTGTTTGTGAAGTTTAAACTACGAACTTAGGGTGTCAATTTTGGATTAGAATCGGGAACCAAATTGGAACCGACCCACCCAATAGTGTATTGGTCTGATTCTGGATTTATTGATAACTTATTGGTCTGGTTCTAGATCGACCAATTACGTTATTTATTGGTCTCCCAACGGTTCCAAAACCGATAGACCAATCAGGAACCGTTGGAACCAAAACAAATTCACACCCTAACCATATATACTATATAAGGGAAAAAGATCTCTACTTGGTGGTAGTGTTTCCCACGCCTTCTCATAGGGCACTGTGAGATGACGTCTCTATTGGCCTCAACGCTTGTGTAGAGACCATGTGACCAAGTAGAGATCTCTTGCCTTACTATATAATTATTAACTTATGAGAGTTAAGATCATGCCCTTATTTTTTTTGCCTTTCATTTTTTACTAGTACCACTTGTCTCATATAATATTTTACCAAATATTTGTTTTTTATTTTCTAGGTTCATTTGGGAATGCTAACTTAAGAATATATCTTAAAATAATCTTAACTTAATTGGGTGGTGGTGTTCATACTTATTAATTGAATACAAAACAAGAGGTAATAATGTAATATGGACTAGTTCCGTGATTTGAGGGAAAAAAATGATAGTGGATTGCATATCTCATGTGAATGAAATTAGTATCTTATTATAATATTATTGAATATATATAGCATGCGTTAGAGATTTTTTTTTATTTTTTTTTTTGAATTGTTTAGAACCGTTTAGGAATTGGAACCAGCACCGACCCATCCCATTAGTTAGTGGTCATGGATCTCAGGTTTGGAATCGATTAGCTTATTGGTCTGGTTATGATCTTGACCCTCTTAAGGCCAGAACCGGACCAATTGACTCCCATACCCTAAACCATAGACTCAACTCTATTTCTTTGCTTCTTATCCCTCTTCGCCCCGCCCCCTAAAAAACAAAAAACCAAAAATCTCTTAGCCAATGGTCCACCTCCGTGTCACTCTCATTGTCTTGAATTTTTATCTTAAATTACAACATATTAATTAGATAAGAAGGGATATGTTGTAAAAATTTTGCAGATACATTGTTCATATCATTTTGCTATTAGGATATCATCTCCACGATATGAAATCAAGTTGTCGATGAATTATAATAATGGCAAAAGATCGTTGCCTGATCGCATGGCTCTTGCACTAGTGTACATAGGGCCAATGAGAGTGCCTATAGGGGCATCATAGATAGGTTATAGAGATCTTATGGACAGGTACATCCATAAACCTGCCTCTCTATATTATATGTTCTGAATTTAATTTTTTTCTATAAGGATCAAAATTAACATACATCGATCGCTACCCTCCTACGTGTGATACCATTTCGTCGCAATCCATTGGCATTCTCCCCAATGCCACTTGCTCATAGAACCCTCCCCCATTGATTTATTATTATGAATAGAGAATTTTATAAAAATGTTTCGGTTTGCAATCTTTTTTTTTTTGGGGGGGGCTGCCCCCTAACTACCAAGAAGCTGATGATGTTTATGAGTGAAGGTTTGGGAGGTACAACTATGGAAGATCGATCCTTCTAACTCTGTGAGAAAAAGCTTGATATCATCATCAAGGGTCACTCTTCTATCCAACCTGCCTGTGCCAGAGCATGCAAAAGATGCCGGAGATAATCTCAAGAAGTACGCGAGGCTATAAAATATTATTATTTCACAGTCATATGTTCATATGTTCATATGTGGGGAGTACTCAAATCAACCATGTACAAAGTACATTTCTAATTAATTAGCAAGCTATCACGTACACAATGTAGCAAATTTAAACAGTTTGCATGTCCATCGCTAAAGTTTCTGATTAATTGTTTGGCTTCATCATTGGTCGAAAGACTGTGTATCACATTGCCTTCCAATTAATATAGCCTTTTAAGAGAATGTCTACATTATTAGTGCTCCATACATGCATGTTATCCATCTAAACAAATGGAGCCATGATCTATACTTGTATCAAACAAAATAGTAAGTTATACATAAGATTATACATTAAAACTTGGACTCAATGGTGACTCGTCCGAAATAAGGGCCCACATGGTCAAGGAATCTGCTACATAATTAGCAGACCTAGAAACAAAAGAGAAATAACAGGAAATAAAGGATTTTTAAAGATGTAAAATATCATGAAAGATGGCCGCGATCTCAATATCTGGGCTACAAGAGTTGATCTGGTTGATCAAATTAGCAGAATCAGATTCTATCAAATTCATAGAAAAACTTCTCTTTGTAGCTTGCAATAACCCAGATTGAATAGCATAAGCTTCATCCACCCCAAATTAACCAAACAAGATTGGGGTGGCATTTTGAAGTGCCACATCAGCATTTTTCCGCCCCAATTCTCCTACCCCACCTAAGTCCCCCTCTAAACAAACAAGGCCTACAGTATTTAAAAGCAAAAACACAATGAACTAGGATCCCACATTCCCACCTTATGCCTGACTAAGTATTGTTCCATCATCATTTATCAAAAATAATTACATAATTTTAATCGGTAACAATGCTTGCTTCATTTCCTCCATCGACGGAAGGGCATATAACATCTCATTATCCTCCTCAGATATACCCAAGGAAGATAGATTAGAGAACTCCTTCCATATCAACCTCATCCACTCCTTCTAAACTGAATAGTTTTTCATAGTATCTGAAAACCTTCTCATACATCTGTGTCTCCGTCTCGATCCAACTATCCAAGGGAAGTTTCAGTCTCAAAATCCTTGTACTGCCGCCTTTGAATTGTATACGCATGAAAAAAAATGCTGAATTTTTTCTTTTCTTTTTTTTTTTTTTTTTTTTGGTAAAAAGATTTCTATAGATAAACTCGAGGAGAACTCAAGGGAGGGGAGTTACAAAGTTCCACAACTCATGGAGTGGAAGATGGCCACACTGTCTAACTCGAGATTGACAGGGCCTTCCTGGCTAGGCAATTTGCTAAAACATTAGCATTCCTAGAAACATAGTGAAAAGAGCAAGATCTAAAGTATGTTGCTAACTGGATAATATCCTTAACAATAGGTTCCGTCGTGAGAGGAGTCTGATTAGATGGTTAAAGAATGAAGGCAATGACTCTTTCTGCATCTGATTCCACCCAGTTATCATCAATGCATAACGCAATTCCTTCAAGTAGGCCATTCCTGATTGCTAAGGCTTCCCCCAAGGCAGCTAAGTCAAAACTTTCAACAAAAGATTTTGCCAAGATAATCTGACCCCTAGAGTTATGGATAGCAATACCCAAACCACCTTTCTTTCGATTTCCAGAGAGAGACGCATCACAGTTCAAGAATCGGAGAAGACGGAGGTTCCAATTTTTATTTCCTCCTTGCAACCATGCTATGCGAGACTTCTGCCCCCAGAATTCTTCATCACAGGCTAAGACTTCCTCAAACTCCTTGAGTAAAGCATTTTCCTTCTTTCGGGAAACTATCGAGATAGGTAGGTTCTGCAAATTTGCAAGATTACTCTTCAACTTTTGAATTATGTCATGAAGCTGACCAAACGTTTCCTTTAGGGGTGTCAACCGATCAAGCTCGATTGGACTTAACCGGGCTTAACCAAACTTGAAGCCTGCACCATGACCACCCGTTTAGATAATCAGTTCGGGTCTGAACAATTTTGATCAGTTTCGAGGTATAATCGGGTACTAGAATCGGATCTTAATCAAGTCCTATTTAACTCTAGATGATCTTTAAACGCTGCAGCCTTAAAGGGTTGGACTAGCCCCAGAAAAATATATATATATATTGGAAGCCAGAAAAAAATAAATAAGGCAATTGTCACCTGGAATTAAGTCACCTAATTAAAATAAATAAATAATGAGGCAGTCGTCACTCGTCACCCTTTTTGGCTTGTGGGCCACTCGGTTGCTTCTATAGATATTATAGAACCAAGGTTTTCCTTACACTTTAACCACATGGTTTGCCCAAGGTTTCAAAGTGTAGGCCTATTCAATTTTAGATTGGGCTTAGGCCTTAATCTCTAAAAGGCCTCTATTTGTTGGGCTTAAAAGCGAGTTATTTTATGTTTGTGGTGCTTAACAGAAAATATGATAGTGATTGACGATGAAATGACTAACCTACTCAAATCTTGTACATTTGAAAGGTGGGGCTAGGTTGGTCCTGGAATCGGTTGGTCTGGTCATCCGATTGGCTAAGAGCCCACACCGGGAATGCACGATTATTAAAAATATCGGGCTTAAGTTCGATACATTTAATAATTGGGCCGAGCTTTAACCGGGCAGGCTCGAACGGGCCTGAAATTGACACCCCTACCTTTCCTTATTCCATTTCAACAAAGTATCTTGAACTATAGAAAGCTCGATTGAGCAAATTTGAGGGAGAAATTTGTTGAGGGGAGGACCAAACCATGGAAAACTACCCATTTACATTCATAATGGCGGAGCCACATTGACTCGAAGCAGAAGGGCCTAAGCCCTTTAGATGGGTGACCTTCAGTAACAACTGGAAGGTGAACATGGTCTGATCCAATTGCAGCCTTAACATGCACTACCGCTTCTGCAAAATGAGTGCTCCAATCACCATTTGCAAGGGCTCTGTCAAGGCGAATTCTAATATTTGAAGATCTCAGACGCTTGTTACTCTATATGTAAATAGGCCCATGAGCCCTAGATCAAGGAAACCACATCTTTCCACCATATTCTTGAACTGAGCAATGTCCCTACTCCCTTTACATTTACGTCCACTCTTTTCATGCGAGAAGTGAAAGAAATTGAAATCCCTAAACACAATTATTTCCCTTGCCTTTTGAAACTCAAGGAAATAAGAGAATCCCCACATCTTCTGGCATTGAGAACTTGCCGGATCACCACATAATTGATAAACCTCATGCGCATCCATTGAGGGTATTGAGAATGTTGGGTGATGTGGCCACATTGCCATTATCCAACGAAACCATAACGTCACGTCCCATAATAGAAGGGGTATAGATGAGAGTTTGGGGGTGCGATTCCGCGTTAACGTAGTAAGCAACGGCTCTTCCATGGACTCTTATAAATATGGTTTTAACGAGTTGGAAAGATAATGAAGAATAACGCAAGTGGAGCCCCCAATCATCTGTTACTCACTCTATAATCTTCTTCTGCTAAACAGATACTGCATTTCATCGGGTGACTCGATTCTCGTCTCTCGGCGAAGTCGATCTCTAATATTGGTATCAAAGCCGGATTGTGTAACGAAAATCTGTTCTCCATTATCGATTTAAACCTGCAACTAAGGCACCAAGAACAGTTGACAACTTACAGCGGCTCCTTCTTGCCGAACGAAACAATTCGTTTTTTTTTTCCTCCTTTGGAAGAGAAGGTAGACTATCTCAGCTCTTAACGTTTCTCTGAATATAGTTCTGAACTTCATTAATTGTTGTTGTCCCAAGTCAGAGAGGTAAATAAAAAAAAAAAATTAATCTTATCTTATTATTACTCTACATTGTTTCTAGAGAAAGTAATTTGAAAGTGGGTTGACTGCATCTCTGCCACAGCAGATAAATTTTATTTGATAATTTTTCCTCTCAAGCCCCATAAGTTAGATAAAGACTAGTACGATTGTGAGTAGTTCATGAATTTTTTTATGATAAAGTTTTTTATAATAATAGTTTATAATAAAGTTTTTTTTTTATTCATTAAATGCATCTGCTTTGTTGAAAGTGCCATGTTATTAATAGATATTTTTTATGAATGCATCAATCCTTCTTTGTGACAAGACTTTTTGAATTTACCTGCCAACATCTCCTGTTGAAGTGACAAGACACCTTGAATTTGTGTCTCACTGTATTAAAAAAGGGGATTATTAAATCTGATTTTTGGAATTTGATATTTGAATGAAGTTTTATATTATTTAATAAACACATTGAACGTTTCTTCACAACTGCAGTTAAGATATTTTTTATTTTTTTTAATCCATTGATGCATTTAATGCTTTTCTGTTAAGTTTTTTTTATATTGACTTTTATATAACCGTTTCATATCTATCACTATTTTTGGGTGTTTTATTTGTTTTCATAAGAGTACTTTATTCTGTAATGTGCAATTGAGTTAACCTTTTAAAAACAATAAAATTAGTTTAGTATATTTTAATGTTACAGATTTTAATTAAGCTTACAGTATATCTATTGATATTTTCTTTAAACCTTTAGAGAGGGGAAACATAATTAGAATAGAAAATTAAATTTTATTAATTACTTGTCAGATCATCATTATGACAAGAAAACTCGTAGCACAAGAAATCAATCATCTTGAGAAACTGCATAGGTCAAATTATGATACATGGAACATGAAAATCAATCATATATTGATATATGAGAAGTTGGATCATGTCCTGGAACCAAAACTTGTGGTTGGTGATAATTCCATCATTGCAGAGATTAGAGCTGCGGAAAAATGGGGTGAAGATGACAAGAGAGCCCATAGCATGATCCTCTTGAAGATGGAAGATCATGTGATGAAGGTGTTTAACAACCACAAGTCGACCAAAACAGTGTTGGAAGCTGCGAAGGCCAAATATGATGTAAAAATTGAAACTCACATTCAGCTATTGACTCAGAGATACAATAGTTGTAGAATGGCTGAAGGTGAGGATGTTGTGAATCACATAATCAAGATGCTCGTAATGGCTCAAGAGTTGGATGATGCGGTATCAAATGTATCAAATAACTACTACGTATCCACGATCATCAACAGTCTACCCCCTTCTTGGGCGATGGCTTAAACTGCATTGAAATTCTTGGGAGAAAATTTCACTCTTGAGAAGCTTCCCCAACAACTGCAGTACTTCTAAGAGAGCATGGTGACTAAATCCCTGGGTGAACTGCACATAGCCTAGCCTAGTCCAACTGAGCCTGAGCGTGGACAGGTGGAAGCATTGGCACACCAGCACCAGTCTCTTTCCAGTACCAAGCAGTTCCGCCCCAACACCAATCCCTAATAGGTTTAAGGGGAAGGGTAAATGGAAGCCCAAGATTTTTTATAAGGTGCGACCTGGAGCATGCCACAATTGTGGGAATTTCAGCCACTTTAGGGCTAATTGCCCTAATCCTAAGAATAAAAAATGAAATAACAAAGGAAATCATGCACCTGGATCCTCATCAAACACTCAACGGAAAGAGTTTATTGGCACAGTTGAGTGCAATTTGTCTGGGGAACTATATGAGGGGTGGTGGATCGACTCAAGTGCAACTCGTCACATTGCAAGGACTAAACGAGGACAACAAGAGATGAAGCCTCTTGCACCTGGAGACCACAAGATCTCCATGTGAGACAACTCGTATAGCGAAGTGCAAGGTATTGCTGACTACGTACTGGACCTCGGGAAGGCTAATTTTCGTCTCAAGGATGTAATCTATGCTCCCGACATGCGCCAAAATTTAATTTCTGTACCTGTCCTTGTCAAGAAGGGCCTTGATGTGCGCTTTACAGGCACTGAGGTCACTATAGGACGACACGATCGTTCTTTTGCTTCAGGACGGTTTATCCCTGAGCAGGACTTGTTTTTACTTTCTACCATTGAAAAAGTTAATATTGTAACCACTGAAATTAATGAAGAAGCACCTAATTCATTGGTTTATTTTGATTGTGCAAACATAGTTGATTCATACATATGGCATATGAGACTAGGACACCGTAGAATTAAGAAAATGGAACAAATAATTAAATTGGGGTCAGTTCCTAGGCTAACTAAAATAGAATATGATGCATGTGAACATTGTTTATCTGGTAAGATGACTAGGAAACCCTTTCCAGTGGGAGTGAAAGCAAAGGAACTCCTCGGAGTGGTACACTTTGATATTTGTGGACCGCTCAATGTGAGTACCCATACTGGAAAGACTTACTTCATCACGTTTACTGATGATTTCTCCAAATATGGGTACATTTATTTACTAAGTAGGAAATCTGAAGCATTTGAATGCTTCAAACGCTATAGAACGGAAGTGCAAAATCAGTTGGGAAGAAACATTAAGGTTCTAAGAACCGATCGTGGTGGAGAGTACAACTCCACTGAGTTCAAAAATTTCTGTGAGGAACATGGAATTATTAAGTAAAAGACTATGTCTTTCACACCACAACAGAACGGTGTGGCTGAAAGACGGAATAGAACGCTACTTAATATAATACGTTGCATGTTATCACATTCCTCTCTCTCCAAGAAGTTCTAGGGAGAAGCCATTCTCGCAGCAAATTATATTTTGAATAGAATTCCCACCAAGTCTGTTGAATCTACACCCAATGTGTCACACCCCAATCCCAGACAAGGAATATAATACAATATAAGGGGTGACTAGGACGATGCGTGTCATCCCATTGAGCTGCCAGGATCACTGGCATAGTGTCCCAACGCACAGTCATAATCAATATTAAAGCAATATAATATTAGAATACGGAAAGGGAATATTACATTTCAAAAGATCAATAGTTTTACGGAAGCGTATAAAATCAAATAGTTACAAGATGTTCAAAGGCTAAATGATAAATACTGTAATTAATACATTTTTCACCACCATCTAATAACTATCAACATAGGTATAACAGTAAATATTTATACATGGGCCTAAGCCCTAAAATAATAAAAGGGAAACAAGTCCCAAGTATCCTCACGGCCCGCAGGCGCAATCGTCACAAGAACACCCGTCGCCATGTTTCTCAAACACAGCTTTCGGCTCCTCCGTACCTGCATCATAATCTAAAAAAAATATGTACACGAGGGGGTTAGCTCCACAGAGCCAGTGAGAGGATGGGGATGCACAAACACATAATTCACATAGTCTAATGATGCATGCACATGTTAATTCTATTTTTCCACCTATCACACAACTAAGTCAAAGGTATATGCTACTGTGACAACTCGGGAGACATTGTGGGTCACTTATCTTATCGCCACAATGAATCCTCAATTGTCACTAGGGGGCTTACGCTGGTCGAAGCCACCAAAATCACCCAGTGGTAGACCCCGATAACCATTACTACCATGACTGGCCTCTCCCACCTCCACAGAATCTGAAGTTCTGATTACCCAACACCTAAACCCCTGTTGGTAAGGTAGTAGCATAAGGGAGCAAAAATCCTAGCCACAGATATACTACATACAAGTCCTATCGTCCCGAGAGGTATTCCAGGCGCATCAACTTTTCATTTGGTTTAGTACCCGGGTACCAGCATGGCATGGCACATACAGTTCAATACAAAATTCAATCAAAGATATTATATATATAATTCGGGGCTCTGGCACCGACATTCACCGACATCGTAACCCGATAAGAAATGGAAAGCAACCACGACATTATCATATCAATCATTTAATAAAGTATGCAAATGCACAAACATACTTAATAAATTATACTAATAGCATGATACATAATGCAAATATTAGTAACAAGCCCAAACAATCAAACCCACTCACCCTAGGTGTTATATCCCGAAGTTATGAGATATCGCCACGATTAAGTAGCACGTTGCAAAAATGGAAGATTTAACCTAGTGAAAGAGTGAAAATAGGGTTAATTATGTCAAAGGGGAGGATCCCCAAAAGGTCTCCCACAAATTACCTAAGTTGTAGACTTTAAAGGTAGGGTGGTTTTATGGGTGGTTTCATGCCCAAAACTAAAACCACATGTAAATCCAACCTTAACAGGGGCTTAGGAAGGGTTCTACTAGGTGCAGTTTTATGGGTGGTTTCTCAGGGTATATGAAACTGCACCTAAAACTAACTTTAACCGAGAACTTCTTAAGAGGATGGTCTCAGGATGGTTGCAGGGGCGGTTTCTCGTAGGTCTGAAACCGCAGGTAAAACCACATGTCTCCAAACCCCAAAATCAAAGGATTCTTCACCAAGGCTTCCATTTTCAAGTAGATTGGAGGAAAGAAAACACCAAAAGAGCTTCCTCCTTGGCACATTAGGGTCCTAAGACCTCATTAGGCCTATGCATCCCAAGGATTCAATAAAGGAAAGCAAGGAGAACCTCATTTAGGGCATAATAGGGTAGAAAACCTAGGTCTTTCCATGGCGATGGGATTGGGAGCTTTGAGGTTAACCAAAGGAGTAAGATAGCTCCACCATGATCATGGTCATGAGTTCACATCGATCCTTGGGTCTCAAAATAAACCCTGGACCGATTCTCTCCCATCTCCCAACCCCAAAACCCAAAATAAAGAAGGAAGAAGGCCTTAAAGGCTTACCTACCTCAAGGAAGTGGTACCCACGTTGAGGCTCCAAGAAGCAAGATCCTCAAGCCCCCTATCAAGTTCCTCCACCCCTCTTCTCCCTTCTCTCCTTCTCTCCTTCTCTCCTTCTCTCCTTCCTCCACGTTTTAGGTTTGGTGAGAATAGTAAAGAGAAGTAAATGCCTTTAGTTCTAAATAGGCAAATGTGATTTTAGGACCCGTTTGGTTGGGTAACATTAGAATACAAACCCATTTTTAGTTCATCAAGTCAAATGGGCCTAATGGACTAAATGGGTCGACCGACTGGTTTCAAATAGAAAAGAACCCACTTAGGGATGGGTCCATCCACCATGGGATTATAAGCCCATCACACGCCCCCTTAAATAAGTGGGACCCACAATTGAAATATTCCCTATTCAAGCATAATAGCTCGGGTGGTTCAAACCCCGACCTGCACTTCGAGGACATCGAAGGGAGGGGTAAGTAATTAAATTAAAGGTTAGAACTTACATCTCCCTTATCATGGTTTGTCACCCATGATCCCGAACAGTCTCACCACGGCAGTGCCAAACTCCTCACTGAACGAAGTGTCCAAGTGAGGCGACGCTCCGGGGTACACTCTCCGGTACTCTTCACTCCCCGGACTAGTACTTGGAGAAAAATCAACGAAGTTGCCGTCAACGAATTTTCCCTACCTTCGGTTGAGGAATCTTTCCTCCACAGGCAAGCCCGTACTGTGATCAATGATTTTGTAGCTGGGTTTGACCATCACGGAGAACAGGTCACCAGCATATATGACAGCGGTATCTACACGTCACGAGAAAAAAATAATATTTAATTATATTCCCGGGTGTGGATGTAACACTATGAACTATGGACAGGTAGGAAACCAAACTTAGAAAATCTAAGGAAGTGGGGATCAGTAGCCCATGTTCTAATACCTGAGCCATATAGAAACAAGTTGGATTCTAGAACAATCAGATGCAAGTTCATAGGATATCCAGAAGGATCAAAAGGGTATAGGTTTTATAATCCTGAAAAAGGGGTCATTGAAAGTCGTGATGTGGAATTTCTAGAGAAACTAGAAGAGGAACCGCAGTAGGAGGATATAGAACCCCTACATGTTATTGATGATGACTATGGTATTGACTTTCAAGAGGAATCAGGAATTTTTTATCAAGAAATCTATGCTCCTGAAGATCAAGTTGATCTTCAAGGGCAAGACCCGAAACCTAGGGTAAGTGGGAGTAAAAGAACCAGGACACTACCAACTTACTTAGATGACTACTATCTTTATTTAAGTAAACCATCTCTTCATACAGTTGACACGGATGTGGAAGAAGTAGTCGATCCCGTAACCTATAGTGAAGCGGTTAAATCGCGAGAATCAGGTGAATGGCTAAACGCCATGCGAGAGGAAATTGATTCTATCACAAATAATCAAGTATGGGAATTTTGTGACCTACCAAAGGGTAGAAATGTCATAGGATGCAAATGGGTGCTTAAGAAAAAATACAAAGTAGATGGGTCTGTTGATAAATTCAAGGCCCGTTTAGTCGCAAAAGGTTACACCCAAAAGGGAGGAATAGACTACCAGGAAACTTACTCACCGGTAGACAAATTTACCTCTATTAGATTGATATTGTCTCTAGTTGTACATCTGGACTTAGAATTGTTTCAGATGGACGTGAAAATCGCTTTTCTGAATGGTGAGTTGGAAGAAACCATATACATGCGACAGCCCTAGGGTTTTCAGGTAGTGGGACAGGAGGATAAAATATGTAGACTTAAAAAGTCTTTGTATGGTTTAAAACAGTCCTCACGATAGTGGTACCTAATATTCCATAAAAAGATTCTTAAATTAGGATTCGTGGCTAACAAGTTGGACAATTGTGTATATATCTTGAAAAGTGGAAGCAGTTTTACCATTTCCTCCTTATATGTTGATGACATATTGTTAGCTGGAAACAATATAGAAACGTTGAATAAGACCAAGCATGAACTTAGTAGCATATTTGAAATGAAGGATATGGGGGAAGCGTCCTATATCCTAGGAATTCAAATCTCTAGAGACAGGATACAACGTAAGTTGCGTTTGAGTCAAGAAAAATACTTGAGTTCCGTATTGAAAAGATTCGGAATGCAGAATAACAATCCCTCATCAACTCCAATTGTTATGGTAAAGACTTTGTCGAAAAGTCAATGCCCTCAAGAAGGACACGAAAAGCTAAATGTACCTTATGCTCAGGTAGTAGGTAGTTTGATGTACGCCATGTTATGTACACGATCAGATTTGGCCTATCCAGCCGGATTGGTAAGTAGATACCAAAGTAATCCCGGTTCTGCCCATTGGGAAGCAGTGAAAAGGATTATGAAGTACATCAAAGGAACTAAACACTTGAAATTATGTTTTCAAGCGGAAAAACTTGAGGTCATTGGATACTCTGACACAGACTTTGGAGGGGACAGAGATGACTGTAAATCCACCTCTTGTCATGTATTTATATTTGGAGGTGCAGTTGTTTCTTGGGATAGCAAGAAACAAGGGTGTGTTGTAAGACACACACAGGAAGCTGAGTACAATGCTTGTAGTATGGCAACTACTCATGCAGTCTGGATAAGACGATTTTTAATGGAATTTGGGCTGGATCTTGTAAATGGACCAGTGGAAATATTCTGTGATAATCAAGCGGCAATAAGCTTGATACACAGTGGTGCAAATAGCTCGAAGGAGAAACATGTAGAAATACAATACCACTATATACGAGATATAGTAGAAAAATGTGAAATTAAAGTAACCTATATACTTACGAGCGACATGGTAGCTGATCCCCTTACAAAGGGAATTCATGCGGAAGCCTACATCAAACATGTGAATTTGATGGGACTAAGAGCAATCTAAGTCTGGAATAGGAACTGATTGTTCCTCGTCATGGCAATAGAAAATTTTTAATGATTGTTCCTGGAATTGGAAAGGAAATGAAAATGTCATGATGGATTCTTCCTGGAAAATGGGAACTTGGAATACAATAATTGTTCCTGGAAATGGGAACGAAAAATGGAAATGTCATGACAGATGTTCATAGAAATTGAAATTTAAATGCAAATGTAATTCCTGAAAAATTGGGAACAATAATGAACTTTTTTGTAGTTCATGGAAATGGGAATGGAAAGGAAATTTCATGACAGAAGTTCCTAAAATCTGAAACATGGAGTATGGATTCGAACAATGTGGCCAAGTGGGAGATGTTGGGTGATGTGGCCACATTGCCGTTATCCAACGGATCCATAACGTCACGTCCCGTAATAGAAGGGATATGGATGAGAGTTTGGGGGGGCGATTCCGCATTAAGGAAGCAAGCAACGGCTCTTCCATGGACTCCTATAAATATGGTTTTAAGGAGTTGGAAAGATAACGAAGAATAACGCAAGTGGAGCCCCCAATCATCTGTTCATCACTCTGTAATCTTCTTCTGCTAAACAGATACTGCATTTCATCGGGTGACTCGATTCTCGTCTCTCGGCGAAGTCGATCTCTAATATAACCATCAATCGAACACATCCTTCTTTGAATCCTATCCAATTTATTTCGCCCACATTTCATTTCCATTAAGAAGTATATAAGGATTTAATTGCATTGGAGAGATTCATTAACGAACAAATTGTGAGGGATCCCTCCAAGCCCCTACACTTCCAACATTAAAAATTCTTACATCTCTCAGGGCCGCGGGAGTCACTGATTCTTGCATGCATCTAGATTGTCCTACCTGTGGTTCATAATATCATAATTGGTCAAGGCTGATGTTGATCCAAATCTATCAAAATTGGTTTGTATCAGTAAATAATGATCAAAAATTGGATTTTGTTAGATCAATCCCCGTATCGATTAGTATTGGTAAGAAAATATTAGAAATAAAAATAAATCAAAGAATCATAGTATTGATCCAGGTTCTGGACCGATCCGATCCCAAGATTACGAACCAATTTGAAATCGATCTTGATAGGTCAAGAAACGTCAACCAATAAGAAACTAACACTTGTGTTGCGGACGAACTGAGGTCGAGTAGGGCAAGCGCGAGCCAACCTAATCCATAAAGAGCGGGGCCTGGGTGCGCGCAAGGCCAGACCTCGCCATGATAGCGAAAGGTCGCCAGACGGACCCTCCTATGAGGGCAACCTGACCGAGAACCTGGACCACCCAGTAGGAGGAAGGGAGTGACCTTATCAGGATGACTCGAACACCACACTCCACTAAAAGGAACACGCCACGAATCACTATGGCCTGAGATTATCGCCCATATGACGCCTAATAAGGCGCAAGGGGATCGAGGGATCAACACTATCCCTAAGATCACTCCTAAAATCTCTCACTCCACGCCTAAGACTCTACATTCCTATTAGGGCATGATTCTGCCCACCATCGCCTATAAATAACAGGGTAAAATCCTTCCACCATAATCTGATTTCAATTATCATTATCTGTTGCTAAAAATTCTGATTTAGGCATCGGAGTGGACCGACTCAGCCCAACCCTCTCTTGCTAATTCTGTATTGCAGGGACAAGTCACTCCAACCCAATTCTTGACGCAATAGATCTGATTCCAAGGTTCGGGCTATTCGACCAAGTTGACCAATCCAAGGAACGATCCACTAATACTAGGCAAGATCGATCATTATTTGGTATCGGACTAGGCCGGTACCAATCCGACCCGATCTGAGACTACGAACCATGGTCCCTCGGCTCCCGCCTCATGCTCGTGAGTTTCATAAGGTCTCGTCTCGTCTCCTCTCGTGTTGGTGACTTTGGCCTTCAATGGCAATGGGTTTACGAAAACTGTGGCTCTCCTCCTTTATTGGTCCCTCTCCCTCTTTTTCTCGATTTATCCTATTGTTTTCAAAAAAACTTTTCTCTAAAACAAAAAATATATATAGAGACCGGGGGTCCAGAGGAATTGACTCCGACTCACTTGTCACTTCACGTGTCTCCCTCTCTTGGCTTGGAGGCTCTCCTATCTTCGGCTTTCTCCACCCCATCTGGTAGTTAATACGTTCATGTGGGTCGCCGGCATGGAGGAAGCTAATGGTAAGTAAGAACGCCCCCCACCCTCCGATTCCTCTTTCTGCGTTCGGGCTTCCAGTTTGGCATTTTGCTGTTTTTTTCAATATATTTATCTTCTCCTCCCTTCCACTCACACCCCCTTTGCTTCTGTGTTAACCAACATCACTCATCACACACAGTTTGGGTCTACGATTCCACTAATCAGCTACTGTTGAGTAATTAATTCGAGTTCTATTTTCTTTCTGTGTCGTGCTTCTCTGTACGATTCTTAGTCTCCTACTGAAGATTTAACTTTTTTTTATTATTCTTTTGTGTGTGGTTGGAATCCTCACTTCAGACTTCTCGTATTTTACATGGATCTTCTTTCCTCTCTTCTTCAATTGTCTCTTTGTGGGTTTATTGTTAGGCATTTTAAAGTGTAATTTCTTATTTGGACCCCTGCTTCCCACTTCCTAATCTATAGTTTCGGTTATAGACAGGATAGCGGTTGAAGGCTTTATCTTTACTGTTTTTCAGTTTTCAATAGGTTATTCTCATTCCAAGCTGATCCCAGCATTTCTATTGTGTACGGCGGTAAGTTTAGTTGACATGTGGACAATGATGCTTGATTAGGAATTGGGATTATTCCTCAGATTAGTTTTTCCCCCCTTTGTTGCCTAGCCATTGTGTGTGTGTGTGTGTGTGGATTACAGCATTCATTTTTCTTGCCAAATATACAAGTTCTTAATAGGAGTTGGAATCTTCAAATTATCAGATTCACTCTTTTTTTTTCTTTTTTTTAATATATATTCACAATGTTTATTTACTTATGTACCTGTATTTAATATCTTTTTCCTTGTTTTAGGTTGTTAATAATCACCCTTTCGGTGCTCATTTATATCCTAGTTTGTTTACTTTGTTACCGTAGGGAATAGGATCCAAATATAGTTTCAAGATTTTCTTTTAATGATTTATAGAAAAAATAAAATTCTACGTACTGATTGACGTACTCTCCTTTTGCTTGTTCCATTTGTCCAGTAGTGGAAGCCATGGAAGGAACCATTTCTGTAGCTTCTGCATTTGCTGGTTATCAAGAAGGTAATGATTTTTGGTACTAAAAATTTGTAACATTTTTACATTTCTGCATGTCATCCTTGGGCAGGGCCATGCTAATCTTGTTTGTATCATTCCAATTTTATCAGATGTCTCCAAAGAGACATTATTTGGGCCTTCTTATGCTATCAGAACTTGTACCTTTTAGTTCTTTTAGACTTTAATAAGGGGACCAGAATCCCCTTAAGAAGACATAACAGGGTTTAAAATCCTATACGAAGACCCCCCCACCCCGCCCCGCAAGAAAAATATGCCAGATGCTTTTATACAAAGAAACGAATAATCTGTTATTGAGTTCTGGATTGATGCAAATTACTTGTTTTAAGGTAGAAGGATTTATTTCTGTATCCTCATAGATTGTCTAGCATTTCTTTGTGGACCCTCACTGTTTGCCCCCCCCCCCCCCTCCTCACTCCCCCCTTCATTCATAGACTGTTAGGATCTTAATGGAAAGCCAAATTTTCATTTATGGACATTCATAGACTTTTAGGATCTTACTGAAAAGCCAAACTCTCATTTTATGGACATTCATAGACTTTTAGGATCTTAATGGAAAGCCAAGACTTAATTCTACTAAGGTTTGGTTTCAGGTTTTAGATTGAAAATAGATTATTTTATGCCTGTTAATTGGAAAGAATAAATGCAGGGACCATTCGGCATAACACCAATTTGGAAATATTTTCCTGACATTCTGTATGCTTGGAATGCTGACAACTATCAGTTCTTGGGCCTCACGACAAAACATGTTGTACATGTGTGATTAGACTGAAAGAAAACATGTTGCTTCGGTCTTCTGGAACAGATACACCCAGAAGAACACCAAATAGACCCTTGGTCACTGGTCTGAATTGAAGAGTGGTAAAAGTTGATATTTCCTTTGGTCCTCCATTTGGTGGTTTGTATTAGAAAGCAGGGCTTTATTTGAATTTTGAATATCTTTATGCAGAGTTATAATTTAAAACGTATTAGTTGGTAAAATTTCATATAATTGAGAAATTTGTGAGGAGAGAGTTAACAATGGCTTAGTAGCCACACACTCAGTTTAAAAGGGATCACCGCAGGGTCCTGTAAGCATTGGAATTTCTAAGGTTTAGAGATCTTATAGGCAGAGTGATGCGGACTCATCACCGAAATGGGCTTGTTTTATTAGGAATAACTCTAGGGTTGGTTCTATACATGTTGGGCCTTTGGTCCATTTTGTTTTTAATGTAATAGGCTACTTTCATGGGTAGTAAGATTACATACAGGATTTCCTTTATTCGGACTTAGTTCCTTACACTAAGTTTATTTTTAAGTTGTTTTGAGTTGGTGGAATCCACATCAGCATAGGCTATGTTTATCTGAGTTCGGTTATGGGTTTCCCAATCCAACTCTAAGTCTGTCTATAGTTATTTTATTGTCACAAAGTCATAGGCATGTTAGGACTTAAAGTTTGACTATGTTTTGAGTTAGTTTCCTTCATTATTTTAGTTTCCTAGTCAAATTAGGTTTCCTTGTTAGTTAAGGATTGGGTTAGGCCTTCCTTTTTCCATGTTTGGAGTCTATTTTTGAGTTTTCTATATAAGATTGTAAGGGGAGCCAGCATTGGACACGAAAATTGATTAATGAAAAGCTTTTGCTGCTCCTCTTCATGCTGTGATGAAATATCTTGTGTTTGATAAAGAGAACCCTTATGTGTGATTGAGCTAGATTGTTGTTTGATCCAATCGAACACCTTGCAGTGTGAAGCTAGCATAGCGATCAGAAAAGGAATTTATTGAAACTTTGAAAGAATTGCTAATATGGTTCTAGATCCTTTATTCATCTTCATTTATGGAGAACTACGGTAAAACATCCGCATAACCTGCTTATGGCTTTTTATGCATTTAATTTTATTTTTTTTTAAATAGAAATCCAGCCAAAGGGCATGGTTTCCATAAGTTAAGATATGTAAAGGATCATCAGGCTCTAGACTTCCCCCCCCCCCTCTACTCATATTGAGTAAATCCTCAATAATAGAAAAGATCCATGTTTGAAGAGCCAAAGATGAGCTGTTCCTACACAACTTAGAAACCCAAATGCTAATTAAGTTCCAAACGAAAATAAGGGAACGAAACTCAACCCTATTGCCAAACCTAGACCCTAAGTCTCAAAATTATATAAAAGTATTGTTATTGGCCCAATCTAGTACAGTCACCTTTCACTCTTTTTAGGTGTATCCATCTTTGAACTCACTTGGGTTCCATGGCTTAAGGAAGCTTCCATATGGGTCTCCCTTATGCTAACATGTCCAATCAGAATTTGGGCTTTATTCCCCCTTCAACTGTTATTTTTCTTCCTGATATTTTCAATAATGTGGTGAGATTATAGTTGTGATGGCCATAACAGGAGAGAACCCAAGAATATAAGCACACAAATTTGAACATCCAGCAGTTTTCATGATTTTACACAGGGATGTAAACGGAACAAATACGAATTGGATATAGCACTATCAACACTCTCATCTGATTAGCTTCCAAACGGATTCGTATAGTTTCTGGATACTGATTCCCCTAAACGTATACGAACACTGATCGAATAGAAATTTTCGACTATCAATTTACATCCTTAGCTGTCTACGCTGAGCGGAGGAGAGCTGAAGAAGATGAGAACTCGTCTAAAGTTGATGTTGAAGGACTGAAGCCACTACACACTAGGTTTTTTTTATAGGTAACTACACACTAGGGTTGATGTTGAAGGGTCCTGATACGTCATAAAAACTACCAGCCAATAGGAGGCTGACACATGTATTAGGGATGAGATGAGGTCGTGCAGAACGAGCGCGGGCTATCCCTGTCCAGGAGAGCGAGGTCGAGTACATACGCGAGACCCCAAAGACCGTTGGCGCGAGGTCAGGCATGTTCGAGCAACAAGAGATCGTCAGACCAAGCCATCCAAAAGGTACGACCAGATCGAGGACATGACCACCCTATACGGGGACGAGGACGACCCAGACACCATACTTTATTGAGAAAGAGCATAATCAGCGGAGTTTTCGTCATGAGAACGGATGGGCCTTGATGGCCCAAGATTGTCGCTCATACACCGCCTAATAAGGCGTAATGGGATAAGGGGGTTAACCTTATCCCTAAAATCACTCCTAAATTACCTCACTCCATGCTGCAGACTCTCCTTTCCTAATAGGGCGCGTCTCTGTCCCCAGAGTCTCACTCATCGCCTATAAATAGCTGGGTAAATTCCTTCCATGATCATCTGAACTCTACTGTTCTTATCTGTTGCTAAGAGTACTGACTTAGGCATCGGAGTGGCTAAACCGGCTCGATCCGGCTTCCTTTGCTAATTCCATACTTGCAGGAACAGCTCGCTCCAACACCAGTTCTTGACGCAACAGGTCCTATTTGAAATCACATAGTAGTCCTCATGAATCTTTTTCTTTCATTTAATTTCTTGTTTAATTATAGTTCGAAAATTGGTATTTCGAATATTTCGGTATTTTCGAAGTTACCGAGACGAAACAGTATGCGAAATATGAGACTGGCATTGTTTCGACTGAAATATCCAAAATTTCGGTACTGTTTGTACCATCTCGCTGAAACAACACAAACCAAGGTATAAATATACCTTATTTTACAAGTTATGGTCGAAATATCTACTAGAACTCGTTGGTTTTGGTGGTTTCGACTTGAAGAAGAGGAAAGTACTGGAAACTTGGATTTTTTGGCACATCACCCCTCCAAACTTGGAATACACTGTTGGCGATGCAGATTTATCACCAGACTGGGCTTATTTGCTTAGGAATAAGTCTAGGGTTGGGCCTTTGATCCCATGGGTTTATAATGTAATAGGCCACTTTTATGGGCCTAAAGTATGGGTAATTGGGTTGCATACGGGATTAGCTTTAATACTTAGTTTATTTTCATGGTTTAGTGTTTTAAATTGAACTTATCCAAAACTGGTTTGAACCAGCGGTTCAATTTAGGTGACTTGAGTCACTTTTTTTTTTAATTAGTTTTATAGTATATTTGGGACCACACCTCTCCACGATTTTGAGAGAGGTTGTGATTTGTAATTATAATGGGCTAGGAGCTTTTAGACTCCTAGGCTGATTAGGACAGCAGGCCTTTTGGCCATTATAAATAATAAAAATCGTGGGGACTCTCTTAAGACCTCACAATTTGATAATTTTCTGCTCAAGCAGCTCTTCAACTTTTGTTTTCTCCATTGGGGTTTTGTCTTGTGTCTTATCAAGGCTGGTGGGATTGGTGGTTGATCAAATCGACACCTTGTAGTGTGAAGCCCAGGTGGTTCTTCGAAGCTCTCTTCAAGTTCTAGTTCAAGTTCTGATTTTTTTTTTTTTCAAGTTTTCATCTTCAAACAAGCTTCTACCAAGGGATCTCTGCAGCAACAGTGAGTTTGAATCACCCCATCCCCAACCTTTCTTCTTCTAATCCTCTAAACCACCAAACCTAGAATCCCCTCCATCTCTAAACCTTTTTCCCATAGCCCAAATTCTGTCCAGACCAATTCAACCATCAAACCCCCTCCAAATTTGGATCGAATTCTCCTCACTCTAAGGGAAACTTGATCCAAGCCCCAGCCCTAGTTGACCACTTTAAACCCTAGATTCCTGTTGGGGGTTGCCTCACTTCAAAGAGATCAGTTTGTTTGACTTTTTTTTTTTTTTGCAATATTACATAAGGTATACAACAAGGTTCACTATTTACTGCCAACCAAGGGTGCAAATCCAAAACATCACTTTGTGACATTTTTTGCAATTTGAAGGTTTACATAGGTTTATTTAGCCTAAAACAAGTTTCCTAAAGCTTCGGAGCCTACTATGGCCATTTGCCCACAGAAACGACAAACCGAAGCAAGCAGCAAAAAAATGCAATGTTAAAATTTCGATGTTTCAGTGTTTTCGACTTGACCGAAACACTAAAATGAAACGAGTTTTTAAACCTTGTGTTTAACTACATGTAATATGTTGTGAAATAATAAGGGCATAGGTGCAATGGACCTAATTGGGGACTATATTTATTTCCAGCTAGTGGCGCATGACTACAGAGGGTTGGGAAAAACATGATGAGTTACCACCTAGGATGAGGGCCAAAGACCCATAAAGGGGAGACTCGATCCCTGGTCTGAGGAAGGAGCCAAGTTGAATCCAATTTCAATGGTTTGGTCAAAGATTTGGGTAAGGGTCAGGTTACGGATATGGGAAGGTGTTAGATACCCACTCCGAGTACGATCCGTCAAGACTTTTATTGTCTCCCGGCTCAAGGGGGAGGCCAACTCTCTCTCTCTCTCTTGGAAAGACTCTGTTGGTGTGCAAGGTGTTGGTGTAAATATGTGGCGTTTTGAAATGGCAAAGGGGGTCCTATTTATAGGGGAAATCTTGGTGGGTGTGGTGCGGACCTGCGGAGTGGCATTGTGCGAGTCCCCACCCCCAATGAGGTGGCAGCCCCAAAGACCCGAAATGGAATCTAGCTTCCACGAGGGCATAACTTTTAGCCTGGTTGTCTGATCTTGACATGCGATATATCGCCGGAAAGCCTGTTTCGGGCACTATCCAATGATGTAGGACACAGGCATGACTTAGGTTGGCAGCTTTGCCGAAAAGGTGCCATAAGCAGTGGTGCTTACGTAGCATCGAGTGGGGGAAATCGGTAGCCGATTTGCACCGTTCTCACACCAATGGTTAGTAATTTACGCTATCATCACATCAAAACCGGTTTCAAAGATTATTTTATCAATAAACATCTTGTTGGGGCATTTTGATCATTTTCCCAAACTGAGTCATTCCTTGAGAGAGATATCAAGACGGTAGCCACCCTGTTTATAAAACTATTATTTAATCATATTTTTATTGGAAAAAAGAACACTGCTTGGTCACCCGGCCCTACTCCCAAACACAATGTGTGGTAAAATGACCAACCCTACCCCCATGTTGGATGCCTGGGCACACTTTCCCATTGCACCCCACGCTGGTGCAGGGGCCATGTGACCAAGCAGCTTTATCTCTGCCTATTTTTATAATTAAATTGGATATGATAATATAGCATCCAAACAGATTCGAATAGTTTCCATATACCGAATTTTTCGAATAAAGATTCCCCTAAATGGATACGAACACGAGTCGGACATGGATTTTCGACTATCCATATGCATCCTTAATTTTATTTGTGTGCTTCACCAGCACGCAGTTGCTTAATTGTCTTACAGTCTACCAACCAGTATCTAGATTTTTCTTCTTGACTGGTATTGTGGCTAGTAAGAGTGCAGATATTGTTGTCTTGTTTGTACATGTTATAACATTCCTTCTTCTCTTGATTACACTTGAACCAGCTGTGCAGGACAGAGATCACAAATTTCTCACAGAAGCAGTTGAAGAAGCTTATAAGGGGGTAGAGTGTGGAGATGGAGGTCCTTTTGGTGCAGTTGTTGTTCGCAATAATGAAGTAGTTGTGAGCTGTCACAACATGGTCTTGAAGTACACAGACCCAACTGCCCATGCAGAGGTGACTGCAGTAAGAGAGGTTAGATCGATGGAACTTTCTCTTCAAATGCCATTTGGGATGCATGTAATTGGAGTTACTAAGGTCCCCAGCGGACCACGTATGTACCCTGGGATAATGTTGCTCCAGGTTCATTGGGCCTGTCATTTGATAGGTCCTGCCAAGAAGTTCTGAAATGTCTAAACATGGCCAGGTCAAATAGTAAAGTCTATGTAATGGATGGTTAAACAATTTACTGTTATTGGATCATTCTTTGATTTGGTAGATTTCTTGGGAGAAACCATTGGCTAAGTGTCCATGGTTGGAGAGATGTATGCAAGTTTTTATTTACCTTTGATTTACTTAACCTCGTTTCTGTCATTTATTGATTTCTTTCATCACTGCCTTTCAAGTTTGTATGGGAAATTACTCCAGAAACTTGGTCAAGTTTACATAGTGTATTAGTGTAGTTACTTTCCTTTTCTTTGTCCTTTACTTCTGCACATGTATGCATGTGTTTCTAGGGTTGTGATATGGTAAGCATTTTTATTCATTTTCCAAATCAAGCATATGCTATATAATTTGCAATTTTAGCTTAGTTATAGTTATTCAGCCATTTTGTTTTTTTTGTGCTTATTTGTTTTTTTTTTTTTCTGCCTCTGTTTCTGTTTCTTTACTTCTTTTTTTGTGTGGTGGGGGGGAGGGGAGAGGGGTTGGGGAGAAGCTTGGAGTTCATGAAGGATTAGAGAGAGACAAGCCAACCTGTTCTCCTTTCTTCCTTCTTTGGTAATTACCAGCCACTTTGGGAATGATGTGTTATCCTAAGGCTCTTGTGCTGAAATGAGGTATCTAAGGTGGGATTTCTGATGTCACAAGAAAACAGGACCTTGGAGATGTTGACTTCTTTGTGAAAACTTTATTTCTTGGGATTGCCACTACATTATCTTCCCATTAGGGATTCTATTTGGGATTCCATTTAAGTGTTTATGCAGAGATCTGGCCATGCTGGAAGACCGCTGCTTCCAGCATCTTCTTCTTCTCTTTTCTGGTAGGTAATACCTCAGCTTTCCAGTCATGTAATGCTTCTTTGGAAGATGTGAACTTGGTTGAAGAAAGAACTTTTAAAAGCTCTGATATTCATGGGTTTAAATTTAAGTCAAAATTTATGGATTTTTGGGAATCTGAGCTGGTTTGAAGGTATCCAGAAGGAGATCTAAAGATTAATTTTTTTTCCCAATTAGGAAATTTAAATAAAAATTTGGAAGGATGGACTACAAACAGGAAAGGGCTGAAGATGTTTTAAGTAATGAGAAAAAGTAGGAAGAGAAACCAGGAGCTATTAGAAGTAGCCATAAGGTTGGGGTTTGAGATATTTCATTAGAGTTGCAGTTTCAATTTGAAAAGTTTGGAATATTGATGTGATTTAACATTATGACAAGTTAAAAGAGTTTGATAAGCATGAAATGAGACTGGATTTAGGACTGGTTCGTTGAATCAATATGCTTAGGAAGAATGATTTGAAGGCTGGTTGCTAGATATAGGGATGTAGCTATTGGTTCAAAGGTTGTAGTGGAGACCTTTGGAGTTTTAGAATGAAATATGGTTTTCTTTCGTTCTTTTTTTCTTCTGTTGGGTACAAGTATAATGATAACCTCACAACCCTCCCACATGAGGTGAGATTAGATTTTCTGCTATTGACAGCTGGAGATCTTACCACCAAGTCAAGGATAACACCTCAAATGGTTATGGGGTCAGGGTTTTGGAAATGATAAGCATAGAGATTACACATGAGTTGGGTTCTAATCTGACTCCAATTTCAAAATAAACAAATCTTTATACCTAACAGAGCGATAACCAAGAGAAAACACTTGATCTCACGGTCTTTCTATTTTGTTACTTTGTCCTTGTAATAGTCCTAATTCTAATCCCTGTTCCCTGAACCACAAACAACCCCCTTTTTGTTTGTGGTGGAGTTTTGCTAGCATGATAGTCACCTTTCAGGAGAATGTGCTGACAATCTAATCTTGGCATCCCACTCGGGTGGCCCCACAGAAACAGCAGAGTAAAACAGAACAGAAAACAAAATAAAAAGGAAGTCCAAGTAAGCTATTGGTCTGTCAGCCCACTTCCCAACACCTCTAAGGCTAAAGTTTTTCATTTTTTGTTTTTTCTTTCCTCTGTTTTTTTTTGGGTGTGTGTGTGTGGAGGGGGGGGGGGGGTTGGAGAGGAAAGGGGGAAGGGAAAGGTTTCAGTTGGGGTATACATGTGCTAGAATCAGCTAAACAATTGTATACTGCTTCCTTGCTTTGAGGCCGTAGGGACATGAGTTTTAGTGGCAACTGATTTTCCAAAAGAAATACACATAGAATCAGTAAGTGCGAGTACTAGGCTCTAGATTTCCCCATATTGCTGCACATTCAGGCTTGTGGAAGTTTCATGAGATTATGATTTTTTTTTTGACTCAATTACCATATGGATCTTGAGCAGGACTTACGGGCATGGAAAAAGCTTGAGAAATCCCACACTTGGATTGTGAAAGATTTCCTTTACATATGTTCTCCTGGAAATTGCATGGATGTTTCATTTTTATTTTAAACGTTTGGTTCTTATCTCAGACATTATCCATCCCTTGTTTAGGCCTGTAAAAAACTCAACAAAGTGGAGCTCTCAGATTGCGAAATATATGCATCTTGCGAGCCTTGTCCTATGTGCTTTGGAGCTATTCACCTTTCACGAATCAAGGTCAGCTTTTCCTGCCTCCTCTTCCCATGTGATCCAGTCTTTACCTGAACATGTTTGGGTTGCTCCCTGATTTGTGTGTTTAATGTTTGGCTCTTATGATGCAGAGGCTGGTGTATGGTGCCAAGGCCGAAGCAGCTATAGCCATTGGGTTTGATGATTTCATTGCAGATGCATTAAGGGGTACTGGATTCTACCAGAAGGCCCACTTGGAGATAAAAAAAGCTGATGGTAATGGGGCAATTATTGCAGAACAAGTATTTGAGAATACAAAGGAGAAATTTCATTTGTACTGATTTCACCCATATTGCCTAAACCAGGATTATCATAGATGAACACCAATCCAATGTGTACTGGCTTTTTAATATATTTTTTTTTACCCCTTCATATGACTGTCCAAAATTCAAATGAATATCTGATGGATATTTCATTTGAGCATCTGTATTCAAATCAAGAATTAATAATAATTCATGATCTTAAATTTTCATGGAAGCAGATTTTTTGAAGTAGATATATTATTGTCCAAATTTATGTCCGATTCTCATCTTGGCCCAAGGCACCATGGCGTAGAGAGTTAGGCATCTTGGACGGCACTTTACTGAGCAGGTAATCGTTTCCTTCTGAAACATATTTTAATACAACACTTTAAAGGATGGCGGAAATTAGATTTTATAACATGAAAGGGGAAGGCTACGAGAAGAATGCTGTTATAACTCCATGACAGGTTAGTATGGAGGTATCATGTATGGGTGGTACTTCTGATGTTGGGTTATCATCAATTGGGGACTCACAGAGCTACATGGTGATTACTCAGTCAAAACACTGAGTTCTGAGCCTCGTGACATTGAAAAGTGAGACAAAAAGATGGTGTGGTAGTGTTTATACCCTATTTTTACAAATTTCACACCTTACTTTCGGTCAATGACCGTGTACTGCACGTGTAATGCATGTGTCCTTTCTTTGAATTTGAACAACAAAGTGGGAAGGTGGTTACTCAAAGTAGAAGATTGTGGGTAGTTACTTAACCACTTGGAATGTTTAAATTCAAATTTAAAATGAGGAGTGAAAGTTGCTGAAAACTGTTAGGAACCACTAGAAACTACCAAGAATGTGTATAAAAGTTAGAATTTCAGAAGAAGAAGAAATCTCTGGATCAACAAACAAACCTGCAGCTTAATTTATCTTTTATTTCTACATTTACATTTTCTCCCTCCTGGTCCTTCAGATCTCTCTCTCTCTCTCTCTCTCAAGTTCTTTTTTAATTTCTTATAATAGTGGTATATCCATTGTATCTGCCCATGATCAATAGAAGTTGTTGATTTTGTGATTATCCTTTTTTTCATACATAGCAACAAGGTCTTTCATTTAAAGTCCTTGGAGCAACCGAAACAAGAGGGTGATCCACATTATCTGATAGAAATCAGAAGTATAATCTTCTTCACTTTGAGTGTTGAAGATTCTGGCACGTCCACGCTCTCAACTAATTTTGTTTTGTTACGGTAGACCAATTACCAATTGTTTGAGCAATCTGAAAAGAGCCAAATAGATAGGCATGGTTGTCTAACACTGCCTAGGCGGATTCCGTGGGGTCTAGGCGACTGTTGCCTTAGTGATATGTATCAAAGGCTTTGTTACCTGTATGTAGACAGAGCAACGGCTATATTAGGGGAGGATTTTCGTTATCTGTATGCGGACAGAATAATGAGGGGCTATCTAGTTTTGAAAGAGACCCGATTGATAGGACTATTCCTCATGTGAGGTAATTGACGGATCCACGGATTAAGAGGATGGCCTCCAAAAGAATCTCAAAAATCAAAAAAAAAACAAAGGGGGAGAAATCACCAAAAACTCTCAAAACGTGGGAATGGGGCCAGTGGGCCTTGCCCTCTCTCCTTTTCTCCTATATTTTGAGGGTGGGGTCCCTCCTATTTATAGGGGTGGTCCATACCATCACACCGCCTCATAGACCCTTCTACGGCGTCGCGGATAAAAATTATGTGGTGCCGTAGATGAGGTCATCTGACTGACGCGATCGTGCAATCCCCCCCTCTCTGCGGCGTCGCATTCCCTTTCCCATCATACGGGGTAAGATCACTGCAAACGAGGTCATCATCTCGGCGGCGCAATATGTTTCGCAGCGCAAGGGGGTAAAGACCCATGACGCTGCAATAGAGGGGTACCCCCAACCCTCTGAATTTGGGCTTTCTGTGGGTTTTTATGGGCTTCCGTGGGTATTCATAATGCTTTGCTCAGGAGCAGCAGAGTTGTAATGCGAAATCATAAATGGTTACATTCGATAGAAATCCTTTGATAAACTACTTTAAAGAAAACCGGCAAAAATTGATGATGCAACAACAAGGTCGCAAGTCCGAGTCAGGAAATAGCCTCTCCGCAAAGCGGGGGTAAGGCTGCATACATCATTACCCTCTCCAAACCCCCCAGTGGCGGGAGCCTTGTGAACTGGGTATGCCCTTTTATTGTCTGAAGAGAAATATTAGGGACAAGATGCAGACTCAAACTTAAATCAACTAGAAAGGAATTTAGAAAGTTGGAATTTCAGATGAAATAGGAAATAATGATCCTGAAAAGGAGGGAAACTAGAGAGCAAATAGGAGACAAGTTTCAGCCCAAATAAGCAGATGACGTACCTTAAAAGAAGTCCCAAGTGCTGCTTGTCCTTTGTGCCCCTGCTTAATGCATGCATAACATTTAAATGGAGGGCATCTCATGTAATATTAGCCAAAATTACATGCTGAGGCATCAGCCATAATCCTAGTCTGAGACCACAAGGTACTCCTTGGAAGAAGTTTGAGTTTGAGGGCAACACCTTCAACAGTCAGAAGCTTCCCCGAATCTTATCCGACCTTGCTCCTTCTAATCTTCCTCTTGTTCATCTCCGTTTTTTAATATATAGTTTAGTTTTTGGAATGGAATACTTTATTAAATAAGTAGAAAAGGGTAGTCAAGTAAAATGCTTTATAATAAAAATACAAAGGGTGGTCAAGAGTTTGATTCTTCCAATCAAACAAGAGCTTTAGTGCTGCAATATTTTGATCACCCTTCCTTCTTTCTTTCTTTATTTTTTCTGGTTGAATATAATAAAGAAATATAATAGGGAGGGTAATAGTTCAATTATCGATCTGTTTGCAATTCGAACCTTCCCTTCTTGCAGAAGCAAAGATTGAGCAAAGCCCTTCTTGGGTAAACTTGACCCATCAATGGTTTGGACTGCTTTAATTATCTACCAAGGAAGAAACTCACAATCTGAACCCTTCTTACTTCCAAAGCAGCAATATGAGAGTTGAATTCCCAAAATTGCCCCTCAGTGTTTTCTGTTTTTTGTAAAATTGTGTAGAATACCCTCATCAAGCAGGCACAGTCGTTCTAGTCAAAAGGGCATGGAACATCCTGTGCCATCACATGGCAGTCATGCATGACTCCGAGATTTTGTCATTATAAAATGACATGTTTCAATTTAACAAAAAAAAATGGCATGTTTCATAAGGGGACCTGGCTCCTGTCCAGCCATGGTGGGAGCTGGACGGTCCAGCCCCACTAAACGACAGCAAAAATAGAGGTGGGATGATCATTTTACATGTGAGGCCCAGGTGGTACTGTGTAGTGCAATGGGCATCTTGCCAGTCCTGACAAAATTTTCCAACCAATTCATTGTGGCTCCGTTTGTTTCGGCATAAAATTTTATCTAGAAAATTTCCCTTGATAAATTTTATTAAATAAACATAAAATTTTATATGTTGAAAATTTTATCAATGCTTTTTTCCATAAAATAAAAAAAATAAAAAAACAAGGGAACACTTATCAACATGTAAAATTTTACATGTCAATTTTTTTGAAGAAAAAATTTTGCAGGTAAAATTTTACGTTGAAACAAACAAAACCTGTGTATGAATTGGTTGGAAATTTTTGTCTGAATGAGCATATGGAACTGTGGATGCTTCATGTATGTTGCATCCAGTGTCGAGCATCCAATCTATATTTTATATAATTTTTTTTATAAAAAAAAAAAACTAATTCTCTGTTATAATTCTTTTCATAACTCATTTGGCGCTGCTGCGAAGAAATCAAGTCCCCGTAAAGGTGTCGTCGGTTTTTGGGAATGACTCCGGTTTGGGTGGGTGGTGTTAAAGATTGAGCATGGTTCATAATCTTGGATTGGATCGGCCAGATCGGTATCCACCGTGACCAATCCTAAGATATGGTCGATCCTGCTCGATTTAAGCGGTTTGCTCCATGGATCCGAAAATCCTGTTGGATCACCCGATCTGATATGTGCTCTCTTGCCTGGCTCAAAAAGGCTTTAAAACCCATATTTTCCATGTTCTTTGTCTGAACACTCTTTTTTTTGCTAATGGTCAACAAAGTGTGTATTAATAAAGAAACTTATACAGAATTACAATGAATCACTGCAGTAAGTTGCAATGCAAAACAATCCAAAATAAAAGACTTAGCAAAATCTATAAAGCGGCCTACCCATTGCATCCCAATTTACTGCATTCGTAATGAAGCTCGGGGAGGCACTCCAGAGTCTTTTTCCTTGCAGCATAATTTGCGAGTGAGTCCGCCGGGGCATTAGCTTCTCTAAAGCAATGGGTTATGCGCCATTGGATGGTATCTAGGAAATTCTGAGCCACCCACCATTTCTGAATAAACTTCCATGGAAGATTTGCTGAAAGAATAGCTGACACCACTGATGCAGAGTCGCTCTCCACCCAAATATATTTGTCTGAACACTCATGTCATGCTTGATTTGGCGATGTGGGAGGATGATATCCACAAGAAAATGGGGGTTGCATATGTTTTTGAGAGGGAAATCCATCTAAGGCAAGATGTTTGGGAGAGATTGGCTCATTTTAGAGGTAAGAGCTGCCTCTTCTTAATTGACGGATTGTTCCCCCCCCCCCAATGTAAGGATAATATCCGCGCAAGAAAAAGAGGGTTGCTTGCCGTTTTTAAGTGAGGAATAGGCAAGATCTTTGGGAGAGATTGGCTCATTTTAGAGTTTTAAGATTTTTTCATCTTTATTTTTTATTTTTTTTCCATATATATACATGAATCAGGTTACAATGGGTGTAAATATTTTCCTGTTGGACAAGTGTGTGTCCATCAAACCCGGTTCGGTCCGGTTCAACCCAGTTCACCTTTGTATTGAACATTTATACATTTTAGTTTAATATTGTCACATGCGATATAAACTTTTTGAACATTATGTGTCCGTAAGTTATACTTAAAATGGTAGTCACGACTAGGGTTTGGGCTGGGCACCCTTATCATATGGTCGTCGCATTGGGTATGCCTAGACATGTGATGTCAGGGTACGAATGCGAGTGCTCACATGTTTGATGTGTGAATTGGCGAAGAATCTACTTTGTCGATTTCCTCATGTATTACTGCCAGATGTAGGAAGGGATAGACATGTGTCACCGACACCTTGTACCTGAGGGAACCCTGTCACTGCAAAGTGTGATCGCATTCTTTGGTTCATCAATGACTGAGACTCAAGCGAGTCAAAGTCGGTGTTCTGGGAATGCGTGAACACTTTGTGAGTAAAGGAGTTATCCAACACGGCCACCACCGCCCGATTGGGGAACACCAAGATAGAGATCTGCTCAGTGCATGGTCGGATCGTAACTGGATCCAGACCGTTTTGGAAATGGTTTTGCAAAATTTATTTTACATAAAATGATACATTATTTATAGTTATTTCAAATAAAGTGTTTTATCGAGTTTTGCGGGACCCGATCGGATGCTCAAACGCTCTTATATGGACATGTACTATGGATTGGGGTTTGGCAATACATGTGTACATGCCCTAGATTCCATAATGATGGTGTTGATTAGTGGGGGGGTTGTATATGATAAATTGTTATCATATAGGGAGTTATTTAGAATTTGCTAATTTAATTGGCTCTTTATTTAATTAATGGATTTGGGGCTAATTGTAATTATCCATTAATAATTAAATAAAGAATCTAATTAATACTTTCCCTATTAGATTCTGCTTCTTCACCTATGTAGCACTTTGAGTTTAAACAGAACTCGGATCGAGAGAGAGAGAGTCAGACTCTCACTAGGGCTCTATTAAATCTATCTAGGATTTAATTAAACCCTATTATTATAAATAGGGGACCATAAAACGCAGAAGAGGGAGCTCTCCACGTTTTTGGAGCAGACACTCTCTCTCCTACGTTTTTGGTTTCTCTCTCTCCCTCTTGTGATCTCTCTTCTTCTTCTTGCTTCTCTCACCTGTGTTTGAGAGTTAGGGTTTGTGAAACCCTAGATCTGTGCTGAGGAGTTTGAGGGCATCTGGGATTGGCGTGTAGAACCTTAGTAGCACCATTGGAGGTTCAGATCTGTTTGCTTGGAGCGCTCATTGGAGGAAGAACCACTATATATTGGAGAAGCAACACTTGAGGCTCACCAGGTTAGCAGTTCTTTATTAATTCCTTATGTTAATTGATTATTAATATTTATGGGATGCGAAAGAAACTCGAATCGATTAATTTTCGCTGCGCATTCGAGTATGGGATGGATCCCTCTTACCATGTGATGGACTAGAGACGAATTTCTCCATCCCTATTGTGATAATTAATTTTATGGAATGCAATAGGGAAGGAGAAACCGTAATAGGGATGCACCAGGGTTCCCATGGGCAACCATGGGAAACCCTAAAATTAAAATGGGACACCCATGGGACACCATGGGCTAACCCAAGGCGTGCAAAACCCTAAAGATAAATATCTTGGTCTCCCTAGGGAACCATGGTTTGATCCCTAGACCGTTGTTTGGCCAACAGAATGGTATCAGAGCCACCTTTCCCACCCATGAATATTGAATAATTAATGGTTAATATGATTATCATGAGTGGGATGCAAGTTGGCACATGGGTGGTTAGAATATGATTGTTGTAACAACCTCCCCATGTGCACATGGATAGTTACAAGGTTGTTAGTGTAACAACCTACCCATGTGATGATGGATTTGATTTGTTTTATTTATTCCAATTATTGAAGCATGTATCAAATTAAGGAGTGATTATTAATTTTATTAATTTAAATTTTTTAATCATGTTTATATGTGGGGGGGGGGGAAGCGCATGCTGCCAAGCCTCTACGCACGCCCTCCCCCTATTGCCTGCCTATGTGCGCATTCCCTTTGCGGGCTGCTGCCTGTGGGCAGCAAGCCTGCGGGCTGCAGCTTATATGCTGCTGTCCTTGGGCAGCAAGCCTATGGGCAGCAGGCCTGCGGGCTTGGCCATGGGTTGCTGCCCGTGGGCCTTGGGCTTGCGGGCTGCGCAGGGAGTGCCTGCAGCCTGCGTAAGTGGGCTGCATGCACCCCCCCTTGTTTTCCCTCCAGTTTAACAATAAAAATAAAAATAAACATTATTTTTTCAAAACAGAATTTTATTATTTTGTTTTGTTTTTTGGAGGATGATGATGGGTGAAGAGATTCTCTCTTTACCCACTTGCAATTAAAATGCGATTTTAATTTTATGGGCTTGGATACATGTTATCACATGCGATGTGGTGGTTCAATAATTGAAGGAATCCATGTTTTAATTTTTGGTTTACTTGCTTTAATGCCCATGCATGGAATTATATTATGATGTGATTATGGGAATGGCATTCTAATAAATGGATGGATTGTTTATGTATGTGATACATGGGGTTATGGGTGGATGTGATGCTTCTCTCTTTTTCTCTCTCTCCTCCTATCTTTTTTTTATAAACAAATGTACTCCACCCCATGGGCAGCCCAAATGGTGGGTTGGTTTCTCCATGCGGGGTTTCTTTATTATTCTGGAAAGGAAAGTGTATAGAATTTTTCCTAGGTTTCCATTGTAATTTTAGAGGAGTTAGGACTCCCAAGGCATGTTGATGGTGATCCACATGTGGTGCTCAAAGCTTATGGAGATGCAAGTCACCTACTTTGAAGACGTAATCGGGTGGAGGAGATGATCGAGGCGTGGCATCCATGGCATGATAAATGTACCTAAAGTTATTAGTTTTATTTTTATTGGGAGGGTTCTTTAATTGCTTCTAATAAAAATGCCGCCATCCCATAATCACTTTTAATTAATGTTGATTAATTATGTTATTTAAATCTATCCATGTATGTGAGAGTTAATTAATCCCTCTTTATTCACAATACATGTATGATATGGACTAGTCTTAATCGGTAGACATATCCATGGCCTCCTATTGAAGATAAATGTAGAAAGTGTGTGACATGACCCCGCATAAGCCGACAGGACATTGCCAGGACCTCTGTCACACATTTATCTATATTTACCTATATCTAGATACGTTAGGGTATGGATAGTGAGAGGGCACTGCGACAGTGGGCCATCTTTCATGATTCCATGATTCTAACTAATGCAATAGGTAAGCACATGACTTGGGTATATGTCAGCCGACAGGAGCTGGACATGACACCCAGGTGGTCGAAAATATTGGAAGCCCATGAGACGGACAGCTTAGTCCACACTACCATGGTGTGTATAATGACTCCCGACAGGGTAAGTTATGCATGCAAGGGTTGTAGGTATCCAATTCATCTTTTGGGTTATGAGGGAAACCCAAATCATGAAAGACCATTGATGTGTGTGTGCTCAATTTATTATTTTCAATGGTCATTAATTAGCATGTGATTATTTACTTGTGCATGTGTAGATTAATATACGATGGCTGCCGTTAATTCTAACCTGTTAACACTCATTAGCGAATACAAACTTAATGGTACAAACTATGTCGATTGGTACTGGAGCATTAAGTTGCTTCTGACTGCTGAAGGATTGTACATAGTTCTAAATGAACAAGTTCCTCCTCAACCCGATCCGAACGATTTTGAGGCAGATGAAGAGATGCAAGAGTTCCTCATGAGGGATTCCAAGGCATCACTCTATATCCTAGGATCGTTGAAAAAGTCAGTTATAGACTCAGTCAAGGATATACGCACTGCTGGGGATAAAATGGATAAGCTTGCTGAATTGTTCAACAGGCAGTTGACACACGCACATTCTGATGCGGTGAGTCAAATCCATAACTCTAAGATGTCCCAGGGGACTCCAGTGATGGATCATATAATGAAAATGATCAATCTGTTTAAAAAATTGGAATCCATGGGGACTGATTTCAGCCTGCGATACAAGATTGATGTGATCTTAGCGTCACTCACTTCTGCCTACGCACCTTTTAGGATGTCCTACAAGATGTCCGAGAAGGAGATGGAGCTCACCGAGCTTGCTAATGCATTGGTAGAGGCTGAAGCGTCTTTGAAAAAGGACAAGGCTGAGGTCAATGCAACTGAGGCAAAGCCTTCTTCAAATGGGAAGAAGAAGGAAAATGGAAGTAAGGGTAAGACCATGAAAGCCAAGGGTGGGAAGTCTGGCAATAAAGGCAAAGACAAGTGCTTCTATTGCAAGAAGGAGGGTCACTGAAAAGAAACTGTCGTGCTTACCTGACAACTTTGAAAGATAAGAAGCCGGATGAAACAGAGACTGCTAAAGAAGGTATATGTGATGTTCACGTTCTTTATGAGTCTAATTTGTCTTTTGAACCGACCAATTCTTGGTTGGTGGATAGTGGATCCACTGTTCACATTTGCAATGATTTGCAGGGGTTCAAGGAGACAAGGAACCTGGAAAGAAATGAAGTGCGTCTTCGGATGGGCACTGGAGCTGAGACCATGGCGTTGGCTGTGGGAACTTTTATTTTAAATTTTAGTTCTGGTAGTTTAGTTTTAAATGATTGTTATTATGTATTCTCTTTCAAGAGGAAGATAATTTCAGTTTCAAAACTTGTTTTGGACGGATATAGTTTTTCCTTTAATTCTAAATTGATTATTCGTTTTAATAATTCCTTTGTGGCATCCGGATATATGCAAAGTGGTTTGTATTTTCTAGATTGCCCTATTAGAACGAATGTTGTTTCAAATATTGATTTGAAACGGAAAGCAGCTCCAGTGAACTCAACATGTCTGTGGCATCTAAGATTGGGTCACATTAATGTGGACCGAATCAGTAGATTGGTGAGGGATGGGCCCTTAGAGAGTCTGAGGGTGGAACCATTCCCCACCTGTGAGTCATGCCTTCAGGGCAAAATGACCAAGAAACCCTTTAGCAATAAAGGTGCTAGAGCCACGGATCTGTTGGAGTTGATACACACTGACGTGTGTGGACCCATAACCCATACAAGCAAGATATGGGTATGAGTACTTTATCACGTTCACCGATGATTACTCTAGATATGGTTACATATACTTGATGCGTAAGAAATCGGAAGCCTTACGATCAGATCGTGGAGGGGAGTATCTATCGAATGAGTTTAAAGAACATCTCATGTCCCAAGGGATAGTTAGTCAGCTAACTAATCCAGGCACACCACAACAAAATGGTGTATCCGAACGACGCAATCGGACCCTATTGGATATGGTCAAGACGATGCTCACTTATAGTGAGCTGCCTCTTTCTTTCTGGGGGTACGCTTTAGAGACGGCGATATATATCTTGAATAGGGTTCCATCTAAGTCTGTAGCCAAGACACCCTTTGAGTTGTGGAAAGGGCGAAAGCCTAGTATTCAACACCTTAGGGTATGGGGTTGCATAGCACATGTGCGAAAGCAACAGACAGACAAGTTAGAATCCAGGACTTCGATATGCTATTTCTTAGGCTACCCCAAAGGCACGATAGGCTATTATTTCTATGACCCAGTTGACCAAAAGGTCATTGTAAGTAAACATGTCACATTTTTAGAGGAAGAAATGATGACCCAGAGGTCCGAACCAGTAGTCATAAAAGAGCTATCAGATGGCTCAGAAACGTCACTTCCAGAAGTGAGACCAACTGACATACCCGCTGAAATACCAACACCTGAGGAACCTCGACGCAATGGGAGGACTATTAGACCACCCACCAGGCTAACTGTTATACCCGCACCCCGGGAGTATAATTAATTATTAATTCTTCCCCGTGACGTGTAGTTATCACTGCCACTTATGCTGGTGAGTTGTTCTCACTGGTGGTCAAACCCAGCTATAAAATTATTGACCATAGTACGAGTTTGCCTGTGGAAACTAGTCGGGACCACGGAGGTTGCACCTTGACATGTCAGGGGTAAGTAGTTGACCAAATTTGTTGTGTGCTTACTGCCCTCTCAAAGCCCTCGAAGTGTGGTCCAAAGGCCCTGACCTCTTATGGTGGGAACCACCTTCCTACTCGCATCGGAGGCAAGGTTACTGGTTGCCTCCGACCCTGCATCCAATGCTGCTGACAAGGACCCTTGTGGGTGAGACCCTGTGGCTAAGGTACTATTGGTGTCCTGCCATGTTTGACCCTACCCTTACCCCTTTTATTAACTTGACCTTATGTGGGCCTTGGGGCCCAAGTTAGGATTTTTAGAGCTTGTGTAGGGGTGGATGGTTGTTTGACCCTATCCAAACAGACCCTAGCCTACACTTATGAGGCCTTATCCAAACAGGCCATTAAAAGTGATTTTCTATATGAGAGAGAGGGGTAAGACTATTCCTTAGTCTTTCTTTTTCTTTCTCTTTCCTAACCTAATCGTGAAAGGAGAGGAGAGCTTTGAAGGAGGAGAAGGAAGGGAAGAAGAAGAAGGAAACGGCTGCTGGGTTTGGAGCTTTAAAGAGGGTACATCGTGTGTACCTCAAACCAGGTAAGCCAAGTGCCCTTTTCCCCCATTTTTCTCTCTTCCCCCTTGCTCGTTTGAGCTTGGGTGGTTCGTTGGTTGCAACCCCAAGATGGGGATTTCTTTTTGAAACCCAAAGGGTTAGCTCGAGTCATGTGTAGTTTCCCCTTGTAGGATGCTTTCCTATTTTCATTACAATCCTATAAAGATCTCTATTTTGACCTCTTGCTGAATCTATTTGATTCTAAAGCTTCAACCACCAAAGAAAACCCCAAATCTGGATTTTTGAGCTTTTGATCCTTTAAACCCCCTTAAATCTTTGAATGTTGGGTGTTTCTAAGACCCAAATAGACTCCAAGACACCCCTCCCTTGTCCCTTGAGGCTTAGAGAACCAAATGGGACAACCCTGGGCTTTTAAAGACCTTGAAATCACACTTGGGTTGCATCGGAGGCAAGACTGCGTGAGTCCGATGTTTGCCTCCGATGTGTCCCGAGCTGCAGGGAAGGTCGGAGGCAAGGTCGGAGCAAGCCTCCGAGTCCGACGTTGCCTCCGATGCAGTTTTAAGGCTTATAACTTATGTAAACGGTGGGGTTTCTCTATGAGGCCTCCCCTACACTCTCTCACACTCTTATTCACTTCCATAGGTGCCAACATATGTGCAATGGGGTGATTTTAAGCGGGAATCGTTGCGCTTATACAAATTCCATTTGAAGTAATTGGTGAGTGGGTTTGGGTGACTGTTTGAGCTTGTTTACTATTGCTTATTCATGCATTTATGAATTATATTGTGACATTATCATTCAAGCATGATTGCATATTTGCATTTATTCTTATTCGATGATGATGATTTGGATGATATGGATTTGTGTTGGGTTACGGTTTGGAAATCGCACCGGAACCCCAATTACGTGGAATTGTATATTGCATCTCATTCTTGTCTGTATGCGCCGTGTTGTCTTGGTACCGGTGTTAGATGGAATGGGACGTTGACACACCGGATGTACCTCTCAACACGATAGGATTCATGTAGTATATCGTGGTTAGGCTCGGTTCCTATGCTACGACCCTTACCAACAGGGGTTTAGGTGTTGGGTAGCGAGCACCTGCTGCTGTGGAGAGTTAGAGAGGCCAGGCCAGGGGTAGTAATGGTTATCGGGTGCGCCCTGCGGGTGGTGATGACTACGACCGCGCGGGCTCCATAGTAATAATTGAGGTTGCATTGTGGTGAGAATGGAAGGATCCACAATGTCTTCCCGAGTTATTGCAGTAGCATATACCCATTGACTTAGCATTGTGTGTTAGGTGGTAAATGGCTCAGTTCCTATGCTACGACCCTTACCAACAGGGGTTTAGGTGTTGGGTAGCGAGCACTCTGCTGTGGAGAGTTAGAGAGGCCAGGCCGGGGGTAGTAATGGTTATCGGGTCGCCTCGGGTGGTGATGACTACGACCGCGCGGGCTCCATAGTAATAATTGAGGTTGCATTGTGGTGAGAATGGAAGGATCCACAATGTCTTCCCGAGTTATTGCGAGTAGCATATACCCATTGACTTAGCATTGTGTGTTAGGTGGTAAATGAATTAATAATAGCATGCACCATGGACTATTTGTGATTGTGTGATTGTGCATCCCCTTTTCTCTCTCACTAGCTCGGTGGAGCTAACCCCGTGTACACATTCTTTTTAGATTTTGATGCGAGATGATTCTTGTGGAGCCGAGACCGTGGCGAGGATCATGGCGATGGTTGCCCATGATGATTGTGCCTACGGTGTGTATTGATACTTGGGACTTGTTCCCTTCTTTTTTTTTTTTTTTTGGGGCCACGTGCCTTGTATAAATATTTATTATTATACTTGTTTTGGGGTAGTTATGCTATGGTCATTCGGGATATCCATCCAAACTATTTATGTATCACTTAGCCGTGTGAACATGAGGTAACTCATCAGAACGCTTCGCTTATTTTATGATCGTTGGAAATGTAATATTCCTTTATCTTTCGCACTCGATATTATTGTATTGTAATATTGGTTTATGACTGTGAGTTGGCCACTGCATCGAGATCCTGGCGGTGAGGTGGGATGACGCGTGTCACCCCAATCATACCCTGATATTGTATTTTATCCCTTGTCGGGATAGGGGTGTGACAACATGGTATCAGAGCAATGATGCTCTGCACCAACCACAGTCTTGCGGACTCTTGATTTACTCTCCACAATTAGGTTCTAAATTAAAAATCTTCAAGAACATAAATGATTGTGTGCAGACATAGGAGAAGACTGATTGTGGTGAAACAAGGACTTAGAAGATAATAGATAACATGGAACTTAGGACTTGAACCATAGGCTGTTAAGCTACAACTATGTAATTGCTTGGTTGAGTCTTAAGTAGGTCATAGATGGGCAACTATATGTTAAAATTCATAAATAATAATGAATCAATTATAATCACCCACAATTATCAACAATGAATTAAACAAGAAAGAATTAAGTAAATACATAGAGATACATATAAGATTAATTACAAATATCAAATTGTTCCAAATTTTCTTGGGAGGCAATCATATCCTTCCTATTTCAACATTCATGATTTCATCTATTCCAATAAAATCATATGACTCCATCCTGCTCAATCAAGAGATACCAATCTAAACACCATAATTGTTCCAGATTCTCTATTTGGGCATAACTGTGCCTTTCCCAACTCAGAACGCAAGACCCCATTTGTTCCAATTCGAAACTTTTGATTATGGTTATCTCAGATTAAATATACAAGTCTACCATTTCTAAAAGTTCCCAGTTGTTCATCCTAAGACAAGAACTAGAAGAACTGATCCGGGATAACTTCAATTTGTTGAGAGAAAGTTGGGATAGTCATTTGCACCACCGCCACCATTGCGACCAAGAAAGGTGTTGATGTCATCTACCCCTCTCTCGATACCCTCTAGGCGCCGAGTCTGGTCGAAGAGTTGCTTCGTGACCTCATCGAAGCCATCCACCACTCGCAGGTTCAGCCGCCTGATGGTCGTCAGAATGTCAATACCTCCCACCTGATGAAGGTATAGGGATTCCTTCTAGGTGAACAATAGGTCTTTGCTCCTCCAATGGACATGTTGATAACGCCGACCAATTCTGTGCGAGTGAAGGCTATAGGAACCCCCTTGACATATGAGACAACCGATAATTTTGTATGCCCGGGTTCTCGGTGTCCAGATTTGTATAGAAATGGCGAATGAGTTTCAAGTAGTATGGTTCAGGAAGGTTGAGAATGTTGGTCCACCCCAATGCCTCAAATCTCTGCCCCACCTTGTAAGCTTGAGATCATCCAACACTACATCCCGCCCTTCCATTATATTTCTGAAGCGGAAGTAGTCTCGATAAAGCTCTTGGTCCTCTATCTTTTGGAACCATAGTGGATCTAGGACAGTTGGTGCAATTTGTTCTACGCATGTACGTCGTGTTCTTGGAGCCATTGATTATTTTAACCTGCAGCCAAAAGCCAAGTAGATAGCAAAGTAATACCTTGAATGTTAAGGCCTAAGTAGATGATCAATGTAAGGTTATGGGGTTTAAAACCTAGCCTTTGATTCTTTTTTCAAGGCAATTAAGTTACAGCAGGATTCTTAGGCTAGAAAATTCTGATTTTTTTATCAAATTGTGATCTAAGAAGTTGGAGAAAAAGGAAAGGCATGGCCATTATGTGAATGACATGATAAATAATGACGATTCATGGTCATAATATGCCTAAAAAGTAATATTTTATACAAAATAGTGGGTTCAAGCGAGAAATGGGTTTATTCAATCATGGAGCATGCCTTGAACTTCAAAGAAAATTTTCAGATTTTGTGGTTGAAAGTTTGAATCTTGGGAAACAAGTAAATATGATTTGTGACAACTCAGAGAATGTAAGCTAAGCCCTATCTAGTAAGACCGAATCAAATATGGTAAAAGAGAAGAGGAAAGATTCTAAGGATTTTATCAACAATCATGTATACAAGGAAATATGTTTGAAGATAAGACAATGTGATAATTTTCTATGAGATTTTATGGCATGTAAAAGAATTAGATTTGAACTTGAAGAGTTTTCCCAAAATATTGTGAATTGATAACTTTACCACAATCAAAACCTGAACATAATCCTAGTAAAATTCAACTAGACTTGACAAACATAGCAACAGTCTCTAAAATGCTTGCAAAGACTTGAAAATTTATAAAAGATGCAATAATCAAACAAAGATCCAACAACTTAGTGTCATCGATCAAATAGGACTTGATTTACACCTAAAAACCCTAGTTTCGGCCAATCGATTTGGTATGAATTTGGTGTACATGGTCATGGGATTACAAGCAAAATCAAGACATGATCACAACTTGAGATGATTCATCCCAAATCCAAGAAAGAGAAAGTAGGAATGGGAAGAAAGCCATATCTTGAACAAGCGAGAGTTGAACCTTGAGGCTTAGGATTACAAGAAAACCACCTAAGGGGAGCTTGAGCGGAAGTCCCTAGAGATTTTTCTCCCTGCGGTTATGTCCTTTTCTTTGGAGCCAAAAATGAGTTTTAAAACTCGTGGCTCTGTTTTGTTAAAATTCTACGAACAAACGAACGAACGGATCCACTTGTCGTGAATCCGCTCTGCACAAAACTCGAAATTATCATTTTAAAACTGTGCGGATCAACGAACAGATCCACACTCATGCATCCATTCGTAGATCCGTTTGACTTCAACTCTCTCTGCCTTTGAGACTTCTGAGACCGGACGAATGAACGGATTTGCATTCCACATCCGCCCGTTAATCCGCTCTACCTATTTTCACGGAGGAGTCACGAACGCACCCGGAATGCTGACGTCGCTTGTGAGTCCACCCGATTTCTTTTAAGATTTTGAGCCTATTTTGGAGACCTTTTGACCACACCTATATGTGATGGTCATGTGCCTATACCCTAGATCGACCACCCCTGTTGTGTGACCCATTTGTGGGGACCACTTAAGTCTAGTTAATACCTTTAAATTGAAAGAGGTTATGACTTGTACCCGACTGGGCCCGCTAATAAGAACTAGCAGGCATTGATAACCGCTGTGACTCCTCTCTTACCTAAAAGGAGAAGAGTTACCCTTGAGGATGAAGATCCTTAGACCCTATGAATGTAAGGACTCAAACCTTATGGATAGGGAAACCTAAATCTATGCGGGTAGAGACCCTTAAGGGGGTGCGTAGAATCTAAACCTGTGGGTAGGTACTAGGAAAGGAAAGTAATAGGCTGGTTTGGGCTGTTTATTTGAGTAAGCCATGAAGGTCACGTGTATTTGGAAGTCACTCATAACACCTCAAGCTAGTGATGACTCTATTTGGACTTTACTTGGTCCATCCAAACCTTGTTTAGACTCATAGAGAAAGTCCTACACCGTGATTCGACTTTCCAAAGAAAGGACTTAGCGAACCGTACCTGAGAACTTCTTGTTCTGGTGGATTGACCTAGATGACAGATATGTCCATAGGAATTTGAATGTAATTATTGAATCTATGCATACATATTGGTGTGATATATATATATAGTTATCCCTTAGAACCTTGGACTTGTGTGACTAGAGTGATTCTCTGGTACTATAAGTATGACTTACCTCGACCTTGCTGTGAAACTAGTTGGAGCCCTGACCTTGGTTGACCAAACCTTAGGGTAATGAATAATGAATTTAATGACCGAGTAGGTTAATTTATTGAGACCTGCTTGAAGAGTTGACTTGGACCAAAACTATTAAAGGGTTATTGGTTCTCGAAAGAGGACTGATGTGGACTCTTCCTTGTGGGATAACTGTGTAGTAGGTTTAAAGGTTGTGAAAGTTGAAACTGAAGGATGTAACAAGACCTTCTCCAACGACAGATATGAATGGGGTAATGGATCACCAAATGCGTTCCCTCCGTACTGGGAGTGAACAATAGGAGATTCCATCAATATTCTAAATCATTCTAAAGTTGGGTTAGGTAATGAGACAACCAGATGTGAAAGCCTTCAGAATGTAAACCCTATGTTAGGTCATGGACAGGTTAAATCCTGTAACCCAAGAATGACCAGAGTAGTGAAGGCTAGAGTGGTATCACCTGATCTGGAAGATCTAGGGAACCTTTGGTCCTTGAGACTTAACTTAGTAGTTGGAACCCTGTTTTCCTAGGGTTATTGTGAACCACACCCCTGTGGTAATTTGACCCTGTAAGGAAAAGAGAATTGTGGAACCTGACTTGCTGTGACATGTAGGCACTGCCTCATCTTGACCCGACCTTTGACTTAGTTTAAGATGTGGGTGACTTGGGATGTTGTTATCCAACAGCCCTTATCACTTGAGACCCTAGCTGCCTCAAATTTCGGGGACAAAATTTCTTGTAAGGTGGGGAGAATGTTATACCCGCACCCCGGGAGTATAATTAATTATTAATTCTTCCCCGGACGTGTAGTTATCACGCCACTTATCTTTGGTGAGTTGTTCTCACGGTGGTCAAACCCAGACTATAAAATTATTGACCATAGTACGAGTTTGCCTGTGGAAACTAGTCGGGACCACGGAGGTTGCACCTTGACATGTCAGGGGTAAGTAGTTGACCAAATTTGTTGTGTGCTTACTGCCCTCTCAAAGCCCTCGAAGTGTGGTCCAAAGGCCCTGACCTCTTATGGTGGGAACCACCTTCCTACTCGCATCGGAGGCAAGGTTCTGGTTGCCTCCGACCACGCATCCAATGCTCGACAAGGACCCTTGTGGGTGAGACCACGTGGCTAAGGTACTATTGGTGTCCTGCCATGTTTGACCCTACCCTTACCCCTTTTATTAACTTGACCTTATGTGGGCCTTGGGGCCCAAGTTAGGATTTTTAGAGCTTGTGTAGGGGTGGATGGTTGTTTGACCCTATCCAAGCAGACCTAGCCTACACTTATGAGGCCTTATCCAAACAGGCCATTAAAAGTGATTTTCTATATGAGAGAGAGGGGTAAGACTATTCCTTAGTCTTTCTTTTTCTTTCTCTTTCCTAACCTAATCGTGAAAGGAGAGGAGAGCTTTGAAGGAGGAGAAGGAAGGGAAGAAGAAGAAGGAAAGAACTTTGGGTTTGGAGCTTTAAAGAGGGTACATCGTGTGTACCTCAAACCAGGTAAGCCAAGTGCCCTTTTCCCCCCCATTTTTCTCTCTTCCCCCTTGCTCGTTTGAGCTTGGGTGGTTCGTTGGTTGCAACCCCAAGATGGGGATTTCTTTTTGAAACCCAAAGGGTTAGCTCGAGTCATGTGTAGTTTCCCCTTGTAGGATGCTTTCCTATTTTCATTACAATCCTATAAAGATCTCTATTTTGACCTCTTGCTGAATCTATTTGATTCTAAAGCTTCAACCACCAAAGAAAACCCCAAATCTGGATTTTTGAGCTTTTGATCCTTTAAACCCCCTTAAATCTTTGAATGTTGGGTGTTTCTAAGACCCAAATAGACTCCAAGACACCCCTCCCTTGTCCCTTGAGGCTTAGAGAACCAAATGGGACAACCCTGGGCTTTTAAAGACCTTGAAATCACACTTGGGTTGCATCGGAGGCAAGACTGCGTGAGTCCGATGTTTGCCTCCGATGTGTCCGAGCTGCAGGGAAGGTCGGAGGCAAGGTCGGAGGCAAGCTGCTTGAGTCCGGCGTTGCCTCCGATGCGTTTTTAAGGCTTATAACTTATGTAAACGGTGGGGTTTCTCTATGAGGCCTCCCCTACACTCTCTCACACTCTTATTCACTTCCATAGGTGCCAACATATGTGCAATGGGGTGATTTTAAGCGGGAATCGTTGCGCTTATACAAATTCCATTTGAAGTAATTGGTGAGTGGGTTTGGGTGACTGTTTGAGCTTGTTTACTATTGCTTATTCATGCATTTATGAATTATATTGTGACATTATCATTCAAGCATGATTGCATATTTGCATTTATTCTTATTCGATGATGATGATTTGGATGATATGGATTTGTGTTGGGTTACGGTGCCGGGAAGTACTGGCACCGGAGCCCCCGAATTACTTGAAATTGTATATTGCATCTCATTCTTGTCTGTATGCGCCGTGTTGTGCTGGTACCCGGGTGTTAGATGGAATGGGACGTTGACACACCCGGATGTACCTCTCAACACGATAGGATTCATGTAGTATATCTGTGGTTAGGCTCAGTTCCCTATGCTACAACCCTTACCAACAGGGGTTTAGGTGTTGGGTAGCCAGAGCACCTGCTGCCTGTGGAGAGTTAGAGAGGCCAGGCCAGGGGTAGTAATGGTTATCGGGGTCTGCCTCTGGGTGGTGATGACTACGACCGGCGCGGGCTCCATAGTAATAATTGAGGTTGCATTGTGGTGAGAATGGAAGGATCCACAATGTCTTCCCGAGTTATTGCAGTAGCATATACCCATTGACTTAGCATTGTGTGTTAGGTGGTAAATGGCTCAGTTCCCTATGCTACGACCCTTACCAACAGGGGTTTAGGTGTTGGGTAGCCAGAGCACCTGCTGCCTGTGGAGAGTTAGAGAGGCCAGGCCGGGGTAGTAATGGTTATCGAGTGCGCCTGCGGGTGGTGATGACTACGACCGGCGCGGGCTCCATAGTAATAATTGAGGTTGCATTGTGGTGAGAATGGAAGGATCCACAATGTCTTCCAGAGTTATTGCGTAGCATATACCCATTGACTTAGCATTGTGTGTTAGGTGGTAAATGAATTAATAATAGCATGCACCATGGACTATTTGTGATTGTGTGATTGTGCATCCCCTTTTCTCTCTCACTAGCTCGGTGGAGCTAACCCCGTGTACACATTCTTTTTAGATTTTGATGCGAGATGATTCTTGTGGAGCCGAGACCGTGGATCGAGGATCATGGCGATGGTTGCCCATGATGATTGTGCCTACGGGCTGTATTGATACTTGGGACTTGTTCCCTTCTTTTGTTTTTTTTTTGGGGCCACGTGCCTTGTATAAATATTTATTATTATACTTGTTTTGGGGTAGTTATGCTATGGTCATTCGGGATATCCATCCAAACTATTTATGTATCACTTAGCCGTGTGAACATGAGGTAACTACTGTAAACGCTTCCGCTTATTTTATGATCGTTGGAAATGTAATATTCCTTTATCTTTCGCACTCTGATATTATTGTATTGTAATATTGGTTTATGACTGTGAGTTGGCCACTGCATCGAGATCCTGGCGGTGAGGTGAGATGACGCGTGTCACCCCAATCATACCCTGATATTGTATTTTATCCCTTGTCGGGATAGGGGTGTGACACTAACTCTTCTAACCGAAGAGGAAACAGTGGAAGAGTTCCACATGGTATCGGTTGAATCGGATGATGATCCGATGACATACTCTGAGGCTCTAAAGGATGTTGATGCCACTAGGTGGCTGGAAGCAATGCGCTCTAAAATCGATTTGATGCATTCCAACAAGGTCTGGACTCTAGTCGATCCACCACTTGGCGTCAAGCCGATTGGATGTAAATGGATCTTCAAGAGGAAGAAGGGCGCAGATGGAAAGGTCGAGAGATTCAAAGCGAGACTAGTGGCAAAGGGTTATACCCAGAAAGAGGGTATAGACTATGAGGAAACCTTTTCACCAGTAGCGATGATGAAATCCATCAGGATTTTATTGACTATCGCAGCACACTTTGATTATGAGATCTGGCAGATGGATGTGCAGACTGCATTTCTAAATGGGTTCCTTCAAGAGAAAATCTACATGGAATAGCCAGAGGGGTTCTCTTCCTTGGAGGAAGAAAGAAAGGTGTGCAAATTGCAGAGATCCATTTATGGGCTGAAGCAGGCTTCCAGGAGCTGGAACATCAGGTTTGATCAATCAATCAAATCGTTTGGTTTTGATCAAAACTTGGATGAACCATGCGTTTACAAGAAGATCAGTGGGAGGGCAGTATGTTTTCTTGTTTTATACGTAGATGACATATTGCTGATTGGCAACGATGTAGGTTTTCTTTCATCGGTAAAACAGTGGTTATCCACAACGTTTTTTATGAAAGACCTTGGTGAAGCTAGCTATATCCTTGGGATCAAACTCGTAAGAGATCACCAGAAAAGGATGTTAGGCTTGTCACAGGCTACCTATATAGACAAAGTCCTGGCCAGATTTAGTATGGAGAACTCCAAGAGGGGAAGTGTTCCCTTCAGACATGGAGTCAGTCTTTCCAGATCTCAATGTCCTCAGTCTCAGACAGACATTGAAGAGGTGAAGAGGATTCCCTATGCCTCAGCAGTAGGGAGTCTTATGTACGCCATGTTGTGTACGAGGCCGGATATTTGCTATGTAGTGGGCATGGTAAGTCGTTATCAATCTAACCCTGGACGCGAGCATTGGAGTGCTGTCAAGAATATCCTCAAGTACCTAAGAAGGACTAAGGAATATTTCTTGGTTTTTGGATCTGATCAGTTGTCAGTATTGGGATACACAGATTCGAATTTCCAAACTGACAAGGATGACAGAAAATCCACGTCCGGGATGGTATATCTAATGGGTGGAGGTGCCATTGTGTGGCGGAGTACGAAACAAAAGTCTACAGCCGATTCTACTACCGAAGCAGAATACCTTGCAGCTTGTGATGCAACAAAAGAAGGTGTTTGGCTGAGGAAATTCCTATCAGATTTGGAGGTAGTCCCTGATCTTGTCAAGGGCCCTATTCCCCTGTTATGTGACAACAGAGGGGCCATTGTACAAGCTAAGGAGCCTAGGGCTCATCAGAGAAACAAGCACGTGCAGCGAAAGTATCACCTCATCAGAGAGATTATCCAGCAGGGTGACGTAAGTATCTCCAAAGTGGACACAACTGAAAATGTGTCTAATGCCATGACAAAGGGTTTGTCACCAGGAGTGTTTGAGAAACACATGGAGGGCATGGGTTTAAAATGTATGGGGAATTGGCTTTAATGTACAAGTGGGAGATTGTTGGATAAGTGTGTGTCCATCAAACCCGATTCGGTCCGGTTCAACCCGGTTCACCTTTGTATAGAACATTTATACATTTTAGTTTAATATTGTCACATGCGATATAAACTTTTTGAGCATTATGTGTCCGTAAGTTATACTTAAAATGGTAGTCACGACTAGGGTTTGGGCTGGGCACTCTTATCATATGGTCGTCGCATTGGGTATGCCTAGACATGTCATGTCAGGGTACGAATGCGAATGCTCACATGTTTGATGTGTGCATTGGCGAAGAATCTACTTTGTCGATTTCCTCATGTATTACTGCCGGATGTAGGAAGGGATAGACATGTGTCACCGACACGCACTGAGGGAACCTGTCACTGCAAAGTGTGATCGCATTCTTTGGTTCATCAATGCGAGACTCAAGCGAGTCAAAGTCGGTGTTCGGGAATGCGTGAACACTTTGTGAGTGAAGGAGTTATCCAACACGGTCACCACTCGCCCGATTGGGGAACACCAAGATAGAGACTGCTCGTGCATGGTCGGATCGAAACGGATCCGAGCATCGTTTTGGAAATGGTTTTGCAAAATTTATTTTACATAAAATGATACATTATTTATAGTTATTTCAAATAAAGTGTTTTATCGAGTTTTGCGGGACCCGATCGGATGCTCAAACGCTCTTATATGGACATGTACTATGGATTGGGGTTTGGCAATACATGTGTACATGCCCTAGATTCCATAATGATGGTGTTGATTAGTGGGGGGGTTGTATATGATAAATTGTTATCATATAGGGAGTTATTTGAAATTTGCTAATTTAATTGGCTCTTTATTTAATTAATGGATTTGGGGCTAATTGTAATTATCCATTAATAATTAAATAAAGAATCTAATTAATACTTTCCCTATTAGATTCTGCTTCTTCACCTATGTAGCACTTTGAGTTTAAACAGAATCGTCGGGGTGAGAGAGAGAGAGTCGACTCTCACTAGGGCTCTATTAAATCTATCTAGGATTTAATTAAACCCTATTATTATAAATAGGAGACCATAAAACGCAGAAGAGGGAGCTCTCCACGTTTTTGGAGCAGACACTCTCTCTCCTACATTTTTGGTTTCTCTCTCTCCCTCTTGTGATCTCTCTTCTTCTTCTTGCTTCTCTCACCTGTGTTTGAGAGTTAGGGTTTGTGAAACTCTAGATCTGTGCTGAGGAGTTTGAGGGCATCTGGGATTGGAGTGTAGAACCTTGGTAGCACCATTGGAGGTTCAGATCTGTTTGCTTGGAGCGCTCATTGGAGGAAGAACTACTATCTATTGGAGGAGCAACACTTGAGGCTCACCAGGTTAGCAGTTCTTTATTAATTCCTTATGTTCATTGATTATTAATATTTATGGGATGCGAAAGAAACTCGAATCGATTAATTTCCGCTGCGCATTCGAGTATAGGATGGATCCTTCTTGCCATGTGATGAACTAGAGACGAATTTCTCCGTCCCTATTGTGATAATTAATTTTATGGAATGCAATAGGGAAGGAGAAACCGTAATAGGGATGCACCAGGGTTCCCATGGGCGACCATGGGAAACCCTAAAATTAAAATGGGGCACCCATGGGACACCATGGGCTAACCCAGGGCGTGCGAAACCCTAAAGATAAATATCTTGGTCTCCCTAGGGAACCATGGTTTGATCCCTGGACCGTTGTTTGGACAACATTTCCATCAAAGGCAAAATCTTTGGATATTTGGATTTTTCCCCCTTTTTTTAAAAAATTAGTATTATTTTGGATGATACTGAACAATACAAGAACGTCTACCAAAATAAAGAACAATACAAGAACTGATCATGTCACTTTAGACCGATATAGATCAATTTTGACTGATCTGGATCAATTTTAGCCCTGACTGATCCCGGGATTAAGTACCATAGTAAGAGAACCATAGGTTTTTTTTTATTTAGGCAGCATTTGGTATGCATTCCAAGTCGATTTTGCATTCTCAAATGATAAAAATAATTGTTTTTATCGTCTGAGAATGCAAAATCGACCTAGAATCCATTCCAAGAATGCATGCCAAACAAAACCTTAGACTTTTTTTGGAAGCAAAATTTCTAAGCAGCCCTATTCTTCTAGTACAAACAGACCCTAAGGAGAAGTTATCAATTTGTCCTCCCGGGAAAAATGAACAAAGAGAGGAAATCACTCATTACTATCAATTTGAGTTTTTTTTTTCTCTTTTTTGGGGAGAATTAATGTGGGGAAAAAATCCTCTACAGTACCTTAATCTTGCAGTGCCTTACAGTTCGGACCTGAGAGCTCGACACGTGGAAGAACTACAAAACACCGTAAGATGCAGGAATTACAGAGGATTTTAATCCATGATTGTGGGTCCTTCGTTAGAATTGAAGTGAAACTTTAAAACTCATGCTATATTTTACTTCACCGTAAATTCAGATAGCATTTAGGATTCATTCAAAAAACCCCTTATGGTTTTAGTATATTCTCCAAAATAGCCTTCCATATGTATCTGAAGTCCTATGGTGGTTTAAAAAAAAAACTCGACCCTTTTTAATGATGATATACAAACATTATTAGAGCGCATGAACAGCTCCACTGGTAGCATTATAAACTCGTGCTTTATCTTTTATTTTGAATAAAATCCCGGTTATCACAGATGGAAAGGAGGAAATTATAATATTGGGGGCAAAGATATTACTCTCATATAGGGGTGTAAATGAATAGCCGAAATCCGTTTCCGTATCTGTGTCCGTATTCGTTTAGCACTATCCGAATCTGTCCGAAAGCTAAACGGATGCGGATACGGCTAGGCTATAGCTATCCGAAAAACTATATTTACATGTAAACGGATAAATTATCCGATCCATATCCGTGTCCGTATCCGTTTAGCACTATCCGAATCCGTCCGATAGCTAATCGGATGCGGATGCGGATACGGATATAGCACTATCCGAGCCAAATCCGATCCGTTTACAGCCCTACTCTCATTTCTTGGGGAACCCCAGAATCCATCAGGAGAATTTTAAATGTTAACAATAGTACTAGGCAAAATATGATAAACTGAATAAAAGAAATTGCCCTTTGGGCTTTGACATAAATAATGGAACATCCTTTTAAGATACACTCAATTGTGGATGAGGACTCGAGACTAAATTTCATGCCAATGTTTTTTCCATCATTAAGGGGTTCAAAACTGATCCCCATTGCTCAAGAAAAATCTAGAAGAACCAAAAACTGTATAACGAAGAGAATTTGTTTTACTCATTTAGGAAGAAGGGGAAAAAAATCTTCACAATCGAAACTATACATTCTAGTATGACTTAAAAGATCGAAATCTACAGAAAGAATTCCACTTTTCTAGGAATGCAATGAGAAAGAATCCAATAAAGAAATTACTCACATTAAAATAAAAAGTCGCATCATTTTGTCTAAAACCACAAATTTCTTTCAATCTCCCAGTTAGTTTAATCAGAGTCCTCTACAAGGGTACCCATGAAAGAGGCGGATTTCCCAGATGCTTACTTGAAGGTCTTCCAGGATTGAAACCAGGGGCACAATGTACTGAATCAGCCAAAAACTAGCACAAATTTGGATGAAATTACAGCCTTGTAATGCTAACAGGGGGAGGTGGGGGGCATCATTAAGAAATTAACTAGGAGATTCCCCAGATGTTTAAAGTCTTTCGGGTTCAAAAACCAAGCAGTACCATATCAGCCCCAAATTTTCCAAAAACCAAATGGATTCATAGGCTATAGTTATAAAATTAATACTAACTTCGGGGCATCATTACCTAGTATCCTAAAGTATTTCATCTTTTAAACAACTTTACCGAGTAATGAAAGGAAGCCTATTTCAGGGAGGGTTCCAATAGAAAAGCAGCAGCCACACAAATTCTTCATGAAATAATAAGAAAGGGAATTACTGGTGGATGTAGAGAGTATCTATATGATTTCCTACTGGATCCTATTGACAACCCCTGCAGCTCCCAATCAACATATAACTGAATAAAATCACAAGTGATTTGAAACATACAAGTAATGGCCGGATACTTTCCTGCGTCTAGCCGTCTCTACCCATAGCACGAGCAACACTCCGAGGGGGGTGGGGTGGGTTGTCCACAGCAAATCTCTACGATAATTTAATGGAGAAAAATCGAAAACTTACTAGTAATTGTGAGCAGTCATCAACTACCCACCGATCGATCTCAGCTCCTCTAACGCAGACTTAATCTGATCTTGCACTAGTTCTATCCGTTTCGAGTACACCTCCAATTCCAAAATCTGCTGCTTCCTCCACTTCTCATCAACCATCTCCCCGCCAAGGAAATTCAAGGAGGAATTTTTGGCCCCGAAGCTGAGGGGAAGGGGATTCAGAGCGAGACCACCATATCCCCCAACGCTACAAGGCCCGCCCATCGCGCAATAAACTAGCTCCTTAAACAGAGGCGAGAGGCAACTCCTTACCGTATCTTCGATAACATTCGGGATTGAATTGGATGAAGTAGTCTGACCGTGATAATTCGGTAACTCATCCTCCGCTGCTCTCTTTCGAGACCGCCTCCGGGACCTCGACATCTTCTTGTCAGAATTATTAGCATCGACGCTGGAATTGTTGTTATTGTGTAAATTCTCGTTACTGTTGGTGTTGATCGTGTTGTTGCTCGCAGGATTTGGATTCCCTTCTTCATCTTCCGATATAGCAGCAGCCTCTTCGACTCCTACTGCGACAGTACCGCCGGTACCGCTCCAAATCTTGCGACAGATCTCGAAGGTGGCCTGGTCGTGAGGACTCTTAAAGGAGAATTCTTTGCCGGAGCTGATCCGACTGAGGACGTTACGGTATTTCTTTTTCAGCCTACGAAGCTTCTCGACGAGCTGGCTCTTGTTGAAATCGAGCTGCAATCGAGTTTTGATCTGGTCGTAGAAAGGGGCTGTGTCATGATGGTGAGAAGAATTGTGGGCTCCTCGCTGCATCGTATACTCGAGGAAGCCTTGCAACAGTCCGATCTCGTCTTCATCGGTCCACAGGCGTTGAAATAGACGGCGGGAGTCGTCCAAGGCGGGGGGTTTCTTTTCTTCAGCGGCGCCGGCTGCGGGGGCTGCCAGGGGGACATCGGAGATCCGCTGACACTGGTGGTCGGGTGATGAGCCGGTGGCCGGTGGTGCCGTTTCGGCAGCAGAGACATTAGGGGCAGTGGTGGAAGGAGGGATCGCCGAGGAGGAGGAGGAGACAGAGATGGTGGTTGTGGTGGAAATGTTAGCGTTCACTTCGACGGCGTTAGAGGAAGAATCCTTGTTGGGGTTGTCTTCGGATATGGAAGACGTTGAAGGAGAAGCGGAGTTGATATCCTGGTCATCGTCTTCGGGAGGATGGGCCGTCAAGTCACCTTGTAACTCTTCTTCATCTTCATCCATGTCTCCATCTTCTTCGCTCCCTACATCGTCAATCTCTTCTCCCCCGATGGAACGTTCTTCTTCGTTGGGAGACATTTCTCTCTGCTTTACAGGAAAGGTTTGGGAAGGGGCGCTTGTTGGTCTGTTCTTCTTTCGTCGTCTTTACAGCAAAATAGGCCTCGTTTAGGCCACCTCGAATCACAAATTCAGAATTGACAATACGAACTAAAGAGGACGAGTGCGGAACCCCTCTCTCGATCGATTTGGGTTAAGGCTCGGACTCGTGGCTGTGGCTGAGCCTGAGCCGAAACATCAACAGCATGAGGGCACACGAGTTTTTTCTGTGTTCTCCCATTTTATACTCTCTCTCTCTCTCGCTCTTTTCCTTACATAAAATAACCTCTTTGTCCTTCAATATATGATAACCATTTTGTTGCTATGCCGCTCTTCAGAAAACCCTCTTCCATCTCTTTTGGAGAAAAAAACCCTCAGCAATGCGCCCTAGTCTTACGAAGAATTGCAGTATGGGCTGAGAGCTTGACATGTGAAAGATGCGACATCCAACGGTGCCAAGCTCGAGAAGAAAAAGAAAAAAAAAAAAAAAAACTGTCTTGCTTCGAGCTTGCAACGTTAGATGAAGCTTCTGTTAGATTTTTTCAACGACGATATGTGAGCTTGATTAATTATTGAGGTAGTCATAGATAACAATTAAAATACATGGACTAATATGGCTTGTTACTAGTTATTCTTGAGTTGGACCAGATCAGCCCATTGTGAGAGTGGGTTAGGGTTTGGGAGTGATGAATCCTCACTTTTTTTCTTTTCTTTTTTTTCCACAAGAAAGGAAGCTCTAAGGGAGATTTGGAGACTATAGAAGATTACCATTGCGGCTGTGCAAGTTTGATCGTGGATTCGCAACTTTTCTTCATCAACATATGTAAATGTAAGGTCCACATCGGTTCTCTTCTCTTTATTTCGTTACTGTATGAAATTCGTTTAGGATTTCTCAAGAAAATTCTAACAGCTTCTTCCATGTGTGGAACTCTTAGAGGTCCACACTAGATGGGATTTTGGTCCCTCCCTTCTCATTTTTCTAATGTGCTTACATCTATCGATATTATTTGTAGGATGGTTCTTATTGTCACCAAACGGGTGATGAGAACTTGTAACCATTTTTTGATTGCTTTTGTCTAATTCTCAAAATAGTTTAAAACAAGAAAAAATTAGTGCAGTAAAAGCCCACGATAATATTTGTAATATTATCCAATACCCTCTACATTCCACCGATGGCCTTGGTCAAGAAATTTTCCTTCAGTGTAGATGAAGTAAAACCATCTTATTTAAATTATGAATAAAAAGGGGGTTCTTCAAAATTTTACAATTGATGTTTTATAAAACTGCTTGAACAATGAATAGTGCACCACTTGCGATCTTAGGCATCCAGAATCCTATTCACCAAATAATTTTTTTTCATTTAACATGTGGTTGGACTGTGACGTAACAAAATACATGAAGTTAGCATATCCATTAGGCACCAATTGGATTGGGGTGGGAAGGACAGGTAAGGTGTGTGGGTCTCATTTGCTGTTAGGATTTAGAACAAGAAGGATGATAAACTAAAGAAAGCTAAAAGGTTTTTATGCACGATCGTGTACATACATGGTTGAATATGCCCGTGTATTCAACTGTTGGATGAAAGTGAGAGGGAGATGTGTTATTATATTTTTGCCCCCCACCCCCAGTTCAATGATTGAAAAGCACGACCGTGTAAGTGCATTAAAACTGGATCCATAAAGAACTTTAAATTTAGCATTTTCCAATCCGTTGGCATTTTTTTGAATTAAAGATAACCAAAGAAGCATAACAAACCCCCCCCCCTGCTCTTCTCTCCATATGTGTTGCTTTCTCTCTCTTCTTCATCGATCCCTCTACTTTAGCACAAACAACTGAAGCTCATTACAAGGATTCATGACTCTCTCTCTCTCTCTCTCTCTCTCTCTCTCTCTCTCTCTCTCTCTCTCTCATTACAAGTATCAGCCGAATATAGCACTGCCAATAATCGGTAAGCTATATTCGGTTTCCTATCCTTCTCCTTCCATAACTGTTGGTTGACATCTCTAGATTTTCTGTAAACGTCGCAATCCAAACCTTCCTTCAAAACGTTATTTTATGTACAGTAGGGAATCGTGTATTCTTAGCAAGAGTAGCTATTGAGAATTGGTAGAGAATCCTCACTAGGGTTTCACCTCGTGTATATATAGTTGCTATCACATGTAAATATAAGTGCAGAGAATCAATAAAATTTCAGTAAAGACATTATAGTGTTGGCACCAAGAACCTACCGTCCGAAGGTTTTCAGGGGCACAGCTCCTAGGGACAGGAAACATATACAGGATTCTTCTGAGTTTGGTGGACTCTTTAACAATTACAATGTCATTATCAACAATTACAACAATCATTATTAAACCATGAAATTAAAAGTTCAAAAAAAAAATTTGATGTACAGTTTTTTTAAACTGTAGCCCTTGTAATAGGAACACAAGTGTTACTGTCCCTATACTGTTGTGGATCAACACCACCAGATACAATCTCACCTCTGCCTTGGATATCGATTAAACCAGAAAGAGAAAACTGACCCAATAGACCGTGCTCCACTAAGTTGTACCTAAACTTATCAGTAGATGAAGGAAACAAAACTACAAAGTTTGAAACAAACTTGGTAAAGCATACCACCAGATGAGCACAACATTTGTCGAAGTTTTCCTGATACTGTGGTACAATTATCACATCAAATTCCAATGATGAAAAAGTGAGACCTACCTTACAACCATTATGGCATTTACTCCAAACCGGCCCTTCGTGTTTAGATTAGTCCTTACTAATCCATCAGAGGGAGCAGGAAGAGGAAAGAAGTATGTCAAAACTCAAAACACACAAACAGATGCTCACCAAAGAAACTTAAGCTGCATTTTAAGCATCCCCTGATGTACAGAATTGTCTATAAACTAAGCTAAAAGACCGAATAACCTTTTGAATTAAAATAGTACAAATTAGAATTTATGCGTCCTTTATCCCTGACACTGAAGTTGCTTAGTCACAAAACCACTTGAGCAAAATTGACAGTTTTTTGCAGGGAAAAGATAAAGATTCAGCAGAAGTCACCATGAATTCATTTAATAAAAGTTTGAAACTTATAGAGATGTAAAACTGAATCCGTCCACAAGTTCAAGAGAAAGCTACACACATGCACGTGCACACTCTGAAAGGTGATAAACTGAAAGAACATATTGACCCATAAAGATTCACTTGATCACATCAAGAAAATCCCCTCCGGTGTCAGGTACTCTGTCCAAGCACTAACTGATGTCTTTGCATTAGGTTTTTTTTTTTTTTCTTGGTAAATATTTCATTGCATTAGTTGCTGCCCAGCATTGTGACTTTTCCTCTTTATCTAAACCGATGTCATTGCATTAGTTGCTGCCCAGCAGTGTGAATTCCTCTTTATCTAAGCCTCGTAATCACTTAAGTTTTTCCAACTAAAAAGATCTAGACTCATCTTCTAGGTGGCAACACTCACCCATTGGCTTCTAAAATGCAAAGGTTTGTTAAAGAATCTTCTGCTGCATGTATGATAGCAATAGTGATTCTTCTGGATACGATGTAATGTAAAGCTAGGTATCACTACACTAACCGCAGACAAGATCACATAAATATCCCTAAACAGGTATTGATTTCAGACTTTTACACCATATCAGAATATGAACTCTGAGGAAACTACCAGTAAGTTATATCAACCCTTGGGACTTGTTACAATGCTCAACTCTTGTGGTAAATAACTTCAGCCCCAAACACTAACAAACAGCAACAGTAAGTACAGCCAGAGGCCTGTAACAGAGTCAAACACTCAGAAAATCCCTATAACCCAAATTAATAGCAACAGCCACCTGATGGGCCTCAAACTCTTATCAAGTTTAGGTCCCAATACGGTAGTTTAGCCCTCCAAATCTCAGCTGATTCTAATGGCCTGATGTAGATATATACAACCAAACCAACCAATAGATCTCCACCAAATCAGTGCCGAAGAGTGTTTTGTGATTGGATTCAAGCCTCCCACTATCAGCAATTAAGGAACGATGGGTGCTCAAAACAGAGGGATCGGTGTTGCAGCAGAATTGCTTGGTGAACAAGACATCCGCAGATTCATAGGGAGATTTCTCCTATCTTCCAAAACAGACCCCAGATTAGGCGAGTGCTGCTTCTGATGGTGTGATTAGATGCTCCAAATATCTCCCCAAGATAATGGTTAGTTGCTGAGATAATGGTCACTCGAAGTGACAGCAGAAATCTGAGGGAAAACTTAACCGCAGGATCTGAAACTCTTCTCTGATCAACAACCGATGTGGGCAGCAACTGAGGAGATCAATATGGATTCCAGAAACCAAATCAGCAACTTGAGAAGGTGGCTCGACTGGCTTCATCTGGGCAGAATAGTAGTGCTCAGATCTGGAAATCGATAGCAAGAGAATGGAAGAGGAGAAGGGTATAGATAGAAGGATAGGGTGGATCGAGCCTCTTACTCTCTCCTAGGCATGAGGCATCTCACCTACTCAAAAGGCCTCTTAGCTCATTGCATCTCACAGCATTGTATGGCGCAAGCAAATTATTCAATTAACTTCGTAGAATCGTGGGGGAGGACCTAAGGTCCATTACATTATATAGGACAAACTTGCCTAAAATAAAAAATTCCAGCAATGGAGATTAATAACTTATTCCCCAAGTAATTACATAGTTGCAACATAAAACTAATATAAAAGGAAACAATAAGCTGAAACTAAAAAGGATTGGTGTGTGGTTTGTGTGAATACATTTTCATCAAAAAAAATAAGCTGAAACTAAAAAGGAAAAAACTTGACTAAATAACTTAAAAACTTGTAGCCCAAGTCATCAAAAATAGAAACTATACTGAGTTCCTTATTAAGCCTCCACGCAAACTGCCTTGGGCCCCACAGGATCTCCTAGAAGCACTCCCCACACAAGGCAAATATGGGCTGTGACACTGTTCGTGTGAACAGTGTTTTAGTCTTCAATCAATCCCCACCAGCTTTCTTGAGCCCACTCGAGATCTGAAAATATTCCTTCAGCTGCTGGCTCGATGTGGCAGAGTATGGACCAAGATATGAAAGAATTCGAATGGGAATTAATGGCAGAATTCAACCCAAGTGACGAGCCAAATATTGACCTACTTGATAGAATAATCAATGGACTTGGAATACATCACCATGCATAAGTGTCGCAACATATCGGCAATTTTCCCTCCTAGTTGACATTTGTCAATTTCTCAACCTCGAATGCAGTTTCAGTTCAAACAAAAGTAGCAACCAAGGGTTATGATACTGGGAGGTTTACATACCCTAAGTAAACTTACATCCCGAGGTTGCAACTTTGGCCAACAATTGAAGCTTCTGATATATCACACCCAGAAAAAGGGGCGTACCCAGTGCATGAGGTTCCCGCCACTGCGGGGTCTGGGGAGGGTCATAATGTACGCAGCCTTACCCCTACTTTGCAGAGAGGTTATTTCCAGAGACTCGAACCTGTGACCACTTGGTCACAATGGAGCAACCTAACTGTTGCACTAAGGTCCACCCTCATATCACACCCAGCAAGCAATGGCAAATTAACAAATTGAAATACAAGGAAAAAAGAAGAAGCAATTTCAATGTTTTCTGTCAATGAGGCCTAACCAACTGACATAGAGTATCTTTGCAGACAGAGAAAGCGAAACACACACACATACATGCACATTCAATCAGTGTCACAAACTGCACAGCAGGGTTGCATGGTTTCAAATTTTCCTAGCATACCAGTTTGCTGATTTCTCTCTCTTAATTTTAATTTGGTGACTGCTTGGTGTTCCCTTATAACTTGTGAAGCCTTGCCAGCAATATACTTGTAAAAAGCCATTTTAGCTTCAGCAAGGAGTGGGGGGGGGGGGGTAAAAAAGAGGCCGTTAAAATTAATACACCAAAAGTCATTGTTGCATGCCTTTCCTCTGCCAGACATCAAACCTGGATCCTCTAGAATGTGCATTCTAGGGATAGGATAGTCTCACATGCCATATCCAATGGGAGGGGGGGAAAGGCATCATATAGATGTTCTGGGCAATTCCTCTTTTGGATCTCATGGACCAAAATACTCTCTGACTATTTTCCTCACTTTACGTCCAGGGTTATCCTTAGAATGCACATTCCAGATCATCCACTGTAATAACACTTTAGAGAGTTGTCATTTGTGTCAATGATAAACCTTAGGCAGCTGAGCTGCCATCCTGCAAGAATGCAATGTTGGAAGGCATAATTCATGTTATGTATTTGTTCCATTAGCCCTGAACCTACCAGGTAATTATAGTCAGACAAATAAGAGTTGCCAGGTCCACAGTTCAACTCAAATACATTATTTTTCTTTTCCTTTTTTTTTCTTGAGACTCAGTTCTTGTTTGATTTGTAGTTTGTGATTCCTTGGCTGACTTGTGAATTCATGAATCAAGTTTCAGTATCTGTGCAACATTAAGTTTCGTTGCCTATCAGGCGAGTTCCATGATGTTTTGGCTATCCTATGTACTTTATCTTTGAACACACAAATTTAATTTGCGTGATTCATTAATTCTATGCATGAAAAAGTAGATGATGTATCCTTGATTTTCGACTAAATAGTTTGAAGCTTCATCCAATCCATTTTGTGAATAACATTTCTGTGAATTGAGAAACAGTATATATGTATCGGACAAAGATCATCCTGGTCTGTAACAGCAAATATGATCTATGTGACAATACAAATGCTTAAGCTCCTCATTGACTCATTGTCCTTTGAGAAAACCTATTTTAAAGTTCTCCAATTAAACTTAAAGCCTTTGAGCACATAACTTTCCAGACAATCGACTCTACTGCCCTCAACTGTCAAAACTTCTTTCGTGCAAACGTTTTGTAACATAGGATGTGTGCACCATGAAAGTTTTCTAACAATCAAGCTGAAAGACTTGCACCAAGAGGCACCTTGTAACAAATACCAGATACAGTGCACTGACTTATCCAAGTGGCTGCACAAGTATCACCATCTACAAATTCCAGTAGCAACGGCAAGATATGGACTCGGTAAAACTGAGAAACTGTCCATGCAATATTGGAGGCCGGAGGCCAGAGTGGAGGCTCTCCCGCTATGGTTTATGGGTACCAACATATCAAAAAACTTTTTTTTCCCCTAATACTAACAACACATCAAAACTCATACTAATACTAATTACTTTGTTTACACAAAACAGCAAGGACCATGTCATTTACATAATATAAGCATCATCAATATATGGGCAATCATAAAAAATATAATCACTTCTATCATTCATCAACAACATAAAACCCCCTAACTTACATGCTAAAAGCACCGATATAGCTAAGCAGCTTCTGCAAATCCTACTTGCAGATTGCCAAAGTCAAAAACCGTGTGATATACCCCCATGAAGACATCGCCAAGAATCCTGCACAGATTTTCTCTCCATAAGTACATGTATGTAATAAATCAAGATATTCAGCAAAGCAAGTTTGGCTGCATTGGATCCATCATCACACATCATAGCTTTGAGTTTGCTCTAAGCTTACACACTGAAAGGGGGGATATGGATTCATCTCACTAGAAGCACCAAATACACCATGGTCATCTCAAAACCTCCAATCGAAGGTCCTCTCTATTAATACCCTAAAAGTGTATATTATTAAATACATAGGGATCTATTGCCTACCTCCATAATAATTGTTCATGCCTCTTTAGGGCATTATAGGAATTAATGACATTTGTTAGAAGGGTAGGTAGGGCATACTCCCTTCTCGGGATTAGCGTCAGAGAATCTGGCACTAATACCGAGAAGGGATCCCCCTCTTCCCTCTTTCTTATTTTTGGGTTTCCTTTTATGCCCCTGTATAGAATGATTAGAATCCCCATATATGAAATATTTTCTGGACTCTCTCATTAACGAGAGTTCAGCTTGCTCTCTTCTTTTCTCTTCTTCTTCTATTTCTCTGTTACTAACATGGTATCAGAGCAAATCTGATCAAAAAGGACACACTTCCATTCATTCCTCTCGGTCCCTTTCTTGTTTCTACAACCGACAGAAGAAAGTGGGATAGACTCAATCAGGTTTTGAAGACTCTAGGGTTCTTCTCTGCCGCAGGGGGTACCTTACCCCAGTTCTGAAGTTTTGAAGGGTTTTGAAGGCTGCCATATGATTTAAAGGCATCGATCAATACTTAATCTCAGGTTCAATGTCTTTTGCATTAGTTTATGGTTGATTGGATCGATTTTTGGACTGTTTTTTGGTGTCTTTACCTTGATATCGATCCTGTGAATTGATTTTTGGGACTGATATGCTGCTGGATTGATCTCGGCATTGATATCGATTTTTAGATCGATTTTTATGGGACTGTTATGCTGCTGGTTTGCTCTTATTTATGTTTGAGTCAATGTTATTGATTTTTCTGAGCTGTGTACTGTTCGGCTGATCTGCTATACACTTTCCGTTGGTTCTTTAGTGACTTTGTGTTTTGGTTGCCTTGCTGCATATATTTCTGGTGATTGTGTGAGGGCTGTTATTGTTTATTTGGTTCTTTCTTGGCCTTCCGTTTGGTGACACTCATGGGTGAGACTCGAAGGATACAAAGATTGTGACTGAGGTGGTATCGTCATCACCAAATTTTCTGACCTCTAAGAAGTTGGAAGGCAGTCAGAATTTTCAGCAATGGCACAAGATTGTGTCCCTGGTTCTCACAGGTAGGGATGAGAAACATCACTTGACTGGGAAGAAACCTGATAGCATGGATGCTACTACTTGGGAGGTTACTGATGCCCGTATCTTGGGACAGATGTTAAACTCTATGGATAGTAATATCGTAGATCTTGTGACTCACATTGATACTGTTAAAGACCTATGGGATTATCTAGCTATTTTGTATTTTGGACACAACAATCTCTCCAGGATTTATGAGCTATCTCAAGAGTTTCATCGGGTTGATCGGAAGGGTCGTCCTCGGACCCAACATTTTGCAGACTTCAAAAGAATGTATGAAGAACTAAATGTCTTGCTGCCCATTACATCTGATGTGAAACAAATGCAACAACAACAACGTGAGCAGTTGGCGGTTATGGGTTTCTTGGGCAGCTTGGGCCCATAGTTCGAATCTATTTGATCTCAAATCCTTGGGGGTGTTACAGTTCCCTCTCTTGTGGATACCTTTTCTCGGGTTCTCCGTGTGTCTCGTGACACAACTCGAGCTTCTTCTGGTGATAGCACTGCCCTTGTTAGTAGTGACCGCAGTGGGGGCCATCAGCCTACTAAATCTCCCCCCGCTGCAATCCCTGTTAGTGCTCACGATTCATCTGATAGGTTTGAGAAATCTGGTCCTGTGAGGACTTGCCATCCTTGTGGCAAACCTGGCCATATTCAACGTTTTTGTTGGAAATTAAATGGCAAACCCCAACAGTCCAAGATAGCCAACACCACTAGTGTTGAACCAGCAGCCTCATTTGTGCCTATGCAGGACCGTCGTGTGACTTTGACCATGACGGAGGAGGAATATGCTCGATACAACCAGGGAAAGGTCTCTCAGGACATTTCTTCCACTACTACTTTTGTTCAGACAGGTAATGCCACTACGTGTCTCTCTACCTCTAGGCCCTGGATTATTGATTCAGGGACCTCAGACCACATGTTTGGAACCTCAGGTATCTTTTCCTCTTTACAGACCTCTAATTCAAGTGTTACTCTTGCTGACGGTTCCTTTGCTACAGTCAAAGGCACTAGTACTGTTCAGCCCACTTCTTCCTTGTCATTGTCTTTTGTATTGTATTTACCCAAATTTCCTTTTAATCTCTTATCTGTTAGTCAACTCACCAATGCCTACAACTGTTCCATAACCTTTTTCCCTGATTCTTGTGTCTTTCAGGATTTGCAGACGAAGAAGACGATTGGTAGAGGCAGGGTATCTGGGGGGCTATATCTTCTTGAGGATACACCTTCGGTTGCTTGTTCAAGTACAGCCTCCCCTCATCAGATCCATTGTCGACTTGGTCATATGTCCTTACAGAGTTTGCAAAAACTTTTTCCTAGTTTTCGTCCCCTTTCAGTTTTAAATTGTGAGTCGTGTCAGTTTGGGAAGCTCCACCGTGTGAGTTATCCCCCTCGTGTCAATAAACGGGCCACGCATCTCTTTTCTTTAGTTCATTCTGATGTGTGGGGTCCTTGTCGTGTAATGTCCACACTGGGCTTTAAATATTTTATTACTTTTGTTGATGACTATTCTCATGTTACTTGGTTATACTTAATGAAACGTTGATCTGAATTGTTTTCCATCTTTTCCTCATTCATTGCTGAAATTAAGAATCAATTTGGGTGTTATGTTAAAATTTTGCGTAGTGATAATGCACGAGAATATTTTTCTGCCCCGTTTTCTGACTTTATGACCACTCGTAGGATCATTCATCAATCTTCCTGTTCTGATAAACCCCAACAAAATGGTGTGGCAGAAAAGAAGAACTGTCACTTGATAGAAGTGACTCGGTCCCTTCTCTTTGAAATGAAAATGGACAAATCTTTCTGGGCTGATGCAGTGTTAATTGTTTGTCACCGTATTAATCGTATGCCTTCCTCTCTTTTAGGTGGTGGCATTCCTCATGCTTTACTTTTCCTTCAGAATCTCTCTTTTCATTGCCACCACGTGTCTTTGGGTGTTGTTAAAGTTTACCAATTCCATATTGTAAGGGGTACATGACCATATGTGTTGTGGGGGTACATATGTGTCATGCATACTTAGTTTTACATCTTGCGTATTCCCTTTTAGAGATTTGTTTCATTATTAGTTGGTTCTAGATAGGTTAGTTTCCTATTAGTAGGATTGGGTTTTTATCTTAAGTCTGATTTAGTTTCCTATTCTAAGTTGTATTCCTAAGAGATATATATGATCAAGAGGTGAGGGTTTAACCTCACCGATTTTGCCTTTCTCTCCTCTCTCACGCAACTCTCTCTTTCTATCTTTCTCTACTCTTCTTCATAGATTCTGGGTTAGTTCTTCTTTGATTTTGTAACATGGTATCAGAGATGTAACCAGTACCTAATTCTCTACCGTAATTGCCATTTTGAGACTCGATTTTAAATTCTGGCTTGAAAAAGGAAACCCTAGTTCATAGAGGAAGAAGAGGAACTAGGGTTTCGCATACTGGTTTTGATGAAAGCTGAAATAGTGCCTGAAGATCATACCTGAAGTTGGGTGTGCATCGATTGCGGAATCTTGCTGCTAAAACCTCTGCTGATTTACCGTAAAAAAAATATCCATAACTACTGCTACTGCTAAAGTTAGATTCGACTACTATTAGGTTGGTCCTCTGTTGATGCAGTTACCAAAGGAGACTGGAAGCCCATCTTTGCTATCGATTATTGCTGCTATTGTTGTCGTTTTCTGCTTCTGCTATGATCGATTTTCCGTTGAGTAATCAACTTACCGCCAGAAGATTTGTTAAGGAATATCGATCTGCTGCTGAAATTCCAGGTTACTTGGTTTGTTTGCTTTGATTCTGCTGCTAAGGATTTTTATTCCTTTTCGTTTGTTTGAACTGTTGAAGATTGCAGCGATCTCTCTCTGAAGTTACCGCCTTCCGAGATTCTGTCCTAGTTACTTTCCGCCATGATTGTGGTTCTTTCCTTATTTTTCGAGGTTACCTTCTATCGTGAGTAGTGACTCATCGCTGGGTCCATCAAGCTTATTTGGAAGATCCTCACCAACAGCTCCTCCATCTGGACTTCTTGGGTTTATGCCGGGCCTCTTCGCAGTGATTCTATTTGGTCTGTTAGTCCTGGATCTGACCCCTCCTGGGTTTGGCGCAGACTTCTTCAGGTGAGGCATTTAGCCAGGGAGGCCATTTCGTGCAAGATTGATGATAGATCGGCCACCCTGCTTTGGTTGGACAAGTGGCACCCCTCGGGAGTCCTCTCTTCTATTGTGAGCCCTAGGGATATCTACTCCTCTGGTTTGGACAGATTTGCCCATGTTACTGCCATCATCTCCAGTGGCTCCTGGTCCCCTCCCCCCTCACCCCTCCCCTCCCCCCCTCGCCGACCTTTGGAGCACTCTTCCCCCCATCCCCCTTGGGCATCGTGGTAGAGGTGACACCATCTTATGGCTCCCCTCCCAATCAGGCAGATTTAGCTCTCACTCCGCTTGGGATTTGATTAGACATAGAGGGACCCCCTGTCCTTGGCATAGAGTCGTCTGGTTTCGTGGTCACATACCTCGCCATAGCCTTATCGCTTGGCGCGCCCTTTCTGGCTGCCTTCCTACCCAAGCCTTCCTTGCTTATCGGCATATTCAAGTCCCTTCCAGCTGCTGTCTTTGTTGGAATGGGACTGAACCTGCCCCTTTGCCTCCTCCATCTAGTCCCGCGTTCTTCGCCTTTGCTGGCCCGGAAGGCGCTCTCCTCTCCCTCTCAGCCGGGAATGGATTTGGATTGACATGACTTTCGGAGGGAAGTCGATTTGCGACTTGGTTGGCAAGATTGCCTTTTGTGCCACTATTTCCCACATTTGGATGGAACACAACCTTAGAAGATGGACATCCAACTCCCGCTCTTTTGACGTGATTTGGAAGGCCATCTTTTTTTATGTTTCATCTAAAGTTAGGTCCCTCCCCCTTAAGGATGTAAAGGATTCCCCAAGGAACAGGCTCATTGTTGTCTCCTGCGGCATCCCTATTTCTATCTTGCGCCCCATCTAGTCTCTAGCTTCGGTTTGTGTATTCCCTCTCTTTTCTTGGTAATTAAATTTTTATTCATCCAAAAAAAAAAAAAAGCTCATCCACTTTAATAACGGTTGAAGACACCCTCATGTAGTGGTTTTTTTTTTTCCCTCCAGTTTTACTTTTCCCTCTTTTTTTTTTTGGATGACAATTCCATCGTCTTTAGCCTTTTTCATGGGTCATCATTACCTTATTTAAATTTCCTCTTTTACCCCTACAATCTTCTTTTATTCAGCCCATATCCATATTTTTTGTTATTACCTAGTCTATCCCCAATCAATAAACATTAATTCCCTTCATGTCCCCTTGTTTCATTATTCCCAATAATTTACAAGATGCCACTGGTTTCTTTATTTGGCTATTTCATACACTTGAATGGGCCCACAGGCAATCACATCGGTTATATTCAAGTCTGTGCAAGTTCATGGTTATTTGACTATACATGGGTAACATGGTTGGACTGGTCCGATCCTCTTTGACATTAGTTGATGCTTTGTTTGTCCACGTGCAATGTTACACGTGAGGGGGAGATTGGAGCTAATGGATGGTGATTCTTATTGTTACTTGATTGGAAACCGCTATTGATTGAAGATTCTTAATCTGCTCGTACTCAAGTCATCTGCTCGTGTCCTCTTATGAAGATGATTATTTCTGGCATGCTACATATTACCGGTGGGTCGTAGGCTCGTAGCAACCTTATGCTACACATTACTAATGGGCCGTAGCAACCTCATACTACACATTACCAGTGGCCGTAGCAACCTTATGCTACACATTACCAGTGGGCCGTAGCAACCTTATGCTACACATTACCAATGGGCCATAGCAACCTTATGCTACACATTACCAGTGGGCCGTAGCAACCTTATGCTACACATTACCAGTGGGCCCTAGCAACCTTATGCTACACATTACCAGTGGGCCGTAGCAACCTTATGCTACATATTATCAATGGTCCGTAGCAACCTTATGCTACACATTACCAGTGGGCCGTAGTAACCTTATGCTACACATTACCAGTGGGCCGTAGCAACCTTATGCTACAATCGTGGATTTTGATATTGAAGCTTTCTGGCCTTGTAACTCTTGTGTGGGGTTTTGTGCCCTTTTGAGGTTTTTTGATATTGAGGTTTATGTGGTGAGCCTCCTATGAAAACCAAGTCGTTTGAGTGTAAGCCAAAACACTCTTGTTGTTGATGTTCGCTACCACTTATTTTGTTACTCGTTGCTGATTGGACTTCTTCAACACAACGTTGTTCTCCGTTGCTGCCGGTACTCGTCTACTTGGTGGATATTGTTGATATGATTTGGATTTTTATTTGTTGAAGACTTATATTGGTTAGTGCTGTTGATGACTCGTATGCTTTGTTGATGCGTTATCTGTATGAAATTTTCTCCATCAAGTTCAGATGCTGCTGTTCGTGGTGTTGTTTCACATTTGGAGGCTTGTGGTCTGTCCCTGTTTGTCCAAGTTGGAGTATGCTCTAGCTTGAGGGGGAGTGTTAAAGTTTACCGATTCCATATTGTAAGAGGTACATGACCATATGTGTTGTGGGGGTACATCCGTACATATGTGTCATGCATACTTAGTATTACATCTTGTGTATTCCCTTTTAGAGATTTGTTTCATTATTAGTTGGTTCTATATAGGTTAGTTTTCTATTAGTAGGATTGGGTTTTTATCTTAAGTCTGATTTAGTTTCCTATTCTAAGTTGTATTCCTAAGAGATATATATGATCAAGAGGTGAGAGTTTAACCTCACCGATTTTGCCTTCTCTCCTCTCTCCTCTCTCACGCAAGTCTCTCTTTCTCTCTTGCTCTACTCTTCTTCATAGATTCTGGGTTAGTTCTTCTTTGATTTTGTAACAAGTGTGTCTACTTTATTCGAGACCATACTCCGGGGTTATCTAAGTTAGATACCAAAGCTATTAAATGCATTTTTGTGGGTTATTCTCGTGTTCAGAAGGGATATCGGTGTTATTCTTCTGTTCTTCATAAGTATTTTATTATTGTTGATGTTTCTTTCTTTGAGTCTCAGTCCTATGTGGATGAGCCTCTTGTAGATCCTTCCTTGGATGAGGATATTCCTCTTTGTGTTGTTCAGCCTCCTTTGCAGCCTCCTGTTATTCAGTCTCCTTTGAAGCCTCCGGTTATTAATGTTTACCGCCGTCATCCAAGGGAAGAAGATGCTGACCCCATTGATTCTCCACCTGCTGCCGCGTCTTTGCCATCTGCTGATCCTTCCCCTGCCCCTATTTTTTCTGACTTGGACCAGCCCATTGCTCATCGGAAAGCTAAACGTCGGTGTGTTCAATACCCTCTATCTTCTTATGTTTCTTATTCTGGTTTATCATCTACCTTTCAAACTTGTTTTCCATTGTTGCATCTCATCCTATTCCTAAGACAATTGCAGATGCATTATCTATTTCTGGTTGGAGGACAGCTATGGAAGAAGAATTACAGGCTTTGGAACATAACCACACTCGGTATCTTGTTCCATTGCCCCCTGGGAAGTCTACCATTGGTTGTCGTTGGGTCTATGCAGTCAAGGTTAATGCTGATGGCTCTCTTGCTCGCCTGAAAACTAGTTTGGTGGCCAAGGACTATGCACAGGTGTATGGTGTAGATTACTTGGATACATTTTCTCCAGTTGCCAAGCTATCCTCTGTTTGTATGCTAATTTCCCTTGCCAGCTCTCATCGGTGGCCTATGCATCAACTGGATGTTAAGAATGCTTTCCTCCATGGTGATATGCAGGAGGAGGTGTATATGGAGCAACCTCCTGGGTTTGTTGCTCAGGGGGAGTCTGAGTTAGTTTGCAAATTGAAGAAATCATTGTATGGACTAAAACAGTTTCCGAGGGCCTGGTTTGGCCGCTTTACAGAGGTAGTACTTGAGTTTGGTTTGTCACGGTGCAATAGTGACTACTCTCTTTTCTATCGTCAGACCAACACCGGCAAGATTTTTTTAATTGTACATGTCGATGACATCATGATTACTGGCGATGACTTTACAAGAATTGATAGTTTGAAAACTCATCTACAACAAAGATTTCAAACTAAGGATTTGGGAAAATTGAAGTATTTCCTAGGAGTTGAAGTGGCTCAATCCAGGAAGGGAATATCTCTCTTACAACGGAAGTATACTCTTGATTTGCTTACAAAGACTGGGATGCTAGGATGTAAACCTCTTGATAATCCAATGGATCCTAATGTCAAACTTGTTGTAGATGAGGGAGATGCTCTTGATGATCCAGAAAGGTACAAAAGGTTGGTTGGGAAACTGAATTACTTGACATTCACTCGGCCTGTTATCTCATTTTCGGTCAGTGTTGTAAGTCAGTTCATGTCATCTCCTAGGACTCCTCATTGGGATATTGTCATTCGGATTTTGAGGTATCTCAAGAAAGCTCCAGGACGTGGGTTAGTATATACTAATCATGGACATACACGAGTTAAGGGATATTTTGATGCAGATTGGGCCGGACCCCCAATTGATCGGAGATCAACTACAGGTTACTGTATATGTGTTGGAGGTAACCTTGTCTCGTGGAAGAGTAAGAAACAAAGTATAGTGGCTAGATCAAGTGCAGAGTCAGAATATTGAACCATGGCACATGCTACTTGTGAGCTGGATTGGTTAACGATGTTGTTGACTGAACTTGGGTTTGAGAATTCTACACCAATGCAGTTGTGATGTGACAACCAGGTAGCAATACATATTGCCTCAAACCCCGTATTCCATGAGAGAACTAAACATAGTGAGGTGGATTGTCACTTTGTGAGAGAAAAAACTCTAACAAGGCGTAATATCTACCAAGCATGTCAAGACTAGAGAACAACATGCTGATATTTTTACTAAGTCTCTAGTGAGTGGGGAGGGTTGACTACATTTGAAACAAGCTGGGCATGATTGATATATATGCTCCAGCTTGAGGGGGAGTGTTAGAAGGGTAGATAGGGCATTCTCCTTTCTCGGGATTAGCGTCAGAGAATCTGGCGCTAATACCGAGAAGAGATCCCCCTCTTCCCTCTTTCTTATTTTCGGGTTTCCTTTTATGCCCCTGTATAGAATCCGCATATATGAGATATTTTCTGGACTCTCTCATTAACGAGAGTTCAGCTTGCTCTCTTCTCTTCTTCCTCTTTCTCCTCTTCTTCTTCTTCTATTTCTCTGTTACTAACAACATTAAACAGGAAATCCTAATCCTGGAGAAAGATGTCTTGACAGAGGTAACAAATCAATTGCTGTGTAACACCTATGCTCGCATGTGTATCCATTGGCTCACCTATACACATACAGGTACATGAATTTTACAAGTATTAGACAAGAACTTAGTTGTGTCATATGAGCACCTACCAGAGAGGACCAAGAGGAGGAGGCACATCAAATGCAATAAACCCGCTCAGGCAGACAGCGAGATCGCCCTCTCCAGTTTTAAGGATGTACTGACAAGGATGGATATAACTCATCATTAAGCATGACTAATAAAGAGAAGTACCAGAACTAGCTCATATATATATATGGCCAAATGTTCTCTGTGCCGGGGGGCTGCGTCCAGACACATGGGGTGGGCGAAATGACCACCCTGCCCCCTGAATGGTAGGCCCATGTATCTGGGGCCCTGGGCGCAGGCTGCACTGCAGCACAGAGAACATCAGCTCTATATATAAATATATATATCAGATGAAACCACACCTGTTCAGGAGTAAGATTGAAAAGTTTATCCCCAATGGTAAATGAAACATTTGGCATGCGTGCGATGCTATTGCATTCAATAACTGATTCTCCAGCCGGACTTGGGAGGCTCTCACACAACTGCAACACAGTTAAAAATGGGGCACAAATTTACCATCAAGACTTCAATTTGGACTTCTAATTTCCAAAAGAGTAGAGATCATATTTGAGTAAACCTCATTGACATAGCGAAAAACTATTTCCTTTGTTTTGTTTTGTCTAAGCTGATTCTGAACCCAAACAACAGCCATCTCACAGGCAATACATAGTAAGCCATTACTGATAGATGATCCTTCCTTGTTATGTGTTTCAACCACCGTTTCAATGTTGGTGCTGCATGGAATCGGATATGGGTCTCAATAAGGCAAAAGATAAGAACTAAGAATCAAGATAAAAGAAAGAGTTTCTGACCTCACAAACTGAGCCCCATCGAAAAAGCACAAACCAATCAGTGAACATACTTGGTTAGGTCGTACCTGCAAAGCAGGAGGTAAATATTATATACTTTCCTGCAATACTCAAAATTTGAATAAATGTAGCAGTATTGAGAAAATGGACAAAGAACAAATATACCCCTGCAGTCAAGATTTCCCATATTAATTCCCCATATTGAGAAATAACTTCTTTACATTCCATGCTAACTATTCCTTTTGCTCCAATGGCATGGTTGATTTCAGTAACAACAGTCTGGAAATTGAAAAACCAATCATGAGAGTTCACACAAACTAATGTGAAACTGAATCAAACTTGTACATCATGCTGAGAATGAAAAAAAAAAAACAATTGTAATGCATGAGCCCATACAGTTGGACCAGCAAGTAAGGATGTCCCTGAATCCACTATAGCAGCACAACCACCCTCGCAAAAACCTGAGAATTGTGAACTCAGAATTCAATAAAAGATTGTTAGATTTATGAGAATATAAGTGACAGGTAATGGGTTCATTTGGCTTTACCAAGGCTAATGGGTACAATGAAGCATTGGCTACAGCACTATTAGTAGGGAAACAGGTCTAACCAACATTTTGTCTGGCGAATTTGATAGAGAAGGATTATAGGGAAACATAAAACAAATACAAGGTAGGCAATCCAGGACCCACTGCATCATTCTTCCTGGTCCTGAAAGCGAGATAAAACAAACAAGAAAAAGGAATTTGGTATCTTTACAGATTTTATTCAACATTTTGCATAAAGTCAGTTCTTAAGAAAACCTTTATAACAGGTTTCCCAAAGTCCCAACACACAGCTGTCATCATTCAATACATGCAAGGATGAAAATTTTATTTCCTGTGGGTCAGAGTATAATTTCCCATACCTTAGAAACAACTCCCAAGAAAAACCATACACAAAAACCCTCTTGAAATCTATATATGTCTGACACAGAGAATAATAGAACACAGAAAATTACCTCCCAAGTCCTAACACTCATCATAGCATGCAACAAATGTTAACATAATAATGTAATAATGATTAATGATAACGATGATGATGATGATGAATAATGACTATAATAATAATAATAATTAATAACAATAATCATAATGAATAAATAAATAAAATACACACACACACATAGAGAAAGAAAAACACATAGATAACCACAAAGCAGGTGCTTTAGTAGTTTCAACATTCTCATGCATCGAGATTGAAAGCTATTAGATGGGTACAAGATTCTCAATGGTATTTTGACACTTACAACATGATTTTATAGCTATTTTTTTGTAATAAAGCATCCATTGGCGGCCAAGAAGCTGATGAGGAAGACAGAGAAAGGCCTTTATATCCTATGGACTTTAACGGATAGAAAAATTAAACAAGGGGTTTCTGGAGACCTTTCTTCTTTGGAGGGGCTTCTCAGACGTTTCCCCAAGTTTATTTTTCTTAAAATGATTAGGCTTCCTTTAAAATATCCTTTTCGGTCAAGAGTAGCAGACATCTCAACCTTAGATGGCAATGTGGCTTTAAAAATCAAGGATTGCATATTGGAGCTGATTTTCACTAGCAAGGAGATCTTGGATTTCCCACCCCTTCTGAAGTCTTCCCTGTAGCTTTCCTCCACATACAAGAAGTGCTTTTCATTATTGAACAAAATAAGGTAGGTTATTAAAGGGCTATGGATTTATTATATAATGCATCACCTGTTGATTGGTTCCCAATAAGAAAATCTCCCATTTCAATCTGGAGAAAGAAAAGGCACCAAAAACAACAATAGATAAATAATTGGAAGTGCTTTGAATTACTAAAAAAAAAAATGAAATGGAACAGCTATGATGAAAACAATATCATTGTGATCACCCACCTGCCAGTAGCCCTTTTCGGTGACTGGAACATAAGTATGTTTACCCTTAAAGTGTTTTGGATCAACACCACCAAAAATGATTTCACCTCCCTCGTCTGCCTCTGTATCTCGATTAAACCAAAAAGAGAAGACTGGTTCACTTACCAGACCTTGCTCTACCATGTTGTACCTGTATTCTGAGCATTATTCAGGATGTTCAAGGCACTTAAAAGTGAAGAAGAATTAAAAGTCATTTTTGCCTTCCTCTGCAATAAATAGTCAAACTATTCAAACAGAAAATATCTGAAAAGCTACACAAAAAGGAATCATATCCAAAAATCCATTGTTCAATTTGTAAATGCACCAAACCCATCAACGCAAGAAAGATGAAGAAAAAATCTTTAAAATATCATTTTTCTGAAATTTTATCATTAACATGCTCTGAAAACCACAAAGTTAAAATATCAACTATAGAGATGGGCCATTTTAAGGGTATCTTGGCACTAAAAATATGAATTGCATATCTATGGATATCAGTCATCTTATGTTTAGCAACCTAAAAGCTGGTAAAATATACAGGTCTTTTCTTCCATGGGATAAGATGATAGGTTCTTATTAAGTGTTTTTTAGATATTACTCCGAACTATACCAGACAGGCACCACATTCCCAACAGAAATTTCCTGAAATCCGAGTCCAAGTATCCCATCAAACTTTGAGACAATGAAGGAAAGACTCCCTTCTCGTGTAGCCTCAATAAAAACCTGAAAGATGGCACATGGATAACCTTCACCACATAGAAATCAAAATATCTTTCCTAATAAAGTTCAAATAAATAACCACCTGATCTTTGATGATGAGATCCCCAACTTGTACGTTATCTTGGCTGAAGAAGCCAGATATTGATCCAGATCCATAATCAATCTCACAAGACTTGCCTAAACCAAATCCCACAAGAACAATTTCAACGTAGAGAACCTAAAGCAGAAATCCTCAAAAGCTTATATTTCATAAAACAAATCATAAAGAGATCAAGAAAATCCAAGAGACAAAGGACATACAACATTACCTATCTTTGTATATGTGCTGGAGCGGCTTGCCTTGTACCTGGAGTGGAAATAGCAAGCAACCTGCATGGAAATATATAATGAGTAAACTATTAGACTGGCTGTAATGGAAATCAAGACTTTTAGATCCAGTGGAACTCACAGAAAAATAGCATTTGGAGGATGGGATCCAGAGGTTGGAGCTTCCAGTATCAAATATGACAGTGAAGTTCTGTGGTGGAGAACCAATGCCAATCTCTCCAAAGTATTGGGCATCCAAATAATTCCTCAGAGGTACTACATCTGCATCTGAATTACCCAAATTATGATGGGAGTCCCAAGGACCCCCTACATACTTCCCCACTTCCTTTGCAACTCTTGCTGCTTTTATATTATTAAGATCCAAGGGCTTTTTCTTTAAACTGATTTTCAGTAAACCGTTAGAGGTGGCATGGGATGCCAAGGAGCACATTACCGCTGACAAACAAATGAGAACAATAAGAAACTTCTGCACCATCTTTCCCTGATTAAAAAGACAAAAAGAAACTTCACCACTGAGATAGAGAGTGAGCCAACAAGCATCAAGAAAAGTAAGCTCAATGTGGACAATATTCTTGTGCCATGGGAGATATGTAATTATGGAGGGAAAAATCAGGGATATACTTGATAGAATAACATATTTATAAGGATTGAGAAACAGGTAGTACTCAAAATTATGTAATGGCATGCAGAGCCAGTTCTAACATATGTACATTAAAATCATCAGAAGTTCAAGGAAAACCAAGATATATATAAACATAAACAGTATTTAAGATACAGAAACTGATAACATGTTGAACAATCCAATGTTAGTTAAAGAAATCAAGGAAAACAGAGATTCAGTAATAGATAGAGCCCATAAGATTCCATTTACACGCAAAAGCAAGAATATTAAAGCATTAGGTGGACAACCTTCCACCACTGATAAGGTCATGAAGTTATTACAATCTTTATACTTCTTGTGCTTCCATCATCTCTAACCCACCACCTTAATGGATGCTTAATATGTACTGAACTACTGATCCAGAACAAGCGTCCACACTTTGTTGTCATCTTTCAAATCTACCACCAGTGCCAGATGGGATAATCCATATTTACCCTTACAGGTGTGAATTTCACAATGTATCAGTGTTGATTGATTTCCCTTGCTCTTCAAATATATGGAAGGAAAGGGGTGACGGCATATTTACACAAAGCATGGTAGAAACAACAGATATTGCAAGGGCAATAAAGTCAACAAATGTCGGAAGAAACTCTGGGTAAGAAACAGACAAATAATGAAGCATGGAGATCTGGATAAAGAGCTCTACTAAGATGGCTAGAGGTTAGGTCTCATCAGAGTTCACTAGGAAGACAGGCTATCCAGCAGCCACAAAAGGCGTCCACGACACCAAGGTAGAAGAAGCAGGCATCAGGTGTGCTGCAAGGGTCAATATACTTTTCCTGTTAATCCCGACACTTTTCCAGTAACGGGCAGAAGCTAAATATAAAACAACTGATACCCCCCCTTAAATTGTACAGAAAGATGATATCCTGAACTTAGTATATGTGATCAAATGATACAACTACAAAAGCCTAACTTAATACTCCTTTTCCAGTGTTATCAGTAACTAGGTGATGATTGATGAAGCTCATGAAGCTCTTCATAATGCAAAAACGAAAATCACGGAGCAGAGCGAGGGAAATTTTTCTGAAAACTTTCCACTGAAGGTTCACTCGAATAGAATATTAAAATATGTCAAGTGGTGCATTAATCCTTGCACAGAAACAACTGGTCAATAAATCAGCAAGAAAGATAGGGAGGGGGTGGAGGGGAAGAAAGATTAAATTGGGGGAAAATGATTGTGCAGAAAGAGGCCATAAACATTCATAATCACCCAGCAGAAACGCACACATCATGCGAGCATATTATTTGGGAAAAAAATTATAAAAAACACGTAAGAAAGAGGCAAAAGGGAAGATCAGGCACATACACATATAAAACAACACAAGGAGTATTAAAGCTCGTAGAAGAGACTGGTTAGCAGAAGTGCTAAATTACAGCAAAAGGCATTAACTCATCAGCTGCCTGTGTTTGTCATATTGAGAATTGTCAAAGTCACGACGCTCTTATTGATGATGATGATGGTGGTGGTGCTAGGAAGTTCACTTCAATCCATCGTGAGCTTCAGGCGTTGAGCAAAGTAGGAAAGGCCAGGCACTCGGGCAGAGACCACGCAGAGCTCCACAGAACAAGGAGATGCTTTAAATGGTGTGGAGTGTGGGGAGTTGGGACTTACCAGTTACCATAGTTAAGTTATCACAGCTACTCCAATTGGACAATCGCGGTTCACGCCGCTGTGATGGGCGCGTATTGACCAAAAAATCCCTATGGATTCAGGAAGCTACCCAGACGTTTTCATTCAATATGGAGCTGTGCACATATTTAAGGGTGGCAAAAAAACCCGGCCAGCCCAAGCCCGCCCAAACCCGCCATGAGCCCGGATAGGGCTGGGCTGGAGCTAGGGATAAGCGAGGGTCGGGCTAAGTTTGATATTTGCATGGCCCTGGCAGGGCCGGGCCAGGGTTGAGGCCTTGACCCTGGCAGGGCCAACCCGACCCTGTATTATATAATATATATTTATATATAATATAGGGAATGTGCTTTGGTGCAATAGTCAACGTAGCTTTATTGTGACCAAGTGGCCTTTGATTCGAAATTTTCATTTTTTAATAGCCTAGGCTTTGTTAAGTGGGTTGTGACTGGGTTTGGTATGTCCATGCGCAAATGATTTTTGTAACAATTTTTGAAGAAAGGGCCCAAAGCCCAAATGTAGTTTAAGTGGTGGATGAAGAGATGCCCTATTCACTCATCTTCCGCCCCAATTTGAAACCCTCTTTATCCTTGTCGTTTCTTTTCTTTTGAAGTTGGAATCTATTGCATGTTTTGAATTATCTAAATCAAAAACGGATTCCGAATTTTCAAATTGTCCAAATGTAATTCAATTCTTTCGCTTCTCTTCTATCTTTAAACTTGTCGTGTTCATTGGTTTTTAATGGATGAATTACATAATGTATTGCTGAATAATTGTTTTTTTGTCTCAGGTTTGAGCTAATTTTCCTTTAATGAACTATGTAAACTTTGCGTCTGATCTATTGTCAAATTCGCGGGGTAGGGATGATGTGTAGGGTGGAGGCGCTGATGGGGCTGGGCTAGATGTCGCACATGTGGTTAGGGCAGGGTGTTGATGGGGGTGTGGTTGTATGTCGCACATGGGGCAAGGGCAGGGTGCTGGTGTGATAACTGGTTTTAGTGGTTGGTGCGAGGAAGGGCAAGGGTTTGCTTTTCTAATATTAATAACAAATGTCCATTTTACCCCTTGATTTTATGACTAATGAGCACATGCTCATTAAAGTTTCGGAAGAAAAAAAAATGACTAAAAAGGATTTTTAGTCAAAACCCATAATAAAGTCTCAACTCTATTCTGATTTTTCTATTATTTTGTTGTTTTGTAAATAGAAATAGGATCCATAAATTGTACCAAACACTTGTAAAAACGTTTATGTGCTAGAAAATGAAAATGAACAATGATACCAAAAAGACCCTAACATGTATTTCCTCACATTGCCATTGTCATCAAATTTGGCATTAGTAAGTTTACTCATCAAGGTACCCTTTCAGCCTTTTTCGAAACTTCAAATTTGGCTTTTACAGTCACCATATAGTATTTGGCCTTGTCTTTCATATCTACACTACTACGAAAAACTCCACGAACAAACCGCTTCATAACCAACAACCATTTTCTGTTTGCATTATCCCATTTCTCCATTCTGACCTTATCTTTTGATGTGATCATATCAGTAAGAGCATTAGGTTTTGACTCCTTAAGGGCCAAATCTAAGTCAAGTAACCCTAAACCCACTTTTAGGCCTTCAATCAATTTATTATATTTATCTTCAGTGAGAGTAGGAATGGGGGAGATAATATTCTCAAAAATAAACATCCTGGAGGGTCAATAATCAAGCTATAAATCATGAACTTCCAGACTAGTAAATGACATATTAGTATAACTAGCAAAATAAATCAAATAAGAGTTGCAACATAACTACATTTTTATCCGTTGAGCTAAGAATGCATTGGTCCTCTTATTAATCCACATTTACCGTGAAAATAACAACTTTCAAAAATTCCATCATCTTAGGGTAGAAGGAACCTATAGTTTATTATCCGTTACAATATGTGTTTCTTTAACTTATATGACATCACCTTTGGACAAATGCCACAAAACTTTGCTGCAAAGACAAAATCATAAAAGAATAGGATGTGCCACTTTGGTAGATTCACCTAACCCTTTCATGATTTCTTGTAAAACATGAGCCCGCTTGATAACCTTACGAGAAACAATTTCTGGTGTTTTTCCGTTATGAGAAACGAAAAAACACCTAAAAATCGCTTGATAATGAAGGCACCGTTTGACAACGTTTTGTTTCTGTTGTTTATGTGTCAATAATGTTCCCAGCACACAAATGGCATAGAAAAACCGTTTGATAAACCCGTTTTGTTTCAAGTGTTTTTTATAACAAAAATCAAAATTTTTAACAATTTATGCCCAAAAAAACGTTTTTGACATAACAATTATTTGTTGTTATTACCATTTTGTAACCCAATGTCAAAAACTGTTACCCGACAAAATCACACAAGGCATCTCTCTCGCTCATCTCTAGCTCAAACAAAGGGAAAGGAGGTAAAGGGAAAACCCTATTTGCAGACGATCTGAAGGGAGGCGGTGAGTTTTCTGCACCAACCTGCAACTCTCAAGGTACGCTCATCTCTCTCTCTCTCGCTATCTCTCACTCTCTGTTTCTACACCAACTTGCAACTCTGTGTGTGTGTGTGTGTGTGTGTGTGTGTGACTCTCTGTTTGTGAACTATAAGGCTGATTTTTTCTCCCATTTTGTCTCAGAAATTGGTAGAGTCACCTGCTGTAAGCCCTTTGCTGGTAGATCGAGGAAGTTCAACAACCAAAAGGTAAGGATTTCATAGTGTTTTTGATGAAATTGTTAAGGGCTTTGTGGAATTTCATTTTAAGAATATTTCACCTGTTTTTCTCTTCTTTTTGTGAATGTTGGTTCTGCAACCCAATGTTGTTGAGGAAACCTCCTCATATACTCCAAGTTATGTTTTGATGACAACAAATAAAGCCTCTCTTGGACTAACATTTGTTTAAAGTGTTTAGATGAGAGCGTAGAACCAAGTGAGGGGGAGCATACACAAGAACAAGCACAAGAGCATATACAAGAGCGTATACAAATGTGTACAAGAATAATACTCAAGTTGTTTCCAAAGATATGGAAGTCAAAACTTGAAGCCCAAAAATCCTATTGAAGATTGAAGATTGTCATTGAAGACATTGTAATCACATGTAATTGTAATTTCAAGTCACAAATTGATGTAATGCACACACACACACATACATCCATTTAGAATGTCCTTAGGAGGCAATTTGACCCCTTAGACATGTGACATTTTGGGTTTGAAAACCCCAAACCAAGCCCTAATTGGAACTGGACTAAATTCCACTGAAACTGCCAAATTCGGCATACCGGATTAATGGGAATCTCAGGAAATGCCTTACAATAGCCCTCCGGAGTATGTTGGATCCCCATCCAGCATACCGGATCCTGTTTGGCTTAGTTTTGCCCTGATCCGGTATATCGGATAGCTATCCAGCATACCGGATCAGTGTAATGCTATTAGCTTTTGACCGCTATTGCCCTGTTCTATATGGAAATTAGGTAATCCGGCATACCGAATTAGAATCCAGCATACCAGATTATATATGGCTTTTTGAATCCGATCCTAATCTAGATTCCTAATTAATTTAAGCCATCTAGCCTATATATACCCACTTGTTTAAGGCTCTAAACGCCACTACTAATCACAATCAAAAGCCTCCAACAACAAGTCACTCTTAAGTGAGAATTCAAGCACCAATCCACGGCATTCAATCTCACTTAGCTCCCTTCATTCATATTTGCATTAAAGCTTCATAGTTTGAAAGGTAACACGGCTCTACTAACGTTTGAGGTAATTCTAAAATCCCTTAGTATTGTCTTTTACTTTATATAAGTAGGTTGAGTTCTCTTGCTTGGAATCAAGAGTAAGTTGAGTCCTCTTGCTCGTTAACTAAAGATTAGTTGTTTTTGAATTCTCTTGCTCATTTCTCAAGAGTTGTACGAGTCCTCTTGCTCTTACTCAAGATTTGATATAGTGAAATTCTCTGTAAGGTGAAAGGAGTGGATGTAGGCAAGTATTGGCCGAACCACCATAAATCTCTTGTGTCACTCTTTTACGTATTGCTTATTTATTGATTGTCTTTACTTGGTTATTTTCGCATATTTTTTAATTTTCCAACCTTCACCTATTCACCCCCCTCTAGGTGAATTCATATTTGGTATCAGAGTGGGAGCTCAAGACCGTGATTTTATTAATCCAATTAAGAGTATTAAGACCATGGGATCCTCTGTCAATCGCAAGATTGAAGGATATAATATTACTCGACCTCCCTTTTTTTAAGGTGAAGGATTCTCCTATTGGAAGAATCGCTTCAAGAACTTCGTGTGTGCCAATAACATTGACGCATGGGAAGTAATTGAAAATGGACCAAATACCATAGACAAGCCCAAAGAAGAATGGACCCAGCTGAAAAAGTTAAGATTCAACTTAATTTTGTTGCTATAAGTTATATTCAATGTGCTCTAAAAGAAAAAGAGTATAATAGAACTTGCATGTGTGACTCCGCTAAGGAGATGTTTAATAAGCTTATTGTTATCTACGAAGGTACTTCAGAAGTCTAGCAATCTAAGATTGATATGCTAGTAAATGAGTATGAACTATTTAAAATGAAAAATGATGAAGACATATATGCTATGTTTACTCGATTTACTAACATTGTGAACAAGTTGAAAGGATTAGGGAAGGTTTATTCCAATGGTAAAAATATTCAAAAAATTTTGAGATCCCTCTCAAAAGAATGGAGACCCAAGACTACTGCAATCAAAGAATCTAAAGACATTGACAAGCTAAGTCTAGATGAGCTGTTGGGATCGCTCCAAACGCATGAGATGGAATTCAAACAAGACACCAAGGAGGATGATTCAAAAGAACCAAAGAAGAAGGTTGTAACATTCAAGACATATGACATTAGTGATGATGAAGAAGAATTATCTGATGACTAAATTGCCTATCCATCCAAGAAATTCTCAAAATTCTTGAAGAACAAAGGAAAGGCTACTTTCAATAAGAAGAGATTTTTAAGGGATCAAAAAGGTAAAAATATTTCCAAAGAAACCAATGATTCCTCTTCAAAAGAGATTGTGTGCTATGAATGTAGGAAACCAGGACATTACAGAGGAGATTGTCCAAAGATAAAGAAATACAAGAAGGCCTATAAAGCTCAACATTCTTTTGATTCAAGTGATGAAGAAGATGAGGATGAATCATCTCAAGAAGAAGAAAAACAAACAAATCTGGCACTCATGGCTACTGAAGATGAAGAAACTCAAAATGAGGTAATCCCTACTTCTCCATCTCATAAAGATAAGGACTTTTTAGAATTGGAAGAAACTTTTGAAGACCTCTACCAAAGTAGCATGGAACTAGCCACTACCAAAAAGAATCTCTTGAAAGAGATAAACACCCTTAAAGATCAAAACACAACTCTAACTTCTCAAGTTAATATCTTGGAAGAAGAAAAAGAGAAATTGTGTAGAGCCATAGAATCCTTTACTAACTGAAAAAGGACTTGACATCTTACTGGAAAATGCCGCCAAAGCACCTTTAAACGAGGAAGGTGTAGGCTATGATGTGAACAAAGGTTCAAATCAATCAAAAGAGCCAAGTACGTGTAAAATGTCAAGTAAGAAAGTAAAGAAGAAGTTTTGTGACTATTGTAAAAAGAAAGGACACTCTATTGAGAAGTGCTACTTAAGAAAGAAAAGCCCTCAATTTAGCAAACCCAAAGGGAAGACCACATATATCCATCAAACTGTTGCATGCAATAATTGCAACAAGAAGGGACACACTATTTGGGAATGCTATCATATGAAGCAAGCCTTTTACCCTCCTAGAAGACCTTTCAATGGTCAATCTCCTAAAAGATCTTTCAATAGTCAAAACAGGAGAAATCCACCAAAGGTGCAAAGACCGTCCAAGAACCAAGGTTCATATAGAGTACCCCAAAACTAAAGACCTTGGAACTCCCAATCATACCCAAATTGGTATGGAAACCAAAAGGCAAATGGTAACCAAATGATTTGGAGACCAAGGGAAAGGTATGATATTAACAATGACGGACCCAACATACAATGGGGACCAAAGTTTTATTAAGTACCTTTGTTTTATAGGATATAAGCAACTTGGAGTGGTACATCGATAGCGGTTGCTCAAAGCACATGACATCCAACCCAAAGGTATTTTTGGAGCTCAAAAAGTAAAAAGGGGGATGGGTATCTTTTGGAGACAATAGCAAAGGAAGAATTGTTGAAAACGGATTCATAAAATTTGGAGGTACAATCATTTCTAAGGTTAGTTTAGTTGATAATCTTAAGTATAACTTACTTAGCGTGAGTCAACTATATAACAATGGTTATGTTGTTAATTTTAATGCTTCTAAATGTGAGATCAAGGACTCTAACGATAATATTATCCTTGAAGGAAGTAGAAAGAATAATGTTTATACTTGTGTATTTAGTATAAATTCTCTCAATGCACGTCTCTTTTCTAAATCTGATGATGCAACCCTATGGCATAGGAAATTGGGACATATTAATCCTAAGATTATTAAATTCCTTTCTTCTAAGAACTTGGTGAAAAATCTACCTAAGTTGTAATTTGATAAGCAACACATTTGTGGAACATGTCAAAGAAGTAAACTTATAAAGGTAGCTCACAAAGCCATTAATTCTGTTGCTATTTCTAAACCTTTGCAACTATTTCATCTTGACCTATTTAGACCAATTCATACCATTAGTTTGGGAAGAAAGAAATATACTTTCGTTATTGTAGATGACTACTCTCGTTTCACTTGGACCCTTTTCCTCAAGCATAAGAATGATGCTTTCGAGGAGTTTGTAGCTCTTTGTAAGAGAATACAAAATCGAAAGGGTTACTTGATCACTTTCATAAAAAGTAACCATGGTGGTGAATTTAATAATATAAAAGAATTTGGTGAGTTTTATCGAAAATAAGGTATAACTCATAACTTTTTGGCCCCTAGAACACCACAATCAAATGGTGTGGTTGAAAGGAAAAACAGAACTATCCAAGAAACTGCAAGGACAATGCTTAATGAGTACTCTTTGCCAAAGTATTTTTGGGCCGAAGCTGTTCACACGGCTTGTTATGTGTTAAACCGGGTTTTGATAAGACCTATCTTGTTAAAGACCCCCTGTGAACTTTTCCATAATAAACTTCCTAAAGTTGATTATTTTAAAGTGTTTGGTTGTGCATGTTTTATTCTTAACACTAAAGACAATTTAGAAAAGTTTTAAAAAAAAGCTGATGATGGTATCTTTCTAGGCTACTCCACAAATAGTAGAGCTTATAGAGTATTTAATAAAACAACTCTAGTTATGGAAGAGTCTATGAATGTAAAATTTGATGGATCCATGGTCAATGACAAGTATAAAGACCTAGAAGAAGATGATGAAGATGAAGTACTTGAGATTAGGAAAAGAGTGAAAAATGTTTCTCTATAAGAACCTAATAATCAAGTACATCAACTTCCTAAAGAGATTAAGACTGTTAAAGACCATCCACTTGACCTTGTCATTGAAAACCTTGATAAAGGTATACAAACTAGGAGTAAAATCCAAAATATTTGTTTCAATGTAGTTTTTATATCTACCATCGAACCCAAGAATGTAAAGGAAGCCCTTTTGGATAGTGATTGGATAATTACTATACAAGAAGAGCTTAATCAATTTGAAAGAAATCAAGTTTGGAACTTAGTGCCAAAACCCTCTAATACCAAGATTATTGGGACTAGATGGGTATTTAGGAATAAACTTGATGAAGTTGGTAACATAACAAGAAACAAAGCTAGGCTGGTTGCTCAAGACTATAATCAACAGGAAGGTATTGACTTTGATGAATCATATGCACCTGTAGCTAGACGTGAGTCAATTACAATGTTGCTTGTTTTTGCTTGTCATAAGAATTTCAGGTTACATCAAATGGGCGTCAAGAGCGCATTCTTGAATGGTTACATAAATGAAGAAGTTTACGTCATTCAACTACCTAGATTTGAAGATTCAAAGTTCCCTGATCATGTCTACAAGCTGAAGAAGGCCCTATATGGCTTGAAACAAGCTCAAAGAGCTTAGTACGACAGACTGAGTAAGTTTCTAGTTGATACTAGATTCTCAATGGGTAAGATAGATATTGTTCTGTTTGTCAAGCATGATAAAAATGATTTAATTATAGTTCAAATCTATGTCGATGATATTATTTTCGGTTCTACAAATGAATCACTTTGCCATGAATTTAGTAAATGTATGAGTAGTGAATTTGAAATGAGCCTAATGGGAGAATTGAATTTCTTTCTAAGACTCCAAATAAAACAGACCCCTGACGGGATTTTCATCAGTCAAACAAAGTACCTTAAAGAATTATTAAAGAAGTTTGACATCATTGGACAAAAGTCATCTGGTACCCCAATGAGTACATCTGTAACTTTGTCCAAGGATGAAGATGGAACCCCTGTTGACCCAACTAAATATAGAGGCATGATAGGTAGTTTACTCTATCTAACGGCTAGTAGACCTGACATAATGTTTAGTGTCTGTGCTTGTGCTAGGTTTTAGGCCAAACCTATGCAATCCCACTTAAGTACTGTGAAGAGAATCTTTAAGTACTTAAAGGGAACCCCAAGCATTGGACTTTGGTACCCTATGGACAATGACTTTGACCTTGTTAGCTTCTCCGACACCGACTTTGTCGGGTGTCATGTTGATTGTAAGAGTACAAGTGAAACTTGTCACTTCTTAAGATCATGTTTGGTTTCATGGTTTAGTAAAAAGTAAAATTTTGTTGCTCTTTCTACCACCGAGGCCGAATACATTGCAGCTGAACGGTGTTGCGCACAAGTGCTATAGATGAGGCAAACTCTCCAAGATTATGGAGTTAAGTTTGACACTTCCTCTATCCAATGCGATAACACAAGTGCAATTAACCATAGCAAGAATCCGATTTTACACTCAAGAGCTAAGCATATTGATATCCGTCACCATTTCTTACATGACACGGCTCAACGAGGTGAAATCTGACTTGATTTTATTGAGACCGAGAAGCAACTCATGGACATCTTCACAAAACCCTTGAGTGAAGAAAGATTCTGCACCCTAAGAAGAGAATTAGGCATTGTTGATCCTTTTGCATAACATGTTTATAGTTTTTTACTATTTTATGCTGTTTTCTGCTAAAACGGCATACCGGATTGCAAACTGGTATGCTGGTTCAGCATTTTTGGCTGTTTTTATAGCCGTTGGAGCCAAAACGGTATACCGGTTTGGGAAATGGTATACTGGATTGGAATTTTTTTTATCTTTTCTCACTCATTGTTCACTCTAATTGAGATTTGCACCATAATCTTTTTTGTTAAACTTTTCTGTCTCTATTTTTTTTACTCTCTCTTTCTCTCTCTCAAAAGGAGTCGAAGTGGTAAGGAGACAATGGCTGAGAATCCACCCTCTAAAAGAGGAAGGACTGGAGGAAGAGGAAGCGGTTCAAGACAACAGTATGCTGAAAGAGAAGATCGTTTGTTTCGGTCTAGGGAATGCCGTGCAAATTGGCATCTCTATCTTGTAAGGAAAATAGAGGAAGGACGTGAGGTGGACGTGTTCTCATTCAATAGCATCCGTCTCAAAGATCGTTTTAAGGAGATCTGTTGGGAACCTCTTCTCAACATTTTTTATCCTTGTTATCCATACCTTGTCAAGTATTTCTACGCCAACCTCTACTTCAGCGGCGCGGAACAAAGTTTGAAACTTCATTCCTATGTGAAGAGCACTCACATAGAACTTTCTCTTGATGACCTTGCCCATATTCTTGAAATCTCCAATGATGGACCTTGCATCTTTTGGACCCCTAAGAACACCAACTTTGGTGATTTGATCAATCATGAAGAAGTATTCCACCATTCTCAAACTTTTTGACCCAAATGCGGGGACCGTTGTCACCGGTCGCCTCCGTCTCATCCCTCATGTTATTTCTTATATTGTCCAACACAATATCATTCCTAGGATAGAAACAAGTGCCTTACCCCACAGGCCTACATTACTTATTGCATCTACACCAACAGCCCTACCAATCTTTCATACTTCATTATAAGGTATATGGAATCGTGTGCTTCCCCCCATAGGCACACTAATCTTCCTTATGGCCGGATTCTCACTCGTATCTTTCGGGCCTTTGACATTGATCTTGATCGTGAGGAAGCATCCTCAATACTTCTCCAACACATTACTCATAATAGCTTTCACACTATAGCTATTCCTCCTCCTTCCGATGTGTTCGTTGAAGAAAAAGAAATTTTGGATGAAAATATGCCCCCTCCTCGTTAAGCACAAGAAGGAGTATCGGCATCTCTTCAAGAATGGGTCTCAAGCATTGATGACTATATGGACGAAGCGAACAACCAGATAATGGAACTTGAATTCGATCAACAAAGAATTCAAGATGATGTTACTTCTCTTCGCAACGATATGAGGATCGGATTTGACTCTCTAAATGTTCACCAAGATAAGATTCTTAATGCCGTGCATCAACTCTCTCTCAATCTTGGCTTTCTATCTCTTGACACGCCGGGAGCTACTCCTCGAGGGATCACCCCTCAAGGAGTTAGACCACCATTTCCCGGTTCTTCAAGCTCTATTCCACCTATTACACCCTTTGATCCAAGCCTTTGATGTTTCTTACCCCTCTTTTTGATAATGACAAAGGGGGAGAATATTTGGGAATAATGTACTGTTTGGATGTTTGAAATGTATGGATTTATGAATATATTTATGTTTTGAAATTTGGAATATATGTGTGGATATGTATTTGAAACTCTTTAATTGCTCTATTATTATTTTATTCACTAGGGTTATTTGTCATCATAAAAAAGGGGGAGATTGTTGAGGAAACCTCCTCATATACTCCAAGCTATGTTTTGATGATAACAAATAAAGCCTCTCTTGGACTAACATTTGTTTAAAGTGTTTAGATGAGAGCGTAGAACCAAGTGAGGGGGAGCATACACAAGAAAAAGCACAAGAGCATATACAAGAGCGTATACAAATGTGTACAAGAATAATACTCAAGTTGTTTCCAAAGATATGGAAGTCAAAACTTGAAGACCAAAAATCCTATTGAAGATTGAAGTTTGTCATTGAAGATTTTGTAATCTTATGTAATTGTAATTTCAAGTCACAAATTGATATAATGCACAAACACATGCATACATCCATTTAGAATGTCCTTAGGAGGCAATTTGACCCCTTAGACATGTGACCTTTTGGGTTTGAAAACCCCAAACCAAGCCCCTATTGGAACTAGACTAAATTCCACTGAAACAGTCAAATCCGGCATACCGGTTCCTGATCTGGCATACCGGATTAATGAGAATCTCAGGAAATGCCTTACAGTAGCCCTCCAGAGTACGCTGGATCCCCATCCAGCATATCGGATCCTATTTGGCTTAGTTTTGCCTTGATCCGGCATATTGGATAGCTATCCAGCATACCGGATCAGTGTAATGCTATTAGCTTTTGACCGTTATTTCCCTGTTCTATATGGAAATTAGGTAATCTGGCATACCGGATTAGAATCCAGCATACCGGATTATATATGGCTTTTGGAATCCGATCCTAATCCAGATTCCTAATTAATTCAAGCTATCTAGCCTATATATACCCACTTGTTTAAGGCTCTAAACACCACTACTAATCACAATCAAAAGCCTCCAAGAACAAGTCACTCTTAAGTGAGAATTCAAGCACCAATCCAAGGCATTCAATCTCACTTAGCTCCTTTCATTCATATTTGCATTAAAGCTTCATAGTTTGAAAGGTAACACATCTCTACTAAGGTTTGAGGTAATTATAAAATCCCTTAGTATTGTCTTTTACTTTATATAAGTAGGTTGACTTCTCTTGCTCGGAATCAAGAGTAGGTTGAGTCCTCTTGCTCGTTAACTCAAGATTAGTTGTTGTTGAGTTCTTTTGCTCATTTCTCAAGAGTTGTACGAGTCCTCTTGCTCTTACTCAAGATTTGATATAGTGAAATTCTCTCTAACGTGAGAGGCGTGGATGTAGGCAAGTATTGGCCGAACCACTATAAATCTCTTGTGTCACTCTTTTACTTATTGCTTATTTATTGCTTGTCTTTACTTGATTATTTTGCATTTTTTTAATTTTCCAACCTTCACCTATTCACCCCCCCCCTTTAGGTGAATTCACAAATGTGTGTGAGTGCTTGTTGTGAAAAAGATTTTGTTTGGGGGGTGGAGAAGAAGATGGGAGGGGAAAAAATCTCAGACATAGATCTATTATGGGCTGTGCAGTCGTGTAATGGTTTGTTAGTTCTGTAGATGTTCTCTGGTTGCCTTCTGGCTTTGATGTTTGTTATCATCCTTTTTGTGTTATGTTTGCATTGGTTGTTATTGTTTGTTCTCTTTGGATTGATTTTAGCCTCTCTACATAGATGTTTTATTGGCATTTGGTGGGCTGAGATTCATTGTTTGCTTTTGTGCTTTTTCCCCCAAATTTGTGCTGTACAATTATTTAAATTGATGGGAATCACAAGTCGTTGGTTTTGAATAATCTGGGTTGTTGGATGATGCTCAATTTCTCTCTTCTTTGATTCTGAGTCCTGGGTCCTTGTTCATTTCTTGCTCTAGCTTGCTGTTTTCTAGTGGTTTTAGTAATATGACGGATCCGCTACTTTAAATTTCTAGTGGCTGGTTACTGATTTACAATTGCGAGCAGTGTTTTTGAGTCAGTTATATATCATTGTAATTGAAGAAATTTTGTTGTCTTGTCTGATTTAGGTTCATTGGAGTCCCTTGATTTTCCTGTGATATGCCATTATCTTAAAGTCTTTGATTACGAGTGTTTCAAGGTGGGAATTTTCTTTTAAATTTTTTAAGTTTACAGACTAGGGCAAGTTGAAAATGCCTGGAAGCACCTGTGTTTTCCTGGGCAGCAGCCTGATTTGGCCAACTGGGATTTTCCTTTTAATTTTTTAAACCTTTACAGGGTTTTATAAATCTTGATGGGTTTTCTGATTTAAGGTAGGTTAAGGTATAGACTTATAAGTTATAATAATAATAATAGTAGGAGTACAACAATGGCAGCAAAAGTGATAGGAGATATGAACTTGGAAAAAGGGCTATAAGGTACAGAAGCAATTTCTTAGTTGGTACTGTGAGTTTTCTTCTGATGAAAGAATTTGAACTTGGAAAAAGGGTTATAAGGTATTAGAAAGAAAAGAAAAAAAGACCCACCTCACCATCATCAACTTTTCTCATTTTATACCATTACCCTTTTCCATTCATTTATCCCCCCTTTTTAAGGTTGTCCACTGTTGCGTCAAGAAATCGTCGAGCGGTCCTGCGAGTGCCGTCACCTGCAAGTGGACCAAGGGGTCAACAGAGAGAACCGGTGTGGTTCCGACCTAGGGCTCTCCGATGCAAAAGTTAGATCTCCTGGCGCAAACAGATGAATAGTGATTATTCAGTATGCGTTTAGATGTCCCTCGATGGGGTTGTGTACCTTGCCTTTTATAGTAGTGTATGGCGGTATGGAGAGTCCCAGTTTGATGGCGATTGTGCCGTTGAGTGGATAGAGGCCCTGGGTAACGGGGCTCTATCCTGATTGACCATCTCCCCGCGGGAGGGAGTGTCCTGGTGGTATCAAGATCCTTGGCGGATAGATACCCGTGTGTGGTGATAACATCATTGGTGCTTGAATCCGTCTGGGTGACGTGACTTCTAAGCGGTGGCCTAGAGTCCTGGTGGTGACATGAGTCTGTAGTGATACGATCGGGTCATAGGTGAGTAGCCCCGATGTTCATGCACCTCACATTTGTGCCCACGATGCCGTGCCTGGGTGTGGCCACGCCTTGGTGAGGTCGCGCCTAGGTGAGGCCGCGCCCGAGTGGTGGGACCCTGGTTCGTTCCCCTTGGTTCTGGAGCGGGTCGCCCTGTGACACATGGCGGCCGCTGGTTGGCCCGGTGAATATTGGATGTATCATTTGCCCCCCACTCTCTTGGGATAGGATGTCCAAGAGAGTAGATGCCTTTACATAGTGAGGGGTCCATTGCGAATAGACTTTTCTTGCGGGGCTTGCCTGTAAATCTAGTAATGAGGTAGGAGAGGTTGGGGGTTCAAACCTTTCCTCCTGCACTTTTTCATCTTTTGTTTTTTGTAGACATATGTCCCTCTCCTTCACTTTCCCTTCTTTCACTTCTCATTCCTCTTTCTTGCTTTTTGTCTCCCATTTTGCTCTTCTTTAACTTTTTCCTTTGCATTCCACTTTTTGCCTTTTGTCCTCTTTTTGGTGCCCACCATGTGTTTGTCTTTGGGTCACCTAGACTAGTATACATTTTTGCTTGATTTTGGGTCCTTGTGTTTGCTTTGTGCTCACTTGGTGTCTTGTTTGCTGGGAGGGCTTGAGTGGTGCTTGGCTTGAGTGCTTTGCCTCTTGTGGTCTCTCTCACTTGATCATGCTAGTGGTGTGGCCTTGTCGTCGTGTGCCTGCCTCCCCGTGCGATCGCCTTCCCCCTGAGGTAAGTTCAATCCCTTTTCTTTCTTTTCTTTTTTTTTTTTGTAGGGCGGCGCCTATGTGAGGCCACACCTGCGGGTGTGAGGCCGCCTGGTCGCCGCGCCCGGGTGGCCGTCGCCTGCGGGTGTGAGGCCGCGCCTATGGTGGCCGCGGCGTGGGTGTGATGGACCCTCACGCTTCTTCACTTTTCTTCTTCTTGTCTGTGATGGATCTGCTGTTTATACTTTGCAGGTGGCCCTCATTTCATTTTTTCTTGCTAGCTTCTGGGAGATCGCTTTCTCGAGTAAGTAGTTCATTCCTCTCTTGTCCTTCATGTCGTTCCCAGGTGACCTCAGCCCTGCTTCAGTCTGGGTTGGATCTTCAGAGGAGCGTTCCCCAGGATCGCCTTCTTCTGTGGGTACTCCATCCTCTATACCCTCCCCTAGTGCTATTGATGGAGGTGTGGGACCTTCTAGTGTCTCTGGTCCCAGTAGGGATCGTCGGTCCTCTGGGGCGACATCCTCAGCCGCCGGTCCTGCTGATAGGTTGGGCCCTGTTGCTAGCATCTTGTCACCTTCTAACTTGGTCTCCCTCCGTGAGGAGTTCCATATTCCCGCTGAGGTCATGTTGTGTACTCCTGGGCCTGGCGAGTATGCCTTCTCTCACCGTGCGGATGAGATCTATCTCTACCGTTCATTTTTTCTCCAGGGCCTTTGCCTTCCTATCCCTCGCTTTGTCGAGTTGGTGTTAGAGCATTGGCACCTCACCCCTGGGCGGGTGTTGCCCAACTCTTGGAGGGTGATCTTGGGTTTCTATGTCTTCTTCGCCCACCTAGGGCGTGCCGCCACTGTTCCCCTGTTCTCCCACTTTTATCTGTTGAAGAAGGGGAACCATGGATGTTATCACTTTGCTAGCCGCGTGCTCAAGGGGCCCTATGCCTCTGTGGAGCTTCTCACGAGGATCACTAGCAACGATCACTAGCAACTTGAAGTATTGGAGGGATCGCTTCTTTTTTGCCACGGTCCCCCGATGCCCACTACAGACTGTTAGGGAAGTTATTGACCTCAAGAGGGTCAATCAGGGGCTTGAGCTGAGTGATTTTGAGGGTGACTCCCTCAAGCTATGCCTGGGTCGCGATTCGTTCCACGTCCAGGAGTTGGACTCGGAGGCCTTCCTGTCCCTCTGGAAGCTGAGTCCTGGTAAGAGCACTGTCTTTTGTACTTGATTGGCATGTTGGTATTTGAATATATATATATCATCTGATGGGTTGGGCGGTCTATGCAGTGGATACGCGTCCGGACTTCAGTTTGCTCCGTGGCAATCTACGAAGGAAGGCCGCTTCTCAGGGTGGTCCATCTGCTGGAGTGACCGATGTTGGTGGTGCTTCTGCTCCTGTGGTTGTTGGAGTGAAGCGAAAGGGTGGTTCAGGACATGCCCACATGACAAGCTTTGGTGTGCGTGTCCTCCTTCCCCGTACTTCTCCTGATGATGATGACGTTTCGGGCCCTGTGCCTCTGCCTCCCTCTGTCGCTCCTTCCGGGCCTTCTGTATTGCCCCTCTCCAAGGGGAGAGGTGTGAGTTCCTCTGGTGGTACTGCCACTGATCTTCCCACGCTGGATGAGTCCCTGGTGATCACCTTGGGCGTGCCGAAGGGCTCGACCTTGGCCGGAGTCGGCGTGTCGCGGGAGTGGGTAGACAGGGGCAGGCTCCCTACCGCGAGGGTGGCCTTGCAGAGGCTTAGCGATGCTTGTCTGGCCCAGACTCTGTACCATGATATGGCTTCGGTGAGTTAGCCATTTTTTGTCTCGTCATGTTCATTGCTCCATTTATTCTTAGATTGTTTTATCGCTTGCCATGTTGATTGTAGGTCCATCACCGTGTTGCTGAGGCGGTGCTTCGATTGGAGGGTCACGCTTCTCGTGAGTTGCAGATATAGCGCACCCTGCTTGACGTGGAGAGGGAGCTCCAGGGACAGATCGATGCTAGTGAGAGGGCCGAGGCCAACGCGCAGAGGGCATCGGGGGAGCTCACAGTGGCGTCCGGGAAGCTCCTGGAGGTGTCTGAGGAGCTGCGTGTGACCTCTGTTGGTGCGACCAAGAGCTCGGCTAGGGTTCTTGCCTTGGAGGAGGAGCTTCATTCGTTGAGGGGAAGGCATGTGGCGGAGCTGGCATCTGCAGGTGAGCGAGCTGTGGCTGAGTTCCAGGCGTCCTCTGCCTTCTCGACGCTGTATCAGGCGCAGCTTTAGCCCGCCTATGAGGGAGGGGTCTGGGACTTAGCCGCTTGTGTCCTGGAGGTGACCCCCAATTATGACTTCTCTGTCTTGGGGTTCTCTGAGTTTGCTGCGGCGCTTCTGGGTATAGCTGTGGTGGAGAGCGTTCCAGTGTCAGAGGTAGAGGCTGCCCTGCCTGAGGGGGGTGCTGCTGCGTGTCTTCTTGAGGTGGACATGATGTCTCCTGCTGGGTCGGAGGTGACCCACCACTCTGTGGTCCCTTGACCCTACGGCCGTACCGATCCTGTAGACGTCTCAACCTTTTTCCTTTTTTGAACTTGAGTTGTAACTACTATGACTTTTCTATGTGATCGCTTTTGCTTCTCTTTGATTGCATTGTCTCCTGGTGATTGTTTGCGCGTTGATGCTCTCTGACCCTTGATAGTCATAGGATTTTGGTAGTGGTGTTGTGCCTTGGTGATCCTCGGACCTTGGTGGGTTAACGCCTTAGGCGTAGAGCCTCAGTGTTGGCATGATGCCTTAGGCATACAGCCTCAGTGGTGGCATGACGCCTTAGGCATGAAGCCTCAGTGGTGGCATGACGCCTTAGGCATGAAGCCTCAGTGGTGGCATGACGCCATAGGCATGAAGCCTTAGTGGTGGCATGTTGCCTTAGGCATACAGCCTCAGTGGTGGCATGACGCCTTAGGCATGAAGCCTCAGTGGTGGCATGTTGCCTTAGGCATGAAGCCTCAGTGTTGGCATGTTGCCTTAGGCATAAAGCCTCAGTGGTGGCATGACGCCTTAGGCATGAAGCCTCAGTGGCGGCATGACGCCTTAGGCATGAAGCCTCAGTGGTGGCATGTTGCCTTAGGCATGAAGCCTCAGTGTTGGCATGTTGCCTTAGGCATAAAGCCTCAGTGTTGGCATGTTGCCTTAGGCATAAAGCCTCAGTGGTGGCATGTTGCCTTAGGCATATAGCCTCACTGGTGGCATGACGCCTTAGGCCTGAAGCCTCAGTGGTGGCATATCGCCTTAGGCATGAAGCCTCAATGGTGGCATGTTGCCTTAGGCATAAAGCCTCAGTGTTGGCATGTTGCCTTAGGCATAAAGCCTCAGTGGTGGCATGACGCCTTAGGCCTGAAGCCTCAGTGGTGGCATGTCGCCTTAGGCATGAAGCCTCAGTGGTGGCATGTTGCCTTGATGTAGTGGCAGTGATTCGATTGAGTGGTAGAAGAAGACAAGTATTCCTGAAACATCTCTTTATTTTGAATGAAATTCAAATTGACCTTAAAACAGTGATGTCGTCTACTGCTACTGCTACTGCTACTGCTACTGCTGCTGTTACCACTACCACTACTGCTACTACTTGACTGCTACTCTTGATGGAGCTGTTTGCTTCTACTAGTAATACTTCTTCAGATGTTCTGAGTTCCAGGTACGGTCTACCTTCTTGCCCCCTGGAGTCTTCAAGCGGTAGGTCCCTGGACGTATCTGCTTGGAGACTATGTAGGGTCCTTCCCAGTTGGCTAACAGCTTCCCTGCCTTCTGTGGCTGTGATGCACTTGCCCTCCGTAGGACTAAATCTCCCTGGTGGAATAGCCTTTCCTTGACCCTGGCATTATAGTACCTGGCAGTACGTTGCTGGTAGGCGACGTTCCTTAGTAGTGCTCTCTCACGGACCTCATCTATAAAGTCTAGGTTCGCCCGTAGTCCATCGATATAGGTACATTCGTTGAAGTGCAGAACCCTATGGGACATGGCGCAGACCTCTACTGGCGCCAATGCTTCGATGCCATATGCTAGGCGGAATGGGCTCTCTCCTGTGGGTGTCCGTACTATAGTTCGGTATGCCCACAGGACGCTTGGTAGCTCTTCGACCCATTTTCCTTTGGCTCCCTCTAGCCTTTTCTTGACTCCTTCCAGTAGTGTTCTGTTGGTGACCTCCACCTGACCATTGGCCTGTGGGTATGCTACCGACACAGGCCGATAGTCGATGTTGTAGCTGTGACAGAATGCTTGGAATTTGGGGTTGTTGAATTATTTGCCGTTGTCTGAGACGAGGATCTGTGGTACCCCGAACCTGTAGATGACGTCGTTGGGGATGAACTTCTCCATCTCTATCTCTGTTATCTTGGCCAAGGGTTTAGCTTCGACCCACTTGGTGAAGTAGTCGATCGCGACGACCAGGTACTTTCTGTTTCCCGGTGCTGCGATGAAGTTGCCTAAGATGTCTAGTCCCCACATGGCAAAAGGTATGGGGTTGAGGATTGATGTCAGCTTGGTGGCGGGTAGATGGGGTACTGGGGCGAATAACTGACATTACTCGCACTTCTTGGCATATTGGATGGCCTCCTCTCGCATTCGTGGCCAGTATAGTCCCTGGCAGAGGATTTTGTAGGCTAGGGCTCATCCCCCCATGTGGCTTCCACATATCCCCTCATGGACTTCGGCTAGGGCGTACTCTGCCCCTTTGGGTCCTAGGCACCGGAGTAGTGGTGCTGTTGCCCCCCGCTTGTACAGTACCCTGTCTAGGACGGTGTACTTTGCAGCTTTCATCCTGATCTTCCTTGCCTCAGCCTTGTCTTCTGGTAAGACATCATTCTGGAGGTAGTTGAGTAGAGGGTCCATCCAGCTAGGTCCCTCCTCGATTTCGTTAACCTACTTTTCCTTATACGTTGGCTCATGCAGGATCTCAACATAGACTGCGCTAGCCAAATTTTGGAGTTCCTCATTGGCTAGCCTGGATAGGGCATCGACGGCGGCGTTCTCATCCCTGGGAACTCGAACCATCTCGAACTTCATGCAACCCTCGATCAATGCTTGAGTAGGTATGATGCCATCCTATCATCTTTCGCCTCATACTCTCCATTCACCTGATTCACCACGAGCTGGGAGTCGCTCCGGGTGGATAGGTGTGTGACTTGGATGACTCTGGCCACCCGGAGTCCAGCTAGTAATGCCTCGTATTCTGCTTCATTATTGGATGCTTGGAAGGTGAATCGGAGAGCATATTGGATACGAAATCCCTCGGGGCTGGTTAATATGAGACCAGCGCCGCTTCCCGCCGCATTACTCGACCCGTCCATGAACATGTCCCACGATCCGTGATCCCTCTCTTCGGGCTCCCCTATTTTTGATTCGATCTCAGACAGGGTACACTCTGCAATGAAATCTGCAAGAGCCTGGCCTTTGATGGTTGTCCTTGGTTGGAACCTGATGTCATGCTCACTTAACTCCACCGCCCATGCTATCAATCGCCCGGAGACGTCTGGCTTGTGCAGTATCTTCTTCAGGGGTAGGTTTGTGAGGACTATGATGGTATGGGCTTGGAAGTATGGTCGTAGCTTCCTGGCTGCTATTACCAATGCATAGGCTACCTTCTCGATCCTAGTGTGCCTGGTCTCTGCATCGATCAGAACATGGCTGACATAGTAGATGGGCCTCTGGACTTTATCTTCTTCCTTCAGCAGTAATGCACTGACCGCGACAGGGGTGGCGGCTAGGTAGAGCTGCAACTCTTCGTTAGGTTCTGGTCGCCCAAGCAGTGGTGGGCTCTCTAGGAACTCCTTCAATTCTCCGAACGCCTTCTGGCACTCTTCCGTCCATGTGAATCTTTAGGGCTTCGGAGGTTCTTCAACGTTTTAAAGAATGGTAATCACTTATCACCTGATCGTGACACGAACCTGGAAAGGGCGGCGACCCTTCCATTCAACCTCTGCACTTCCCTGACCGTCTGAGGAGGTGCCATCTCTTGGATGGCTTTGATCTTGGTTGGGTTTGCTTCTATTCCACGGACTGAGACCATGAACGCCAGGAATTTTCTGGACGTTACACCGAAGGCGCACTTTGCAGGGTTTAGCTTCATCTGGTTCCTCCTCAGTACTGTGAATGCTTCCTCTAGGTCGGTCAAGTGTTGGTTGGCATGGATGCTTTTCACGAGCATGTCATCCACATATACCTCCATGTTGTGCCCGATCTGCTCCTCGAACATCTTGTTGACCATCCTCTGATAGGTGGCCCCTGCATTCTTTAACCGAACGACATGACGTTGTAGCAGTAGTTCTCTTTGTCCGTCCAGAATGCGTTGTAAGACTCATCATCCTCATACACGAGGATCTGGTTGTATCCGGAGTAGGCATCCATGAAACTCAGCATCTCATGGTTGGCGGTGGCGTCGATCAGTAGGTCGATCCTGGGCAGTGGGTACTCATCTTTTGGGCATGCCTTGTTCAGGTCGGTGTAGTCGACACACATCCTACACTTCCCACTTGGCTTTGGTACCATGACCACGTTGGCGAGCCAGGTTGGAAACTTCTCCTTTCTGATGAACCCTGATTGGCTTAACTTCTCGACCTCCTCCTTGATTGCTGCTTGTCGGTTGAGGGCGAAGTTACGCCGCCTCTGTTGAACGGGCTTCCTGGTTGGGTCTACATGTAGTCGGTGTTTTGCTATGGAATGTGGTATTCCCGGCATGTCGGAGGTCGACCATGCGAAGACATCCATGTTCGCTTGGAGGAGGTGTCCAAGCCCTTCTTTCTGTTCCTTGCTTAGCAGCGAGCCGACCTGAACGACCTTGGAGGGGTCGTCCCGGCTAAGGGGCCATGGGATGAGGTCTTCCACTGGCCTTCCCCTTCTCTCTGTCAGTTCATTTCTCTAGTCACTGACCATGCTCTCTCGGCAGAGTGCCATTCCACGGGTGTTACCATTGTTCTTTTTCATGAAGGTGGCATAGCACTCCCTTGCTTTCTTCTGATCTCCTCGGACTTCGCCTACCCCATTCTCGGTGGGGAACTTCATCTTTAGGTGGAGTGGCGATATGACTCCTCTAAGGGCTGTCAGTGATGGTCGCCCTAAGAGGCCATTGAAGGACACCACGGACTTGACTACCATGAAATTCACCATAATGGTTACTTATTGAGGGTGTACCCCGAAGGTGACGGGTAGCTCTATGGTACCTCTGATGGAGGCGGTGGCACCTGAGAATCCATGGAGATAAGTGGGCTCTGGTTTGAGCTGGTCATCCCTGAACTTGAACTGTCGATAGGCGTCCAAGGAGAGTACGTCAACAGACGCCCCTGTGTCTATCAGTACCCTGTGTACAGGCCGGTTGGCTACCTCCACCTGTACTACCAGGGCATCTTCATGCGGGAAGTTTAGTCCTTACAGGTCTTCATCCGAGAAGGAGATCACCGCCTTGGTCTTGGCTATCTTGCTTGGCTTCTCTGCCAGTCCCACGAACCTGGCATGAGCTTTAGCTTTTCTGGTGGACTCTTGCCCCGGTCCTCCAAGTATGGTGAGGATAGGAGGTCCCTTGGTGCCACTAGGTTTTGTTGCATCTCTCCGCTCTTCTGGGCAGTCTCTCTCTCGATCTGCTCTTCTTTCTTCTCGTCTCGGTTCCACTCTGTCTCCATCGCGACCTCTATCTCCTTGGCCCGAGCGGTTATCACGTCTCCCCTTGACATACTTGTTCAAGTTTCCTGCTCTTACCAGTTGTTCTATCTCTCTCTTCAATTGATAGCACTCCTCTGTGTCGTGCCCATTCTCTTTGTGGAAGAGACAATATTTGTTAGGGTTTCGCTTCTCTGGCCCTGCTAGCATGGGTCGTGGCCAATGGAGTAGGTCATGGTCCTGGATCTGCATGAGTATCTGGGATCTGGTGGTGTTCAGTGGTGTGAACTCAGGGGTGCTTGCCCTCTCACTTCTCTCTGGGTGGCGGTCTGTCCTCCTAGATGGGCGGTCGCTCTTCTCTTGTCGATGCTCTGTCCTCGACCTCTTACCCTCTTTGCGGTCATCAGGTGCTGACCTCTTGTTGTCCTGTGGCTTGGCCTCGATTATTTTCGTTCTAGCTTGTAGTACCTCAGCCATATTTGCAAACTCATTGCACTGCTCCAGGAGCTCTTTCATAGTCCTGGTCTCATGACGTGCCAGGTCCTTGATCAGGTCCAGATCCCTGATGCCTCCTGCTAGGGCTGCATGTTGTGTCTGGTCATCCAAGTCTCGAACCTCCAAGGACTCCTTGGTGAACCTGGTAACGTATTCCCTGAAAGATTCCCCAGGGTTCTGTACCACGTTCAGTAGATTGACAGTGGTCTTCTTCTGCTTGACGTTGCTTTGGAAACGGGTGATGAACTGTTCGCATAGCTCTGCGAACGAGCATATAGATCTTGGTCTTAGCCTGGAGAACCATGATGTGGCTACTCCCTTGAGGGATGCAGGGAATGCCCGACAGGAGACCACGTCCGACCCACCATACAGCGTCATCATGCCATTAAAGTAGTTGATGTGGTCGTTAGGGTCAGTGGTACCACTGTAGAGTTCAAAGGTGGGTAGTCGAAACCTGGAAGGTAGCGTGGCTGACATGATCTCCGTCGAGAATGGGTATTGTTTGGGTATAGAATGTGTCTCGCCTTTGGTCTGCTTCTTCAACCCTTCCAGCTTCTCATCCAGGTCGCGGAGTCTTTGATCGAGCTCCTCATCCCGTGACTGCCCCTCACGCTTGGCCGGACGTTCGTTGCGACCCCGTTCACGCTCTCTTCGGGATGTCCCCTCCCGCCTTGAGTGTTGGCGGGATGGTGAATGGTCACGCCGTGATGAACCCTGTCGTGAAGGTGAGGGGCTTTCTTCTCTGTAGGTCCGGCTTCATCGTGGTATGTGACCTTCTTCAAGTCGTCCGTCGAACACAGACCTTCGGACCGATCTCTGTGGGCTAGACACCCTCGCCCTGGGTGTTGGCGTCCTCCCACGTTCTGACCGTGGTGAGGGGTCTCTTGTTCTCCTGGGATGCTGGGAAGACTCCCCCCGCTGCGGAGTGGGGGTTGCCCGTTGCGCAAGTCTCTCTGATCTCAAACCCCTGGGAGATGATCTCCTAGGGTTCGGCTCTTGTCGAGGTACGGACTCCACCCTTGCTGATGGTGAAGTCCTTCGACGGTGAGACGTCGCACGCTGTGTCAAGTATTCTCAAAAGAGTTGTTATTCATCGAGGATCTGTCGTTGTAGGTCGTTGATCTAACCCACAGTGGCTGGAGCATTGGGGTTAGGTATCACCTCCACTACCACATCGTCTGCCTCGTCATTGTTGGGCTCGTCGACCATAAACTGGTCATTAAGGGGGATCTCTTCCTCTAGAGGGATATGGTCCTGGTCGTTGGCTCTGCGGCGAGAGCACTCTGGGGGTGGTGATCCATTCCTTGCTCCGTTGTTAGTGGTGGTAGTCTTCCTTCGTGCCATTGAATGAATATGGAAGCGAGCTAGTAGATGTAATGGCTAGCGTTGTTCCCATAGACGGCGCCAATCTGTTGCTTCAAGAAATCGTCGAGCGGTTCTGCGAGTGTCGTCACCTGCAAGTGGACCAAGGGGTCAACAGAGAGAACCGGTGTGGTTCCGACCTAGGGCTCTCGATGCCAAAGTTAGATCTCCTGGCGCAAATAGATGAATAGTGATTATTCAGTATGAGTTTAGATGTCCCTTGATGGGGTTGTGTACCTTGCCTTTTATAGTAGTGTATGGCGGTGTGGAGAGTCCCAGTTTGATGGCGATTGTGCCGTTGAGTGGATAGAGGCCCTGGGTAATGGGGCTCTATCCTGATTGACCATCTCCCCGCGGGAGGGAGTGTCCTGGTGGTATCAAGATCCTTGGCGGATAGATACCCGCGTGTGGTGATAACATCATTGGTGCTTGAATCCGTCTGGGTGACGTGACTTCTAAGCGGTGGCCTAGAGTCCTGGTGGTGACATGAGTCTGTAGCGATACGATCGGGTCATAGGTGACTAGCCCCGATGTTCGTGCACCTCACATCTGTGCCCACGATGCCGTGCCTGGGTGCAGGCCTCGCCTGGGCGAGAGTCCGCCTGGGTGTGGCCACGCCTTGGTGAGGCCGAGCCTGAGTGGTGGCCGCGCCTGGGTGAGAGGCCGCTTGGGTGTGGCCATGCCTAGGTGAGGCCGCGCCTGGGTGTGGCCGCGCCTGGTGCAGGCCGCGCCTGGGTGCTGGGACCCCGGTTTGTTCCCCTTGGTTTTGGAGCGGGTCGCCCTGTGACACGTGGAGGCCGCTAGTTGGCCCGGTGAATATTGGATGTATCATCCACATTCCACATCAATGTTGTTTCTTGTTAATAAATTCCATAAATAAATTGTATTACCCATTGAGTCCCATGTTCAGCCAACCTGTTCACATCTTTTGAGATGAGACTTGACTGTCCTAGACTCCTAGGAGTGCCTTCAAATGGTAATTAAACTGAAAATGAACTAATCACTGCAAGTCTCTTCCTCTCTTAGCAAACTAGCAAAACCCAAGTCTGAATCTCCAAACTTCCATCAGTACTAGCTAAAGAAAGAAAAACTTTTTCTAGCTCTGTTCTATGTGAATCATTCTTAGTTGCTTCTTTTATGTACCTTGATTGAAAGGACTTGCCATTTTTTTTCCTTTGTTTTCTTTTGGCAACATTAACAAGGACCAATCTTGTCAAAGATCCTATAAAGTTCTTCACCAAGGCTTGCCCTGCCAGACTGCAATCCAAAAGAAAAGAGGGGAGATCAAGGAAATTCCACATGTTTTATCACAGAAAACATGTACATGAAATGCTATTAGGTTTCAACCTAAGTTTGCCTTACTTCTCTGTCAAACTTCGCAAAATTCTAGTGAGAGATTTGCAATGACTTCTATTTCTCCTCCCCTCTCTTTTGAACTTTGGTTTTTTCAGGCCTCCAAAGTCCAGCAAGTAGAGTTTCGAATGTCTATTTTTTTATTCATATTAAATCCCAACTTTATTGCTAAGACACTGTATTAGGTATCTTGTGCTCAAACCCCAATCTCAAATTCACTTGTAAGAATTTTATCTACTAATATTACGTGTCTTGTGCTCAAATTGACTGCGCTCAATGTACTTACCTTTGAAATGCCTTCATTTCAGGGTTTTCTTTCTTTTCTTTTAATTGAATTTCTGGTTTTAAACTTTTCCCAAGTCTTTTTACTCCCCAATCTCGCCCTCTCTTTTCTCTTGGCACATAGACAGATAGGGAATTGAAGCTGATACTGTTTTTGTGTACTTTAGTTTCTCTTTTCTTTATATATGTAAGCATTGCACCAAGTAGGGATAGGATTTGGATTGAAAATGAATGAATTTTGAGTTTTATTAGACTTCACTGGATGTGGTGTGGTGCCACTGTACTCCTCTTTGTCTTCCTCTCTTCTCCTCCCTCGAATCGATTTCTCCTTGCGTCATGTGCCTTTTACTAAATCAAGAGTCTGGTATGCGCTTGTTGCTTTCTTTTGTTGTTCTTTTGCTAAGTAGACAAGCGATACAAGATGAACCGGAGTGGAAAATAATGTTGTAGTGGAACACTTCACATACACATTGTGCTTATGATTTAATGAAAATCTGACACTAAATAAGGTGCTGGACAGGGTTAGATTAGCTAAGTTTTGGATGGTGTACTTGTTGCTCATCAGTGACTTGTTATTTAATGAAGAAACAATTGACTTTGATCTTCCTCTTCAATAATTTTTTTCTTGCTTTGTTACATGATCTCTTGTTTTGTTCAATACATGTGAGAACATTAGGAAGGGTTGTGGCAAGGCCCCCATTGGGTATTATCATTGAAGCATGGTTTGTGGCATGATCTCATGGTTACTTGTAAATTTCAAATTTTACTTGTTGGGTCTTTAGCTCAAATTGGTAGAGCACTTGGAACATGAGGATGTCTCAAGAATGTTCCAAGGGGATGGTGGTTCAAATCCACCAAGACCCTTTTTATTCAACTGTTCATAGAAGACAATCATGAGCATCATACAATGTCTGCTTCTCTGTGTGTTTTTTTTTTTCTTTTTCTTTTTTTGTTGATAGTTTGAATGATTTTTGTTGCTACTTTGGTTTTGAAGATGCAAAAATGAACGAGACATTTCTTATTTGTATTCTTTAAAACTTTTGTAATTATATAGTGTTAATGGCATTTTTGTAATGTATAGTAACCTATTAGTGCATCTCTGTCTTTTTTTTTTTTAATATACACTTTATATGGATTTTTAATAATTTTTAATGTCCTAACATCATTGACTTTATATGAATTATAATATTAATGTCATTTCTGTAATTTATAGTAACCATTACAAAACTGTTGCAGAAACAGATTTTATCAAACACCTTTTAGTTTTAATAGTATTCTGAATACGTTTCTGGAACAGGTTTATCAAACACCTTTCAGGAAGCCAGTAACGTTATTGTGGTAACAATAACACCAAAATACGTTTTTGGTCAGAAACGACACATAAACACTAGTAACGTTATCAAACGGTGTCGAAGTGTTTTTTGTGACTGTTTTTAGAGACATAAATAAAAATTTATGCTCCCTAGAAGACTTTTGACGGAACGTGTTGGACATGTTCTGTCGTTTCTTGGCTGAAAATTGGAAAAGTATGCCAAACATATTCTTTTGTTAATTTAAAAAAGAAAAAAGAAAAAAGAGTGTCACTTGTTTCCAAGAACAGGTTACCAAGCGGATCAAAAACGGTTTCTCAACATAGAAAATGAAAAAACTATTTTGCTGTTTCTCAGCACATAACCAGAACAGAAACACCCGTAAGGTTATCAAGTGGGCACCATACTGTGTAGCTAAATATGCATGAAAGCTTTTATTATATGAGATAAACACATCCAATTTACTTTCAATCTTAATCACAGGGTACTCCAAACATGGCATGTAAGCATAAAATGCATGAATTTTTTACCTACTGTTTGGTCATGAATAGCTTTCCAAGTGCATGGTAACTATAAACCAATAGAAATGGGGATATATAAATATATTTATGGGAACACTTATTTAAAAGTGTTTTTGACATAAATAAAAACAGAAATAAGACATAATACGTCATAAATAGTTGAGAAAACAGACATTGGTTCCGAAACAGAATTAGAACTAAAAATGTATTTAAAAACCACCTTGGAGCCTATCCTCGTAATATAATATATAAGCTCCTGTTTCATAAAAAAAAAAAAAAAAAAAAAGTATTTTAAAACAGATTTAGAGCACAATTATGAAACTAGAACATAAAAGGTCATTTCATAAGAGGAAGACACGCACGTTACCCCCAGTCGGCAAGAACTTTTCTAAAAAACGAGGAGGAGAGAGACCAGACAATAGCACTCAAAGATTGAGCATTTGAGACTGCACTTCGCAACGCAGTCAAATTACTTTCCTCAATTTTAAAAATTAAATTACCGGGCAGGAGCCGGACAAGGCAGGGCAAGTTCACTGGGAGAGAAAAGTGCAAGCAAAAGATCGAATAGGCAGGAGGAGGGAATAGGAGGGAACAAACAAAAGTACTGAACAGCCCCGGCCTGAGCCCCGGAGAAAGCGAGAAATGGAATTCGACGACGATTGGGATTTGAGCGCCGAGGAACTGGATTCCATCGAAAGAGACGCTTTGAGAAAGATTGCGGAGAGGAAATCTTCTTCTGCAGCTGCCTCTGCCAGTTCTTCTCAAGAAACCCCAACATCCAAATTCGGACACTCTCCCGCCAAACCTACCATGGAATCTGACCGCAACAAGGTTTTTGTGTCCTCCCCTTATTTTATGTCTGCGAAAAATTATAGGTGTCTCCCAGTTTTACAGGTTTATCTGAGTAGTGCTCCGTTTTCATATTCACATATGCCGATGCACTAGTCCAAAGTAACTCATATTGACGTTTCATGGTGCAGTTCCAGCATTATATGTGACCGTGTAATGTTCTTTTTCGGCGAATAAATAATTGTGTACGCCCTACCCCTCAAATGTTAAAAGAACAGATACGTCTCAGAGGCTGCATTGGACAAAAAATTTACACATTCAGTCTCCATCCAATGTCTAGATTACCATGTTTACTCCCTGCTCCTTGTTCGGAAATCATAGGTGTAATTTGTTTTATTCTATCTGTACTTATATCTCTTAGTTTGCTGAAATATATGTTATCCCGTGTGTTGTATTAAATGGCTTCATAAAAAGAAGTTTCAAAACACCTCTTTTAAAAGGTTTTAATATGTTTTGTCTCACACGAGTGTTGAACTTAAGACCTTCCTGATGTTGCTTCTATCAAATCAAAGAAGTGGAAAATCTTTAGTCTCGCATTGGTTTTTGGGGAGAGTGAAGTGAGGCTGATATGTTAGAATGGGAAATGCAAGGGTAAAGTTCCATGAAAGAAAGACTCAATATACTCTCTTGTCTCCAGGGGTTCGGAGTTTATTTTTGCATGCACGCGTCGACCCGGGCCATATTGTGGCGCTAATGTGTTGTCTTCCTTTTTTTGCCGGTGGTCGGACTTAGATCCGGAAAAGCTTTTTGCCGACATCGGATAATTTTTTTCTGATGTCAAGTGTGTTTTTTCCCGATGTCGGTGTATTGTTCCAGATGTTGGACAAAGAATACCCTAAATCAGGTTTGTTAGATTATCAACGTGTGATGTTCAACATCTAGTGAGTTTTTACCGTCCTCGGATGAGTGTCGTTCGATGCGTAATCGATGTCAGTGATTGTCTTGCATGTCGTCCAAAATGTACCAGATGTTTTTAACGACTCTTTTTCTGTGTCTTTTCTCCAAGAGACACCTCTTGAGCCCTTTTGGACAAGTTTTTCCAAGGGGTGCCTCTCCTCTATAAATAGAGGATGTTATTGACACTTGAGATATACTTTTCTTAGTGTATTACCCCTTCTTTGACACTCGTATTCTCTCCTTGTTTTTGCTTCTTGATTTTTACTGTTCTGTGTCTTTTGTCCTTGTTGATTGAGCACAACCTGAGTGTATCCTGACGTGGCCCAATAAATCCACAAAGGGCAGCAGTAGCATCAGAGAACCTTCGATTCATCAAAGGACTCCAGCAGCAGTGATCGATATAGCAGCAAATCAGAAATCGATTAAGAAAATCAGAAGTGAAACCCCTTCCTGCAAGACTGAGCATCACCGACTGAAACCCTCTTTTCATTTTTCTTCATTCCTGCCAAAAAACGTAACCTAATCGATTAAGAAACTCATAAGTGAAACCCCTTCCTGCAAGACCCAGCACCACCGACTGAAGCCCTCTTTTCATTTTTCTTCATCCCTGCCAAAAAACGTAACCCAATCGAATCTCTCTCCAATCCTATTTTCTCTCTGTTCGTTTCTGGTTTTGGGTTCCACTTGGTTCCATCGATTCTCATTTTCCTCTCCAACTTCTCAAATATGGATGGAAGACCCAGGTCTAGCTTCATCGAAGAATGACAGCTCCTCTGATTGCTAGTTGTCCTCGCAATCTCCAGTGAACCCCCCTCTTCTCTGGTTTGGGAGGATCGCGATCAGATGAGATTTTAGACACACTTGCTGATTGATGGAATTCCAATTTCTCTGGCAACTTGCAACTCCAGCTGCGACATTGAGCATTGCTGCAAATCTGTAAGGGATGCCCTATGGGCAAAATGGTAAGCTCACACCCTAGAAGGGGTATATTAGTCATTTGAAGGCAAATTTAACCAACACCGTAACAGCTAACTAACGGAGTGGGGTTGACTGTAACAACTAACCTAAACTCAGGGGGTGCAGCTGTATAATTTAGAAACACAGGGGGTCGCTCTATATTTAGTTCAAACCTCAGGGGGTAGCAGTGTAATTTTCCCAATTTAAAATGGGTTCAAGGTTATTTTTGTCCTAGAGGTATTTATGTCCTTGTACCTATTCTAGAATGTTCTCGTCTATTATATATAAATTGGGGCTGTGATCATAAAGGCACAAGCCATTACTCTCAAATTCTCTACATGGTATCAGAGCGGGGATCCACTTAGGGATCCGAACCCTAATGGTTCTCATCTCGAAACCCTAGGCTCTCTCCATCGTCTCTCTTTCTCTTTCTCCTTGGTTTTGGTGCCGCAAGCACCATTCACCAGCACCATCATCATCTCTCTTTCTCTCTTCCTCTCCCTTCTCTTCTTGGTTTTAGCCACCACCACCGCCTTCTCCACCTACACCTTTCACCGCCGCCGCCACCTACAACAAACACCGACTTCGCCTCCCACCTATTCTATCTAGTGGCTTCACTGCTCTCGCCTCTCTCTCTCGGTTTCATCCTTGGTGGTGAGCTTTTTTCTCCCTCTAGGGGAATTTTTGGCCATTCCATGGTCTGATTTTCTTTCGACCCTAGGAGGTTGATGTTCTCTTTTGGATCCACGTCGTGTTGATGTAGTGGTGATTTTTCTTTGACCAACAACCATGGGTGATTCCGAGATCTCCTCTGCATCTACTAGACAGGAAGGAGTCAATCAATGCGATCTTCTTCCATTCCCTGCTAGCTCCATTAAATTAAGTGGGAGCAATTATTTGATGTGGGCGAGATCTTGCTACCTTATCGTTGGTGCTCATGGTTTTTCCAGCTACCTTACCTTACCGGAACGCTGTCATGCCCACCGCTGCTGGTCCTGCCCAAGACAAATGGATGACATCTAATTTTCTTGTGATGTCCTGTCTCATCAACTCCATGGCTCCTACCATAGCCGGGGGCTATTTACTTATTGACACCTGTGCCAAAATTTGGAAGACAACCAAAGACACTTATTTCCAGGTTAGTAATGTTGCCCAGTTTTATGAACTTTGCCAGAAAATCCATGCTACAAAACAAGGAGAGTTATCTCTTTCCTAGTATTATTTAACTCTGTGTAGCATGTGGCAACAGTTAATTTATGGGCCTTTTACCGCTACATTTGATACTGATGCTACTGCGTTTAAAAAAATGGGAAGATAGTCTTCGTGTTTTCGACTTTCTCACAGGACTTGACATTGAGTTTGATCAGATTCGGGCTCATGTCCTGAATCGGTATCCCTTTTCGACACTTAAGCAGGCTTGTGCCATGGTGCAATTAGAGGACAGTTCCTCTGGGTTTTGCTGCTAAAGAAACCCATGGCATGGTATGTCGCCTCAAGAATGCTTTATATGGGCTAAAACAGTCTCTAAGAGCTTGGTTTGGACGTTTCCATAGATTTATGGTGTTGATTGGCTACAAACAAAGTAATGCTGATCACACTTTGTTTATCAAGAAGAGAGGTTTGCACATCACAATATTGACTGTTATGTGGACGATATTATAATCACTGGAATTGATGTTGATGAGATAAGTAAATTGAAGACCTATTTGGAGACAAAATTTGAGATCAAGGATCTAGGAAAACTCAGATATTTCCTTGGGATCAAGGTAGCTCATGCAGCTCATGCTATCTTCCTCTCACAACGGAAGTATATACTTGAGCTATTCTTTGAAACAGGAATTTTGGGATGTAAGCCTGCAGATACTTCGTTGGAGCCAAATACTTACCTAAAAGGTACAGATGGAGATCCTGGGGATAAAGGCAGCTATTAGAGACTGGTTGGTCGTTTGATATACTTATCCCACACAGCCCGATATAGCATTTGCAGTTAGTGTGGTAAGCCAATACATGCATGATCCCCATTCTACTCATCTAGAGGCAACATATTGGATCCTGAGATATTTGAAGTCTGCTCCTAGGAAAGGTGTCCTCTTTTCCCCTTGGGCCACTTACAAGTTGAGGCCTACACTGATGCAGATTGGGAGGATGTCCGGATGATAGGAGGTCTACCTCGGGATATTGTACCTTTGTTGGTGGGAAATTTAGTAACCTGGCGGAGCAAGAAGCAAGTTGTTGTTGCCCGATACAATGCCGAAGTGGAATTTCGGGCTATGGCCCATGGTAGTTGTGAGCTCCTTTGGCTGCAAGGACTTCTTAATGATTTATGTATTCCTGTTGAGCTGCCTATGTGTCTATATTGTGATAAAAAATCAGCAATAAGTATTGCTCATAACCTAGTGCAACATGATCATATTAAGCATATTGAGATCGATCGTCATTTCATCGAGGAGAAGCTGGAGCAAAGAGTAATATGCATCCCATTTGTTTAGTCTGGTGATCAGTTAGCTGATATTCTGACTAAGAGTATTAATTGTAAAAATTTTGTATCTATTGTTAGCAAGTTGAGAATGTTTGACATTTATGCACCAATTTAAGGGGGAGTATTGTAAAATGGGTTCAAGGGTATTTCTGTCCTTGTACCTATTCTAGAATGTTCTCTCGGCTATTATAAATAAAGAGGGGCTATGATCATAAAGTCACAAGCCATTATTCTCAATTCTCCACACTTAAACTGTAGTAATCCAAGTTGGTGGCCATTGAAGTCAAGATAAGTGATGTAGATAAGTCACTTAGGGTTTATTTTAGTAGAACTAAGCTTTGGGTTGGGTCATATATGTATTGGGACTTTGATCCCATGGGTTTATTTTGTAATTGGCCAATTTAATAAGCCTAAAATATGGGTAGAAAGTAGGAAAACGTGATTTACTTCATTAGTTTAGTTGGAGTCCTATTTTGAGTATGTTTTCTTTATTATTACACTTTCTTAGTCAATTTAGGTTACCTTATTAAAAGGGAGGCCAGCATTTTTGATTAATGAAATATTGGCTTTAGCCTTTGTGAAAATCCTTAGATAGGTTGAGTGAGATGCCCAGGGTGAGATAGCCATTCCCTTCCCCCATCCCCTTCCATCGGTTTTTGATTCCAAATCCTAATTGAGTTTAAGAGTGCTACAAACTGTTGGGATTTCTTTCAACTGATTGTCACATAGATTTCTTGAAGATTATTACATCAAGATCATTGCTGCTTCAACAAGTTACAAATTTGTGGTGTTTTTTTATTTGTTACTTCAACTAAGGAAATTGTTCCCTCATTTGAGTTTCCATTATTTTTAGTTCCCATTGTTCTCTTGGTTCCCTCATATGATTTTAGTTCCCATTGCTCTCTTTCTTGTTCTTTGGAGATTTTATATTTGATCCTGGCAGGGATTAGACCTATTCAGGTTCTAGTCTTACATTATTTGGTATTGGAACCTATCATCTCCTAGTGTTGATGTCAATAAGGGAGATGCCAGAAGTTCCTTAGTTTGCCGGACAAAGGGCTCCATTCCTATTCCTTGATTGGTTGGATTCTCTAGAGGAGTATTTTGACTGGCACAACCCAACAGATGTGCAAAAGCTTAGGTTTGTTTACTCGTGATTGACTGGTTATGCTAAGCAATGGTGGAAATCCTTTAACAGAAAAAAAAAAATAAAAAAATGGTGGAAATCCCGTGAAGAGAGACTCAGAGCTAGAATATATGAACCTAGGACTTGGGAAGAGATGAAGCACAAGTTGAAGAACAAGTACCTACCGTAATATATGAGAAGAAAGCTCTCCCTTCGACAAGATTACCACCAAAAGACATTTACAGGTGAAGGGAACTTGAACCTTTTATTGCAAAAGTTTGAAGCCGTGTTTGATCCCCTCTACCCTCCACCTCCAATGGATGCTACCGTGGAAGTTGTTAAAGTTTTGAAGAATTTGAAGCAAGTAAAGTTGAAACAAGAGAACGATGAAAACTAAAAATAAGGGAAACAAGAGAACAAGGGGAACTAAAAATAAGGGAAACAAGAGAACAATAGAAACTCAAACGAGGGAACAATTTCCTTGGTTGGAGTAACAAATAAAAAAACACCACAAATTTGTAGCTTGTTGAAGCAACAATGATCTTGATGTAATATTCTTCAAGAAATCGATATGACAATCAGTTGAAAGAAATCCCAGCAGCTTGTAGCACTCTTAAACTCAATTAGGGTTTGGAATCAAGAACCGATGGAAGGGGATGGGGGAAAGGAATGGGTATCTCACCCAATCTATCTACATCAGCATTAATCAAATTCGTCTCAAATTTGTGGGGTTTTTTTTATTTGTTACTTCAACCAAGGAAATTGTTCCCTCATCTGAGTTTCCATTGTTCTCTTGTTTCCCTTATTTTTAGTTCCCATTGTTCTCTTGGTTCCCTCATATGATTTTCTATTTGATCCTGCCTGGGATTAGACCTATTCAGGTTCTAGTCTTACATTAATAAGTCTATCTCTCATATTTCCATTGTTCGATTTACAACACTGTGAAACTGTTGGATGGTTTTTGCACACAGAGTTCCTTGTTATTGTATTGACAATGGCGATCAACTCTGTTGATGTCACTCATATTAAGTTGATGCAATGAGGTGTTTCTGAAGTTTAATTACTTAACATGTAGGGGAAAGAAAAAGACTTTCCTATTCTCTTGCATGTGCACCTGCGGAGTGCTTCTTACTAAGTATTTATAGATTACAATCTTGTATGTTTTCCTGAAGTATAAGATATTTTAGCTCCACAAATTTGTAGAAAAAAAAGAGGCAGATTTTCCCGCCTCACTTTTTTGTGGACAATTCTGATGCTCTTCAATCATTTCACCAGAATATGTGACATCTCTCCCAACAGACTAAATACAAATAAGAAGGGTATTTAAAACTTTTAATTAGCAGTCAGTGCTCAGTAGACAAGGAAATAGATTGCATTAGTTGATTGCTAGCAATAGTTAGGGCTTGAAGGTGGAATTCTTTGCCCAGCTGTACATTGTACCACAATTACCTAATTCATTTCACTTTATTCACACAACAGGTAGATCATGTGCCTAGATTTTTGCCCAAGTCTCTGGCATTTGGGGGAAATGGTAATTTTTCAGTCTTTTATCTTATCATCCCAAAAGCTTCCCTTTCATTTCTGTTCCATGCTTTTTATAAATGTATATCCTTTCCTGTTTTTATGAATATAGTTAGGTGATGCTAGTTTGATCTGCAATGTTGTTATTTCCTCCTAGAGAATGACAATGCAAAAGAATTGCCAAAGCTCAGTATCCGGTTTTTCCTTCATTCCAGCGGAAATATTGCTGCAAAGTTCCCATATGATCCTGTATCGTATCTTCTATTCTCATGCAAGAATTATCCTCTTTGTGTTACTTGAGTTGTATATCTGCTAATATGTTTGAGCATTATCTTATGCAGATACTTGTAGGTGCTCTCCACAAGATCCCTAAAGCTAGTTGGCATGGGAAAGAAAGGTTTTATATTTTTATTTTCTAAAATTATTTATACTTTGTTATTATCATTATCATCATTTTTTGTGTGTGTGGGGGGGGGTTGCCTTCTGTGTATTTGGGGGAACTTCTGTATGTGTTTTCGTGCTCCAAGACACAAGAATCTGCATGTGTTTATATTTTAGCATTATATATGTATGCATGTATGGACACAGTAGATTCAGCATTACTATGATGTCTTCCTGATGAAATCTGCAGATTATGGATGTTCCCAGTATCCTCTTTGGTATCAGCAGAAAAAGTTGTTTGTGAAATAGATGGTGCCAATGTTGAGGTAATGCACATACACATTCATACATTTACAAGAATGCACAGAACTACATAAAATAAATTTCTATTCTTTATGATGTTACATTAGTTTTGTGTATTTTTTTTTGGCTTATTTGTTTTTTGAAGTTTTCACCTCTCGGGGTCAAGGATAATGGTACTCTTAGGGGTTCGGACCAGAGTGTTATTTATTTATTTCTTTCATGGTTCATTACAAATGAAGTATTACCCTAGCTTGCTTACGAATTAAGTGAAGAACAATATTTAGATACAGAAACTTTTACAGAAAATATGGTTTTTGATTTCTGGTGGTGAAAACTGAATTAGTCTGATTGTTGGAAGATTCTGTTGCTATTCTTCATGTTGGTGGCAATATTATTGGGGAAAGTTACAGTGGGAAGGTGGGAGAAAGGTCAAACTAGAAGCCTTAAATTTCAAAAGTAGGTAAATCTCTAGGTATCACATTAGAATATGCTGATAACACTACAGCTTTCTGGATCCTTCTTTTAAATTAAAGTCTATAACTTGAGATGCATCTCGAGGTGTTTAAAGAGCATCTTCAAATTAATGATACCCTTGGGAGATGCATAATCTTTAGGTTTGATGGTCGAAGCCCACCATTGTTTATGGGGAACAGTCCCTTATCCTTTTTGTTATTTCTTCATCAATTCTTTGCAATATACTAGAGCAGATGACTTTTTCCCAACCTCCCCCTTTCTGCTTATTTTTTGGATGAATAACTATATTACCGAACCCCAGGAGGGGGCAGGGAAGAAAAAAGGGGGGAGGGGAATATACAAATAAGGGAGAAGAGGGAGGGGGGGGGGAGACAAGAAAACCAACCCAGCCTATGCAGAGGAGGGGGACCGCAAAAGAGACAAATCTAGGCCCCAGGAGACAACAATATGCCTGTTCCTTGGGGAATCCAAAATCCGATCAAGGCGGCCGCAATTGATTTTAGAAGAAACGTCAAAGAAGATGGCTTTCCAAATCAGATCAAAAGATCGGGAGTTGGAAGTCCATCTCCTAAGGTTCCGCTCCAGCCAAATATGATAGATAGTAGCACAAAAGACCAGCTTACCAATAGTGTCACAGACTGAATTTCCTGAAAAAGCTTTGTCCAACCAGCGCCATTCCCGATCAAAGTCCAAAGGTCTCCTACTTCGGGGCCAAATGGAGGTAAGGGCTTTTTTCCAGTTGGTGGAGGAGAAGGGGCAAGCAAAGAAAAGGTGGGCTATGTCCTCATGACCATTCCAACAGAGGGCGTAGGAAGGGGAAACAGGGATGTTGCGGTGCAGCAGGAAGGCTTGGGTAGGAAGGGAAAGTCAGAGGGATCTCCAGGCAATGAAGCTATGGCGAGGGATATGGCCCTTGAACCAGATAAGTTTGTGGCAGGGAATGGTGGGGCTAGGATCTTGAACAAAGTTCTAGGCTGATTTGGAGGAGAAAGAGCCATTGGAGGAAGGGAGCCAAATAATCTTATCTACTAGGGGGGGAGAAGGGGGGGGGGGAGGGGAGGGAGAGTCTGCCAAATCAAGGAAAGGATAGTGGGGTTAAGAGATGGAGGGGGGAACTAGGATCCTAAGGCAATGAGTCTGGAAAGGGAAGAGGCTTTAGGGAGACCCGAAGAATAGATCGCCCTAGGGCCGAGGAGGTTGAAGAGAATCCCAAGAGGGTGCCAAGGGTCAAGCCAGAGGGAGATGGAGGAGCCATCAGCAATGGAAGCTGAGGTGCCACGGAGGGCGAGAGGCCGAAGAAGGAGGATTTTGCGCCAAATCCAAGAACAATCCTAGGGAATCTTGACAGTCCAAATGGAATTTGATTGGAGAAGATGGGAGTAGACCCAATTGACCCAAATGGATTCCTGGCGGGAAGAAATTTTCCAAATCAGCTTAAGGATGCCCGCAGTGTTGGAGTCGCGAATGCGACGGATGCCCAGTCCTCCTTCGGATTTGGGGAGGCAGATGGACTTCTAGCTAGAGGGATGGAGGAATTTGGAGGAGTCGGACCCTTTCCAGAGAAAAGCGCAAAAGAGACGCTCCATTGCCTTGATGGTGGCTTTAGGGATTCCGAAGATGCCACTCCAATAGATGTATGAGGCTTGGAGAACAGATTTGACACATTCCAGTCTGCTAGCATAGGATAGGAGTTTACCTTTCCAAAGCTGGAGCCTTGTGCGAATATTGTCAAGCATGGGAGCGCAGTGATGGCTGGATAGCCTTGCAGGAATGAGGGCAAGGCCGAGGTAATTAACAGGGAGAGAACCAATGGAAAACCCCGTCGGGCGTAGGAGAGAATCTTTAACCGACTCGGGGATGCCAGTGAGGAAGATTTTGGATTTGAGGAGATTGATGCGGAGACCCGAAAGGGATTCAAAGAGGTGGAGGGAGTCAATGATGGCAGAGATAGAGGAAGGGGTAGCCTTAGAGAAGATCATCAGATCATCTGCAAAGGCTAGATGGGTGAGGTTAATATGCTTGCATTTGGGAATAGGGGAGATGACGTAGAGATCTGTTTTGGATTGAAGGCTTCTAGAGAGGACTTCCAGAGCCAGGGAGAACAGGAAAGGGGACAGGGGGTAGCCTTGGCGAATGCCCACTTTGGAATGAAAGAATCTTGCTGGGGAGCCCCTTTTTGCTTTATATTGTCTGTTTTCTGTTGCTTGCTGGTTTTTGAGTTGTGCCTGCTGTTGTGGGACTATCCCAGTATTCCTTGCTGTCCTAAATTCTGCATCGGTCGGTATGAGATTGAAGTATCAATAATTTTATTCCTTATAACCATTGCTAATCTTCTAGCTTGGGTTGATAAAGCTTTATACGAGGCTGATGAACCTTTCTTTGAGTTTGACTAATTGAAGGTTCACAACGTGTGCATTCTTGATGAATATCCTTCTGTCAAGAAGTTGTAATTTGCAGTTAAAGAAGGTGATGGATAGCTGAGATGTTGCCTCCAAAGTCCAAACCACCCAAAAATGTTAGCTTCCTGTCAAATTAACTCAACTCAACTAAGCCTTATCCCAATTAAATGGGGTCGGCTTCATGGATCCTGTTTTGCAATTTGAACATTTACATGTGTTCGTATATCCTAAAATAGGGTTTCCATGAAGTTTAATGCCTTAATTTGGCCTAAAACCCACCGAAATGACCAACCGAAACCTTGCAGGAAAAATACCAAATTTCGGATATTTCGGTCAGATTGAAACACCGAAACGAAACAAGATTTTAAACCTTGGTTGCTACCATCATCTACAATGTTCACTAGACCCCCTACCGCTCTCCTCCCCCCTATTGCTAGATATCTGGAATGCCTTCCCTTCCCTTCCATTAGGTCCGAGAGGTAGGGGTGGCAATGTTGTCTGGAGCTCCTCCTCAGCCTGGGAATTCGTCAGATTTAGAGGTCCTTTGTCTCCTTGGCGCTAGATTGTTTGGTTCAAAGGCTATATCCCCCACCACAGCTTCCTCATCCATTGCCACATTCAGGTTTCTCCCTCTTACTGCTTATGCTGGAATGGTACTGACGATGCTGATCACATATTCTTCTCTTGCCCCTTTCCTAAATAGAGTCCTGAGTAAATGTTGGCCAAGCAATAGAAGTATCCTCCCCCTTGAGAGAGAATGGATTTGGATGGACATGACCTTTGCAGGGAAATCTATTTGTGATATCACTAGTGTTAAGATTATCGTGTTTTGTTGTTTGGGGTTATTTATGTCTTTATGGTTCTTTCTAATTAGTTCTAATTAGTTTTATGTCTCAAGGGTATTTTGGGGTTTTCTATTGTAATTCCTTAAGTTCAATTATAAATAAAACTGTCTCTCACGATTTAGTCATTCAACTAAATCGTGAGAAGTGTTCTCTCTCTCTCGGTTTTACTCCTTCTCTTCTCAGGTCTTCTTCTCTCTTCTATGCTTTCTCCTTCTAGTTTTCTTGCGGCAGATTAGTTTTAGTTTCAGTTCTGTTACATGTTATTAGAGCATTGAATTCTGATCCACGAGATTCTCCTTGCTGCTGCTGTTTTGAAGGTTTTTCACCTCCTTGTTTATATCGTGGTCTACAGCAACCATATGCTGCTTCTATTGATCTGAACTCTAGTCATATATTCATGAAGGACTAGAGTTCTCTGCTATGCTGCAACTGCTTGTGTGTGTCCCTGTTGCTGTTCGAAGCCCTTAAAGATTGGTTCCTTGCTTGCCCTAAAACCTTGACAATCGATATTCCAAAATTCTGTGGAAATCGATTTGTTTTTCTCTGGGATCTGTTCTTCATTCTTGCTGCTGGATTTACAGTGATTATACATCATTATTACTGGTTATTATCAAAGAATATACTTCTGTATTGGGCTGTTCTGCCCTATTCTTCAAGGCTATCGATTTTACCCTGATCAGGGTTTTTTGGTTTTGTTTTCTCTTGGGCTGTTATCGACATTGGTGTTTGCATCTATTATTTTCTCTAATGGCTGATACTAAGTCTTCTACTGACAACTTTAACATTCAGATTACCAGTGTTAAGCTGAATGGCGCTTCTAATTATCTACTTTCGTCTCAAGCCGTTGAGGTCTATATCACTGCTTGCCGGAAGATGAAATACCTTATCATGGAACCTCTGACATCTACTGATGACAAATATGATGATTGGAAGGCTGAGAATGCAACCCTTCTTTGCTGGCTTTGGAATAGCATGGAACCCTCCATTGCTTCTAGTGTTATGTTTCATAAAACTGCCAAGGGTGTTTGGGAAGAACTCAAGCAAAGCTACTCTCAAGATACAAATCTGTCCCGAATTTATGATCTCTATGAGAAATTCTTCTCTTTTAAACAAGATGGAAAATCCCTTGGTGAGTATTACAGTTCATTGAAGGGGATGTGGGAAGAACTTAATGTATACCAGCCTATATCTACTGATGCTGCTGTAATTAAGTCCCAATGTTCTGAATTTTTGGTTGCCAAATTTCTCTCTAGGTTAGATTCTGATCTTCAATCCGTCAAAAGTCAATTGTTGGCTGGAGAGAAGATCCCCTCTATGAATGAAGCATATTGTCGGCTCCAGAGAGTTGTATCCCCTTCAGTGGTGAAGTCTGATTCAGCTCCTACCAACAAAGATAATTCTGCCCTTTTTACTTCTACTGGAGGGCGTGGCCGTGGTGGTGGTGGTACCTCTTCTTGGGGTCGTGGTTCTACCTTTGGGCGTGGTCGTGGAGCTGGTTCTGGAGGTCGTGGGAATATGTCTAACACTGCTGGTTCTGGTTCTGTTGATGCTAGTTCTCGATGGTGCACTCATTGTAATCGGTCTAATCATACTATTGATAAGTGTTGGCTCAAACATGGCAAACCACAGTGGGCCCGTGAGCAATTTGTAAACTCTGCTGTATCTGATGGAGGGGCTGATTCTGTGCACTCTTCCGACACTACCCCGGGATCCTCTACTGATGGTGGTAATTCTTCTAATGATTTAGTTTCTCAACTCTTACAACGAGTCCAGCAACTTGAGGCTTCTTCTTCTACATCTACAGCTGTCCTTGCCCACTCAGGTACTACTGCTTGTTTCGCGTCCTCATCCTCTCCATGGGTCATTGACTCCGGAGCATCTTCTCACATGACCGGTAAGCCTAATTTATTTTCATCTTACACACAACCTTCTTTGTCATCTCGGATTTCTATTGCAGATGGATCCTCTATACCAGTCACTGGGCATGGAAAAGTTTCCTTGTCTTCTGACATATCTTTAACTAATGTTCTCCATGTTCCCAAGCTTCCTCTTAATCTTTTGTCTGTTAGTCAATTGACTAAAAGTTTGAATTGTTCTATAACCTTTCACCCTTCTTATTGTGTCTTTCAGGACCTTGCAACAAAGACGAGGATTTGTGGCGGGTATTAGAAGGGAGGCCTATATTACTTTGATTTGGGGACTTCTTGCACTGCAGCGGTTGCTACTTCTCCTGGCGTATCTCCTTTACATTGGCACTATCGGCTAGGACATCCTTCTCTATCTAAGCTGCAACACCTTGTTCCCAGTTGCAAGTCTGTCTCCCGTATCGAGTGTGAAGCTTGTGAGTTTGGCAAGCATCATCGTACTGTTTTTCCTTTGAGTCCAGAGTCTAGGAGTACTTCTTTATTTCAGTTGGTTCATTCGGATATTTGGGGTCCTTGTAGGGTCAAAAGTCGGTTAGGGTTTTCTTATTTTGTTAGTTTTATTGATTATCATTCTTGGATGACATGGCTGTACCTCTTGAAGGATTGATCTGAATTTGTATCTGTCTTCAAACAGTTTTATAATGAAATTCGAGTTCAATTTGGTGTTCCTTTAAAAACTTTGCGTACTGACAATGCCCTTGAATTAATTCAGCGTGAGGTCTCTCAGTTTTGTTTTGACAATGGCATTCTTCGCCAAACTTCTTGTTCTTATATACCCCAACAAAATGGTGTGGTAGAGCGTAAGAATCGCCATTTGTTAGATGTCGCTCGTTCTTTGATGTTTCATATGCATGTTCCTAAACGCTATTGGGCAGATGCGGTGTTGACAGCTTGTTTTCTAATTAATCGCATGCCTTCATCTGTTCTAAATAATCAAATTCCTTTCAAAATTGTGTTTCCTGATTGGGCTGTTTTCTCTCTTCCTCCTCGTGTTTTTGGTTGTCAGTGTTTTGTTCATGTGCTTCGCCCCGGGCTTGATAAATTATCTCCTCGGGCTGTTAAGTGTTTCTTTCTTGGATATTCTCGTACCCAGAAGGGGTATCGATGTTTTGACCCTGTTACTCGCCAACAGTTTGTTTCTGCTGATGTTACCTTTTTCGAGAGCTCCCCTTATTTTGCTGGTTCCTCTGTTGATGTTACTCTTGATGAAGTTGGTCGGGTTGCTGCCCCTACTCCTCTTCCTCCTCTTCCTCTGCCAATAGCTGCCCCGCCTGTACAGGTTTATGTGCGTCGTCACCAACAGCAGCCGCTGCTCCCACTTCAACCTATTGCAGCCCCACCTTACCGCCACCAGCTGGTTCTTTGCCTGTAGATCCTCCTGTTGGTGTTGATGATCTCCCTATTGCTCAGAGAAAAGGTACTCGTACTTGCACTACCCGTCCTCTTTATCCTCTGGCAAATTGTGTCTGTTTCTCATCTTCCCCCTCCTTATCGTGCTTTTGCTATTGCATTACATTCTACTTTTATTCCCACTTCTTATACCCTTGCTATGTCTCACCCTAAGTGGAAAAATGCTATGGATGTGGAGATGGAGGCTCTCATCTCTTGTAAGACTTGGTCTTTGGTTGATCTCCCACCTGGTAAAGATCTTGTTAAGTGTTGTTGGGTGTACACGGTGAAGTACAATCCCGATGGTACTGTGGAGCGGCACAAGGCCCGTTTGGTTGCCAAGGGGTTTACCAAGACCTATGGGGTCGATTATTTTGAGACTTTCTCTCCTGTTGCGAGGCTGAATTCAATTCGTATTTTGCTCTCTTTGGCTGTTAACCTTGACTGGCCCCTTTTCCAGATGGATGTGAAGAATGCTTTCTTATATGGTGACCTGCAGGAGGAGGTGTATATGGAGCAACCTCTTGGTTATGTTGCTCGGGGGGAGGATAATGTCTGAGTTTGTCGCCTTCATAAGGCAATTTATGGACTGAAACAGTCACCCCGTTCCTGGTTTGATAAATTTAGCAGTGTTGTTGCTGGTTGTGGATTTTCTTAGTGCTACTCTGATCACTCTATCTTTGTTAGACGACAGGGGTCTAATGTGGTCATCTTAGCTGCATATGTTGATGATATTATTATTACTGGTAATGATGCTTTTGGGATTGCATAGGTGAAGACATATCTTCTTAACAACTTTCAGATTAAGGATTTGGGTAACTTCAAGTATTTTCTTGGCATTGAGGTTGTTCGTAGTTCTCGCGGTCTAAGCTTGTCCCAAAGGAAGTATGTTCTTGATTTACTTGATGAGACAGGTATGCTGGGTTGTAAACCTATTGATACTCCTATGGATCCTCATGTGAAGTTTGGTGCTTCTGATGACATAGACTTTGGTGATCCACACCAGTATCGACGTCTGGTCGGTAGACTTATCTATCTTACAGGTACTCGTCCTGATATTTCTTTTGCTGTGGGTGTTATCAGTCAGTTCATGCAGACGCCTAAGCAAGTTCATTGGGAGGCTGCTTGTCGTATTTTACGTTACCTTAAGGGTGCTCTTGGCAAGGGGCTTGTCTATCACCGTCATGGACATACTAGCATTGTTGGATTTTCTGATGCCAATTGGGCTGGCTCTGATGGTGATCGTAGATCTACTACAGGTTATTGTACCTTCTTTGGTGGTAACTTGGTTACTTGGAAGAGCAAGAAACAGACTACTGTTGCTCGTTCCAGTGCAGAGGCTGAGTACAGAGCTATGGCTCATACAGCTGCTGAATTGATGTAGGTTCGTTCCTTTACTCATGAGCTTGGTTATTTCAGTGATCAGCCCATGTTGATGTACTGTGATAACCAGGCTGCTATCTATATTGCCAACAACCCTGTGTTTCATGAACGAACCAAGCACATTGAAGTTGGCTGTCATTTTGTTCGCAATGCTGTTCTAAAGAAGCTGATTACTACTCCTTTTGTTCGATCCCAGTTTCAGCTTGGAGATATGTTTACCAAAGCTTTGTTTCGACCACAGTTTGCAAGTGGCTGTTCCAAGCTGGATCTTGGTGATGTCTACGCTCCAGCTTGAGGGGGAGTGTTAAGATTATTGTGTTCTGTTTTTTGGGGTTATTTATGTCTTTATGGTTCTTTCTAATTAGTTCTAATTAGTTTTATGTCTCAAGGGTATTTTGGGGTTTTCTATTGTAATTCCCTAAGTTCTATTATAAATAAAATCGTCTCTCACGATTTCGTCATTCAACTAAATCGTGAGAAGTCTTCTCTCTCTCTCGGTTTTACTCCTCTTCTCAGGTCTTCTTCTCTCTTCTATGCTTTCTCCTTCTAGTTTTCTTGCTGCAGATTAGTTTTAGTTTCAGTTCTGTTACAACTAGAAAACTTGCCTTTGGTGCGGCCATTAACCACATTTAGATGAAACGTAATCTTCGCAGATGGACCAACTCTCGATCATCTGATAAGATTTGGAATTTCATCTACTTCGATGTTAGTTCTAAGCTTTCCCTGCTCCCCCATCTTAATGCAAGGGATTCCCCAATCCCCAGGGAACAAGCTCATTGTTCTCTCCTGGGGTCTGCCCCTCTCTATTTTGCAGCCCGTTGCCCCTCCCCCTTGAAGGGTGGCTGCAACTTCGTTTGGATTGTTTGCTTGGGTTCTTTCTCTTTTTCTTTTCCACCGAAGGGGGGCCCTTGTATCTTTTCCTCTTTGATAATGAATTCTTTATTCCCCCCAAAAAAAAATGATGGAGTTAAGGGAATGAATTGGAATGAAATTAAGTAGAGAGTTGAGGTAATTGAGTTGTTGCCTATTGGCGTGTGTGAAGGCTTGCTGGCCATGAACCCTACCAGCCTTCCTCCCCTTCGTTGATTTCCTTTTCTCTTCCCTTGCGAGTTTCTCTTTCTTCTTCTCTCTTTTATCTTCTGTTTCTTTTCGTTTCTTCTCCTAAATTCTGTGCATACATTCCCTTACCTAAGGGTGATCCAACCTGGGCGATTTGGCACCATCATCCCACGCAGGTAGTGAGACCCGACTTGTTGAAGGAACCTGCAACAGTGAAGTCTGCCAGATCTGGTTTCAGAGGTTCAATACTCAACTGTTGTTTGACGATTTGATCTGTTGTTGTCCATTCATGACAGATCTAAGAGTTGAGAATTCCCTCCTGAAATTTCACTTCGATTGGAGCCCAAATTGGTGAGATATGCCCGCTGGATTGTTTGGTCGAGTAGGAAGACGATACTGTTCCTCTTTGCTTTGGAATCTTATTTCTTAACTTCATAAAATACCTTTCCTTCTTAGAAATATTACCCTTTACCCTTATTTATTTTTCATTCCAAGTTTACCCTTCCCGCTAATACATTACATTCCCTTCGCTTGTGTCTTGAAGTTCCAATGAATTACGGAAGTGCCATTACTTGTTACTTCCCTTTATTAAGTGCTGGATTGTTACAGGAATTACAGTTTTGTCATTGTTCATAATACTTGAGTTGTTTAAGTGTTTGGGTGGGCCCAAAGCGATCTGAATCAGTTTTTAGAACCTCGGATTGCATCACCCACAACTTGTTCCACGCTTTTATAGGATAATAGGAGTGATTTGGCCAAAATAACGAAAAAAACCAATGATGCAAACTCGGGTTCAAAACTCTAAGGTTGGGTCGCAATGGGCATCCCCAATTGTGCAATATCCAAAAGTAGGAAGAAAATGTCAATTCTGTAAATAACTCCAAGTTTGCAAGGGGGAGTGGTAGGACCATAAATAACTAGAATGTTTAAGGAGCTATTTGGTAGACAAGGATGTAACAGGGATTAGTATTTATTGAGTGAGGGTAGACTTGGAAGTATGATCTCAAGATAGAGCCTATTGGAGGGCAAGGATCCACGTTGTCGACACCATGTAGCTGAGATTTTTCTGATTTTTCAGGCTATCCTCTTTTCTCTTACTTTCATTTTCCATTTCTCATTTCTCTTATATCTTTTCTTCATTTTTATTCTTCAGTCCTCTTACTTTCATTTCCCTTAGTGAGGACCTCATTTCTCCCTACTTTGTTTTGAAAGGATCCATGTAGCCGATCCCATTTAGTTGGGATAAGGCTTGAGTTGTTGTTGTAGTGTAGACTTGTAACTCAAACAGAGGGACATAAGGGGATAAGAGAGATGGTGAGGGGCATTAAGGGAAAGGGGGGAATAAAATAAAGCAACAAAAGGAACTGTGTGTGGGGGGGGGGGTTGTCTTCAATCTCATGATTTATCAGCCATATACGAAACCAGAGAATTCAGCAGAAACCCAACCTCATTCAAGGTGAGAAATCTCACTCAAGCTAATGTGGTCTGAGACGAAACTTTCGGAGAATAATCCAAATCCTGGAATCTCTTAAAAGCACCCAGTAACAGTCCCTACAAAGTACCAAACAAGAAATCAAAGCCTGCTGAAACCAGGAGTGGCGGTAATTCTGGAATCTGCCTGGTTTGCAGGTTTGGTGCTCAATGTAAGAGGGACTTTCGGGTTTGGATCTTGGGGGGCTTGAAACATCTATGAATGAATGATCTAAGGCAAGGTTCGAGAAATCAGTTTCGGACCTGGTTTCAGTCAGGCCAAAAACCGAGTTGGTGCACTTTTTTTTTTGGGTTTTTGTCAAATGCCCCCCTGAAAATACCCATTTGTCCAAATGCCCCCTTACAACTTTTCTAATTGTAAACTCCCCCCTATTTTCAACAAATTGTAGCATTTTGGTCCAGTCCGTTAATTTGGGACGTTAGACGTTAGTTTTAGGGAGTGTAATGACCAAAATGCCCTTGTGACAAAAACCAACAAAAATTAAAAAGTAAAGTGACCAAATTGCCCTCATCTTCCCCAAATGGTTTAGGGTTTGAAACTGAAAATCAAACCCAGTTTCAAACCCTAAACCATTTGGGGAAGATGAACCCTAAAATCAAACCTTATAATCACCCATCAATCCAATAGTAATTTCTTCTGCAAATTGAAAAATCAAAGAGAGATGGGATCGAATCCAAACTTTACATCTACTTTTCGAATGATTTCCAAATGCTTGCTGCAATTGTTTGAGTTTCTGCAATCCAACCCTTTTCCCCTCTTCGTCTGCTTGTATATCTATCTGTTATCATAGTTTGTTATCAAAAAATCTTACTTGCAACTTAAGGAATGAATCCAGTGAGTTAAATTTCATGGTGCATTAAGGAATCTGCTTATCCTACGCACCCCACACGTCTCTGCAGAGAAACTTGAAACGAAATACCCTAATGAAAAGAGGGGGAAAAAACGATATAAGAGCCACCCACTTCGGTTGAGCAGAAATTTTGGAGACACCTATTACCTGTGGAGAATTTGCAAAGAGAGGATCCACCACCTTCCTGTTGAACCATGAGAACAACCAAATCCTCTATTGGCATTTTCAATAGAAACCCTCCTCCTGAACAGAGAAGATTAAGAGGAAACAAACACTTTTTATTGGGTTCCCAGTTCCCTCGAGATCAATCATCAAGCCAAATTAGGGTTTCTTCGATAGTAAAATTGTAATTTATAAACCAAACCCCCTGTATTTTAATTTTCTTTTCCTGTAACAGGAATTTCATTCATTCAGAATTTCTTAGTTTATGTGGTTGCAGTTTGGGTATGGTTCCATTTCTTGAAGAGATTGTTCTAATGCTGGTTGAAGCATGCTTGCAGCGTTGAAGAAGTTTATCATCAGTTCTCGTGACGGGACATGATCGACATTCTCACAACCATCTGGTAGTCCGAATTCTGTAGATGGGAAACGAAGTTGGAGAAGTCGGATTTGAAGGCCAACCCAATCTCTATCATCTTCCCATCTCTCTTCGATTTTTCGATTTGCAGAAGAAATTACGATTGGATTGATGGGTGATTATAGGGTTTGATTTTAGGGTTCATCTTCCCCAAATGGTTTAGGGTTTGATTTTCAATTTCAAATCCTAAACCATTTGGGGAAGATGAGGGCAATTTGGTCACTTTACTTTTTAATTTTTGTTGGTTTTTGTCACAAGGGCATTTTGGTTATTACACTCCCTAAAACTAGCGTCTAACGTCCTAAATTAACGGACTAGACCAAAATGCTACAATTTGTTGAAAATAGGAGGAGTTTAAAATTAGAAAAGTTGTAAGGGGGCATTTGGACAAATGGGCATTTTTAGGGGGGCATTTGACAAAAACCCTTTTTTTTTTGAACTCGTTTGATTGTTTCGGTGGGTTTTTGACGTAGTTTGGTCATGAAACTTGGTGTATAACCTATTTTGGGCCACTTAAACACAATGAAACTATCAGATTTTGAAAAATCAAAGTCCAAATAGGAGTTTGACTTAGTAGGAAACCAGGATAGGCACTTACTTATGCCAAAAACTAGGACAAACACTTATTTATGCCTAATATCATTTAAGTAAATGAAATAAATAATATTTCATAAATAAGCAAATACCCCCTATTTGAATTCAATAAAATAGTTAAATAATCAAATTCCAAAAGGATAAAAAGTCAACCCCCCAGTTCAAGAACAAAAACTGGATTTTCGGCGGTAGGTGCAATTTTCAACTTTCTAATGCTGGGGTTTTTCTCGAATCTAAAAATTCCATAAATCTTAATATGGAAAAACATTGCTAAAAGCCCGAAGTGTGGTTAATAATAGATTGTTTTGATATGTAAAAAAAAACTTTCATTCAAAGCGATTTTAATAGAATTCGCGCACACTAAATTAAGTTTGATCGAAACATAACTCCTTCAATATAAATCAGATTTAAGCAATATTGGATTTCTTTGAAAGCTTTGTTGGAAAGCATAAACTTGTTCCATTTCACGTTCCTTCACAAATGTAGCAGTATCAATAGGGCTAGTCATGGTAACAGGATGATAGAAATCCAATTGTTGCCCTATTGTCATCAGGGCAGAATAATAGGCAGACACAGAGAGACCCTTCTATTCAGTTTTCTGAGCTTGACGACGAATGTCATATATTTGGGCGTAGTTGCTGGCTTGACCATAAGTGTGCTTCGCAACACCACATCAATCCTTGGCTGAGTTGAGGAGGACAAAGGTGGAAATAATTGAAGATTCCATGGAGTTCAACAAGAACGACATGATCATGGCATCATTAGCTAAGCAATTGTCCATAGCCGGAGATTCAGTGGGCAAGGTTATATCACCAGTAATATATCCCAAAAAATGATTACCACGGATGGTAAGAAGGTAGGTACGAGACCATGCTAAGTAATTTGATCCATTCAACTTAGTGGGTCTAGGTTGGAGAGTGGGACGATGGTGAGGAGCAATAGGGTGACTCAGCTCACTGCTTCCAGTAGCAACGAATGTGCTAGAACCCTCCATTAAAACCAATCAAAGGTACCATAATTAAAAAAGATACTACTCACAACAAAGTAGAGGCAGCAACGACACAAAAGAAGGCTGTAGAGAGGCTGGAGAGGTCTAGGCAAGGCGACAGTGAGTCAACGGGCCTAGATAAATCAGTAAGGGGCCATTAGAGTATGGGCAGAGGCAGCAGGGACCACTGGGGTCAAGCAGAGGCGACAGAGGTCACTAGAGCGTCTAGGCGGAGGCGACAGGGGCCACTGAGGGACTGATGCAGGTTGGTAGAACTAGGCGGAGCCCTGGAGAAGCCAGGCGGAGCTGGCAGGGGGTCGAGAGGACCAGGCGGTAGGGTTGAGAGGCCCTGGAGTCAAACGACAGGGGCAGGAGGCGCTGACAATAGGTAACAAGGGGGTGGAAGCCCCTGGCTTAGTGCGACAGGGGCTGGAGGCCCTGGTTATGTGCAAATAGGCAGGGGTAGGAGTCCTTGGCGATCGGTCCCAATGGTAGTGGTGGAGTGGCCATTGGAGCCGGAATGGTGGTGGCGGATGAAGGCGGCAACCGTGGTTAGTGGTTGTTAGTGACTGTCATACGTGGTACAATGTGCATTTGCGCATGTTCAGTCAACCATGTATGACATGGTGAGGCCGGGGCCTTGAGATCGGTGGTGGTGCTTTATTGGCAGCGGTGAAGAAGAAGAAAGAAAACCAAAAAAATTATTTAGGGTTTCTCACTCTAATACCAAGTTGAGAGAGGGAGAGAAAAGAGAGAGAATAATTTGGCTTGTCAGGAATACAGAGCCATCATTTTATTTATAATTAAAGATCATTATAAATATGGAAATAATCACATGTGCAACATGTGCAACATCGACATAATGAACCTGGCCACTCTAGTGTATCTGGGTTCAGGTCACGGGTCAACGAGTCATCCTTCATTAGAAAGAAAGGGAGGACTGACTAGAGAGCAACAGCCGATACTAGGCAGTCCCCGGCAAAACTTTATTTATATTCAACATAGTACATAATCAGAAATAAAACCTATTAACAACTCAAAGTCTAAATTACAAAATAAATTAGAGACTAACTCTAAGACACCTAAACAAACTAGGACTCCAAGACCCAAATCTCAATAGAGGAAGACTCCCCTATCGAGTTACACCACAATGTACCCCACGGTACATATAAGTAACATGAAATATAAGAAAAGCTCCAGCTGTCGCTATTATATCAAGAAATGTGTTTCCTAAATTTTGCGAAAGCTCCAAGCACATGTAGGGTGCGTTAGATGTGCTGTCTGCTGGCACTTTTGCTATTTTGTGGACCACACAACAGGTTCTTGTTGAATTGTGATTGCTTGGAAGAACTTGTGGCCAGTATTTTTATCTTGCTGCTACTTGAAAGACGGGCATATCAACCTCTAAAAGGCAGTGGCTGTGCCTGGTATTCGTGGGACTATTGTGTGGCCATCTCTTATTGTATTTTTTGCGGTAGGCAAAGGCATTTGCCATCAGCTCATCCAAAGCTGCTACATGGATCAAATCTTCATGGGTCATTTTATTTCAACAATGCCCCCATTTTCACTCATCTTATTGACCATTTAATGCCATTTGGTCCCGTTGTAGACACCCCCCCCCTTCCCTTCGCCTGGGAGGTTCTGGTAGCTCTATTTGTGATGCTGTTGGCAAGCTTGTGTTTGGGGCTGTTATCTCTCATATCTGGATGGAGTGGAATCTTCGTAGATGGACTTGCAACTCCCTGTCCCTTGACCTGATTTAGAAAGTCATCTTCTTCGATGTCAACTCTAGACTTCGTATGCTTCCCCATGGCTCTCTTTTAGACTCCCCAAGGAACAGGCACATTGTTGTTACCTAGGGCTTAGATTCTTCTCTCTTTCGTTGTTCTAGCCAGCCCCCCTAGGCCTTGTGGTTTGTATAGTTCCCCCCTCTCTTTCTCCCTGTGTATTCCCCCCGTTTTTCCTCCCCTCCCTTTGGAGTTTATGGTAATGAATTTTTTTATTCACCCCCCCAAAAAAAAAAAAAATGCCATTTAAACTTTGATTCTGTTGTCTATGTTTATTTGTAAGATTGCATCTGTAATATGTTCTTCTTCTTAAGCTGGGTAGCCCCTTTCTTTCCTTTTTGTCGTTAAATTTTGTACTGTTTTGCTTCCTTGTTAACACATGTCCTCCAGGTAGAGAAGTTAGATCCCTTGGTACAGCGGGCTATTTATACTGCCTCAGCTCTTACAGATCTTCGAGGTAAATGTTTGATATCTATGTTATCTGTTCAAGGTTGTGTAAGATGGGTTGTCTAGTTACCTTTTAAGTGCATGATGTTGTGCGTATTGTGACTAGTAAGTTGAATGTGCATGGCATTGAAGGTTGGCCTGTTAGTGTTTAAAGGCCTTGATAGTTGATATACAAACATATGACATTGTATGAATTAGTTATATCTGTGTTGAAACTTTTTATTGCTAATTGATGGAGATATTCAAGTGTTGAACTTAAATTTTGAACCATATGAGTGAACATACCACATATTTCTATTAGTTTCATATTAAGCTTGTAACTTGGAGTATATCGTATACCACAACAACAACAACAACAACTCAGCCTTATCTGAACTAAATGGGGTTGGCTACATGGATCCTTACCCTCCACAACAAACTCAGCCTTATCCCAACTTAATGGGATTGGCTACATGGATCCAAACAAAACAAAATAGAGAAAACAAAGATATACTCAAAAAAAGGTGAAGAAAAGATGGGAGAAGAGGGATTGGGAAAGAGATGAGAAAAGACAAAGGAAAAGGACAAATGGAAGATGGGAAAAAAAACATAGAAAGGTGGAAGATAGTAAGAGGAAAAAGGCATACTTGATACAAGGCCTAAGCTATGCATGTCTTTCCTCTCCACTTCTCCCAGTCATTTTAGTTTCATATTGAGCTTGTGAAATGGATCCATGGAAGGAGAACTCTCGAGATCTCGATGAGTTTCTTGCTATTTGAAATGGTCGAGACGAGATGTCAGGCGATACAAAAAATTACCCCATCTCGATACCATTTATTACCCCATCTCGGCAAGATCTCGTGGTTTTGGTCATCTCGGTGGGAAATCTTGGTATGCAGACACCTATTTATGTAAACCTTGGTATACAGATTACAGACACTTTTTTATGCTAGAAATCATCTCGGTGGGAAATCTTGGTATACAAACACCTATTAAAGCTTGGTATACCGTATACAAACACTTAATTATGCTAGAAACCAGGACAAATACTTATTTATGCCTAATATCATTTAAGTAAATGTTTTTGTATTTGTATTTCATTTACTTAATTTTTATTACTCATTATACCCTTTCTATAGTCTACCTTAGTAACCCTTTAAGATTCCTTTAATTACAAACCTGCCATGAACTCTTTTGTGTTCAAATTTAGAGTGCGTTTGCCAAATGGAAAGCTTGCTATGTTGTTTATTGATGAAGGGGAAAACAACAATTTCGTCTCACGATCATGGAACTAAAACTCGTGAGATCTCGACGAGTTTCTAGCTTTTTCAAGACCTCGAGACAAGATATCAGGCGATACGAAAAATTACCCCATCTCGGGCAAGATCTCGTGGTTTTGGTCATCTCGATACCATTTATTACCGCATCTCCGTGGTTTTGGTCATCTCGGTGGGAAATCTTGGTATACAGACACCTATGTATGCAAACCTTGGTATACAGACACTTATTTATGCTAGAAACTAGGACATATACTTATTTATGCCTAATATCATTTAAGTAAATGTTTTTGTTTTTGTATTTGTATTTTATTTACTTAACAAATGCTTTGTTTTGAAAGCTTTCCAATAAGTCCAAGATTGTTTAAATCTGATTTATATTGAAGGAGTTATGCACCGGTCAAACTTAATTTGATGCGCGCGAATGCTGTCAAAATTGCTTTGAATGAAAAATATTTTTTTGGACATCAAAACAAATGAATATTTTACCGCATTTTTGGTTTTTAGCAATGTTTTACCATATTAAGATTTATGGATAGATTTGAGAGAAACCCTAGCATTAAAAAGTTGAAAATTGCACCTACCGCCAAAAATTCAATTTTTGTTCTTGAACTTGAGGGTTGACTTTTTATCCTTTTGGAATTTGATTTTTTTAACTATTTTTATTGGATTCAAATAGGGGGTACTTGCTTATTTATGAATCAAATCTTAAGTAAATGAAATACATTTATTTAAATGATATTAGGAATAAATAAGTGTAAATAAGTGTCTGTCCTGGTTTTTGGCATTAAGTGTTTGTTCTGGTTTCTCACTAAGTCAAACTCCTATTTGGACTTTGATTTTTCAAACTTTGATAGTGCCATTATGTTTAAATGGCCTAAAATAGACTGTATACCAACTTTCATGACCAAACTAGGTCTAAAACCCATCGAAACCAGCCATCGAGTTGAAAAAAAATATCACCCCAACTCGCTATTTTGGCTGGTTGAAACCTGTACTCGAGACGAGTTCTTCTTCTATGCTTGGATCCTTACCCTCCAATCAGCTTTATTGGTGTCCCAAGGAGAAGCTGCTTTCAATAGAATGGAAGTGTTTGCATGGATACTCGTAAGGTGCTCACTTTGGGCAATTTGGAATGAAATAGGATTCCATCAAACTAAGTGTTGTGCCATGTCTAAGGAAGCAAAGAAGCTTTAAATTGTCTACTAACATTCTGTGGGTTATATGGGGACATTCATTTATGCTAATTGAGGTAATTTTGGTGCTGGGAAGGGAGGTGAGGCTTTGAAGCATTCCATGGGAGTAGATTTTGGAGTTTGTTCCGTTTTCCATTTGCTGGTGTGTCTTGGAAAAACACATTTTGAAAATTTGAACAGAATAGCAAGGGTATCAATTACTCATTTTGTGAAATGAGTTCCTAATGATTGGCTGGCTAGCTTCGGTTCTTAGAGTTTGAGGAATCACTAGAGGGCACTTTGGAAGTTGAAACTGTCAAGCGTTTTTGCAAAATGAAAGGAAAATAGGAATGCACATACTTGTAGTTAGTTACGTATACACATGGCATACTTATTCATGTTGTCTGCATATGAATATAATTATCATTAATTCATTACTTAAAACTGCCAGAAAAAAGAGGAAATCCTATTGCTTTAACAATGCTTTCACTTAGTACTTGAAGTACATAAATAATCCTAAATATGCACATGTGGAAGCTCAATTTTGTTGTTACTTAAATTATTGGCATCATTTACACGAGAGACAAAATATTGCAGTTTGGAGTTGGCTAGGCTGAAGAATGTACTTTAATGTTGTACATCCTCATGGCAGAAAGCTTGGAAATTCATTCTGTTCTTGGTTTTATGGTGTATATGGCTGGAAATAAACTGCAAGGCCTTTGAACATCATAGCTCACTGGAGTAAAAAGTCGCTGAGAAAGGCATGTTTATTCTTATTTGGCTTTTGGGATACAGGGGAGGATGTATCCTTCTCTCATCTATGCTCTAACTGTTACAAATTTTTGTATAAGCTATGTCTGGGTGTGAGGTCTTTTACTGTGTAGTTAGGTCTACTGTTTCTTTGTATGGGAATCTTTCCCCACTTCTGATAAAATCCTTGGCTTATTAGAAGGAGTTTGTGCTATCCCCAAGGAGTAACTGCACTGAATGACAAGGGGATAACCAACGGTTGATCTTTGAATCTTTAACAGCTTTACAACTACAAACAAGAGAGGCCCTGCCCATCTGGAATGGTGCTGCCCAGTAAGGGGATTTCTGTTGTTTGTCCAATTTATATCTTGATGTATTATATTTCTCTAGAGGAAAGGGAAGAAGTAATATTCATAAATGGAGCTGTCCATTTGGGTGACTAGGATTGGATAATCCATTATTAAAAGTTTAAAACTGGACGTTGGAAGTTCTGTCCCCTTTCTTCCAAAATCCATCTCTATTTGCACCAGACTATGGTTTAACTTTAGATCATCTTGTAAGCAAAGCCATTTTTCTTCTATTTTTCATTAAAAATGTATTCAATTGATTTCTCTTGCTCATGCATGCATCTGTGTTTGTTTAAGCTATTTTGATGCCATTATCATGTTATTGCCTGTGTATTTGTATTCTTTATTTTAATATCCTATAATTTGATACTTATGTTAAAATTTTCTTTGCTCTCAACAAGATTTATATGATAGGATGCCACATGCCATTGAATCAAAGCTCCTTCCGTTTCAGCGAGATGGAGTTAGGTATGCAACAAGATTATTTTTAGATGGATTTGATAACTTTTTCCCTTTCATATATCTCTCAAGTGGGGAAGGGGGTAGGTGAAGACAACTATTACACGGCATACTGTGATTAATAAGAAAATTGCTTACTGTGCTTTTCTGTAAAACAACCTGTAAAGCCATTGTGCTTTAAACATTATCATTCAACTCTTTTGCTTTCTAGTGCACAGTTTTATTTATTTATCCCTTTTCTAGGTTCATTTTGCAACATGGTGGACGTGCCCTCTTAGCAGATGAGATGGGTCTTGGAAAGACCTTACAGGTAATTGGTTCATATCTGAAGACTTTGTTAGATATATGGGCCAGAATACCGTGGGGGGTATTCTGGATTTTTTTCCCTTTGTTTATTTATTTGTTTTGTATGTGGTTTAGTCCCACATTGCTCATGTACAAATTTTTATGGTTTCATTACTCTTATAAATAAAGAGGTGCTTGGGGTGAATAGATCATTCAAGCCTTTCCCTAATTTTAATCTCTCTACAGACTTCTTTTCCATCAATTTTGTATTTGTTGCATAAAATTACTTGTCTTTTAGGTTCATATCTTATGGATGTGTTTGCAGCCAACTACTAAAATTTGCTTGGTGATTTGTAAGGTATAGTTAGTACTGATACTTGAGATCTAAACTAAATATCTGCTAGTTTACAAAAAAAAAAAAAAAAAAAAAAACCTAAATATCTGCTATTCCATTAAATTATCCTTGTTTATTCCCACCATTGTCAATGGACTATGTTACAAGGTTTCTACTAATATGATAAGAGAAAATCCATTTTTTCTTCATTTAATACAGACACATTGTTGTGTCCTGGAGATTAGATGTTTCTCTTTTTCGGTCTCCTACCCCCCCTTCCTAGGGTTTGAGGCTTGAATAGCTCTCCCCCCCTTTTTTCCCCCTCCCAGTTTCTCCCTTCTCTCCCCTTTGGTGTTTTGGTAATGAATTTTTTATTCACCAAAAAAAAAAAAAACACCTGCAAGTGCAGATATTAGCCAGCTTTCAAGGATGGTTAATGCTCAAACCCCTGCAATCACTCTAGAACCTTTGGAAGCATAGAAAGACCATGCTGGGGAATTCCTTTTTGCATTCTTGAATCCCCTCATCCAGAGAGTGCTTAAAATTCTTCTATTGAGAATATTGTTTTCTCATTTGGGTCAGGAATTAGTTTGGCTAGTTTTGCATGTTTTGAGTTTTCCTGTGTAAGTCTTATTTAGGTTGCTTAAGTCGATATAGTTATAAATTATTGATAGGTACATTTTGACTTTTCAAGCTTCGTGATTTGAATCATGATTATGGTTGGAATACCTAGCAAGCTTGATGCTTCGAGTCATGATTGCGATCAGAATACCAAAAGGTGATGCCCAGCATTTCTCTGCATACATGTAATTTGTTCTTTGCAGACATACTGCAATTTTCTGACATTACCTGTAACCATGATAGTTGTTCTGTATCAAAGAGATGCTTTTGGTTTTCAAGTGTGAATGATTAGAAACTGTGGCATGAAGTGTGATTGGCTTGGTCTCTTTTCTTTCTTCTACTGCGTTTGTTTTTTATTTTTCTCCAAGACAACTGGTGTCTGATCTTACTCAAGCCTGATGACACAATCATAGGTATTTTTCTTCTAAAATTTGCACTTCCCCAAAGCTCTAGATCACCTGCCCATTATTTCCCATTGTCACGGGCATGGTTTAAAGTATCGGACCGTATCGTATCGGCCGATACGTATTGGTATCGATATCGGTCGGTGTCGATATGATACTTACCGATACGGATCCTTTTAAAAAAAATAAAATAATGTGTCAAATGTATCGACTGATACGTGTTGATACGATACATGTTGATGCGTACTGTTTTACATTTTTTTTAATTTTTTAAATGTGTTGATATGTATCGACCGATACATATCGATACATAAAGAGAGCCATGATCGTTTTTTAGTGTTTTTAAACAAACATGAAACAGAAGCTTTACTGGGCCAAAAAAACGAAAAACAGAGACAAGAGAACCCAAAATACTTGTTTTGCATCCAATTTTTCGCCCAAATCTCTCGAGGGCTTCCATTCCTTGGTGAAAAACGACCCTAATAGAGGTGGTGGAATCACATCATTTGCTGCATTGAAGTTCCCAAAATCGAAGATTGAAGGTGTTCATGAAGGAATAGGTAGGGTTTTTCAAAAAACTTGATTTTTTGTTTCAAATCTTGCATTCTAGTTCTGTTTTTTGTTATGATTCAAGGAGAATAGGTTAAACTAAGTATTTGATGCATTCTTTGTATACATTTGCAAAAATTCAAACTCAAATCTACCAATTTTCACCCAAAACCGAAAATTGCTTCTAAAAATTATTTTTTTTATATATTTTTATTTTTTATAATTTCTTCCAAATATTAGAACCTATGCTAATGTGTATAATATATGTACTACATTATGTATAGATCTATCACTTTGATTCAAGATTATATTTTTACCCTATAATCTGTATTTTTTTTTTGCTATTTTCTGAAATTATGAAATACTTACAAAAATGATTTTTCATCTTTACTCGTTCATTATAGTTTGATTAAATGTCCCAATGGCTGAAAATATATGAGAAGACTTAGATTCATATTATTTGTATGGTAATGTACTATATTATATTATTATGTCATTTTTTAATTTCTGAAAAATTAAATAATGTGAAACTAATTGTGGAAAATATAAAAAATGTTTAAAGTTTGCTTAATATACTTTGCTAAGTACATGCAATGCATGAAATGCATCATATAGACATGTACTTTACTTGTATAAATTATTGATGTGTGGATTTTAATATAGTTTAATATTTATATAGTTATCTACTTATCTTTGGTGTTTAAGACGATGCCGCGACAACAAGACATTGAGTGGTCTTATTGTACCAAAATAAACAACAATAGATTGCATACAATGTGCAACTTCTGTGACACTCAACATCTTGGAGGTGGGGTAACTCGGCAAAAACAACACATGGCAGGAGGATATGTAAATGTTGCCAAGTATACAAAATGCCCTGTAGAGTAAAGCAGGGCAATGCAAAAACACCTTAGAGATGCAAAAAATAAATCCACCCAAGCACATGAGGGTGTTTTGGTGGAAAATTTGATGGAAGATTTCGAAGCTTATAAAGGATCGGATATGGAAGCGGAGGAGGACCCAGAGTTGGCATTGGCGATGCGACAATCAAGACATGAAGCAAGAGAGAAACAATGGCGAGCTGAGCTATTGGTAAGAAGTCGATCAGTTCAACCCCAACGTCAGGGCCCTGAAGATGCTGGTGTTGGCTCCTCTTGTCGTCCATTTGTAGGCAAGGGTAAGGAGCTTGCTGGCCTTAGTAGAGCAACTAGTGTCAAGGGAATGTTTGACCGGTTTACTAAAAGTGGTAAGGGTAAGAGAAAGAAGAGCCCAGATATCCGAGACATGGATCCTAATGTCTACAGACCGAGAGATGATGGCCAACAGAGGATTGAAGAAAGCTTTCAGGCCAAAACATTGAGTAAAAGGATAGGTAAAGCAATCTCCAGATGGTTCCACAGTTCCATGATTCCACCACATAAGGCCAAAGATCCCCACTTCAAGGCTATGGTGAAGGAGATTCAGTGGTGTGGGAAAAATGTTAAGCCACCCACACCTTATGAGATTGTTGGGCCTTACTTGGATGATATTGTCCAAGAAGGTGCATGAGTATGTTGAGAGGTTCAAGGAGAAGTGGCCATTATATGGAGTGACCATCATGTGTGATGGATGGAGTGGACCAACAAGATTATCCATCATCAATTTCCTTGTCTATTGTGACGGACGGATGATCTTCCATAAGTCGATCAATGCATCTAGTGAAATCAAAGATGCCCATTACTTATATAAGTTAATAGATGAAGTTGTGGAGGAGGTAGGAGAAGAAAATGTTGTCTAGATAGTAACTGACAATGCAACAAATTTCAAAAAGGCTGGTCATTTGCTGATGTTGAAAAGGAAGCATCTATTTTGGACGCCATGTGTGACTCATTGTATAGATTTGATGTTCAAGGACATAGGAGAATTGCCAAAGGTCCAACGGTTGGTTGGTAATGCAAGGAAGATCACAAACTTTATTTATAACCACAGTTAGGTTTTGGCATTGATTAGGAGTCGCACAAAAGGGGATTTAGTGAGGCTTTTTTTTTTTTCTTTCAATAAAATTTGGAAGGGAATGATTTAGTGAGGCTTGCAACCACAAGATTTGCAACAAATTACATTGCAATTGATAGCCTCATTTCCCGAAAGGATAGACTGCTTAAGATGTTCACCTCTCCTGACTGGTTGACTAGCAGTTATGCAAGGTCTGAAATTGGGAGATTTGTTCAAGATCTTGTCACCTCCTCACAGTTTTGGGCTACGATGAACTAAGGAGCCGACTTTATAATGTTATGATGCCACTCTTTTGTCTGCTTCGAGAGGTTGATGGGGATAAGGAGCAGATCATGGGTAAGATAATAGAGGCCATGGAAGCAGTGAAGAAGAGGATACATGACAATAGCCCAACATCAAACAAGAAGTATTTGAAAATTATAAATGAGGGATGGGAAAAGATGTTGGTTCAAGATGTTCATCGGGCAGGTAATCTTATTCTTATAACTCATCCTAAGTTACTATTTATTTATGTTAGTTCTAGGTTTCTAACCATCAATTACAAACCATGTGTAGCATATTATTTGAATCCGGATATTCAATACACCAATAATATAGGGTATAGACCGGATCTATTGGAAGCCCTAAAGAAAGTTGTCAACAGATTGGAGCCAGATCTGGCCGAGGCCATACTTGCCATGGAAGAGGTTAGTAATCCATTAATATATAAAAAGATTGGGACCAAGAATTTATCATAGAACAGCTTTAGTGGTTAACTAATATTTTCATACCTCTATAAGCTAAGTATTTTCGAGAGGCCACTCGTGGTTTTGCTGATAGAATGACTATCCATGCTAGGAGCATACAACGCCTAGGTAAGTTAGGTTTAATAATTTATTATGTTATTTCAAATTTGTTTCAAACTTTTTTAATATTTCATTTATTATTGTGCAGCTGATTGGTGGCTCAATTATGGGGGTATTAGTACTCCATACTTGACAACAATGGCAATTCGGGTGTTATCTCTAACGGCATCCTCTAGTGGCTGTGAACGTAACTGGAGTACATTCGGGTTGATACACCCCAAACCCCGTAATTATCTCAGTTATTCAATGTTGGAAAAGTTAGTGTATGTCCATTACAATATGAAGCTGAAGCTTAAATATTTAGAGTTGGGAAGAGAAGGAGATGAAGTAAATGTCAACCCAATCGACATCAACCACTTACTTGACGATGAAGATCTAGTTAGAGCATGGATAGAGGACACCGATAAAGTATTGGTGATGGATCAGTTAAGTGAGGATCGCCAAACAACCATGCCTGGTCTAATCATAGAGAACATCATTCGACAGATTGATGATGATGAAACACAGACACCATCACAAGATCTTTATCCTAATGTTGAAGAGGATGACAGTAGCCCTGAAGAAGGTTTAATTAGGAGGACAAGGTCAGGTCATTTGTATGGAGGAACTCAACAAGATGTTGGTGATGATGATGAAGGCGACGATGGTGATGGTGATGGTGGTGGTGGTGTTGCTACTGCTATTGATGATGATGACGATGATGATGATGGTGGTGGTGGTGGTGGTGGGGCTTCACAACATTATGCTGGGATACAATTCACATGTGAGGTAGGATACACACATGCTACCCAAGATACTCATCATGGTGGTCACCATAAGACTTACAGTCAGAAGGGCAAGGCTGCAAGGCTGGCAAGCGTTCCCATAATCCATATGGTAGTGATGTGCTTATGAGTAGCATGGAGTCACTTAGCATTAGTTCTGATCATGCTGGTGCTTCATCAGGCAATGGGCATTATGCATTAGGTTCTTCTTCGGGCTATGGACATAGGGCTTCTATAGGGTATGGAAGTTATGGATACGGAGAGACACAACCACAACCTAGTGCTTTCACGACATTAGCCACTCCAGAGCAGTACACACGATTCTACTATGAGTGGGAGAGTCACTACCATCAGTATTTTGACTGGGCTCAGTATTGTGCTTATGTTCGGTCAGTACACTACATCATCCTAGTCGCTCTTATTCTTGAAGACCCTTACAGATATGACTTTGATCCACCCCGACATTCTTCATGGCAATAGAGTGACTCTACATGTAAGAAATCTCATCTTTTAATCTTTTATAACAATTTCAAAGTCCCTCACTTGTCTGGTTATACATTAGTTACAATTCTTAGTGTATATGCATGATATATGACATAAATTGCTTGATTATATTGTTTTTTGTGTCCGAAAGTGTATTTCCATGTGTATTTTGACCATTTTCATGTGTTTCTGCACCGATCGATACGTATCTCTGATACAATACGATGCGATATGGTATGATATGATACAATATGTCTCTTAAAATCGCCCGACCGATACGATACCCTATACCGATACTTTAAACCTTGGTCACGGCCTCAATTAGAACTATTCAGATTAGCTGCCCAGTAGAAAAACCTGTTTAAACACCTGTATACTCTTAAAATTCTATACTATCAAACCCTTGTTTTCCATTAAGAAACCCTAGACTACTGTACTACAATTGGTAACTGGGATTATACCAGCAGTGCAGTAGACCCCCATATAGACCCTCCACCTACAACCTTAGCTATCCATCCTTGTACATATTCTTTCTTCCCTATGTACCCATTAAACTTAATCACAAATCTCTTTTTATCGTTACCATTTTGTTGGTTTGTATTTGGTCAATACCCTTAAAAATCGTAGAGACCTGCATGGAAAACTTGATCTGTCAAGTTTTTTCTTATGCAGGCTTTTATGGACCCCAGGTGTGTGGATGTTGTGTTTAATGTTCTTGAGAATACATGGGTGTCAAGCCGTATATGACTTTCTAGCCAACAATGACTTTAATATTTGGACACTTGATATTCCGAACTCTAAAAAATGAAATGAAGTTCAACACTTTAAAAATCAATTTGTTTTTCTTCCAGAAGACATTTATATATGGTTATTTTTCCTGACAAGAGTCGGTCGATGTATATTGAATATCTTTTTGGTTTTTACAGGCAATAGCTGTTGCTGCATGTGTTCGTGATTCCTGGCCTGTTCTTATTCTCACCCCTTCTTCGTTACGTCTACATTGGGCTTCTGTAAGGGCTTCTGTAAGGACATGAACTTATATGCCTTAATGAGATTAAGTTCATGTGGAGGATAAATTTATTGTTCTTCTGTTTTCCCTTCCGCCCTCCCCCCTCTTCAGATGATTCAACAGTGGCTAAATACCCCTTCAATGGATATTCTTGTAAGTTTTTCATGGTAGCAATTTTCATCTCTCAGATTTCTAGTTGGAAACCTATCCTTTCTCTCTTTTTGTTTTTACCATTTGTTTTCAATTATATCATTTGGCGTTATTATTTTTTCCCAGTGTCACTGTTAATCTTATTCTGCTGGTTGTGAATGTTTTTAACCATTGATATAATAACTAACAGATGTTCTCATATGACTTGTTTGAGCTCACATTCTGGATTTGTATGGGTATATGAGGAGGAAGGTATGGGAGAATTTCTAAGGGTCCATACCATGAAGGTTCCCATCAATGAGGATTTTTTTTTGGTGTGGGCAGAAGGCCTCAAGGCTTGAATTTGCAGCAGTAGCATGGTATGGTGAAAGGATGATTGGAACCAAAGTTCTGCACCATGACATGCCATGGACTTCACCTACAGGGCATGCTGGCACCTTCATCAATGAGATGAATTTGGGGTTTGCTCACTGGGTCTCAGCTTTCCTATTTCCACAGCTGACTTAGATGGTCTTTAATAAGTCCTAGGGGTGCATCTGGGATGGGCAAGGTTTTTGTAAAACCCAGTCTAGTTCCAAATGTCGTGAAATTCTGTGAAATATTTCGGTTTAGACAGATGTTGAACGAAATGGCAAACAATATGAATGTTTTACAAGATTTCTGGAGGATTTTTGACGGAGTGGTCAAAACGATTCTTTTCCTTAATATAAATTCAAATGTTTGAAACGAAATGCATTGAAAATTTTGACCCATTTCGTGAACTTTGGTGGTTTCGACAGAAAGGGTTGGGAAAACTTCGGCAGCAACATTCTAGTGGTTTTAATCCTGCCCAGAACTCAATGTTGTACTTAGCATTGTTCTAATTCTTGGCGAAATTTCGCTAATTTCGCACTTACCAAGACAAAATGATAGGCGAATCACAAAACCTGCATTGTTGCAGTGTTTTATGCCACAGACGTCGCCACCGCAACTTTCCGGCTTCTGGTTCTCCTCCTCGCAGGAAAGACTCCTCGGGCCCTGAGCCTGAGACTACGCTGATCTCCTGCGCCGCTGGTGAAGCTCAGGTTTTGTCTGCAAATCATGCTGAAGCCTTGCTCCTTGGTCCCCATCGGCTGGCTTCCACAGCCTTTTCGATCTCTGATGCTCCCACTGGTCCACCAGTTCCCCAAGCGACAGATTCGACTTCCGGTTTTGCTCGGAGCTCCCTGCAGAACAGATCGCGCAGAGATGGTTACTCCAAAATGGCACCTGAATCCCTCGGCAGTTCCTCTTCAAACCTGGTTGCATCGAAGATTTGGGCCCTGCCATCACTGGCTTCCTCTGTTGCAGGTCAAACCAGGGATCAGTCTCCCAGAAGCTCCTCTCTCGATTGTTGTCTTGCTCCTGTGCGAGGTCGAACAATTGAAGCTTTTTCCCCTGTTACACTAAGTACCCCCCCTTTTGTCTCCCCTCCTACCTAACCCTCCTGGTCCCACTGCTTACCTTGGTCCCACTTTACCCTTGACTTCTTTAAACCAACCCCCTCTTACTCCTAACCTGGCCCAATCTCTACCCAAACCGTCCCCATCCTTTTTCACTTATAACCTTCCCATTTTGCCCCCTCCAACCCATTTATACCGTAACACTATCCTAAACCATAACCCATCCACCACTACCCCCTAACCCGATCCACTTCTCCCCTAACCCGATCCTATACCTTCCCACCCTTACCTTGCCTTAACCATTTCACATTCCCCCGACCCCTCCCCTACCCCCCTCTTTTGTTCTAACTCCTTTTCTCCCTTAACCTTGTTTGCTGAATGCCCCCTCCCCCCCTTGTCTCCCTTTGTGGGACCGGCAGCTCCCTTGCTGCTACTGTTATAGCCCGCCTCCGCCCTACCCTTGCATACTCCCGTAGGAGGTATAAGAGTGTCTCCCCAAGGACTTTGATGCCCTACACCCTCTAGTTTTCCGTGTCTACTGTTTTCATCTGGAATGTCAGGGGTCTTAATTCCCTGGCCAAGCATCATGACATTAGATCTCTCATTAAGTCTTCTCATTCTTCCTTCTGCGCCGTTCTTGAAACTAGTGTCCTGCATGAAAATGCTTCTCGCATTGCGGCATCCATTGCCCCTTCTTGGTCCTTTATCTCCAATTACAGCCATTCTCCTAATGGGTGTATTTGGATCCTTTGGGACCGACCCCTCCAAAATTCACATATCCATTTCTCACTCCTCCCCCCAGCTTATTCATCTCTTTCTTTCTCTCCCTAATTCCCCCCTATCCTTTTACCTCACGGTGGTCTATGCCTTCAACCGGGCTGCCGACCGTACGTCCTTTTGGGACAATTTGGCTCTTCTTAAAGCTGGGACAGGGTCCCTTCCTTGGGGGGTGGGGGGAGACTTCAATGTAGTCAGATTCCAATCTAAGAAAATTGGAGGTCGCCCCCTTGATACCCAGTTCGTGAAGGCCTTCAATGATTGTATTGAGGATATTGGTATTGATGATCTTAGATGGTTAGGATCCTCCCTAACCTGGCACAATCGTAGTGGTGGAAATGACCGGATTGCTTGCAAACTGGACCGCTTCCTCATCAATGAAGCCTGGCTCTCCACCTTTCCTCATTCCCATGCTAACTTCCTTCTCCAAGGCCTGTTAGACCACAGCCCTTGCCATCTCCTTATTCAACAATACTCCTCCTTCGGTCCCAAGCCTCTTAAATGCTTTGACATGTGGACCACCCATCATCTTTACCTCCCAACCATTCTTAAAGCTTGGAGCTCTCCCGTCCATTGCCCCTCCCTCCCTCTCATCGCCTTCGCCACCATCTCATCAAATCTGCCCTCAAAATTTGGAACTCTTCCTCCTTTGGTAATATCCCCTCCCGGGTCTCCTCTTGTTGATCCGACCTTGCCACTGTGCAATCCCACCTTTAATCGGATCCGCTCAACCCCTTGCTGGCTGAGGAGGAGAGAAAGCTTTCTGAAGAGCTCTCTTCCCTTGCCTCTCTGGAAGAAAGCTTTCTCTGCCAGAAATCCCGTATCAAGTGGCTGGAGCTTGGTGATTCTAACACGTCTTTCTTTCATCGTTTTTTAAAAGCCAGGTTGAGCTCCAACTCCATTACCTTGTTCATTGCTCGAGATGGATCCCCGCTTTCCTTTGTAGTCGATATTAAGTCCGAGGCCGTCTCCTTTTTCTCCTCCCTTTTTAACCCTCCCGTTCCCCCTTCCTCTCCCCTCCCTCTTGGCCTCGTTAATAAATTTGTCCCCTCCTCCTTGGCTAGTTCTCTCCTTGCCATCCCTTCTGATGAGGAGATTACCAAGGCTATCTTATCCCATAAATCCAATAAGGCCCCTGGACCTGATGGTTTCAGCATGGGTTTTTTCATTAGCTACTGGGACCATATTGAAGGAGACCTCATCAAAGCCGTCCGCAGCTTCTTCTTTAACCCCAGCCAGCTTGACCAGGTCAATCAGACTTTTCTTTGCCTCATCCCTAAAAAAGATGGAGCCTCCTCTCTGTCTGATTTCAGACTTATTTCTCTTTGCAATCTTCTTTACAAGTTCATTGCTAAGATCCTGACAAACAGAATCTAGCTTGTCATCCCATCCTTGGTCAGCCCCAACCAATTTGCCTTCATTTCTGGCAGAAGCATTGCGGATAACATCATCATCTGCTCTGAAATTGTGCGTGGTTTCGACCGAAAATCCCACTTACCCGCTGCCCTTATGAAGATTGACCTTCACAAAGCTATCGATTCCGTCAGATGGGACTTAATCTGCGATGTGCTTTCCCAGATGGGCTTTCCCCCCCTCGCCTTCATCCGTTGGATTCTGGCTTGTATCTCCTCCCGCTCTTTCTCTGTTATCGTTAATGGTTCCCCCTCCGGCTTTTTCCACTCTAAAGTTGGAATTCGCCAAGGATGCCCCCTCTACCCTTTCCTCTTTTCTTTGGCCCTGGAAGTCCTTTCGAAGTGCATCCAAGCCAAAATGGACCTTCACCTTATCTCCCTTATTCCAAATGCAAGCACCTAAATCTCACCCACTTGGCCTTTGTGGACGATCTTATGATCTTCTCCAAAGCTTCCCCCTCTTCCATCTCTGCCATCATGTCTTCCCTTCACCTCTTCGAGAGCCTCTTTGGCCTCCGTATCAACCTCTTTAAATCCAAACTCTTCCTCTCTGGTATCTCGGATTCCAACAGAGACTCCCTCCTCCGCCTAATGGGCTTTTCCTTGGGCTCCCTCCTAGTGAAATACCCCTGATTCCTGCTAGGCCATCCAGTCATCATTGCATCCCCATGCTTGACAATGTCCGCAAGCGTCTCCAGCTCTGGAAAGGTAGACTTCTCTCCTTCGCGGGTAGGCTTGAATGCATCAGATCGGTTCTCGAATCTTCTTACATTTATTGGTGGGGCATCTTTGGCCTTCCTAAAGCCACCATTAAAGCCATGGAAACCCTCTTGTGTGCTTTACTCTGGAAAGGGAAGGAAACCTCCAAATTCCTCCATCCAGTCAGCTGGAAATCCATCTGCCTTCCCAAATCTGAAGGAGGCCTCGGTGTTATCGAGAGTGGGACTCTCGGTATTAGGTCTAGAAAGCTAATACCGAGAGTAGAAAGGAATGGGGCAGTTTGGGTGTGTTTTATTTACTTAAGTCAATGGGTATTTACTGTTATACCCTTTTGTAATGTTTATATTAATGAAATTCTGAGGGAAGAGAATCAATTCCTTCTTTCAAAAGGCAATACGATCGTGTTTCTCTTCCTGTCTCGTTTTCTCTTCTTCCTCTTATTTTGCTGTTGTAATTTACATGGTATCAGAGCATTAGGCATTGCTACAGCTCTCTACGACTATTATCTTCTTTTCTATCAAGGCATCTATCGACATTGAGGTGGTGATTTCAGATTAGAGGTCTTGCGGCTTCTTATTTCTTTTGTTTGAAGGGGTGCAGCACCCTATGCTGTATTTCTGGACTGTTTAGAGACTAGTTCAAGATCTAAAGTAAGAACTAGGTCTCTCTTTTTCGGTTTTTGGTGGTTTATGGAGTGAAGGTTACGCTGGAATAGGAGGAGCATCTATTGGTAGCACCCTGTTAGGGTCTTGAGATCGATTTTTCCAGGGAGAATAATCGAATTTTTGGTGGAGGTTTTGGAATCTATATTTGTGTTTGCTGGATTTTTTAGAAGGTACTGCAGCAATTATTTCTGTTTTGATTCCTCTTTTGAGATCGATTTTTTCTTCCCCTTGGAGATTCATCGATTTTTTGGTCTGGTTTTTGGAACCACTTCTTGAGATTGTTGCAATATTTGAAACTTGCTGGATTTTTCGGGAGTTATTGAAGGGCAGAAATTTATTGTTCTGTAGAGTTTGGTTCAGATTTGGTTAAACTCGATTTTCTTGTCAAGGTTGTCTGGCAGAATTTTTCACCTGTTCTTTTGTGCAATCTCACTCCATCTTTTGGCTGTGAATTATGGGTGATACTTCTAAGAATGTGATGACTGAGGTTTTCTCTTCCTCCTCCAGTCGTATCACTGAAAAGAAATTGGAGGGGATCACCAGCTTTCAACAATGGAAGAAAATTGTTAAGGTGGTTTTAACGGGACGTGATAAGCAGAATCACTTATTTAAGACTAAACCTGATGATGACCCCTTATGGGATACTGTTGATGCTAGAATCTTGGGACAGATGCTGAATTCTATGGAACATCTGATTGTCGATTTAGTGACACACATTGATACTGTTAAGGAGTTGTGGGAGTACCTTAATGTTTTGTACTCTGGACAAAACAATCTTTCCCTCATTTATGAGTTGTCCCAAGAGTTCTATAGGGTTGATCGAAAGGGTCGTCCTTTGACCCAGTACTTTGCTAATTTTAAAAGGATGTATGGGGAGCTTAATTCACTTCTTCCCATTACTTCTAATGTGGAAGAAATGCAAAGTCAGCGGGAGCAGCTTGCTGTTATGGGATTCTTGGGAGGACTTGGGAAGGAGTTCGATTCAGTTCGTTCCCAAATTCTTGGTGGTGACAAGGTAGCCACATTGTTTGAGACTTTTTCCAGGGTTCTACGTGTCTCCCGTGAGACTACTACTACTGTTGATAATTCAGCCTTGGCTTCTTTTCCTCAGAACCGTGAGCCCAATGGTGGGGCTGGTACTGGTGGTAATGGTAATACTGGTGCTGGTCGTGGTTGTGGTGGTGGGGCTGGTTCTAGTAAACCACCTACCTTGGGTACTCAGAGTATTCTTGATGGTTCGGAGCAAGAGAGGACTTGTCATCATTGTGGTCCTCCGGGACATATCCAACGCTTTTGTTGGAAACTTCATGGCAAACCACTTCAACAGCAGCTTGCCAATTCAGCTACCTCTACTGAGTCTACAGTTTTTGCATCTCCGCAGCCTGAGGGTAAGACCGTGAAGATGTCTGATGAAGAATATGCCCGTTTTACACAATTTCAGATTTCTCAGTCAACTCAGCCTCCAACCGCCATCTTTGTTCAGACAGGTAATGCTATTCCCTGTATTTCGATTGCTACTCCTCGTCCTTGGATCATTGATTCAGGGGCATCGGATCACATGGCTGGCGTTTCAGATATTCTTTCTTCCTTCCAAAAATCTTCGTCTAGTGTTACTTTAGCTAATGGTTCCTTAGCTAACGTAAGTGGTACTGGTACTGCACATGTGTCTTTATATTCTGTTCTCTACTTGCCTGATTTCCCATTCAACCTTTTCTCTGTTAATCGCTTTACCAAATCTCATAAATTTTCTGTAACCTTTTTCCCGGATTCTTGTGTATTTCAGGATCTTACGACGAAGAAGACGATTGGTAGAGGTCGTGAGTCGAGAGGGCTTTACATACTTGAGGATACTTCATTTATGGCGTGTACCGGTGTGGCGTCACCCCAGTAGATTCATTGTCATTTGGGTCATCCTTCATGAGAGAGTTTAAAGCTTTTGGATAGTCGGTTTCGGTCTCTTTCTAGTTTGAATTGTGAGTCATGTCAGTTTGGGAAACTTCATCGTGTGAATTACCCTCCTAGAGTAATTAAACGGTTTGACCAACCTTTTTCTTTAGTTCATTCAGATGTATGGGGTCCATGTCCTGTCGTGTCTACTTTGGGTTATCGTTACTTTGTAACATAGTACTAAATCTCGTTTCGTTTCGGTGTTTTGGTCTGATCGAAATTTTCGAGATACCGAAATTTCGACAGAAATATTGTATTTGTAAAATGCAAAAAATGACCAAGATTTACGAAATTTCCGAAACAAGATGACCGAAATTACCGAGATTTCCGAAATGAGATGACCAAAATTTTCGAAATATTCGAAATATTGCATTTTTCAATTCGATGTTGCATTTCGTGTCGACTCGACCGAGATACTCGAAATTCTTGAAATCTCGACCGAGACGAAACGAGTTTTAGTACTATGCTTTGTAACCTTTGTTGGATCCTAAGGCTCTCAAGTGTATGTTTGTTGGCTATTCTCGCACTCAAAAGGTTATCGTTGTTATTCTTTTGAGTTGCGGAAATATTTTGATACTGCTGATGTTTCTTTCTTTGAGTCTACTCCCTATGATAGTTCATCTTTTATTGTATCTGACTTGGAAGATGATCTTCCCGTTTCCGTTGTTCAATCTATTGTTCACCCTGTTCCACAGGCTGTCTCATCACCAGCTCCTCCACCTATTGTGTTTCAACGTCACCAATGGAAAGTTTGTACTTGGACCCCCGCTCCTTCGAGTTTTGCCACATCTACTTCTTCGCCGGCCGATCCTGAGACAGGTAATACTCCTTCTCCTTTGGAACTTCCTTCTGATCTTGATATTCCTATTGCTCATCATAAGGGTGTTCGGGCTTGTACTCAACACCCCATTTCTAACTTTGTTTCCTATGCTGGTTTGTCTTTCACCTTTCATTCTTGTTAACAAACTGTTGAAAATCGTCTTGTTCCTAAGTTTGTCGCAGAAGCATTGTCCAGTCCTGGTTGGAAGGATGCTATGAATGAGGAATTGTTGGCATTGGAAGAGAATTAGACTTGAGATCTTGTGCCCTTACCCTCAGGTAAATCTACTATTGGTTGTCGGTGGGTGTATGTGGTGAAAGTGAATCCTGATGGATCCTTGGCTCGTTTGAAGGCCCGTCTTGTTGCGAAGGGCTATGCCCAAGTATATGGGGTTGATTACTTGGATACTTTTTCTCCTATAGCGAAGCTTACTTCTGTTCGCATTTTGATTTCTCTTCCTGCTACTTACCATTGGCCTTTGTATCAACTATATCTCAAGAATGCATTTTGCATGGGGATTTGAACGAAGAAGTTTACATGGAGCAACCTCCTGAGTTTGTTGCTCAGGGGGAGTCTGGCTTGATGTGTAAGTTGAAGAAGTCTCTGTATGGGCTGAAACAGTCCCCTAGGGCTTGGTTCGGTAGGTTTATTGAAGTTGTGTTAGAGTTTGGGCTGACAAGGTGTGGTAGTGATCATTCTGTGTTTTTCCGCCACTATGGTGCGGGAAAAATATTTCTTGTGGTTTATGTAGATGATATAGTCATTACAGAAGATGATGTTTCGGGTATTGAAGGTTTGAAGGTACACTTGTAGCAAAAATTTCAGACCAAGGATCTGGGTAAGTTGAAGTATTTTTTGGGTGTGGAAATTGCTTAGTTAAAGAAAGGAATTTCGCTTTTAGCGAAAATATGTCCTTGATCTTCTTTTAGAGATAGGAATGTTGGGTTCTAAACCTCTAGATACTCCTATGGATCCCAATTTGAAGCTTACTGCTGATGATGGTGATATTTTGCCTCATCTTGAGAAGTACGGGAGGCTTGTTGGGAAGTTAAATTACCTAATAGTGACGAGGCCTAATATTGCCTTTCTTGTTAGTGTGGTGAGTCAGTTCTTGTCTGCTCCACGGACATCTCATTGGGAGGCTGTTATGCATATTTTACGCTATCTTAAAAAGGCTCCTGGATGTGGTCTTCTCTACAGTGATCATGGCCATGGGTAGATAGAGGGTTTTTCAGATGCTGATTGGGCAGGGTCTCCAGTTGACAGGAGGTCTGCCACAGGTTATTGTGTGTTTGTTGGAGTGAATTTGGTGTCCTGGAAGAGCAAGAAATAGACAGTAGTTACTCGTTCCAGTGCAGAATCGGAGTATAGGGCCATGGCACATGTTACTTGTGAGCTAATGTGGGTGAAACAGTTGCTGGCTGAAATTGGGTTCGTTGATGATTCTCCAATGCGACTGTGGTGTGACAATCAAGCTGCTGTCCATATTGCTTCAAATCCAGTGTTTCATGAAAGAACGAAACACATTGAGGTTGACTGTCATGTTGTTCGAGAGAAGCTTCAGCAAGGGCTGATTTCTCCTTGTCATGTTTGTACAGGAGAGCAACTTGCAGATGTGTTTACTAAGTCTTCGGGGAGTGCAAGAGTGGATTATATTTGGAACAAGCTGGGCATGATTAACATCTATGCTCCAGCTTGGGGGGGAGTGTTATCGAGAGTGGGACTCTCGATATTAGCGTTAGAAAGCTAATATCGAGAGGAGAAAGGAAAGGGGCAGTGTAGGTGTGTTTTATTTACTTAAGTCTATGGGTATTTACTGTTATACCCTTTTGTAATGTTTATATTAATGAAATTCTGAGGGAAGAGAATCAATTCCTTCTTTCAAAAGGTAATACGATCGTGTTTCTCTTCTTCTTCTTCTCCATCTTATTTTTCTGCTGTAATTTACACTCGGCATTCGCCGTATCCGCAACTCCAATACTGCGGGAATTCTGAAGCTTATTTGGAAAATCTCCTCTAAGCATGACTCCATTTGGGTTCATTGGGTTTACTCCCATCTCCTCAAAAAATGACTCCATTTGGACTGTCCCCATCCCTTTGGATTCCTCCTGGGTTTGGCGCAAGATCCTCCTCCTCTGCCCCTTGGTGCTAAGAGCTACTTCCTCTACTATTGCTGATGGGTCTTCCATCTCCCTTTGGCTTGACCCTTGGCACCCTAATGGAGTCCTCTATAACTTCTTTGGGGCTTGATCAATTTACTCCTGCGGCATTCCCAAGTCTGCCTCCCTATCCTCCATCATCTCTCATGGATCTTGGTTCCCCCCTCCCCTCTTCCCCTCATCCTCTCCCTGATCTGGAATTCCCTTCCCCCCTCCCCCCCGGCTCATGCGGACATGGTTATTTGGCTCCCCTCCCCAAACAGCCTTTTTAGCTTTAGATCTGCCCGGAACCTTGTTAGGACCCATGCCCCTACTGTCTTATGGCACAAGCTAGCCTGGTTCAAAGGTCACATCCCTCGCCAGAGCTTCCTGACTTGGAGAACGCTTACCCTTTGCCTTCCCACCCAAGCCTTCCTCCTTCACTGAAGAATCCCTGTCCCCGCTTCTTGTATCTTCTGTTGGAGCAGTTCCGAAGACATTGACCACCTCTTCTTTGCTTGCCCCTTTACCTCCCATCTAGAAAAAAGCCCTTTTGTTTATCTGGCCTCACAGCAGGAGACCCCTCCCTTTCGCTAGAGTGACTCTGGCTGGTCATGACTTACCCTTGTTGCTCTATCTGCGACACTATTGGCAAGCTTGTGTTAGCCGCTGCTCTTTACCACATTTTGTGAAATCCACCTCTAAATTGAACTTTTTTGAACTTGTGTGGTTGTAGGTTCTGGTTTAGTGTCCATGCTTGCTTCTATGTTGTGGGCTGCATCGGTAGTGGATTCGGAGCAATCCATTGACTCGCCTATGGAGGATTCCGAGGAGCCAGCACAGCTAGCCATCCTTGAATCCGAAGATCCTGTCGGGTCCTAGCACATCAGCTTCATATGCCAAACATGCTGGATCGAGCATATGCAGAACCTCACAATTTCCTGGGCTGGGTTATGTAAGTATTTGTCTTTACAAATAAGACTATAATGTTAATAATATAATGGGGGGCAGAAAAGTAAATTTACCCTTGTGGGACCCACATCCTTGTTTAGAGCTGCCTGTGTGCCAACATGCCCGGGCCCACAATTATGGCCTATTAGGTTTAAATCATAACATAATTATAAGACTTAGGTAGTTAATTACCTTTAAAAATTAGTTTAGCGAAACATATTTTTAAAAACTAATTTTACTAACCTGAGCTAAACAGCCCTTAGTACTACCCCCTATATATAAACTAACCTTAGACTAGAACTCATTTTTATCTAAACTAAAATCGATTCAGCCTTGGGAGAAGAAGAAGAAGGAAGGAGAAGAAGGAAGATTAGGGTTTGAGAAATTCTTCTCAAATTGAAGATTTGAAAGCTTGGAGGGAACCTTTGGTGGAAGTTTTCACTTTCTATACAGCAAGGATAAGGTGAGCTTCATAAACCCCTGTGGAATCTCCTCTCTTCCTCTCTTCTTCTTTAATTTTCCTTTGAACCCATGGACTAACCAGCGCTATTACCTTGTAATTACTTAGGATAGTTAATTAGAACCCTAAAACCTAACCCAATTAGATTAATCCATCACTCTAAGGCAGCATCCCAAGCCATTAAAGCCCCAATTATCCTATTCCCATAATAACCTGCCATTTACTCAGAAAATTTAGAAAATTCTTTCATTCCTTTCTAGGGTTGGAACCATGGCATGGATCGTACATGCAAATGGGTTACAATGGACCTATGGCAGTACCCTAGAACATCCCTAACTCAATTTGGGTGCTGGGGTTCCATGCTAGGCATGACCCATGAAATTACACCTAAAAAACAGCTACTGGTTTGCCCACCGGATTCAGCCTGCTAAATCGTACGACCGACCAGATTCAGGCTAGTTCTGAATTCGGTCCTCCCTGCTGTCCCTGTTTTGTTTCCATATTCTGGTATGTACCCTTCAGACCTGCCACGGGTTATCCAACACCTCACTCCTGCTGGCAAGGGTCGCAGCACAGGGTTTATGATAACCTAACCATATGCATTCTAACATGATGTCATATGTTTACAGCAGTAAGAAGGTAGTAATTCAGTTCCATCAACATCTCATTCATAACAGTCATAGAACATAATAATATTATTCAAATGCAATATGAAATGCATCCTAAAATCATGCATATATCTAATGCAAAAGAAAAGACTATAAAGCTATATGAACCTTTACAATTAATATGACGTATGAACAAATGTAGTAAGCATAAGAGCAAGAAAGTAAGAAACACTCCACAAATTAAGGTCAAAATCCCCTTGGAGTTGGAGATACAGCCTAGCCAAAAGAGAGTTCCAACTCATACTTTAACCTCACCAACAGATGATACACAACCTAAATTATCAATACACGACATGTATTAGGTCCTGAGATAACCCTAAGCAAAAGCCCTAACCACATTCACTGTCCCAGGTCTGAAGAGTACATGCCAGAATGGGAACAAACAGTAGGGTTAGCACTGAGGGTCTGCCGGAGTCTGATGTGTTCATTCTGGAACAGGCGGGTCTTTACCGTAGTAGAGTGGTATTCTCGGGTGACCAATGTTTCGTTTGCGTTTCCGGGACTGAGAATACCATACCTATTACAGTAGCACTTATACCTCATGAGGCCTAGAAATGTTGCTAGTAGCATGCTTAGTTTAGGTCATGCATCATGGACCATATGTATATGCTTGCATGTTTTCCCTTGCTGGGCTCAGTGGAGCTCACCCCTGTGGATCCCTCTTTTTCAGATAGTATGGCTGGTTCTGAGAAACTAGATGATGGACCTGTTACTGCTTTGGACTGCCACACCGATCAGGGTCGTACGGTGCAGGGGTTTGAAGTTCATGATGTATCCTGCGGATGCAATGCGTGCGCGTTCACGTGATCTGGCCTGATGGAGCAGGCTATTCTCTTTTTGTGTCTATACATTACTTTTGTGTGGTATAGCCTCCAGTTAATTTTATGCTTTTGTCTTGTATTGCTTTTGCGAGAACTATAAAGATGTAATACAAGTTTCAGTCAATATAAATATCCAGGTATCACTTGATCTCCTTATTTATTGTTGTTATTATTACTTTTATTCTCTTCCGCTGCGTTGATTTACTGTGTTATGATGAACTGTGAATGGGAGTATTGCACTTGTGATCCTGGAGGATTGATTGGGTGCTAGTTGGCATCCGGTTACACCGTGCGCTTATTAACTGGGCCGGGGTGTGACACATTTGGATGGAGAGGAACCTTAGGAGATGGACCTCCAACTCTCATTCCTTCGAATTGATTTGGAAAGCCATCTCTTTGGATGTCTCCTCTAAGCTGAGTTTTATCCCTCATAAAGCTTTTTTGGATTCCCCAAGGAACATGCATATTGTTATTTCTTGGGGTTTAGATAGTGCTCTTTTACGGCCCCATACTCCCTCTTAGTTGGGTCTGGGGTCTGTTTCTTCTCCCTCCTCTCTTTCCTTTGTATATTCCCCCCCTCTCTTTCCCTCTCGCCCCCTTGGGCTTTGGTAATAGATTTTTTATTCACCAAAAAAAAAAAAAAAAAAAAAAATCATTTTGCAATTAGAACTCGACTTTTTCGCTAATTTTGCCTGGGAGAAGGAGAAAACACCTCCTTTGCTTGGAGTTTTGCCACATCACCTTATCAAACTGCTGGAATATGCTGTTGAGGCTTGCTCGATTGAGCGGCTTCACCAAGAGAACTTAGTAGAACCGAAGGGTTCTTCGATCGTACAACTTTAGTAGGAGAGATTGGCAAGCCTAACAGAGATGAAGGAGTTGCTGGAACAGATTGAGGCAATGAGGGAGCCAGATCAGCTTCAGGTGTAACGGATGTAGCTTTGCCGGAGCAGTCTTGAGTGTGATGACCAAAAATCTTGCAGTGTAAGCAGTGAGGGGGAAGCCAATCGAACTTGATAGGCTGCTCAAAACAAAAGCCATCGTCTTCCACAATGGTGATGGAGGAAGGAGGAGGGTGATCAGCAGGGACATCGATACAGAGCCAAGTATAGGATAGCCTGTCCATTTTTAGAGTTCGAGCGTTTGAGTACAGGGGATGGCCCAAGACTGAACCTATTCTTGTGAGGCAATCTTGAGTCCAGTACTGAAACGGGAGACCAGGGAGGGTAATCCACAAGGGAATGGAGCTGAGGTCGACCTTGTGGAGCTGGATGAAGGGATCCCACTGATAGAGGAAGATAGGTTTGGAGCCGACTAGCCAAGGAGCATTGTCCAGAGCTCGAGTCTTGACATCCTCCGAAAAGAACTTGAATACGAAAACACCCGTATTAAGGGGGAAGATGTCTAGTGAACCATGTGCTTTCTATTGCTTAGAGAGGGAAGCCTTGACGTTGTTGAACGAGGGTCTAGAGCCGAGGAAGTGACCCAGGAGGCAAGATTTCCACTTGGAAGTTTCAGGTGATGACAAGCTGCTTGGGCAGAGAGCGAAAATTGATCTATCGTCTGAGGAAGGTTTGACAAAGTGAAGGGAGTGACCAAAGCTCGAGAATGAGGATGGTTTTGAGAGCAAAGAGGACCAGGAATTTGGTCCAGGGGTGGCAGTGGTGGTGGGGGGGAGGGTAGTGTTGGCAGTGGAGGTGGGTATGGTGGAGATAGTGGAAGTGCTGGGGATGGAGGTTTCGGTGAAGGCGAGAGGGTTGGAAATGACGGTGGTATGGAGGGGGGGGGTAAGGTGGTGATGGCGATCCTGAGGAGAAATACTGTTTCCACTCTCTCTCAGGCCTTAACTTAACCTAAAACCCACCGAATTACCTTCCAAAACCATGCAGAAAAAAATGCAATATTTCGACCGAAATATCCGAATTTCGGATATTTTGGTCAGCCCGAAATACTGAAACGAAACGACTTTTCGAACAATGCCCTAGGTTGGTAGTCTACAACGTTGGTGAGCTCTACCCTAGGCTATTCCACATAATATTTAGAACACATATAATTAAAGTAAAGGTGTAAAACAACTTAATTAAGCATTAGGAATTAAAAAACATCAAACCATAGACCATTTAATTCATTAGGCATCATATTCATAATCATACATGGTTTGTTAATAATTGTTAGAAACTTAGAAAGAGGCATGGATTAAACAAATACAAGAGTTACAAGTCCTAGGATCCTACTATCCTAGTAGCTAGTACTAAAACGAGTGCCAGTCCGGATCATCAAAACGACCATGTTGTTGCTGTTGTCGAATCAAGCTCGAACAGTTTGTGACATTTCCCATAAAAAATAGTTAAAAGCAACTATTTGGAGGAGTTTTCCAAACAAGAGAGGCGAGATATGTTGAGTTAGGTGAGTTTTGTCGAGTTCTGGGTCGAAATTGGGTATTTATAACAACAGAAATGGGCCTGGTTTGACCGAAATGAACCAAAATCGAAACAGCCACCGAAATCTCGCCGAGATAGCAAGATTTCGGTCGAGATATGGTATATTTTATATATCGCCAAGCATTTCATTTCGGTAGTCACGAAAACGAGATAATATCGAGATCTTGTACCATGGACAATATTACACAAGATATACAATATGTTTCGATGAATATTGCCAGCCAATGGTGTAAATCCATACAACCACTTTGTGTGACTTTTTTTTTTGCAATATGAAGGTTTACATATATTTATATACAGCCAAAATAAGGTTTTCCTGAAGTATTTTAGCCTAGTATGTTTATATATGTTCTTGATGAGCCGAAACTTACTTTTTGCTGGCAAAAGCTTATGGTTGCTGAGTCTATGTGGAGTTCATAGTGTTTCAGAGAATAAAATTCGTCTGTAATCATGTGCTGACGAATATTGATGTAAAGTGGTACTTCAAACCAAAATGACCTGGATGCTTTTCTTGGTAAAGGTCATGGAGGACGAGCGGTGCTTAATTAAATTGAAATTATTGCTCTGGAGAAGTGAATGCATGTTGGAACTGATTTCTGTTTCTGTTCTAATAACTTGCAGGTGGTTTTATCCCAACTGGGTGGATCTAACAGGGGAGGTTTTAAAATAGTGCAGTCAAATTCCAAAGGGACCATTCATCTTGATGGTGTATTCAACATTATCTCGTATGATGTTGTACCTAAGCTACAAGATGTGCTTTTGGCTTCGGAATTCAAGGTAACTCTGTCTGAGGTGCCTGGTTCTTCCAGTTTATGGGATTGTTGTTTCTCACATATGGTTTGCTGGTTTTGTTTTATTGATTTTTTCCCCCTGGAGTCTGAAATCTAAATTTGGATGGCTATAACCCTGAACTGCTTGGCTTGTAACTTTCTTTGTGAATTGTGATTCTTCTCTCCATGCCTACATGTGGAAACTGTGTCACAAAAAACGTGATGATTTTTCACTGCCAGTCGTGCGCATTGTTTTCACAATGTTTTGGTTATCCCCTTCATTTTTCATCACTTTTGGTTTATCTTCTTTATTCATGGGAGATGATGCAATTTTTTTTAACAATTTTTTGGAATTTGAAGTTATAATTGATATTCTTTCCTGTTTTTAAAGAAGTGATAGCATTGAAACAAAAATGTTAAAGTTGAATATTAGAGTATTATCAGAATATTCGGCTTGTAACTAGAGGACAGAGGCCCTTTATAGATTGTAATTGGATAGCAAATAAGGTATTCTAGGTGGAGATGACTCAGCTCCACCTTAGCACATACAAGGTACATCGAACCTGGACACATTACAGCCATTAACACTCCCCCTCAAGTTGGAGCATATATATCTCGTATGCTGAACTTGCAGACAAGAGGGTGAAATACTTTACAATGCAGCCTTTTGTAAAGACATCAGCCAATTGATTAGCTGTAGTGACAAAAAGAATGAAAATGGTGCCTTGTTCCAGTTTCTCTTTGATGAAGTGCCTATTGGTTTGATGTGTTTGGTTCTGTCATGCTGAAGCGGATTATGTGCTATGCTGATTGCTGTTTTGTTGTCACAATATAAACGCATAGGTGTTGCAACAGCTATGCCCAAATCTCCTAGTTCGCAGACTCCCTGTGCCATTGCTCGATATTCAAACGCTGCACTGGATCTGGATACAACAGTATGTTTCTTGATTCTCCAGGTAACTAAGTTTCCTCTGAGGAAGGTGAAGTACCCAGAGTGGAGCGTCAATTATCAATAGAACCAGCCCAGTCAGCATCTGTAAAGGCTTCCAGCTGAAGATTGTTGTTGGAGAATAAAAGGTCTTTGCTGGGGGCTGATTTCAAGTATCTCAAGATCCGGTAAACAGCCTCAAGATGCATGGTACGAGGATCATGTAAGAATCGGCTGACAATTCCGACTGCATAGGCTATGTCTTGCTGAGTGTGGGAGAGGTAGACCAACCTGCCAACTAATCTCTGATAACTCTTCTTGTCAACTGGATCACCACCGGTGCTGCCTAAGAAGATGGTGGGTGACTTCAATGGGAGACTATGCTGGTCTGTTATCCAAATAAAACATTAAGGTGCTCAACACTCGTTCAATTCCATGCAGAGTTTCTTGGTGGTTCCAATCCATGAGCTGTGTACTACTGAATATTTCAGAGCCGTTCCTCTGAATGTACCACATATGTATCCCATGATATGCTTTGGGCCCAATTGTTCTGGTAGTCCATAACTGCCCATTTATTAGCCCCATCATCAACTTGTATAAGATATCCCAATCTAGGGAAGGGCTCACTGTGACTGTAAGAAAATTTTGACTCTGTCATGCGGTAGATCGGCCAACGGTGTCTAACATATATTAAATTGGTGTCCATCCATCATATATAAATCATATTTTTTTTTTTCAAAAATTTGTTGTATGGAAATGGTTTTTATAAATCAGGAAAATATACTAATTGGCCTACCAAAAAAAAAAATCCGACTCCGTAGAGTCATAGATTGGGCCATTGTTGCTAACATATATTAATTTCAACAAATTCTACCATGTATTCAATAGTGTTGTACAAAAAAATTGATTTTGGATAGAAAAAACTATTACCTTTGAGAAAAGAGGTTCAAACATTGGAATAAGAGAGTTGATGTAGCTTGTAGATGAATCAAACGAAGAAACAATGCGAAGAAATCCACACTTTTGAGCCAAACTCCTACTCCTTGTGTTGAAACCACCGAGACAATATGTTTTTCTATCGAAACTTACGAAAAATGGCAAGTTTCGATCGAAACCTGTCACTTTAATATGCCAGTTTGGGTTGGTTCAACTGACTCTGTACTTTTTAAACTCCCTGCCGAGATATCTCAATGGTTTCGGTTGGTTTCGATTGAGATCTCTTTCCATGGTTCGAATCATAGTGTGAAATGATTTAAAACATGCAAAGGATTCCAATTTAGTACGAAGGAGATACACTTAAGTGAGTCGGGTACAATTATCAATAAAAGAAATATACCATCTATAGCCATCTCTGGAGACAATTCGAGAAGGCCCCCAAACATCAGGGTGAATGACAGAAAAAGGAACATCACTTTTTTTAAAACTTGGAGAATAAGAGGTACTCGAATGTTTAGCCAATTCACAAATGTCACAATAAAAAATATCGGAATTACAATGCTTTATTAAAGAAGGAAACATTAACCGTACTATTCGAAATGATAGACGCTGGTGCCATCGATGAACTAGTTGGAGAGAACTTTCAGCATGAAGGGTATGAGCAGAGAGTGGAGGCATGGACTGAGGATGGCCCGTATCTAGGTAGTATAGTCTGTCGCACCCTACCACATCCAATCGTTGCCCCGTTGCTAGATCCTGAAAAAAACAATGGGTAGAATAGAATGCGACACAACAATTGAGATCAACAGTAAGGCGGTAAATAGAAAGTAGATTAGCTCATAAATTAGGAACGTTCAAAACAAAGGGTAAGGAGATATAAGGGGAACACTGAATGGAACTTTTACCAGATATGGAGGATTAAGATCCATCAGCTACACGAACCTTGTCCTTACCCGATGTGGGATGATAAGAGCAGAAAAGGTCGGAGGAACTAGTCATATGATCAAAGGCCCCATAATCAAGCAGCTAAGAGGAATTAGGGCCAGAGGAAACATGAAAAATACATGACTGAGCTGAGAAGGGGTCCCCAGTTGAGACATCGTGCACTGAAGGGCCAATAGCTGATTCAAAGAGAAGGGAGTTGTAAAACTAGATGCAGGTGCAGACAGTCCAATGGGAGAAGCTTAGGAGGATTCAGTCAAATGTGCTTGGTATCGAGTGGAAACCTATTTGCCACCATGCCCCCCACCTTTGGGGCGGCCGTCAAGCTTCCAACATGTTTCCTGAGTGTGCTGAGGCTGCCACAATAATCATATTTAACTTGTTCGCGGGCACTAATAGTGGCCTTAGGGTCAGCAGACTCCCCAAAGGCAGGTTCAGAAAGTCGAGCAGAGCGAGGAGGCAGAGTAGAGGGCATCATCATGGAGCGACGACAATATTCATGTTGCAGAATTTTATATGCCTGGAGAAGAGTTGGGAACTTATCTCGGCCCAGAATTTGAACTTGAATATGGTCATATTTTGGATTTAAGCCTGTGAGGAAATCATACTCTTTCCATCTCAGGTTCCTTCTGAAAGGTAGTATTGTCAGTTGTACACACTATGGGGATCGGATGATAAGAATCCAACTGTTGACAGAGTGCAGTCAAAGCAGCATAATAAGAGGTAAGGGACATGTCCTTTTGTGAGTTTTCCCAAACATGACGGCAAAGGTCATAAATTTGAGCATTGTTGCTGGTTTGAGCATAAGTTTGATGGACAACATCCCATAATTCTTGTGTAGAGATAAGTAGAACAAAGCTGGTACTGATATATGGTTCCATGGAATTCAAGAGAAAGGACATCACCAAGGAATCATTAGCTAGCCAGGTAGTCTTAGCAGTACCACTAGATGGCATGGGGGTGTCTCTAGTCAAATGCTCTGAAAGATGATTTCCACGGATAGTCAAAAGCATAGTTGTCACGGCGTCTAGGCGACCCAAGGAGGCGGAGAGGGGCAAAAAGAAAGGCGACACCAAGTAGGCGTTCAAGGCGTCCAAGGCGCCCAAGTCGACCAGGGCGCTGGACGCCTAGGCATTGTCTAGGCGACGACTTGACAACTTTTGTCAAAAGGCATGCCCACTCCCATGCAAGGTAATCAGACCCATTCAACTTGGTTGGACCCGGTTTAAGAGAGAGATAATGGCCATGAGTCCCAGCACGACTCACCTTACTACCCCTAATTTCTCCCGCGGAGACATTAACATCACTATCCTCCGCCGAGTCACAACAAAGAAGTTGATATGGTGCTGAAACAAATATATAAAGAAATAGTAGTGTGGAGGGTCCGTATCATTCGCGAGAGAGGAGAAAGCATACTATAACAAACGGGATGGGCAGCAAGGTAAACTAATGAAGTCACAATAGCCGCGCAGGAACAAGCACAAAAAGGGTGCATGAGGCGGCTGGAGGTGACAACAGGAGGTGGAGAGCCCCTAATGGTGGCAGCAAGGGGGCAGAGGACCCCTGGAGGTGACGACAGGGGGTGGAAGGCCCCTAGATGACTTCAACAGGGGCAGAGGATCCCTGGGTGGCTTCGACAAGAGGCAGGAATCCCTTGGAGGTTGTGAGAGGGGGCGATCCCTTGGACGTGCGGCAGATGGAGGGCTAGAGCCTTAGGAGGCGCATTGACAATGGTGGAGAGGCCATTGGAGCCTGATGGTGGTTGGTAGCAGTGGTCATATGTGGTACGACATGTGTTGGCACATGTTCAGTCAACCATGTTTGACATGGTAAGGCCAGAGCCGCAAGATTGGCGGTGGAACTCTACTAGCAGCATGGCAGAAAGAAAACCAAAAAAGAATATTAGGGTCATAGTACTAAATCTCGGCGAGATCTCAAATATCTCAAGAATCTCGAACTCCTCGAGACGAGATTACATACCAAACTTAAAACCTACAATGTTTCGAAAGTTTCGATCGAAATTTTGGGTAAATCTCAAAAATCTCGGTGAAATGTCGAAAATCTTGGATATCTCGACTTGCTTAGAAGAAACTGCTCTTGTTTCTTCTTGAACACCATGATGTGGCATTCATATGTCATGCAGATGGAAGACAATGCACATCGGTTCATTGGGACCATGAGTGGACTTGATCCACCATGTCATAATTCATATCAATAGACAATCATAGACTCACAATATTGTATTGTTGCAACATGGAAGACTATGGTGTCTGTGACATATGTATTGTTCACTGTACTTGGGTGTCTATTTAATATGCATTGTTCACTGTACTTCGTAGTTTTTACTGTAAGTCCTTAACTATTTCTTAAATAGTTATTCAATATTATGTGTCTTCATCCATTATTGCATAATTTACTTGTTTTATTTGCCCATTAATCTCGTAGCACTCAAATAATGTGTATACGCAAATATTAAATAAGGATTCGACGTTTATTGCCAACCAAGGGTGCAAATCCAAAGCACAAAATTGGGGTTTTTTTTTACAATTTGAAGATTTAAATATGTTTATTAAGCCTAAAACAGGCTTCTCTTAAAGTTTCGGAGCCAACTATGACCATTTTCCCACTGAAACATCAAACCGAAAAAAAAATGTAGAGACTCGCTGAGATCTCGAGAATCTCAACCTGGTCGAGACACCTCCTCAAGACGAGGTTTTTAAACCTTTATTAGGGTTTTTGGGGCTCTGATACCAGGTTGAATATCAGAGTATGATCAGAATATTTGGCTTGTCACTAGAGGACAGAGGCCCGCTTTATTTATAGATTGAAATAGGATAACAAATAAGGTATGCTAGGTTGAGATGACTCACCTCCAACTTAGCGCACACAAGGTACATCGAACCTGGACACATAACACCCATTAGCAGTTAACTATAATAAATTTATAATTGACCCTATTGAAGTTTTGACATGTTCATTTCTACTGTCTCTTGGCAGATTGATTTATTAACTCTTAAATGATAAATTAATGAATTGCTTCATTACATTGCTACTAGAATTTTCTACTTCAGTGACAACTTACAAGTGTAGTTTTTCTTTCTAAAGTCGCAGTGGCATTGTTAGTGTGTGTGTGAATGAGTCATAAGTTTAGCTAGGTTTTGACTTGAATTGGAAATTGTTTGGAACTCAATGAGTGTAGTCTCGTGGTCATTTTGTTGGCATTGCTGGTAATATAATGTAGTGAAAGCAAAGGGTTGCTTTGGGGGCATAGCATAGTCTTGTTGATGTGGGGGTGGTGTGCGTATGGCCTTTAGGCATGGCTATGATGGTTTATTGTGCCTTGGGTGCTCGACTTTGGCTTGTGGGGAGATACTATTTTGTCAGAGTTGGAATTTGATTATTTCATGGGCTTGTTTATTGAATGTGAAGGGTTTTTGACTGAACATGCGAGGCATTGGACCTGCATATGAAGCTTCCTTGTGTTATAAAGGTTACCTTTATGTAGCACATTCTTCTACAATACGATTGTAGAACTACAGAAAATTTAGGTCCTTATACTCTGGATTTTTGCAGCTTCTCTAGTTACTTGTGCTTACTAGCTATTGTGAATTTGTGATCTCTTTTCTCAGGTTGTGATTGCAGACGAGTCACACTTCTTGAAGAATGCTCAAGCAAAGAGGACTACTGCTTCGCTTCCCATTCTACAGGTTCTTTCTTTCCTTCGCTAGTGATAATATTTAAATTTGACATGCTCGACTAGTCGACTGTATGTGTTGGTTTTGTTAATCAGAGATTTGAATGATCCTCTTAGCCATAACATCCTTTTTCAAAGCCCTCCTTAAGGCACATAAGTACTGATTTCTATTTTCAAACCCTAGCCCCAATGTTGTTAAGAGATCTTCAGGCTGAAATTGTTCTGGATTTGAATACCCCAATCATTGAAGTTTGGTTCTACCAAATTGTGTAACAGAGTTGTCAAGGAAATGCCTAGGTGTTGCCAGCAGAACCAAACAGTGTCCACCAGGGGGGCGGGTTGCTAGGTAGCATATGCCTTGGCAAGGGTTAGCTAGATGCTCCCTAGCTGGCCGTATAACTTATTTTTGGAGTTTTAGAAATAGTGATCCACCCTACTTTCCTTTTTTTCTCTTTTGGTAAGATCCTCCATCCTTTTCTTGGGTTGGACCAACAGTGAAGAAAGCATTAGCCAAATTTTTCATGAATTTAACAGATCAGAAACATATGAGTGCACCCTGATTTACCAATGTCACTCTATAGAACTGGAATGTCATGCCCTATGAACTGCAATAGATTATAGAATACCACATTCTAATCAGCCGTTGTAAGTCCTTCGAAGATTCTTTTGACTAATAAGTAATAACTATCAATTAATACAGCAGAACTACCAATAAAGAGAAATATGTCATACATGTGTCACTATTTGATGCAGTTGCATTATCATGGCTTGACAGGCATGAACTGATCTGCAAACCCAGACCGAGATGACCCAGTCCCAAGACTGGGTTTTGGTCTAACAATGATTGTTAGGAGGATTTATTTTGTTTGGGAGAACATTGTGTAATTTTTTATTTTATTTTGGGTTAGCTATCAGATAGTAGGAGAGTCCTTATTGTCTTTCGTTTCCTTTTTTAAGGTAGTTTCTGTTGGACGTATCGGCAGTGTATGGAGGTGGTGTCATTGTTGGCAACATTGTTCAGGTGTTTGATGTGTCTTTGTTGATGATGACATGGCATGTGTCAGTGGCAGTGGCCAGTGTAGATGAGGTGGCAGTGGTCAGGTGGTGAAATGTCATGAGGTTGGTGTGGCAGTTGGAGCAGCATGGCGTTGGAGTGGCAGCTCATGTGGCTGGCCTGGTGGCAGTCATGCAGCCCAGCAGAGGCCCCCAGCCCCACACAGGCAGCCAGGCCAAGGCAGTCATGCCCACACAGGGGTGGCATGGCTTACAGACTCGCTCGCAGCTAGAGGCAAGCCTCCCGCGCGTGGATGCTATAGCCATTGGCAAGCTAGCCCATGGGGTTTTGGATAAAAAATATGGCTATTGGGCCTCAATTCCCTGAGAGGGTTTTTTTTTGGCTTCCAGAATGTGATTAGCCATTGGATCCGGATCAGATGCCTTGACCTTGATCGGACGAACAAAATGGGGGTGCTTGATGGTGACATCGAAGATTCCTTTGGCCACTTCTTGATTAGCCGAGCACATCAACTCCCGTGCGCTGCGTCACAGGTAAGAATCGTCTGGATTGGGTGTAGCATGTGCATGCAGAAGTCGCGTTGAAGATTCCAAATGCCTGGCTTGCATCGTCCCTGTTGTTCGCTGGTTCCGTCAGGCGTGATTCGAAGATCGCATGGCCAGAATCTGTCTTGCGTTTTTGTAGCCAATCGAATGGCTTATGTCTCAGCTGATGCCCATGTCTTGTCCCCTGTCATGATCTTGTTGATTTGGCTCAGTCTAAGTCCTTGACGCGGTAGATCTAACGGCCAAAATTCATTTGGCAATTATGAGCTTATTTTATATCCAAATTGGGTCTGGTTTTTTGCTGTTGTCTCGAAATTCGTTCTTGCATGTCACTGTGCTACCAGAGAAGGCAGATTGTGAGCAGAACATCCTATTTTCAGATGAGAAGGTGATTGGAGTGATTTTGATATCAAGGTTGTTTCCTTGGTGATGTAAGCGCATTCAAAGCGATATTTAAGCATCGAAAAAGCTGTAGATTGTGGGATTACATTGGGGAAGGTAATCCAATATATTAAATCCCTATTTTCATGTCTAGGTTGTTTTGAGTTGTAATACCTAGCATATGCTTGTATTTCCATTACATTGTACGGGCTATCAGGTGGGTGCTTGGTAGGGTTTTGTATTGGGGTTGTAGCCATAGTTCTTGTAAGATCAAGAACAGAAGCAGGAAACTCTCATGAACCATTGTAGTTGTTGAATTGAGTTTTTATCGAGCAAATACGAAACCCTAAGGGGTATTGTTCCATTGATGTAGGCAAATTGCCGAACCACTTATATTTGGTGTTACTCCCAATTATATGTTGTTGGGTACTGTACTTCAGAACTTGGCAAATCCTTCTTTATTTGGGCTGAGATTTGAGAGAATATTTACCTACCATAGGGCAACTCAAACTGCACAACCGGAGGCCTGAAGGTTGCCTGTGTAATGATGAGGGTTATATGAGGGTTAATTTTGTCGCTTTCAATGCATTTTTGTATACACTTGTTGTATCTTATACCCTCCTGTATACGGGTATTTTTTGTATTATAGTATACAGTTAACCTATAATTAACCTATAAATATAGTCCTTTTGAATGGATCGATCAAGCTGATCATGCTCCAAATTAGTATTTAATATTTTGAGTCCTAGTTCTGATCTTGTTTACATGGTAGTTGAGCCGGAAGTTTGATATCAAGTTTTATCAATCCGCTTGAATTCAGAGCAGCCGTCGGGTTTGTCCTGGTAGGTTGCATATGGCTCTATTCAATCAAATGCCGATCAGATGGCACCATTGAAAGATACAAGGCTAGGGTAGCCAAGGGATATTTTTTTTTTAAAACCCGAATATTAGTTGGGACCCGGGCCAGCCCCTAAGCTCTTATTGATTTCTAAAAAGAATGAAAGAATACAAGGGGGGACATTCCACCTTACCCCTAGCCCAAAAATCAATGGAAAACTACTCTAGCATGGGAGCTATAATCTGAGAACTGGCAAGCCAGCCCTGTCCTCCCGAATGATGCGTTGGAAGTCTCCCCGAGGCAGATTGTCCTGCTGAAAAGTGATGGAGGACGTTATGTCGCAGGCGTGGTTGGCCAGCCAATCGGCAGCCCTAATGCTCTCCCTAAAAGCAAAGGAGATACTCGGGCTGACCTTACCAATCAACTCCAGGGCTTCCTGGAACCAGTACCATCCCCTCTACAGATTACATCTCTTAAGTCCACCCATGTTCACGGTAGTGACTGAGTCATGGTTAACCACAACCCCAGATAGGCCCAAGTCACAGCAAAGCTTTAGACCATCTCTCAAAGCACGAAGTTCAGCAATAGAGTTCATGCAGGCACCATAGAAGTTAGAGAAGGCTGCCAACACTCGACCGTCCCTGTCCCCTATTAACTCCACCCCCTCCACCTAGACCTGGGTTTCCTTTGCTCGCACCGTCCACATTCAATTTGACTGACACAAATGGCGGGCACCACACAACCGGTAGGGGTCGAGAAGGCCTAGGATCGGGAGCCGAGATACCCAGTATACACAGGATCTGCCCACCACGAACCGATGACCCATTGCCAAGCTTGGGTGGCAACGGTAGGCAGGTGACCCAGACCTTAATGCACTCAATGATACCCATGGCCGACCGCATCCTTTCCCCTTGCCTTCTGTTGCACCTCTCCTTCCATAGTTCCCAAACAATTAGAGAAGGCAATAACCCAGCAATGAAGTCACTTAGGTTCTTGCGGCTTGTAGACTCATGCCAAAGCAGTAGGCGGCTTCTGATGTCCTGTGCATGGACCACCGCTACATCAAAGATCCCTGAGAAGAAACTCCACACCTTTGCGGCCGTCCCACCAGTCACGAGGCAGTGGTTAGTGGATTCACTCCTGGGCCTCCCGCAGCAGTTGCACTTTGATACAAGGGGGATACCAATCGCCATCAAATTATCATCAGTAGGAATCAACCCATTGAAGAGTTGCCAAGAGAAGACCACAATCTTCGTAGGCAGGGTTTGATTCCAAATCCATCTGGCGTAGGGAACCATTGGCGAACGCCACCGCACCGCATTCCAAACGGACTTTATTGAGAACCGACCATCACTAGATGGGGTCCAAACCAGCCGGTCCTCATTGGGAGAGAGAGTAAAATTACCCGCAAGGATACCCTGCCTTACTTCGTTCGAATCAATCTGTAGCAATATATTCAGATCCCATGAGCCATTCACCCCCAGAACATCCTTCACACATAGCGCAGTGTCAGCCCGTAGGGCATTGTCCATATAATCAATCAAAGGCCCCATCCCTGACCAATCATCCAGCCAGAAGAGAACATCACCTGACCCAAGCAACCACCTTGAATTGGTCAGTAGGACCTCCTTACATGCCAAGGCATTTCACCAAGATTTAGAGCCCACACCATTAGGCAACGCCAAAGCTAGATGGCAGTTCTTCAACAACTTCGCCTTGAAAAAGTCACTTCCCATAACCCTCCAAAGGCCTTTTAGCCTTAGAGAAAGCCCCACCTCCTCCAATAGCCTGACCCCCAAGCCACCCTCTTCACTTGCCCCACTTCGATCTATCCCCAGAGGAAGTCAGCCAAAATTCCATAGATTCGACGTAAGACAGCCTTGGGAGGCTCCAGAGTGGCAAGCACATGTATAGGGATTGAAGCCACAACGTGCCTCAACAGGATAACGCGACCCCTTGACGACAGCAACTTAACCTGCCACCCCGCCCCCCTATTCCTTAACTTGCCAACCAGGTCATCCAAGAAACAGATTTTCAGCCGCCTCGTGTGGAGAGGTGCCCCCAAGTAGGTAAGAGGAAGGTACCTCCTCGTGAAGCCAGTAACCGCTCCCACCATACAAGCCCTAGCCCCTGAGGCGTTGTCACCCAACACAAAACAGCTCTTCTGCTTGTTAACCAGTTGCCCTGAGAAGCCTTCATATCTGCCAATGAAACCCAGAATCTGTTTTAAAGTCTGTTTCAACCCCTGGTAAAGATGATGGTGTCATCCGCGAATAAACAATGAGAAATGCTAGGACACCCCTGAGGGAGACTAAAGTAGGCTGCCCGCCCTTCAAGGAAAAGGTTCTTGATGCCTCTGCTAAGGACCTCTCCAGCCAAAATAAAAAGAGCTGGAGACAAGGGGTCCCCTTGGCGCACACCCCTAGTCGACTTGAAATAACCAGACGCAGCACCCCCCATTACAATAGAGAACCAACAATTCTCCACGGTTTTCCTGATTAGGCTTATCTATGCGTCACCAAAGCCAATGCGGGAAAGCACCATATATAGGAAATTCCACTCCAGACGGTCATATGCCTTAGCCATGTCTAGTTTGAGGACGATGTTGCCACCCCGAGCCTTTCTGTTCAGTTCCTGCGTGACCTCTTGGGTGATGGAGATGTTGTCCTGGATGCACCTACCCTAAACAAAAGCTCCCTGCTCTTCCGCTACCAAGAAAGGGAGCAAGCCAGCCAGCCTGGACACAATGATCTTGGCAATAATCTTGTAAGAGAAATTACAAAGACTAATCGGACGAAGATCAGACATTACCTCCGGGCTGTCCTTCTTAGGAATGAGTATGAGGTTTGCAGAAGTATAGCTCCTTGGCAGCGTCCCCCCTTCAAAGAAGTCCCGAACTGCAAACCAAACATCATGACAGACCACGTCCCAGCAGGCTGTGAAAAAAATATCCAGAGAAGCCATTTGGGCCTGGGGCATTGTCTCAGGAGAGCGAAAACACATCCGTCTTCACCTCCTTCATGGAGGGCGAAGCTAACAAGACCATGTTCTCCCCTTCCGTCACCACCTGGGGGATAACAGCAAGTATCCCCTCATCCATCACACAACCCTGAGAAGTGAAAACACCTGAAAAGTGGTCCACCGCAACCGCCTGCGCCCCCTCTTGACCTGAGACCCAGCTGCCATCACTAGAACGAATCTTGAGGATCTCCCCTCGCCGCCTACGGGCATTGGCCACAGAGTGGAAAAACTTGGTGTTCCTATCCCCTTCCTTCAACCAAGAGATTCTGGATTTTTGTTTCCGGAAGATCTCCTCCTGCAATAACACCCCCTCCAATACTTTTTTGGCCTTCTCTAGAGTCTCCACAGCCTGAGTGTCTGCGGTCTGGTCCGCAACCACTTCCGCCCTACTTACCGCATCCTCTGCATCTCTGACCTTCTGGTGGATATTGCCAAAGATCTCCCTATTCCATGCACGAAGGGATACACAAAAGCGTTTTAGCTTTAAGAACAGAGTCACAAGGGGAGAGCCCACACTAGGAGCTTCCCATTGACTCTTCACGAACTCCTGGAAGTTAGGATGGTGCAGCCACATTTGTTGGAACTTGACTAGAGTGGGGGTGGCTCCGAGTGTCAGAGCAGGAGAGCTACAAGGATGCATGATCAGAACAAACGCGGCGTAGGTGGGTCACCTCACACCTTGTAAAAGCCGCCAGCTACTCCGTCGAGACCAGAAACCGATCCAGCCTAGCCAGGACCCTCCCGGAACCACTCTGGTTGTGGGACCATGTGAAGACATTGCCCACGTAACCCGCATCTATGAGCTCAGTACTACTAAAAAAGTCACCAAACTCATCCATCGACATCGAGCAGGTAGGCCTCACGCCGATCTGGTCCCTTGGCGACAGAATGGCATTAAAATCACCACCCATTGCCCAGGGAAGGCTGGAGGTGACAGCAAACTGAGAAAGAGCCTCGCACATATCCCTCCTTTCCACCACCGAGCACAAACCATGGACAAAAAAGTGATATGGCATCGTGCGGAGCCAGCCATCAGACAGTCTAGAGTAACAAACTGGCGGTTCTCTGCCACCACCTGCACCTGCGTCCCTACCCTCCAAAATATCCATATTCGCTCTGAATTCCACAGCGAGTCCAAACCCACCCTCCTCAAAATCAGGTGCGCCTTTGACTGGTGCGCCTTAGGTTCTTCAATAGTGATAATGTTGGCTTTATGCTGATGAATGAGTGTCTTCAAGTGCCTAGAAATAGGCTTGTTCCCAACCCCTCTGGCATTCCAAAAAATGCAATTCATGAGGAGGTTGCAGCAGGCGAGCCAATCGGTCCCATAGACCTAGTAATGCGCCGTTGATTTCCACCCTGTGCCGGACGAGTGCCCTTCTTTTTTGTTTTTTTGTGCCCCATGAAGTCCCACCGAGCACTTTTAGGTAATTTGCTTTTGTAAATCAAAGAGTTTCTGACAGTGGCAGGCCTAGAAACATCCACCCTAGAGGAGGGGTCTAAGGGTGTTGCTGTGGTCCCCTCAACCAACCTCCCAAGAGTTCTGCGAACTCTTCCCCCAAGTGAAGCCTAGAAGGCTTGAAGGTCCTCCAAGAAGGCTGCATGATCCACCTGTACTGGCTGGACTTTATCTACCTGGGAGTCATCCCTGTAACTGGGCCGGCGAGAGCTGTTCTCAAATAAGGCGCTGGACAGGCCTCCACAGACCGAGCACAGACATCCACACGAGCACCCCCTCTTCCCTCAACCCCGTCATGCGCCCTGCTAGTAGCTAGACCCATCTGAGACGGCACGGCTCTCGACTGTTCCTCCCAACCAAGCTCCGCAGGCTTCTCGACTTCAGAGACGACCAACACTGACACCTCCACTGCGTTTGCCGACTCTAGAATCTCTCCCTCCTCTCTCGCTGGACCTGCGTCAAGTCCCTGCTCACGAAAGCCTGCAAGCCCAGCCAACGGGGCATCCACACCTGTAATGGTGACCCCCGGCAGCCTAGTTTGAGTAGCAGCCACCCCCCGGTTTGCAATTCTCCAGCGCCCTCCTCTCCTGTTGTCAGCCGCGGAGTCCCTGTGGTGCAAGGCACCCTCCATCAGAGCAGCGGCAGGCCTCGAGGGGTCATCGCCCGAAGGAATAAACACCCCCAGCTCAATGCGGTTTGCATCCTTCCCCCTAGCAGCAGCACCCTTGTCAAGTGTAGTACCTTGCAACCCGTCGGCTGAGCCCTGTTGGGGAAGACCCAAGCCCTTAGAGGGTACCTTCAAAGCCTTCCTGCAAGCCTCCTTGGCATGGCCAATCTTCGAGCAGAATGCACAGTACTACGGAAGTCGCTCGTAGACCACTTTCTGATGGAAGCCGTCAGAGCCACACCAATCCAAATTTGCGAAGGGAGAGAGTCTCGCAGATCAATCTCTATACAAAATCTTGCTGCTACCGTATGCTTGTAGTTCGCAGTCACGCTATCCACTTTCAGAATCTTCCCAATGGAGCCAGTACTAGAGACCAAGAAGTTTCCCTGGAAGAAATTGACTGGTAAGCCTGGTAGAGAAACCCAAACCGGAGCAAAGGGTGACTCCCACCTTGGGACAAAATCCGACGTCCATTTTATTAAGTGTAGAAGGTGGCCTTGAATGTGGACCTATTCATTCATCCAGGTTTTAGCAAAATCAGCCTGACTCGAGAACCTTAGCAGGACATGCCTTTGGTCCAACAAGGACACCACCACCTCTCCTTGCAAGTAGAACAGCTTTTGAAGAGAATTCTTGATCGAGAAGAGAGGGACGACCGTAGCTACATTTGGCAATCAGAGAGGAAAAGAAAACCTGCTCAGAACGAGCCACCTCTTCCGAGGAGAAGAAGATTGCCGGAACACCAAAGTAGGTTGAAGTTTTTTTGATCTCCACAGGCACCGGCACCGGAGCCAACGAGCGAGAGACTGTTGTGGCGAAGTTGCAGACCGCGACAACATTGGGACCCCCCAAGGCTAGGATCAGGGGGCGATCCTCCCGAGAAGGAGGAGCCGCCATACCCTAGCAGCCAAGCCACGAGGAAAAATCCGAAACGTAATCTGCGCCACCAAAGCTTAACCTACACCTAATAAATGATGATGTTGAACTTAACGGAACTATCTCTTATGTTCTTGCCTCTCTCTTTCTTTCTTTGTTTTTCTTTTTGGGGGGGGGGGGTTCTCTGTCTCTCACTCTCTCTGTTTCTCTTCTTTTTTTTTTTTTCACTCGATGGAACCTTAAGAGGAAAAAAAAAAAGAGGTGGCTCGATTCTGAGCAGCCGTAGGGATATCGTTAAGTGTATGGAATTGACTATCAGGAGACATTGGCCTCAGTGGCTAACCACAATTTGATAAGAGTCCTTTTATGAATGTCTACCAATCAGAACTAGCCACTGTATCAGTTGGATGTAAAGAATGCATTTCTCCATGGGGACTTGGTAGAGGAAGTGTATACACAAGTTCCTCCATGCTGCATGTTTCCCACAGCTGAAGGTAAAGTGTGTTGCCTTAAGAAAGCTCTTTATGGTCTTAAATCCAAAGGCTTGGTTTGAGAGGTTTAGACAAGCTATCTAAAGAATGGGTACACCCCGAGTCAGGTTGATCATACGCTGTTCATACAAGGTAGTGGTATTATCACATGCTTACAGCCTTAATTGTCTATGTGGATGATATTGTATTAATTGGGAATGGACGAGAGGAAATGAAAAAAAGGGTGTACCCAGTTCATGAGGCTCCCGCCATTGCAGGGTCTTGGGAGGGTCATAATGAATGAGAGGAAATAAAGAGACCCAAATCCTACTTAGATCAATAGTTTGAAATTAAACATCTTGGTCCTTTGAAATAATTCTTGGGAATTGAAGTGTCAAGATAAAAAAGAGCATAAATATTTGTCAGAGAAAGTTTGTGTTGGACCTTCTAATGGAGACAAGGATGTTGGGTTGTACCCCTACCGACTCACCTATAGATCAAAATTATAAACTAGGTGATGATAGTGGACACCACCTCTAGTCGATGCAAGGAAGTATCAGAGACTGGTGGGGAAGCTGATCTATCTCTCCCTTACTTGTCCGGATATTGCTTATGTTGTTGGGGTAGTGAGTCAGTTCATTCATGTGCCTAAGAGTGGGCATTTAGATGCCATGTATCATATTCTCAGGTACTTGAAGTCCAGTCCAGGGAAAGGACTGCTTTCACTAGGCATGGCCACTTGAAAATTGAGGGGTACACTAATACCGATTGGGCATGCTCTGTTGCCGATAGAAGGCCTACAGCAGGATTTGTACCTTTGTAGGTGGGAACCTGGTTACATGGAGAAATAAAAAGCAATCCATGGTGGCTAGATCAAGTTGAAAGGCAGAGTTTAGAGCCATGACACATGGAGTCTGTGAACTCCTATGATTGAAGAAACTAGTTCAAGAATTGGGGTTTGAGATTGAGGGCTCCATGTGGTTGTACTGTGACAACAAGGCTGCCATTAGCATAGCTCATAATCTTGTGCAACATGATTGTACAAAACATGTTGAAATCAGTACTTCATCAAGGAAAAAATTGAATCCGGTTAGATTTGCACTCCCTTTGTGAACACAGGGGATCAGCTAGCTGATTTGTTGACTAAAGGAATCAACTCACTGTAGTATGCTCTCTTGAGGAAGCTGGGCATGTATGACATTTATTCTCCAGTTTGAGGGGGAGTGTTAGAACTTAGAAGCATATATTGTGAGGCTAGAATGAGAAGTAAGCGCATATGTGTATGACATGTTATTAAAGGGTAATTTATGTAATCTTACTTTTGTTTTTTAATCTCATGTTAGTGAATACTTGGGAGACGTATTGACCTAAGCCCCCCAACTCTTTTCTGTGCAACCTCTTCTCCTCCTTCCTTGTTCTCCCTCTTTCTTTATGCTCTTCTTGATTTCCATTGCTGCTGTAGCATACTACAACTGTGGTTCTGGTTTTTCACATTGAAGCATAGTATTAAATCTCATTTCGAAGGCCATTTCGGCCGACCGAAATTTCCAAGATACCTAAATTTTGCCAAAATTTCCTCGAATTCTTGTATTTTTTCTATGAGTTTTGTTTGGCCATTTGTGGGTGTAAAATGCCGAAATGATCGAAATACCGAAACGAAATGACCGAAATAACCCAAATTTTGGCAAAACAGTGCATTTTTTAGACCGAGATTTCCGAAATTTTCGGAACGAGATGACCGAAATTTCCGAAATATTGCATTTTGTTTCAACTCGACCAAAATACTTGAAATATTTGACATTTTGACCGAAACAAAATGAGATTTTGAACTATGCATTGAAGGGCATAGCTAGCTTCTTCTTCATCCCTTGCAGCCATCTCTTAGTTTTTTTTTTTTTTATAGTTTTTTTCTTGTTTTTTTTTTTAAACCTGAATATTATCTGGGACCCGAGGCAGACCCTAAGCTTTATTGAAAATAAACAATATGAAATCGAAATACAAAGGGGGGGGGGGACATAACCCGCCTTACCCCTACCCAAGGGAAAACAAAGCACTCACTCTCACAGAGCTAAAAACTAAATCCCCCATACAGGAAACTTAAGGTTAAATAAAAGATAAAATTACATTCTGAAGACTGGTAAACCAGCTTTGTCCTCCCGTAAAATGCGACCGAATCCTGGAGGTAACTCATGATCGACTGCGCTAAGAGATTGCACAACGACCTACACGCAAGATTAGCCAAAAAGTCAGCGGCCCGATTGCTTTCTCTGTAATTAAAATCAATGGTGGCTCCCAGCAAGTCAGCCAAAGATAGAACTTCATGAAATCAGTACCAGCAGCTCCACAAATGGCGTTTTCTTTGGTTCACATACCGCACAATGGATTCCGAATCTGAGTTAACATAACACCCTGCATACCCCAACTCAGCACATAATTTCAGGTCATCAAGCAAGGCTCTCATTTTAGCCACCGAATTAGAACAAAGCCCATAAAAATTGAAGAATGCTGCGATCAGCCCGCCATTCTGGTCCCGAATGATCCCTCCACCTCCACTACACTCGGGTTCCCTTTACTTGCACCATGTACATTTAATTTTACCAAATTAAACCGGGGGGGGGGGGGTACCAGTAGATCGGCAAAGGCATTTTTCGAACAAAAGGGGCGGGGGGAGACGAACTTGAAGAACCTCCAAATCCAGCTCATCCTTCATTGTCAAGATTTTGGAGAATTTAGATAGATAGGGAGGCTCCCTAATCCACGACTTGACCTTCTCAATTATTGAAGAGGCTGTGCAAGTGCCCCCTATGCCTGTGATTATTTATTTCTTTCCAAGGTTCGAAAACTCGGGTCTCGGAGCCATCTCAGCCCAGCCAAAAACCGAGTTGGGCCGAAATCTCGGCGAGTTTGTGCACTTTTTTTTTTCCGACTCGGAAGCCCATCTTGGTGGGTTTTAGACCTCTTTTGGGTCTTAAAATCGGTATACAACCTATTTTAGGCCATTTAAACACAATGGCATTATCAGATTTTGCAAAAGCTTTGTCCAAATAGGACTTTTACATCGGACCCTTAGTTGGTAGGCGAAGACGTATTAAAATAGCATACTATATACATTAATGACATAATTTATGTATATAGGACTTGAACAAAACATTCAATTAATAGGAAAACAACTTAATAAGCATTACAAATGTTAAAGTGAATAAGTGATACATCAAATTGCTCAAGCTTAACAATGTTACAAGTTACAACTATCATCACATAAAATTAGATTGAATCACATATTCATTCCCCATTTGTCCCACATAATCTTCCCATGACATATTGTTGCTCCACTGTTGCATATAGTTCTCCACAGCATTTATATAAGAGTTCTCCTCCACATATGCCAAGATCCCTATCCTAGGGTATAGCTGTTCCACAGTGGCGTTAGACCGTTGCTGTGAAGGTTGATATCCACTGCTTGTGCTACTGTCATATTGAGGAATGTATGGGACTGGGAATGTGGACCCAATGCCAGAGCCAGACTCACTGCTTTGATAGTCATACGCATGTGTTGACTGACCAAACTGACCATAGGTACTATATTCAGGACCGGTGCTCTGCTGGCCATAATCATAGTACTGATGAGGTTGATATGATTGCCACGACTGATGCTCACTTCCAGTATCCATAGTCATGCTTCCAAAACTTGCTAGCATGGTGTTCATACTCGTGTCATCATACTCGAGGCTGGTTGTGTTTGCGACCCGTCCTTCTCTTGTACGTTTCTTTGTGCCGCCACCATGGTCTTGATCTTGTGTGGCATGTGTAAACTGAGACTCACCTGTGAAATGCACAGGGTCCTCCTGGGTTCCCACTTCATGCTGGTATTGCTCGCGCATCCCCTCATGACGATCATCATAATAACCACCACTTTGCATGCCACCAGTACCACCACCACCACCACCACTACCACTAGCATCACCACCAGTAGGGTCATCACCACCAGTAGGGTCATCACCACTAGCAGGGTCATCACCATCACCATCACCATCACCATCACCACCACCATCATCATCATCATCAGGAGCAGTTCCTGTTGCATCCTCAAAAGGTCTCTGTGACTGAGAATGTGCACGCCCCTCTTGCGACATATAGTCGTCAACATCTGTACCGGTTACGGACGCAATGGTGGAGTCAGGCCTACCTGCAGGCTCATCCATCTCTAGTGCACCACGATCCCTCACCCACTGGAATAGGGGATCCTCATCATCATCAGAGTCCTCTTGGAATATGTTGGCTGGCTCGATGGGATCTTTGTCATTGTTCTCAAATTCTTCACGTATGTGCCTCATCCTTAGTCTCATATTATAATGTACATACACCAGCTGCTCCAGTCGTTGACTACCCAATCTATTCCACCTCTTTGAGTGTATCAGTGTGAATGTACTCCAGTTGCGCTCACATCCAGAGGATGAACAAGTTTGTGAGAGCACTTTGATTGCTACCTTCCTCAGGTTGGGTGAACTTGTACCATAAAGCACCCACCAGTCAGCTACATTATAAACATAGAATATTAAGAATATGTGCATTGTAAAGGGATAAAATTATAATTCATAAATGTAAAGTCATACCACATTGCCACCTACCAGGGTCTGACTTTTGTCTACCCTCTACTGCAGCTTTTCGACTGAAACTTGCCGAGGCCTCTCTGAAGAATTTGATCTATTTTCATTTTAAATTTCAAACAGTTAGAGGCATTAGTATTTTCTATTTAGTAATTACATTCCTTTACTGACTACCAATGTACCAAAGTCCCATAGTCTCACTTCATCATTGCAGTCAGATTGTGTCTTGGGATTGACCTCCAACTTCTTAATAACAGCTTCAACTGCCAGTAACAAATCGGTGTCCAGCCAAGATTATGCGAGTACTGGTACTTTGGATTCAAATAGTATGCTAGTAAAGGGGAAACCACAAATATAAGTTGCTACTTGTCAGTGACTTAATACTTTTGAGTTTTGAATATGTAAATGTAAAAACTTATATAAAGTGTAAAGTATGTTGAAGTGTTGAACTCACCAGCTTTATGCAAGGGATGACTCAAGTGCTTCTCCCATTGCTCATCAATGATGTTAATGTATGAGCAAGCACTTCAGGGATTGCAGCTCAGACCATTTCCTTAATCTTCTGCAGGGCAGCATATATGTGGGGCAAGGTAGGCTTCTTCTCCGTGTCAACCATCCTTAGTACTGCCACCACTGGCTCTAATATGGCAACAACTTTATACAAGTCCTTCCAAAATCCATCACTTGCAATGGTCTCTTGTGTTTCCTTCCCTTCTTCTGTCCCAGAACCTGGCCAACTAAACCATTGCTCACTTGCAAACATTGACCTCAGACCTACCACCTTTGATTGAATACTCTTTAATGCAATGTAATTGGTGGCAAATCGAGTGACACCAGGCCTCACTAAATCCCCCTTGCATTTTTCCCTCATCATGGCTAAAGCATAACCATGGTTATACACAAAGGTGGTCACTTGCCTTGCCCTATTGACCACACCAGCCACCAAAGCTTTTTCCCCCATGCCCTTCAGCATTAAATCAATAGAATGGGCTGCACATGGAGTCCAAAAGAGGCGGATCCTCTTATTCTTCTTGTTCATCAGTTTCTCTCTAGCCTTCTTATAATTAGAACCGTTATCCGTCACAATTTGGATAACGTTTTTTGCTCCTTTATCTTTCTCCACCACTTGCTTCAGTAGCTTATACAAGTATGATGCATCCTTGACATGCTTTGATGCATCAACAGACTTTAAGAAGACAGTCTTCCCATTACAACTCACCATGAAATTTATAATGGACTGTCTAGTAGGTCCGATCCAACCATCAGCCATAAGAGTAACCCCATATGTGTCCCACCTGGCCGGACACTCTATGTACTCTTTCAGCTCCTCTACCTCTTTAGGCAAATATACATTATACAACTCATATGGTGTAGGCCCCTTCCATCCTGGGCCAGCCCTCCCTGCAGCGTCAAGGAATGCATTATAATATGTTCCTTGTGCTACATTAGCTGGAATGCCATTGTATAGCATGAACTTGCTGAAGGCTTTCCGTGCTTCCTCTTGTTTACCACCAAACACTTGCGGGATGGTTGGCTGGAAGGCATCTTGTTGCCTAAAGGTAGATGGATCCTGCTCAAAAATGGTATTTGGGGAACGTGCTCGGGGTTGGGCTTGGGGCCGTGGGATATCTCTTGTGCCAGTGCTTCTCCTCCTCTCATCTTGTTGCACTGGTGCAGCTGAGCCAGATCCACCAGCTCATCTTGCTTGCTCATATGCTCTTATATTCTCAAAATGAAAACTTTTCCTACTCTCTGCCAAAGTTTGCTGGTAAATCCTATATTCAGCCTCTGATTCGAACTCACCAGGTGTAGGCCTATATTCAGTATCATCTCCTACTCCTCTAAGGATGTCTACACCAAGCCTCTCTAGAACTGCCTCATCGAAAGCTATTTGTTGTCTTTCCCTATCAGCTTTCTTTGTTCGTACTCCTCTCAAGTTTTATGCCATTGCCAGTTTCACTTGGCTCGGAACATTTCGGCATTTGGCAACATCCTTGCCCAGACCAGACAAATGTTCATTTAACCTAGTTGCTCCTCCAGAATTTAGAATCTTTCCACAGTAGTTACACTTTGACTTCTTTTTGTCCTCAGACATCGGGACTCCATGTTGCCATGCTATATCCCCCATTGTGTAAGAAATATCTTATTTTTTACACTGTTACATAAAAAAACATGTATTAGTAACTATTACAGACTTAAAGCAAGGTATTAAACACTTAAAGTATTGTATTCATAACTATTAAACATAATATGAAGCTACTAGAACAATCAAATACCTATCTTTTATTTATTCCCTAATCCTAGTATTTATTTATTAATTAAAAATAATATTTGTAATTTTTATTATAAATAATTATACCTTCAAATATAAAATATTACAACATAATGATGTATTTGACATCATTTGAAGTTGGACATTATGTACAAATGTTGTGCACAATTTTTCAACAAAAACAGGTATTTTTCCTTAATTTTATATATTTTTTAACTATTTTAATAATATTATTATTAAATCTAAAAAATAAAATATTTGTTTTAATGGGTGAAATTTTTTTTTGACTCCATGAGGCTGTAGAGCATGCAAATTTGTCTAACATACATCAAGATCACATCCAAACAATAAGTATTTATCCTATTTTGTTTAATTTCTTTTTTGAAAAAAATCATTTTTTTTCTAGAAATTATAATAAAAAATTTAATAACCCAAAAAAAATTCGGCCTCCATCAAGTGATAGATCGGCCAAACTTGTATAACATAACTCAAAATCACACCCATCTACTAAGATTTCATCAATTTTCTTTCAAAAAAATAGGTTTAGGGAAAATGAGTTACCTTTCAAAAAACCTTCAAAATCTTGAGCAATCTTCCAAAATTGAGCTTCAATCTTCACTTGGCACCAAATTCAGCTTCCGAAGGTTTGAATCCAACCAAAAAATGAAGAAGGGAAGAGAAGAATTGAGAGAAGAAGAGAGTTAGAGAGAAGAGAGAGCAAAATAGAGAGGAGCAAACACCTCTGTCGAGATTCACATGTGTCTAACACTTTAGACAGCTTAAATCAAGTTAAATGGGTCAATTGACCCAAGCCCCATACCCGAAACTAGAAACTCGACCCGAGATCTCGCCGAGATTTTGCATTTTCTCTTCCTGATTTTATCAAAAAACTGAGCCTGAATCGAGACGAGATCTCTCCGAGATCTCGGCGAGAAAATGCACTTTTGGGTTTCGTAGCCTGTCTCGACTCGGTAAATGAAAAAACCGAGAATCTCGGCGAGATTTCCCGAGATTTTGGACTATGTTTCTTTCCAAAGTTCCCAAACAATGAAGGCTGGTAAGATCCCTTTGATAAACTCGCAGTTTCCATTAGTGGCCGCCAGACTTGCCAAAAAAACATGCGACCCCTAACCTCCTGAGCGGGGATACATTCAACCTCCAAAATTCTACTAAAAAAATCCAAAATTTTAGAAGCTGTACCTCTAGCAACCAACGAATGGGTGGTAGTTTCCTTCCATGGAATCCTGCAGCGAAGGCATCTAGAGACCAAGGGAAAACTAAGATTCATCAGCACCTCATCCGTTGGTATTTTCCCATTAAGGATCTGCCAAGAAAAGAAACCAATCTTAGTAGGCACAAACGAATTCCAAATCTGCTTAGCGTTGGTAGAAGCTGGGGAGTACAGCCAGCTCTTAGTTGGTGGTGAACAAAGCAACAATACCCACAGCATGTTGAATCCTAACAGCATAAGATTCAGCATTATTTGCAGCGGTGTTGGCAATCTCAAGTGTATGCCTTTGAAAGCCGGTGAGATCCTTTGAGAACCCAGCAGTGCACTTGAATAATCTGGTGATATTTTCGATGATTTCAATCCAAATCATGTTGTCAGCAGTGCCACATAGAATGGATTAGCAGAGAGGATGGCGAGGAAGAGAAGTCAGATACCTTTAATTAAAATGCTCTTTGTTTGATAAAGGTAGTCTGAGGTTTTTGGAAATTTCAATTGAACATGTCTACCTGCATGATTCCTTAAAACCGGAGGACATCGTTGTAGAAAGGTGCAGGGAAGAATTAGAAATCATCAGAAATCTTATGGGTCAAGGAGTAATTACCCAAAATATGAAAGCTGCACTGTATGTTCTATGCATGTATTAATTGCAGACAGTACTATCTTTTTTTTAATCACTTGTTAAATTATAATTTTATATAATAATTAATTATAGGTGGTTAGATATTTATCAGGGCTGATGAGTTAGTGTGTGAATTGGTTTCTGATTATAAATGTGTATAAAACATTACTGCATAGTTTCTTGGTGTGGTGTGCTACCAGAGTTTGAGGGGTCAATTTTTGTATATGGAATAATTAGGTAAATTTCAAAAGTATGAGTCCTTATATGTAAGGGCTAACCAAGTTGCTATGTAGAGGGTCCGAAGTGGAACAGGCCAGTGTATAGTACCTGAGTGTACAGGTTGTTTTTTGCAGCACATTAGTACAAATACAATAATTACGTTTCAAAAAAAAAAGAAAAGGCATTCGATAACTGATGTAATGTAATTTTGATTAATCAGTCCAAATTTGGATTTTATATTTTGGTTACCTAACAATTCCCTTATTAACGTGGTCTTTGGCTTGTTGCCCTGTTGATTCTATTATGATAACTAAAAAGGCCAATCTTACAGAGGTCATTAACCAACTAATTTTTGGAATGCACTTGAAGTGGGGAAGAGGATTGGTGTGTTTTTTCCTGAAGGGGATGAGTATTGGATTGTTTTTTTTTTAGACGATCTGAATTCAAAATTGGATATTGATTTTGATGATTAGGAAAAAGGAAGGGTCAAAGGTTAAAAAGCTTTTTGGCATGGCAGAAAGATGTACTGCTGTGTGGAAATAAGCTTAGGCTTTCCCCCCCCCCCCCCCCAAAAAAAAAAAAAAAAAGTGGTTGAGGTTGAGAGTGGTTTGTTTTTGGCCGCAGAGCAGGTTGTGGAGGGAGATTTTTTTTGGTCATCTTCTGCTGGTGTGCAGGCTTCCCTGATTTTGGGGCCTTGCTATATTGTAGTTTCTCTCTTTCATCTTTCTTAATAAGGTTTTAAGCCGTTGACTACCACCCTGCCCCAATAAAAAATAAAGTAAAGAAGTGGATGGGCATTGTGTTGGGTTCGAAATTATCTAGGGGTTAGGACTCGATTGTCCTGTGCAAAATGCTTTGATAAACAACATTACATCTCTCTCTCTCTCTCTCTCTCTCTCACACACACACACACACACACACACACACACACACACACTCACTCACACACACACATATTTTCAGATGCTCACATTATTAATAAGGTTTTAATTATGTGATGATTTTAGAAAGCTCAGTATGCAATTTTGCTTAGTGGGACTCCAGCCTTATCACGGCCAATTGAGCTGTTCAAACAGGTTCCTTCCTAATGTTATTCTAGAATTATGATGTGCTATGTTTTGCTTTAATTAATTTTTGGGTGAATTTATTTATTTTTGTAATTCACATTAATTTTGTTTTTGTTCAGTTGGAAGCATTATATCCTGATGTATACAAAAATGTTCATGAGTATGGAAACCGATATTGCAAGGGTGTAAGTTTGATTCCCTATTGCTCTGCTTAAAACCTCTTTGAAATCCAGTGTTGTTGCTACTATATCAAGAGCTAGAACCACTTTGTTTCATTTCCAGGGCATATTTGGAATATACCAAGGTGCAAGTAACCATGAGGAGCTGCACACTTTGATGAAAGCAACGGTTATGATACGCAGGCTTAAGAAAGATGTTCTTACTGAACTTCCGGTAAAGCGCAGACAACAGGTACTGTACTACTTTGTGTTTTTCTTAATGTGCAGTTTCCTGTCTTGCTGAGCTTGCTACAAATGGAGGGTTCATAATGTTGACTCTGGGACATTCAAGAATTTGTATTGCATAATCACTATATTTTAGATAGCAGTTTCCTGACTTCCTGTTGACAATAGTATGCCCTTGCTGCCAATTAAGCAAATTGATGTAGGATAAACCTAGAAACTAAAATTTCCTACAAAGATAACATGGTAACCTAAGGTAGGCACCAATCACTCCTAAGGACTGTCTAGTTAGAGGGGGGGGGGCAGCAACATACATGATGCACATACATGAGGGGGACAGCAATAACAGTGAGCAATGAACAATAGAAATCATAGGCTACATGTATTCAACTAAACAATGTTCAATTGGATACTATAGAGGTTAGAAATCAGGCAACACTTAGTCAAATACTAGCATGCATGAACTGTCAAGAATCCCAAAAATTGTAAGACTAAGCATAGCTAGAATTTCATCCAACATTCATGTTAAGACAGCAACACTTCCAATACAAAGAAACTATAACATAAAATAGGTGAAAGGGAATTAAAGATCCGGGTAGGAGAAATAAATACATCTCAGATTTTAGGGGCTGCAGTTAATGAACAGCTTCCATAAAGTTGTAGTTCAGTCCATTAACTTCACTGTACAGCAGAAAATTAAAAGAACAAGAGAGCAGTACAATGGGGGGGGGGGGGAGGTTGGAGAATGTTAGAAGTGTCGAGTGGGGCCCATCTATGGGTCTCGGTATTAGCATGTAGAGCTAATACCGAGATCCCTTGTGGGTCTCGATTTGTGTTTCTTTTTATTCTGGTCTTTCCCAGATTTGCCTCTATCCCTTTTTATTTTGTATTCTTTTCATTATGAGATCAATAGAAAGTTGCGGCTGCTGTTCCATTCTCTTCTTCTCTTCTTCCTCTTCTCTGATTTCATATTTTACATGGTATCAGAGCTGAGTTCCTAGCACTGGTACACAGCCGTACATGCTAGGTAGTCCCCTTTTCTTCCTCCTTTTTTTTATTTTTTATTTTTTATTTTTTATTTTCGGCGATTTCTGGTAACCTACCAGAGACTTGCGTTCTTAAGGAAAAAGGGGTGATTTCACCCCTCATCTTAGCTGGTTCGTGGATTGTGGATTAGGTTGTTGTGGTGATGGATTAAATATTCTACTCTAATAAAAAAACAGAGCAGAGTTCTGAAAGTTTTATTTTTTCGGTGGTGCTATGCAAGATTTGCTGGGAGCAAGCTATTTTTTTTTTTTTTTTTGGGTGAATAAGAAATTCATTACCAAAGAGGAAAAAGAATACAGGGACCCTGACGGGGAGCAACAAAACAAAAAATAAGAGGCCAAAGCCTCAGCTAAGAGGGCCAGGAGAAACAAGAGAGACAGAAGAGAGACCCCAGGGGACAACAATAAGCCTATTCCTTGGGGTGTCAGGACAAAAGGAGGGAGGAGCTGGCGATAGCTTCGCCTTAATTTCAAAGGAAATGGAATCTCAAATCTGCTGATAAGACCTAGAGTTGGAGGTCCATTTCCTGATATTACGCTCCATCCACATATGATTCATAGTTGCACAAGAAGCAAGCTTTCCAACAGTGTCACAAATAGAGGGACCAGCAAAGGTCATGTCAATCCAAATCCATTCATTTGAGTAAGCCCTCCAAATCTCTGCTGAAGGAGATGAAGGATATTCAGGCAATCTAATGGCCTCCTGTTTTTGGTGTGTTTTGATTATTTGGTGAGGGATTTCCCCCCTGTTTTTGAAGACTGAAACGAATAATGTTGAAATCTCCTCCAAGGCCCCAAGGCTGGGACCCAATTTGGCTAGCAAAGGTTCTAAGATCAGCCCAAAGAGAAGACCTGAGAGTTGGGCAGTTTTCAGCATAGACCACAGAGAAGAAAAATGAGAAGTGGCCTAAGGAATCAGAGAATTTGGTATGCAGGAATTGAGAGGAGGAAGCTGAGAGGGAGATGGAGATTTTTTTGGGGTCCCACAGGAGCCAGATTCGGCCATTGGGGTGATGGATGTAGTTGGAAATCAAAGACCAACCTAGAGCTATGGAGGCAAGGATTTTGGAAGAGTTGGGCTCCTTAATATGGGTTTCCAGGAGGCAGCAAAGGCACGAGCGAGAATCTCTAATACGCAAATGAATGGCAGCTTGCTTCGCGGGAGAGTTGAGACCGCGAGTATTCCAGACAGTGCCGTGAATCATTTGGACAAAGGCTGAAGGGGCATCAAAGGCTCTAGGAGCCTGGTCAACACTGCTCGAGATCTGGTTTCACTATGATGCCGCCGGGGATAAGAGCTGCCGGAGGGAGCAGAAGGAGTGGGAGGCGTAGGGAGGGGCTGACGAGGTAAAACAGGGGAAGAAAGAGAAGCGGGTGTAGAAGGCGAAGTTTTCATCAGAACTGGGTCGGGTCCAGGACCCAACAGAGAGTTGGAACCCGTCCGAGAGAAAGAAGGGGTTGGGATGGAGCAACCCGACCCAGAGGAGAGAAAGTGGGATGGGACAACTGGGCCAGGGGGAAAGGAACCCGGTTCAAAAGGTAAGGCAGACTGGGAAAAGCCCAAGTGGCTACATGGAGGAGGGGGGGTCAACTGAGGAGGGGCCCACATGATTCAAGATAGCAAAAGAAGTCGTCTCGGGGTTCAATAAAGAAGGGGAAAGCTGAGAAGGGTCTTCTCCGTTATCAGGTAGAGACAACTCGTAAGAACCAGAGGTCAGGGGAGAAGCTGCACACCTCAGAGGAGCAGACTAAGACTTCGAAGCAAGAGCAGCACCATTTTTTAAGCCAGAGCCTAGAATAGAAGTCTCGGCAGCAGGATCTTCTGTCATGCGAGATTTGCTCCGGGGGAGAACCTCAAACTGTAGCTTCTCGGGACACGAGATAGGGTCAGAGTCTTCAAACGAAGCCAGGAGGCTAAAACGATTATGTCCGTCTGACCAGGGCTGTTGCAGCGACTGAGACTGTTCCTTGGTGCTTTCCGGCGGTTTCTTTTTCTTCCAACGATGGTTCAGTTGCCGGAATCTGGATCTTGAACGGCCTCGAGAGGCGGAACGAACATCCCTATTGTGAAGATTCAACGACTCAGCTCTAGCAGTGGCCAAACTCGCAGGCCTCTCCAGGGGAATACCAACAGATAAAGCAGGTCCAACTCCCCCCGAAGGAAAAGAATTGACGCGAAGATCAGAGGTTTCAGCAACCAAGGGCTGGGCAACAGGAGTGCAATGCTGGGAGCCGTGGCCGAAAGTTTTGCAAACCAGGCTATGAGGCGGCAGCCAATCGTAGTGTATTTCCTGGTCGAAGGAATAGTTCTCGCCTTCGTTGACAGTGATGAACGAAGGGAGAGAGTCCGCAGCGGAAACTTCAACACAAATTCTCGCAAAAGCTAAACGATCCTTCCTGCGAGTGCGCACATCAGAGAACAAAGGTTTTCCCAAGGCAGAGCCGATCAGGCTGAGACCATCAGTGCACCAGAAGTGAAGAGGCAGTCCTGGCAAAGTGATCCACAGAGGGATGGAGGAAAGGTCCAAGCGCCTGAGTTGTATTTGGCGAGTTCACTGACGCAAGAAGATTGGCTTTTTACCCACCAGCCAAGGGCCACCTTCCAAGGCTCGAGCTTTGTCAAGAGAGGAGGAGAATTTGAAGATAAAAAACCCATTGTCAAGCATAAAGGTATTCAGAGTACCATGGGGACGCCATTGCTTAGAAAGGGAAAGCTTGACAATAGGAAAAGGAGGTCGAGGACCCAGAAAATTGCCCACAAGGCAATCTTCCCAAAGTTTTGCTTCATCCGAGAGCAGTTCAGGAGGGCAGCAGACCACCTTCGAAGGGCCAGTTGAAGCAGAAGGAACAAAGTGCAGGGGAAGTCCATCTGAGCTGGGAGAGGAACCTGCACCAAGGATGGAACTCCAAGAAAGAGGCTGGGAAACAGGGGGATGCAGAGTAGAAGCAGGGGAAGGAGAGTGGGGAGCAGGGGCAGGACTGGAGGAGGCCATTAGATTGCCTGAATATCCTTCATCTCCTTCAGCAGAGATTTGGAGGGCTTACTCAAATGTTGGCCAGCCTTTGGTGTGTTTTGATTATTTGGTGAGGGATTTCTCGATTTTTGCTGGAGTGGTGTGTTCTCGGCTTTTTTGTTGGTTGGTGATATTAGTCACTTGTTCCACTACCAAGTATGGGTGATGAGACTAAACAGAATATGGTTACAGAAGTTGTTTTTTCGTCTTCCAATTGAATCACGAAGAAAAAGCTTGAAGGTGTCACAAATTTCCAGCAATGGAGGAAAATTGTGAACCTTGTCTTGAGTTCTTGATTGGTCGTGACCAGCAGGCACATCTGACGAGCATCAAACCTGCTGGAGATACAACTTGGGACACCATCAATGCTAGGATTCTTGGTCAGATGTTAAATTCGATGGAGAACCACATAGTGGATTTGATTACTCGCATCGACACAGTTAAGGAGTTATGGGAGTATGTTGGATTATATGGGCCAGAATACCGTGGGGGGGGTATTCTGGACTTTTTACTATGTTTTATCTTATGTACAGCCATGTTGGCTCTATTAAGGGCAATTGTGTCCATATAATTTTGATCTCTTTATTATAAATAAAGGCTTGGGGTTTGTCTAAGATCATTCAAGCATTATTCCCCAAATCAGTTTTGTTAACATGGCATCAGAGCCAAAACTTTCTCTGATCTAGGTTTTCAAAACGCACCACCCTCCCATCGATTTTTTTTTTCTCTTTCTTCTCTTGACTTTTCACTCCTCTTTCTCTTTGGTTCTCATCCCTCCCCAAGGGCAGCACTAATGAGGTGATCGTATGATCTAGTTGCTGCCCTCCTCCCTACCTCTTTCTCCTTTTTTTCATGTCATAAATTCTGCTCGATAGCTGTTAGAACTACCTCTGCGGTATTGAAGTTTTCCAGAATTTTTTTAAAGATCAAGCCCCTACCCTTGTTGAAGGCTGATTTTCGATTATTGGAGCTTCCTCTACACCTTTCCCCAGCATCTATCCAGCCTCTACCTGTTGTTTGAAGACCCACCCCTACTCCCAATCGATCTCCTTCTTCAGGGTTTTGGAGACCCTGACATCTATCGATTTTGGGTTTGGGGCTGCTTGTTGCTGCTATACCTTTTTGGAGGAGCATCTACCACCAAGGCAGTCATCTACTGCTATACTTTTTTGGGTTCCTGGCCAGCACATCTCCAGCTCTCCTACAGTTTTTTTGGAGCACATCCCCAACATCGATCTCACCTTTCAGGGTTTTTTTCAAAACCCTGACACCATCGATTTTTGGGCTAAGGTTCTGCATTGCTGCTGATATTTTTGGAGGTGCTTTACCCATCTACGAAGGTCACTCGACCTTGCTTTCAGCCCTTATATTGGAGTATTAGTTGGGTCTCTCTTCACCACGGCTTCTCTCTGCTACCTCTACTACCACTTCTGATCATGATAGATTGGGCAAATCAGAATACCACAATTTTCCTCCTAATCCCATCAAACTGGATGGCACAAACTACCTATCGTGGTCTCGGTCTGCCTCCTTTGCCATTGCTGTCCGTGGCCTCATTGGCCATATTGATGGCACCAATACTATGCCGGTTGCATCTGGTGCTTCCCAAACTCGATGGCTTGCCAAAAATGAAGTTCTCATGTCATATTTGATTGGTTCTATGACTTCAGACCTTGCACATGGGTTTCTTCTCTTTGATATTGCTTCTCAGATTTGCTTGGCTTGCAAGGAAACATACGGGCAGCTTGGTAATGATTTATGAACTCAAAAAAAAGGTCCTTCATACTACTCAGGGGGACTTATCAGTCTCTAAATACTATGCTACTTTGCGTAGCCTTTGGCAACAGTTGAATCACTTTTCTGATTACCACCCTGATATAGCTGCTAACATAGTTGCCTATAAGAAACATGTGGACAAAATCAGGTTCTATGACTTCTTGGCCGGGTTGAATGTTGAGTATGATCAGATTCGTGTTCAAGTGTTGGGCCATTCTCCTTTTCCCACACTTGAACAGTCCTATGCCCTAGTCTCCTCTGAAGAAAACCGCTGGGCTGCTATGTTATACCCTCTTATTACTGAAAGGTTAGCCCTCTAGATTGCTGCCCCGGCTCCTACTGCTGCCTCGACACCTGTTGGACATCTCTCTATTGGTAGTTCTACTCCAGGCACTATTACTTGTGAGCATTGTCACAAACCTTACCACACCAAGGACAAATGTTGGAAACTTCATGGGAAACCAACTGACTTTGAAGCTAAACGGGCTGCCAAGAAGAAAACGAAAAACAAAGCAAACCACTCTGAGTCTGTTCCTACAGCCCCTGCTACAAACATTGGTCTATCCCAGGATGATCTACAGGCATTCCTACGTGTGCTAAGGACTTGCGTTGCTGCTGCCTCTACTACATCCGCTGCGACTGCCAATTCATCTACTCCTTCAGGTTTAAACTTTGCCCAGTCAGGTATTCCATTTGGTGGTTATTGTGCTTCTGTAGCTTCCCATCCTTGGATCATAGATTCTGGAGCTACAGATCACATGACCGGTTCCTCTAGCCTATTCCATCGATATTCTCCCGCTTTTGGGAAAGACAAGGTCAAAGTAGCTGATGGTTCCCTTTCTTCCATATCTGGAAAAGGAATCATCAACTGCACTTCCTCCCTTCCTTTGTCTTCTATTTTGCACATTCCTAATTTTACTACGAATCTTCTTTCTATTAGTAGTATTACTCGTGATCTTAATTGCAAAGTAACATTTTTTCCTTCGCATTGTATTTTTCAGGATCTGGCATCTAGGAAGACGATTGGATTGGGTAAAGTGCACAGTGGATTGTACCTGCTTGATGATGGTCGTCTCTCTCCACCACCATTACCTTCTCCATTAGGAATTTTAGCACATTTATTTCGTGCTTTGTTCACCAAATGTAATAAGGATGACTTTTTTTGTAAGGCTTGTGTTCTGGCCAAACAGACACATTCTACTTATTCTTTATCAAATAAAAGGAGTTTTTCTTGTTTTCATTTGGTGCATTCTGATGTTTGGGGGCCTAGTCAAAAAACTTCCCTTTCTGGTCATCGTTGGTTTGTTTCCTTTTGTTAAAAGATCAGAATTAGGCTGAATGCTTGGATGATTAATTATCATCCCAAGCACATCTATTTATATTCATAATGAGGTATGGAAAATAATTACATAAGCATTGTGGGACTAAACCACTCATACAAGACATAATAAAAAAGGAGAAAAAGTCCAGAATACCCCCACGGTATTCTGGCCCATATAATCTAACACCTTTATTGACTGTCATTCTAGAAACACATGGGTATATCTTATGCACACAAAAAGTCAGGTTTTCTCATGTTTTTAGCATTTTCATTAAATGATACAAACTCGGTTTCAGGGTACTCTCAAAATTTTTAGAAGTGACAATGGAACCGAGTATAAGGACTCCCAATTTCAAAAATACCTTGCTGATAATGGGATTATTCACCAGATTAGTTGTGTTGATACCCCTGCCCAAAATGGTGTGGCTGAAAGGAAGAACCGCCACTTATTGGAAGTGGCAAGAGCATTGATGTTTGCTCGAAATGTTCCATCCCAATATTGAGGTGATGCTGTCCTAACTACAACTTATCTTATTAATCGGTTGCCTTCCCGAGTCCTTGATTCCCGTAGTCCTGTTGATATTTTACTTGGGAATTCTTCCTTTGTGATTCCACCCAAGGTGTTTGGCTGTGTCTGTTATGCTAGAGATACTAAATCTCGTGGCAAACTTGAACCTCGTGGGTTAAGATGCCTTTTTTTGGGTTATTCTCCAACCCAGAAAGGTTATAAGTGTTATCACCCTCCTTCCCGTCGTACTATGGTCAGTATGGATGTCATTTTTCATGATAACCTTTGCCATTATTCTTCACCACCTCTTCAGGGGAGAGTTCTAGTGAAGATGTGGTTCCTTCTCTTGAGGTTCCCCTTCTTTTACCTGCTATGGCTGCTGTCCAGCTCCCTACAGTTGCTGTCCAGCCTTCTATGGCTACTACCCATCCTCCTATGGCTGCAGTCCAGCCTTCTATTGCTGCTGCCCAGCCTCCTATGGCTGTTGTCCAGCCTTCTATGGTTGCTTCCCAGCCTCCTTTGACTGTTGCCCCTTCACCCGAAGGGAATCCTTTACAGGGGGAGACCAAGGAAACTAGTAGTGGTGATGTTCCTATTCAAGGGGAGCTAACTCTAGTATAGAGAACCATTAGTAAATTTCAGAAGGCCATTGACAACTCCAACATTCTCACTTATAAAAAGAGATGTTCCAGCAAAGGGCAGCTTCAGTCCACTGTAGCACCAATACCTATCCAGTTGCCGACACAGGATCCAGATCCTCCTCCTGGTAAGCTTTCTTCCGACCTACCTATTGCTCATCGCAAAGGTAGTAGGACTTGCACTCTGCATCCCATTTCTCGTTTTGTTTCTTACAGTTCTCTTTCTCTTTCTTTTCGTGCATTTGTATCCTCTCTTTCTTCTGCTTCCATTCCAAAAAATTGGTAGGAAGCTTCTACAGATGGAAAGTGGAAGGCAGCAATATGGAAGAAATGAGAGCATTGAACAAAAATAATACATGGGATCTGCTGGCTCTTCCTTCAGGGAAAAAACTAGTGGGATTTAAATGGGTGTTTATGGTCAAACAGAAGGCAGATGGAACAGTGGATCGGTACAAGGCACGTCTGGTTGCAAAGGGCTTTACTCAGACATATGGAGTTGACTAACATGAGACTTTTGCACCAGTAGCAAAACTCAACACTGTAAGGGTATTGCTATCTTGTGCTGTGAACCTTGGATGGGATCTTCAACAGTTAGATGTGAAGAATGCCTTCCTCCATGGGAAACTGAAGGAAGAGGTATATATGGACATTCCTCCAGGTTTTTCAGGTGATGCTCCCCAGGGCAAGGTGTGTAAATGGAAGCGTGCTCTCTATGGATTGAAGTAGTCACCTAGAGCTTGGTTCAGTAGATTTCACAAGGCTATGGTTTCAGTGGGATACAAGCAAAGCAATGTTGATCATACCTTGTTCATCAAACGAGTTGGTAAGCCAGTTTATGCATGATCCTTATTCCTCTCACATCGAAGCAGTTCTTCGTATCTTGCGATATTTAAAGTCTGCTCTAGGAAAAGGGATCCTTTTATCTCCTAGTGGTCATCTAAAAGTTGAAGCTGATACTAATGCCAATTGGGCTGGCTCTACTGACCGAAAATCCATTTCTGGATATTGTTCCTTTGTGGGTGACAACCTTGTCACGTGGCGTAGCAAGAAGCAGAATATTGTGGCAAGGTCCAGTGCTGAAGCAGAGTTCTGTGCCATGGTACAAGGAATTTGTGAACTTTTGTGGCTTAGAGGATTGTTGTAGGATATTGGTGTTGTTGTCAATCTTCCCATAATGCTATACTATGATAATAAAGCAGCCATTAGCATCACTCATAACCCTGTCCAGCATGATCGTACTAAGCATGTGGAGGTTGACCGATATTTCATCTAGGAGAAGCTCGAAGCTGGACTCATCTGTGTCCCATTTGTGAAGTTTGCTGACCAGTTAGCCGATGTGTTCATTAAGGGATTGAGTGGCAAAGTGTTTCATCCTATTTTAGTCAAGTTGGGCATGCAAACATATATGCACCATCTTGAGGGGGAGTGTTGGATTGTATGGGCTAGAATACCGTGGGGGGTATTCTGGACTTTTTACTACGTTTTATCTTAAGTACAGCCACGTCGGCTCTATTAAGGGCAATTTTGTCCATGTAATTTTGAATCTTTGATCTCTTTATCATAAATAAAGGCTTGGGGTCTGTCTACGATCATTCAAGCATTATTCCCCAAATCAGTTTTGTTAACAGAGTATCTTGGAGTTTTATGTTCTGGTCAGAATAATTTGTCACGAATTTATGAGCTATTTCAGGACTTTTATCGAACAGAGAGGAAGGGGCGGTCTATCACTCAGTATTTTGCTGATTTCCAAAGAATGTATGAGGAGCTGAATTCCCTCCTTCCTATTTCTTCTGATGTTAAACAGATGTGGAGTCAAAGGGAGCAATTAATGGTTATGGGTTTCTTCGGAGGCCTTGGACAGGAGTATGAATTTGTTAGATCACAGATCCTTGGTGGTGACTGGTGAGACTGTTGCATCACTCACCGATACATTTTCTAGGGTGCTTCGTGTATCTAATGAGAGTTCTCGTGATGCTGCTCCTATAATTGAGAATTCAGCCCTGGTATCTCAAATAGGGGCTGGTGGAATTGGCCATGGTGAAGGTGGAAATCATGGGGGAGTCCGTGGCTGTAGAGGTGGCCGTGGCACAGGAAGGGGACCAGGACCAAATCAGCAGGGTTTTGGCCAATCTGGTACATCTTCTGATGGATTGGGTACTGTACGGACTTGTCACCATTGTGGCCAACGTGGACATATTTAGAGGTTTTGTTGGAAGCTCCATGGGAAACCAGCACAACAGCAGCAGTTTGCTAATTCAGCTACTACTTTGGATTCAGCCCCTCAGTCTCAATCATCTGAGGGTAAGGTAGTTGTTATGTCAGAGGAGAAGTATGCCCGGTAAAATCAGTTTCAGATCTCACAACCCACTTCTTCCCCACTGCTATTTAGTTAAGACAGGTAATGCCACTGCATGTCTCTCCGCTACATCTCGTCCCTGGATTATTTATTCAGGGGCATCTAATCACATGTCGGGAATGTCAGGTATCTTTTCTTCTTTGTCCCCATCATCTTCCAGTGTTACTTTAGCCAATGGGTCCTTAGCAAAGGTTAAAGGCACTAGTATTGTTTACCCCAGTTCTTCTATGTCCTTGCCCTCTGTTCTCTACCTTCCCAATTTTCTGTTTAATCTCATGTCTATTAGTAAGTTAACCAAAGCTCTAAATTGTTCCGTAACCTTTTTCCCTGATTTGTGGGTTTTTCAGGATCTTGCTACGAAGAAGACGATTGGTAGAGGACGGGAGTCAGGGGGACTGTATTTACTTGAAGATTTGGGTTCGGTTGCTTGTTCCAATGCTGCTTCTCACCATCAAATTCACTGTCGGCTTGGTCATCCATCGTTGGAGAGTCTTAAAAAATTAGATCCTATTTTTGCTTCTATTTCTAGTCTTGAATGGGAGTCGTATCAGTTTTGGAAGCTCCATTGTTTGAGCTATCTCCCTAGAGTCTCTAAGCGTTCAACTTTTCTTTTTTGCTTTAGTCCAATCTAATGTATGTGGTCCGTGTCTTGTTACTTCCAACTTGGGATTTAAATATTTTGTTACTTTTGTTGATGACCATTCAAGGGTCACTTGGTTATATTTAATGAAAAATTGTTCTAAGTTGTTTTCTATTTTTTGTGCCTTTGTTTCTGAAATTCGTACTCAATTTGGTGTTTGTATAAAAAATTTGCGTAGTGACAACGCTAAAGAGTATTTTTCTGCTTTCATGGTTCAACATGGTTTGATTAATCAATTTTCCTATTCTGACACACCTCAACAAAATGGTATGGCAGAAAGGAAGAACTGACATTTACTTGAAGTTACCCGTTCCATGTTATTTGAGATGCAAGTTCCAAAATTTTTTTGGGCTGATGTGGTGATGACAGCCAATTATCTTATTAATCATATGCCCTCCTCCGTTTTGAAGGGCGGCATTCCTCATTCTTTGCTGTTTCCTAAAGAGCAATTGTTTCCGTTACCTCCTATTTTTGGGTGCGTTTGCTTTACTCGTGACCATCAGCCTGGTTTGTCAAAACTTGATCCTAGAGCTCTTTAATGCATTTTTCTTGGCTATTCTCGTACTCAGAAAGGGTATCACTATTATTCACCTATGTTGCGTAAGTATTTTGTTACGGCTGATGTGTCATTTTTTGAGTCCACCCACTATCATGCTGAACCAGTCCCTGCTTCTGAATTGGATGATGATGTCCCTGTTTATGTTATCCAGTCCTCTTTGCCACAGGGTTCTGCTCCCACAGCTGCTGCTCACCGTCCTCCTATTATTCAGGTTTACACCCGGCATCCGAAGGTAGCTGCTGCCCCCCTGTGCTCACGGACTTGGTCTCGTCTTCTTCTGCTGCAGATCTTGATGCCAGCCCGCCTACAGTTGGTCCTATTGTTTCTAATCTTGATATTCCCATTGCTAAACGAAAAGGTACTCATAGCTGTACTCAACACTCTATTTCCAACTTTGTTTCATATTCTGGTTTGTCTTCTCCTTTCCATTCTATTTTGTCTACTGTTGAGGCTCATCCCCTTCCCAAATCTGTAACAGAGGCATTATCTAGTCCTGGCTGGAGGACAGTTATGGAGGAAGATTGTTGGCTTTGGAGATGAATCAAACTTGAGGACTTGTTCCACTGTCCCCGGGAAAGACTGCTATTGGTTTTAGATGGGTTTATGCTGTGAAGGTGAACCCTGATAGTTCTCTTGCTCGTTTAAAAGCGAAACTTGTGGTGAAGGGTTATGCTCAGGTGTATGGTGTAGATTATTTGGATACCTTCTCCCCCGTTGCCAAACTTACTTCCGTTCGTATTTTGATCTCTTGCTGCATCCAATCACTGGCCTTTGTTAAAGTTGTCTGTCTACCCAGCTAGGTAGAAAATTCCGCTGCATACACTAGGGATGGTAGAGAAGAATAGAATTTTGGTCCGATTATTGGAGTGACACTTAGATTAACCCAAGCTTGCTTCCTATTGGTCAACTCCCAGTTTCCGATGAGGCTAGTTTCCTCTCCATTCACTCAGCCACTAGATCCCAAACACAATGTCTTATAAGTCATGCCTACCCAAAGACAAAGAAAGAGGAGGTTAAAGGTTCCCCACTCTAATTTGCAAACAACACCGGGATTTCCATATCAGTCACCTCATTGATATCATATATTGTAATATTTTACGTCCTCAAAATGTTTTTCCATAGCCCACAGACTGCTTCAAAGTATTGTAGACCCCTATCTTGGTTCCGATAACAACACAAATAGCAAGTGTCATCCAAAGTTTAGGTGAGAAATGCAAGGGCCCTCTGAAGAACTCTTGAAGCCCTTCAACTCACCTCTTTGAACAGTGTATTGAGATTATTTTTCTTAAGGTCAGTTGACAAAAATAAATTTTGAGTTTCAATAGCAAATCATCTCTATCAAAGGATCCTCAGTACTTTTGAAGTGATCATGCTGGACCTAATGTGTAAGGGCAGAAAAGAGAATTGGTATCACCTCTTCATTCTTCATTTCTATTTAATGCCAGCCTTCATTTTTCCCATTAAAAAATTTCTAGCTAACATGATCTGATGATCAAACACCATCCTCCTGTCAATCTTATGCAGTAAGCCAGGGTTGCCTAATTTTTCTACAATGCAATACGATCAACGGTACTAGGGCAATGCATTGATTTGTTTTATTCCTTCTGATTCATTTCAAATCTGCAATGCATTGATTTTTGTTCCATCTGATTCCATATCTAATTGCAAACTATGCACGCATTTCACTTTGCCTATCAGTTTATTTGCATTGTTTTTGGAAGGAGCGGTTGCATAACAGTAATTTATTTGGTTTGCATGTTACCATTTATAATCCTTGTCCTTATGCCCAGGTCTTCCTAGATTTGGCTGAAAAGGATATGAAGCAAATTAATGCTCTATTTCGTGAGGTAAATTAACCCTTCAAGGCCCTTATATTCATCACATAACTTCCTCCAAATTTGTCTTGTTTGATCATTTTAGAAGCGGGATTTTTTTCTTCCTTTCTCAAATGGCATTTCAAAAGGATCTTAAACAAGTAATGCATTTCAAAAGGAGATGAAACTCCAGAAAGGGGGGGGGGGTTGTGGAAGAAAAGGGGAAATATTACATTGCCAACCCAAAAAATAGACCATATTTCATGATCCTCAACCCAAAATCCTCAGGCTCCTATCGGTTTTTTTGTTTTTCCTGCACTATGGTGTTCTGTCCAGATTACTCCTATTTGCTCTTTTGATGTTTGTCTTGTAGTTGGAAGGTGTAAAAAACAAAATTAAGCGCTGCAAATCTAAGGAGGAGGTTGAATCACTTAAATTTTCTCAGAAGAATCTAATCAATAAGGTATGTGAATCCTCACATGAATTTGTATTTGAAGGCAATTTTTTTTTTCTTCTGAAAATTAGATCTTTTCACTTGGTGAGAGTAATTTAGGTACAGTGATATATGAAGTCCGACCTGTAAAGAATTTAAAGTTTGAATAGCTTTCATGCCCTTTTATTACAGTCTCACAGATATGATTCAGGCTATTTTGTAACAGTTTTTAGAGGTGCAAACTAAATCAGAATTACTTTTGGAAACATAGTTGTCATGGCGTCTAGGTGACACAAGGCATTGTAGGGGAATTGGACGTCGAGGTGACACCAACAAGACCCCTAGGTGACCAAGGCACCCATCCAGCAAAGGGTGCCTGAATGCCTAGGCGACACCTTGACAACTATTTTTGGAAATACAGTCCAAGTAGCTCTCAACTGTGTGTGCATTAATGAACATTAGAAAGATCAATCCTGGGAGTATGAGTGGACAACTTTGTAACATAAGGGAGACATGTAAGCAGCATATTCTCTCTTTTTTTTTTATAAAAAAAGGGTAACATACTTATTCAGAAGGCCAAAAGCAGAGAGGTACAATGGGAACAAGAGAGAGCCAACTTCTGACCGAAACCCCAAAAATAAAGCAACCTAATAAATGTCCTACTATGTTAGGGCAGTGCCCCCCATGTGTACTTGTTATCACATCTCTTGCAAGGCAATCTGCCATCATGTTGGGATTTCTAGGAGCTGTATATAACAAGTTGTTCTCATGACGAGCCAGGGATGTCACCTCCCAACTGAAATGCATGATCTCCGTGAGCAGGAGGCTGGGCCTTGTATTCTGCCAGTTACTTTCAACTAGCCTCTTGGGGCCTATATGGCAACGATTCTATTCCAAATTAGTAATGCTGAGGCTGAAGTACTTTTTTTGTGTTTCTGTTAATTTGGAATACTTTGAGCCAACAAATGTTGTATGGTAAAACATGAAAAAAGTACTTCTGCCACTAAAAAAAATAGAAACTTGTATGGAATGCATCTTAATGGAAGTATTTCTTTTTTTTTTGGGTGAATAAAACATTCATTACCAAAGAGAAAGAGAAATACAGCAGCCCTCAAATTAGGAGGGAGGGGGAGGAAAGAGAGGAAAATACAAAAAGGCCAAGACTCAGAGAGAGTAGTCAGAGCTTGAAGAGAGATAGAGGTAAGCCCCTAGGATACAACAATGAGTCTGTTCCTTGGGGTATCAATACAAGTGGAGGGGGGAGACGAGCTAAGTTTAGCTTTAATCTCAAAGAAAATGGAATCCCAAATCTGCTGAAGAGAGCGGGATTTGGTTGTCCATTTCCTGAGGTTACGCTGCATCCAAATATGATTGATGACCGCACAAAAAGCCAGCTTTCTAACTGTGTCACAAAGGGTGTGGCCACCATAAATCATGTCAACCCAAACCCATTCTCTGTCAAAAGGAAGAATCCTATGGTTTCTTGGCCAGCATTTAGCGAGGATGCCTTTCCATATAGAGGTAGAGAAAGGACAAGCAAAGAAGAGATGATTGAGTCCTCGACCGCATTCCAACAAAGAACACAGCTTGGGGAGACCGCAATGTGCCGGTGCTGAAGAAAGGCTTGCGTTGGAAGACAATCTGTAAAAACTCTCCAAGTTGTAAAGCAATGGCTGGGGATGTGGAGCTTGAACCAGACCAGCTTCCTCCAAGGGGCCAGAGGGTTGCGAGAGCGAATATGATCCCAAGCGGCTTTGGAACTAAAGGAGCTTGAGCCCGAAGAGTTCAGCAGCCAAGTAACACAATCACCTCTATTATGGGGTCTCCTAGGGATAGAAGGCAAAATATTCCAAATGTTGTTGAGCGCAGGGCTGGAGGAGTGCGGCGGACACCAGGCAGTCGGATCAAGAATATCAGCCACCAAAGAAGTACGAGAGAGACCAGCGCCATAGATAGTTGTTGAGCTGACTTGATGAAGAAGAATTCCCAAAGGGTGCCAGTGATCAAGCCAAAGCAAGGTGGAAGCACCATCACCAATGCAAGATTGGATAGCTCCTTGAATAGAAGAGCGATTAGATAAGATCTTGCGCCAAACCCAAGAAGCATCAGAAGAGGCTGAGACTGTCCAAATTGAATCGGATCGGAGAAGGCCTGAGTAAATCCAATCCACCCAAATGCTCCTTTGTCTAGAAGCAATCTTTCATATCAGCTGGATTATGCCAGCAGTGTTCACCTCCTTTATCCTTCTGATGCCCAAACCTCCTTCTTCCAGCAGAAGACAGACTGATGCCCAAGTAATGGACCGGAAAAATCTTGTAGAGTTAGAACCTTTCCAAAGGAAGGAAGACATAAGGGATTCCAAAGACTTGATGGTGGAGTGAGGAAGCCCGTAGATCCCAAACCAATAAATGTAGCAAGATTGCAAAACTGATTTGATGAGAACCAGTCGCCCCGCGAATGAAAGAAGTTTGCCTTTCCAAAGTTGAAGTCTTTTCCTGATGAGATCAAGCATTAGAGTGCAGTGATGAGCAGAGAGCCTGGCTGGAATCAAAGGCAAACCCAAATATTTGACCGGAAGTTTACCAATAGGGAACCCACATTTTAATTGTAAAGCCTCTTTTTCCAAATCAGAGACTCCTACAAGGAAGAGGTGGGACTTCGTTGGGTTGATCTGGAGGCCCGAAAGGTCTTGGAAAAACTGAAGGCAATGCATAATAGCCTCGAAAGAGTTGATGGAGGCTTTGGAGAAAATCATAAGGTCGTCAGCGAATGCCAAATGGGAGAGCTTGAGGGCTCTGCACTTGGGGATAAGAGAAATGAGATGCTGATCCGTGCAGATTTTGATATCGCGAGATAAGACTTCGAGAGCCAAGGTGAAGATGTAGGGAGAAAGGGGGCAGCTTTGGCGAATTCCCACCGAAGAATCAAAGTAACCAGCTGGGCTGCCATTGACAAGAACAAAGAACTGAGGCGAAGAAATGCAGCAATGGATCCAATGGATGAAGGGAGGAAGGAAACCCATCTTGACCAGCACCTTGTCAATAAAATCCCAACGTAATGAGTCAAAAGCTTTGTGGATGTCAATCTTTATAAGGGCAACATGGGAGTGGTTCTATTCTTTCAAAGCCTCGAACAATCTCATTGCACAGCAAAATGTTGTTAGTGATATTTCTACCTGGAATGAAGGCCTATTGGTTTTCACTGACAAGGAGATCCACAACAGTCTTGATTCTAAAAGCAAGGATTTTGGCAATAAATTTGTATAGCAGGTTGCAAAGAGCAATAGGCCTGAAGTCTGACATTGCTGAGGGGCCCTCCATCTTAGGAATGAGGCAGAGGAAGGTGCGGTTAACTCCTTTGATTTGACTCGGGTTGAGGAAGAAACTTCTAATAGCCTTAATGAGGTCTTCCTTGATGATATCCCAAGAAGATAAAAAGAAGCCCATGCTGAATCCATCCGGCCCAGGTGCCCCATTCAATTTGAGAGAGTGAATAGATGTAACAATTTCTGCCTCATTTGGAACAGACCGAAGGGACTCAAGAAGCTCAGTTGGGATGAATTTGTTGAGCAAATTGTTTGGAATTTGACCTTGATCAACCGATTGACCGCTGAAGAGGTTCTTGAAGTAGTTCACAGCTGTATCCTTAATGTCTTTAACTCTAGAAAGAGGAGAACCATCGGGAGCCACCAAATGTAAGATCGAGTTGTGATTGGTTCTAGCTTTCAAAGAGCGATGAAAATAAGCTGAATTAGAGTCGCCCAACTCCAGCCACTTGATCCTAGACTTCTGTCTTAGAAAACTTTCCTCTTGGGAAAGGAGCATGGAGAGCTCGATGGAAGTAGCTTTCTCTTCTTCAGCCAAAGGAACATTAAGACTGTTAGTTTGGAGCTGCAGCTGAATGATAGAGAGCTTGTCCTTACAATCCGAAACAAGTTGGGAAATATTTCCTATTTCTTGTAAGCAAGTTAGTTGAATGGTTCAACTGGATACGTGTCAATTACATAAAAGTACATAATTAAAATAAGCCAATAATTGGATGGAGAGAAATCTTAGAAGATGGACCTTCAATTCTCGTTCTTTCAACAAGATTTGGAAAGCCATCTTCTTTGATGTCAGGTCCAAGCTACACTTTCTTCGCCATAGTTCTCTTGTGGACTCTCCCAGGAACAGACATATTGTTACTTCCTGAGGATTAGATGTTTCCTTTTCTTAGCCTCCTAGCCCACCCCTTTAGAGCTTGTAGGGCTGGAGTCTTTGTATAGCTTCCCCCCCCTTCCTTTTCCCCGTGTATTCTCCCCCCCTTTTCTCTTTCCTCGTTTTGGTAATATATTTTCTGCCCCTTTTCTCTTTCCTCGTTTTGGTAATATATTCTTCTTCTTTAAAAAAATCCAATAATTACAAAAAAAGTACATAATTCATCGTTTTAATACTGATCACATTCTTAAACTTCATATTCCCCCAAAAGAGAAAAAGTTTAACCACGCAAAAATAGGTAAATTACAGCGATAGATGTGATCAGAAGCCATATCAATCTGAATGTTGTAGTATCAAACACGAGATATTATGGTCAGTTGCCTCTAAGAGGCTGATAATGAACGCTATTCTGAAGAGCACTATCACGAACTCGATGATTAATAAACTCATTGGGCTTGTGTTTGTCTACCGACATGAACGATTTTGGATGATCTTCATTTGCAGGGCATTTATAAAACCACCGCCCGTAGCTGCGGTCTATATGGGACACTTTCAAAATCATCTGGCCTTGTCCATATAGGTCTTGCATTTTTCATTGTTCTGCAACATTACTAAAGATATAAATATGAATAATTAAGAGATGTCCAAAATATCTGTGGAATTCCATGAATACTGGCTTGATCAATGTGATCATAGCCCGACCTTTATTTATAATATTGAAAATATATGACAAAACTATAACTAAGCAATGTGGGACTAAAACCCACATACAAGAATACCCCCACGGATAGATTTACTCTTGGACCCATATTACAACACTCCCCCTCAAGTTGGTGCATACATATCAAACATGCCCAACTTGCTAATAATAAGAAAAAACAATTTTGTACTGATTCCTTTGGTGAGGATATCAGCCAACTGTTCACTAGACTAAATAAATGGAATACAAATATTTCCTTGTTCCAGCTTCTCTTTGATGAAGTGCCGGTCAATCTCAACATGTTTGGTCCGATCATGCTGGGCCAGGTTGTGAGCAATGTTGATTGCTGATTTGCTGTCATAGTAGAGTCGCATAGGAAGATCAACACTCATCCCCAAATCTTGAAGAAGCCCTTTGAGCTAAAGAAGCTCACAAATACCCTGTGCCATAGCTCGGAATTCAGCTTCAGCACTAGATCGAGCCACAACAGCTTGTTTTTTACTTCTCCAAGTAGGTAGGTTACCTCCAACAAATGTGCAATATCCAGATGTGGACTTCCTATCATAAGGACTGCCAGCCCAATCTGCATCAGTGTACGCTTCTATCCGGAGATGGCTGTGTGGAGAAAACAATACTCCTTTCCCCGGAGTTGACTTGAGGTAACGGAGAATTCTGTATGCTGCTTCCAAGTGAGAAGAGTGAGGATCATGCATGTATTGGCTGACAAGGCTTACAGCAAATGTGATGTCTGGCCAGGTATGTGGGAGGTAAATCAATCGACCCACTAATCTCTGATAGCTGCCTTTGTCCACTGGCTCACCTTCTTTACTCTTTAAATGTGTGTTGAGCTCCAGAGGGGTGTCTGTTGGTTTACACCCAAGCATCCCTGTTTCTTTCAATAAATCCAAGGTATATTTCCTTTGAGAGAGAGATATGCCCTTAGCTGAATAGGCAACCTCAATTTGCCCAAATCTTTGACTTCAAACTCCGTGCTCAAATAAGCTTTCAGCTTCTGAATCTCATGTGCATCATTGCCTGTAATTGCTATGTCATCAACATAGATAATCAAAAGGGTAACTTGCTGTCCCACTCTCTTAACAAACAATGTGTGGTCTGCATTACTCTGCTTATACCCATATACGATCATAGCCTTGTGGAATTGGCCAAACCAAGCCCTTGGGGACTACTGCAGACCATACAGGGCCTTCTTTAACTTGCACACTTTCCCCCGAGTCTCTGAAGAGGTAAAACCCAGGGGTACCTCCATGTAGACATCTTCTTCCAAGTCTCCATGTAGGAAGGCATTCTTCACATCAAGTTGTTGGAGTTCCCATCCTTGATTTACAGCAGAAGAAATGATGACCTGTACAATATTCATCTTCGCTACAGGAGCAAAAGTCTCTTGATAATCGATTCCTTGGGTTTGAGTGAACCCTTTGGCGACCAATCTTGCCTTGTATCTCTCTACAGAACCATCAGCCTTGTGCTTCACAACAAAGACCCATTTACAACCAACAGGCCTCTTCCCATGTGGAGAACTTACCAAATCCCAGGTCTGATTTTTCGCAAGGGCAAGCATTTCTTCATTCATTGCCTCCTTCGGCGATTGCTTCCTGCCAAGTATTAGGTATAGAGACAAAGGACAAAGAGGATATGAAAGCATGAAAGGTAGGAGTTAGAGAGTTGTAGGACTCAAAGTTTGAGATAGGATGCTGAGTGCAACTTCTTTTTTGTTTGCGAACAACAATGGGTAAATAACAACAATGGGTAAATCAAGACTAGGATCAAGAGGGGGCTTACCCGAAGTATGACTAGGAGCAAGATTTGGAGTACAAACAGATGCCGATTGCGTAGGTGGTGCAGCAGTGGTGGTTTCTTTCTCTTTGTACCGAGGACCTTCTGTAGGGAAATCAGTTCCCCGAGTGTATTTCTGCTTCGCAAGTCTCTCCCCCTGCACCTGTTGCTCAATCTGTCCCACTTCCTGTTCTCGACTTGTAACTCCATCCTCTAGTTCAATAGAAACATCTTCAATGGTTGGTATCTCAACATCTAAAGGAGCAATCAGTGGGACCTCTTCATTACTTTGAGTCTCCCCCTGCAGAGGTACCAGCGGTGGAAAGTAAGCCTCCGACTCCCGAAAGACAACATCCATGGTGACCAACACCTTTCTGGTAGGAGGATGGTAACATTTATAGCCCTTCTGAGTCGGTGAGTAACCAAGAAAAATGTACCGTAATCCTCTGAGATCAAGCTTACCATGGACGTGGTGATTTCGTGCAAACACAACACAGTCAAACACTCTTGGAGGCACCACAAAGGTGGATTTGCCAACCAACATATCCAAGGGATAGCGGCCACCCAAGACATGAGATGGAAGTCGATTGATGAGGTAAGTAGCTGTAAGCACCGCATCACCCCAGAAGCGAGGAGGGATAGACATGGTGAACATAAGGGAACGAGCTACCTCCGGTAGATGTCTGTTCTTGCATTTAGCCACTCCATTTTGAGCCGGAGTGTCAACACAAGAAGTCTGGTGTATGATCCCATGGCTGTCCAAATAGGAACGGAAAGTACCATCCATATATTCCTTGCCATTATCTGAGCGAAGAATCTGCAGCTTGGCATCAGACTACGTCTGGACCATTTTGTGGAATAACATAAAACAGTTGAACACATCACTCTTGCTATGCATCAAATATGCCCAAGTCGTCCGGCTAAAACAATTGATAAATGTGACAAACCATCGAAACCCAGAGGTAGAAACACAACGGGCATGACCCAAAAAATCAGAATGAATTAAACCAAAAAGACTTAAACTTCTGTTATCTGAAATAGGAAAAATACTCCGAGTTTGCTTTGCCAAAGTGCAAGCATCACAAGAAAAATTGTGTTTATTACATTGTTTCACCAGACTAAGAAATAAAGCAGATAAAACCCCAATCGGGGGATGGCCCAAACGACGATGCCAATTATTCAACTCAAGCAATGCAGAATCAAAAGAAGAAGATGCTGGCTGTGATGTCAATGCTGTCCGGGAACTTTCAAGCACGTACAGACCACCAACCACCTTACCACATGCAATCGTATTGTCCGTTTCCAAATCCTAAAATAAACAATGAGTTGGAAAAAATATTACTTTGCAGTTTAAATCCTTAGTTAGACTACTTATGGACAGAAAGTTAGTAGTAAACTTAGGAACATGTGAAACAGAGGAAAGAGTGAGAGAGGAGGTGCATTGAACGGATCCCTTCCCAAAAATAGAAGAAAGAGACCCATCAGCAACCCGAACCTTTGACTGGCATGAAAGAGGATTATATGTGGTAAAAATAGAGGAAGAACCTGTTATATGGTCGGTTACCCCTGAGTCAGTAACCCAAGAGTCAAGCATGACCGAGGTGCAATTCCCACCAAAAGAAATACCTATGAAAGAAGGTGCATTGGAAGGAGTAGGTAGAGACAAAGCCGAAGCCGCCATGGAAGGAGATACAGATGCCGAAGAAGATGTGTCCCAGCGATTCATCATATCCTGCAGATTTTTCAACTCAGCCATCACAGAGGAAAGAGACTGTTCAGATGGATCTTCAGTAGCAGCCTGATTAGCACGAGAGGAACTGGGCCGATTGGAACCCCCCTTTCTACGCCCACGAGTATCCGCAGGATGACCATGAAGCTTCCAACATCGGTCCTTGTTGTGCCAGTCCTTCCCACAATGATTGCATTTAATAGGCGGGCGATCACTAGTTGGCCGATCAGTAGGAGGACGAGAGGAATTTCCACGGGAAGATTGAGAACCAGAAACAAGGGCTGATCATTCCTGAGTGATAGGATGAACCATGGTAGTGCGCCTTATGTCCTCAGCCGAAAGTATGGAGTAGGCCTGCTCCAAAGAGGGAAGAGGATCCCGATTTAAAATATTGGACCTGATATTATCAAATTCAATGTTTAGGCCGCCAAAAATCAAACAGCCGTAAACCATCCTCCCACTTCCCGAAGGTCAGAGTGTCAACATCCGTGGTAGCCTTAAATGTGCCCAAAAATCCAATTCCCGCCAGAGTGCACATGGTATTGTAATATTGGGGACGATACAACTCCACCGCTGGTAGTATGGAGCTTCTGACGGAGTTCATAGCATTGGGTTGCATTCCCAACCTGAGAGTATGTGTCATGAGCCGTCTTCCAAATTTTTGCAGCGGTGTCAAGGAGCAGATGACGACCAACAATGGTCTGGTCCATGGAATTAACCAAATAGGACATCACCAAAAAATTGAAATTCATCCATCGATCCTGAGCCGATCCAGCCTCTGTAGGCCTGACCTTAGTGCCCGTGATATAACTAGAGAGCCCACGGGAACCAATAGCAAATAAACAGGAACGAGACCACAGAAGATAATTGCTGCCATTCAACTTTATGGGATTCACCGGAAAGGGAACAAAGTCCCGCTGGTTTGAATCTTCAGAACCAGTCGAAGCAGTCGTGATCTCAGACTCGTCAGGCATGGTGGCTGGAGATAAATTGGTAAAGACAAATCCTAAAAAAAAATCAGAATATCTATAGGGGAAAAAACAAACCCTTAGTGGGAGTCAACTCACCACCAAGGGATGAAAAAAAAATTCGAACAAGGTGGAAGGCCCCCTAGGTGTGTAGAGGTGGCAGAAAAAGAAGGGAGGGACCTGCGGAGGTGGCGGGATGAAGGGAGAGGGCCTGCGGTGGTCGGCAGTAGCTAGTGGAGGCGGTGGCTAGCGGAAGTGGTGAAGGGCTGGTGGTAGGTGGCGGAAGTGGTGAAGGGGTGGTTTGTGGTTGGCGGAAGTGGTGGAGGGGCTGGCGGTGGGTGGTTTTAGGGCAGAATGACGAAGAAGAAAAAGAAGAAGAGAGAAAAAATCGAAAAAATTTTACTTCCCATATCCCCGGAATATTTTTGGCTCTGATACCATGTGGAATTCCGTGAATACTGGCTTGATCAATGTGATCATAGCCCAACCTTTATTTATAATATTGAAAACATATGACAAAACTATAACTAAGCAATGTGGGACTAAAACCCACATACAAGAATACCCCCACGGATAGATTTACCCTTGGACCCATATTACAACAATATCACCATACATATCTTGCAAAATATCCAAAAAAATTGTTCGTAAACATCAAATTGTCGGTATAAATTAAGAATCAAATCTGTGTCATGTCACAATGTCTAACCCATTGGTTTGTAATTTTCTTCCTAATCCTATCCATCTCTCTTGCTCTGTCACGTAGGCTGCTATTAAGATGTTCTGCATCTACTGGGGTATCTTTATCATCATTCAATCCCTCTATCATTTCTAGTACACCAAAATGTTCAAATTTTTCGTTATGTTGTTTGTCACGACAACATAGTAGTTGAAGCCCATTTGAGAAGAGAGACTCATATCTCAGTGAATCAATCTAGCTTTATGGCAGGTAGATCCACGACTAAAGCTATCTACTTATTGAGGAGGATCATGGAAAGATATAGAGAAAGCAAGAAGGATCTCCATATGGTCTTTATTGACTTAGAAAAAGCTGATGACCGAGTCCCTAGAGATTTAATCCAGCGTGTCCTAGTGAAGAGAGGAATTTCTAGCAAAGATTTGGATATTATTAAAGATATGTATGAGGGCGTGGTGACTAGTGTGAGATCTGTGGGAAGTCAGGGAAAGGAATTTTCAATTACGATTAGGTTACACAAGGGATCAACCTTAAACCCATATCTATTCGTGCTTATCATGGACGATCTAACGAAGAACATTAAAGATGAGATCCCGTGGTGTATGCTCTTCGCTGATGATATCGTTTTGGTGGATGAGACAAAAGAAGGGATTAACTCCAAGTTAGAGCTTTGGAGGTCAACCTTGGGAACAAGAGGATTTAAGATTAGTAGAACAATCTCCCTTTCGCTCGAGTGTGGCTTTGGCTGATCATGACTTACCCTGGATGCTCGATCTGTGACACTATTGGCAAGCTTGTGTTTTGCGCTTCTCTTTACCACATTTGGATGGAGAGGAACCTTAGGAGATGGACCTCCAAATCTCGCTCTTTTGACTTGATTTGGAAAGCCATCTTCTGGGATGTCTCCACTAAGCTTACTTTTCTTCCTACCAAGGCTGTTTTGGACTCCCCAAGGAACAGGCATATTGTCGTGTCCTGGGGTTTAGATAGTGCTCTCTTAAGATCCCTCTCCCCCACTTAATTGGGCTTGGAATCTGCTCTCCCCCCTCCCCCCCGTGTTCCCCTCTTTGTACATTCCCCTCCCCCTTTTTTTCGGTTCTCTTCTCCTTTTCGCCCCCCTTGGGCTTTGGTAATATAATTTTTTATTCACCAAAAAAAAAGATTAGTAGAACAAAGATGGAGTATATGATGTGTAATTTTAGTCACACCGTGATGGATACTGATATGATGCGAATTGAGGATAGAGAGATACCCCAAATTGACTATTTTAGATATCTTGGGTCAATCATAAGTAAAGAAGGTGGCATAGAGGATGATGTTTCACAGAGAATTAAAGTGGGATGGATGAAGTGGAGAGGTGAGTTTGGAGTGTTGTGTGACCGACGTATTCCTTTAAAGCTTAAAGGAAAGTTCTATAGAACTGTTGTACGACCGGCTATGATGTATGGGGCAGAATGTTGGGCAGTTAAGAAGTGTCATATTAATAAGCTTTGTGTTGTAGAGATGAGGATGTTAAGATGGATGTGTGGAAAAACAAGGAAGGATAAAGTATGGAATGAACGTATTAGTACGGACGTGGGAGTCGCCCCGATCAATGACAAGCTCCAAGAGAGTCGTTTAAGGTGGTATGGTCATATTCAACGGATGCCTAGGGATGCCCCAGTAAGGAGGAGTGTTATGATCCTAATTGAAGGAGCTAAAAAAGCTAGGAGCAGGCCTAAAATGACCATAGGAGAAGTGGTGAGGAAGGACATGCATAGTCTAGGTCTTGTACCAAGTATGACTTCGGATAGGGCCTATTGGAGGGCAAGGATCCATGTTGCAAACCTCATTTAGCTGAGATTCTCTTGTCGTGCTGGGTTGGGCTCCTTCCCTCTTACTATCTTATATCTTTCATATTGCATCTTTCATTTGGAATTCCCCATTTCACATTGTTGCTTTGGGTCCTAAGTGGAAAACAAGGCATCTTGCTCTAAATCCGAAAACTGCTATTTCAATGCCCCAAAACTCTGTTATATGACATTCCTTACCAATGAGTGCTTGGGATTGAATAGTTCAACTGTAGTGGTCCTTGGTGGCAAGGTTTAAAGTACCGGTATCAGGTATCGTATCGGTCGGGCGATTTTAAGAGACGTATTGTATCGTATCGTATCAGAGATACATATTAATCGGTGTAGAAATGCATGAAAAATGATCAAAATACACATGGAAATACACTTTTAGACTAAAAAAACAATAAAAACAAGCAATATATGGCATATATCATGCATATACACTAAGAATTGTGAATAATGTATAACTAGACAAGTGTGGCACTTTGGAATTGTTATAAAAGATGAGATTTCTTACATGCAGAGTCACTCTATTGCCATGAAGAATGTTGGGGTGGATCAAACTCATATCTGTAAGGATCTTCAAGAATAAGAGCAACTAGGATGACGTTGTGTACTAACCGAACATAAGCACAATACTGACCCTTAAGGAAGCCATTTTCGGTTTTGGGTGAAAAATGGTGGATTTGAGTACAAATCTTTGCAAATGTATACAAAGCATGCATCTAATAGTTAGTTGAACATATTCTCCTTGAATCATAGTTAAAAAAAAAAAAAAACAGAACTAAAATGTAAGATTTGAAGCAAAAGATCAAGTTTTTTAAAAAAAACCTACCTTTCCCTTCAAGTGTTGAGTATGTCTTGTATTCCAAGGATTCGAGTGCGATGTGGAACCGATCCGACCCGACCCGACCCGACCCGACATATTTTGTGGTGCGACCCAAAGGGAGAAAAAGTTGAGATTTAGTTCGTGACATATTTCGTGGTGTAAAATGAGAAAAAGGCATGTGTATCGATACATATCGATACATTTAAAAACCCAAACAAACAGTAATATTAATATGTATCGAGTGTATCGATACGTATCGTATCGTATCGTATCGTATCGACACGTATCTTCACTCGATACAATACATTTTCTTTTAAAAAGAGATGTATCGGTCAGTATGATATCGATACCGATACGTATCAGCCAATACGATACGATATAGACCGATACTTTAATCCATGCTTGGTTGTCTAAACTTTGGGTCCTAAGTGGAAAACAAAGCATCTTGCTCAAAATCAGAAAACTGCTATTTCAAGGCCCCAATACTGTTCTATGACATTTCGTACCAATGAGTGCTTGTGATTGAATAGTTCAACTATAGTGGTCCTTGGTTGTCTACCACTACCTTTATAATCTTGCAGTTGATAGCATTCTCCCTTAAATGGCGTAAAAAAAATCGGTTGTAGGTGGATAACCGGAGTCCACTATGTAATATTTTCCTTACAGATAATGTTGAAACAATATTCAATCAAAATTTTACTTGCCCCCTAGTACTCAGTATTTGGAAAAAAATACCCTAGCCTCTATTTTTTGGCCTCGAAGCAGAAGACCTCTTCCCTTTGCTAGGGAATATCTTTGGATGGTGAGAGCTTTCTCAGGTGGCACAATCCGTGATACTATTGGTAAGCTTGTGTTTGGGGTTGTTATTTCTCACGTTTGGATGAAGCGGAACCTTCGGAGATGGACCTCCAATTCTCGTTCTATAGACATGATTTGGAAAGCCATCTTTGTTTATGTTAGCTCCAAACTCCATTCGCTCCCTTGTAGATCGCTCCTTGATACCCCAAGGAACAGACGTATTGTTGTATCCTGAGGTTTAGATCATTCTCTTCTTCAGTCTCTTGGCCCGCTTGCTTAAGGCTTGAGGCTTGTTTCCCCCCTCTCTCCCTGTGTATTCTCCCCCCCCCCAGTTTTTTGGGTTTTTGATATTGATATTTATTCATCCAAAAAGAATCTTCAATCAGAAATATTAACAAATTTGTAAATAGTGAAAGTTCAATAATTCTGACTTTGTATTTACCTGGACGAGGAAGAGGAAGTTGTAAAGATGGATCTGCGAGGGCCGCTGCAAAAACTCGACAATCATTGATGGAACCCTCCCAACGAGAATACACAAAAGTGAACTTCATGTCATGTGAACATGTATAGAAGACGTTCTGTATTTTGGTTCCCTTTCTTCCTCTATACTGTATTTGTTTTTCAATAGGCACTAAGGCACTTATATGAGTACCCTATAGCACCGACAAAATCCTAATACATTCATCAAAGATTAACTAATTAAATACAGGCAGGTAAAAGCATGCCAACTATAAAATACTTAACAGTCAGTTTGATCTTACCTTGAAAAAAGGGTATCTATAATCTCAAATCCCATACGAGCAAATGATGGAGGTCTAATATTCTCTTCCCCTAGTTTAAGGAAAGCCTTGAATACTTTATTGAAGTATTTACCAATGGTCTCTGGGGAACATTGAAAATGTTCTGCAATGTCTCTGAATCGATTGTTATGACCAACTATACTAACAAACATTGTTAGTTTCTCGTCTATTCTAACATATCGACTATCTTTCAACCACCCCCATTCTCGCATCAGGGAACAAAGATTGAGGAAGGCATGTCGTTCCATCTTATACTATTCATAACACATATCGACATGTTCGTAAAGGACCACCCAGACCCTATTCAAGGCCTGTCAGTGCACTATCTTGGATAGGTTCTCTAGTATGTAACGAATAGGAATGGAGTAGTAGAAATGTGCAACATGCAATTTCTTCTTCTTGGTTGCAAGGTTCAAAAACTCGTTTCGACTTGGTGTCTCGACCAAGTCAAGATGACTGAGATCTCAACGAGTTATTGTAATTTTTTTTTTTGTTTCGGTTGGCAAATGGCCATAGTTTGCTCTGAAACTTTAAGAGAAGCTTGTTTTAGGCTTAATAAGCATATTTAAACCTTCAAATTGTAAAAGAAGAAAGCACCCAATTTGGTGTTATTTATTTGCACCCTTGATTGGCAGTAAATGTCGAATCCTTAATGTAGTATTTGCCTATTCTACACACTGTTTGAGTGCTATGAGACATAATTGACAGTAAATGTCGAACCCTTAATTTCAACACCGTAAGATCGTAGATTGGCCTCTAGTGTCTTGACATATAAATAATCTGCCCCCATACAACAAGTATTTGTCATAATTTTTTTTTCAAAAAATAGTTTTTGGGAATAGTAACTTTACCTGAAATAGTTGAATGTAGCCAAATCTTCCACAGTAAGCAGCAATCGATCTCTTTGTAGTGATGTGGCAACCCCAAGTAGTATTGAGTGATGATGTGGCAAAAAAATCAAGATCTAAGCTTTTCCCCCCCTTCTCTAGGTCCAAAACCACGAAACTGTCGTGTTTTATTCGAAATGGGTCGAGTTGCTGCCTATTTATAAGGTGGTTTTGTACCATTTCGGCGAGATTTCGTTAATGTACCGAAATCTTGCCGAAAGTTCGGTCGAGTTTCTCGAAATAATGTCAATTTGAGATCTCGTAAAGTCTCGAGCAGCTTGAGAGTCTCGAGTTTTTCGAGATCTCGGTGAGTTTTAGTACTATGCTTTTGGTTCTCTTTCAATATCATTCATATGTGCACTAGATATACAAGTACTATGATCCATTAATGCAACAAAATCCAATTTGTGTCATAAAAAATTACTCAATAAATTAAATAAGCTAAGGGATAGACTATTCATTCATTAATAAAACCTATTAAGCAAGGTTCTAAAACTCGGTCTCGACCAGGTCAAGTTTTTCGAGATCTCAGCAAGAGTATTTTTTTTTTTTTTAATGTTTCAATTGGCATATGGCCATAGTTGGCTCCAAAACTTTAAGGTAAGCTTGTTTTAGGCTTAATAAACATATTTAAAGGTTCAAATTGAAAAAAAAAACACCCAATATGGTGTTTTGGATTTGCACCCTTGGTTGGCAGTAAAGGCCGAACCCTTAATGTAATATTGCCTATTCTACATATTGTTTGAATGATATGAGACATAATTGGCAAGTAAAACAAGTAAATTATGCACATAATATTGAATAATTATTTAAGAAATCGTTAAAGACTTTAAGTTTCTACTACAAACCACAAGATACAATGAAGTGTTCACAATGTATATTACATAGACACCCAACCTAAGTACAATGATTAATACATAAGTCATAGACACCTTACTACCCTAGTCTTCCATGTCTTAACTCCCAAGTCCCAACAATACAATACTATGACTCTATGAGTATTGACTATTGACGAGGTCGAGATTCTCGAAATATTCGAGATTTCACCGAGATTCTTGAAATATTCAAAATCTCGATTGAGTTTTTACATTTTTTTTGTTTCGTATATAACTCGTCTTGAGAAGCTCGAGTTTTCCGAGTTTTCCCCGAGATCTCGGTCAGATTTTGAACTATGCTATTAAGTCTTGAAACCACCCATTTCATTAAAGGTAAAAAAAAAAACTGTAAAATTACAATCATCCAGATAAACCATACAATGAAAAAATCAGAATTATACGAGTACAATCATCCATAAAAGAAACTAAGGGACAGACATATCACTCAAGCTGTCAAGCATATTCTAAAATAGGTTCTTCCGGTATGGAGGGCAGCATATGAATGCCTCTCTCCAATTTGAGTCTACCATAATCCATGACACAACCTTGGTCTATGTATCATCTCCCACATCATTGACACTCTCAAGCACCTCTTTGGCCTTAGAAATGCTGAATGATTGCTCAGGGGTTGATAGCCCAGACACACTACCTTGCCTCTCTAACATTGATCTATTGATATCTTGAATAACCCTGCAGGACATTGTGAATTCAGAGCTTCTACTTCTCCTCCTCTTTGTTTTAGGAGTTCTATCATGCCTGTGGGTTGGAGCTGGTGTGTGGGTTTCAGCTATCTGGAGTGTGACCGAATGGCTTGAGACCCTGAACATCAGTAGAATCATGACCAGAGTCATGGTTATCTTCCTCTTCAGTAGACTTAAATCTTGACAAGGCATTTCTGTGTCCAATGCCTCCATCGCCTATTGCATATGTATCCCCAAATATCATTGCTAGTTCTGGCCATTGTGGAAGACCATACTTCTTGAACTTTAACCAGTAAGGATTTGCCTGGCATAAATAAACACTTAAAATAAAAAACCTGATAGTATTTCGCATCCAACCTTCAGTTATATTAAGCCCAATCATGAACCTCCTGTTTCCAACTGATTTGTAGGTTGACACAAAAGTCATGGACCTCCTTTTTCATCCAACCTTTAAATAGCATTACATGCACCGCTGCAGACTATAAAAGCAAAACTAGATTGCATATAAGATCAATGATATGCATAAATTATTGTTAGAATATATAGGTCAGAATACCGTAGGGGTATTCTGGTCCTTTCCTCATTTTTTTTTTTTTTTTTGTGAATAAAAAATTATATTACCAAACCCCAAGGGGGGCGAAAAGGAGAAGAGAACCGAAAAAAAGGGGGGGGAATGTACAAAGAGGGGAACACGGGGGGGAGGGGGGGAGAGCAGATCCCAGGCCCAATTAAGTGGGGGAGAGGGATCTTAAGAGAGCACTACCTAAACTCCAGGACACAACAATATGCCTGTTCTTTGGGGAGTCCAAAACAGCCTTGGTAGGAAGAAAAGTAAGCTTAGTGGAGACATCCCAGAAGATGGCTTTCCAAATCAAGTCAAAAGAGCGAGATTTGGAGGTCCATCTCCTAAGGTTCCTCTCCATCCAAATGTGGTAAAGAGAAGCGCAAAACACAAGCTTGCCAGGAACCCTGACTAACTTATGCCATAGGACAGTAGGGGCTTGGGTTCTGACTAGATTCCAGGTAGATCTAAAGCTGAAAAGGCCATTAGTGGAGGGGAGCCAGATAACCTTGTCAGCGTGAGCATGGGGGGAGGGAGGAAGGGTAGGGAGGGAATTCCAGATCAAGGAGAGGGCGAGGGGGGTAGGGAGGGGGGGGATCAGGAACCCTGAAAAATGATGGAGGAGAGGGGAGCAGACTTTGGAATGCCGGAGGAATAAATTGTTCTGGCTCCAAAGAAGTTGTAGAGGACACCAAAGGGATGCCAGGGGTCAAGCCAGAGGGAGGTGGAGGATCCATCCATGATGGAGGAGGAGATGGCTCTAAGGGCTAGGGGGCGGAGAAGAAGGATCTTGCGCCAGATCCAAGAAGAATCCGTAGGGACGGATACAGTCCAAATGGAGTCATTCTTGAGGAAGTGGGAGTAGACCCAATGGACCCAAATGGAGTCATGTTTAGAGGAGATTTTCCAAATAAGCTTCAAAATACCCATGGTATGGGAATCACGGATTCGGCGGATGCCCAGACCTCCTTCGGATTTTGGGAGGCAGATGGATTTCCAGCTGAGAGGGTGGAGGAATCTGTGGGATTCTTTTCCTTTCCAGAGGAAAGCACAAAAAAGGGCTTCCATAGCTTTGATGGTGGCTTTGGGAAGGGCAAAGATGCCGCACCAATAGATATAAGAAGATTGAAGCACCGATTTGATGCATTCAAGCCTACCCGCATAGGATAGGAGTCTACCCTTCCAGAGCTGAAGACGCTTGCAAATATTGTCAAGCATGGGAGTGCAATGATGACTAGAGAGCCTAGCAAGGATAAGGGGAAGACCCAGGTATTTCACTGGAAGAGAGCCAAGAGAAAAACCAGTGAGACGGAGGAGGTAGTCTCGGTCAAGGGTCGAGACACCAGAGAGGAAGAGTTTGGATTTAAGGAGATTAATGCGGAGGCCAGAGAGACTCTCGAAGAGGTTAAGGGAAGCCATGATCTCAGAGATGGAAGAGGGGGAAGCTTTGGAGAAGATCATAAGATCGTCAGCAAAGGCCAAATGGGTGAGGTTCAGATGCTTGCATTTGGGAATTAGGAAGCTGAGGTGGAGATCGGTTTTGGCTTGGATGCTCCTGGAAAGGACTTCCAGGGCCAGAGAGAATAGAAAAGGAGAGAGAGGACATCCCTGACGAATACCAACTTTAGATTTGAAAAACCCAGCCGGGGAGCCATTCACAATAACCGAGAAAGAGGGGTGGATAAGCAGGCATGAACCCAACAAATGAGGGGGTGGATAAGCAGGCATGGACCCAGCGAATGAAAGCAAGGGGGAATCCCATCTGGGAGAGCACATTACCGATGAAGTCCCATCTGAGGGAATCAAAAGCTTAATGAAGGTCAATCTTCATAAGGGCAGCAGGAGAGTGGAATTTTCTGTCAAATCCACGCACAATCTCTGAGCAAAGGATAATATTATCCGCAATGCTTCTACCCTCTATGAAGGCAGATTGGTTGGGGCTGACCAAGGCAGGGATGACAAGCTTGATCCTATTTGCCAGGATTTTGGCAATGAACTTGTAGGGAAGATTACAAAGAGAAATAGGTCTGAAGTCGGAAAGAGAAGAGGCTCCATCATGCTTAGGGATGAGGCAGAGGAAGGTTTGGTTGACCTGGACAAGCTGACTGGGGTTGAAGAAGAAGCTGCGGATGGCTCTGATGAGATCTTCCTTGAGATGGTCCTAACAACTAAGAAAGAATCCCATGCTGAAGCCATCAGGACCGGGGGCCTTATTGGATTTATAGGACAAGATAGCCTTAGTAATCTCATCATCGGAAGGGATGGCAAGAAGAGAGTTAGCCAAGGAGGAAGGGACAAATTTGTTAATGAGACCGAGGGGGAGGGGGGAGGAAGGGGGGAGGTGGGGGTTGAAGAGAGAGGAGAAAAAGGAAGCGGCCTCGGTTTTGATGTCAAGGAAGAAGAAAGAGGGGATCCATCACGGGAAATGAGCAGGGTAATGGAGTTGTAGCTTTGCCTGGCTTTCAACGAGTGGTGGAAGAAAGCCGAGTTGGAATCACCAAGCTCCAGCCATTTGGTACGGGATTTTTGGCGGAGAATGCTTTTTTCCAGGGAGGAAAGGGAAAAGAGCTCATCCGAAAGCTTTCTCTCCTCCGCCAGCAAAGGGCAAAGCGGATCCGCTTGCAGACGAGATTGCACAGAGGCAAGGTCAAAGCGGCAAGAAGAGACCCGAGAGGGGAGATTCCCAAAGGTAGCAGAACTCCAGAGTTTGAGCTCAGCGTTGGTGAGCCGGAGCTTCCTGGCGAAGGCCACGAGGGGGAGGGAGGTGCAGTGGACGGGGGAGTTCCAAGCTTTGAGGATGGTAGGGAGATAGAGCTGATGGGAAGTCCACATATTGAAGAATTTAAAGGGTTTGGGGCCAAAGGAGGAATACTGCTGGATGAGAAAATGACAAGGACTATGGTCGGAGAGACCTTGAAGCAGGAAATTGGCATAGGAGTGAGGGAATAAGGTGAGCTAGGCATCATTGGTGAGGAAGCGATCTAACTTGCAAGCAATTCTTTCGGTGCCTCCTCGACGATTGTGCTAGGTAAGGGGGAAGCCCGACCAATGGAGATCATCGATACCAATGTCCTCAATGCAGTCATTAAAAGGCTTGACATTGTGGAACTCAATTGGGCAACCACCAATTTTCTCAGATTGGAATCTGACAGTGTTGAAGTCACCTCCCACTCCCCAAGGGAGGGGACCGATCCCAGCTTTAATGAGAGCCAAGTCATCCCAGAGAGAAACGCGGTCAACAGCCCTATTGAAGGCATAGACAAAAGTGATACAGAAGGATATGGGGGAATTAGGGAGGGAGAGGAGAAGGTGGAGGAGCTGGGGGGAGGAGTGAGAGATGGAGATGTGAATTTTGGAGGGGTCCCACAGGATCCAAATCCTTCCATTAGGAGAATGGTTGTAATTGGAGATGAAGGACCAAGAGGGGGCAATAGAAGCTGTAATGCGAGAGGCATTCTCTTGCAAGACACGAGTTTCCAAGAGGGCGCAGAAAGAGGAGTGAGAAGATTTAATGAGGGCTCTAATGTCATGGTGCTTGGCCAGGGAATTGAGGCCCCTGACATTCCAAAAGAAATTGGCAGACATGGGAAGCTAGAGGGAGAAGGGCATCGACGACCTAGGGGGGACACTCCTATACCTCCTACAGAAGTAAGCTAGGGTGGGGCGATGGCAGGCAATAACAGATGCAGCCAAGGAACCATCGGTGCCAAACATTGAAACCAAGGGGTAGGGGGAGGTGGGAGGGATGACCAAATCTAAAGGGGGGGATGGCACACAGCGGACAAGGAAAGGGGGAGAGGGGGGTTAGAGCAAAGAGGGGGGGTTATAGGGTTGAAAAACAGTTAAGGCAAGGCTGTCGGGGTGATGGGCAGGGACAGATGTGGAGGAGTTGGTGTGCAAGGGAGAGGTGGGCCTGGAAGTGGGACGGGTGGTTGGGGTGGGTTGGGTAGAGAGAATGGGAGAGGAGGGCCTATCTATGGGCTGGGTGGAGGTGGCAGGAAAGTGGGTCGTGGATTGGGTGGGCCAGGAGCTGGGTCGGGTTGTGTGGAGAATGGTTCTGGAATGGAGGGTGGAGGTGGAAGGGTCAAGGTTAGTGGTAAAGTTGTGGTTTAAGTGAGCTGGAGGGGGTAGAATTGGAAGATTGTAATTAAAGAAAGATGGTATCCGGTTAAGAACAGATGGTTTGGATGGGTTCTGGGCCGGGTTAAGGTGATGGTTTAAAGAGAGCAAGGGTGCAGAGGGAATTAGGCTGGATGTGGGCCCAGGGGGGTTAGGTAGAAGGGGGGGCAGGTCAGATCTGGAAAAAGAGGTCAAAGGGGTAGCAGGGGAAAAGGTGTTAAAAGGGTCCGTTAGACTACCTCGCAAAGGAGCATCACACCCATCGAGAGAAGAACTCCTGAGGGTCAGATTTTTGGACTGACCAGCGACAGTGGAAGGCAGCGAGTGCAGCGCTCTCAACTTCGACGCATCCAGGATAGCAAAGGAACTCCCACGAGAATCCATTGCCAAATTAGTGAAACCAGTGTTACGCGAACTGTTATGCAGTAAGCTCAGGGCAAAAGCTGAAGAAGAGATTGTAGCAGCAGTCGTAGACGATCTGATGGAGGCATCCTCGATCGAAATAGTCTGAGGAGCCAGTCTTGGTTAGCCAATGATCGAGGAGCCAGCGATGGGAGCAGGCGACAGAGATGCTATAGGCACAGGAACCGAGGTGCCATCTCTGCGAGACGGAGAGGTAGAGACTTGGGGTGCTCGGCGGCGACGTCGATGGCGGTGGCGCACTTTTGCCCTTCCTCTGCTAGGGGACCTGGATATGCTTGAAGGCAGAGGAGGAGCAGGGTAGCTTGGAGCGACAGGTTGACGACTAGCCGTAGAGAGATCTTCAGGAGCTTGAGACGATGGAGCGGCTCCAGGCGTAGCTGCAGGCGATGGCGAGGGAGCAGCGACAACAACTTGAGCAGCGACAGCATCTTGAGTCGAAGGGGCAGCGACAACATCTTGAGCCGAAGGAGACACGAAGCTTGAGACATTGGCAGCAAGATCTGAGGGGGAAGGAGCAGCTCCAGCAGCAATGACGGCAGCTTGAACATGAACAGAAGAAGGGGGTGCGGGAGCCGAGGTACCAATATGATCTTCAATGGAAGGAGAGATGCCGGAGATGCCTGAGACGGTGACACCATGAACTGGAGAAGATGGAACAACTTCAGGAGCTGCATCAGCAACATGATAGCTTTGTCGGAGCACACGGGAATGATGCCCAAAGACTTTGCGAAAAACGCAGTGAGGTGGAATCCAATCAAACTTGACAGGTTGTTCAAAACTAAACCCATCTTCTTCGACGATGGTGATGGAGGAAGGCGGAGGCTTATCAGCAGGGACATCGATGCACATTCTTGCGAAAGATAATCGGTCCATTTTGAGAGTACGGGCATCACAACAGAGAGGGTATCCCAAGACCGAACCGATCCTGCTTAAGCATTCTTTACTCCAGTAATGGAATGGAAGACCAGGCAGTGCAATCCACAAGGGAATGGAGCTGAAGTCGACCTTGTGGAGCAGGATGTAGGGATTCCACTACCGAAGGAAGATTGGTAAGGGGCCAACAAGCCAAGGAGCACCATCTAAAGCTCTGGCCATGGTATCCTCCGAGAAGAACTTGAAGACAAAGACACCGCTGTCGAGCAGGAAGATATCAACAGAACCTTGAGCTCTCCATTGCTTAGTTAGGGAGGCTTTGATAGTGTTGAACGATGGTCTCTTTCCGAGGAAGTGACCCACAAGGCATGACTGCCATTTGGAAATTTCAAGAGAGAGCAGATTGCTGGGACAAAGGGCGTAAGAAGCACCATCATGACAGGGAGGTTTAACAAAGTGGAGGGAGAGGTCGGGATGGTTGGAAGAAGAAGGGTGAGAAAGTAGGGAAGACCAAGAAATTTGTCCAGGGGGGTGGAGTTGGTGGTGGTGGTGGTGGAGGTGGAAGGGGGAGGGGGAGGAGGTGGAGGAGAAGGGAGTGGTGGCGGTGGGATGGAGGAGGTTTGAGTGTTGGCGGTGGAGGTGAAGGAGGTGTTGGCTGATGGGGTGGGAGGAAGACTGGGGATGGTGGTGCTGGTGGAGGTGGTGGGGGAGATGATGGAGGAACTAGGAGTGGTGGTGGGGGAGGTGGAGGTGCCCTGCGGAGGAAGGAGGGAGGAGCTCATCTCATTTCGCCAATGATCTACCTATAGTTTATGGTTAAGTCTCTAAAATAACAAAATCCCCCAAATAAAAAAAATTGATCTCCTTCAAAAACACTAGAGGAAACATGCTGCATGGAACTGTTTGCTTTCCTCATGTTTTATTCCCTTATGTTTTATTCTCTTATGTTTTATTCTTTCTTTCCTTGGTTTAAGGGCATATATGTCCATGTAATTCTGTTTTATTAGTATAAATAAAGGGCTTAGGGAATCATATTGATTTACTTAAGCATTAATCTCTACTATGTTTTGTTAACATGGCATCAGAGCCACGATTTCTGTGACCTGTTTTCAAAACCTCCCCCCCCCTCCCATCGTTTTTTCTTCTCTTTCCCTTCTCTCGATTTTTTTTCTCCCCCTTCTCCTTGCTTCTTCTCCCTCTCTAAGGGCAGCACTGAGGTGATCCCATGATCTAGTTGCTGCCCTATTCCCACCTCTTTTTTGCCCTTTTCAATGACCTAATACTGCTGCTCGATGGCTGCTGCTGGTTCTCTCCTGTGTTAATTGGTGTCTCCAAGTTTTTGAAGATCAGGCCCTGCTCTTTATTGGGACTGTTTCTCCCTATATTGGAGCCCTTCTGCGACAGTGGCCTGCTACTATCAAGCCTCCTACAGGTACTGAAGACCCCTTCTCCCATTCGATCTCTTACTTTCAGGGTTTTCTTCCAACAAAACCCTGTGCATTATCGATATCGGGATTAGGGCTGCTTGCGGCTGCTGCTTCTTCTGGATTTTTTTCTTCTTCAACAAGGCCATTCTCTGCAGGCTCTTGGACAGATTCACACAGGCTACATCTGCAGCAAAGTTTTTTGGGTTTCCCTCCCCACATCGATTTCATTTTTTTTGGGTTTTTTCCAAAACCCTAACACCATCGATCTTGGGGGGGCTCCTCTATTGCTGCTGCCTTTTTTTGGAGGTGTATTTCCCATCCCAGAGGGACACTCGGCTCTGCCCTTAGCCCTTGGCTTGGCTTTTTTTTGGGACTACTTTACACAACAGCCCTGCTCGGCACTATGGGTGACTCTACTACTACTTCGACTGCCACCTCTGATCAGGTTAGCCATGATGAGTCAGATTATCGTGATCTTCATCCTAACCCTATCAAGTTAGATGGCAGCAACTATCTACTGTGGTCTAGATCTGCTTCTTTTGCTATTGCTGGATGTGGCCTCACTGGCCATATTGATGGCTTTATACCTATGCCGACTGCTCCTAGTGCTGTTCAGACTAGATGGCTTGCCAACAATGGTCTTCTTATGTCCTATTTGGTTGGCTCTATGAATTCAGACCTTGCACAGGGCTTTCTCGTCCTGGATACAGCTTCTCAGATTTGGTCTGCCTGTAAGGAGACATATGGGCAGCTTGGTAATGATACTCAGGTTTATGAACTTCGCAAGAAAGTCCTTCATACTACTCAAGGGGAATTAACTGTCTCAAAGTATTATGCCACTCTCCACAGCCTTTGGCAGCAATTGGACCATTTTTCGGATTATCACCCTGACACACCTGCCAACTTAGCTGCATACAAGAAACATGTTGACAAGATCAGGGTTTATGACTTCTTGGCCGGGTTGAATGTTGAGTATGACCAGATTCGTGTTCAGATGTTGGGCCATTCTCCTTTTCCCACACTTGAGCAGTCTTTTGCCCTGGTCTCTTCAGAAGAAAACCGACGGGCTGCTATGTTACATCCTCCTCTGACAGATCGGCTCTCCAGACTGCTGCCCCAGCTCTCGCTGCCCCTGTTGGTCCTTTATTTGTTGGTGGTTTTACTCCAGGCCCTGTTACTTGTGACCATTGTCACAAGCCTTATCACACCAAGGACAAGTGTTGGAAGCTTCATGAGAAACCGGCTGACTTTGAAGCCAAGCGGGCTGCCAAGAAGAAACCGAAAGGCAAGGCAAATCAATCTGAATCTGTTCCTACATCCCTAGCTACAGACATTGGTCTATCCCAGGACGATCTACAGGCCTTCCTACGTGTGCTAAGGTCTTCCGCTGCTGCTGCCTCTACTACTTCCGCTGCTACTGCCAATTCCTCTGCTCCTTCAGGTTCAAATTTTGCCCGGTCAGGTATCCCATTTGGTGGTCATTGTGCTTCTGTGGCTTCTCATCCCTGGATCATTGATTCCGGGGCTACAGATCACATGACTGGTTCATCTAGCTTATTTCATAGATATTCTCCCACTTCTGGGAAAGACAAGGTCAAAGTGGCTGATGGTTCCCTTCCATTTCTGGAAAAGGAATCATCAACTGCACTTCCACCCTTCCTTTGTCTTCTATTTTACATATTCCTAATTTTACTACTAACTTGCTTTCCATTAGTAATATTACTCGTGATCTTAACTACAAGGTAATTTTTTTCCCTTCCCATTGTGTTTTTTAGGATCTGGCAACTGGGAAGACGATTGGATTGGGTAAAGTACACGGTGGTCTGTATCTGCTTGATGATGGACGTCTCTCTCCACCAGTACCTTCTCCACTACATCAGAACTCCTTGGTCTTTTCTAAACTTTACCAATGGCACTCTAGATTAGGTCACCCTCCATCAGGGATTTTAGCCCATTTATTTCCATCTTTGGTCACCAAATGTAATAAGGATAACTTTTTTTGTGAGGCTTGTGTTTTGGCCAAACAGACACATACATCTTATTCTTTATCAAATAAAAGGAGTTCTTCTTGTTTTCATTTGGTACATTCAGATGTTTGGGGACATAGTCGTAAACCCTCTATTTCTGGCCATCGTTGGTTTGTCTCATTTATTGATTGTCATTCTCGAAATACTTGGATTTATCTTCTTCATACTAAAAATCAGGTTTTTTCTTGTTTTCAACATTTTCATAAAATGATCCAGACCCAGTTCCAGGCCACTCTCAAGGTTTTACGGAGTGATCATGGAACTAAGTATAAGGAATCCCACTTTCAAAAATACCTTGCTGATAATGGGATTATACATCAGACTAGTTGTGTTGATACCCTAACCCAAAATGGTGTGGCTGAAAGAAAGAATCGCCACTTATTGGAAGTGGCAAGAGCACTAATGTTTGCTCAACATGTTCCATCCCAATATTGGAGTGATGCTGTTCTCACTGCAGCTTACCTTATTAATAGGTTCCCTTCACGGGTTCTGGATTCCCGTAGCCCATCTGAGGTTTTACTTGGAGATTACTCCTTTGTGGTGCCTCCAAAGGTGTTTGGCTGTGTTTGTTATGCAAGGGATACTAAGTCCCCTGGCAAGCTTGAACCCCGTGGGTGACGGTATATTTTTTTGGGTTATTCTCCAACCCAAAAAGGTTACAAGTGTTACCACCCTCCTACACGTTGTACTATGGTCAGTATGGATGTGGTTTTTCATGAAACCCTTTCCTATTATTCTTCCCCACCTCTTCAGGGGGAGAGTTCTAGTGAAGATGTGGTTCATACTCTTGGTTTTCCCCTTACTTCATCACCTATAATTACTGACCAACCCTCCCCGGCTGTTGTTCAGCCTCCCGTGGCTGCTGTCCAGCCTCCCGTGACTGCTGCCCAGCCTCCCGCGGCTGCTGTCCCTTCACCTGAGGGGAATCCAATATAGGGGGAGATCATGGAAACAAGTGGTGGTAATATTCCTATTCAGGGGGAGCTGACTCTAGTACAGAGGACCATTGACAATTCCGCCATTCTCACTTATAATCGGAGTTGTTCTAACAGAGGGCAGAATCAGTCCACTGCAGCACCGATACCCATCCAGTTGCCGACTCAGGATCCGGATCCTCCTCCTGGTGAGCCTTCTTCTTCTGATCTTCCCATTGCTCATCGCAAAGGTACCAGGACCTGCACTTTACCTCCCATTTCCCGTTTTGTTTCTTATAGTTCTCTTTCTCCTTCTTTTCGTACTTTTGTTTCCTCTCTTTCTTCTGTTTCCATTCCTAAAAATTGGCAGGAAGCATCTAGAGATGGGAAGTGGAAGGCAGCAATGTTGGAAGAAATGAGAGCATTGAACAAAAACAATACGTGGGATCTTGTAGCTCTTCCTCCAGGGAAAAAACCAGTGGGTTGTAAATGGGTGTTTGTGGTCAAGCAGAAGGCAGATGGTACAGTGGATCGGTACAAGGCACGTCTAGTTGCTAAAGGCTTCACTCAGACATATGGTATTGACTACCAGAAGACTTTCGCACCGGTAGTCAAACTCAATACTGTAAGGGTATTGCTATCCTATGCAGTGAACCTTGGATGGGATCTTCAGCAGTTGGATGTGAAGAATGCCTTCCTCCATGGTGAACTAAAGGAAGAAGTATATATGGACATTCCTCCAGTTTTTTCAAGTCCTGCTACCAAGGGTAAGGTGTGTCAACTAAAGCGTGCACTCTATGGCTTGAAGCAGTCACCTAGAGCTTGGTTCGGTAGGTTTCACAAGGCTATGCTTTCAGTGGGCTACCAGCAAAGCAATGCTGATCATACCTTGTTCATCAAACGTGTGGGTGATAGAGTTACTCTCCTCATAGTCTACGTTGATGATATTGTCGTGACCGGCAATGATAGTGATGAGATCAAAAAGTTGAAGCTGTTTCTTGGCCGTGAGTTTGAAATTATGGATCTGGGGACTCTGAAATATTTTTTAGGGATAGAGGTTGCTCGCTCTTCAAAGGGCATATTTCTGTCTCAAAGAAAGTATGTCCTGGATCTACTGTTTGAAACGGGGCTGCTAGGGTGTAATCCTTCAGACACTCCCATAGAAGCTACGTCAAGACTCAAGGAGAAAGAAGGCACACCAGTTGACAAAGGTCGTTATCAGCGGTTGGTGGGCAAACTTATCTACCTCTCTCACACTCGACCAGACATTGCCATTGCAGTTAGTATGGTCAGCCAGCTTATGCATGACCCTTATTCTTCTCATATGGAGGTAGTCCTTCGCATCTTACGATACTTGAAGTCTGCTTCGGGACAAGGAATATTTTTATCTCCCAATGGTCATCTGAAGGTTGAAGCATACATTGATGCAGATTGGGCTGGTTCAAGTGATAGGAAATCCATCTCTAGATATTGCTCTTTTGTGGGTGGGAACCTTGTCACTTGGCGTAGTAAAAAACAGAATGTGGTGGCACGATCCAGTGCTGAGGCTGAATTCCGTGCGAGGTGGACAGACATTTCATCAAGGAGAAACTTGAAGCTGGACTCATCTGTGTTCCCTATGTGAAGTCTACTGATCAGCTGGCTGATGTGTTCATGAAGGGGTTGAGTGGCAAAGTGTTTCATCCTTTTCTAGCCAAGTTGGGCATGTGTGACATTTTTGCACCAACTTGAGGGGGAGTGTTAGAATATATAGGCCAGAATACCGTAGGGTTATTCTGGTCCTTTCCTCATGTTTTATTCCCTTATGTTTTATTCTTTCTTTCCTTGGTTTAAGGGCATATATGTCCATGTAATTCTGTTTGAATCATATTGATTCACTTAAGCATTAATCTCTAATATGTTTTGTTAACAATTATAATTGACTGCAGCCAGAAATTATTATAACAATAATAAGAAGAAAAATATAATTGCAGAATAGTGTGTTCATGAATGCAACTGGCCACTGTTTCCGAATATAGGTAAGATTCTATCACTTAACCTCACAATAGATTCTCGGAATCCTATAATTAATGAAATTTGCACAGCTAAACTGGTTTCCAATCACAACAATCCCAATTCTGCGCGACATATCATAAAGAGGGCACATCATGACATACAGCCGGACATATGAAGAGAAGCTCAAACTCTATGGATACTCATTTCAGACTTTCCAGTACCTATTCATTGGAGTAGAAAAGAATAGAGGATATACGGATTGTTCAATAATGGTGACCCCGGAGCCAATTGCACCTAGGAACAGAAATCAAAGGAGTTTCAACTCCATTATCACAGAAGTAAACTGAAATTGTAGTAGTTCCAACTCGATATAAGGCTGACATACATGTTTACCTTGTACAAACAGTTAAGTCGTTATGTATTGCAGAAATGCAGCTCAATCAAAGGAGTTTCAGCTCCATTACAACAGGGGTATCAATTCTGTTACCATTTACAGAAATGCAGCTCAATCAAAGGAGTTTCAACTCCATTTTCACAGGGGTATCAATTCTGTTAGCATTACCATGAAATGCCAGCTCAATCAAAGGAGTTTCAATTCCGTTTTCACAGAAATCAACTACCAGAGACAAATTGAACTCAAGTTCCAGCTCTATTTTTTTTTTGCAGAAATCAACAACCAGATACAAATTGTGGTAGTTCCAACTCCATTATTACAGATTTTAACAACCAGAGACAAAGCTGGTCTTAATGGGCCAGTTCTTTCTAGCCATCCGACCCATTGCCCTAACCCTTCTGTCCCGGCTCACCCAAACTTGGGCCTAAACTCCAACATTGGGTTCCTCCACTCTGCGCTCCAGTCTATTGCCCCCCCATCCCTTCGACTTTTTCGCCGCCGTAACCCTAGCTCACCTCCTTTTCCTAAGTATCATCCCTACATTGCTTATTCCTTGCCCTGCCCGGAGAGGATTGCGCCTCTAAGCTCAGATATCAGAGATCATGCTCTTTGTCGTGAGCCAATGGATCCTGGATAGTTTGCTTCACATTGGCTGGCTTTGGTTGTTATTAGTTCAGGCCTCTCCCTTTCTTTAGTGTACTATTTTTGTTGGGGATCTTCCCCTTTTTTTTTTGGTCCTTGCCTTGATTAGGCAAGGCTTTGTTCTTGCCTTGTGCTTGTATTTTCCTCCCCCCCCCCCCTCCCCTTCCCTTTCTTTCCTTTGGTTAATGAATTTTTTTTCATCCAAAAAAAAAAAAAACCCAGAGACAAATCGTGGTAGTTCCAACTCCAATTTTGCAGAAACCAATTACCAGAGACAAAATGTAGTTGTTCCAACTCCATTCTTGCAAAAATCATAATGTTCCCGAGACGAAGTATTTTAGGAGATAGACTTCCAACTCTCGTTCTTTTGACCTGATTTGGAAAGCCATCTCTTGGGAGGTTTCCTCTAAGCTCAGTCTTTTGCCCATCAAGATTTTTTTGGACTCCCCAAGGAACAGGCATATTGTTGTTACCTGGGGCCTAGATATCTCTCTGCTGCGCTCCCGTTAGTGGGGCTTGGCTCTTCCCCTCCCCCTTTCTCCCTCCCTTGTATTTCCCCTTCCCCAGCTTTCCCTTTTCGCCCATCTCGGGCTTTGGTAATATATTTTTATTATTCACCAAAAAAAAAATCGAAGTATTTCCAACTCCAATTTTTGCATAAATCAACTACCATAGACAAATTGTAGTAGTTCCAACTCCAATTTTGCATAAATCAACTACAAGAGACAAATTGTAGTAGTTCCAACTCCATTATTGCAGAAATCATAAAACAGAGACAAATTGAAGGATTTCCAATTCCATTTTTGCAGAAATCAACTACCAGAGATAAAACCCAGTAGTGATTTTGTGAAATCAGAAAACATAGAAACCCTAGACTAAAAATTTGCTGTGAATACAAGAAATTGAAGCACTGGAGGTTGGATTTAGCAAGAAACCCTACACAAAGAGAGGAGAGAGATGAGAGATATACCTGGGAAAGAGGTGATGTAAGCAGCACCTTCAATCGGCCGCTAAAAAATGAAAATTTTCTACTGAAATTGTAAAGAGTTTCAGAGATGGCTTCCTTTCGTGATTGGGTTGAAGAGAGGGCTTTGGAAGAGATTTAACAAAGAGAGATGTGTTCGCTTGGCTAGAAGAAGACACCCTAGGTTTTCTTAGCTCGTCTTGAGGAAGAAGAGAGAGAGCCTGGAAGATGTAGTAAGAAGATTCAATTGTGGAAGAAGAGTTAGCAGGAGTTGCAGTGGCGACCTAATGTAAGGCTGGATCACAAAGGACCTAGCCCAGGCAGGATCTTCTTAAACAAAGTATAATGCTGGTTTGGTCTTCAAAAACTGGACAACAGTTGATGAACTTGTAACAGATATTCCTTAATCGATTGCAGAACTTGTAGCAGATCACACAATGAAATCGATTGAAATAAAAAACGAAAAATAGAAGATACGATAGTCTCTCTCGGATTCGGGTCTCTCACCCACGCCCTCTCATCGTATTTTGGTTTCTAAAGTCACACCAACATAGTTCTAAATCTCGCGATCTCAAATATCTCGAGAATCTTGAGCTCCTCTAGACGGGATTACATACGAAACTTAAAAACTACAGTGTTTTGAAAAATCCGGTCGAAATTTTGGCGAAATCTTGAAAATCTTGGTGAAATCTCGGATATCTTGACCTGCTTGGGATGAAATTACTCTTGTTTCTTCTTGAATACTATGATGTGGCATTCATATGTCATGCAGACGGAAGACAATGCACGTCGGTTCCATCGGACCATGAGTGGACTTGATCCACCATGTCATAGTTCATATCAATAGACAGTCACAGACAGTGTCTATGACTTATGTATTGTTCATTGTACTTGGTTGTCTATTTAATATGCATTGTTCAATGTACTTTGTAGTTTTACTTAAGGCCTTAACTATTTCTATTATGTGTCTTCATCCATTATTGCATAATTTACTTATTTTATTTGACCATTATCTCTCATAGCACTCAAACAATGTGTGTAGGCAAATGTTACATAAGGATTCAACATTTACTGCCAACCCAGGGTGCAAATCCAAAGCACAAAATTGAGTTTTTTTTTTTGGGTACAATTTGAAGATATAAAAATGTTTATTAAGCCTAAAACAAGCTTCTCTAAAAGTTTCGGAGGCAACTATGTCGATTTGCCAACCGAAACAAAAAAAAATGTGCTGTCTCGCTGAGATTTCGAGAATCTCGACCTGGTTAAGACACCTCCTCGAGACGAGTTTTTAAACTTTGCTCACCAATGGCATCTCACCCTACTCTCTCACCGAGCCAAGCACAAAGCTATGTTTTTTTTTTCTCAATCTCATTAATCAAATTCGTGTACCAGGCTGTAGCCTCTTACAAACTTGCATGGAGGACTCAAAAATAGACTCAAACACTAAAAAGGAAGGCCTAACCCAATCCTTAACTAATGAGGTAACATAAAATACTATGAAACTAAAATAATGAAAGAAACCAACTCAAAACAGGAAGTTAACTAAACTAATGAAGTAAATCCCATTTTCCTACTTTCCACCCATATTATAGGCTCATTAAATTGCCCAATTACAAAGTAAACCTATGGGATCAAAAGTCCAACACCTACATAACCCAACTCAAAGTTTATTTTCAATAAAATAAGCCCTTTAGGTGACTTATTTGCATCATGACCTTCAATGGAGCTTCGGTAGTAGGAGTTGCAGAGGCAACCTCCAATGGAACTTCAGTAGTGGGTTCCCTTTCGTGCGAGGTAATATCAAGTGGCACAAAGGTTAATCGAGAGCAGGGTTTAAAGTATCGGTATCAGGTATCGTATTGGTCGGGCGATTTTAAGAGACGTATCGTATCGTATCGGAGATACATATCGATTGGTGTAGAAATGCATGAAAATGATCAAAATACACATAGAAATACATTTTTTGACACAAAAAACATATAAACAGGCAATATATGTCATATATCATGCATATACACTAAGAATTGTGAATAATGTATAACTAGACAAGGGCGACACTTCTAAATTGTTATAAAAGATGAGATTTCTTACATGCTCACTCTATTGCCATGAAGAATGTCGGGGTGGATCAAACTCATGTCTGTAAGGGTCTTCAAGAATAAGAGCAACTAGGATGATGTTGTGTACTGACCGAACATAAGTACAATACTGACCCTTAAGGAAGCCATTTTCGGTTTTGGGTGAAAAATGGTGGATTTGAGTTCAAATCTTTGCAAATGTATACAAATCATGCATCTAATGGTTAGTTGAACCTATTCTCCTTGAATCATAGCAACAAAAAAAAAACAGAACTAAAATACAAGATTTGAAGCAAAAGATCAAGTTTTTTGAAAAAAAACCTACCTTTTCCCTTTTCAAGTGTTTATGTCTTGTATTCCAAGGATTTGAGTGCGATGTGGATCCGACCCACCCCAACATATTTTGTGGCGCTACTCGAAGGGAGAAAAAGTTGCGATTTAGTTTGTGACGCGGAGGGTTGGGCCTAGCAAGCAAACAAATCTCTTTGGGGGGGGGGGTTCTGGTTCGTGTTTGGTGTAAAATATGAAAAAAGGCATGTGTATCGATACGTATCGATATGTATCGGTACGTATCAATATGTATCGATACATACTGATACATACCGATACATTTAAAAAAATAATAAAAAATTGAAAACAGTACGTATCGGCTGTATCGATACAAATCGACCATATCGTATCATATCGACATATCGTATCGACATGTATCGGTCGATATAGTCCATTGTTTTTTTCTTTTTTAAATAGATACGTATCAGTATGTATCGCATTGACACCGATCGATACAGATACGTATCGGCCGATACGGTATGATATGCACCGATACTTTAAACCCTGGTCGAGAGTCAAGCATGTGTTTTGTTTTAAGATTTTTACTTCTGTTTTAAATTATTTTTTCTCAAATGGCAAGCAAAAGTACTTTTTTCATCTGGTTTATTTAAAAAAAAAAAAAACATAAAAACAAACCGAACAACACATACAAGTTATACTCTGAATTTGTTCCAAAAAAACAACAGAAGTACTTTTTCGGACCGTTGCCATACAGGCCATGGAGCAGAGCTTAACGCTTGGTTTCATGTTGGTTCACAGGAATTAAGTAAACATCTTTCTGTGCACAAAGGGGGGATGTTTGGATTTATCGGTTTGTGTTTGACTGTTATTTTATGTAACAAGGGTAGTTTGGGCACTAGTTTAGTATCTTATTGTCTTATGTTGTAATTTTACTTTTTTTATCTTTTACCTCCCTAGGGAGGTGTATGTAATTTTCACTTCATGTTAGTAAATCAAATAGGAGAGAGGAAACCACTCTCCCTAACTTTCGGCTGCACCTCTTCTTCTCTCTGCTCTTCTTCTCTTCTCACCTCCCACCTTCTCCTCTCCTCTCTTGAATCGATCCTTACACCATTTCCAACTATGAAAGCAAGCTATTTACATTGATGTGCATATTTGTTCTAAGTATCTATACACAGATAATTGCACCCTCTGCATTAGCTGACATGATTTAGTGTTTTTTCGTTGTATTTGTAGCTCTTTAATTAATGACCGTCTTGCTTTGTCATCCTCTTGGATTTAGATCTATACTGATTCTGCAGAAGCAAAGATTCCAGCGGTTCTAGACTACCTTGGAACTGTCATTGAGGTAATTGTTGTTCTTTTACAATTCTTGTTCAACCCACCCCCCCCTCTCCGACCTAGGGGGGACTTTCTGTTTATTAATGGTTTAAAAGTTGATGGTTCTTTAACTACGGAAGTGCAGTGCACACTTTGAAATCATTCATGGCAATCAGAAATGGTGCAAATGAATTAGCATGCTTTGCTTTCTAATATTGTTGTCTACTTGTTGCAGGCGGGTTGCAAGTTTCTAATATTTGCGCACCATCAGCCCATGATTGATTCAATATTCCAGTTTCTTCTTGTAAGGCCACTTTAATTTTGTTTAGCTGTGTTTAATATTGATCAGTTCTGATATATAATTACCAAATTTCCAGAAGAAGAAAGTGGGCTGCATTCGAATCGACGGTGGAACTCCAGCATCATCAAGGCAGACTTTAGTTTCAGATTTTCAGGAGAAAGATGATATCAAGGCAGCGGTGGTATGACATTTGCGACCTTTACTGTTAATTTGTACCTTTGGTGAAAATTGAATTACTGAGATTCATCCGGAATTGGCCGAATTCTAAGATTTCTTTGAAATATTGTTCTCACAGCTATCTATTAAAGCTGGAGGTGTTGGTCTAACCTTGACAGCTGCAAGCACTGTTATCTTTGCTGAGCTGTCTTGGACTCCAGGTGACATAATTCAAGCAGAAGATCGTGCTCATCGGATTGGCCAGGTAATAGAAGTACATTGAAGGAAGCAAAAGCATGGTTCCTGCCCGTTCAGTTTTTTTCATCACATAAGCATTTATCGTGCAGTCGATAAAAGGTCTTTATGTGCTGGACTGGCTCATGGAAAGTTTTCAGATCATCTCATCATGACCTAGGGGTTAACCCACACTTGCTGCTTGTGAGATAGACCTGAGCCTTTGGATTGGTTGACAAATATTAGGCGGGCCTTGGAAAGCTTTAGCATAAGCGGTAGGTATTTGCAGATCCTCTAGACGTAGAGCGCGTAGGACTTTGAACCGAAATACATTACACACAACCGAAGTAAACATATTAGTAACAGGCCTAATTTATAGGCCTATAAAGTGCTGATGGTAGTCCATGGGCTGAAAACAAGCTTTGGGTTGTATATTATAGATTGGCCTTTTATTTTCTTCGGTTTCATTGTAATGGGCCTAATTTATAAGCCCATAAAGTGGGCGTAAAGTTAGTACAGGGGATTAGTAAAGTGTTTGAGTTAGATTAGGATTCTTAATAGCTTTTAAGAGTTCTATTTTGAGTCTATCTACTTTAAGTCAGTATAAGAGACTGATTAAGAGTCCTTTTATGAGTCAATTTAGAATTTAAAAGGTTTTTAATCTGTAATTCTCCCCAGTGAATTGGAAATGATTTGAATAAAGTGAGTTTTTTTAAAGAGTTTTGGAGCTGTTGAGCTTAGCTTACAGATTGGTATCCTTAACCTGATTTTTTCTCTTATTTTCCTCTATTGATTACATCATTACAAGGGTAGTTTCTGAAATTCTGCTCTATTCTTCTTCTATTTGCTATTCTGAACTTTTGTTTCAAGTTCTAGTTACAGTTCTGGTTTCAAAATCTGATCTTTCCAATCAAAACTAGAAGTCCTACTGCTACTATACTTCTTTTAGATAGTGTTTGTTTTTGTGTTGATTTTTGTTGAAGGATGACCTGTTGACCCGTGTGTTAGAGTTTATGTATTAGGGGTACTTTAGTCGCAAGTTTATTGTAAGTTATATTGAGTTGTAATTTTCTCTTTTGTTGTTTTTTACCTTTTACCTCCCTAGGGAGGCATATGTAATTCTAAGAATATTAGTAATGAACCAAATAGGTGAGAGAAGCCCTTAAGCTACTCACCAGGATTTTTTCTCTCTCATCTCTTCTTCTTCCTTTCCAAGCTCTAAAACCTTGTTCCTTGTTAGAATCAATCCATACTTAGTTTCTAACTCCATGACCTGGACCCGGATACACTAGAATGTCCAAGTTCATGTTGCACATGTTATTATACTAGGATTAATGATCTCTAATTATAAATAAAGTGTGGTGGCCTCTATCATCTTGACAAGCCAATCTATTCTCTCCTATTGTCGCTTCTCAAATGGGTATCAGAGCGAATCCTCTTTTCTTTTTCTTTTAAACGAAAGGGTACTCGTCGTCGCCGCCACCGAGGCTTTGGCATCTTGGTTCAACATGGTTGACTGAACATGTGATCATGCATGTCGCACCATGCTAACTATCCCTGACCACTAACCACCAACCACCGCCATCAACCACTGCCGCCATGGTGTTTTCCATCACTTCCACCATTGCGGCCTATGTCGCCCTCATCTAGGGCCCTTATTTCGCACCGTCCTTGTCAGCCAGCACCTGCTGGTCTGCCGCCAGCCTTGCTGACCCCCTTTTCTGGTACCGCAGCCACTATCGGACCCTCCAGAGGTCATCCCTGCTATAGCCACCACTTACTTGCCCTCTCAGGGCTTTGTTTGCCTTCACCGAAGACTCCCAGGCCCTCCAGGGGCCCTCTTTGCTATCGCCGGACCTTCCAGAGTCCTCCCCTGCCAGGCCCTTCGTTTGCCCCTATTGATGTATCTCGGCTCTCTACATGCCCCGCCAGTCCTACCGTTGCCTTGCTAGACCCCTCTATCGGTTCTCCTAGTCTTCTCTAGGCACCTTGTTGGCCCTCCCAGCCGCTGCTACGCCGACTGCCCAGCAATATTTTTCTTGTTGCTGACTTCCTCGCTTGCTGCCTTGGTGATTATTGGCCTCTCTACAGCCTTCTTTTGTGCTGCTGCTGCTTCTATCTTCTTGTGAGTTTTATCTCCTTCAACTATAGTATTTTTGGTTGGTTTTAATGGGGGATTCTATCACATCTACTGTTCACCCTGTTGCTCCTCAACCATAGTTATCAAGGGGGCAAGGCGACCAAGGCGTGGGAGAGGGTCCAAAATCAAGGCAACACCAATAAGGCAACCAAGGAGCCTGGATGCCTAGGCGTCGCCTTTTTAACAGTTGAGTGACAATAAGAGAATGATTTGGCTTACCAAGAGACAGAGGCCACCATACTTTATTTATAATTAGAGATTATTACAAGAATGAAAATAAAATCTTAGCAAATAATCACATGTGCAACATGTGCATAATGAACCTGGACACTCTAGTGTATCTGGGTCACGGGTCGTTGGATCATCCGTTAACACTCCCCCTCAAGTTGGTGCATAGATATCTTGCATGCCCAACTTGAATACAACAAGATGAAAGGACTTAGAAGTCAGACCCTTGGTGAAAACATTAGCCAATTGATTTTCAGTAGTGACAAACAGTATACGTATCAGGCCTTCTTCAAGCTTTTCCTTAATGAAATGGCGATCCAATTCAATATGTTTAGCTCGATCATGTTGAACTGGATCGTGGGCGATGCTGATTGCAGCCTTGTTGTCACAGTAGAGTCTCATAGGGTCTTCAGAAATAATACCCAGATCTTTGAGAAGGATTTTTAACCATAGTAGTTCACAAACTTCTTGTGCCATGGCTCGGTATTCAGTTTCAGCACTTGACTTGGATACAACTGACTGTTTCTTGCTACGCCATGTGACCAAGCTTCCTCCTAAAAAAGTACAATATCCAGAGGTGGAACGCCGATCATCTGTGGACCCTACCCAATCAGCATCATTGAATGATTCAAAACTTCAAGCTGCTATTGTTAGAGAATAGAAGACCTTTCCTAGGAGAGGACTTTCAGTACCGAAGAATCCAGTATGCAGCTTCAAGATGAGGAGCCTTTGGGTCATGAAGAAATCGGCCAACAATTCCACAACATAGGCAATATCTAGTCTATTGTGAGATAAATATATCAGTCTGTTCCTACCAGGCGTTGATATCTTTCCTTGTCAACCGAGTCACCTCCTATGCAACTAAGATGATAGTTTACCTCAATAGGAGAATCAGCAGGCTTGCATCCTAGCATACCTGTTTCTTCGAGAAGGTCTAGGACATACTTCCTTTGGGAGATAAAAATGCCCTTTGCAGAGTGGGCGACTTCAATCCCTAAGAAATATCTGAGTTGTCCAAGATCCTTGGTTTCAAATTCTGCTGCCAATTGAATCTTTAATTCAACATTATCATTGCCTGTTATGACTATATCATCTACATAAACAATGAGGGCAGTGATTTTCTGGTCCTTATGTTTGACAAACAAGGTATGGTTAGCATGGCTCTGTTTATACCCAAACTTCAACATAGCCTTTTGAAAACGACCAAACCAAGCTCAAGGAGACTGCTTGAGGCCATAAACAGACTTTCGGAGTCTGCATACTTTACCAGCTGTGAAGTCTGAACTAAAACCAGGTGGAATGTCCATGTAGACTTCTTCTAAATCCCCATTTAGAAAAGCATTCTTGACATCCAGTTGTTGAAGATTCCATCCAAGGTTTGCAGCGCAAGATAGTATTGCTCAAACGGAGTTCATCTTGGCAACAGGAGAAAAGGTATCTTGGTAATCAATATCGTAAGTTTGTGTAAATCCCTTTGCTACCAATCTGGCCTTGTACCTTTCAATAGTACCATCTACCTTTTGTTTGATAGTAAAAACCCATTTGCATCCTACTGGCTTTTTCCCGTCAGGACAGGAACCAGCTCCCATGTATCATTCTTCTTCAAGGAATGCATTTTTTTCTACCATAGCATATTTCCATTTTGGGTCTAGGATAGTTTCTTTCCAGCCCTGTGGAGTAGATACAGAGGACAACAAGGAAACAAAGGCATGATAGGAAGGAGATAATGACTTGTAGGACACAAAATTGGAAATAGGGTGCAAGGTACATGATCTGACACCTTTCCTCACAGCAATGGGAAGGTCATCATTAGAAGAAGAGGAAATGTTACCTTGGGAGGGACTATCATCTTGTGGCGGATCTAGCTCAAGAGGCGCAGATGGAGATGGTAAAATAGGGCCAAGTAAGGTAGGTTGTTCCTAGGCAGACTGCTTTTCTTTCTTTCGCGTATCAGTGATGATGTCTTTGCTACTTCGAATAAGCTTCTCCCCCTGAAGATGAACAATATCAATCACAAGAGGGGTAGTAGAAGACTAGAAGGAATCTCTTCCTCCAATTGATGCTCCCCCTGAAAAGATGACTGATAATAGGGTTCGGTCTCATGAAAAGTGACATCCATGGTAACAAACAACTTCCGAGTGGGAGGATGATAGCACCGGTACCCCTTTTGGGAGGTGGAGTACCCTAAGAAAATACAACGAATTACCCAAGGATCCAGCTTGGAACGAGAAGGGGAAGAGTTTTGCTTAAAACACACCAAACCGAATACCTTGGGGGGAAGATGAAAAGCAAGGGAAGGATCCGGAAGTTGGCTAACTAGGGTTTTGAAGTTGAGGACACTAGAAGGAACCCGATTTATAAGAAAGGCAGCAGTAAGAACAACATCTCCCCAATAAAACTTAGGAACATGATTTGTAAACATCAGTGCCCTCGTAACATCGAGGAGGTGGTGATTTTTCCGCTCTGAGATGCCATTCTGTTCAGGGGTCCGAACACAAGAAGTTTGAGAAATAATGCCATGAGAATCAAGGTACTGCAGTCTGCAGGAAGGATCCATCAATGTATTCAGTGCCATTGCCATAAGCCTCAAGGAGAGTAGGGAAATTGCTTCTGCTTAAGATTTGAAGCCAAATCGGATCATACTCCGAGTTGAGACTAGTAAGTAAATCATATACCCGTTCCATTTCACGTTCTTTAGCAAACCTGGCTGCATCAGTAGGGCCTGTCATGGCAACAGGGTGATAGAAGTCCAGTTGTTGCCATAAAGTGGTGAGGGCAGAATAATATGCAGGCACTGACAATTCTTTCTGTGTAGTGCCACGAACCTGGCGACGAAGCTCATAGATCTTAGCATAATTATTGGTCTGTCTATAAGTGTGTTTAACTACTTCCCATAATAAGTTTGCAGAATTCAACATAACAAAGCCCTGACTAATGGTTGGTTCCATAGAATTCAATAAGAAAGACATAATCAAGGCATCATTTGCTAACCAATTTTCCTTGTTAAAGCCTCTGTAGATATAGGGGTGTCACTATTTATGTACCCCAAGAAATGATTACCACGAATGGTAAGAAGACAAGCGCGTGGCCACACGAGATAATTAAGTCCATTCAACTTGGTGGGTCCTAACTGAAGAGAATGGTGTGGTGTGCCAAGGCGATTCAAAGGGTCACTCCCAGTACCAATGGAGGTAACAGAATCGTCTGACATAGTGCCAAGAAAATAAGCACAAGAAGTTGAATGAGAAATACCTCAAAAAAAAAAAAGTCACACAAGATCTAGTGGCTGCCAACAAGCATATGGCCAAAAAAGGTCCTATGGAGCATCAAGGGTTGGCAGAAGCAGCAAAGAGGGCCTGTGTAAGTCGGCAGAAATGTCAAAGGGACTGTGTAGGGCCAAATGGAGGTTGGCGAAGGCGGTAAGGCCACGTAGAGGCTAGTGAAGGCGGCAAGGCCATGCAAAGGCTGGCAAAGGCGGCAAGGCCAGGTGGAGGGCCTAGCTGCGGCGACAGGACCAGGCAGAGGGTCTGGCTGAGGTGGCAGGACAAGGCGGAGGCGACTAGATTAGGCAGGAGGCCTGACAGCGGCGGCAGGACCAGGCGGAGGAGCCTGGCAGAGGCGGAAGGCCTGGCAGTAGGGCCTGGTGGAGTCGGCAGGTGGCAGCAGGGCTTAGGGAGCCCTAGCCACAAGCAAAAGGAGCCGCTAGAGCGGCGGTGACGATAGCCCTGGACGAATGCTTCATCATGTTGGGTGGTTAGAAGTCAGTAATTGTTAGTGTGGTTTGACATGCATTGGCACATGTTCAGTCAACCATGCTGAACCATGAGGCCAAAGCCTCTGTGGCAGTGGTGATGGTGCAACAATGGCAGCGGCAGTAATGAAGAAATTCCCAAAAAGGATTGGGCGCTCTGATACCAAGTTGAGTGACAAGAAGAATGATTTGGCTTATCAAGAGACAGAGGCCACCAAACTTTATTTATAATCAGAGATTATTACAAGAATGGAAATAAAATCCTAGCAAATATTCACAAGTACATAATGAACCTGGACACTCTAGTGTATCCGGGTCCGGGTCACGGGTCATTGGATCATCCGTTAACAATAACTATGTCTTCAATAACGTCCTACTCTTCAACCCGGCCCCACTAAATTGAATGGATCGAATTACTTAGCATGGTCTCGCGCTTGCTTCCTTACCGTCTGTGGTAATCATTTTTTGGGCTATATTAATGGTGATGCACCTAGGCCCACTAACTCTCCACCCAATGACAATTTGTTAGCTAATGACGCCTGGTTCATGTCAGAATCCTCCATTAGTTCCACATTTATCCTTCTCAACTCAGAGGAGTTATGGGATGCTGCGAAGAATACTTATGGTCAAGCCAACAATTATTCCCAAATTTATGAAATTTGCCGTTAAGCTTAGGAAACTAAACAAAAGGATCTCTCTGTGTCTACCTATTATTCTGCCTTAACGATTTTATGGCAACAATTGGACTTCTATTACCCTGTTACCATGACTAGCCCTACTGATGCTGCCACGTTTGGGAAGGAACGTGAAATGGAACGAGTCTATGTTTTCCTCCCTTGTCTTAATCCTAAGTATGATCAAATAAGGATTCAAGTTCTCAACAAGAATACCTTTCCTACTCTACTTGAAGCCTATAATATGATTCAACGTGAGGTTCACCATCGTTCTATCATGATGCCTCCTACTGCACCTCCTCGGTCTGCTCTTGTTACTACACCACAAGCTTCTTTACCTGTGGAGGGTGCTGGTTCAGTCAATAAAACTGGTTCTGCTCGTGCTCCAGTACAATGTGACTATTGTGGCCGCCCTTGTCATACTAGGGAGACTTGCTGGAAATTACATGGCGATAGGTGGAAAGGAGGAAAGACTAGTGGGCAAACGGTTGATTAAGTATGCAGCGTAAGAATGGCGTCACTCTAGTACTGGGAAGGAACATTTCGGTCAAACATCAAGGCATGAGCCATATCTTGTAAATGGCGATTTTTTCTCTCAGCCACACCCATTTTGAGGAGGTGTGTTGACACATCTGGTTTAATGAAGGATCCCATGATCAGCCATATATTTTTTAAATTGACCCTCTATGTATTCCTTGCCATTGTCACTGTGAAGAATTTTCAAAGTGGCATTATATTGAGTCTGAACTAACTTGTGGAAAAGCTGAAAACATTGAAATACATCACTCTTATGCTGCATCATATACACCCAGGTGGTGTGACTATGACAATCAATAGAAGTGACAAACCATCTATGACAAGAAATAGAGGTTTTCCAGGTAGGACCCCATACATCAGAATGAATAACATGAAAAGGAGAAAGACTTCTTTTATTTAATGGGGAATAACTAGAACGAGTCTGTTTAGCCAAAACACAGGTTTCACAAAAAAAAAAACTCATCCTTATTACAATTTTTAACTAGCTGGGGAAACAAATGAGATAAAGTCCCAATTGGGGGATGTCCTAGCCTTCGATGCCACTGATATATGATAAAAGAGACAGAATGTAACTGATGAGTGTGAGAGGGAACGGTAGCAGAAGTCTGTGAACCACTATCAAGCAAGTAGAGACCACCACTCACTTTACCAACCCCAATTGTCTTCCCTGTCACCAGATCTTGTAAGACACAATGGGAGGGAAAGAATGTTACTTTGCAATTTAGGTCCTTAGTGAGGCTACAAATAGACAATAAATTAGTAGAGAAAGAAGGAACATGCAAAACAAAGGTTAAAGTAAGACTAGGAGAGCAACTAACAGATCCCTTTCCAGATATAGAAGAAAGAACACCCATTCGCCACTCGGACAGTGTCTTTCCCAGATGAAGGAGAGTACTGATGAAAAAAGGGTAGAAAAACCTATCATATGGTCAATGGCAGCGGTGCCAATGATCCAAGGACTGGAGACTAACGGTGCACAATGACTACCAATTGAAATATCTGAGGCAAAATTAGAAACAGAACCAGAAGTGGCAGCAGGTGTAGAAGACTGGGCAGTGGAGGCAGAAGACACCTTTAACATCTGACGGAAAGCTTGAAGCTCTTCCAGAGAGAGACCAGTGTCTGTAGGAGGGTTGCAATGGTGTCGGTTTGATTTGCCTTAGCAGTAGGCTGACCACGGCCCTTGCCAGTTGCCACCACCACGACGTTTACGGTTTGCTTCAAAATCAGCAAGCTTCCCATGTAACATCCAACAAATAGCCTTAGTGTGCCACTGCTTGCCACAATGTTCACACTTGACAGACTCCTTAATAGATTTGGAGATGTCAACAGTGGTAGTACTCGAACCAGACCAAGTATGTGAAGCCGATCAGTCTGCAAGTGAAGGGTGGAGCATAGCCGAACGACAGCTGTCCTCAATATGAACCAATGCATAAACTTGCTCCAGGGTAGGGAAAGGATCTTTGCTGAGAATCTGTACTCTAATCTGATCATATTCAACATTGAGACCAGCCAAAAAACCATAAACTCGAATTTTGTCAACATGCTTGCGGTAGGCAACAATATCAGTGTCATTGATGGGCTGATAATCTATGTAGTGATCAAGCTCATACCAGCAACTACGGAGCTCTGCATAATATTGAGAGACAGATAACTCATGTTTTGTATCATGAACCTTCTTCCGCAATTCATACACTTGAGCATCATTCCCAACTTGGGAATAAGTTTCCTTGGCAGCCTTCCATATATGGGCAGCAGTGTCCAATAGAAGATAACCCCATGCCACAGTAGGATGCATGGAGTTAAGAAGATAAGACATTACCAATGAGTCATGAGAGAGCCAACGATCCTGAGCAGGACCTTTTTCATCAGGTTTGTGTTTAACAGTGGTTCCTGTAAGATGTCCTATAAAACTGCGACCCGCAATAGTGAGGTAAGTAGATCGAGACCACATCAAGTAATTTGTCCCATCTAACTTGATGTTAGTTGCACAAAATGCATCCAATCCAAACGAAGCAGTAGTAATGTCAGACATAGTGATAAGAGAATGGAGTCAATCGAACTGCTCAACCAGTGAAGAAATCGGGCCTAGAGATGGGTTTATGAATTCCCACAAATTTGACTGTCAGAATGAACCAAAAGGTGGATCGAGTCTCCCTCTGGTAGTGGCAAATATGTCCTCCAAATATCAGCACTTTCTGATGAGCCAATAAAAAACCTAATTTTTGTTAAAAATTAGGGAAAAAATGAAGAATAGAAGTGGGAAAACTGCCTTGTTGGGCACTTCTTAGGAAGCCGACCTCCTTTCCCCTTTGTCAAATCTTCTTCTAAACAATGGAAACCGCAGGGAGGTTTAGAAGTTTTACCTTTTGGACAACGACATCTTCATCTTCAAGTTTTTAGATGTTGGAGATAAACTTCGTGCTCTTGAATCCGGCCCTTGGATTGTTGGGAGGAAACCAATTCTTCTGCAACAATGGAACCGTTTTCTCCAACTCAATGGCCTTGATCTTTGCTCCATCCCTCTCTAGGTCTCTCTACTTGGTCTTCCGCTGCATTTTTTGTGTGAGGATGGTCTGAGCATAGTGGGATCAGTTCTAGGCAAACCTCTCTTCTCTGATAGTCTGATGGGAGGACAAAGTTACAAGATCGACTGGCCTTTGCCAGGATTTGTGTTGAAGTATCTACAGATTCCCCTCTTCCTTCCTCTACTTTGGTTAAAGACGACAAAGGATTCTCTTTCAGTCAAGCCGTCTAGTTCGACTGGCTTCCGCCCACTGCACCACCTGTAAGAAAATGTCATGTTATCTCTTCTTCTTCCCCTGCCCTTCCTTCGGCCCGGACTTCTGATTCCCTTCCCTCCGCCCCTCTTCTGCAGCATACCCCTTGTGCTGGTAATCATGTGCCTGGCTTTCAAGCCCCCATCACTTCCCTCTACCACCCTCCCCCTACTCACTCTACCGCGTCTCTCCCTTCTACTAACTCACCCCCCCCTTCGTGGTCGCCGTCGTAGCCGGCTAAGCAAGAAAACCACCGGCGGGCCTCTACTTCCACTTCTCCTCAAGGGCATGGGCCAACTACTCTCTCTGGTCCATTGGTCCGTCCTCCTGGGACCATCAGTCACAACTATTTTCTTCCCTTGGGTTCTGTGGATGACAGTTCTGGCCCTATGATGTCTGTCGATCCTGCCATCATCACTCTCATCGAACCTTCGGTTCTTGGTATTTCTCGAGCCTCTGGTTGCAACCAGTCCTTTCCTAGCTCTGATGCCTCTCTCATCCTCGATTGCGCCGCAATCCCTTCTCCCGAGGCGTTGTCCTCTATAGTCAACCTTTCTCTCCCCAGTCTGTTGCCTAGTCGCCATCCCTTGCAGACTTCGTCTACCTCATCCTCTTTCCCTCTCTCTGTGTCTGGTCTCAACTCCTCAAGATCAGGACTCAAACCCCCTTTCATTCCTCGATACTCTTCCCCCCCTTTTGCCTCTTCCTTCAGCTTCGGTGGGCCCCCCACCTGTTCCTTCCCCTTTAACTGCTTTCCCCTCCCTCGATATAAGCCTTAATGGACCTAGCCCAACCTCCTTGGCTCACAACTTCTTGGGCCTTATCCCTCCCCTTGGGTCGACCCTGACCCCTAACCCTGGCAGCCTTATTGGGTCAGATACCTCTCGCCATACCTCCTTGGCCCATCAAAACTTGGGCCTTAACCCTTCCCTTAGGCCATCCCCTCCTGCGCCCCTCTCTCTCTCCCTGATCCCTCCCAACCTCCTCCCCGGCCCCCCTCCCTTTGTGTTTTCCACCGGCGCGACTCCAGCATCCCTCCTCATCCCAAAATTTGGCCCTACACGGCCTATTCCTTGCCCAGCAGTGAGAAGATTTTGCCTTTGAGTAGCACTATCAGAGATCATGTCCTTTGTCGCGGGATTTTGGACCCTGGATAGTGTGCTTTGTTGTGCTTCGCTTTGGTTGGCGATTCCCCTCCCCCCTTAGTCCGCTGTTGTTGTGATTGGTTGGGGCCTTCCCCTTCTCTTTTGCAAGCCCTAGCATTCTCCTTTTCTCTTGGCAAGACCTTGTAGTTGGATTGTGTTTGTATGTTTGTCCCCCCCCCCTCTTTTCTTTCCTTTTTGTAATGAATTTTTTTATTCATAAAAAAAGAAAAAGGGAAGAACTCGATATTCAAAAAATTGGAGAACCGAATGCAGAATCTGGTCAGCACCTGTAATCTTCAATCAAAACATAATCTGGAATGAGGTAAGGTGGAGGGCAGCAACTAGATCTTGAAGAGATCACCTCATAGTGCTGCCCTTAAGTAGTGAGAAGAACAGAGAGAGAGAGAGGTTGTAAGGGAGTTGCGGTAAGAAGAGGGGGAAGATTAGGCTAAAATCGAGAAGAGCAGGGAAGGGGAAGAAGAAAGGAAAACATTAAAAAAGAAAAATTGAGGACTGCAATCTAGATCAGAATTTTGGCTTTGATACCATGTTAGCAGCCAATAGAGCTGGATGCTTGAGTGATCAATATGATCACCAAGCCCCTTTATTTATAATAAAAGAGGAGAGAAAATAATTACGACAATGCCCCCCTCATAGCCGACTCTAACTAATAAGTCGGCTGTTAAAAAATTATTTATCTACTCGTGTCCCCCTTTGGATAGTCCGCCGTGTTAAAAGCTCATGTATGATATACATATTGTTTCCTCCCTTTCCTACGAGGTCGGCCTTTTAGAGGAAGCGGTTCCAACATGGTATTAGAGTAGGCAGGGGTCACGGTATCGAGTCCCCCTGGGAGCGGGCAGGTGTTAAAAAATTATTTATCTACCCGTGTCCCCCTTTCGATAGTCCACCGTGTTAAAAGCTCCTGTATGATATACATATTGTTTCCTCCCTTTCCTATAAGGTCGGCCTTTTAGAGGAAGCGGTTTCTACATGATATCAGAGCAGGCAGGGGTCACGGTATCGAGTCCCCCTGGGAGCGGGCAGGTGTTAAAAAATTATTTATCTACCCGTGTCCCCCTTTGGATAGTCTACCGTGTTAAAAGCTCCTGTATGATATACATATTGTTTCCTCCCTTTCCTACAAGGTCAACCTTTTAGAGGAAGCGGTTCCAACATTGGCTATGGGGGGAAAACCCCAGAATAACCTTGCGGCTACATATAACTCAACACTTTATTACTATAGTAGCAGATGAGACCTCCGAGACTTCAGCAGGAGGCAAGGAAGTTAGAGGAGCTTTACCGGGGCAAACCTTAGATTGATGACCAAAGATCTTACAATGGATGTAGTGAGGAGGAAGCCACTCGTAGCGAATAGGTTGTTCGAAACTGAACCCATCTTCTTCCACAATGGAGATGGATGAGGGGGGAGGTGAGTCTGCTGAAACGTCAATACAGCTTCTAACGAAAGAGAGTTTGTCCATCCGTCTAGTGCGAGCATCAGAGTGAAGAGGGAAACCAATGATAGAACCTATGATGCTGAGACATTCTGAGCTCCAGTAGTGGAGAGGAAGGCCAGGCAGGGTAACCCAGAGGGAGATGGAGCTGAAATCAACCTTGTGGGGTTGCAAGTAGGGGTCCCACTGCAGAAGCAAGATGGGCGTAGTACCAACAAGCCAAGGAGCCCCATCAAGAGCATGAGCTTTTGGAGCATCGAAGGAGAACTTGAAGATGAACACACCATTGTCCAAGAGGTAAGTGTCCTAACAACCTTAGGCTTTCCATTGCTTAGTAAGTGAACTCTTAACAATGTTAAAGGAGGGTCTGGAACCTAGGAAATGGCCAACAAGGCAGGATTTCCATTTGTTAATTTCTGGAGAGAGGAGAATCTGAGGGCAAAGGGCAAACGTAGAGTTGCCATCAGAGGAGGGCTTGACGTAGTCAAGAGGGAGCCAGAGCTCGAAGGGAGAGAGGATGGAGAGAAGAGGGACGACCAAGGTTTTGGTCCAGCAGGGGCAGGAGTGGTGGGAGGCCGGAGAGGGGGGAGAGGGAGAAGGAGGATGAGGGGTTGGGGGAGGGGACCTCATGGCCTCCACAGTGGGAATGTGAAAAGAAGTGGTAACAAAGCCAAACTGATCATACTCTGTTTGTGAAAAGAAGTGGTATCCAAATTACAGCCCTCATCGTGTATGTAGATGGTATAGTGATCACTGGAAGTAACGACGCCGAAATCTCCCATCTGAAATCACTTTTAACAAAGGAGTTTGAAACAAAGGATCTAAGACCTCTGCGGTACTTTATTGGGATTGAAGTGCAAGTTCAAACAAGGGCGTTTTTATTTCCTCACGGAAGTACGTCTTGGACCTTCTCAATGAAACAGGAATGCTTAGATGTAAGCCTGCAGACTCTCCTATTGAGGTTAATCACCAACTTTGTAGTGCCATGGGTGATCCGATTGACAGAGAACAGTACCAGAGGCTCGTTGGTCAGCTAATTTACTTGTCTCATACTAGACTTGATATTGCCGGTGTTGTGGGCATTGTTAGTCGGTTTCTCCATGATCCCAGGAAGTTTCACCTTGATGCAATGCACCGTATATTGAGGTATTTGAAGTCTGCCCTAGGAAAGGTATTCTCTTCTCTAACAATGGGAACCTAAGACTGGAACCATTTACTGATACCAATTGGGCTGGGTTTGTTGATGATCAGAGATCTACTTATGGTTATTGTTCCTTGGAGGTATTCTTGTCACATGGCAAAGCAAGAAATAGTCAGTTGTATCACAGTCTAGTGTTGAAGCAAAGTATCGTGCCATGGCCCAAGGGATTTGTGAACTCATCTTGCTTAAGGGATTATTGGGTGATTTGGGAGTTACTTCTGAAGATCATATGCGCCTCTACTATGACAACAAGGCTGTCATAAGTATTGCTCATAATCCAGTCCAGCATGACAGGACAAAACACATTGAGATCGACAAACACTTCATCAAAGAGAAGCTTGAGCAAGGAATTATCTGTATACCTTTTGTTAGTTCTGTTAATCAGCTTGCTGATGTATTTAAAAAGGGTTCGGATTGTAAGGTGTTTCATCCGCTGGTCTCCAAGTTGGGCATGTATGATATATTTGCACCAACTCGAGGGGGAGTGTCGAGAACCGTGGGATTAGAATATTATCAGCTTACATTAGGTTACATTAGGGTTTTACTTTATTTTTCCTTTTTACACCTTTAGGGCTGTAACTACATTATAAATAAAGAGGACCTCTGTCAGTAATGACAAGTCACATCATTCCTCAACCTCTGATTCTGAACTGTTATTATTGGGCTTGCTGTTCTAGATCGCTGCTGGTTATTCTAATCCTAGCTTTTGGGTAATTAGATAGCAATTATAAACCTTCTGATTCCAAGGTGGATGTCCATAACTCTTAACTTTGGCATTTATCCTTGCTTTTGTTTTATCCACCAACAACTTCTTTAGCTACATTTTTTTATATAAGAGTGACCATCTGGTTCCACATCATTTTAGTGTCTTCATCTTAATTCCACATTTCATGTCTTACTACTTTATCAGTAAATGTCTTCATGTTTTCTTCTTTTAAGTTCCATTACCATATCCTAGGGAAAATTTCTCACAGTTCTTACGGTCAGTCTCTTAAAACACATATCTATGACCATTAATTTATTTTGCATGGTGTTAAGATCTTCCCTGGTATAACCTTACAATCTTTACATGTGTCTTTTAGTTAGAAAGAAATCTATTTGGTTATTATTTTACCCATTTTAAAAGTTAATAAATATTATTCTCTCTTTTTAAAGCATGTGTTTTCTATTGATAAATCACAAACCACAACAAAATCTAAGATTGAAGTCCTCTCCTTATTCCTATCTTCAAAACCATTTCCTCCATGGACTCTTTCATCCTCTACTATCTCTTCCAACAACAACACTGCCTTATCCCAACTATCTCTTCCCACATGTCCATTTATATCTCCTCCTAGGATAATCTTCTCCTTGACTAATTCCTTGAACTAAACTATTTGGGTTCCTAAAAATGTGTATTAGTATTTTCATCTAATCCTATTTGGAGTGTATAAGCCACTAATTATATTGATTACGAATTTCCTAACACAATTTTGGTGGATATGATTCTATCACCAATTAATTTGGCATCTACAACATCGGTTTTGAAATCTTTATCTACTACTATTCTCACCCCCATTTCTATTATTTTATCCCCTGTATACCAAAGTTTATAGTCACCTAATTCCTTGGCTTTTTTACCCTTCTATCTTGTCTCTTATATACAAGCTATATTAATTCTTCTTCTCATAATTTCTATCAATTTTAAACTCTTTTTCGTTAAAGATCTTGTTGAAATAGGCTGCTTACCCGATTGGGGTAAGCAGTCCTAGTTGGATTGGGATTAGTCCTACTAGTCCTAGCTGATTAGGATTAGTCCTAGTCATGTTAGGAGTAGTACTAGTCAGATTGGATTCTTTTATTTTATTTTATTTTTATTGTTTTATCCTCAGCTGAGTCCTATTCTGGCATTCCTAGTTGTATTAGGAATTCCTAGTAGGACTAGGACTGAGGTGTTATTATTCCTATTTGTACTTTGATTAGTTTACTTCAAGTTATTATAAATAAAGGGGCTTGGGTGATCGATTCCAATCACTCAAGCATTCATTCCAATGCTGTTTACATGGTATCAGAGCCTAATCTGATCTAGGAAACAGCTTCTCTCGATTTCAGGTTCTCTCCTCTCTCTTCTTTCTCTTTTTTTTTCCTTTGTTTCTTCTCTCCACCACTCTCGGCCTCCTTCTCCACATCAGGGCAGCAACTGTGAGGTGATCTAATGCAATTTTAGTTGCTGCCCTCAATGTCACCTCATTGAAGATCGAAGAACAGCTGGTGTGACCTAAATCTGCCGGCAGGATTATTCCATCCCTGGAGATCGAGCTCTTCTTACACCTGAAGTTTGATTTCTTTTTTTATGGAGATTGTTCCCTGCTTCTATTGGTCTACACCAGCCCTTAGTTGAAGACTGCAGAAGTGTTTGAGATACAGTGCTGCACTTTTCTGCAATTTCCTGCAATCAGTTTTTCTGCAATCAAGCTTCTTCCTAAATTTGTCAAAATTTAGGGTTTTTTATTGGCTCATCAGAAAGAGCTAATTTTTGGAGGTTATCTTCCCTGGTATTAGTAGGGAACTCGACCAAGGTTTCAGCCCATTCTGACGGCTGAAAAACTCTGCAAATTAAAAACCCATTTGAATCAGTTTTTTTTACAGATCTGATTTTTCTGTTTGGCTGAATTATGGGTGACTCAAAGATGACTACTGCTACTTCTGGAGGAGATCAAACTAGGTCTGATTTTCTTCCCTATGCTGCTGCCATTAAGCTTGATGGTACAAACTACTTGATTTGGGCCAGATCATTATCCCTAACGGTGGCTGGTAGGGGACTCATCAGCCACCTCACTGGCACCACCAAACAACCTCATGAAGAAGGTGTTGCTCGTACTAAATGGGCTGCCAATGATGCAATGGTAATGTCCTTTGTTCTGAACTCTATGACCCGACCTCTCTAGTCAGTATCTTCTCCTTGACATGCTGCTACGATATGGACAGGTCAAGGGCACTTATGGTCGTTCAGGAAGTGGTGCTCAGGTTTATGAAATCAGGAAGACACTCCAAACCACTACTCAGAGGGAGATGTCTGTCACCAAATACTATGCTGCCCTCAAATGTTTATGGCAGCAATTGGATCACTATGCTCAGTTTCAGCCTACTACTACTGTTGATATTACTGCCTACCACACCTATGTAGACCAATTCCGTGTCTATGATTTCCTGGCTGGCCTCAATGATGACTATGATCCTATTAGGGTGCAAGTCCTTGGACGGGTTCCTTTCCCCACTTTAGAGGAGACTTTTTCTTATGTTCACAGTGAAGAGACACGACGGGCTGCCATGATGATTACTCCCAAAGTTAGAGATCAGCCTTACAAACTGCTGGCCCCACTCTTGTTGCTTCTTCTGACAGTGTTGCTGCTTCTACTACCAAAGAGCCTGTTAAGTGTGAGCATTGTCACAAACCATATCACACCAAGGCTCAGTGTTGGAAATTATATGGAAAGCCAGCTGATTTTGAGGCCAAACGTGGTCGTGCTAAGTCTAAAAACAAAGCCAATCATACTGAAAGTGTAGCTCCAACTCCCACTGCTGACATTGGTTTCTCCCAGGAAGAACTCCAGGCTTTGCGTCGTATGTTGAACACATCAACTGCCTCTACTATGTCTGCTGCCAATTCAGGTTCCTTCTTTGCCCGTACAGGTATTTCTTTTGCTGGTCATTGTGCATCAGTAGTATCCACTCCATGGATCATTGACTCCGGTGCTACTGATCACATGACAGGTTCTTCTAGCCTTTTTAATACATATTCTCCTGCCTCTGGTAAGGATAAAGTCAAAATTGCTGATGGGTCCCTCTCCTCCATCTCAGGGAAAGGATCCATTGGTTGTTCTCCTTCCCTTACACTGTCATCTGTGTTGCATATTCCCAAATTTACAACTAACCTTCTTTCCATTAGCAGTATCACTAAATCCCTAAATTGTAAAGTGACCTTTTTTCCCACTCACTGTGTTTTTCAGGAACTGGACTCGGGGAAGACGATTGGATCGGGTAAAGTGCATGGCGGATTGTACCTGCTTGATGGCGATCCAACTCCGGCTTTGCCTTCGGCATCTTTCTCTTCTGATTTACATAAATGGCACTCTAGACTAGGCCATCCCCCCTTAGGTACTTTATCCAATTTATTTCCAGCATTAGTTAAAGACTGTAATAAGGAAGATTTTTTTTGTAAGCCTTGTGTCTTGGCTAAACAGACGCGTTCAACTTATCCTATTTCTAATAAACGATCCTCTTCCTTATTTCATATTGTTCATACTGATGTGTGGGGGCCTAGTAGGAAAGCTTCCCTGACTGGCCATCGGTGGTATGTCACTTTCATTGACTGTTATTCTAGGTTCACTTGGGTTTACCTTCTGCACACAAAGAGTGAAGTTTTTTTATGTTTTCAACACTTTCATCAAATGATTAAGACCCAGTTTAATGCCACTCTTCAAATTTTGAGGAGTGACAACGGGAAAGAGTATATGGAAGGTCGGTTCCAAAAATACCTTCCGCACATGGAATCCTCCATCGGACATGTGTCGACACTCCGCCCCAAAATGGTGTGGTGAGAGAAAAAACCGCCACCTCCTCGGAGGTGGCTAGGGCCCTTATGTTTGCTCGTGCACTGTCCCTTCCCTTTATTGGGGGATGCTTGTCCTTACCGCAGCCTATTTAATTAATAGGCTGCCCAGTCGGGTTCTTCTTTCAAAAGCCCCTATTGAGCTATTACTTGGCTCTTTTTCCTTTATAGTCCCACCTAAGGTGTTTGGATGCATTTGTTATGCTAGGGATACAAGGTCCCCTGGTAAACTTGACCCACGTAGCCTCCACTGCATTTTCTTGGGTTATTCTGCTACCCAAAAGGGGTACAAATGTTACTACCCTCCATCCCGCAGGACTTTTGTCAGCATGGATGTTGTCTTTCATGAACATGTTCCATATTATGTGTCCCCACCTCTTCAGGGGGAGAGTGTTAGTGAAGATGTGCTGACTATTGACTCTCCACCTCCACTTCATCTGTTTACCATGAGTCTCGAACCAGTTCGGCCTGCCCCTAGTACTCCCCCGAGGCGGGGAAGAGGTTCTACACCTGGGGAGACCATTGCTATTCGGGGGAGCAATCTACCTCGGTCCGGACTCCTATCCAAAGGACTATTAGTGAATTTCAAAGGAGGATTGATGCGGTAATGTGAAGACCTATGCAAGGAAACATAAGCGAGTTCAATCAATCTGTTGCTCGATACCCATCCAATTGCCGAACCCGGATCCAGAACCTGCCTCTCCACCTGGTAATGATCCTGACTTACCTATTGCTCTTCGCAAAGGTGTCAGAACTTGCACTCAGCATCCCATATCTCATGTTGTTTCTTATGATTCCCTTTCCCCATCCTTTCGTGCCTTTATTTCCTCTCTTTCTTCTGTTCGTATTCCTAACAATTGGCAGGAAGCTTTATCAGACGGAAAGTGGAAGGCAGCTATGATGGAAGAAATGGACGCCTTGAAGAAAAATAACACATGGGAGCTTGTGGTTCTTCCACCTGGGAAGAAAACCGTTGGATGTAAATGGGTGTTTGTAGTGAAACAGAAGGTGGATGGCATGTAGATAGGTATAAAGCACGACTCGTGGCCAAGGGTTCACTCGGACATACGGCATTGATTACCAGGAAACTTTTGCACACTGTTGCAAAGTTAAATACTGTTCGTGTGTTATTATCTTGTGCGATCAACCTTGGATGGGATTTGCGGCAACTAGATGTAAAAATGCCTTCCTAAATGGAACTTGGATGAGGTGTATATGGACATTCCACCAGGGTTCTCTTGTGCGAAACCAAGGAAAAATATGCATCAAGCGCGCACTTTATGGGCAAGCATACCTCGAGCATGGTTTGGCGGTTCCACAAGGCCATGATTTATGTGGGCTATAAGCGAGTAATGCTGATCACACACTCTTTATAAAGAGGGTTGGTGAAAAACTCACTTGTTCTTATAGTCTACGTTGATGATATAGTGGTTCCGCAATGATGGCGATGAGATCAGACGGTTGAAGACCTTCCTTGGACAAGAATTTGAGATTAAAGATCTAGGAAAACTACGATACTTTCTTGGGATTGAAGTAGCCAGATCTTCTAAAGGCATTTTTCTCTCCCAAAGGAAGTATGTCCTAGACTTATTGGCTGAGACCGGGTTGCTAGGCTGTCATCCTTCAGATACTCCTATAGACCCTACTGTTCGACTCAAGGAGAAAGAGGGTGAGCCTGTTGATAAAGGCCGGTACCAAAGACTTGTAGGGAAGTTGATTTATCTTTCACACACGCGTCCTGACATTGCTATCGCCGTGAGTACTGTGAGCCAGTTTATGCATGATCCCTACTCTTCTCATATGGAGGCTGTTCTTCGTATCTTGCACTATTTGAAGTTAGCTCCTGGAAAAGGAATTCTTTTGTCTACGCATGGTCATCTACGGATAGAAGCATACACTGATGCTGATTGGGCTGGTTTTTGTGATCGGAAGTCTATTTCTGGGTATTGCTCCTTTGTAGGTGGAAATCTTGTTACATGGCGTAGCAAGAAGCAAAATGTGGTTGCTCGTTCTAGTGCCGAAGCTGAGTTTCGAGCTATGGCACAAGGTATTTGTGAGTTACTATGGCTTAAAGGTTTGCTACAAGATCTTGGTGTTCCTATTCGTCTTCCTATGATGCTGTACTGTGACAACAAGGCTGCTATCAGCATAGCACACAACCCAGTACAGCATGATCGTACCAAGCATGTTGAGGTGGATAGTCATTTCATCAAAGAGAAGTTAGAAGCTGGGCTGATTTGTATTCCCTTTGTGACATCTGCGGATCAACTTGCTGATATCTTCACCAAGGGATTGTCTAGAAAATTGTTTCATCCTAATCTAGTCAAGTTGGGCATGATCGACATCTTTGCTCCAACTTGAGGGGGAGTGTTGAAATAGGCTGCTTACCCGATTGGGGTAAGCAGTCCTAGTTGGATTGGGATTAGTCCTACTAGTCCTAGCTGATTAGGATTAGTCCTAGTCATGTTACGAGTAGTACTAGTCAGATTGGATTCTTTTATTTTATTTTATTTTTATTGTTTTATCCTCAGCTGAGTCCTATTCTGGCATTCCTAGTTGTATTAGGAATTCCTAGTAGGACTAGGACTGAGGTGTTATTATTCCTATTTGTACTTTGATTAGTTTACTTCAAGTTATTATAAATAAAGGGGCTTGGGTGATCGATTCCAATCACTCAAGCATTCATTCCAATGCTGTTTACAGATCTTATGCTCCATGACACTAACCTAATCCTACGCTTTTGGACTAACTTCTTTATCCGCACTTGTCATGGTGTGAAAACCTTTGCTCACTTGTCACTGCAAGCGGGTGCTGAAGTGGTGCATCGGGGGACGCCATAGCTCACCCTTGCTCACGTGTCACTGCAACCAGGTGCTGAAGCTGTGCATCAGGGGACGCCCTAGCTAACCATCCAATACACCTGGGGCATAGTGCAGCACGTCGCTTCCGAGGGACGCCCTTGCATAAGATTGAAAATGTAAAACTCTAGGATCCAAGCTAAAAAGATTTGGCAATAGTTTTTACAATGCAGGATGCTGACTTGACGCACCAACCCTCCTTTATTCGGGCTTGGGACCGGCAGCAAAAAAATTTGGCGGAGTTAAAATAAAGATTACATCTGAAAAGTATAATTACCAATATGGCAAGAATTTTCGGTGGGTTGCACAATCATGACTACAAAACTTTCCTTTTTCTTTTTCAAAACCAATTTCCATTCCCTTTACTTGCAACCAGATGGAGCCTAAAGATATTTGTCCTACTGTGGTAGCTCAGGGGATGAGTATATTAGGTAGGCCAATCTATTGAGTAAATGTAAGAGTGATAATGAGTTTCCAAGATTTTTTTCATTTGATAGATGATGTTAAAACTTAACTAGTGTTGATATCTTTTGTTTGTATTGGTAGGTGTCATCAGTCAACATTTACTATTTGCTTGCAAATGACACAGTTGATGACATAATCTGGTATGATTTTTCTAATTTTTATTTTGAAAGATGAATTTTCCTTTAACTGTGGAGAACCACTACAAGCCAATCCCAGTTTGTAGGGGAGGGGTTTTGACATATGTCTTGATGACGATTTGTGGGTTACTAACGTGTTATTTGCAATGCAGGGATGTGGTTCAGAGCAAGTTGGAAAATCTGGGCCAGGTTCTGTCTCTATTGTCTTGTTTTTCTTTCAAATTTTAAAATATTATTCTGGAGTCATGCACACAAGACATGCTGGAAATACCATTTCCAACTTTCATGTAAGTGCTGGATGGAGCTTAAACAATAGGGGCAGAAGAGGGGCACAATGGGAAATTTTATTTCCTGTCAATTCTAAAGATTAATGACATTTCAAACACTCTGAAATGAAAATGGGAAACATCTATTTACTGGACTGATTGATTCCGGGACCTGTGACAGTAGGGGTAGATGGGTATACCAAAGGCAATGACTGAATTGGTAGCACTGCTTATGCATGGAAATTTGTGATTTTAACCGCTTTGAAACTCCAACTAATGGAGTTCCCTATGAAGAAACCAATGAGACCTCAGCTTGGGATCACAATGGTGTAGTTCATAGTTGGGAAATACCACCTCAGTAAATGTTGCCAAATTGCTCCACCATAGCATGGATGTCATCCATAGTTGTCAAGGCGTCGCCTAGGCATCCAGGCGCCTTGGTCACCTAGGGGGGTGCTTTTTTTGCCTTGTTGGTGTCACCTTGTGTCCCCTCCAATGCCTTGGGTCGTCTAGATGCTGTGACAACTATGAATTTTCATCACTGCAGGTTTGTGTTCTGCCCCAGCTGTTTCCTTCTTCGAGCATCTCTAACTTTTCAAATATCAATAACTCTGAAGTGTCGCTCCATTCTTCCTCTTGCTTGCTGCCATGCATGCACAATTATGGAATCTACCACCAGGCATATGACCAATATATATTGATCTGTCAGCAATGATGCCTCATACTGCATTGGTCTGAATTGTCGTTCTTCTTGACTTGTTCCAAATGACTTCGGGTGAGTGCAGAACTCTCCAGAACGCATAAAGAACCTTTCACTTGAGGAAGAAGAGGCTCAAACAAATATAGAAATTTTCTGCCATCAAATTCAACTTCACTTCAAATCTCATTTTGCACCATCTGGTTTAACTTATGAAGCCCTTCCCCGTGCATTTTAAAACTTCTCTTACTGTCACAGCCTCAGTCATGGCAAATTAATATCCATTATCTGTTACTCCAAGCAAGGGCCAGAATCTGACTAATTTGAAATTGATGGCTGAAAATACTGCCCATTATGCCCTTCCCTGTGCTATTCATAATGTGTCACCACCTTATCTAAAAAATATTACCCCTTGGAAAGATCAATTCCTGTCTGATCAGCAGAAGAGACCGATCGCGATAATTCCTGCCTGATCTGTAGAAGTGGCTCATTATGTACTTTCAGGGTTACCAATATTGTCATCCAGTGTGATATGGTTGCCAATATTACATTTCCATGTGGCATCACACTGAAGCTTTCTACTCAAGAGGAAAGCTGTATTTTGTATGGAACTTATCTGTATTTTGGACTTGGGCTTTAGTGTTGTATTGAAAAAATATAAAAGTTGAAGAGGACCACCATCGAATAATTCTGGTGGAGTGGAGTTAATCACGTGCACTTGATGGTACCGGTAGCTATATTTGAGTTGTTGGCATGCTTCCTTTCTCAAATATAAAGAAAAAGGGAGGGGGGGGGGGGGGGAAGTAGAAAGTTCTAATTTCTTTAAATCTGAAATAGTAATATTTCTTCTTTTACATCCATTATTTCTCCTCTTCATCTTCCATATTTCTTTAATCTCTCCACCTTTATTACATGATCATGGTAAAGGTGACTGATGGATCCTAGAAAGTGGTTAGAACCTGAAAAACCTATTTGCATGCTGGTTGGGTGGTTTTAAAACCAACCCAACTCCTAAAACAAGTATTATAAGTTGTAGTGGCCTTTGTGAAAGTACTATTACTAAATGCTGCTACTATTTTGATATGTATTACCAGGTGTGTTTGTTTTAATGAAGCCATATTGGTCTATTACCTTTTTCTTTTTTCCAGTTTTGCCTGTTGAATGGATGTAACATCTTGTAGATTTAGTTCTGACAGTCCTGTCTAAATTTTTGGATCAACACAGATGCTCGATGGTCACGAGAATACCTTGGAGGTCTCAGACAATCAGCCAAGAAGCAGTCCCTCAAAGCAAGGAACACTTGATTCTTTCATAAAGCGATGTAATGTGAGCGGCAACTCTGGACCTCCAAAACTCAAGCATCCCAGAACCTGATACACATACTGTGAACCATGTATATAAAGAGTAGACCCCACCTTGGGAAGATGATATGCAATTTGTATATTATATGTAACTAGACTATCACCAAATCCAACCCCCCCCCCCCTCCCCAACCCAAAAGGGAGAGGAAAAGCAATTACTCGCCCTGACAGAGATGGAAATTGGGTGATGCTTTTGTTGGGGGCATGTAATGTCAGTGGAATGGAGCACAACTTGTAACTGATTTATGGTTGTATTATTAGAGAATAGAGTACTTTTTATTTTACATTGTTCAATTATGATTGGCTTTATGAGTTAGTCTTGGTTCTTGATATTCTGGTATTTCATTTGGATTATGCGTCTGATCATTTTTTGTTAGTGGTCGGATGGGTTTGCAATGTGGCCTTCATTTTCCAAGTTTCAAACTTGTCAATCTTCACTTTTTGATAATTGCAACGAATGCAATTGTTCATGGTGTTGGTTATTACTGGCATCTTCACTGATTGGTTATTGATCCTTTTGAACAGGGAAATTTACCAGGTATGTGACGGCTCTGAGGCACAAGATTAAGATGCCATAGAGTGCCCGTCCACCATTAGTCTTGTAACAGTAAAGTATGTTCCATAGTGATGCCTCCTAGAGCTGCAATTCTGGTTTTCCTGTTTACAAAGCCAAAAGACCAGGAACAAAGAGGTAGCTGATCTGATTGACCTGGTTCGACACGCCAGGAGTTATGAAGGAAACAATGCTGGTGGAATTTAAGGCGTTTGTCAACTTTGTTGAGCTCAAGACATTTCTTACTCTTATTCTATTAGAAAACCAAGTATTAAAACACTCGACAGCACAACAAGCGTGGTATTTCAATCTTTGGTGACTCTTGCACAAACCTCTTCCCAACCCAAAAACAAAAATAGCTGATGAATAATTCAATCATTTGTTGATACCCACAAAGTTATAAGAAATGAACAAAAATCTTTAATGAATCACTCAATTATTTGTCAATACACACAAGGTTGCAAGAAATAAATCATTGATTGAGGTGGTTCAAGTTCATTAGTTCATCTTCATGGCTTCGTGCGGGTTTTAAAAAAAAAAATTGGGGATGTCCTTGTGCATGTCCAGAAAAGGAACATTTTCAGGCATATTTTGGATGTTCTAAGATACTCCATCAAGATTCCAGTGCCTTGGGTTGCTTCAACAACGATATATGGTGTATGTAGAAGTTAGAAACAGCGCCTGCTGTGGCATCTTTGTTTCCTGAGCAAATGGTCATTGCATGAGCCTGACTCTCAACCAATCAAAACAAATTTTGGTAATTAGAATGGACGTGGATGCTGTAGAAAGGAGACCGCTGGAACTAACAGTTCAATTCATTCAAGTAGTCTTCTTAACTAAATCCTCCATGACTCTTCACTGTAGTAGAGGAAAATTTTTCTCCAAAACCCAGTCATAGTTGAGCTAGTGGAATCAACATCGACAGGTTTTTTTTTTGGACAGGAAGGAGGGTAGGAGGAGGGGTGAGGGGTTCTATGGAGTTTTGGCTACGTGCACCAAAAATTAACAAATTCTCTGCCCATGAAATTATGTCAATTCAAAAGAAGAGGGCGGGGGTACAATGTATGCAATTAGGCAGCAATACTCCAGTGATTTACATTTCATTAATGTGTGTTTCCATTTTTCTTATTCCATGGTACAATGGGATGGGGTCATCTGAGGCTTAAACACAATGAACACTCCATTTTACTTGCTCCAGCTATACAAAATTGAGATGTTCCCAGCACATTTTTCCTTCCATCTAATTTTCACAAGGCTCCCACAATGAGGTCGGTCTTGTTGGATATCTGGAACTGAAAGACTAGGGAGATGCTTCTGCAAGACCAACTGGATTAGGTTTGTCATCGCTGCCTCTGCTGTTTGACACTAGCTGGCCTGAATTGTCATTTGGTTGTCTTTGTTGATCTTTTACAAGTACTGGTTGGAACTGAAAAATAAGAAATTAAACAGTCAATCAGACAGCTAGGATTCATAACTAAAACACAGTAACTGAACCATCTTTTTTTTTTTTTTTTTTTTTGTGTGGGTGGGGGTCTAAGTTACTTCTGCATCATGATTTCCCCATGACAATTGAGGCAAACCTGGTATATGGAATATATGACATTTCTTCTGATTTGTGCCATCATATCCAAGAATAGGTTGTAGCCCTCAAGCTTGTACTCGATAAGTGGGTCTCGCTGAGCATATCCCCTTAAACTGACAGCTTGCTGGACAAACTTGAGTGCTTGCAAGTGCTCCTTCCATAACCGATCAATGTTGCTCAGAATTAGGAACCTCTCAGCCTCCTTCATCAAGCCTGGTGCTTGCTTCTCAACTATGTCCTAAACATTAAGTGAAAACAGAAAGAACTCAGCAGAGAAATTACTGGGGCTACTGTAGGTTAACTGAAAACAGAAAGAACTCAGCAGAGAAATTACTGGGGCTACTGTAGGTCAATTCGTTTCAAGAACTCTGGTTCAAGAAGAATTCTATGAAGCCAACACATACAAGGTGAACAAACATAATAGTTTTAGACCTTTAATTAGAAAAGGCAATAAAAAATAAAACTTCTTCAGAGAGTAGTTCAGTCTCTTAAACCCAAGAAGAGGCTGCATCGACCACTTCTTCATGGAGGTCTTTTTCAAAGTGCTGGCACAATTGAATGATATTGTTTTAACAAGGGCAGTTTTATAATATACTATATATTAGGGATTAGCCACTCCTTTCTTTTGACTGCTGAGGGCAATGACCATACAAAGAGTCCATTATTCACTGTTTCATCAATGGGTTGTTTTAACTTCGAGGATGAGGCTAGGAGTTTGCCATTCATTCATTACTTCTAGGTGAATAGGCTCAAGATAAGTAAATAGTAGTATTTCAACCATTTAACTAGACCAAAATATTTTGGCAACGAAGGGGTTAAGATATAGAGCTCTGAAAGCCGTAGAAATCTTTCGCAAGTTTATAAAGAAACTCACCTTTTTCTGCAAGTATGCTTCACGACCACGGTAGTGAAGGTAATCTCGTAAGTCCTCATAACTAGAACACTTGTTCTCCAGGAGATCTGGTGTCAAATCATTCAACAGATAACAGTACCTGCAGAAAATATAACAGATGGGAATTGTCAGTAGGCTCTTAGAAATTCTCACTGCACTGGTAAGAAAGATGAGGGGCTAACCCAATGGTAAAATCAAATTAAAATTTTCTTGTGAATTAATTGTCTGGATAAGAGGATGCAAGAGAGATGTGTATACATGGGGTGTTTGTCTATTCACATTTTATTTTCCCCTTCTTGGTGGGGTGCCTGAGTTCAGTAAGCACAAGACTCAACCATCCATAAGGCCCAAATGGGAGTGGAGTAGGGAGATAAGAAAAAAGTCCAATCAGAGAAAAATAACCATCTGTCCCAACTGTTTTCTTTTTCGGGACAGCTGGAAAAATATGCAAAATGTCCATAGAATAGATATTGATGTTGAAGTAGCCTTCTGAATGTGATAATTTTTCTTCGTAGGACCACTTGCATGGTGGATCAGAGGTCAGACGCTCCATGTACGCAACATACAACCAGGAAAATGGGCTGTTCGTTTCTATTCCCATCATGCAAGTATTCCTCATCTTTCAATTTTGATCTGTGTTCAGATGCTGTAGGAACTAGCAACAAATAAAGGAAGGGTTCCTCTTACTGTTGAAGTTTTGCAACGAGCTTTCCAATATCCCAGCTCTCCTTCGGAGCATCAGAACCAATATTTGCCTATTTAAGTAAACAGAGAAGATTACATGAGGAACATTCATTGAAGAATATTCTTTTGGCCAAACAGGGTAACAGACTCGATGAATAAGTTACCTCCAATATGTCATCCATTGTCAGTTCAGCATATTCTATAAGAAGAGATTGTAGGTTGTCAGATTCAAGGGCCCGCCTTCTTTCTGTATAAACACGATCTCTTTGGCTGTTCAGGACCTCATCATATTCAAATAACTGCTTCCGAATATCAAAGAAATAATTCTCCACCTTCCGCTGAGCCTCATCTAGTGCTTTTGTGAGCATTTTAGACTCAATGGGTAGGTCCTCTATTCTGAAGGCACTCATCAAACCCTACAATTTGCGAACACAGGATACTATAAAACTCATACCATTTGTAGAACAAAATAAGACTCTCTGAGATAGCAGGTTAGAACCTGAATCCGGTCCCCACCAAAAATACGAAAGATGTTATCTTCAAGACTAAGAAAGAACCGAGAGCTTCCAGGATCTCCTTGCCGACCACTTCGACCTCGTAGCTATATACAACAATAAAGAAAGTCCACATCTAAACATGTGCAGGAAATTTTCAACACTTTGTAGGGAGCAAATGTAAGAGGGTAAGGTTAAGGTGGGAAAAACACAAAACCTGATTGTCAATTCGGCGTGATTCATGGCGCTCTGTCCCCACCACATGAAGTCCACCTGCTAACACAACCTGTGGAATTGTAGAAAAAGATGCATTAATGGCAACCTCAACCATCACCAGACATAAACATCAAAAGTGTTGTTCATCACAAGATAGACAGAACCTTCTTTCTTTCCTCCTCTGTGTAGATCTTATATTCTTCAACAATTGCTACAAAGGCACTCCGTAACTTTGCTATGACATCATCTCGGGTCGGCCCCTGTTGATTAAGTACAAAATTGTTGTTGGTAACATACAAATGGGATGGTACCATTGCAAATCTCAACTTATTTTTTTTTCGGGGGGTGAATAAATCCCAACTAATTTGACTTCTCTATTACCAAAAGAAACATAGCTCTCTGTTTCTGAGTTTCTTCTCATATGCAATTCATTTTTATTTTATCAAGTAGCTCATATGAGAGAGAGGGACAAAAAAAAGTATCTCAGAGATGAAATTCACCTTTTCACTTGAATAAGAGAGCCGGTCCTCTGCTTCGAGTTCAGTCAATGATCTTGGGCCCCATGTTTTGACAGCTAACTCTACTGCTTCATCAGCCAATGCAGTCTTCTCCTTGGATAGTTTGCAAGGAAATAATTTTTCATTCACCTGAAATTTCCTGATAAATAGTTACATCACAGAAGACAGAAACTTCACCATAGGGTTGTCAACGAATAGGATCTTGACCTGGATCCAATTTGATGAGGAAATCAATAATGTTTCAATCCGATCTGAACAAAGTAACCCAGCTACTAATTGGATCAAATTCAATAAACCCCTGGTTTGATCAAATTATGATCCTATGCGATTAACATCACATATACTTGTTATAATTCATAAATAAATAAATAAATAACATCACATGTACTGATATACATATATAATATGTACAGTGATGGTTAAACACATAATATTAATTTAAGAAATTTTATAAATTTTCGAGAATAGATACGCCTTCAATCTTTTTTCTTCTTGTATCCAATAAAAAATCTTTTTCCTTATGTTACTGTCAGGAATGTATGTTGTATTCTCTAATTTTTCATCAATTATCACCAATAATAAGGTATTAAATAATCAGATCAGGTCATGCAATTTCCAGGCGATCCAATTCAAGTTTGATCCGTTGACAGCCCTACATCATCAAACCCTAAAACAAGTAGATCAAAGTTCGAAACAAACCTTCCAAGTCTTCTTTGGAGGAGGTTTCTTGACTGATACAAAGCCTCCTTCGGTTGGCATAACAACCCTGCAGGATATTTTTTATACCAACTAAGAAACAATATAATTATATGACTTAGCAAGCTTTGAGATGATACACTTGAAGATTTTTCCTCATGTAGAGGTGTCTTGCAGTTCAAAGTGAACCACAATCTCAACTGTAGAGAATATGATGAATAAATCATATCAAAAGGCCATGGAATGACAATGACATCACACTATCACAGGATCCACTATTATCTGGACTCTATTTGTTTGAACTATGAATTTGGGGACAACCACAAAGCAACCCTAGATACCCAGAATCAGGGACATCTACAATGGAAAGGATATTACACCATGATCAACCAACCATCTATAAGTGGAAATCAACAAACCCTCATCCGTTAGACATTGTTAGGAACACATAAAAATCAGGTTCACTATCTGGTAGAGTCAGAAAAGAAGCATGGTTAACAATTTTACCATTAAATGGCTTCCGGGGCCACTGGTCCACATCTAAGATATTGGATTACCATAAATTTAGAAGTCAGATGATACCTTGGCATAAGCATCTCACGTAGCTTTAACCTCGCCATAAATTCTGCATTACCTCCAAGGATTATATCTGTTCCACGACCTGCCATATTGGTAGCAATAGTTACAGCCCCAAGACGGCCACTTTGTGCTACAATTTCTGCTTCCCTCTCCACATTCTCTGGTTTTGCATTTAGAACCTTTGAATAAAATGTATTAGTTCAAGTTTCTGAAATGCAGAAGAATTATATAAATAGCTGCGCTATGTTTATTGCACTGCTATGGAAGACAAGGAATTGTGATACCAAATTAACATTTTCCCTTCCATAAGGATAGCAAAGAGGTGGATCAACCGGGGTCCTGATTTTCCCCACCCTATTAGTTAGGACAAGGTATGTCACTCTTGCAGTTAGGATCGGGTTTGCTATTCCAAAAACCCAGGCCTTTTCCTACAGGACCCAGCCTACCAGTTCACTCCATTTGGTTTGATTCCCCCATGTGATAGAACACAATAACAAGAGCTCCATACTTGTGATATCTGCACCTGCTTCAAGCCTTGATTACTGCTTGGGAGATTGGTATGATGCCAGTCAGACCATCTAATCCTTATCAATATAGGATGGGACTAATCCAATCTATTATACCCAGTGGATTGGCCAATCTATTGGTAGAATTAGACCCTTTTTCTCAATGGATCTGCCAATCGTATGTCTGTATCATCCGATCCGGAGCAATTTGGATTGGTGCCTATCAGGAACCCTATGACCCCCAATTCCAACCCTTAAATCCTTCCTCATGACTTTCAGATTGCTGTCTGTTCAAGTACAAGATGACATCCTATACCAATCCTCAAATCTTTGATTACTAACAAACAAATCTTAGGGTCCTAATTGCCTCGTGATTCGAGAGTCAACTCTGCCACATGTGTTTGACATTGGTGAAATCCCTACATCCCTATCCTTCCTTAACCGCACTTAAATGATATCTTGTTAATTTGGATTAAATAGACCTCACCTCATGTGGAATCCCAGCTTCACACAGCTGTTCTGACAACAAGTCACTCTGCTCAACACTGGTTGTGCCAACAAGTACAGGGCGGCCTGTCTTGTGCATCCTACAAATTTCTACCACAACAGCTCGCCATTTTCCATTAGTTGACCTGAAAACAACATCTGACTCATCCTGAAATGGGAAAAAAATGCAATGAGAAAAGATTCTCATAGGTCAGTAACATATTATAGTCACAATCTTTAATATCCTCCAAGCACATATCCCATTCTTGGGACGAGCAGCAGGGAGAGGTGACAAAGACAGTAGAATACGCTCGACCACTTCTTGTCTTCGCCTTTCAAGTTTTAGGAAAAAAGGGGAGGGGGATTTGTCTATTCAGTAGACCTAGGAATGCAATGAGGCACCCCCACCCCAAATGAAGCAGGTTTGGTAAGGTCTAATTCATTTCAAGGTCAACACACATAAGGCCCTTTATTCTTCCAACATGCTCCAATAGTGCTAGGGATATGGATGCTAAAAAATTAATCGTCTGGGTTTAGGTGGGTGAAGTATTGGAAATCCAGCCTACGAACTAAGTAGCTAGACCCAGGCCAGGATCAGGCCAACATTGGAACAAGAACAGTTTAAGCTAAGCCCACCCCTGTCTACATACATGGACCATGCCTAAGGGTATTCTTTTGTAAACTTCAAGGCAAAGCCCAGCCTGTCTATTGAAGAGGCTTGAAAATAAAGCTTGGTCCCAGCCCATCAGGCCATAAATGCAGACTAAGTCAAGGCCTATCAACAGCCCTTAGACATAGAAAATGGGAATATGACCCTTAATTTTCCAAACTCCACAGCATGGACTCAGCTATGAGTATCCCATGCCTTAAGTTTCTTCAAGCTATATGTCGTTTCTAGTCTTTACATCAGGTTGAATTTAATGAAACTTAAATATATTTACATAATTTAGCTCAATAAACTTGATTAGAGCATAACTTTAATCTTTTCTAGACAAAAGTAATAAGGACAGTGTCAAAATGAGCACATGGCACAACAGGAAACTCTAATTGTATTCTAGAAGTATCCATCCAATAATATACATCCTTATAGGCAGAAGTACAGCTCCCACTATTGAGAAAGGAATAGGGAAAAACAAATGTCCTAATTCTTTTTTCTTTTAGACATTAAACAATTACTTGTTAGAAAACAAATAAGAAATAGATAAAATTAGCAAAGACTGGTCGAGCATATTCCTAGCATGAGGGAATCCCTAAAAAAGGACAAGGAAAAAACACCCACTACATTTACCTTATTTGGTTATACACTTATACTGCAGTAGTGCTTTACCATCCCGGGATAGTAAATATGGTCCCGAAAAATTTTGTTGTATCTTTTTATTTCTTATTATTTTTCCTATTTACTATTATTTGATTTATAATTTCTTTACAAGCACAGATTCTTACTTTGCAAGTGGATCCTTTCCCTTTCTTTTTCAAGTCATTACTCTTGTTCTCTACTCCCTCAAGACTTGCTTCTTATTTTTCCTTCACCCTTTTCCTGTCAGCAAGCTGCGAGCAAGGCAGCTCTGCTCCAGAAAGAAAAGAAGCCAGCAGGTCCTTTTCTGCTTGACCCACTAATTCATGAGTAAAGCCACCTTTTGCCACCCCTCATTCTGCATGAGTAGATCTTCACTAAAATCTGGCTCTATTGGTGGACACAATGGACAACTCACTCTGCCATGAGAACAAAGAAAGCCGCACTATCTCCTTGCAGCTTTGCCGGTATGACCGGAGAATTCATCTCGAAGTCAATAGCATGTCAGGCAGGTACTAAGGAGGATATAGTCGAGTGAGTCTCAGACTTTTTCTCCTTGCGACAGCTCACTTCGACGTTTCCAATTTCCCATAGAATCTCCAGGGCGTTCCTAGGCTCTATAGTTTTGTTTAGTTATCTTCTCTGTCTGAAAATAGCTTTGATTTGCTTCACCGATGAGAATTTTTACCATTTTTTGTTTTGTTCATCAAAACTCATCTTAATCTCCATTGAGATTACAGCCTTAGCCCCAATGCCCCTCTCCTGGAATTCTTGTTGTCCTGTTTTTGGATCAGGGCTGGGGCATATGCCAGGTGACTTAGAAAATGATAGGCAACCCGCTTCTAATAGTTGTTTTTTCCATTCAGGATTGCTCTTACAGCTATTTTGTGTCCATAAGCTGCAGTACCAGAACAAAAGGAATATCTAACAAGTTCCATATAATCAAACCATACTATATATAGATGATGAAATAAGAACTCTCTAGAAAGTTATATCCCTGATCCCCCCCCCCTTCTCTTTTATTGTGTTTTTGTATTAATCCTTGTAAGTAAACCAGTGGGGCCTATCAAAACTATAAATAAAATACAGTAAACCAATGGGGACCCGAATTCTTCCCCAAGGAAATGGAACAACTCTAAAACAAACCTTTCTTATCATGGGCTTGTTTGTAGGAACAATTGTGACCTTAAGCTTGTATATGCTCTCAAATTCAATGCTTTCAGTTGCTGCAGTGCCAGTCATTCCACAAAGTTTGGGAAACTGTGTCAGTTAACATCAACCAAGGTTAGAACGGAGATGATAATTGACGATATGCTTTAGCTAACAAGAAAGAGAGAAAATCATCCCAAGGCTCACCTGAAGAAAGAAGTTTTGATAGCTGATGGATGCTAGTGTTATTGTTTCATTTTGAATTGGCAAATCTTCCTTTGCTTCAACTGCTTGGTGAAGTCCATCACTCCATCTTCTTCCCTGCCAAAAGAGAGTGAAGTAAGAACAAAGTTGGGAAAGAAAAATGGGGAAAACTGAAGCTAGAAGCCTCCAAATCAAACAGGTGGTCTTGTTTGAAGTTTATCATGTAGTGTTAATGCTCATGTAAAGGGCTCCACATTGTTGTGCTGATCGATTCACGGAGTCTATTTATAGATTCAAATATATAACCAGTCTGAATCTACAACATTATATGTATTCTTACACCACATACTTATACAAGAAACAAGTTAAACATAATTACTACTTTGATTGCCTAAATGCTTTGAGTTTGAGATTGTGCTCATGAAGTGGGAGAGCAAGCATCCATTCTCATCCCATGCCAGGTATCGTCATCACTGATAAGCATCATAATTATGCAGACAAAAATTTGGAGGTTAATGAACATCATGATATTTGATGGATTTAACAAGCACTATAATATTTATAGGTAAAATGAAATCTTCAAGAATCATCTTTGCCTTAGTAGCAGGTGGGAAGTGCTGAGGACAAATTCAATAATTAAGAAATTGATGCAAATCTATAACACAATTTCACAATTTAGAGTGTCATATCCATAATTAGGGATTACCTGCATGACTCGACCAGTAAACTCATCCACAATGAGAACCTCTTTGTCACGGACAATGTAGTTCACATCTCTAAGAAAGAGTTCTTTTGCTTTTATTGCATTCAGAACATATGATGCCCACTGTTCTCGAGGATCATATAGATCTTTGACATCCAAGATTTCTTCAGCATCCTCATAACCTTGTTCAGTGAGTAGAACAGTCTTTTGCTTCTCATCAACCTAAAAGTAGCCCACACGAGAAAAATAAAATGAACACCCACACTCCATCATTTTATAACCATCAAAGACATTATAACCTTTTTCCAATTTAATGTTACAGTTAATGTAAGTTTAGCCATATGTTTGCATTGTTTTTTCCTTTTAAATTGGTAGGCTCCCATTTAGATGGTTCGATTGAATACCATTATAGGACAATTTTAAATGTCCAATTTACCAGCTTCTTGTCTGATCTTTAATTTTAAATCAGACTGATTCCAGGACCCCTGAAAGATCTGGTCAGGTTCATAATTGATTTGACCATCTAGGTTGATCCAAAACATATGACATCACCCATTACACCATAAACCAAAAAAAAAACATAAATTAGGAAATATAGTGGGTAACAAGCCAATAACTAGTGATTAACAGTACCCTAGAATATGTTAAAATAACTAAACTCTGTAATACAATCAATCAGTGAAAACTCTATTCCTCACAGTATAGTGCAGATCTCTCTCAAAGGCTGCAGCAATCTTGGCAGCCTTGTAGTAACGATCACTTGGTTTCTCAGCAGGTCCTGAGATGATGAGAGGAGTCCTTGCTTCATCAATAAGGATGGAATCTACCTCATCAATTACACAGTAATTGAAACCTCTCAAGACTAGCTCATCAACACTCTGCAAGTACCAATTGAAAGAACTTCCATCAGACAAGCACTCAAGGAGCAAAAGAAAGGTAAGGGTATTGAAATGCTACTGGGATGCAGAAAAATGGAAGTTAAAATGACAATGGCCAGAAAAATTTGCTTGCCGTGGCAAGGTTATCCCTCAAGAAATCAAAACCTAGCTCACTGTTGGTAACATATGTGATGTCACACAAGTAGTTTTCCCTCCTCTGCTCACTTGACATATTCTCTGCCAACACAAACATTTCACTGTTAGATCAGAGTTGCAATATGAATTCAAAATCTTTTTCACAAAAAATATGGTGAATTAATTAAGTTATCCACCGACTTTGGACTCCCCAACAATGATTGATCATGTGGAATGACTCAAAGGAAAATGACCATTTGATTCAACACGAAAAAACCGGAAACTGGTTATAGTAAGAAATTAAAAAATATATATGAAGTAGACATGGTGCTAATACTTGAAAATTGGTAGGGGGTGGATAAGATAAAATAAAGATGGTGACCTAGAACAACCCTGAGTGAGAAAACAAGAATTAATGCTATATAATGGTTTCATAACTACACCAAATGATATCTCCTCTTTTTTTTTTTCTTTCAGGGAGGGGGGAGAGGGGGAGGAGAGGGGGTTGACCTCTTTGTCAAAAACAGGGTGAGCCCAACTCCCTACTGTAACAAAGAAGGGCAGGGAAACATCCACGGAAGAAAGAAATTTCTATAGAGGGAAACAGATAAGATACTGGCTGAAACGCATTTATCATGGGAGAGAGTCCCTGAAAATGGAAATGAGATGGAAAAGAGTTACCATTTATCCTGAAAATTAAACGGTATTGGGTGGTTAAAATTCTTCAGTGGCAGCAAGACCAACCACAAGAAATCAAGGACAAGGGACAGAAAAGAATAGTTCTCCAAGAATATAGATCCAGACCTTTCATGCCAAGATGAGAGCAGAAAGAGAAAGGATTTGTCAAAAAGTTTGAATTCTGGTTCTTGAAATAAAATGTGAATATCATTATATAAGAACAAACAACAACAACAACAACCATCCTAATTGATAAGAACAAACCTAGTTGATAAAATCACCCCTCAACTAATTTACAGTGGGCGAGCCTTGGCGCAACGGTTAAGTTGTGGTATTGCAACTTATTGGTTGTGGGTTCATAACTTGGAAACAGCCTCTCCTGCGAAGCAGGGGGTAAGGCTGCATACATTTGACCCTCCCAGACCCCGCAGTAGCGGGAGCCTCATGCACTAGAACACTCTTTTTCTTTTAACTAATTTAGAGAGTCATTCTTGTGACTAGATGCTCATATCAAATGAAAATTAAACTCTTGCCTGGCCACTAAGTTCAAGCATGTGTTTGTCATCAAAAGCTTAAAAATTAAAGTAAGGGCTTAGTCTAATGATCAATGACAAGAATAGAATGTGATTGACTCAGCTCAATATCATCCAGGGACTATGAAAGCTTTTCCCATTCAGTGATTTGAGCGCAAGCAAGGATTTCTTGTGCTTTTTATTATTATTATTTAGTTCATTTCGGTCATTATCATAATCAGCCAGGTCTCTCTCCTTGGCAGCATGATTATGGATTCCCCTTTTCTTTTTATTGAGGTTAAAAACAAAGTGGTTATATTGACCATACAACGACTGACCATTATAATTCATTAGGTATGAAATTTAAGAACACAATTTTTTTTTTTTAAATTCTAATAACAAGGAATGAGTCTGATAAAAGTCTTAAATAAGCTAGACCGCAGTAAAAAAAAAAATGCTTAAAAGCCTAATAATTTATAAATCAAGTATCCATAACTTAAAATGACAAAAAAAAAAATACAAATACAATTTAGAAGGAAATGACTAAAAATCGGCCAACATCCTAGTGAATGAAGCTGTATAGTTTTTTTTCAATTAAAATCAAACCTTACAGTAAAGACAATCTGAAGAGTATGGAAAAAAAAAAGGATTAGTAATAAAAAATGAAGAATGAAACATACGTTGGATCAGTCCAACCTGCAGTCCAAGAAATCGTGCAACCTGCCCAACCCACTCACAATCACGCCGAGCAAGATAATCATTAACAGTAACGACATGAACTCCTTTTCCACTTAGTGCATTCAAATAAGCTGGTAAAATAGCAACAAGAGTCTTTCCTTCTCCAGTTCTCATTTCAGCTATTTCTCCCTTATGAAGAACCATGCCACCTACATGACCAACAAATACGAACCTTAAGCATGACCCAAAAATTCAATAATAATATTGGGAACTGAAAATCTAAACTCCAAAGCAGGCCCAGTTATTATTTATTCCACACCAAATGTAAAATAACAAAAAAGTCCGAGCATAATAATCCATGATTTATACTCAGGTTAGGCGTGTTCTTGTTATTGGAGAAGCAATTTAAATTTTTATTGACAATGAAATCTAAAAGAACAAGTAAAAACAGAGGTCTAATTCAATATACCTATCAGCTGTACATCAAAAGGACGAAGACCCAGAACCCTCTTTGAAGCCTCTCTCACTACAGCAAATGCTTCCTGCCAATGAGGGAAGCAGAAGAAGTTATTTGTTTCTCCACTGAGATATATTACCAGATCTATAAGAAAAAATAAGCAAACTCAAAGCCCTTTTAGTTCTAGATATTCCACAATAGTGAATGGAACTTGAAAATTTAAACTAACCCAAAATACACAACAATTTTGTCAGTCAAGCAGTGTACATTAATCAAGATCCCTGTACAGTACCATCATGTGTTGGTGGCCAGACAAAAGTTGTCAAATTATGGTACTTGTGTCAGCAATCAGAGAATTTTCTCAATGGTGTCGCGGCACTGAGACAACCCATGTAAGATCTCTCACAATCACACGGATAATCTCTTTTTGTACAATTAAAAATGACATCACATACTCTAGGTTGGCTTTTTCTTTTCTTTTCTTTTTCTTTTTTTTTTTCTTTTTTTTGTTTTGTGTGTGTGTGGGGGGGGGACTGTGTTGGAACAACAAGATGCTTTTCTGGGAAATATCAATAATAGTAAGCATTATGCCAGAAATATAAATTAGAAAGCTTATCATCTGTGGTTGCTCAGCTTGCTGGGACTACTATTCAGCAAGAATTCTCTACAAGAGCTTTTAGTCTATAAAGACTACAGGTGAGCTTTGGAACCATAAAATTGGACGACATGGACAAGGAAAAGTTGCCAATCTTCTAGTTGAAAGAGACTGAAAGAGTCATGATTATAGCAGAAAGTTTAGCCTCCAAGGACATTGGAAGACCAAATTAGACTTCCAATCTCTTGAAACAACACGCAATTGAGACTCAAAGCTTATTGAGGGAATTGTTTTATTTTCTTTGTTTCTATGTCTTCTTTTTGGGTCTTTCTGTCATACTTATAAGTTGTTTGATTTCATGTAGGGAATAGGGAGGGGGAAGAAATATATATATATATATATATATATATATATATATATATATATAATACATTTAAAACTGAGACAACTTAATTCTCTTGAAACGACCTAGCATTTATTTTGTCCAATCCTTTCGAATAGGCTTCAACGAGGTCAAAGCAAGAATCTAGTCATATGAAACACAAAAGCATGATTTCCCGAAAGCACTGAATTTACTACACACAAAATTCTCAAAACTCACAGGCAAGAGCGAGTTCAAAGAATCACCCTGCTGCGCTCGTTGCTTTAACATGGAAGTTCTATCCCGCAATTCCAAATCGGACAACGCAGACATCTCGGCTTCCATTCCATTAATCAAACTAACAGTTGCAGCGTACTGCTGCCTCGTGGCCTCACCGGTATCGGTCCCTTTGAAAAGCCCACCAAGGAGACCTCCCAAGGATGCCATCGGACTAAACCGTTGTTGTCTGAAACCATCAAAATTGGATACTTTCGCCCCGAAACCGCACATGTGACGGGGTTCTCTGCCAAAAAAGGAGGTACCCATTTCGGACTTCGGGTGGTAATTGCTGTGGGAGAGAAGAAGTTTAGAAGGAGGAGGTACAAAACATTGGCAGTTCTTCACCACCGGATACGACCCCAATGCTGGTGCTGCTGTCATTTCTGCTTCTAATTTAGAAATGGGAAGCTTCGACCAATTTTTTTAACTACGGAAGCCTGAGATTTCAAACAAAGTTTGTGGCAATACTCAGCTCGAAATTTAAAATTCTTCAGATTTCCACTATCTTATATACCCTTGTTGTTTCAAAGCTTTGAATGGAGCTGCACAAGGAAAGGATCCTTCAGTGGAAGGAGGGCATGAGAACCCAATAACTAATCAACTACTAACATAGTAACATGTAGTTTGGGAAGATAAGGTGAGTTGTCGTGTTTATGACTTTTATGGCGGAACTTTGAGTTCTGATTTTATAAGTAGTGGCTCCAGAATCACTTTCGAACGTACTTCCTTCATTTTATTATCGACATCTTACTCAGAAGTTAGAACAAGAAATAGCCATAAACCATTACAGAAAAAGGCTTTTCACATAGAAATTTAACATTTCAAGGTAAAACATAAGCTTATTTAACATTCTACATAAACGAGATCCTCCTACCCCTTTTATTCCTACAGTAGCTCACGTCTGTATTTTTCTCGTCTGAGAATGTGAAATGGATCTAGAATGCATTTTAAGAATGCATATCAAACATAGCCGAAAACTGCTACTAATTTGTAACTAAGAGGGGGAAAATTAAAAAATTAAGAGCAAATTATTTGGACCTCTCCTGACCTTTCTGACAATTCAGTGAACGGCCCCTGCCCTTCTGACAACTACTCAGACCTCCCTTACTTTTCAAACTAGGCTTCACTTAACACCAGGCCGTTAACGGTGTTAATAATTAACCTGATGTGATCAAAATACCCTCACTTACAAAACACAACAACACACCTTTTCCCTTTCTTCTTCCTCCTCCTCTTCTTCTTCTTCTTTTTCCTCCTGCAAACCTTGAACCCAGATGAGATGCAACAGCACTCATCTCTCCAAAACCCACCTCATCCTTCTCGTTTCGCTTCCACAGCTTCAGATGCCCTTCGGGGCAGGGGAGGTTCCCATGAATAGAGAAAAAGAAGATGAGTGTGGATTCCGTCCCTTTGAACTCCCATGGCCACATTGATGAACAGATTTCTCAGCTTATGCAGTGCAAGCCTTTGTTCAAACAAGAGGTTCCCTTGTTGCCTTAGAGCGAATTAGATCACTTGCAGAACAATTCTAGGGCAACAAACCCACGATCTCATCAAATTTCTCTCCCAGATCACTAGAGAAAACCCTAACTGAACCCAAATCCTAGATCAGTAACAAATGAAAGCAAAATGAATGAACAAAATCATGTTTCCAGGCGGAGACACTTAAATCCTCACATCAATTTTTTTTGTAACTTTGTAGGTTTTCTACGGTAATGCTATTATCTACCTGAAGACCATGGAGTTATTTGGTTATCTACATTAATTTTTTTTGTAACTTTGATCTGGCGGTACTTCTAATGTCTTGGTTGTCGATTCATTTTATTTTCCTTGGTGCTCTCAATCTGGCTGCTGCTGTTAATTAAAATTTAGGACTGTTTTGGGCCTTCAGGTATGAACACTCGATCCTTGGTTGAAGACTGATCTGAGTTAATTTGTCTCATTGAAGAATCTCCACTGGCGGTACCCTGTTTTTGGGTATTTTTCTTCATATTTTCCTTCTGCAATGAATCTGAATCTGTCCATCAGATGTTAGAATTTTAGTTCTAATAAAATTCCATATGGACATAATTAAATCCTTAAACCAGGCTAATTAGGGTTTTGGTCTAATAAAGTGTGGTCATTAAGTTATATTAGAAGTCTAATGTGGACTGGCTTAGTGTGGGCCAGATAGATTCCTATTGGGACTGTGATGAGTCAGACCCTATAGGGATTACTATATAAGGAGAGCTTAGTCCCCCTCTACCCATCACAACTTATTATTCTCAATTGCTATTGAGGAGTGCATTCTTGAAAGAGAGGGAGATATTCAGTGTTCGTCGTCCCTGCGCATTCGGTATTCTCATCAGGCCAGTTACTTTGGGAATAGAGGGGAAGCACCTAGATCTTTGTTCTTTATTTTCCGCTGCAATCATCATCACTATGGATGCGAAACAAGGTTGGTGGTTCTATCCCTATTTTCTATTATTTATTTGATTGTGTTCTTGAACGCCCTATGGAGATCCTGGCTTTTGAGATTTTATCCCTATTCGGATCGATTCATTCTAACATGTGGTATCAGAGCCTTCATAGATCCGTTCTTGAACCTATATGGATTCAAAACAATAGAACATAATAAGGGAATCGAAAATTTTTCGGTTCGAATCAAGTTTTTTAGGGTTTTTTCAATTTTTCAAAAAACCCGTACGGATACTAGCATTCTGCCAGATTTTTTCTTCGGCGAAAGTCGAAATAAACCACATGGGTGGATAAAGCTCGGGACACTGAGAATTTCGGTGGGTGGATCACCGCTGACGGCCACCGAACGCACTCTCACGCGCCGGCGACAGCAGCGAGTGGATTGTTTGAGTTTAAAAATTACTAGGGGTGTCAATGGGTCGGGTTGGGCCGGGCCTGCCTAAACCCTGACCCGACCCTAGAGGCCTTAACCCTGACCCTGACCCTGACCCGACCCTGTCAGGGTCAAGAAACTCTCAACCCTGACCCGACCCTGCCAGGGTCGGGTCGGGTTGGTCCTGATTTATGGCACCGTCCACGTGTCTCATTAGAACATGTTTTTGTAACATAGGATCTCAACCTATGGGACAGCTAATAAATATGTTGAAAAAAATGGCGTGTGTATAAACTCTCTCTCTACAAGTGTAACGATGTCCCCTTAATAGGCCTGGAAGCTTATAGGGGCTACAACTAAATAACAATCATGTCAGTGACTCTTTTTATGGTCCTGATCAAAATAGTAGATGATCTACTCTTTTTATGGGTTCCCACTTCATGATGATGACAAAGCTAGTAGTTATCTATGTACAATTCTCTTCTGTTTTTTTTTTTTTGTCAAGAAAATACTTATATTAAGTATATAATATATATATATATATATATATATATATATATATATATATATATATATATATATATATATATGTAATATTATATACCTATAATTAATACAGGGTCGGGTCGGGCCGGGCTGGGCTAGGCCCAGGATCTAAACCCTGACCCGACCCGACCCTGCCAGGGTCAGACTATAACTAAACCCAAACCCGCCCTCAGGGTCAAAAAATCAGGGTCGGGCCCGGGCTGGGCCCAGGGCGGGTTCGGGCGGGTTCGGGCCAGCCGGGCTTTATTGACACCCCTAAAAATTATCGCAAGCGTACAGGTCAATCGTAGCTACAGGTCGAACACGAGGAGATATACGCCACTCTATTTAACTAACTTAAAAGTAATGCAAAGTGAACCAAATTAAAGTGTTAAATTAAACTAATGAAAATTAATGCATCCTAACTCATAAGCATCTAACAAAATTAAGGGATTAAATTGGTGTCCTAACACATGAACATCTAACCTATCAAACTAACGCAAATTGGAAGGAATAACAAAAATGCAGCCACACTTCATAATCACATAAAAAGAAATAAGGGAATAAAAGTGCATCCACATACCACAACCATATAAAAAAAAATAAAAGAAATAGAGGGAGAAGAAGAAGAAGATAGAGAGAGATAGAGGAGAGGGAGAATGAGAATGAGAGTTTAGATAGTAAAACTTGGATGTGCTTGCATGAATGTAATTGAAAAGCTTGAATACTTGCATAAACTTACCATGGCCTCCTCTTCTAAATCTTCAAGTCTTGTCATCAACTTAAGAACTTAGACTAGAAGGCTTAAAACCTAAACTAGAATTAAGAAATTACAACCCAATTGAATACTTAAATTGAAATTAAAGCATAAACTAAACCTATTATAGCCATTAAATGAAAATCAAAAAGCAAACTAGAACTTAGAAAAGCCAAAAATCACAACTTAGAAGGAGAAGAAGAAAAGAAATTTTATTAAGTGAATGAACTAAAAATTACACTAATAACTGAATTAAAATTGAACTAGAAACTAACTAAAAAACTCACTTGTTACAACCCAAAGGGCAAGGGGTATTTATAGGGGGAAGACAGGAGAAGAGAGAAGAGTCAAGTGTAGGAGAAATATTTCCTAAGAAAAGATAATATTCTCTTCTCCTTCCTCTTTTACAATGCCTTGAATCTTAAGAAAAAAAGAAAAAAATAGAAAAAAGAAGAAAAAAAGATTGTTTACATAGACCTTCTATTTCTAGAAAAGTAAACTTCCAATTCTAACAAGTGCTTCATTTTCTTTGTAGATATCTTCTCCAAGCAATAAAATCAAAGCATCTTTGACTTTTCAACTTTCCATAGGTGAGAGAATATCTTTCAAAATAAATCTATCCCAAGTAGAATTCCAGAAGTGTCCTTGAGAAGTTAGAGGAGAGAGAGAGTAAGGGTGATGACTAGGATTCCTTCAAGAATAAATAAAATACCCATTCTGTCCTTCAAAAAACGTGAAGCATGGGGTGCTTATATAGGCCTCACCATTGTGTTCCTTGCGAAAAATCACCCAAAATAGACCCAAATTTTGTCCAATTTGGAGTTGGGGAGCCCGAGATATCTCAAGTTGAAGTTGGACTATCCAGAGCCCTCCAAATGGAATCTTTCGGGTACAGGAAATATAACTTCTGATTATTGCGTCAAGTCTCTTAGAATCCAAACTTCCGCTTCACTTTGGCCCCGGCTGATTATTAATAATTACAAATAAACCCCTATAGACCATTTTCGCGCGTCGTTACGAAAACAGTCGTAACTTCTTCGTTTCAGCTCAAAATCAAGTGCCGTTTGAACCGTTACGAAGCTGACTCGATGGGCTACGTATTCATGCCATTAACACCTCTAAATAGCTTAAAAACATTTTCTTAGCATCATCTCCTCCATTTTCACAAGAATTCACCTAAAACCTGAAAAGCACAAGAAAGCACCGAGTAACTCTGTCCAATGTGGTAACATGTATGCTTTATGCCCTAAGATTTCACATAAAGATGTAAACGGATCGAATTCGAATCGGATTGGGTACTATCCGAATTCGAATTCGTTTACAATTCCGCTATCCGAATTCGATCCAAATATCCGCCGAATATAATAACACAATACCAAATTCGAATTCGACTTGTTAAACGGATTTCGGATATTATCCGGTTCGATTCATTTAGCAACGGATACCAAATATCCGAATGTTTCTATCCGATTACCATCCGATTGTCCGTTTACTATTTTCTATTTATTGAGCTTTATTTCTTCCTAGAAATGACTTCATTACACTCCGTTTTTCAAACCGATTTGAAATCATGTATCACATAATACATAAAATGCAAGGAATATAATAAAACAGAAAAGCCTGATCTAAAACCCAACCAAACCTGCAGTATCCGAATATGGAACAACCCAACAAATATAAAGCAATAGGTGATGCTGTAGATAAGACTAATAACAAATCCAACATACAACAACCAGATTCATACAGTTAAAAAAAAAAAAAAAATAGAATCTAAAAGATAGAAACTCACGTAAATCTGTTGCCGACAGACTTGAGATCGACAACCTGAACATTGAGTTCTGGGACTTTAGAGGACGATCCAAAAGATGGATTCGCTAGAAATTAGAATGGTAGAAATGGCATTAGGGGTAATGCTATAAAGAAGAAAACGATGCATATGAAACAATAGAGAGAGAGAGAGAGAGAGAGAGAGAGAGAGAGAGAGAGACTTACCTTTGACAGTTGCTACTGGTGATTGCGCATGCAGAACGATGTCTCTTGTAACAACGAAGATGTGCGCAGGAGGGCATGAAACAATATGTATATGAAACCAGAGAGAGAGGGATTGTAGATTTGTAGTCACAGCGAATGGAAGGCAAAGAGAACGTTGAGCTTTAGGGTTATACTTGAGAGTCTTGAGAGTTGAGAGTTGAGAGACCGAGAATCCGATATTTCAGTTTTCAAAGAGGTTTTTGGCTTTCCAAGTTTCCATCGAGACTTTTGGCTTTCCTATCTTTTTTTGTCTTATTTACATTTTTACTTGTGGCTTTCCATCGAGACTTTTGGCTTTCCATCTAAACTTTTGGCTTGCCTAATTCCTTTTTTTGGTCTTATTTACATTTTTTTATGTATTTCTACTTTTTGTTTTGTTTTTATATGTTTTTCTAATAGATATATGATAACATCTATCCTAGTCAAATAGTAAGATATATAAAACAATCATATTTTCTAACTTACTAGCTACTAAGTTATAAATATAAATAAAATACAAAATTCAAGAAGGCAACTTAATCGGATAGACGGATACGAATATTTTATTTCGGATATTTTAATACCATCGGATAGCTAAACGAATCGGATAATAATTGGTCGGAAACATGGATTACCATATTTGTATTTGATTAGTTTCGGACGAATTCGGATAGTTTCCAGGTAGTGAATTTTCGAATACGAATCCTCATAAACGAATACGAACCTGAATCGAATACGGATTTTCGACTATCCGTTTACATCTCTGATTTCACACATAAATTTGCTCATCAGATTCCCCCACACTTGAACGTTACTTATCCTCAAGTAAAGCAAAAACAAAAACTAACCTAGAATGCAGAAAATCCTAAGTCACTTTTGTGCAACAAGCCTTTAAACCCCTAGGTTACCCCTAGTGGACGAGTTGTGTCTCGTGGGTGTTTGCAGTGAATATACACCCAAAATTCAATTGTAAATGAATGCTGCAAATTTTAATCATGACAAATAATCCCAAAAAAGTGTTCAACTAAAGATCAAGGAGCCACAAGTTCCCCCACACTTGAATTTTATCACCCCACATCAATTCAAGTAACAAGCATGCATCAAGTTCAAGGGATCTCCTCATATTTTCTGAACACTACTCACCTTCAAGTAAACCCCCCCCCCATAGCATCGATGGAACCAAAGACTTAGGCATTGAGTATTATTGACCATACTTTCTTTCTTTTTTTCAGGCATTAAGGCAAAAAAAAAATTTTTTCTCAACCACAAACTCTATTTCTACTCCACTACTGTTCTCTGAATGACATGGTGGAGCATACACCAGACACCCAAATACTTGGTAGCTTCGCTTTTTTGCATATATATCCATAAGACATTGAGACATTGATGCAAGAGTTTTTTTTTTTTTTTATGAGTTTTCTTCCAAGGAATTTCGATCAAGTCGCCCTGCTTCATGAGGCACAGTGCCCTGTCAAGTCCCAAGGAATTCCACTTTCCTTTCTTTTTTTTTTTTTTTTCCCTTCACTTTCATGCATTGCCTTGCCACAAACAAATTGGTCTCAACTACTAGCCAAAAGATCAAAGGGTCCTTAAAACACCTATAGGAATCTAGCCATCAAATGAAATAACGCTCATATTTTCCAACTCAATCCCCATCACCGGATACATATCAACTAACGTCCTTGAAAAGGGATTTTTTATTATTTCGCATGCTAGGACACCTAATTCCCACTCTCTCTCTCTCTCGTTTTGCAATCAAAGAGACATATGCACAAAATCAAACTATTGCCACAATCAAAATTCACCAATTAAGCCCAACATCCCCCCCCCACACTTAATTCATGCAATGTCCTCAATGCATGCATAAAAGAAAAAAATAAGGACAAGGGAGGAGATGAAGGGGTTTACCAGATATAATCAACAAAGAGGATCATGAAGAGTTATGAGCTCTACAAAAAGTGCTAGGAGCAGCAATAGAAATCTCAATCCATGGCCAGTAAATGAAGAAATAGCTTCAAAACCAGAGAACACTCGACCATGAATTTTAGTAAAGCGAAAAATAATACGGAAGTTAAGCACAACTGAGAAATATCCAATAGAAAAATCTGTCCTCATGGGACAGTGAAAAATGAAGGCAATAAAACTCAGGCCATAAATCCTTCCCTTCTCTCCCATTTGCAATGTAGAACACCTATCATTCTTTGAAAAACCAATCAAAAACGGATCACAATAAACATAAAAAGGATTATAAATAACCTCATCTAAATAATCATAAAAAAATTGGAGATTTACTCAAATCAATCCTAGCAATACAACTATCCGCTCTTTGCATAACTTGGTTTGCCAAATAAGGATCATAGAAATATGCTTGAAAGGCATTATGACTAACATTGTCCTCCTCAATAAAATCGTCAAACCTAGGAGGTTTGGACATATCAACATGTGAGACAATGGAATCCTTAAAATGACAATTATCTAAGTTTTCCAAAGAGAGAGGGGGAGATCGAATTTTCTGGGTTTTTATGTTATCATGAAAATCTGATTCTAAATTAATAAAAACACTAGGCTCACTAAAATAAAAAATTTTAGAAAAAAGTTGGACTTCCCCAGGTAGCTCATCAAATCTCGCTTCACTAATATCCTGAGGAGACTCAATCTCAACAAATAAATCATCATAAAAAGCAGCTTGTTGGGAATGACTCTCATTAACCTCAAACTGGGGTGGTGGACTTTCAATATCATTAAACTGGGAATGGGGCGGTTCAGGCTGACTAGGTAATGTACCCGTTTCCTCCTCTTGCACCATGGTTATCAGTTGAGAGAGTTGCTTCTCCATGGTATTTTGGCTCGTTGTGAGAAGGTGTATGTGTTTCTCAAGCTCATTCAGTCTGGCCTCCTCACCTATGTTTTGAAACTCAAGGGGTTGGTGATATGGTTCAAGGAGAGGTGGCCCATTGAGATTTAATGGAGGGTTGGGCATTGGAGGACCAAACTGACCATGATATTGAAAATTGGGTGGTCCAGCTTGATTATTCCATTGATCCCACAAGAAATCGAGATGATCACTCCACCCCTGATAGTAAGTGCCAAAAGAATTGTATTGAAATTGAGGACTCACATTCTCATCACCATAGCTACCCCCATAAAGATTAGGGCATCCTTCCATAACATGGATTGTCTGGGGAAGTGACGAATCAAAATTTTCCGAAAGCCCTTAGTTGGGTTGGGGAGCAAAATTGTACTGGGGTGGTGCAAAATTGTTCTCTATCTCACTACTTTTGGCTTCCCTAACCTGTTTAAACATTTCTTCCAAAATCATGGTTGCCTTAGCATAGGTCCATCTTTCCCCCAAAGTCTTATATGAAAGTGTATCTCCCATTATTCTAAATTAACCACCTATCCCAAATTGAGGTCTCCCATAAAAAAAAGTTGAAAGAAAAATAAAAGATTAGAAAAAAAAATACTAAAAACAAGAGGGAGCCCAAGGTAGATAATGCATCTATCCCTCAGAAATCAAAACAATGGTTCCAAACCTGTAAGGTTACCATATAGGTTGATAGCAAGGGAACCCGTATAATCTTCACGAGCTACCTACGAGCGACTCCAAATGGATTCTGATGTAGGGTGGAGGACTACTATACGTTTATGTTTCCAACGTTCTCACTATGTTGCTTTCCTGTTATCAAGAGTGGTCACCTCCAAAGATAAGTCACATGCCAATCCAAACCACCCAACGAATCAAGGAGCACCAAGATTGGCTGGGTTTGGGCATATGAAGAACTTTAGATTGGGCGCACACTATTTGAAACAGAAGAGAAACAAGAAGAGGTTTTCAAAAACTTTTTTTTTTTTTTTTTAAAAGAAAGAGGAGAAAGAGAAGAAACTAAAACACTTCGAATTACTTAAAAATCAAAAAAATAAAGTGGTCAATAATCTCCCCGGCAACGGCGCCAAAAACTTGTTTGAGTTTAAAAATTACCGCAAGCGTACAGGTCAATCGTAACTACGGGTCGAACACGAGGAGATATACGCCACTCTATTTAACTAACTTAAAAGTAATGCAAAGTGAACCAAATTAAAGTGTTAAATTAAACTAATAAAAATTAATGCATCCTAACTCATAAGTATCTAACAAAATTAAGGGATTAAATTGGTGTCCTAACACATGAACATCTAACCTATCAAACTAATGTAAATTGGAAGGAATAAAGAAATAAGGGAATAAAAGTACATCCACATACCACAACCATATAAAAAAAAATAAAAGAAATAGAGGGAGAAGAAGAAGAAGATAGAGAGAGACAGAGGAGAGGGAGAATGAGATTGAGAGTTTAGATAGTAAAACTTGGATGTGCTTGCATGAATGTAAATGAAAAGCTTGAATACTTGCATAAACTTACCATGGCTTCCTCTTCTAAATCTTCAAGTCTTGTCATCAACTTAAGAACTTAGACTAGAAGGCTTAAAACCTAAACTAGAATTAAGAAATTACAACTCAATTGGAGACTTAAATTGAAATTAAAGCATAAACTAAACCTATTACAACCATTAAATGAAAATAAAAAAACAAACTAGAACTTAGAAAAACCAAAAATCACAACTTAGAAGGAAAAGAAGAAAATAAATTTTACTAAGTGAATGAACTAAAAATTACACTAAAAATTGAATTAAAATTGAATTAAAATTGAACTAGAAACTAACTAAAAACTGAACTAAAAAACTCACTTATTACAACCCAAAGGGGAAGGGGTATTTATAGGAGGAAGACAGGAGAAGAGAGAAGAGTGAAGTGTAGGAGAAATATTCCCTAAGAAAAGAGAATATTCTTTTTTCCTTCCTCTTTTACAATGCCTTGAATCTTAAGAAAAAAAGAAAAAAATAGAAAGAAGAAGAAGAAAAGATTGTTTACATAGACTTTCTATTTCTAGAAAAATAAACTTCCAATTCTAATAAGTCCTTCCTTTTCTTTGTAGATATCTTCTCCAAGCAATAAAATCAAAGCATCTTTGACTTTTCAACTTTCCATAGGTGAGAGAATATCTTTCAAAATAAATCTATCCCAAGTAGAATTTCAGAAGTGCCCTTGAGAAGTTAGAGGAGAGAGAGAGTAAGGGTGATGACTAGGATTCCTTCAAGAATAAATAAAATACTCATTCTGTCCTTCCAAAAACGTGGAGCATGGGGTGCTTATATAGGCTCACCATTGTGTTCCTTGCGAAAAATCACCCAAAATAGACCCAAATTTCGTCCAATTTGGAGTTGGGGAGCCCGAGATATCTCAAGTTGAAGTTGGACTGTCCAGAGCCCTCCAAATGGAATATTTCGGGTACAGGAAATATAACTTCTGATTATTGCGTCAAGGCCCTTGGAATCCAAACTTCCGCTTCACTTTGTCCCCAGCCTATTGTTAATAATTACAAACAAACCCCTATAGACCATTTTTGTGCGTCGTTACGGAAATAGCCGTAACTTCTTCGTTTCAACTCGGAATCAAGTGCCGTTTGAACCGTTACGAAGCTGACTCGATGGGCTACGTATTCATGCCATTAACACCTCTAAATAGCTTAAAAACATATTCTTAGCATCATCTCCTCCATTTTCATAAGAATTCACCTAAAACCTAAAAAGCACAAGAAAGCAGCGAGTAACTCTGTCCAATGTGATAACATGTATGCTTTATGCCCTAAGATTTCACACATAAATGTGTTCATCATGGATCTCACTCTCCGGTTGGATTTAAAAAAAAAAAAAAAAGAATTTCTGGGGTTTTGCTATCGTGCGCCCCTAACAGTTATGTGAGTTTGCTAACGTGCGCCAACGGTTCGGGTCGACCCGTTTCCAGACCAGGGGACATGACCTGATAACCCGGATTTTTGACTCGACCAGGGGTGACCTGGGTCCGGTTGGACCAGAATTGAACCATTGGGTGAACCGGGTTTGAATGCGTTTTGGTTTGGTTTGACTGAACTGGTTTGACCATTCTGACTGATCAAACCAGTACAGTCAACCATTTTTGGCTGAAGACTTTGACCGGGCTTTCTGGGGGCTACAAGACTCCATTTGGGGTCCCATTTTTTGCGTTGGCTCTATTTTTCTGTGCTCTACACAGTGGTGCCTCTGTTTTGATCAGATATGTATATTTTAAATACTTTTGGTATTCTTTTGATGCATGCCCTATTCTGGAATTTGTCGATTCGTTCCATTGGGAACTGAACTAATTTTCTGACTTGCTGGAATACCTACCTTGATGAACAGAATAGTTGGATTTTGTGTTAGTTTTAAGACATTAAAAATAGATATGCATATTTTAAATATTCTTGGTATTCTTTTGATGCATGCCCTATTCTGGAATTTGTCGATTCGGTCCATTGAGAACCGAACTCATTTTTTGACTTGCTGGAATACCTACTTTGATGAACAATACTGTTGGCATATTTGTGTTAATTTTGAGACAGTTAAGCCCCTTGTCATAAATTATAAAATAACACAATTTGTTTAAGGATGTAAGTAATTTTGGAAAATCCCAAGAGAGGGTTCCATGGGTTCGACAGGATGCAGCCGCCAAAGCGACATTCCTTGTTGGATTTGTGAAACACCGGTTTCATACGATTGTGGGATGTCCTTCAACTCTGATGTGTGGTCATACACCCAAAGGTGGTGGTCATGTAATGGTACTTGAAGGGGTACATATACAGTATGCATATGAATAGGCTGACCCTAGAATTCTACACACCCAAAGGTGGTGGATTTTGAAAGTTGAGCTGTATTCCCATGGCCACCGGTATGTAGGGATTTTTATAATTGCATGTTGGAAATTCAGCCCAAAGGTGTTTTCACAATGATGTGTGTAAAATTCTCATAAGCTTATAAGGTTTCAAACTGTACTTGCATCTTGCTGATTATTATACTATTCATTGTTTAAATTTTCAATCACCTTTTCTGTCAATAATAACATGGTCACTATTGAGATTCTTACTGGGTCAAATTTTAAGAAGTGGAAAGAGGACATTATGTTTGCCATGGAAATGACAAATGTGCATACGTCCCTTGTTATAGATAAACCAATGGACCTAACAGCTGATAGTACTGAGGATGAGAAATCTATGCATTCTGCATGGGAAAAGAGTATTTGCTTAGCTGTACTGTCTATAAAGAGGTCGATACCGGAACACCTTAAGAGTGGTCTACCTGATAAATGTACTGCCAGGGAATTGCTGGATGCAATTTCCAAGAGATACCAAGTTTCATCGAATGCTGAGATTGGGAGACTTCTGCAAGGCCTATTTAATATGAAATAACATGGCTCTGGGGGTGTTAGGGAATATATTGTTTGGATGATTGACTATCAAGCCAAAATCAAAGCCTTGAATATTGCTCTTCCTGATGCCTTCATTGTCCATCAAGTTCTTAATACCCTACCTACTAATTTTGACATCATCAAAACCAACTACCTTTCCCAGGATGGTGTTTGGAGTATTAGTGACCTTATTTCTAGGGTTGTATATGAGGAAGAGAAACTACTTGTTATTTTCAAATCCCATGAGAGTGAAAATTCTAAAAAAACATACTCATAAGTCTGCAAATAAAGAGTGCGATCGGATTAACAATTTGGGACCTAAGAAAGACTCTTTCAAGAAAGAGAGTGATCGTTGTTTCTTTTGCAAGAAGAAGGGTCGCATAAAGAAGAACTGCAACAAATACAAGACTTGGTTATCAAAACCCAAGCCGTCACGTAACGATTCTTTGGCTTTTGTTTGTAAATCCAATCTATCATAAGCCTCATCCAGTTCTTGGAGGCTAGACGGCGAGGCAACTAACTAAGTTGCCTTTACCATACAGGGATTCATAAACCGGAAGAGGTCAAATCAGGATGAATCAAGGCTTGTCATAGGGAACGATGGATATGATTGACGTAAAGTTCGTAGGAGATATCATTTTATTACTAGTTTCTAGTTTTAATTTGACTGTAAAGAATATTTTTTATGTACCATCCTTCCGGCGGAATTTAATTTCGATTTCAGTGTTGGACTAGGTAATTACCATTTTGAAATAAAGAATAGTATGATAAATTTGTTTCAAATAAAGTTGGTTCCTGCATTACGTCCAATGGATTGTACAGACTGTGTTTATCTCCCAATGATATCTATGCCTTCCATAATGTTGAAAACGTTGTTTCCAAAAGACCCTTACCTAAAGAACGGTCTTTCACATTATGGCATAAGATGTTAGGTCATATTTCAAAGGCAAGAGTGGAAAGGTTGATAAAGTCTGACATCCTACCTACTCTCGAAAGTGATCTAGAAACTTATGTAGACTGATGTAAGGGAAAGATGACCAAGATAAAGAAGAAAACTGTAGTCTATAGTTCTTACCTGTTGGAGGTCATTCACACTGATATCAGTGGTCCCTATTCAGCCACATTGTGTAGAAATTTTTTATTTCATCACTTTTAACAGATGACTACTCCCGATATGGATATTTGTTCTTAATTAAAGAAAAGTCAGAATCTCTTGACAAGTTCAAGATTTTTGGGACTGAAGTTGACAAACAGTTGGGGAAAGTTATTAAAATTGTTAAATTCAATCGTGGGGGTGAGTATTATGGCAGACATGGCGATGCTGGATACCTTAAGGGCCTATTTGCCAAATACTAAGAGGACTCTGGGATAGTTGGTCAGTTTACTATACCAGGAAGTCCTGAGAAAAATGGTGTCGCCGAAAGGCATAACCGCACTGGTGAGGAGTATGATTAGTAAGACAAATTTTACCTAAGTTCTTATGGGAGAAGTTTTTGAAAACTATTCCTTGTATCCTTAACCATGTGTAAGTACCGCGGTCCTTCGGGACAAAGGTTTCCTCTGCCCTTGCCCTTTGTGGTATATTGGCGACATAGGGTTTTGGGAGATACATGTGTGTGTATGGATGTGGATAACATTGTCAATCTATGATAAATAGGGGATTGGGATCATGCATTAAAATATGTTAACATAATGAGAAGTCCCCACCTAGGGTTAGGGCCTAGGACCCATTAAGTGTAGCCCTACCCGTGGGGAGCGGAATCGGGCTACGTGACTCCATATGGTCCGACCAAAGGTTCGGGTAAGGGGTCAGGTTACGAGTGTGGGAAGGTATTAGGCACCCACCTCGCTTGGCCGAAGCCGGTCTCTCTGTGTTAGATGCTACATAAGGACGAATGTTGTCTCTCTCTTATTACGGGGATGGGGGATATTATGAACTACATTCAGATGCTATGAATTGAACTAAAGCATAATAAACTACATTATATATGTGAAAAATGCAGACTAAAACGGTAAAATACGAAAGGGCTACATTGGATCAACAAAAATGCAATAATTATACCTGTATGGTTGTATGCCCCTGGCTCAGGGGAGATGGACGAATGGACCGATGCTGCTTCTTTCTCGGCAGAGTAATGGCTCTTTCGAGTGATTTGGGAAAAAGTAAACAGTCAGAATAACGTCTGTAACAAAGGAGTTTCGATGATTATCCGTGCATAGACGGGATACCAACGCCAAGGAGCCAAAGCGCTCTATACTCAGAGGGACAATCGAAGGATCTGTTCGCCACAAGAAAACTTCAAATACTCACACACTCATGAGAGAAGGAGAAGAAATGAGGGTGAAAAGGGAGAAAAAGAGGCTAGGAATCACTTGGGGAGGGTCTCTCTACCCAAAATTCCTTTGGAAATGTGGGAGGGGACCCTCCTATTTATAGGGAGGGACCCTTTCTCTCTCCTGGCCGGATAAGTCCTCCACGGCGCCGTGGAGATGTCCACGGCGCCGTGGGGGACTTTTCCACGGCGCCGTGGGTGACGTCAGCAGGCTGATGTCACACCCCCTCATGGCGCCTTGGAAATCCAGTACACATCCCCACGGTGTCGTGGGAAGGTGCCCACGGTGCCGTGGGAGCGCAGTGCCATTTTTCCTTGTTTTTGGGCCTAAAATGGGCCATTTTGTGCTCAGTATGGTTCTTGGTTTTATGGGTCAAGTATCTTTGGGTCTGAAAAGAGGGAGAGTACATCGTCCATCGTCCATGTCCCGTTGTCATCATCGTCAATTAGGGGGTGACAAAAATCAGCGTCTACAGTTTGCCCCTCTTTGGCCGAGGCCTATGCCAACAGCCGAAGGGTAAAGATAAAAGACCAACTAATTTTTTCACCAAGAGCATGTACTGCTGACGCTTTGCTCAAAGGCGACAGAGTTGCTAAAAACAGGCGGTTAATCGCGATGAAATCTTTCGATAATCCTTAAAAGAAAAACTCGAAAGAACCAAATCTTTATCTTATGAGCATTACTCAAACAATTTTTGAGGGTGATAAGGCACCGCTCGACCAAAGACCTAGATAAGGCACCACTCGGCCCACAAGATCCAATATGAGGGACTCCACTGGGATAGAATTTTGAGGGTGATAAGGCACCACTCAACCGAAGATCTAAATAAGGCACCACTCGGCCTGAAGATCAAATTTGAGGGTGATAAGGCACCACTCAACCAAAGACCTAGATAAGGCGCCACTCGGCCCGAAGATCCAATTTGAGGGTGATAAGGCACCACTAGACCAAAAGTCAAACTTGGATGGTTATAAGGTTCCACTCGACCGAAACCATCAAGTTTGGAGGGTGATAAGGCACCACTCGATCGAAGATCTAGATAAGGCACCACTCGGCCCGAAGATCCAATTTGAGGGTGATAAGGCACCACTCAACCAAAGACCCAGATAAGGCGCCACTCGGCCCGAAGATCCAATTTGAGGGTGATAAGGCACCACTCGACCAAAAGTCAAACTTGGATGGTTATAAGGTTCCACTCGACCGAAACCATCAAATTTGGAGGGTGATAAGACACCACTCGACCGAAGATCTAGATAAGGCACCACTCGGCCCGAAGATCCAATTTGAGGGTGATAAGGCACCACTCAACCAAAAGTCAAACTTGGATGGTTATAAGGTGCCACTCGACCGAAACCATCAAGTTTGGAGGGTGATAAGGCACCACTCGACCGAGAGTTAGTATTGAGGGATTTCACTGGGGATTTTTTTTTTTTTGGTCCACGGTGTCGTGTGGGGGTCCGCACGGCCCCGTGTATGGGCGGCACCGTGCTTGCACGGCCCCGTGTGCACGGCTCTGTGTCAGACTTCACGGCTCCGTGGGCACGATAGAGAATTTATAAATAGAGGGCTCCCTCCCTCACTTCTTCACTCTCATTTCTACTGCGAAGCTCTGCTATTTTTTATTTTTGACTTTAACCCCTTTTCATCCACTCTCACCATGTCTTTCCGCCGACGAGGACGCCAGTCTCACCGGGAGCCACTACTCGGTACTACTGCTCGCGATGCACGAGCTGCATGGTACATTTCAGGGGATACCCTGGTCGACACTGCCCGCCATGGTTGCCGCTCCATATGGGGCCAGGTCAGTATTCTTCCTCTTTCCCTTTCAATTTACGCATTTATTTTATATTAGCTTCACACCTCACCACATAGATTAGAGGTAACGTCCCTAGACTCTGCCCCAAACACCTAATGGCACGTAAATCCGGGTAATGCCTCTAGATACCATCCTAGGCACCTAGTGGCACACAAACCAAAGCGAGGCCATCAGATACTACCCTAAGTATCTTTTGGCACGCAAATCTAGGAAATGCCCCTAGATACCCTCCTAAGCACCTGGTGGCACGTAAATCAAAGCGATGCCATCAAACATTATCCTAAGTGTCTTTTGGCATGCAAATCAAGGTAACGTCTCTAGATACCCTCCTAGGCACCTAGTGGCACGCGAATTAAGGCGAGGCCATCAGACACTACCCTAAGTGTCTTTTAGCACACAAATCTAGGTAACACCTCTAGATACCATCCTAGGCACCTAGTGGCACGCGAATCAAAGCGAGGTCGTCAGATAATACCCTAGGTGTCCTTTGGTACGTAAATCTAGGTAACGCCTCTAGATACCCTCCTAGGCACCTAGTGGCACGCAAATCAAAGTGAGGCCATCATACACTACCCTAAGTGTCTTTTAGCACGCAAATTAAGGTAACGCCTCTAGATATCCTCCTAGGCACCTAGTGGCACGTAAATCTAGGTAACACCTCTAGATACCCTCATAGGCACCTAGTGGCATGCAAATCAAAGCGAGGCCATCAGATACTACCCTAAGTGTCTTTTGACACGTAAATCAAGGTAACGCCTCTAGATACCCTCCTAGGCACCTAGTGGCATGCAAATCAAAGCGAAGCCATCAGACACTACCCTAAGTGTCCTTTGGCACGCAAATCAAGGTAACGCCTCTAAATACCCTCCTAGACACTTAATGGCACGCAAATCAAAGCGAGGCCATCAGACACTATCCTAAGTGTCTTTTGGCATGCAAATCAAGGTAACGCCTCTAGATACCCTCTTAGGCACCTAGTGGCACGCAAATCAAAGCGAGGCCATCAGATACTACCCTAAGTGTCCTTTGGCATGCAAATCTAGGTAATGCCTCTAGATACCATCCTAGGCACCTAGTGGCACGCAAATCAAAGCGAGGCTGTCAGACACTACCCTAAGAGTCTTTTGGCACATAAATCAAGGTAACGCCTCTAGATACCCTCCTAGGCACCTAGTGGCACGTAAATCAAAGCGAGACCATCAGACACTACCTTAAGTATCATTTGGCATGCAAATCTAGGTAATACCTCTAGATACCATCCTAGGCACCTAGTGGTACGCAAATCAAAGCGAGGCCATCAGACACTACCCTAAGCGTCCTTTGGCACGTAAGTCTAGGTAACGCCTCTAGATACCATCCTAGGCACCTAGTGGCACGTAAATCAAGGTGAGGCCATCAGACACTACCCTAAGCGTCCTTTGGCACGTAAGTCTAGGTAACGCCTCTAGATACCATCCTAGGCACCTAGTGGCATGCAAATCAAAGCAATGCCATCAAATACTACCCTAAGTATCTTTTGGCACGTAAATCTAGGTAACGCCCCCTTTTACAGCCTCTCCCTCTTTCTCCTTTTTTTTTTATTTAATTGTTTAATTATTGTCCTCATTATCTCGGCTAACCATTTACCTTATTTTTCTTTACAGGCAGCTCCCTTCCTTCGCCCAAGAAGTATTGTGGGCTAGAGGCTATTTCAGAGTGGTACCGCACACTTTGCTCGGTGGTACAGTCGCAGGTAGTTTGGACCGGGCTAGGGCACATCGCCTCGTCCCTAGCTCGCGAGTTGGACAGTCAGACTGCGAGGGCTCTGATAGAGAGGTGGTGGCCGAGCACCCATATATTTCACCTTCCCTTTGGTAAGGCGACGGTCACCCCCTAGATTTCTACATGATCACGGGACTACCCTTTGGTGGGTTACCAGTGACACTGACTCTGGAGGAGAGGATTATAGCCTCGGCGAAGCCATCAGAGCGCCTGGAGTACTACAGGCAGCAGTTGGGGATTGTCATTACAGGGAGAGAGATCCCCGCGTCGGTCCTGAGGGGTAGCTGGGATGAGAGGGTCGTTACAGACCAGTCGCCATCCATCCTTCAGGATCAGCAGGCTCGATGCTTCCTCCTATTCTTGCTGGCGGAGGTGATCTTCAGCGATATGATGGGTACGATGACAGTCGATGCCGCATATGTTCGCTTCTTTGAGAATTTTGACGTGGCCGCGGGCTACGATTGGGGGGGCTTGGTGTACGCCTACTTCCTGGATATGTTAGACTATCTGGTTGTGGGGTCGCCGAACCTGATCGGATGCTGCTATGTCTTATGGGTTAGTTCTCTCAACTTTGCCTTTTTCTCTTTCCTTTTTTATTTTTATTTTATTCTTACTTTTTTGAGCTCATTTATGATTGCCTATTGCAGACGTGGAGCTATGAGATCCTTCGGTTCCGGGTCCCTACTTTCAGACCTGGGGATGACCCCGGAACCACCTTTCCTCGGACTACGCGATGGCGTAAGTCCCACTTGCTCAGGAGCGGTCGCCATAAGGACCTTTGGTCCATTCGCGGACTCCTGAACGAGCTACAGCCTACCGAGGTAAATTTAAAGTGGTTGTTTATCTTATTTTCTCTTTTCTTCTCTTCTTCTTTTTTTTTTGCATTGATCTTGATTCTTACTTGACAGGCTTCTCTCCATCCTTATTTGGGGGAGGTGATTTTAGAACCGGACATGTTTGACAGGGCCTCAGCTCTCTCCACTCGTAGGGTCCTTTTTGAGGGCCCATGGGGGTTTGCTTTTTACTTGGGAGAGCGAGTGTCCCTGCAGTGGTCTGAGGCTCGCTTGGTGCCCTGCCCTCCTCCTGCTCGGGTCCATCAACCAGCCTTGATGGATCGGGATGAGATCAGGCACTGGAGGGTGGGTGAGCCTGCGATTGGGCTGGTGCTAGCCGAGACGGACTATACCGACTTCCTTCTCCGAGAGACAGTCTGCGTCCCCCTCACCCACGAGGGACCTCAGGTAAGATCTTCTCCATTTTCCCCTCTTCTCCTCAGATTGTTAATCTAGCTTTTATTCTGATGTGTTTCTCTTCTTGACAGTTTCCAGGTCGCCCCATGATTCCAGGGGTCTATGGTGGTGGGAGTTCTTCTCGCGCCTCCCGAGTAGGGGAGGTGGAGTCAGGTGTTGGGCCTTCTGGAGAGGTTCCAGCCCTGCAGATTACTGGTCCAGATGACCACATTCCAGGGTATCGTTCGTGGTTCATTCTCCACCACGAGCCTGGGATGGTTGAGGTCATCTTACCACCCCCTCGGGCTGCAGATACGGACCTAGGCCTCCCTCTTCCTTATGATGGGGTAAGCACATCCGACTTTCCTAACTTCATCCATTATTTTTCAAATTCTTGACATCTTGGGTGATTATCATGTTTAGGTGGATGAGAGCCGATACGTCGACATGAGGTGCATGATGGCGAGCATGGATGAGATGATCATCTCGCGTGTGGACGCGGGCCATAGTATGGTAATGTTTCGTCTCTTTCCCCCCCCCCCCTCTCTTCTTTCTTTTTCTTTATTTTAATTTATTATTATTATTATTTTTTTTTTCTTGCTTATCTTTTGATTTTCCTCTCTCTCTTTTTCTCCCTTTTTTTAGAGGGTTGAGCTTGACCATTGTCGGAGAGAGATTGAGAGACTCAGGCTTGCAAATGATCAGCTACAGTTCAACCTTACGCGGGTTGAGGTCGAGAGGGATGCCCTGATAGCGTCCCAAAGCAGAGAGGGGGGAGGCTTGGATGTTGACGATTACTCCCCTGAGTCATGACCGCTCCTCTTCTTTTTTTATTTTATTTAGAAGTATTGTTACAACTATGTACATTTACTCTCCGTCCCCTCTTCTTTTTTGTTTATACATTTTGGTATGGATACTGGTGCAATTTTTATGTACACTTTTCTTCTTCTTTTTTTTTGTACACATAAACGAAATGTTTATGAATTCATTGGATTTTTTTCTTTGCACATGAGACTCCATCCCTTTCCTTAGAAGCACAAATTCCATTGGTAAATGGTTCCATTACATGATCAAGGACAAGAGAAATTGAGAAAAGACAGACAAACAAGTAAAGATAGGAACATCCAATTGATATCACTTATTTGTAACATCTTTCGGATAATAGAATCACCACTTCTTATGTCACATCTCTGGGGTTCTGAAATTCTCCATCTTAGGTCGTTCCTGTCTCGGAGATACTAAGGAAGTGATAAAAAACTGATGTGAGTTAAACCCATGAATCTCACATAATTGTTCCCTGATGTTTCTGATTTTTCTTTCTCGGACTTCATCTAAGGGCAGCTCCATTGGATTTCTTGGACATCTCTCTCCTCCAAATATTTGTTCCAGTCTTGGACCTTGTGGAATTCTGACTTTTCCCTTTGTATTTGATAATGCATAGGCCGGAGGTGAGGACATGGGATTGGTGTGACCAATTTTAGTTTTTCCATCAACCACATTTGGAACACCGCCGGAGATCCATGGAGGAAGTCTTTTCCGTATTTCTGAGACTGACTCATGGTATCAAACCCTTTGAATGTTTCTGCTAAAATGGTAGGAGCGATGTCGCATCCTTCTTCAATTTGCCTAACCACTTCTGCAATTATTGGAGACATGCCTTTTCCCGGAGATGCTAACAAGTACCTCCCAATCATACAGAATAAGTACGCCCACTTTCTGCGTCGGATCTATCTTTCTTCTTCAAATCCATTGTTGTTGAAGATCTTCACAACTTTCAACGCATCCACCTTGTCATAATTGAGAACTTGCTTTAACTCCTTATTCAAGGCAAAGAAATCTCCCAAATTTTTGAAGAGCTGTTCTTTCTTCATAGTTGGGAGGAACAACTTTCCTCGAGGGGGTGACATCATGCAAGCCCAAAATTCTTCAATGGTCGGAGCCAGCCAGACTTTTTTGAAGCAAAACGCGTGCAATTGGGGGTTCCAGCACTTCGACATTTCCCTTAGTAAATCATGATGGAGCTTGAAGCAACCGATCCTTCCCAATACTATCAGATGGTGATCCTCTAGGAGTGTAGGCTCGTCCACATTCATCCGGAGAGTCCACTGACGCAACTGTTCGTCGAATCCTTCTTTCTTTGGTCCTCTCATGCTACCTGTATCAAGGATTGGGTTAGCATTTTGCGACACAGAATGAATAAATCCTTTGTTAATAACCAGCTCTAGATGACTTTTACTCCTAAGCTAGGTCAAGGAATGGAAGGCCAAATGGCGAGATTTACCCATATGTGCAAGGGACGCCGGCTAGCGGAATTTATGGGAGGAAACCAATACAATGCCTTCTTTTTTTTTCTTCTCTCTTTTTTTTTTTCTTTTTCTCTTTTTTTTTTTTAGACCGTACCCGAATACATCGAGTTGCCTACGTATCCCTTCGGAGGAATCAGGTCGAACGTAGTTCAAATTGCTTCACATATCTCAGACAAAATACTTCTTTAGTTGGTCCATATTGACCAGACCTCGAAGATCTTCTCCGTCAAGATCAGAGAGTTGGACCGCCTGTCCTGGTAATATGGTCTTGACTTTGTAGGGTCCACTCCAATTGGGTCAGAATTTTCCTCTTGGGTCGTGGATTGGAGCTCGCTCTCTAAGGACCAACTCTCCTTCTTCAATGCTCCGAGTACGGACACCCTTATTGAATGCCCTAGCCATTCTTTGCTGATATTTCTTGAGATTGTCCATGGCCTTCATCCTTTTCTCATCCAAGAGATTGAGCTCTTCGTATCTGGCCCTTACCCATTCCCCTTCTGGCAATTGACTATCGAGTAAGACTCGAAGAGAAGGGACCTGAATTTCTATCGGCAATACGGCTTCCATCCCATATACCAGGGAATACGGGGTAGCTCCGGTAGAGGTTCGGATGGATGTCCGATACGCCCATAAGGCTAGTGGAAGTTTCTCCGCCTAGTCGTTGTGTGTATCTGCCATCTTTTGCAATATGACCTTCATATTCTTGTTGGCTGCTTCTACTGCTCCATTAGTCTGTGGCCGGTAAGTAGCAGACTTATGCCTCTTAATGCCAAATTGGTTACAGAGTTCTTCAACTTTTCCCCTGACATACAGGCCTTGATCTGAAATCAACTATTGCGGCACCCCGTATCTGCAGATGAGATTCTCTTTTATGAACTTTACCACCTTGGCGGAAGTTAGAACTGCATAAGATCGAGCCTCTACCCATTTTGTGAAATAGTCGATGGCGACTAACACGAATTGATGTCCATTTGAAGCCTTTGGAGTTATTTTTCCAACTACATCAATTCCCCAGGTAGAAAATGGCCAAGGGGCATTTAATGAGTGCAACTCTGTCGGAGGAATATGAATGATGTTGGCAAATATCTGGCATTTATGACATCACCTTACGAAGGCAGCACACTCAGCTTCCATAGTGACCCAATAGTATCCCATCCTGAGAATTTTCTTGGCTAGCATCCTTGCATTCATGTGTGGTCCACATATTCCTTGATGGATTTCTTCCATAATGATTTGAGCCTGATCCTCATCCACACATAATAGTTGGATACCATCATAAGACCTCTTATACAACAAGTTTCCTTGGAGGATGAATTGAGTGGCATATTTTTGTAAATGCCTCTTCTCTCTTTCTGAAAACTCTTCAGGATATCTCCTTTCCTTGATGTAGTTGACCACTGGAGCATACCAAGGTCTTCCATCCTCGGTGAGCGTATTGACTGGTTCTCCATATGCTGGGCAGGTCCTTCTTTCTATTAGGAAGGGCTGGATCTTGTCTCGAGTATCACATTCTACCATGGACGCCAAAGTGGCTAAAGCATCGGCGAACCGATTGCTATCCCTGGGCAGATACTCAAAAGAAACTTCCTTGAAGCATTGCGTCAGTTGTTCCAGATAGACTTGGTAGGGCTTCAACTTCTCATCCTTAGTCTTCCACTTTACTTGTGTTTGACAGATCACCACAGAGGAATCTCCGTAAACTTTAATTTTATCAACTCCTACAGACAGAGCCATTTCTAACCCAATAGCACAAGCTTCATACTCTGCTATGTTATTGGTACAACTAAATTCCAATCTGAAGGCCATTGGCAAGTAAAAGTCCTCTAGGGTTATCAATAACACCCCTGCGCCAAATCCTTTTTAATTGGCGGCTCCATCAAAGTACAGTTGCCACCCCCTAGTTGGTCCGGCTTCTATGGAGTGCAAATCTTCATCTGGGAAGAGGTCCTCTGTTGCTCAGGAATCATCCTCTGAGGGAAATGCTGCTAGATGGTCAGAGATTGCTCGCCCTTTCACAGACTTTTGACTGACATAAGTTATGTCAAATTCTGATAATAGCAACAACCACCTACCCATCCTCCCTGTCAATGCTGGTTTCTCAAAGAGGTACTTAATTGGATCCATACGAGAGATCAACCTGACGGGATGTGACACCATGTAGTGCCTCAGGCGCTTAGTTACCCAAACCAGAGATGTACATGTCTTTTCTACTGGGGCATATCGAGTTTCATACTCGATGAATTTCCTGCTTACATAGTAGATTGCATGCTCTTCTCCATCCGCCTTGCCAACTTGGGCCATCATTGATCCGACCGCTGTTTCTCCTACTGACAAATATAGGAGCAAAGGTTCGCCGAACACTGGAGGGACAAGTATAGGAGGAGAAAGTAGATACTCTTTGATTTTCATAAAGGCATCTTGACATTTCTCGTTCCATTCTTTCGGCTCTTTCTTCCTTAGGAGTTTGAAAATAGGTTCACAAGTGGATGTCAACCGAGATATGAATCTGCTGATGTACTGGATGCGGCCCAAAAACCCTCGTACCTCTTTTTCTGTCCGGGGTGGTGGCATTTCCGTGATGGCTTTTATCTTGTCAGGGTCCACTTCTATCCCTCTTTCGCTGACAAGAAATCCCAGTAATTTTCTTGCTTTGGCCCCAAACACACACTTCTGAGGGTTCAGCCTTAGCTTGTATTCTTTGATTCTTTCAAAAAACTTTCTGAGAGCTGCAAAATGGCCTTATCGGTCAATAGATTTGACTATCATATCATCGACATATACCTCTACTTCTTTGTGTATCATGTCGTGTAGGATAGCCGTGGCCGCTCTTTGATATGTTGCCCCAGCATTTTTCAACCCAAAAGGCATTATTTTGTAACAAAATGTGCCCCAGGGTGTGGTGAAGGCGGTTTTCTCCCTGTCCTCCGGGCACATACTAATTTGGTTATATCCTGAGAAACCATCCATGAAGGACAGTAGAGCATGGCCTGCAGTGTTGTCTACCAAAATGTCAATGTGGGGTAACGGAAAATCATCCTTCGGGCTGACCCTGTTTAGGTCACGAAAATCCACACACATTCTGACCTTCTCATCTTTCTTAGGGACTGGGACAATATTGGACAACCATTGAGGGTACTGGGTTACTTGAAGAAATCCTACATTCCATTGTTTGATTACTTCTTCCCTGATCTTCTCACTCCATTCCGACCGCATCCTTCTTAACTTCTGCTTGACTAGGCAAGCCTCCGGATATGTTGGTAATTCATGTTGCACAATCTTTGGATCGATGCCGGGCATATCCTTATAGGACCAGACGAAGACTTCCTCAAATTCCTTGAGGAGAGAGATCATTTGGGATGTTTCGTTATTGTTGAGAGAAGCACCAATTTTGATTATTCGAGGGCATTTATCGGTCCCTATATTTACGGGGTGGGTATCCTCTCGGACGGGTTGAGATCTTCTTTGCTCCAATTGTTCTAACAGATTACGATGTTCTAAGACATTATCATCATCAGAAGAATAGGAAGAAGAAGAAGAAACATACTCAGAATCAATAATTCCATTCATGATAAGGGGAAGAGTACAGACAGACCCAATGGACTGGACATTTCCACCGGACTCAGATACAGACTCAGAGACAGACTTAGACAGGACTATGCTAGAGCTGGTTACAACTTCAGACTCATTAATATGGAAATCTTCCATCATTCTTGCCCAATTCGCTATAGATCCTTGGAGAGGTTGTATGAGAAGATGTGGTGCCGGTCCTTCTTCTTCTTCTTCAATGATCACCGCTACTTCGAACAGTTTGTCGATCCCTTGATCCCCTGTGACTTCCTTCTTGCTGGCTTGATCCAATTCCATGGCTATCCAGTCTACTTCATTCTTAAAGAATATTTCAAGTCCTGGAAGACGTTCGCCCTGCTCTTGATTGAACCATGGTTCTGGATTTCCACAGTAAGGGAAGTCTTCTCCCTCTTTCACGAAGTACCCGTTTAGAGTCTTGAAATATGGCTCACCATTTGCCGTACTATTCTTCTGTCCTGTGGCTTTCTTCCTTGGGTTCTTTAGGTTAAACCCTAATCCACAATGGTTGACATTGGCTGGTATCTTCGAGAACGCCGGTACCCCCTGTTGGTTTTTTCCCAATCCTAATCCAGGGAAATATTTCATCTTTCTCATAATCTTTACAGAGGCCTCGCTCCACATTGTCAAGAATTTCCCTAGAATCTGGTCTTCTTTACTTGCAGAGGTAGTACAAATGTGGCCGATTTCAAACCCCCCTAGCTGCACTTCTTGCGAGGATGAACCACCTACTTCAATGTTGGCCAAAGTGTGTACCATTTCTGGGTCTCCAAAAATGGTAATCACTTTCTGGTCATATATGAATTTCAACTTTTGATGAAGACTTGATGCTAGGGCTCCCGTTGAATGCAGCCATGGTCTTCCAAGCAACATATTGAAGGATGCTTGAATGTCGATGACTTGGAAGTCTATGGTAAAGCAGGCTGGTCCAATCTTGACACTGGTGATAAGAATCCCAATTACCTCCCTTCTGGAATTGTCGTATGCCCTGATGGTTTGACTAGACGACTTCATTTTGTCTAGAGATAAACCCATGCATCTGGCTGCTTTGAGGGGCATCACATTGAGGGCGGACCCATTGTCTATCAGAACCTGGGGGACCTGATTCTTGTTACATTCCACCGTAATGTAAAGCGCCCGATTGTGATTCTTTCCTCCTGGGGGTAAATCCTCTTCTGAGAAAAAGAGTGACTAAATGGCATAGTGGCCCCCACTATGTGAGATAATTCCTCAGGCCCCATTTCTATGGGCACTTGAACCTTGGTAAGAGCTTTCAAAACAGCTTCTTGGTGGGTTGGCGACGCCATTAATAATCCCTAGATTGAGATATTAGCTTGGGCTTTCTTCAATTGGTCTAATACTCGGTTTTCTGGCTCCACAACCGCCGTTGATTGGCTAGACCGATATTTTTCCACTATCAACTCTTTATTCTTGAAGTTTTGGCCACTCCTGGTTTTCGTCACCCCTGACTCTCTTTCTTTAATGACAAACCAGACTGGGCAAAAGTCCCCATCTTCTTCGTCACTATCAGTGATGATAAGAGGACCCTTGGGACAAATTCGGGTTTTACCTCCTTCATCAGACAAGGCCACGATAGACTTTCGGGCTTGATTTAGGATTCCTGACAGGGTTTCTCACTTTTCAGCAACCTGCTGGACTGTATGGGATTCTTCTGGTATCAATTGGCCAATGGCATGAAAGGCTTCCGAAGCCGCTTGGTACATCTTTCTTGCTTCCGCTAATGACTTATAGAAGCTACGATCCTTCTTTTCTCCTTGAGAAATTAAACTTTCGGACCTCTTTTCTGGGGTTGAAATAACTGGGTGGATATTCCCTGTTGGGTCATTTACTGCTTCTCCCTTATTGACATGACACATATAGAAATCATCATGTGCTCTTGCCCACGCGCGGTATTCTCTGTCACCCTGATACGGAGACGGGGGAGGAGTCCCACATAGGTCTTGTGTCAAGGCCAAAGTTAACTTTACAGAGTTTTCCAAATGGCGAATTGCTTGAGGGAGCGCCCACTGTTCTCTAACAGGTTCCAGCTGTTGAAGCTCCTCCTGGTACTTATCATCCAAGACCACCATTCTCATGAGTGTTTCTTGGATTTTATCTACATCCCAGTGGATCTTGTTCACCTGGAATGATAATTCCCATGGTGCGGGTCCGCAAATGTTCTCATACTTCTCCAAACGTGTCCTTGGTTGCCAAGGTTCCTCATCCTCCGTTTCTTCTTCCCCTTCGGACACTTCAACATTGGATTCCTCTGATGCAGATTCTTGCTCACTTTCATCTTCTTCAGATGATTGTTCTTCTTCCAACGGCTCTTCCCCTTCATCATCGATGTCCATAGGAAAGATACCTCTGGTGGGGTCAATCTGAAATTCCCCGAGGCTGATATCATTGATCCATGCGTCCCATGTTTCACTTCTTCGGGGTGGATCTGGATAGGAGAATGAATCTGAATACAAGACCAGGTCTACTGGAGGAGTTTCGAACAGATCACAGGCCAAAGCATTGACTAACCAAGTCATATTTTTTAGCTCATGGAGGGTTCGAGCGAGTTCATCGCTCTCATTTAGCATCACCAAGCTCTCGCAACGTGCTGCGAAGTTACTACACACCAGATCTGGAAATAGAGAAGTAGCCTTGTACAGGATCTCTTGAGTATGGGTGGAAACATCGAGTATATCTGTGACCTGATAGAAGGCACTCATGTTCCAACGCTCAAAATCTTCTCTGGACACCGTCCAATCGCCTCTGGGAACCTCTGGAGATGATATCTCCTCATCATCTATGCTTTCATACTCATCTGGTTGAATAAGGCTGGTAGGGTCATTATTATCATCGCTTCCGATGTTATTTATCCAATCCATCGCTTCTACTCCTTCGTCCTCCATCGTTGGACTTTGCTCGGCATACTCTATCCATCCCTCGTGGATATCTTGGTCATCTTCCTCATCTGAGCTGTTGTCAATATCTCCCCCTATATGGGCAAGAGAGACTTCTTGGGTCAGCGCTTGTCCAATAGCTAGTGCTGAGACTGTTTTAAGGAGCTGAGGTGTGACTCTGGTGATTTCAGTCCCTTCTTCTCCTTCAGGAACCAGGTGAGATATTTCGGATGATGAGAAACCATACTTGCACAATGGTGTCATTATCTCGAGACCCTCTAATCCATACTCCAAGAAATCCAACTTCCGAAGCCGGTTGATGGATGTTATACCTCTACCTTGGTCACATGGTTGCCCGCCTGTTCGAATATTCCCATCACAGTTGGTTCGGGCGCAATAAACGCAAATCTGCATCCTTTCTGCCCGTGCTTGTCGTGACTGCTCATCTCTTCCTGAATACCACGGGATGGGCTGCATCAATGTAGTAGGATCTTGGAATGGTGTCTCTTCCTGCAACATGTTCACTGATCCTGTAGACTACTCTAGGGAATAGGTCCCCTTCACCAGTGGTTGTGAGATTTTCCATGCAGGTATCTGGTATTCTACCCATGTGGCACCTTCTGACTTTGGATGATAGGAAGGGGAATCGGGCCGATCCACTTCCTGAGACACCTCTTTTCGAATTTGTGGTTCTTTTTCCTCCTTAAGTTTCTTGGTCAACATTGCTATATAGACGTGTGCCTTCATTAGCTTCCTCTTTCCAACTGGATGAATCAAGGTGGTAGGATCTGCTTGCTCGGCATCCTCTTGAAGCATATTTACTCCATGGTTAGGTAGAGGATTTGTGGTGACATTTGGCCGCTGCTTCTTCTGAAGTTCAATTTTGCCCTCGTCAATCAAGTCCTGGATCGCATGCTTAAGAGCTAGGCATCTATCCGTATGATGGCCTTGTTGGTCGTGGTAATGACAGTATAGATTGGGCTTATACCAGGTAGGTGGATTGTTCAAATCCACAGGCTTAGGAGGAACGGAATTGATCATTCCCTATTTCTTGAGCTTGGTGAATAACAATGAGGGCGTCATTCCTTCAAAGTTGAAATTCCTCCTGGATGCTTCAGATTCAATTTGGATCACAAGAGGGGTGGATCCTGTGGCTACCACCTGGACTTCTGCCGCCTGGCTGCTTGTCCCTATAGCATTTCCTCCTTTGGCTCTTGGGCTTTTCCTTGTCGAATAGCTTCCTGATGCTTCACGGGTCATACCCTGATTCTGCCTTTCTTTAAAGATCTTATCTTCAATCTTCTTCCCGATTGTCATAAGAGCATCAAATGTTTTGATGTGCTGGTAGTATATCTTCTCACGGTACTCCCCATACAGATTTTCTAACAATATCTCGACCTGCTCCTCCTCAGTAGGGCGGTTCCACATTTTTGCGGCCTTCTCCCTGAACCGCATGATGTAGTTTGAGAACTCTTCACTTGGTTCTTGCCTCAAGGTTTCCAATTCTCTTCGAGTAATATCCATCTCAGTGTTGTATGAATATTGCTTAGTGAAGGCTTTAACCATAGAGGCCCATGACTGGGTTTGGGTGTGATCAAGCTGGGTTAACCACCTCAAAGCAGATCCGGCCAAAGAATATAAGAACGCCTGTCCCATTTGGTTTTCAGAAAGTCCCCATGATCTGGCAATGGTGGCAAAAATCTTGAGATGAGCCCTAGGATCTCCCGATCCGTCGAACTTATCCAATTTCCATTTGAAATCTTTGGGGATTTTCCCTTCGGGAAAGAACACCAGGTCTTCTTCATCTTTTTCTTTGACTTTGCCCTTGACAACCACTTCCAACTCGGCTACTTTTTCTCTCATTTTCTTCTCCCCTTCAGTCTCAGGAGGGTCCATAGGGTGGCTATCTTCCCCTTCTTCTACTGGTATGATGATTGGAGTCTTGAGGGTTGCGGGGTTAGTTTTCTGGACTTCTTGCTCTGCTGGTCCAGCTATTGATCCGCCCCTAGATAGTTCATTGACCGACTGAACTAGTTGTGCCATGGGTTACAACATTTTGGCCATGTCTACTTGCAGCCTATCCACTCGATCTTCGACGTGACTTTCAGACAAGTGATCCTCCGGAGGATTCATGTTACTCACAAGTGATATCTCAGAAGATGAACTAGAAGAATCAGAAGGAATCAGGGATCTTGAGGAGAATGGTGGGTTGGCTCGAGTCAACCTTCCGTCGCGTCGGACCCAGATGGATAAGGACGGAATCGTGCTTCTACGAAAGAGAGAAGAATACCTAGTTTAGACCCTAAGAAGGCTAAAGAAGAATTTTATTTTATTTATCTATTTTTTTTTTAATCTTTTCCTTTTGAGTTTTTTTTTTGGTATTTTATAACATTTGTTTCATTTTATTATTCTATTCGACTCAAGTAATCGGAGTGGTCATCAGAGTTTCAGCAGACTCCTTCTGAGACCAGACTTCGAATGCCGTCATTGCCCAAGCATTTTCGAACACAACAACAAAAAACAAACAAAAGAAAGATCCTAGTTACCGAGTTATTGATGATTATGTCTGGAGTCAAGATGAGATGCCTTCCTTTTTTTTTTTTTTGAGGGACATGTAAGGTTCCATTATATGGAAGTGGACTTCCATTTTTCTTTGAGGGACCATCGTGGGACTATGGAATTCCTTATCTTTGGTGGTATCTCATATCAAAACCAGGTTAATCGTCAAATGACCCTAAACTCGGTCTTTCTTACAGCTAACAAAGGTTAGTTTGTGTCATACCCTAATCGTATATGATCTATTTTCCTACATGATGCATGTAATGGGTAGGCTTCCATAGGACAGAATAAGGCCACCCTTGACAGAACCGATATACCTATCGCTCGTGGTCGCGAATTGTAGGCACGTGGTTCTTTTGATATACCTGGAGAATAGATCACACAAATTCAGAGTAATCGAGCTAGTGCCTTTTTTGAGTGGCAAAACACTCCACAGCACACTAGTGAATACCCTCGCTGGTGATTCTAAACTCGTACAGTAAATATCAAGGGCTGTAGCTTCGCCGCGAATTATCCATGACTACTCATGGGGTCCAACGACTAACTACGGGGGTAAGAGGAGTTCCCATGCAGTGTATGTGTGCAAGAAAGTGGTACAAGAAGCGGCTATCATCCGATCTCAGAGTACTTAGCATGACGTGCCTCACCTCCCCGGGGGTAAAGGCACAACAGGGAGTACCCTCGCCGTTTGATTTCACTTCGAGCACTATGCATGATGCGGTTAGTACACACAAGGGTTAGCCAGACAAACATATTATAGTATTTATTTATTCATTTATTTATTTTTTTGTATTTTGTTTTGTATATTTTTTTTTATTATATTCTTTTATTATCATTATTTTTTTCCTTTTTTTTTTTTTTATAAAAGTTGAGAGAGAACATTCTGTCATTTATTGATAGCACCTATTTAGAGAGTTTGACCTCGGGTGGACATTTGCCCACCATATCCCCAGTGAAATCGCCACTGTAAGTACCACGGTCCTTCGGGACAAAGGTTTCCTCTGCCTTTGCCCTTTGTGGTATATTGGCGACATAGGGTTTTGGGAGATACATGTGTGTGTATGGATGTGGATAACATTGTCAATGTATGATAAGTAGGGGATTGGGATCATGCATTAAAATATGTTAACATAATGAGAAGTCGCCACCTAGGGTTAGGGCCTAGGACCCATTAGTGTAGCCCTACCCGTGGGGAGCAGAATCGGGCTACGTGACTCCATATGGTCCGACCAAAGGTTCGGGTAAGGGGTCAGGTTACGAGTGTGAAGGTGTTAGGCACCCACCTCGCCCGGCCGAAGCCGGTCTCTCTGTGTTAGATGCTACATAAGGACGAATGTTGTCTCTCTCTTATTATGGGGATGGGGGATATTATGAACTACATTCAGATGCTATGAATTGAACTAAAGCATAATAAACTACATTATATATGTGAAAAATGTGGACTAAAAGGGTAAAATACGAAAGGGCTACATTGGATCAACAAAAATGCGATAATTATACCTGTATGGTTGTATGCCCCTGGCTCAGGGGAGATGGACGAATGGACCGACGCTGCTTCTTTCTCGGCAGAGTAACGGCTCTTTCGAGTGATTTGGGAAAGAGTAAACAGATAGAATAACGTCTGTAACAAAGGAGTTTCGATGGCTATCCGTGCACAGACGGGATACCAACGCCAAGGAGCCAAAGCGCTCTATACTCAGAGGGACAATCGAAGGATCTGTCCACCACAAGAAAACTTCAAATACTCACACACTCATGAGAGAAGGAGGAGAAATGAGGGTGAAAAGGGAGAAAAAGAGGCTAGGAATCACTTGGGGAGGGTCTTTCTACCCAAAATTCCTTTGGAAATGTGGGAGGGGACCCTCCTATTTATAGGGAGGGACCCTTTCTCTCTCCTGGCCGAATAAGTCCTCCACGGCACCGTGGGTGATGTCAGCAGGCTGATGTCATACCCCCTCATGGCGCCGTGGAAATCCGGTACACATCCCCACGGTGACGTGGGAGCGCAGTGCCATTTTTCCTTGTTTTTGGGTCTAAAATGGGTCATTTTGTGCTTAGTATGGTTATTGGTTTTATGGGTCAGGTATCTTTGGGTCTAAAAAGAGGGGGAGTGCGTCGTCCATCGTCCATATCCCGTTGTCATCATCGCCAATTAGGGGGTGACAAAAATCAGCGTCTACACCATGTAGTTACTAAACCCAGAAACCATCTTAGAGTTTGGGGTGCCTTGCAGAAGTAAAATTATATTATTCGACTTTGAACAAGTTGGATCCCAGGACTACTCATTACTATTTTGTTAGCTACCCAGATCATTCGAAGGGATATAAATTTTACAATCCCTGCGGAAGTACTAGGATTGTGGAGTCACAGACAACGAAGTTTCTGGAATTTGATGTGGCTGAAAAGAATGATTGTTCTCAGGCTGTTCAAGATAGTCACATGGTTGGTACATCAGTACCTATTCTTCTACCTATTCAGACGGATGTGGGGCATACTGTGCCATTGGTTACACCTGCTGGAGTTCAAAAGCCTGATATTGATACCGTCCCCGACATTCATGTAGCACCTGATGAGATTCCTCTTATTCAGGATGCGGTTGAGGATCCTATCATTGATGCAATTCCAGCTGAGATTCCTCAGATTTAGGTTGAGGCAGTAGTGGCACCATTACGGAGATCCACCAAGGAGAGAAGGTTAGCTATATCACCTATCTATGAGGTCTATCTGGGAGAACATGACTATGACATTGGTTGTGTGGTCGATCCAGTTACTTATTCAGGCGCTGTTTCTAGTCCTCAGTCAGATTTGTGGATAGATGCGATGAGAGATGAAATGCAATCGATGAAACATAATGATGTTTGGGAGCTTGTTGATTTACCTAAAGGTTGTAAGCCCATTGGTTGCAAATGGGTGTATAAAACCAAAAAAAATTCCAAAGAAAAAGTTGAGAGGTTTAAAGCCAGACTGGTAGCCAAAGGATTCACTCAGAGAGAGGGAGTAGACTACAATGGGACTTTTTCTCCAGTCTCCTCGAAGGATTCCTTCAAGGTGATCATGGCATTGGTAGCTCATTTTGATATGGAGCTGCATCAGATGGATGTTAAAACCGCCTTTCTCAATGGCAATCTTGATGAGGAAGTCTATATGGTTCAGCCTGAGGGTTTTGCAATGGATGATTCAGATCATCTTGTGTGTAGACTCAAGAAGTCTATCTACGGTCTCAAACAAGCTTCTAGGCAGTGGTATCTGAAATTTGACAGTGTTGTGACTTCGTTTGGTTTTATGGAAAACAAAGTAGATAAGTGTATATATCACAAGGTCAGTGGGAGCAAATTCTGTTTTCTCATTCTGTATGTGGATGACATCCTGCTTGCAAGCAGTGACCTAGGGATGTTGCATAATACAAAACCACTTTTATCTAGGGAATTTGACATGAATGACCTTGGTGAGGCCTCTTTTGTTCTTGGGATTGAGATCCATAGAGATCGTTCTTACCGTTTATTAAGTCTTTCTCAGAGGGCTTATGTTGATCGTGTTCTGGAGAGGTTCAGTATGCTGGATTGCAAACCTGGGAATGTTCCTGTTCTCAAGGGTGATAAACTGCGTTCGACATAGTGCCCGAAAAATGAAGCTGAGAGGGATGAAATGAAGAAGGTGCCTTATGCTAGCGCACTTGGCAGTATCATGTATGCTCAGGTCTGTACCAGACCGGATATTGCTTTTGTGACGGGACTTCTTGGCAGGTATCAGTCAAATCCTGGTCTTAGCCACTGGGTTGCTGCCAAGAAAGTATTGAGGTACTTGAAGGGGACAAGAGATTATATGCTGACTTACAGACACGTTCCTAAACTCAAGCTAGTGGGGTATACAAACTCTGACTTTGCTGGCTGTGAGGATGACAGGAAATCCACATCAGGTTATGTTTTCTTGATGGCAGGAGGGGCAGTATCATGGAAGAGTAAAAAGCAGACATTGGTGACCACTTCGACTATGCAGGCAGAGTTTGTAGCATGCTATGGGGCTGCTACTCAGGCTATTTGGCTCAGAAATCTCATAAAGGAGTTGACTATTCTAGATTTTGTGGATAGACCCATCCAGATATACTGTGATAACAGCTCTGCTGTGTTGGTAATAAACAACAATAAAGGACTTAGAGGGTCTAAACACATGGAGGTCAAGTATTTGACCATAAATGAGAGAGTAAAGGAAGGTGACATTGTAGTGGAGCATATTGGTACAGATGATATGGTTGCAGATCCCCTAACCAAAGGTCTTCGCCCTTGTGTTTTTGAGAGACATGTCATGAGCATGGGCTTAGTTGCATCATGGGATGTGGTTAGTTAATGGGAGTTTGTTTTATTTTGCTTCATTGTAATTTAAAGTTTCTTTTCATCTGTATTTTTACCTTATGGTAAACCTTAGTTTATATATATATATATATATATATATCAGGTGTCATTGCATGCAGTTTCTTTTAAACACATGAGTGTTTTATTTATTGACATGATGAATATATTTCTGATTTTAAAGTCTTAAGGAATGTGTTAACCTTAAGCAAGGCTGGGGCATTAAGTTGTTAGCCTAAAGGTATGTCTTGTAACACATAAAGTATAACTCGAGTTATTTCTGATGAGACATACAGATTCGTTAGAATCACAAAGTTTATTTCTCTAGTGAGCCTGTGCCACTTAAAGAAGAGAGATTTTGGACTGATAAATGGATAATACATAAGAAATCACTACGTGAGTATTATTTCATTGCCCCACATTACATCCATGTTAGTAGAGTTGAGGGCTCACGTGACCATGGAAGGCTCTATGTCACTTGATCATAGATGCAGTTACCGCCATGATTCAGTGTCTAAAACTCTATGGGATAGGATTGACTTTCTAATATGACCTCTAGACCAATTTATTTTAAAAATTGTGCACATAAAGTTTTCTGAAAGAGTTGTTAGCCTGTGATTTGTTTTGGTCAAAACTGTTTTTAAATCTTTTTAAAAATAAGGAATTTAATATAAGTCCAACTGGGAGAATTCAGCTGTCCTTCCAGGGTTTTATTATAGCCCTTTGGAGGGTCCTTTGATCTGATTTTGGTGGCAACCTGCCCCTCAAATTGAAAGTAATTTGATATCACCCAAAATGTGGGTGTTTTATCTTCAGAATTGTTTTTTGTTCACTGGTTGCTGTACTCTTAATTAGATCAGTGTCATTCTGTGATGATTTCTTCTTCCTTTGGTTAATTACTTATACCCAGGCTTGGGGTTTAATTATATATTGGATCCTACAGTTTTCGGTGCCTTCTTGCTTGCAACTATGGAACTCATTGGAGGATCTCATTTCTCAACGATAGCTTGGATCAATGCTCCATCTCTGGCCGGAAAAGCTTAGAACTTGTTTCAGTTCCATTGCTGATAATCCAGATGGGTTTGCAGGAAAAATCCTTTCCTGGGATGCAACAGATTTTTTTTTAGATAAATCCTTTCTATTTGCAGGTTAGGATTGAGTTGAGAGATTTTGAGAGGTAGAAGATGACGATGGGATTTGACTTATTATTCATTAAGGGCAATGGTAGAGAGATAGAAAAATTTTAATATGTTTCTCAGGTGGAAGAGTGGGGATTGCGATCTGTGTGGATGGGGTTGCAGAGGGGTGGGAGCAAGTGGATTTGCAGGAGGAAGAAGAAAAGGAAAGAGTGTAAGGGCAATAGGGTAACTTCCTATAGGTAAAAAAGTTATAATTAGCATTTATTTTAGTTTTTTCACATTTATCCGTTACCTATCGTTAAAAAACTAACGGACTGGGGCTAAGTGAAGACCAGTTTGAAAAGTAAGGGAGGTCTGAGTAGTTGTCAAAAGGGCAGGGGTGATTCACTGAATTGTCAGAAAGGTCAGGGGAGGTCTAAGTAATTTGCTAAAAAATTAAAGAATTGGCAGCCTCCCCTGAGTGGTGCCATGTGCCTGGGCACAGTCTACGCTGTGACACAGAGAACATTCTTCCTACAAATATAGTGAAGAAAGTTTCAGAACTCAGATTGGAATCGACAGGCAATTCTATGCCCCGGTTTGAATCGGAATCGTTGGAAACTATTCCCAACCCCCACCCTCTTGTGTTTTAAAACCTTGATAACCTAGTCTTATTGGGTTAAGCCCAAAGTCGACCATGATGCATTTATTTATCACAGCATCCGAAGTGTTGCACAGTGACTTTCCATCGAGCTGAGTGCCGCAATGACCTTAAATTAGAAGGGCAAGACGAGAGGTGAACCAAGCCTTGGCATGGTAGGTCTCCAGCTGTTGCTAGAGGAGGCCAGGGATCAAATCCCACCTCACGTGTACGTGTATGGGTAAAGGGTGGGGGTAGGGGTCAAGAAGAAAGTGTAATGAGTGGAATACTTCGCCAGGAAAGTTGTACTCCAGCTGCTTAATTCTTTGGTTCACACCACACAGAAAAAGGTTGTACTGCAACTGTGCTTAATTCTTTGGTGCACACCACACAAGAAAACAAAGGCCAACATCCAATATCGTTCACCGGGGCAAGGTTGGGGTTCAAACGGCAAAACTCAGCAAACTAACACACATCACATGGTTCGGCGGGACTGGTGCAGCACAACCACATTAGAGACGATCCAGCATGTCTGCACTGAAGAACCAAGAATAGTAAAATTTTTATTCCTCAGCTACAGGGGCCAAATGATAAACAGAACTTTAAGTGAATATATAGACTCTATTAAGACCAACACCCCAACACCCCCCCCCAACAAAAAAAAAAACAAAAACAAAAAAAAGGCTTACAGTAAATATATAATTTAAACAGTTTCTTCCCCCCCCCCCCCCCTTAACCCTTTCTCAATTAGAAAGGTTTAGCCATTACACCATTCCAAATGAAGACATCCTGACTAAAGAGGAACCAGAACAGAGACAACCGCCAGCACTCCTTTGATCCAATTCCAGAGACTTCCTTTTGGAGGAAAGTAAGGTCCAAATTAACCCATCTTGCCACATCAGTTAACTTGGTTCAGGCGGCACCAGTCTCAAGCTGCGCATCCATTCACAGAAGCTAGGATCATCAAAGTGAAGAAAACTGCTCTTCAGCTTGGCCCTCTGTTCCACCGTTAAAGACCGGAGCTGAGGGAATCTTGCTTCCTGAAATCATGGATCACAAGAATAAAAACAACTTTAGTCTCCAAGGTGATATATGGCCTTTTTGCAACATTTCATGTCTTTTCATCCAGTTTAAATATCACTTTGGAAGCTCCTTAGATGCAAAACAAATATGCACGACCCTTCAACCAAGAGCCACTACAGTGAAATAAATAAGCCTCCGTTTATGAGGATGTTATATTATTATCACATAAAAATAAGATATCCCAAATACCTGTTCATAGGGAGGATCCTTGTGCGCTGGTATTAGCCGAGAAACAAAATACCGAGCCTGAGAGCTTCCCTCCTGTAAACATAAGAAATTAAGGAGAATATTTTATTTTGTAATTACTAAATGGAAAATAATACATCAAAATATTGAAAAAACGATACAGCTTCTGATGAAAAATGGATAGGGACATACTTTGAATGCAAGGATTCGAGGAGCTGGAAAACGGAACTCAGTGAGCTCCTCCGCCAAAGTTCTACACGCTGCTAGAGCTGCTGCACTTCTCCCTTCCTGAGCTGCAAGCTCAGCACCCTGAATGCCATCACATCAATATATGGGGTTGTCAATTTTTTAACAGAATATCAAAGTTGCACAAGTTATATCAGGAACTTGCTGACAGTTAGCAGCAAGGACTGACAGTGACAAGCAAGAGGAAGTTGGACCGTCTACATCAATTCCCTAATTTGGTACCTTACGGAATGCAAATACACCTCAAGAGGCAGCAACCCGATGTGGCAATTTTCAGACAAGGACTATGGCATCAAGGTTGAGGTTCCACAGTTCGATGGTGAAAAGGGACTGGAGGATGTCCTTGATTTGGCTCACTAAATTGAAAAGATTTTCGCTTATAAATCCTTTACGAAAGAGAAAGTGTAAGCTCATCCTCACCAAGTTTATTGGATATACATATTCATGGTGGGATGACATACTACATTTGAGACTTGTCAGGAGACTTGGACCCCGTTATTAATTGGGAGGCCATGAAGCAGATTTTGAACAAGAAGTTTGTCCCTCGTAATTTCGAAAATGTGTTATTTCACAAACTGGATTGAAGGATTGGCAAGTCCTTCTCAGACTTGTAGTACCTCTCAACAGAGAAGAACTAGGAAATAAATGCAATAAAACTCAACAAGGAAAGAAAGAAGTACCGAAAGAGGACCAGGAACAAAAGAAACAAGGAAGAAGAAGGGAATACGGGAGAAAGGGGTATGGAAGAACACATCTGAAGAGAGGAGAGGCTGAGAGCCTGAGAGAGGATAGACATCTGCACACAACTCTTGGCAGCAACACGGTAAGAACTTTCATTCAAGCTCCAATACTATTGATCGATTACAAGCATACCCATTTATAAAGTTGTTAAGACTAAGACTCCTAATAAAAAACAAAGACTGAATTAAACTGAACTGAACCTCCTAATCACAATCTAATACTAAAACATGGTTGAACTACAAGTCTACTTTCCACTAACATATCTAACCTCAACATAATAAAATAAAATTTTAAATTATGAAAATATTATAATTATCCCTAAGAGTAAATGCATCAACAACATAAATAAATTCAACACAAATGGCAAGATAGTGAAGTTTTTTTCGAGGGATTTGGGGTGGGGAGAAGATCCACATCACAAAATAACGTAAAAAAAAAAGGAAAAAAGCTAAATCAATATGACAATGAGATGAGTTCAGTAACATACCAACCAAATAAAGACATCTGTGCCATGGTCCAGCACAACTGCAGCATCAGACTGCATGGCAAGGTTATATGCTGGCAGTTCCTCAAAAGTGCCTCCTTCTCGATGCATTAGACAACGAGGTGCCAACATACGAAGCGACAAATCATATGATGCATTAAGAAACAAATTCCTCAAGACAGACCTCTCATCTTCATGACCAACAATACTTCCTAGAAGTGGGCCCCTTTTAAGATGGAATAAATTCTCTGGCAGCGAGGCAAGCTCTTTAGGAAACTGATAAAGCTTTGATTTCGGTAATTGAGACCCAAATTTAAAAGCTATCTCCTTAACTCTTTCATCTATCATCGCCCGCATATCAATTGCATCAGATGAAGTTTTGGCTCGTAGCAGAGTCCTCTTGGCAATGAGAACAACAGCCACTTCATCTTGTACACTCTCAAGATAACTTGAAACACTGTCTACAGTAGGCAATCTGACAGTAATAACTCTAGAAACATCAGCTTGATACACATTTAAATATCGAATGACAAACTGGAAGAAAACGTAATCGCTTTTGACGTCTCCTTTTGTTTCCATAGAAATTGAGAAGCTTTGTGTTTCCTCAACACTTAGCATTTGGATAGAGACAGAAGTGTCATTTTTGAAACTTTCATGAGCATCCGAATGTGCTTCTTCACCAGGACCTATTACTTGAGTAACAAGAATATCATCAGAACAGCGCATCTCCAACAAACCATGGGAACCTGCTGCTCTCATAGATGCTCTTTGCAAGTTTACACCAAAGGCCTCCCCAAAATCATCGTGCAGAACTAGAATACCACCAGATGCTTTGGCAAGGGGCTGCAGAACAGGAACTCTTACTGGGCATGTTCCAGCGCACAGGATATCAATCACCGTGTCATGCCGATGAGCCTCACATCCTAGATGCTCCATCCATTTCATTGCTGTCTTCTCCATGTATGGATAGTTCGGGTGACTAAATGAATGAGGAACAGATCCAGGACCATAGGTATTGGGCCCACCAGCACACACAATAATTCTGGAATTACCTCCTGACCTTTTAACTACACCTCGAGACATTTCAGCTGATGGCCCTTGAATAATTGCTAGAGCTATCTCCACTGCTGTACCCAAGCATCGGTCCCTGGATGCTTCAGGTAAATTGAGTTTATATGGCCTCAGAGATGAGAAGATAGTATGCATAACAGGAAGTGAGGCATGAACAGGAGACAGATATATGCCTGTCCCATAAATCAGCGCTTTCACCGATTCTTGCGTAGGTGATTTGTCACCAGGAAGTACATCTGCAGATGCCATAGATCCCTCTGAAAAATCATAAACTGACACTGTCCGGCCATAAGATATGATTCCAACTCTGGTAGTAGGGGATAAAGAATCAGCAAAGGCATGCAAAGAGCTCTGCAAATGCTGGAGGTGCACTTCATCCAAACACTCATCTATGACGAGAAAAACCGGTGCAGACATCCTAGAATCAGAGACCGGAATAAACCCAGGTTTTTTATTTCCAGTTTGAACATAATCGACCAGGGGAGATGCTAACTCTAGCAAATTACGAAGGTCTTCCTTGCTAGGAGCTATGTATTCACCTTCACTTCCATTCAGATTCCCACATATTACACACTGCCATTGCCCTGAGCCAAGTAAAATTTTGCAGTATAAATTGGCATAAGCTCCACAGTTCTGGCAACGATGTGGATCACGTTGTATAATCTGAGGACCTGGTGATATCTCCCTTCCTGGAGAAACCAATGCCCCAAATCCCAAACATGGGACATTCGCTAGCTTTTTCTTTTTCAACATCTGAAAAATAAAAAAGCCCAAGAGTAATCCATGTAAAGAACAGAAAAACACAAATTTCTTAGGCAAGAACCTTTCATACTAAACTCGTGAAAGCATAACCTATGAATAAAAATGTTGACTATAAATAGCACACAACTGCATATAAAACTTATTAAAACAGAAGACAATATGAACCATTCATACCTTCTGTGCAGAAAATAGAACATATGGCGACTCCCTTGCAAACATAGAGTCCTCTCTACCATTGGAATCTCCTGGCTGCAACTCAACTGACCCATTTAAGTACGGAGTCGATGAAGTTGGCAGAGATGAACCACTAGGAAATGCAACTGTCTGGGGAGAGGCAGGCGAAGTCCGGAATGGCACAGCTGCAGGCCGGAGTGGTGATGAGAAAACAGGGGGACCAGGAGGAGTACTAAACTGAGGAAGCGGGCTTCCAGTTTTGTTTCCATTACTTGATGTTGTGATGGGTGGGGCTGAGGGAGAAGGAATTTGATCCTGTTGTGATATTTGTTGGGAAAACCTGGTAGCAACAGGAGAAGAGAATGGAGGTGGGGTCGGTCTTTTCTCAGGACGAGGAGTCGGTGTGTTTGGGTGCTGCGGGGAAGCCGTAACTGTGTAGCCAGGGGGAAGTGGTGGAGGAGAAGCCATTGGTGTCAGTTTTTCTTTCTTATAATCCAATGTGGAACTACAGAACCTTCAACCCCAAGCACTTCCACGCAGACCCAAACGAGATAAATGGATTAAGATCGACAGTTTGGGACTATCGACAGTTTGGGACTTACTGTAAAATCAAATGAGCGGTTTGATTTGATTGGGCGTCAACCGCTAAAAAAAAGAAAAAAACAATCTCAACAGGCAACTACTGTTAGCAAGTACCCCATGGCTCCGAAAACTCTATGTATACAGAACAAGGATTGTAGTTATAGGTTCTATAGAATTGCAGCATTTAAGCTAGGCCTTCGATTTTGAATAGTTAATAGGAAAAGCGGGAGCCATTGATTATTAAACCTAAAACCCTAAATCCAACACCTTTGACCAGACAAAAGCGGATCTTGATAGAAATAGAACTCAAAATTGCCCGAGCATGAAGAGTGGATAATCAAGAAGAAGCCAGAAAGATACTAAATTTCATCTTCCCCGGTAAACTGCAGTTCAAAGATACAAATGTGCTTTGAATGAAATCCAATCAATATACAAAATATTAACGAAACATCCGTGTCGCAGAAACAAACCTTTCAAGTGATTACTGTGATAAATAGGGTTTAAACTGGTTGGAGTATAAAGAAACCCAGATCAGACATAAAGAGTCTTATGGATTCCTGTTCAGATAGAAAATCGATCAAGGGCTTTGCAGAGTCTGGTACGAGCCTGTTGTGATGAATACGCTGCATCCAGTTCGTCCGCGTGAAGATCAACCAATATACCACTAGGGTGAAGAAAGGTTCAAGAAGAACATTCAGATCTCGACGACATAAGCAGACCGACCGATCTACGTTTCTGATTGATCTTCTATTTTCTTTCCCGTCTTTCGGCTCTGTCGTCCTCCCCTCCTCCCTCGCTACTTGCGTTCTTGTGGGAAGAAGAAGAAGAAACCGCACATTGGATTTGGCGTTGAGCCACTAGCCGGTGACAGAAAATATTGGACACTTAACCCCTCACTCTTTCACGCGTTCATATCCTCATTATTACTTCCACCCAATCCTTTGACACTCGCCAAATTAAACGGGCTCCAATTTTACCAACAACCGACCCACACTCCCTCCCCTCCTTTCCATATCTTTTTTTCTTTCTTTTTTAAACCTTATTCCCCCCCCCCCCCCCAAATCCGGGAAAAAATCCTCGTGAGTGTCCTAATTCGGCAGTGCATTGTAGACCTCAGAACTCGACATGTGGAAAATGCGACATCCAACGGTGCTGAACTCAAGAAGAAAGAAAAGAAAAAAAATTATCTTATATCGAGCTCACACTGTTGGATGAAGCTTCTTTTGGCTCAAGTGAATAGATCAAGTATAAATTTTTAGGTATGATAAAAATTATCAAAAAAAAAAAAAAAAAACATCTCTTTCCATCACATGGAAAGAGGAAATAATCTCATACATGAATACGCAGCGGAAAAAGATTAATTCAGGTTTTCTTTCACATCCCATGAATAACAAATATAAATAACCACTAAGGAATCAAAAGATTTACTAACCTGTTGAGCCTCAAGTGTTGCTTCTCCTCTAGATAGTGGTTCTTCATTCAATGAGGATACTAAGTAAAACAAACTTGAACCTTCTTTGGTGCAGCCAATGTTCTCCAAGTCAATCCAAGGGTCTCTGCAATTCTTCTAGCAAAATCCCTGGGTTTCCAAAACCCTAATTCTCAAAACTAGAGAGCAAGAAGAAGGAAAGAGAAGAGATCAAGAGGAGAGAGAGTTTGTGATTTTCAGCCAAGGGGGAGGGAGAGAAAATTCGATTAGCAGGTCTAGCCGATCTCCCCCCCCCCTTGTGTTTATTATATGTGAGGCTCTAAAGAGCCCCCCCACTTGTTAATCTTAGTGAGAGTTTGACACTCTATCTCCTCCTTAGCTTGAACCTGTTTAAACCTAGTGGGCGTCAAATTGGTTAAGAAACGGAATCTTTAAGGGAATGATAAATTAATTACTTATTTTATATTTAATGGATAAATAAAAATTAGCATCATATCCATTAAACCAAATAAATTAATTAATTAATTAATTAGCAAATCCCAAAATTACTCTTATATAATTATAAATCATAACTTACCTACCCTCCACTAATCAACATCATCATTATGGAATCTAGGACATGTACATATGTACTGTCAAACTCCATTCCATAGTACATGTCCATATCAGAGCGTCTGTGTACTTGATCGGAATCCGCAAAACAAGATCAAATATTTAAACAAATCATACATATAATCTATCATTTTATGTGAAAATAAGTTTTGTAAAAACAATTTCTAAAATGGCACTGCACCCAGATTCTGATCCGACCATCCACAGACAATCTCTATCTTGATGTTCCCCAATCGGGCAGTGGAGACCATGTTGAGTAACTTTTTCACTCACAAAATGTTTGCGCAGTCCCAGAACACCGACTTTGATTCTTTTGAACCTCAGTCATTGATGATCCAAAGAATGCGTTCACATTTTACAGTGACAAGGTTCTCTCAGATACAGGGTCTCGGTGACACATGTCTATCTCAATCCTACATCTGACAGTAATACATGAGAGAATCGACAAAGTAGATTCTTCGTCAATGCACGTCATTATGTGCACTCGCATTTGTACCCCAACATCAACATGTCTAGGCATACCCAATGCGATGACCATATATATGATAAGGGTGCCCTAGTCGTGATTATCATTTTAAGTTAAACTTACGGACCATATGATAAGAGTGCCCAACCCAAACCAAAATGTATAAACGGTTCAATACAATGTAAACTGAAACGAATCGAAACAAACCGGGATTGATGGACACATAAATCCAACACATTCATATAAGGCAAAGGCATGGGATTCACAGATCTAAACAATGAACATATTATGGATGTATGGAAAATATGTTATGACAAAAGAACAACCTCTTTATTGGCCATGGGAGTTATTCCCGAGTCTTTTATTAATTTTAATTTTCAATGACTTTATCTATATTTAAGTTTGTTTAAATTCAGGTTAAGGAGGAACAATTTATATATATTTGCCTATAAATTATCAACGACAGATTGTAACTCTCCAGAAGGAAAATTGTTAATTTGGAATAGTTTGGATGTTATCTCTTACTTTTTATTAAGGGATTTTCTTCTTTTTTTTGGGTAGAAAACAGGACTATTTATTTATGCGTGTCCATCGCAAGGTATCTGAAGTACACAAGTCAAACAGCCAAGGAGTAGAAAGTGGCCAGCCTGTCTCACACGCACAAGACAGGGCCTTCCGAGCCAGGGAGTCAGCTACGCTGTTAATCTAGCTGAGAATGTGGGAAAAAGAGCAACTCCTGAAGTAGGTGGTAAGGGACTTAATGTCCTTAATTACATGGAGAACTTCAAGAGGTGGGGGGGGGAGTGATCATGCAGCAAGGAGACAAGGTTGTGGGAATCCGATTCAATGTTCAAGTAGTCCAAACCCTCTACTATTCCATAGAGCATTCCTGAGCGAAACGCGAGGGCTTCACCTTATAATACTGAAGAGAAGGAGAAGGGGGAGGAGACTGCCACCAATGGTGTCCCTGTAGAGTCTCTAATCACGAACCCCAGGCTAGCTTTACCGCTGGATAAGGATGCATTCGAGTTCAGCTTGTAAAAGCTCTGCTGCGGGGGGCACCAAGACTGGTTAGATTCCTGGATTGGAAGTTGAATGCTCTCCTTCATAACCTGGTTGGACTGTTGGAATTCCAGAAAATGATGCTCAGCCATGTGGATAACTTCAGTAGGCAAAAGGCTCTTCCCGTTAAAGATCAACTCATTCCTTGCTTTCCATAGACCCCAGCATATGAAAAAGGTGAAGCCGGACAAGTCTCTCCCAAGCTGTTTATTTAATTGCTGGAAAGAGTGCCATTGTTTGATAATGCTAGAGATGTATGGGTTCTGAATGGGAGGAACGAAGGACAGCCGACACCCGAACCACACTGCTCTTGTGAAAGGGCAGTCAAGAAGAACGTGGTTGATAGATTCGCAGGTTTCACCACAGCGGGGGCAAACAGGATCAACAGGGATTTTCCTTCTACTCAGGGCATCACCAGTAGGCAAACCTCTAGAAACAGCCTGCTAGAGGAAACTTTGAATCTTTGGAGCCGAGGGACAAGTCCATATCTGCTTCCACACCTCCGGAGGGGTATCCTGGGTGGTAGAGGATGATGAGGCCATAGCTGCTCTGTCCTTCATATCTTGCAGGTTACAAAGAAGTGATATCCATGTTTGACCGAATAGATCCCATTCTTAGCCCAGTCCAAACTCTCCAATCCTGTTGGGGAAATAAACTAAGCTTTATCTTTAATATCTCTGCAGCATCATCAGGATGGAATAAAGTGTTGATGAAGTCCACCTTCCAAACATGGTTGGAATGATCAATTAGGTCTGAAACCCAAAGCACACTTTGTTGTGGTAGATAGCAGTACTGGAGCTTACGATTAGGGGTTGTTGGGATCCAACAATCATCCCACACACAGATGCTTTCCCCATTGCCAACAACCTAACATAAACTGTCCAAAATAACTTGGCGCCCCTCCAAAATGCCACTCCAAGCCCAAGAGGGATTGGACCCAATCCGGGCATCAAGGAAGTCGCAGTTTGGATAGTACACTTGTTTCATGAAAATAGCCCAAAAAGAGTGAGGCTGCTACCATAGTCGCCAAGCAAGCTTCCCCAAAAGAGCTTTGTTCTGAATCACTGGGTCTCTAAATCCCAAACCGCCCTTCTCTTTGGACTTACACATTTTTTTCCAACTTACCCAACACATACTATCCTTGCCACCCGATGTACCCCAAAAGAAATGAGTTGCTGCCCTTTTGGTTGTAGAGTGGAGGGAAGCCGATAATTTAAAGTGGGAAGCGGCATAGGTACACATAAAGGAGGCAACAGATTTGAGCATCACTTCTTTGCCGGCATGAGAGAGAAGTCGCTCCTTCCATCCCTGGATACGGTTGAGTGTTTTCTCCTGAATGTCCTTAAATAGCTCGGCTTTAGAGGCCCCAAACTCCGATGGTAAACCAAGATACTTCTTGGGTCCTTCTCCGTAGGGCATTTTAAGGATGCGAGAAAACCACCTCTTGAAACGAGGAACAGTGTTGGGACTGGCAGTGAGGAGAGATTTTTGGCAATTTATTTGTTGGCCACTAGCTTTGTAATACAGGTTCAGGCACTCTTTGAGGTTGTGGATCTCCTGTAGGTTGACTTCAGAGAATAGAAGACTAACATCAGCGAAAAGAAGGTGAGTAAGAGGGGTTGAGCGATTCGTCACCTTGATGCCATGAATAAAGCCTTGGGATTCAGCACTATGAAGGAGAGAGCTAAGAGCTTGGGAGCACAAAACAAAGAATGCTGGGGAGAGGGGGTCTCCCTGCCTAATTCCCCGAGAAGGGAATATAAAACCTCTCGCAAAGCTGTTGATCAGTAGGTTGTAGGATACCGAGGTAATGCATGACATGACCATAGAGACCCATCGTCTGCTAAAGCCCAGGCGAAGAAGGACACTTTCCACAAAAGGCCATTCTAGGCGATCATATGCCTTAGCCATATCGAGCTTAAGGGCAACAAAATTCTTCTTCCCCTTGGTTCTCTCAAAGTCTCAAATAAGTTGTATATCTTATTCATAATTCTTCTTAAACTCTTCTTCTTTTTTTTTTTTGGTAAAGAGAAGTCTATATATCTGAGTGCAAAGAGCACGTGGTAGAAGAATTACAAATCTCTTGGAGCCACGGAGTGGAAATAGGCCAAACCATCATACGCACCGTAGACAGGACCTTCCTAGCTAGAGAATCAGCAACAACATTTGCCTCTCTAGGAATAAAAGTGAAAATACATTCACGAAAATAGGATGAAATGTGCATAATATCAGCTAGCACTGGGTGGAGGTCCAGAGGAGCTATCTTGTTTCGATCGTTGATGAAGGATATAACCTCAAAGCTATCTGGTTCTACCTTTAAAAACTCCACACCTTCTGAGATGGCTTCAAGAAGCCCAAGACGGATTGCAAGTGCTTCCCCAATAGCAATGCTCTCGAACCTGCTGATTTCAAATTTTACAAAAACTGGCTGACTGTTAGAATCCCTTATGACTAGGCCAATGGCACAGATCTTGTGGTCTTGCGACCAAGTTGCATCAGTATTTAACTTAAGGAGAGGCCGTTGAGGGGGAGTCCAACCACTTGTACTCCTTGGTTGAGTAGGGAGAGGGGTGGCCTGAGATTGAGTAGGGCTTTGACAACTTAAGAACTTAGAGTGCGCCTTGGTAGCCGCTTGAATAACCTCCTCTAGAGTCGGTTTAGACTGGCCCAATACCATTGCATTGCGCGCCAACCAAAGAGACCAAGCAAGAAAGCTGCAATAGCTACTTAGCTCTCTAAACCTCTTCTTCCCCAACTTCCTCCAATCATGTCACCCTTCAATCCATAACTGAATCGTGAAGTCCTCTTGATTTGGGACCCGAAATGCTAAGGGACTACCGAACCAAACCACTCTCGCGAATGGGCAGTGTAGGAGTATGTGGTCTAGGCTCTCTATGCTTTCACCACATCTAACACATTGAGGATCAATGTTCACATGTCTGATTAAGAAGCCTTCCCCTGTAGCAAGCCCAACAGTGTATGCTCTCCAAAGAAATGTTCTTATTTTCTGCAAAGTGTGGCATCCCCAAACTGTCTTCCAAATTGTAGGAGATGTTGTAGCCCATTTACTAATCCTTGAAGAGGAGGGGTTGGCTGACTGCGACACACTCTTAGGCTTACACTGAAGATAGTAAATAGATTTGACAGAGTACCTCCCATTCTTAGAAGCTCCCCACACAAGCCTATCTTCACCTGGGAACAAAGGAACCTAGACCTTGAGGATGGCATTGATAACCTCCTTGGAAAAGAGCTAGTTAAGCATAGGGTGATTCCATGTTCTGCAGTCCTTGAAAATAAGATTTGCTACCCACTTAACAGTACAGTTCAAAGGCCTTGCTTGTTGAATCTTGAAGCCTAGAATAGATGGTAGCCACTTATCACTCCATATATCAATCTTATCTCCCTTTCCCAACTGCCAATAGAGTCCCTCTTTTAGAATCTTCCTCCCCTCTAAGATACTTCTCCAAGCCCATGAAGGGCTCCCTCCCAACTTTGCCTCCATAAAATCGCATTTCGGGAAGTAAAGTGCTTTCATGAACATAGCCCAAGCAGATGTAGGATCACTGAATAATTTTCACGTAGGTTTTGAGAGGAGAGCTCTATTATGCAAAGCTGGGTCTCGCAAACCAAGTCCTCCACACTCCTTTGATTGACTCAATTTATCCCAAGAAAGCTAATGGATTTTATTCCCATTGTCAGTATCCCCCCAAAAGAAATTAACCGCCTCCTTACGAGTTTGTTCATGATGCTTCACAGGGAGCTTGAAGTGGGAAGCAACATAATTGGTGATAGGTAAAGCAACTGACTTAAGGAGCACCTCTTTACCTGCATGAGAGAGAAGGTGTTTTGTCCACCCATAAATCTTCTTACTCCTCCTCTCACTGATGTCATGAAAAAGATCCACCTTATTTGCTCCTATCTCAGACGGCAACCCAATGTATTTTGATGGTCCATCCCCATACCGAATCTTCAAAATCCGACTAAACCACCTATTGAGCCTAGATGGTGTATTGGGGCTGAAGCACATGCTGGACTTTGCATAGTTAATAGATTGACCACTCGCTTTGCAAAAGGTATCCACACTCTCTCTGAGATTAAAAATCTCTTGCACCCTGACTTCAGAAAATAGTAAACAGTCATCTGCGAAGAGGAGGTGGGAAAGTGGTTGTGATCGATTTCAAACTTTGATGCCCTTGATGAGGCCCTCACTTTCTGCTCTCCCCAACAAACTGCTAAAAGCTTGCATGCAAATAACAAAAAGAGCCGGGGATAAAGGATCACCTTGCCTAATTCCACAAGTAGGTTTCACTGCACCTCTTTCCGCTCCATTAACAAGAATAGAATAGTTAACTGAGGTGATGCATTCCATTATGAGAGAAACAAAGACCGTCGAGAAACCCATTTTAAGAAGCAACCTCTCGATAAAGGACCATTCTAGTCGATCATATGCCCGCTGCATATCAAGCTTCAAAGCTACCAAGCACTTCTTCCCTTTTTTCTTCCGCTTAATGTAGTGGAAAGTTTCATGAGCCTTGAAAACATTGTTCGATATAGCCCGACCTAGTATGAAAGCTGATTGTTGGGGAAAGGTGATGTCAGGAAGGATGGACTTGAGTCTTGATGCAAAGATCTTAGTGATGATCTTTATGGCAACCCCACAGAGACTTATTGGACGGTACTGCTCAATCTTCTCTGGGTTTTCCACTTTAGGGATAAGGCATATGAGAGTGTCATTACACCCTTGAGGGAGCTTCCCTAAATAGAAAATACTAGTAACAAAAGCATATAGATCATCCTTTGTTAGCTCCCAAAACATTTGAAAGAAAAAAGGGGGGAAACCATCCAAACCTGGAGATTTTAGAGGTTTTATTACAAAGAGAGTTTGGTTGATATCATCCAAGGAAGGCATGGCGCATAGTAACTAGTTATCTATTGCTGAAATGGATGGTTGAACATTGGATAGAACAGATAAAAGAGCAACCTCATCAACTGTTTCAGCTCTAAAAACTCCCTGATAGTAACATGAAATTTCATTGTAGTCCTGTTGCTCAGATTGAGACCAAGTACCATTGGGAAGCTTTAGCTTCAAAATACGATTTTGATGCCTGCGTTGAAGAGTAGATGCATGAAAGAATGCAGCATTTCTATCAATTCCCTTCGGCCAATCAATCCTTGATCTCTGCATCTAAAGCTCCTCTTCACACGCTAGAACTTCATCAATGGCTTTGGCTAGCTCATTCTCCTTCCCTTGAGAGGCTACTGTGGTTGGGAGACCTTGGAGGGTAGCTAACTGAGCCTGGAGATTTTGAAGCTTAGTTTGAAGGAAGCCAAACGTTTCAGAATTCCATTTCTACAGGCTAGCTTGGCAATTATCCAATTTATGGTGGAGGGCTAGAGAGGAGTTTAAAGGTTGTGACATGTTCCAGGCCTCTTGAACAACTCTACCACAATCATGGTGTCTAAGCCACATGGACTAGAATCTAAATGGGCGATGTCCCCTTCTCACTTTCCCCTCAGTATCAATGATGATTGGAGAATGGTCGGATCCAATTGCGGCTTTAACAGTGACAATAGCATCTTCATAAGTGGATCTCCACACTGCATTTGATAGGGCTCTATCAAGCAGAATTCGAATGTTAGAGGATCCCTTTCGCTTATTACTCCAAGTGTAAGTGGGACCGTGGGCACCCAAATCAACAAGGCCACACGCATCAACCATATTTCAAAATTGGAGGATATCCCTTGCTCCCTTGCAATTCCCACCGTCCTTTTCTCTCCATGAAAGGATCGAATTAAAGTCCCCAACACATAACCAGCTTTCACTTCTTCCCTCACTCAATTATGAAATAGCATCCCATACTCTTTGTCTTTGGGACCTTATAGGATCCCCATAAACATAAGTCAGAAAAAAAAAGTAGGGTGATTAGGAGACGAAATGGAGCAATCAATAAACCTTGAGTTTGCTGAAAGCACCTCGATTTTAATTGGATCTTTCCACAAAATGGCCAAGCCCCCACAGTCCCCATTGGAGGAACAGAGAAGCAGCCGGTAGCTTTAATTTTCTTCTGAATTCTGGGAAGTTTAGCATCATCACTTCGGGTTTCCATCAGAAAAAACACATCAGGTTTATCTACCTTGGAGAGATTAACAAGAGCCCTGACTGTGAGAGGCCTCCCCAAACCTCTACAGTTCCAGCTTAAAAGCTTCATATCTGCCCGTGGGTCTGTACATCTACAGAATCCACGGGGGTTGGCATTAAAAAATGCTCATCTTCATTTGCTTGTGTCTGCTGGATCGTCCTCTGAATCTTGACCATGCGCCTCTATTGTTTACCTTTTATTTTCATTGAGATTGATTCACTGGAAAGCGTCAACTTAGCACTCTTTGTGTCTATGGACTGTGAATGCTTCAAGTGGTCTCTGATGGTGGAAATGGTGGGAGTTTTCTGGGCTGTTGGAGGGACGTGGAGGTTTAAGGTAGGCTGGTTTGGGTTTGCAGCAAGAGTTGGGTGGAGGTGATGATGAGATGAGACATTGGTGGGGATGTGGGTCATAGCCTGAGAGCCCACTGGAGGACTAGGTGAATAAGGTTCTGTATCCGGGTTGGGGGGTTATGGTGGGTTTACCTGATGGGTTGGGCCAATAGTTAATGAGTCTTCAAGCAAGAGAGGGGTAGTGGGCTCCACTAGAGATGTGTTTTTTTGCTTCAGGCCCACTCAACGAGACTTTAGCTAATTGAGGTAAGAGGGACAACAAGGTTTGGGTGAGGTTATGGTGGGTCAATTCGTCAGGGCCCTGAATCTGATTTTGTAAAAGCTGAGAAATAACTATAGCCAAATGCTCAGTTTGGTTACCTTGAGAGGGCTGCTGACCATACCGAATCATATCTGCATGATTGTATTGTCGGCTCGAGGCTGGTGGGAGATGACAATTGTCGTGGAACCTTTCCATAGTATGTTGAGGCACTGTTGTCGTATTAGCAACAATGCGCATGTCCCTAGCTAGCCTGGCGCTTCTCTAAGGAGATGACAGAGCCCTCTGTAGCTGTGAGAAGACGCGTGGTACAGGGATGACTAAGCCAGTAGTACTACGCTCTGGGCCTCTATAATCGTCTTCTCCGGCGGTGGAATGCACACTCCGGGCATGGTCCTCTGTGCTGCTCTGATAAGAAACTTCTTGCTCCAGTTGACGATGGTACATAGCAGAGTCCTCAAATCTCAAGCTGCTCGCCTGCTCTACTAAACGTCGATCAGGTGGTAAGCCTCGTATAGCTGAGCCGAGGAGGTAGGGAAGTTGGCGATGGCTAGAGGTATTCGATTGTTGCTCTACATAGAGTTCAGTGCAGCGAGCTTCTTCATGGTCGATGAGACCGCACCTATAGCAGAATATTGGCAATTTTTCATATCGCACTTTAGCATCGACCACAACCCCTAACCGTCTTCTAAAAAGAATGACCCCTTTGAGAGGTTTTGTGATGTCCAGTTAAATCTTGCATCTAAAATACTCAATCCTTTTCCCAAACTGGTTTCCTTGAATCAAGAAGGCCACAATGGGAGTTCCGAGCTGGTTTGCTAGTTGGAAGGCAAACTCCAACGACAATAGGTCGACTGGAATCTCACATAGTTGAACCCAAAACTCTGCTATATTGAAGCTCCACCTTTCATCATCTCTCCATTTTTCCAGCATTAAGAGGTTTCCCGAAACAGACCATGGCCCTTCCGTCAGCACGTTCTTCACATCATTCGAGTGCTGAAACCTAAACATATATATGTTATCGGAGAGTGGTGAGACTTCAACCGGGTACTTGGTATTCCATGCCATCGGGAGAGCTTCTAGGATAGCTTGCTTTCTATAAGGTTTTCTAGGTAAGATAAAGCCAACTAAAGTATTGGACCAAGTTAGCTGAACTTCATCTTCTATAGTATCATCCACATCCGCTACAGGGTCAGAAAACGCTGATTCAATTGTTGCTGGAGCAGTATAGTGAGGTAGGTATCGCGGCGGTGCTTCATGTGGGGTTGAAGTAGGACATTGAGGCCGTTGTAGCGGTGCTTCGGGAGGGTCTGAAGCAGGGCGATGAGACTGTTGCGGTGGTGGTTGAATCCGGGGAGGGCGTTGTCTCAATGATGGGTTCACCATATTTAGTAACCAAACATTCACGGTGCAAACAAAACTCAATCACTCACAGGGGAGGAAGAAGAACCAGCACTCACAGGGGAGGAATGCTTCTTAAACTCTTCTCATTTGCACCACTGCGGGGTCTGGGGTAATCCACGTTGATGTGTCGAATAGCTCCCATCCAACCATGAAGCGCCACGTGGAGGTACCAAGACCAAACCCGAAGATCGAGCCGAGTCACGAGAGGCCAGTCCAAGCCGATCACCCGGAGAGGTAGCAGCACCTCCATCACCCTCGTGGCTGAGCACCGTGACCGAGCATTCAGCCCGCCGAGAACCGAGCCGAGCACCAGGTGCGCGGCGCTAAGCTGGACATCGACAAAGAAGAGGATCTCCCCCCGTCTCTATCTTGGCCGGGCTCCTTGGCCGAACATCAGGCCTGTCGAGCCCTGAGCCGAGCTCGCCCAAATCAGCCATAAGTGGAGCGCTTGGGCTCAGCCGAACTCACACCGGCGGATGGGACGGGAGCAACTCCCACACCGCTCCGGCCGACCACGAGGCCGAGCACTGGGGACATGGTTGCCCGAGGCCGAGCCCTCCCCAGAAGCATCAATAACGGCTCACCGGGATCACGGAGCCACATCAGTACGCTCCGAAAATCACAGGATACGAATCGGGTTGCAATCCCGCAATAGGATCAAGTCACACTCTCATAAGGAGTCTGACTCCGAAAATAACTCTACACTCCGCTCCGCGTGGAACAGCCCTACCACTAAAGGACTCTTACCATACAAGGGCTCCTCCAACCGCCTCATCGCATCCTATAGGTATGGAGCTCAAACGATCATCTCACTTGTCACTAAGCTGTTACGTTGTTGCGACGGAGACCTAACTTGAGCGTCGGAGAGTCCTAGGCCGAAGCCACATCGGCTCTCTTATGCTCACTCGATTTTGTAGGCTCATCTGTGGACGAACCAGGCGACGGAGGTTTTCACATGCAACACACGTTAGTGAGCTCTTCTCATTCGAAAGTTATTAGAAGTCACAATCGTGAAAGGATGGGGGTTGGTGCATCTTTAGTTTCATTGTTCATAAATATAGCTAAACTTTGGCTGTGTGGATCTATTTCTTACAATGTGGCAGTTGAATTGCCGCCAAAATTTTCTGCATGGGTAGCCACCTCAATTATGTATTCATGTGTTAAGTTTCAATAAAAAACGCAATGGTCACATAATAGTGAAATACAACTTTGGAAAAGGGTATTCTACCAAGGGGGCCAATAGGCCCATTAGGGGTGGGCAGCCAAGGTGGTGTCCCAGCTCCAAGAGAGGACGGAAAGTGGAGTTGAGCTCGTCTCCAAGGAGCCCATCACGCCCAGGGAGCATCCAGCCATTGGGTTGTGCCGCACACATCTCTAGGCATGCACCGAGATATGTGTAGCACAGCCCCACCCTTGAATGCTCCCTAAGTGCTGAGCTCCCTGGAGAGGAGCCGGATCCCAAAAAATGAAGGGGGGGGGCGGGAGGTCAATCCCTTGGACTTACATAGTTACATCCTACTGCACTGGCAGCCACCACCATGTCAAGAGGCGCTACCTTGGAGGTTGGATGTTGGAAATAAAAGGTTATGATTAAATGGTAGGAATGGTCAAATCAACCCTCCATGTGGCGGTGTAAAACCTCTGAGCGGAGCTAGAGTTACATGAGCCGCTCAATTTATAACAACCTAGTGAAAAAGCTCAAAAGGAAGCAATGTTGTCAGTGAATTCGGCACTATTGGTGCCAGATAGGCACCGGTTGTTACTACTAGATTTTGTCTTGCCAGCAAGGTTTTAGGAATCAATATCTGTCGATCTATATTGATATCGGCATACAGTATTGATGCTTCGGGCATTCGGCTTGAATTCTAGATTTTTGGTGAAAGCAAAAGGACTTTTTGTTCCAATATCGACCTGATATGGTCTGATACAGTCCGTACAGATTGACATAAATGGTGACTGATACCAGTCCCAATAACGTAAGCTAGAGCCAAAACCCTGCTTTCATGATGTTTTGAACAGTAAACCACCAGATAGAGTATGTGTTTGGTGCAATCTGAAAACAGCCTCTACAAAAGCAGGTGTAAGGCTGCATACATTATGACCGTCCCCCGACCCCGTAGTGGCGTGAGCCTCATGCATTGGGTATGCCCTTTCTAGGGTTTAGTGTGGATTTTGGACCTTAGATAGAGAAATGTTTCAGAAATTCGATCGGAATCAGCAAAATCTATCGACCCTGATTCCAATTAAGGCTGATTCCTGTAACACCTTTTTGAATCGGCCTTGAATGCAGAGTTGCACTTCAAATAAATTGCACATTCCATACCAAAATAAGATGAAATACACAGAAAATAAGTTCTCTTTTTTTTTCTTCTAGAAAAGAACAAGGGAGGGCATGTAAACCGATCACCAAAAATTGTGGAAGGGGAGTACCAAGAACTTTCACTTAGATGAAGCACTTGTATGAAGTGCTACCAAGGACGCATAAGCACCGTCCTTCACATTGATTAATGTTTCATGCTTCCCTTTCTCCACAATAACACCATTTTTTACCACTGCAATTAAATCTGCACCCTTAATAGTTGATAACCGGTGGGCAACAACAATTGTGGTGCGGTTCACCATGACCCTGTCCAGTGCATCTTGTACCACTCGTTCGGATTCAGCATCAAGTGCACTCGTTGCCTCATCTAGTAGTAATATCTTTGGCGCCTTCACCATTGCACGCGCAATCGCCACCCGTTGCTTTTGACCACCCGACAATTGGACTCCTCGTTCTCCTACAATGGTATCATAACCCTGCAAATACAATCCCATTAGAAACAAACTACAATATAATAGATAATCGTTTGATGTTCCACTCTATGTTTGCAGGGATACTAGTGAGGCATCCAGCTATTGGGCCACTGTGCAAGATTTGGGAAGTTGGGCTGTAGGGGTGTGAGGTTGTAATTGTACTACATGAAACAAACTAAATATTCTGTACCGAGGAAAAATGACAAAATAAACATAGTAAGGCTGCAGTATCTTGACCTGTTGCAATCCACTAATGAATTTGTGGGCATTTGCTAATTCCGATGCTGCTATGATCTCTGCTTCTGTAGCATCTCCATCCTTCCCATATGCAATATTAGCTCGGATTGATTCATTGAACAAGATAGGTTCTTGGCTTACCAGACCCATCTGCTGCCTCAACCACTTCAACTGGAACTTTTGAATTTCAGTCCCATCTAATGTGATCTGACCTGATTCCGGGTTATAAAATCTCTGCAACAGTGAGATCACCGTCGATTTTCCACACCCACTTTCGCCAACCAGAGCAACCGTCTGATGAATGAAATCCAGACTATTAGTTTTGAAGGTAGCTCTTCTACATGCGGTAAACTGAATTGACTACAGTTTCTAAAACACTTAGTGTAGGACCTGTTGATGAAAAATGCAAAGTTAAAAAACTTACCTTTCCTGAATGAACTGCCAAGCATAGGTCTCGGAATATCTGAATGTCAGGCCTTGTTGGATATTTAAAACTAACATGCTGAAACTCTATTTCTCCCTTCACATTTTCTAGTGTCATTCCAGAGTCATCACTCGAGTCTATCTCTGACTTTTGATCAAGAATGTTAAAAATAGAAGCAGTGGAAGTCTTGGCTTTACTGGCATCAGGTGCAAGGGAGCTTGATTGAGAAATCCCAATGGCTGCCATAGTGAGGGCAAAGAAAACCTAGCATGCATTACAGAAACATTCAATTAGGCCACAAATTTAAGTTAAGTCCAAGGCTATTAAAGCTTAATTCAATTAGTATGCTTCTGGAATCTCATGCTGTATTAACGTGTTATTTTCCACAACACATTTATGAAACATCATCATGAAAATGAACAAAATGATAGGATACTTACACGAAAAACCTTCGTGAATGTTGTTTTTCCATGTGCAACAAGCTGGGCTCCAGCATAGAAACTGGCTCCATAAACACAAAACAGCAGGAAAAAGGATAGCCCGAAACCAACACCACTAATTAATCCTTGTCTTATCCCTGTCTTCAGAGGGCCTTCACATTTCTTTTTGTACAGTTGCATCACCTTCTCTTCAGCACCGAAAGAAGCAACTGTTCTTATGCTTCCAACTGCATCATTTGCCACTTGACTTGCTTCCTCATACATCATCTGCAACCGTTCAAACATCTATCTCAAACCAGAAGCTAATATGCATGATTTTGTAGGTTGATAGTTGATACAGATGATTATGGCACTATTTTGGTATAATAACAATCATTTTCTTTTTCAATTTTAAACGTAGATCAAGTTGACAAGTGGTATAGGTAACTTTCAGAAATTAATCAGTATAAAAGAATATCAGTTCCAAAGTTCTCTTGGAACTTGGCGTCCAGATTCAGGTTGGATACTAAACTGTGTTTATCATAGTTTGTCCAATAAAGATGTGGTCTGAACCCAGATTTTAGAAGATGCCTTAAGTATGTAACCAACCCTGACACCATGTTTCCTCAAATCTATGTAGTTAATGCATATTTAGTGCCCAAAATTCATAATAATTATATAATGTAAATATGTTGTATTTAGGGTTTGGACTCTGGACTTAAGATTGAAACTCAAGACTCAACTCCTAACCTAAACAAACTCATTATTAAAGCAACGAAAAAATGGTGACGTACCGGGCCATATGATTTAATTAGGGCCCCAAATTTGAAACATGACCAAAATATGGTACTATCTTCACATTTTGTTTAGGATTTTCCTAGTTGGTGTACTACATGGTGGAAATAAGGTTGAAGGAATATGGCTTGCTGCATCTATACTGCTTGGCCTGCATCCTTGTTGACTTGTATCTATCTACTGCAGACAAATCAGACTAAGTTGCTTCAATAGTCAAAGAGCTGAACAAGACCCAGGTATGAAATTGGACCAAAGAAAACAATCTGAAACCATAATCTGGACATACTATTCTCATGTGCACCCAGAACCAGGACAAAATACTTTGGATTGGCACTCAGAATATTACCACACCTACTTGAGAGTGCATATTGCTAGGATTCAATGATTTCATCCTTCATCAGGTGAGATGATCAGTATGGGAAGTATTCCCTTCTCACTTCCAGAACAAACAATCAAGACAAACAAGAGCTCAAACCTCCACCTAAATATGTGGTGTTTCAACCCTAATGAAGCATAGAAATCTATCATAATTTGGAAGCAATAAAATAGGTAGAGCTAACTCCTGTCCTAAAATGATGGATGTTCCAACTCTGACAATAAAAGTGGATCCTAACAGAAACTGGAAGCTACCAATGAACTTTGGTCATGGAGCAATCTACAAGTCCAAAACAGGAAAATGTTCATGCACTAGCTCATTTTCTTGTATAAATACCTACTGATAATTTGAAGTATAATTTATCTGATCTGTCTATTCAAACCTTTTTATTGAAAACTTGAAATGTTTTCAGCATGAGAATAAGCGAGGGGTCTAGCAACAATAATAGTGCCCAAATTCAGTGGATTTGTCCATGTCATCACCCAATCATGTATTACCATGTTTTGTTATGATGTTTTGAAATTTTTTTGAAAAAGTTGACTCCATTTGGGATGTTTGAATGACAAGGACCTTTCCAACAACAAGAGGATAAGCCCGATATATGGTTGAGACGGGCCACCAATTTTGACATGATGCATATCCAACTCTCACAATTCCAAATCATATTGTTTTGCACGGAAAAAAAATTAGAGGGTGTGGGTTAAAGGGCTCCCATAATGCGCATGTGGGACCACTTGTTCCATAAAATAAATAACTGTGAGTTTGAACTCAAACCTTTGCATCTGCGCTGAATCCTTTCATGAACTTCATTTGGACATATCCATTAAGGCCAATCAGAGGTAGCAAAAAAAGGATTATAAGAGCCAGTTCCCAGCTTGCTTGGAAAGCAATACCCAAACCAACAATTGCTGTCGCAGTGTTCTGAACAAGAAGTGCAAGAGCATCACCAACCAGACTGCGGACGGTTGCAGCATCTGCTGAGAGTCTTGCACCAATTGCACCACTGGAGTGCTCAGGTTCATCAAACCAACTGACCTCCATGTAAACCACCTTCTCAAAGCACATTGACCGGATCCTTCTTATCAACTTACAACCTGCCACAGCAAAGAAGTATGTTCGTGCAGGGGTTGCCACTAAAGATAACACGCCAAGGACAACAAACATCAGTGCCCAAAAGCTTGAATCCTTCCGAAGCTTATTTTGTGGCCCATAGAATATATGGATTATACTGGAAATAAGAATACCAAAAACTGGTAGTATCGCACCATTGATGACTGCAGCTAAAACACCAAGTAGTATTACTGGGAGCTCCGGTTTATTGAGATAGGCGAGGCGACGAAGTGGAACATCTTGTGGCTCTTGTAATGTTGGCAGCTTGTCAGCTTCTGTTGTAGTTGCTGTCTCTTGGATGTTGACTCCAGTAGGTAGACCAAATGATACTGAGAATGAGTGGCGGCTGCTGTTCCCAGGCCCAGATGATCCACGACTTATTGACCGTCGGATGGACATGTGTTGGCTTGACTGCCTGGCAGAATCCACTGTTATTTCTGGATCATTTATTCCATGCTCTGACTGGGGGTTCATTTCTTGCAAGCGTATAAGCTGGCAGTATGCTCCTTCAGGATCCTTCACTAGCTCTGAGTGGGAGCCTATCAATGCATAAATACCAAACTTAGTCACTCATGGCTTCCTCGTTTTGTCACACACAGAAAACCAACAAACTAGCCATTCCATGGTCCAAAAGAGACCAATGAAACCATATAACAAAACTGCACAAGTTTTCATTTTCTCTACTTGAATAGCATCACAAAATGGTATGTTTTGACTACTTATAGATTTGTACCTTTTTCAACTATCTTTCCCCGATGAATGACAGCAATCGTATCTGCATTCCTCACAGTACTCAAGCGATGAGCAACAATAACTGTTGTTCGGTTGATCATGATTCTGTCTAGTGCCTCTTGCACAATGCGCTCAGACTCTGCATCAAGTGCACTTGTAGCTTCATCCAGGAGTAAAATCCGTGGATCTTTCAAAATTGCTCTAGCAATGGCAACTCTTTGTTTCTGCCCTCCAGATAGCTGAGTTCCATGTTCACCTACTAAGGTGTCAAGCCCCTGAAAACAATAAATGCATAGAAATAAAAAATTTATGGAAAAATGACACTCTTAAATCAGTTATAAAATTCAAACAAGTTAGCATCCTTGAATTGTAATCCTACAAATTTGACATGCATATACAGTGTCATCTGGAAAAAATTATGGCACTAATAATTAGTGATTCTCACCTACATCAGAATGTAGACCATATTTTTTCAGGACCTACTTGGCTTTGCTCAACCTCTTTCCAATCACAGAAAAAAAAAGGTTCCCATGATCGTGTGAGATTGGTGCATAATACTTACTTTTGCAAGGATTAGGATCATTCTGGAAAATCAAAATCTTCAAAATAATTCCAACTTTTATTTCAAATTTGTTAAACTACACCAAAGTGCCATCAAGGAAATCATTCAAACATATTCAAATTTCAACAAACTTCTATAAAAACTAGAAGTTTGATTTATAAGAGTATGTATTGAGGGGCAGCCTTGTACATCTTCACAGGTAATAATAAGCTCAACAGCTCTCTTACAGTTTAGATTCACTGATCTGAAGGTGGATTCCTGAATTCTCTTCTTTTTTTCTCTTGCTTCTTTTCTTATTTCCCTGTGACCTTCAACTCTTTATCCCAATCAGCCAATAAGGAAACCCCACAAATCCCACTACAACCTAAATCAACGTTTCACATTTACCTTCAATTTACAATGGATAATTTTCCTGAAGTAACCTAGAAATGCAAACTAATTGCAAGATCTGTAATAAAGAGAAGATATTGAACCTGAAAGAAATCATCCCTACCAAATCTTCAGGTTAATCCTTTCGAGTTTCTTAAACCTAACACCTGTGTCCATTTTCTAAAACTTAACTGCGACACCTATTTTAATAACGTGACCAAAGAAACCTAACCAGATCCTTTCAGATCAACCTAGCCTGGCTGGAGATCAATTATCACACACAGAAGCCTAGTTGATAGCACAGTATTGCTGTCCTACAGTGCAATTTTCTGAAGTCTGGACTTCCTACTTTCAGACTTCTCCTTTCAATTTCTCTCCAAATTGTAACTTTTCCTAACTACAAACCAATTTAGGATTATTTTAGAATTGTAACCCAATATACTTCTGACTTGTGTTGAGTTCACTTTTGAAGAAGTTCAACCAAGAATCTCTTAGTTTCTACAACAATCTTTCTCTTTGCAAAACTCAAATCTAGAGATGAGGTTTTTGCAACTTCAACCAAATTTAGTGCTTAATATAAGTCAGTCCCATGTTTCTACCCCTCAGAAATAAATATCCTCCCTATTGTTAAGAGAGGGGCGGGGACAATCTCTCCCTATATGACCCAGTTCACTTCAATTAGTGCTTGTTACTGTCCAACTAAAGGGAGACTTAGCAAAACTACAACTCAAGCTTTATCACAGATAGGAGAAGCCTAATATCAAGGACCATCGCTTGAATAAGTTCTTTCGGGACTATCTCTCTCTCTCTCAAATTTGAGAGATACAAGATATCAAAGATTGGTATTCAAGACAGGTACGAGTTTAAGGCTAAATAAATGGAGGTCTATGCCTTACAATTAGAAGAAAATGAAGATGATAGAAAATGGGCAATAATGGTTACCTAACTTTAGATTTTATCGGAATTTCACCAAGTAAAAGGAAAGGAGCTTGACCTGGTGAAAAAGAGTTTCACCAGTATCGTGTCACAGGAGTTGCAGAGGCAAACAGCGTTCAGTAATATGGACAGAGAAGCTAAAATTAATCTGTATAAAGGTTTAAAGGTATCTGCTAGGAAAAATAAAGCAATTTACTTTTCTAAACAACCAGCCTTTTGTGGGGTTCATACCATGGACCTTGGTTCAAAATCCATCTTCACCTCTAACAGCCAAGAAGTAGCCATCTTTCCCGTAAAAAACATCCTTCATCCTTGGACCTTACAACACCCATACGTGATAAACAAAAAGCTACTGTTTAAGTCCTCTCACTTCAAAAAATGGCTTTCTAAAGCAAGCGTGTTTAAGGACTTAAAAGGGAGGGAGCAGTTATTGGGCCTGGGCACGTCGATATAAATTTTAGGGTTCGCATCTCAGTTGCATCACCAGTTTGGCAGACTACAGGAAGCAATTCCTATCTCTAAGTTTAGAAGAAGCGAAATTATACAACTCTCATTTTAATATAAAGCAAAACAAAACTATTCTTTGTTGCACAAGTGGCCTAATGATTATAGGTTTATCTCCCTTTCATTTTTATTTGGGGCAGGTAAAAGTGACGGTATCAATTGTCTTAAGGATGAAGTCCTAACAGTATTGGAAATTCGGTTAATCACTGGACAAGAAAAAAAAAAAGATGCAATAAATTTAAGGTAGTAAAAAACTGTTAAAGCTAACCAATAGGACAGGAAAAGGTAGAACCTGAGGAAGCTTATCTATGAACTTGGCAGCATTGGCTAGCTCAGCTGCAGCTCTAATTTCTTCTTTAGTTGCTCCATCCTTCCCATAAGCAATATTCTCTCTAATGCTAGAAGCAAACAGCACAGGTTCTTGACTAACGAGGCCAATTTTTGTTCTGATCCAACTTAGCCGAAATTCTCTGAGATTTATATTATCTATTAGAACTTCACCAGCTTGCGGGTCATAGAACCTCTCTATCAGGCTGATCACTGTTGACTTTCCACTTCCACTTTGTCCAACCAAAGCAGCTGTTGTGCCGCTAGGTATGAAGAGAGAGAAACCACTGAATATTTGCTCATCTGGCCTAGCAGGATAAGTGAAGCAAACATCTCTTAGCTCAATCTCCCCGCGAATATCATCTAGTGTCCGCCCACTGGTATCATAAGCATCAATTTCCGGTTTCCGGTTTATTGTCTCAAACATTTTAAATGCCGCGGCCCGTCCAGCAGCAAATGCACTTATGCATGGAGATGCCTGCCCCAGAGACCTAAACCATTCAGCACAACAAAAAGATAAGCAATTTGATATTTTTTTCAGATTCTTAAACAAAAGCTAAGCTGCAGAAAGACGGACAGAAGTGTTAAATGCATCCATTCAAATTTGGCAGCTAACTACTGATAAGCATCTTCAATTTTCTCTCTTTTTTTTTTTCCCTTTCTAAAGGTAAAAATTAACTTCACACTCGTTATATGGAAGAAAAAGAATCAGCAACTTGCAACAACTTACAAGGATCCAGTCAACACGGCTACAATAACATTAATGATAATACCCCCTGTGTATCCCCTGTCAATTATAAGCCTCGCACCATACCATACGGCTAAAGCATAACTGCAGAATATGATACACATAACAGAACCAAGACCCAATCCACTAGCTAAGCCTTCATGAACCCCAGATAGATAAGCATTGTTGAGAGACTTGTTGTATGCAATTATAGCTAGCTTCTCTCCAGTAAATGATGCAACCTGCACATGAACAGTGTGACTCATTCACCCTTCAAAGCAGAAAAGGAATGAAAAAGAAAAACGTAAATGCATTACTGCAAGATAAAGTCTGATACAGCATAGGTATGTTTAAATCCACCACTATTACGTACTGTTCTGATCGAACCAATTGTCTGTTCCACAACTATTGATGCTTTAGAATAAGCAGTTTGTCCACGGGAGGCCATCTTGCTTATAACAATGGACATGGCCGCACCAGAGATCACAAGAGCAGGAATAGTAGAGATCATGACAAGGGTGAGAAGCCATCCTTTAATGAAAGCAACCACAAAGCCTCCTATGAATGTTGTTATTAGCTGAATAAACTTCCCCACCTGTAAAATAAAGGACAAAATAAGTGGTGACCACTTGACCTTGAATCTTTAAATGAAGCGATTAGTAACTGTTTCTGGGATTTGATTTATTAGTAGGAGTACCTTCTCACCCATGGCATCTTGAATGAGGACGGTATCACCTGACATCCTTCCTACAACTTCTCCAGTGTTTGTTTCCTTGTCAAAGAAACCAATATCTTGCCTCAGAATGGTCTTCAAATATAAATTCCTTATTCGTGCTGCTTGTCTTTCCCCTGTGACCATCCAGCAAGACACCTCTGACAAACAACAGATATGGGTTTATGAGTGTCCAGTGGTTAAACCATTTTGTTGTGCTATATAATTGGAGCATTAAATCCATGTATTCTAGACTAATATATGGCTACAAAATGATGTTGCATATTTATGTGAGCCCAATGTACTTACGTAATAAAGATGCCACACCAGCCCCCACAGCCAAGTAAACAAATTTCAAAGATACCTGAAAACAAAATCAAATACTTGTAGGTGTCAAAAACTTTATGTTGTAAAATGGATATCATACTTCAATTGCTTAGGGAAGAGGACAGAAATTTCAAAAACAGAGAGGGCATCATAGGTTGATAAGAAAATAAGTATTCTAGCAGAAAGCGATATTTGCATATTTACTTGAAAGGTGGAAGTGCAATACCAGATTCTTTCAACTAGATTTTTACCCATATATTGAGGTTCAAATCCAACTTGGATTATATCTCATCGAGTGGTAATACCTATATGGGTGGGTATATTGCTTAAGAAGAATTATCAATATTACATGCAGATGCATACCTTGGAAACTGCATTAACCACACTTTTGGTATTGTTTGTTTCTCCAAAAGAATTGATCAGTTCCCCAAAGAGAACAGTCATTAGAGGCATGGCGGTTCCATTTGCAATAGCTCCTATAGTGCCCACGACCATTAATATAATATCCTTGGAGTCTGCAAAGGAGAAGAGCTTGCCATATGGAACGGTCTGGTTATTCTCCTCTCCTCCCTTGCTCTTCTCAGATGTTTGTTCAGCATCAGTCTTCCCTTGGTTTTCTTTTCTCTGAGTAGCAACTGCATTGCTTGTGGATGCAGAGGCCTCGTTTGTTATAATATCACGATCCAAGCCGTTCTCTTCAGCCATTTTCTAACAGCAAGAGTTATCAACGTATTGTCTGCTAGAAATTCTGAAGTCTCAACTTAAAACACAGCTGCAAAACAAGAAGGAGAAGTGAAAGGAAATCAGAATTCAAAACAGGAAAGATATATAGATTAGAGGGCAGTTAAACAAATAGAAAGACAATGAGAGGCTAAAGAATTTTAGGATTCTCAAAAGGTAATTGTCAGAGGGCTAGCTGACAGAAATTTGTGCAATTTAGAAAACATACAAAGAGAATTGAGTTTAAATTGAACTAATATTCTTCAACAAAAACAGACAGGGGGGGGGGGGGTGAGTTGTCAGAGAACAAATCACAAACAAACAGAAGAGAGGAGGTGGGGCAGTTGTAAAAGAAAGACAAATCACACAAACAGACAGACTTAGAAGCTTCTGCAATAAAGAGTTACAGGTGGAGGATTTGACCGAGAACTGAGGAACAAAACCATTAAAAACAGATGACGACAGAAAACCAAAAACCCCCCAATAAGATTGAGAAGTGCCAGGAGCTGCAAATAGAAGGCGAAAACAAACAAGTTTGTTTCCATCAGAAATTGAGGGCAAATAGGAAAGGGGATTTTTGGGTTTCTTTCCGAGTGAAAAACTGAAGAGAAGAAAGTTACAGAAACAAAATAGAGGATAACTGGATCTGTATTAATTGGAGAAAAGGTACAGTGGTCATCGTCCACCTAAGTGACCACAACAGAAATAGCAATCATAATTCACAGCAACAACATAAACAAACAAAAAGCAAAAATAAAGATCCAAGATCAAAGCTTCAATAAATACCGGCAAGACGTTTGTTAAAAGGACAAAAAAACAAGGAAAAACAAACTCTGTGTCTCCCTCTTTACGGTGTCAGACTTCAGGGGGCAACAGCTTGACAGACCATAGCAAAAATACCATTTTTATGGAAAAGATCAAAAGTAGTAAATGAAATGAAGGCCCAAAATGGTAACAGAGGAAGAAAGAAAAAGACTCATCCCATGTTTTGTTGTGATTTTCTCAAGAAATTGAAAAACGATGTTCTGATCAACAACTTCAAGAGCAGAGGAGGAAGTCCAACATCATGTTCACAACCACTCACCATTGAAGAATCAAGAACAGAGCATAAGACAGAACATACAGGTACTCAAAATCCAAAAGCCAAGAACGCAAGTTGCAGAGACCAAAATGATCACAGACCAAAAAAAAGGATGCCAAAGAAAAGAGAAGTTTGGGGGAATCCCAAAAACATTAGTAAACTCACAGAGACTGATGAGACAGAAAGGGAATCCCAGGTCCCAGGAGACGAGAGGTGAACGTATTGAAAAGTGGGTTCCTGTGCAGAGGTGCACTCTGGAGCTCCGTCGGTGTCGATTGAATGGGTGCAACACTACGTGCAACGTCGTTCTAGTGCTCCACGGAGTTTAAATAATTATAAGAAAAACAAAGTCCCGACAAACCAAATTTTTTTAAAAATATAATTATGAGAAAGAAAAATGGAAGAATAGTCAAATTGAATTTGCTTGCACAGCAAGAATCAAAAGCAGAAGCAGTGAACTTGAGAGAGAGACAGCTTGCTTTAGTCAAATTTCTTTAAAAAAAAATATTTGAATCTTTGACTTTTTTTTATTACGTAGATCTTTTGTATTCCACAGTGATGTGATCTCTTCTGTTCTGTAGTAGTACTAGTTGTTGTTGTATCTAAATCGGAGACGCTTCCAAGGTCTCTCTGGAATTACCTTCAAGTCTTCAACTTCAAGCCCAAGGCAGGGCTGCCTGCCTTGGGCAACAAGACATTATGGAAAATGCCATGTTTCAGAATGACTGGTTTTTTCAATTTCTTTTGATCTTTATTCTTTAGGATAAATAAGAGAGATTGAGAAATAAAACCATACGATTTGATTCGTTCTCATAACCATGAAATGATCATTTTAGGGTAAACTCGTTGTCCATGAATGCTAACTCTGAAGCACTATAACTAATTGGGTAACATATATATTAAAGATTCAAGTATTATATTCGCCATTAGTTTGATCCTTTGTAAGAACTACCCGAATAATAAATTTGCAAAATAATTATATTTTTTATAAGGAGTTTTATTATTCTTAAATCTTAATCCTTTGGATATTTTTATGTTTTTTTGATCGATTTCTCTTGGATCAGTTTATCTGAATGGATCAGAATCAAGATCGACTTCGATCAATCCAGCCGATCCAATACTGATTCTTAAAACATTAATTAGATGTTCCCTTCTCATTTTTATTGTCTATTTTATTTGACATACCGACAACATACCACAAGCAATTACCCAGTGTGCCTATCTCTCTTCCCTCTTTAAAATGATCCTTCGCCATTCCTATTGATGCTTAGTAGTGCGGCCCTTAACCAACACAAGTCCAATTAGGGTGTGCAGGAACTTGAATATAAATAGGATTTTTTTATTTTACAGAGATGAGTTGGTAATTTTGCGTACTCTTATATCTCTGAGCCACATACAACTATGAAGCTATAATTTTGCACACTCCTATGTCTCTGAGCCACGGACAACATTTTTTTTCCCTTTTATTTATTAAAATATGAACAGATAAGGAAGCTGCCAGCCGGCCGGCCGGCCGGCCAGCCAAGAGCCCTTTCCGGGCATCTGTATTCGCATGTTTTACAGTTGAGCTTAGAGTTTGTTACGAGGGAGGGACCACTCACCACGTTCATAACCATCTCAAAACTAAACTATTGACAATTCAAATCTGTCCTCAAAAGGATTGAAATCTGTCGCTACTTGCCACATTAGCAAATATACAAATTTCAACGGGAAATAAGATTAAAAAAGAGAGTTCAAATTTACAATCACGTCGATGGTAATTTGAACTTTTGCATTTCTACCCCAAAAAAAAAAAACGAAAAATTTGACCCTTTACAATAATAATCACGTGTCAAATTCCAAGTCCCATCTTCATGTAAGCCACCGACTCTCCGGCCTACCAATGTAAGTTTCTAAGCTTGTGCCTTCATAGACTTTCCTTCTCATTGCACCGAAAGAATATAGACTTTTCTTCACAGCCAACCGTTGATCTTTTTGTGTAATAATCTACATATACATAAGTGTTTGGTATTTATGCATTCGAATAATGCATACCAATCATTGTCTTAAAGTAAGGTCATAGATGACAATGTGAATCATGGATTTTGGTATCAATATTGGTATTAGATTAGCTCAATTGATCCGATCATATCAATATTGGTCGATGTTGATACCGATATTTAGTTGATCTTAATTCGGATATTAGTATCAGATCAAGGATAAATTCATCAAAATACTTGATTTTTAGTGAAAAAATAAAGATAAAATTGCCTGATCCAGGTTGAGAGATATCGATACCGATATCTCAATCCCTGATGTGAATTCATCCACAAAATTTAAGAGGTACTCACGTTTTCAACATTCTCAAACAAATTCTAGTCAAACAATTGAAGCAATCTGAATTTCGATTCCGATTTGAATAACCTTAGAGCCAATGGAACTACCATGCAATGGAAATTGAGGTCAACATCACTATTGTCCAAGTGAGCCGCCAACATTATTGATTTCCATATTAAGGAATAGATTTTTCAAAATTAAAAAAGGGAAGATGAGTGCTGCTCGATTGTGTGGCTTCTACACTAGCACAGACAGATGAGAGAACAATAGGGGCATCAATGGGTATTTTTCATTTTGTATGGGAATAAACCGTCCCAGTCATTTTAGGAGGGTTGTGTCTAGATGGCAGATACAAGAGCCATGCAACCAGGCAGCATTTTTTAACTTAAAAAAATAAAAGACGACATACTTCCAACTTCATAATTATTTCTTTTTTTTGGTAATTGATAAAATCTTCTTTTTCAATATTATCTCTTCAAGTAAAACCCCCATTCCATGTTCAACCCTTGTAGATTATTATATAAAAAATTTGTTCACTATAGCATTAAGTGGCTTGTATTTCATTCCCAGATATACTGGAATGACGTCTTTCAAACCAAATTTAGTTCTATCTAGTTCTTTACGTTTTTGTTTCGGTCTTTGCTTCAACATTATCCCTCTTTGCATTGCCCCACACTCTATATATTTTATTCCATTGATGTTGTGTTTATATATAATAAATGAAAGAGTGTTGTCTGATTAAGTTGCATAGGAGAACACACCATTGAGATGCGATAAAATAGTTTCATTTATAGAAAGACAACAAGGTCATTTCATGTGAGAAGGAAAGGGACAGAGACTTTAGAGTAACTTGCCAGAACGATCCAAAAAATCTTTTTTCATAATAAATAAAGGATCAATTTTCTTTGCCCGCATTAAAAAGATTCCATATCTTTATCATCATCGTATTCGTATGTGACTCTAAGGGTAGACAAGGACTTTATAAACTAGGGGAGAATGACGGCTCACAATGGGTAAGAACCAAAACTTTCTCCATAATTTAATACGGCAAATGGTTTTGTGTCCGGCCATGTATGGTGCACAATCATTCACAAAACCATTAATTGATTGGTGACAAAATTCCCATCGAAATACCCACACCCCTTTATTTTACGAATCGTTAATGGGAGAGAATTTGCTATGCACTAATCACTTCCCCAATAAACAATAGGATCAAATTTTCCTTCACCCATGATGAAGAAAGAATCTCATCATCCATTAGTTTTGCTGATTGGATGAGATTTCTGCAATAGTTGAAAGGGCATTAATATCAAACCTTGATCAATAGGTGAGTAATAATGAGATAAGAGTGGAGGATGAAGGAAAACATTTCCCTTCCTAACAATATCATTATTTTTCAATTTAAAACCTTAATTATATAATTTTGAAAAGATGGTGAACATGAGTGGATCCAGTTGATACTTTAGAGTAATAAAAGGTCTCGCGCTCATACTCTTCCACATGGCAAACATAGATGGATATATCCATGTGCCACATGATAAAAAGAAAAACCAACACATCCATCTCAAGGTACAACTCATTATCGAAAAAACAATTCTCCAGGTTCAACTTAAAGCTATTAGGAGAATCACCTTAAAAGTAGGCTTAGAGTGACACGTCTACATTTCATTACAATGAAACTAGTATTATTGTAAGGGGAAATTAACTCTGTCGAGCGTGGCTTATACCAATGCTCACTTGATTCTATCTCTCTCCTCTCCTTGTGAAAAGGCATCTTTACCCCTTGTTTGGACAAGCGAGAGATAAACACAGAGAACATACGTAGGTTGTGCTCTTGGATAGTGAACCACTTCCTTTATTGTAATTGGAAAAGGTTTTATAAGCATCCAGCCTCCAAAAAAAAGAATATTTTTACAAGTCTTAAATATCTATCATGTGGGAGGGGTCCAAATTTGTGGATAGATAGATCCCAAAGCCATGCTCACATGTAAAGATTTGGTCCAATCAGAATTTGTCAAGTGGAACAAATAGATGTTTGAAAAATTCAAGAGCATAGAAAAGTGTAAAGTAGCAGTTGAAGTAAATGTAGGAGTGCACGGACCCGTGGACCGTATGAGAATGCATGCCAATATAAGAGAGAATATCCAACTTGCCAAAATCGCAATATCACGGATCCAGATCCTCTACTGTTGAGTTGCCCCGTCCTGCAGTGCTATGCAGACACAATAAGACATACAATGACTGCTTTACCCCTACTCGAGTGCCTTGCCCAAGCAGGGATAAGGCGGTCATTTTATGCCATTCTATGTCTGCTCAGCATGGCAAGACGGGACAGCTCGATAGTAGAGGATCCAAATTGCAATATCATTCCTCCACATGACAAAAAGAAGCATCCACCAAGAGATCCCTTTCTAGGTGGGCAATTTGGACAAACTTTCCCATCGTAATTTTATAAAACTTTGAATTAATTTTTAATAATTTATTATGTGTATTCTAGACTGAAACTTAACAACTAAAATAGATGTGAATTCCTTTATCAAATGGATTTGTGCAAACTGATCCAAATTTGACAGCTGGTGAGGGACTCTTGAACTTAAAGAGGAAAGATGAAATTTAGTTTAGTTTAGTTTTTCATTTTAAAATTAGTATTGAAGACACTGCTTAGTGCTTAAATTGTATCCACCCACGTTTAAATGGATTCATCAAATCTCTTATAACAACTCATACCTCCCATTAAAATAATAAAAATAATGTAAGATTTGATCCTTGGTCAACATTAAAATGTTTTTTTTTTTTTTTTTTTTTTTTTTTTTTTTTGAGAAAGGATTCTCTTACTAAATCATTATTCTTCTTTCCTAAAAAAGAATCAATAATAAATGTGAAGAGACCATCTACATCGGTAGAGGTGAGTCCTTCAACTATTGTTCTAGAAGATTTTAAAGTTTCTTCTAGCTCCTACGGTAAAATGTAGTGAGTTGAAGATTAAAATTTGTTCAAACTTCAAAATGCAACTTCAATAGGGCAGCAAATCGGATTTTTTTTAAAAAAAAATCCTTTTTAATGTTGGGTGGAAGATGAGAATAAAAGAGTGGTGCAGGGAATGGGAAATTCAAAAATGGTTGAAACTGAAAGAGAAAGAATATGAATCAGTGGTCCCTCATAAGAGAAGATTTATATCCGTCTCCAAAAGGCAAGGCAGAGAAGAGATCCTTCAGTATACACATGAAGTTTGTTTTTGTTTTTTTTTTTTGGATGAAAGTATACACTTGAAGTTGAAACTATGACTTACGGATTGGATTTGTTCCCGTTTGGGGTGCTAGTTTGATCTTGTTGGCCTGAGTCCGCCTTGGTTAGCCTTGAGTCTGAACTAGCTTTCCGAGTTCTAATCAACCAATCAATTTGGCGGTTTAATTAATTCAGAAGGCCCAGATTAGTACTCCTCATGCCGAAGGTTGTTCATTGTCAGGTCAATAAAGGTCAGCCTAAGGACGGGTCAGAAACTTTAAGAAATTTTTGCATGAAGATCTAGAATATAACCAGAATTCTTTTTGTTTTTCTGCTTTTCTTTAGGCTGCATTTTTTGTTCTATCCAGTAGGTCTGATCTGAACCGATCAGTTAAAGCCCGAAACAGACTGAACTAGTAGTAAATGGTCCGGTGTTGTGCCAAACCGATTATTATTCAAACATTCAGAATGCTTGATTGTAGCCCAATGAGCATTTGACCAGCACCAACTGTTTATAATCCGATTAGTTTGTTCATAGCTTGATCAACTCGTTTATGACCCGGTTATAGTTCGTTTATAGTCTAATTAACCTATTTAAAGTCCGGTTATAACCTGATTAACTTGACCCTAGTTACATATTGGTAATTGACCGACAAAGACCAATTAGGTTCAACCAAAACCAACCGTTTGGCATCCCTATTCATCTCCCCCCCACCCCCTTTTATTTTCTCCTCTTTACATTTTACAATAGTATATTCTCTTCCATCAATGACCATAGGAGATGGATGTGTGGAAAAACTAAAGAAGATAAAATAAGAAATGAGCTGATTAGAGATGGTTTAGGAGTTGTCCCGTTCAATGACAAGCTCCGAGAGAATCGTTTGATGTGGTATGATCATGTATAACGGAGGCCTAGGGATACCCCAATGAAGAGTAATATGATCCCGATTTAAGATGTTAAAAGAGCTAGAGGCAGGCCTAATATGAGCTAAGATTCTCCTGATTTACTGAGATGTGATTCATTCCTCTTACATCCTCCATCCATCATTTGTCATTTTACATTTTTGGATTTCACATCTCATCTCGTCTCAATTTTCCCTTCTGATTTTGCATTGTTGTTGTACATTCCCTTCCATGAAACTTTACCACTAGGTCAAGTGAAAAGGGTGGCTCATGGCTCCTTAATCGGAGCAAATAAGGATGTAATAAATGCTCTTCCGGCCATTCTTAAATCTTAAGAGGGTGTTGTTTTTTTATAAAATAGGGTGGGGTTTTCATTTTTAATTGATTGATTCTCTCATCAAAGCCTAGTTAACCCACCCGTATTAATTGGAGGATAGGATAGGGATCTGATCTGTTGATATCCCTATCTCAATGGACGATCAAGGCACAAGGAATGCAGTCACCCTCGATCAGTTCCTCCTTAGCATTTCTCACGACTTCTAAAGCAAGTTTAGTTGGTGAGCCATTGGACCCATAAATGCTTAATGTCCAAGAAAACAATGGAAGATGACGGATTTACGATACTATCAAAACAGTCATGAATGACATGCCGCAGACCGACCTCGATACGATACTAATCTAATAATCACAAGTTCGTTTTTCACAATCGATATGTAACATCAGCATGGCCCAACCTATTGTCATCGATCGGCCCCTCACTATAATCAATAAATATCATCTAAGTAAGTAAAATAGTGATCGCACCGGAGACTTCTCTTTCCAATACATTTTCAATTAAGGTGTACGTCCAACAAATAAAATTTAGCATTAAGCCATTAACTAATAACTCCAAGGAAAGATGGCTTTAGCTTATTATACTTCTAGTGGACATGTGCACGTTAACCTAAGGGTGTCAAAGCCTAGCTCGAACCATTAAGATTGATCGAAATCGATCAAAAAAACCCGAGATCGAATCAAACCGATCCTTATTGGATCGATTTTGGACTGGGGTATGATGGGATTGGTTAAAAATCGGGCCACACCAGACCGATTTATAACAAGCCAAAAATCGAACAAAAAAAAACCGATAAAAAAATAATAAGTATAAGATTATGAATAATTGAATTGATTTCAATATTAGTGAGCAAATTTATGGTTGTAAGTGAAATTATTACAAATCAATGAGTATGAGGTTATGAAAATAGGGAATTGATTTGTAACAATGCTTCTTCCATTGATCTCCTTTTTTAAGTGTGGGGCTAATGAAATATTTTATGTAGGTGAAAAGAGAGAGAAGAAAATAAGCACAAACGAACCCAATTTATTTTAAAAAATCCGATACCATACCAAATCCAAACCACTATCAACCCGTTATCATAAACCAAAACTGACACGAAACCAAGCCGCATCGAAACCGAAACCAAGCCGCACCGAAACCGAAACCAAGCCGAAACTCAAAAGTCCTTATTGGTTCGGTTTCGGTTTCCCTAAAAGCCATATCGAAACCAAAAAAATTGGATTGAACCCAGATCAAACCGACCGATTGATACCCCTACGTTAACCTAATGAACACACGTGAGAGAACACCTCACAATGTGGTCAAGTAGGAGAGAGAGTGTCAAGAAGAGAAAGAAGATAACAAATATATCTTCTTCTTTTTTTCATTTATAATAGTTAGTTATTTTCATTCGCAATGCCTTAGCGGCAATTTTAACATTGAAGAGATGTTCTACCAAAAAAAAAAAAAAAAACATTGAAAATATGTGGCTCACCTTTATTTAGAGTACCTTTTTAAAACATGTGGCTCACCTTGTTTCAGCCTTTCTCCCATGGGTTTTCAATCGTCGCTAGATATTTTCAGCGAGTAGTTAGAAAAACTGTGTTTGAAGAAGGAAACTTCAAATTGCTTTGAACACGATCTCGTTATCTTAAAGAAAATATTTGTCCCACACGGTAAATTCACCTTTAAAAATCAATAAATCAATAAATATAAAACACAGAATTCCACTTAGAGATATTCTTCTGAATAGACATATCTATTCATTCTGTATCCATTAGATCGATTGTCATCTAATCTAACGGTTCAGATTAAACCAGCTGTTCACAACAGTCATATCCTATCAGACGTGACCTTAGGATCTTCTAATCCGACGGATCTGATCATTTAAAAAAATCAACGTACCAGATCAGATCGTTTGCATCGCATGCGCCACTAACGCCTCTACAGCCCACTGCACACGTCGCGCGTGCGGGTGCACGTGTGCATGGCCGTCCTCGCATATACACCGTAGAATGTCTTCCTTTTCCGATTTAATTCAAGAGATAAAGAAGGTAATATAATAAATATCATTTATAACTCTTGTAGTTTTTCGATGTGGGACTAAAGCACTTTTTCCAAAATAACAAATTATTTATTTAATCTCTCATTTATTACAATTTATCTAACATTTGGATCGTCATTATTTATAAACTTATAAATAATGTTGGTGAAAGAAATAAAGCGAAAAGATGAGACAGCATCAGCCCCTTCATTCTTAATTCATAGTTGCAAAAACAAAAATCCCTTTTTCTCATTTTCTCCCCTAGAGAGTGGGAGGACACAAAACAGTAGCCTTCCTATTTTTTAGGGAACAAAAGATGGTACCGCCACTTGGAAAGGGCAATTACTTGTTCTTTTGTGCTTTCGTGCTTTTTTATGTCCCTGTTTTTCTCAACATCTCTCTTTGCTGGTAAGATTCTTCCTTTTGCTCAGCCAAGAGCTTCTCATTACAACAAGGATTATGAAGATATGGAATGAGAAGGGAGACAAATCGTAGAGACAAAGTTTTAAAAAATCTAGGATCGGTGAATCGGATGATTTGGATTGGAATCGGTTGGCATTGATTCTGATTTTGATTGATTCTAATCGTTACGATTTGAATTCACCTAGGAATTGGAGTCACTTTCTTTGTATTTTACCTTGATTCAGATCGATTCCTGAGTCGATTCCTTATTCTTCTGTCTGATCTTGTTTTCATATCAAAAGGATTGAGCTTCTCTCTAGGGAGCCCAGTGCCTAGGGGACATCCAACCATTGAGTTGTGCCGCACATATCCCAATGGTTGATTAGGTAGGCACTGGGATGTGTGCGACACAACCCATCCCTTGGATACCCCCCTGAGCACTCCCTGGGCGTTGGGCTCCATGGAGAGGAGCCAGATCCATCCCAAAATAGCTTAGATTCGATTGGATCAGATCCATTCTGATCCAATTCAAATCGAAATTGACTTTGACTGATTCGGACCTCGATTCAATTTATTAAAACCCTGGGGGAGAGAGAGAGAGAGATGGTGTATCCTATACTTGCTTAGAGAACATTTTCTCTTCAAAAAATAGATTAAAAACAGGTTTACCATCAAATAAACCAAAGGACCAAGTTTTCTATCTCTCACTATTCTCATCGGTCATTATACTTAGAAGTGATTACTTTCAACTCTATACAATAGGGGATGGAAGTTTATGATGACACATGAGCCCAATAGCAAACTCAAATCACCAGTGGTGAAAGGATTCTTCCTCCTCCGCTACACGGGTGAAAGAAAACTTTAGCTTAGATCAAAAGCATAATTAATTCATGGTTTCCTTTTTCTTTTTTTTGTTGGGGGGGGGGGCAAAAAATTTTATGGATGATTCCCAGACAGTATCTATAAATCTAGTTGTGTGACTGTAGATTGGTGATATGACAATTCTCACTATTGGATATCTAAGAATGGTTTGGTTTAATCAATTACAAAATTTCATATTTAAATCCAATCATGTACCTTTCTAGATTGTTAAAAGATTTGTTTTTCCATGTTACCAACTCTAATTTAGCTGAAATTATAGTTTTAGGTAAGGATGTCAAAACCTAGCCCGAATCGTTAAGATTGATCGAAATCGAGCGAAAAAAACCCAGACTGAACCGAACCGATCCTTATTGGAATGGTTTTGGACAGGGGTATAATGGAACCGACTGTTAACAAACCCAAAACCAAACTGAATGAAACCGATAACAAAATCAATGAATATAACGTTATGAATAATTGAATAGATTTCAATATTAGTGAGCAAATTTATGGTTGTAAGGGGAATTGTTACAAATCAATGAGTATGAGATTATGAAAATAGGGAAATTGATTTGTAACAATGCTTCTTCCATTGACCTCTTTTTAAGTGTGAGGCTAATGAAATATTTTATGTAGTTGAAAAGAGAAAGAGAAGAAAATAGGCACAAACCGAACCAAACCCGTTTAAAACAAAACCTGGTGCCGAACCAAATCCAAACCGCTATCAACTCATTTTCATAAATCGAAACCGAAACAAAACCAAACCACACCGAACATTCCTTTATTGATTCGGTTTCAATTTCCCTAAAAGTCACACCAAAACTGAAAAAATCGGTTCGAACTCGGACCCAACCGACCAAAAATTCCTTATTGATTTGGTTTCTAGATCTCTTCCTCACATGAAAGGACCTCTTTTTGATGCACTCTCTTATACCACTTGCTCAAAGAACCTTTACCCTTTTTTTCTTTTATTGAGTAAGAGTTTCATTGCCAAGAATCTTTTTACTCAATGAATTATATCTTTTATCTGGACGAAATTTTGCTACTAAACTTGTCGCAAGAACACAAGGCTGGCAACCAAGGAAATGGGATCTTAAAGAGTATTTTAGAAAATACTAAAACCTAGGAGGGTATTTATGAAGCCAAAGAGGAAGTGAATTATTCCATTTTCTTGGCTGCAAACCTTGTAGTAACATGTGTAGCACCAAAATTTTTTCCCTTTTATCTATCTTTGGGATTGACGGTATAAAAACACTGATAGAGTTCATTCAAATATTAGAATCGTGAAAAATATCTATAGCAAATTTACTTGTAAACTTTCATAAAGAATTTTTTTTTTTTTTTTCTGGTAAAGTTTTCACAGAGAGAGAGAGAGAGAGAGAGAGAGAGAGAAAAAGAACCTCTTAATCCCATGGAAACGGGAAAACGCAATAACTCTTCCATTCCTTCTTTATTCCCTTTTTTTGGAGCACTTTCTATTTGCATTTTCTACGATCATGAAAACAATCTTGCTTGATATGTTCTCCACTTTGTAACACACACGTGAAATTGAGAGAGAGAGAGCTTGTGTTCTTAAGGATAGAGTAATGGCTTCTTCCATACCCACCCTAGTTCTTCTTGAATGTTGATAAAAGAGTGTTTTTATGTACAGTATTTATGAATAATAGCATGATAGAGATTAATATCATTAATTATAGCTTGAGACTCGTGGTTAGGTAGGATTTTGAGTTGTTAATAGTTCGAACAACTTAAAAGTCAACACCCATTAATATAGTAATGATTCAAATTGTTCTTAAAAATGTAGACAACGAGTTGGATACTTGGATTGGACTTAACAAAATGGTATTTTGATGAAGAAGGGGATTGACTGTTGGGTTTGGCTACTAAAATAAACATTTAATTTCATTTGGTCAATTATTTTAGGTAGGTTTGTCATGAGAAAACATTCATTTTGATACCTAATTAACTAAATCCTATGGAAATCTTAATTACTAGAGAAGCATGAGCAACCATGTGGCAACAAATGGGATGAGCTTAGGTGATGGAGGACATTACACCTAACTCATATATTTGTAAAATGTTAAAATAAAATGGCTCAAAATGCAATGAAAGGAAAATGATAGTGATAATTTTCTCTCTCTTCAATAATCATGTGGATTCATCTGTATGACAAACTGACATCCACTGTAATGAAAAATCATCGAGACCCTTTTCAGAACCTATCGGCTCATCTCAGGATTTGGGTCCTCTGTAGTGCGACAGGGTTTGTAGCGCACATCCGACTGCCCGTAGTGCTCGGGCACGCAGCCCAACACACAAGCGGGGTTGTCGGGCTACGTGCCCGAATGCTGCAGACCGTTGGATGTGCACTACACGCCCTATCGCGTTACAGAGGAGCCCCACGCCTCATCTCATCTGATTTCCCAATTTGGGTTATGATTGACCTGGACTTGGGCTCATCTTGGATACAATTATTTTTTTGAACTCTAACATCTTATCTTACTAATCTTATTTAATTTCAAAATTACAGGGTGATGCAGCTCAATGCTCAAGCCCACTGAACCCACCCTCTATTCTAAGCCCTTTTGCTGATAAAGTTCACAACTGCCACAGTGCCACTCTAATTATCCAATTAATATTTGTTGTAAGCGTATTATTTTATGCCCATCAGTGTACCTAATGTTCTACTGGGTAAAGATTTCATAAACAGACCATGTAAGTGTAACCTTTAAACGGCCCTAAAAATATGTCATATGTCAGATTAAATGGGGCCCAAAGTTTATAGCCAGCTAGATCCTTTAGATTCCCCTACAAGCCTACACGCCTACACACATGTCAAGTTTCAGTTCATTTGGAGTTTAATATCTTTACTTGCATCAATTTGGATCCTCTTCGGTCAGGCAACCGATCTACCATTGTGTGGCCTCACACAGGCAGGGCGTGGACCCCACCTGGGCAGGGTGCTTGGGTAGTGGGTAGGGCGGTCATTTCGCCCCTGCCTGTGTGTGGGATGCACAATGACAGGTCAGCTGCCCGGCCGTAGAGGATCAAAATCCTACTTGCATGGATGGGAAGGTCTTTGATAAAAATTAGGTTCTGAATTTGACCCATGCATGGCATGGTTAATCAATATCATATCTTCTCTATCCAACTGTCACAAATGCCGCATCAGTTTTCCACGTGCCGCAAAATGACGGACCATTTAGGAAGCCCATCCAAACCCAAGGGATCATCTCAGTTGGCAAAAGACCAACTCCTCAAATAAGAGGTCATGAGTTCAAACCACTTTGGGGCCTATCCCCATCCCCTCCCCTCCCCCCCCCCCCCTTGCCCCTTTGAGGCTGAATACATGGCATTTTATGAGGCAACCAAGCAGGCAGTGTGGCTCAGTAGTTTTATTTTTGAGCTTAAGGTTGTTGAGTCGATCTCTAGACCTTTGAGATTGTGGTGTGATAATAAGTTTGCAGTTTTCTACACCAAGAACAATAAGAGGTCAAGTAACTCTAGGCATATTGAGATCAAGTATCTCCTAGTAAGGCAAAAGGTAGAAGATGGTTTGATCGATGTTGAGCATATTTCAACGGAGAGGATGATTGCTGATCCTCTAACCAAGGCCCTCCCAGTGGGAGTTTTTTGTGGTCATGTTTTCTCCATGGGCATCGTGGAGTCTTTTGATATGATTTTTTAGTGGGAGTTCTTGATTATTTTGTTGAGCTCTTGGTTATTTGACTTTTGCTATGGTTGCTTAATTAATTGTGTGAGCTTTGTAAGATTGAGCACCTTGTTTCATATTCACTCTGTATTATTTTCAGTCTATTAATATATGATTGATGTCTATGAGTGGATTCTTTGACATGTCTTAATTGTGGCAATATTTAGCCAAAGTTTCATTCCTGGCAGTATTTAGCCAAAGTTGTGGCGGTAAGCCAAAGGGCAGTATGCCAAAGTCAGATATTGACTAAGGTTATGGGTGGTTGTCAAAGTAAAGGCTGATATCAAAGTATTGCTATTTGTGAGGATATTCAAGATAGACTTATTTCAAATTAGGTAAGGACCCGCAAGGGAAAGAACACTGCATGTGATCACATATTGTGTTTTGTACCTTGCTCTTATCCCGGAGCAGTTTTGTGTTGGTGATCTGATCACACTCGTAATACTTGATAGTCGTATACCGTATATTGACGTGTACTCTTTACTGTGTTCGGTGTGAGAGGATCATCGCTCAGATCAAAGTTAATTTCGAGTGGGAGGATAATATTGGTTTATGGCCAATGCCAATAGAAAGATGATTATAAGAATTTGACCCAAGTGGGAGATTGTTGGGTTTTTTGACCCAATTCTTATAATCTGATTTATTGGGCTTAGTATTTAGTCCACTCAAAGGGGATACTCCAGACCGTCCATTATGAGATGGATTAGGTCTGGACATTATATATAATGTCTTGTTGATCCCCACAATTACCTATTTTCAATCTCTCAATCGGCTCACAAGACTTGGGAGAAAAGAATTTGAGAAGGCAAGATTGTGGAAGACCTTCATGAGAAGACCAAGGGAACATCAAGCTTGAAGACTTAGAATCTACATCAAACTACAGAAAGGTATGTTTGATTATCTCTTGGACTTTTTGGACTGTTGTGACTGTATTCAAGTGTCTCTCTTGTGAAGGGAATCGATCTATTTTTGTGCTTGTGGGTGGCCCCACAGCCAACCTTGTAGCAACATGTGTAGCACCAAAAATTTAGAATCGTGAAAAATATCTATAGCAAATTTACTAGTAAACTTTCATAAAGATTTTTTTTGAGAGAGACAGAGAAAGAACCTCTTAATCCCATGGAAACGGGAAAACGCAATAACTCTTTCATTCCTTCTTTATTCCTTTTTTTTTTGGAGCACTTTCTATTTGCATTTTCTATGATCATGGAAACAATCTTGCTTGATATGTTCTCCACTTTGTAACACACACGTGAAATTGAGAGAGAGAGAGAGAGAGAGAGAGAGAGAGAGCTTGTGTTCTTAAGGATAGAGTAATGGCTTCTTCCATACCCACCCTAGTTCTTCTTGAATGTTGATAAAAGAGTGTTTTTATGTACAATATTTATGAATAATAGCATGATAGAGATTAATATCATTAATTATAGCTTGAGACTCGTGGTTAGGTAGGATTTTGAGTTGTTAATAGTTCGAACAACTTAAAAGTCAACACCCATTAATATAGTAATGATTCAAATTGTTCTTAAAAATGTAGACAACGAGTTGGATACTTGGATTGGACTTAACAAAATGGTATTTTGATGAAGAAGGGGATTGACTGTTGGGTTTGGCTACTAAAATAAATATTTAATTTCATTTGGTCAATTATTTTAGGTAGGTTTGTCATGAGAAAACATTCATTTTGATACCTAATTAACTAAATCCTATGGAAATCTTAATTACTAGAGAAGCATGAGCAACCATGTGGCAACAAATGGGATGAGCTTAGGTGATGGTGGACATTACACCTAACTCATATATTTGTAAACTGTTAAAATAAAATGGCTCAAAATGCAATGAAAGGAAAATGATAGTGATAATGTTATAATTCTAGAATTTAGGAAAGGGATTCCAGAACCCTAATAGAGAAAATCTCACTAATTCGAGTTAGTAAGGGACTCCTAAGAAGAGGGAACTAAGAGAGACAAACTAAACTAATTTCTTCATTATTTTCATACCTCATGAATACAAGGAAGTCCCTTTTATAGGGGTAATACAATCAAGTAATAACAACCTAACTAATCGACTAATCTAATCATATCCCCTAATTCCACATTCAATCATAACATTCCATAGCCCATCAAAACAACCTTGTCCTCAAGGTTGGAGCCAAGAAACGACTACACCAAATCATTTAACCCACAAATCAGGCCAACAGAACAAACAAAAATGAAAAGAAATGGGAACTGAGGCCACAAACAAATATGAATTGACACCCACAGCATGAGCTTGGCCAATCCACGTGTCCTAACCACCATGAGACCTGGTTCTAAACACTTGAGAGCATAAAAAACATGGGCTGGAATCCACTCATTCTGGTTACCCTCCAATTGATAGTTCTATGTATGGGTCTTCTTCTTCTAGCGCGTTTTTTCGTTGTCATTCTTGCTCAATACCCTGGCATAGACACTACCCAAGAACGCCTTCCCATATCTGCAATGTTCAAGAAGCTACTTCTCTCTTCCTATCATCTAACTTCAAATCATCTTTTTCTTCTATGTATCCGGTGGTGGAGTCATCGAAGGCAAGCGTAGAGAACAGAACCAAGAAATCACAACATCAGCATCGAAGAAACCATCCATGGCATTAGAGCTTCAACTGATCGCGGAAAGAAATCTCTCTTCGACTTCAAGATCTTCGAATGCAAAGACCTCGAGTTTAAAGAAATCCTTGACGATAAAATCATGGTCGAAAGACCTCCAGATCTAAACCAACATCCCTTCACTGATCGAAGATGAGAAATCTCCCAAAAAAAGAAAAATAAGAAAAACAAATTTTCCAACCCAAAAGACGTCAGAGAAGAAAAATATTCAGAGACTAATATCCATGGAAGAGAACCCTTGTTAAGAAAACTGGCGAATATGAGGCTAGAGCAGGAGAAGCGAAATCAGGGGCTATTGACGGTGAAAACTACAGCAGAGCGGCGGATTTGGTGTAGAACCGCAGGTCACAGTCACAACAGAGCGGTAGTGGTGGCTCCGGTGGTGGCCGAGGGGTCCAGTGTCCAGCTCTCCCTACCGCACGCGTATGGTGGAGGAGGGTGCCAAGATTGGATGTGGAGTGGGGTAGCTTTTGTGAGGCGGCGCTGCAAGCAAATCCTAGAGCGGCCGGTGGTGGCCATGGCGGAATGGACAGAACAGCCAAGAAGCCTGTATTTGATGCGATTGGATCGTCGAAGCGAAGCTTGTAAATATAGTTCGCATCTTGGGTAATCCTCCTGACCATGCCAGGTATAGCGAGCATTCGCACTGCTCCGTTTGGCTCAAACGCCTCAGAATTGGGAGTCACCACGGTGTTGATGGCTTGGCATCCTTGCGCAACACTCACAGGAACAAAGCCATTGTGGAAGATCAATATGCCTTCTATGAACAGATCCTGGTCAAAGAACTTTTCCTGGACACCCAAATCTGCAACCAAAGCAGGAAACAGCTCGGCTACAGAGATTTCTTGCATGTGATAATCGTCCACGACCTTCTCTGTAATGGTAACATCCTTGGCAGCAACTACAGCGACAGGGGTGGATGAAAATGCAGCCATGGCAGTGGAAATGGACTCAGGTGTGAAACAGTCTTTATGACCCAAATGCGCCATTGACGCTCCATGAGATGCAAAATAAGAATCAAGATCAATACCATATATCTATTCTTGCTCCTTGGAGATTTCGTCTTCAAGATATTGGATGATCGGAGCATTTGGATCTCGTTGTTCCCATGAATGTAAATAGAGGACCAATCTGTTGTATTCGGTGAACAGACCCATTATAAGCAACGAAATGGGGAGGAGAGGATCAATGAAAGCACCAATGTTATGATTCTAGAATCTGGGAAAGGGATTAAGAACCCTAACAGAGAAAATCCCACTAATTCGAGTCAGTGAGAGACTCCTAAGAAGAGGGAACTAAGAGAGATAAACTAAACTAATTTCTTCATTCTTTTCATTCCTCATGAATACAAGGAAATCCCTTTTATAGGGGTAATACAATCAAGTAATAACAACCTAACTAATCGACTAATCTAATCATATCCCCTAATTCCACATTCATAACAAATAATTCTCTCTCTCTTCAATAATCATGTGGATTCATCTGTATGACAAACTAACATCTATTGTAATGAAAAACCATCGAGACCCTTTTCAGAACCTATCGGCTCATCTTAGGATTTGGGTCCTTTGTAGTGCGACAGGGCTTGTAGCACATATTCGATGGTCCGTAGTGCTCGGGCACGCAGCCCAACACACAGACGGGGGTGTTGGGCTATGTGTCCGGATGCTGCAAGTCATTAGATGTGCGCTACATGCCCTGTCACGTTACAGAGGAGCCCCACGCCTCATCTCATCTGATTTCCCAATTTGGGTTATGATTGACCTGGACTTGGGCTCATCTTGGATACAATTATTTTTTTGAACTCTAACATCTTATCTTACTAATCTTATTTAATTTCAAAATTACAGGGTGATGCAGCTCAATGCTCAAGCTCACTGAACCCACTCTCTATTCTAAGCCCTTTTGCTGATAAAGTTCACAACTGCCACAGTGCCACTCTAATTATCCAATTAATATTTGTTGTAAGCGTATTATTTTATGCCCATCAGTGTACCTAATGTTCTACTGGGTAAAGATTTCATAAACAGACCATGTAAGTGTAACCTTTAAACGGCCCTAAAAATATGTCATGTGTTAGATTAAATGGGGCCCAAAGTTTATAGCCAGCTAGATCCTTTAGATTCCCCTACAAGCCTACACGCCTACGCACAATGTCAAGTTTCAGTTCATTTGGAGTTTAATATCTTTACTTGCATCAATTTGGATCCTCTTCGGCCAGGCAATCGATCTACCATTGTGTGGCCTCACACAGGCAGGGTGTGGACCCCACCTGGGCAGGGTGCTTGGGCAGTGGGTAGGGCGGTCATTTTGCCCCTGCTTGTGTGTGGGATGCACAATGATAGGTCTGCTGCCCGACCGTAGAGGATCAAAATCCTACTTGCATGGATGGGAAGGTCTTTGATAAAAATTAGGTTCTGAATTTGACCCATGCATGGCATGGTTAATCAATATCATATCCTCTCTATCCAACTATCACAAATGCCGCATCAGTTTTCCACGTGCCACAAAATGACGAACCATTTAGGAAGCCCATCCAAACCCAAGGGATCAGCTCAGTTGGCAAAAGACCAACTCCTCAAATAAGAGGTCATGAGTTCAAACCACTTTGGGGCCTATCCTCATCCCCTCCCCCCCCCCCCCTCCTTTTTTAAACTCTCCAATTCCAAAAAGCAAAAGTATAAACACCAATTTTCCTTCATATATTTATTTGTTAATCTACTTCTTGTTGTCTTAAGTTCCATGCAACTGAGAGGAAAATTCATGGAGAGTGCATGGACTTTAGATGCTTCTGGTGGCAGTGTGGCACAACATGCATGTGTCTTGGATGTTGTTGTCATTCTAATTGATGAGCCAAATCCCTTAACTTAAGAAAAAGTTTTTTTTTTTTTTAGGGGATGATGAAAAGTCTATATATTAAAACGTGATTAGCGCAAGATATACGAATTACATAATCTGATAACCAAGGAGCCATCCATGCTATTATTCTCTTGGGTATATACCAAAAAAAACATGATTGATAATAGAAAGCCAGTTCCTTAGTATCCTGGACAGTTGTAATCACTTCCTTTGATGTCCAGTGATGCAAGAGATCAATTCCAAGTTATCATTTTCCACTTCAAGATAATAAATGCCTTCAAATAAGCTTTGAAGCAGATCTGCTTTAATAGTTAGAGTCTCACTTTGGATTACAAAATGCCTTAGGACCTTTAGTTCTGAAATTTCGGCCTTTCATTAGGAGAGGGGTAGTCATTTCGTCCCCCACTGCGTCTGGACTTCGCCTCCCCTTGCGCACAGAGAACTTTTTCCCATATGATAATAAGAAAGCTCGCCCCTAAAGCGTGGAACTCTGTCTTTCACGTGAATGGTGAGTGGTGAGTGGTGAGTGGTGGGTTACGTATCAAACCTCTTTGTCACGTTTAGTACCCACCAAAAAGTGAAAAGCCTCGTGCAACACCCACTCTTTGTTTGACGAAATCCTCAATCAAATTTCAATTGTCGAAGTTGTATGTATATAAAACCTCTGAATACTTCATTGAAAAAACAAAATAAAAAAACCTCTGAATACTATAACAGAAACAAAAAAAAATGAATACTTCTAACAGAAACATAAAAAGTCTGAATATTATTAAAATTTCACTTTCTGAGTCTAACGAATTTTGGATGATAGCATAGTTTTGATTTCACAAATAACAGTTTTTTTTTCCTCTCTCTCTAACGAATTTTGGATGATATCATATTATGATAGTTATTAAAAAATTCACTTTTTGACCCGGAATTTTATCCTCTAAAGTGCGTTGCACTATCTAACCACCACACTTAAGAATCCAACCGTCCACCCAACACTAGAAAGGGTAAAAAGATGCTACTTCCCATGTTTTTACAATTGGATTCTTAAGTGTGGTGTGCACCATACTTGAGAGGATGAAAATCCTTTAAATCTATCTCATTTCACGTTGGTCAAAACTTGGAAATCAGTTCCTCCGTAGGTGTAGGTGCACTCACATGTGAGAGGCATCCATCTATTCCATCATTGTCATTTACCAGACGAGAAGGGGTATTTATGAAAACAAAAGGGGCAGGTGGTTGCCTCTCACATATACTTTCATTTGCACGTACGTACAAGGATCCGTTCTCAAAACTTGAGTGTTCCTACGCTTATTAGTTAGGATTTAAGATTTGTGACATATAGAACTCTCGATAAACGTTTTCTACCACCGACGATGAAGAAAATCTCTTTATCCAAGTGATTCGATGCTAAAACTAATCAATAAATGGTTTTCTAATCATCAAAATTGAGGGCAAAATCCTTAGATTCGATTACTCATTATTGGTTAAGACTTTTACCAATCTTTGAAAATTGACATGCGTGTTGAGTTCGACTCCCCACACCCCCTTGGAGTCAAACCTATGGCTTCTATCATCCACAAAGGTTTCGGGGTTGACCCAATGGGCATGTGTAAGGGTGTATGTGTGTGTGTTTTAGGGACTAGTTGGGCAGAAGGTTGGGCGTCTGGACACTTTGGCAGCCATAATAATTAAAAAAAATAAAAAGAAGAAAAAAGAACTGATCATGGGTGCAACGTGTACCTACACGCAAACACAGTACGAATTTAGCTCTTCTCCAAGGAGCCCAGCACGCCCAGTTCAACTGTTGGATGCCCTCTGACAGCACCCTGAGTGCCAGGTTCCCTAGAAACGATCCTGATCCCAACCCAGTGCAAAAAGACAAGAGCACCCTTGAAAAGGTGAAAAGGACAAGGGTGCAACAGTCTTTTCGCATTGGGCTGTGTGCTGATATTTGTCGTATTATGTTCATATCGTATTATTAATTCAGTATTAGACTCTCTTTTATTTTGGTAAATTTAATCTAGTATTAGTCAGGTATCGAAATTGGTTGTCAAATGTCAACCGATAACTAAAATCCTGATTTTCAGAGTAAACAGGGAGGGAGGGAGGGAGGGAACCATAGACAAGTGGATCCTATAGTAGGCCCTACAACTCCTTTCCTTCACCAGTACTCTCCACTCCAGCCAATTCAGTTTCTATATTATATTCTACCCAACAAAAAAGTCTATAGCGTGGGTGTGATAAATAAATTTACAAGTTCCGTGCATGAATTGGATTCAGAGAATCGTGCGATGTTTTCTTCCGTATTGGAGTGGATTCCTCAAACCAACCTTCTCTTCCAATGGAATTCTTCAATTCCAGGCTGGAACTCATCATTTGGAAAATCTAAGTAAATTATTCCCCTTCTATTATTAGTTTTATTATTATAGATTAAAAAGATATCGTACAAAGGAAATAATTTACAATGGATTAGCATATTATTCTCTCTTTTTTTGGGGGGGGGGGGGCCTCCCGGGGAGGAGAGAGAGAGAGAGAAAAACTCCTTTTAACGGCTTTAAAAAATTGAAGTACAATGGACCTTCATTCACTTTCCTCAATACGGTAATGGTTTCGTATGATACTTGTTTGTTTCATACTTTTACATAAATAAAAGAAAGAAAAAAAATGAAAACGGAACAGTAACTGATCAGCAAGCAAAGCATCGCCATCATCACTCATAGTCAAATCATCATGTTGATGATAACCCCATCACCTGATCCCCCAAGCCCCCATCCACTGCCCCACCCCACTCTTGAATCTTCTTTTCTTCTCAAAAAACAAAGGGAACGAAAAGGAAAGAGAGAGAGAGAGTAGTTGATGCCTTGGTTGGGTATTAGATGGATGGAGAGCTGTTTCGATCTTCTCGAGGAGGCCTAGACAAAACCCACAAACTTGAATATCAGTGTCTGCTGCAAAAAGACAACCACCATCAATATGAGCATCAAGATGACTCCTCCTCTTCCCCCTCCTTCAGGATTCCCATTCTCCAGCCCTTCACGACCTCATCCATCTTCGAAGAGACTCCAAAAACTGAAACAGAGATCGTTCCATCACCACCACCACCACCATTATTATCATCTTACAGTTTCAGTGACTTCAGACCAACCGATGGCCGTAAGAAAGCCGGTCTCCATCGCTGCAAGACCGCCCCGGCCATGGCAGTCGTCCGAGACCTTAGGCAGCAACAAACCCAGACTCAGAATCCTCAGTTGGAGTCCAATTCCATCATCAGGCAAGCCATATTCTTCCTCATCATCTATCTATGTCTGGGTGTTTTAATCTATTCCTTCAACCGAGACAACTTCTCGGGCTTTGAAACCCACGCCATGGTGGATGCGCTATACTTCTGCATCGTCACTATGTGTACCATCGGGTACGGCGACATCGCCCCCTTGACCCCAGCCACTAAATTGTTTGCCTGCGCCTTCGTGCTGGTGGGTTTCGGGTTCATAGGCATCTTGCTTAGTGGGATGGTGAATTACGTGGTGGACTTGCAGGAGAACATGATCTTGGACAGCATTCGTGCCAGTACCGGCGCAGGGGGATTCTCGGCGAAGAATTACATCTTCGATGCTGAGAAGGGAAGGATGAGGATCAGGATGAAGGTAGCTCTGGCACTTGGGGTTGTGGTGTTGTGCATTGGCACAGGTACTATGATCTTCTATTTCGTCGAGCATTTGGGGTTTGTCGATTCTATTTATTTGTCGGTTATGTCCGTCACTACCGTTGGTTATGGCGACAAGGCCTTCGAGACCTTGTCTGGGAGGATATTCGCCTGTCTTTGGTTGCTCTTCTCCACCCTGGCTGTGGCCCGGGCGTTCCTCTACTTGGCGGAGGCAAGGATTGATAAGAGGCACCGCAGAATCACCAACTGGGTTTTGCAACGAAGCATCACTGTTGAGGATTTTCTTGCCGCCGACGTCAATAACCATGGTTTTATCAGGTAGCTTTCTTCTCACATCTTTATTCCTTTCTCTCTCTGGTTACTGCGTATATATAGTGCTTGAAATTGAATGGATTACTGGTCCTGGTGTTGATTCTGGTATTTTCTTGTTTTGAATTTGGCTTGTATCAGTATATCAGATTGCCTCACAACCCTACCCTGAACTTTTACTCAAAATACGACAAAATTCATTGTCATGGAGCCCCAAAACTCTTACCCTTAAAGGGGAGAGTAATACGACTAAGTTTGTCTCCCGGTGAAGCTGTAAAATCTGATTGGCACCGACTAGAGAGAGAGATTTTAATTTGAATGGGGACAGGAAAGCTGCTCTAAGACTCTAACAACGGTTTTTCTGTTTGTCCCTGTTTGAGTGTGTGATTTTGAGACTTGAACAATACTGAAATGTCCCTTGCTTCCTCTTCTTCTGATCTCAGCTTTGATTTATGAATTTTACGACTTACCTATTTTCCAGCACAAACACCCAATTCTTAATCTTGTCCCATTCAAACCTTTCTCTTTTTAGTTACTGGACACCTTGAAAATTTTTTAGTGTGTCTTAATGAGGATTTTTGGTCTTCACTAACCCAGTTTGAAGGCGTATTTGATAACTAGGCATATCTTCCTTCTAGGTTGGGAAAATTCTCATCATGGCCAACCCAATTGCCAGAAGCAAATCTTTGTCAATTTAACAGCTTGAAGCGGCATTATACTTTGGCTTGGATATTTGAAATTTGTATAAATCTGATAGCTATCCGTACAAATGTTGAATTGGACAAGTTTAATCAGTTCTGTTGAAAGAGCCCTGTACAACACTGAAACCACCTCTTATTTTTCTGTTCTGGATATTTAATGTGTAACATTCTGTTGAAAGAGCCTTGTATGCAAGCGTGGTAACTAGTGTGAGAGCTGGGGGAGATCAAGGCAAAGAATTCCCAATTACGAATGGGTTACATTAAGGATCAGCCTTAAGCCCTTATTCCGTCTTAGCATCCAAGACGAGGTCCCGTGGTGTATGCTCTTCGCCGACGATATCATTTTGGTGGATGAGGCAAAAACAGGGATTAACGCTAAGCTAGAGCTTTGGAGGTCTACCTTGGAAACAAGAAGATTTAAGATTAGTAGATCAAAGACAGAATATTTGATGTGTAACTTTAGTCACATTATGACAGATAATGGCGTGGTGAAAACTGAGGAGAGAGAGATACCGCAAAGTGACTGTTTTAGATATCTAGGGTCAATCATAAACAAAGAAGGTGACATAGAGAATGATGTTTCACAAAGAATTGAAGTGGGATAGATGAAGTAGAGAGGTGCGACCGGAGTGTTGTGTGACTGACGTATCCCTATAAGGCTTAAAAGAAAGTTCTATAGGATTGTTGTCCGACCAGCTATGATGTATGGAGCGGGTTGGACAGTTAAGAAGTGTCATATAGAGAAGCAATGTGTGGCAGAGATGAGGATGTTAAGATGGATGTGTGGCAAAACTAGGAAGGATAAAGTGAAGAATGAACGTATTAGAGCTGATTTGGGAGTTTCCCCGATCAATGACAAGCTCCAAGAAAGTCATATGTGGTGGTATGGCCATGTTCAACAGAGGTCTAGGGACGACTTAGTAAGAAGGAGCGATCTGATCCTGATTGAAGGAGCCTAAACAGACCATAGAAGAAGTAGTGAGGAAGGACATGCATAGTCTAGGTCTTGTTCCAAGTATGACGTCGGATAGAGCCTATTGGAGAGCAAGGATTCATGTAGTCGACCCCATTTAGCTGAGATTCTCCTGACGTGATGGACTGTGCCTCTTCCCTCTTACTCTCACTTATCTTTTCTCATCTCGCATTACTTCATTTCTCCATTCGTCTTACTTCCATTTTATTTATGTAGACCTCAGTTTTCCTTAATTTGTTTGCACGGATCCATTTAGCTGACCCCATTTAGTTGATAAAAGGCTGAGTTTGTTGTTTGTTGTAATCTCTACTCTTCTCTACAGAATAGGTTTCAATGTTGCCATTAGCTTTGCACTTGACATTAGGAGACCATAAATGGAGAATAAAAGTGGTGCGTTATTGCTCTCTGAACTGATATGCATGATTGGTGGAGTGTTTTTACTATTGTCTTTGCTTCTGTGCCTAGCCTTTTAGAGATTGGTCGCCAGGATTGGTCTGACTTTGGTCCACTATAGCATTCCTGACTGTGAACTCTGCCTAAATTATGAAAACTAGCAAAAGCTAAATTTTCAAGCTCATCATAATCAATCCATCAGAACACCAAAAAACTACTAAAATTCCAAAAAAAAATTTCTCCTTACCTTGTGCTAATTGTCACCATCATGCTCCCTGAACAATATAGAAAAACCTCAATATCTACTACTTAAGAATGTTCAGTAACAAATTTGTCTTTTAATTAGCATGATATATTGATATTCAGATCAGGTGACGATCCTCCATATTATGGGTTACACCATCCTCACTCAATAATCGAAAGGTTGACATTTTTTCTTACCCACCCACCTCCAAAAGAAATTATATATCTATATATAAACTTACCATCCGTCCTTACTAATTGTCTTTTTAGAAAGCCAAGCTTCTTTCTGAGAAGTATACAGAAACTACAGGAAACACGTCTTGATTTGTCTATACATTTGAAAACTTACCAATATTACATTAAATAAAGGGAAATTTACAGTGACCTGCTCAATTTTAAGACCATTCCCCCAACTTTGACAAATTACAACTGTCCCCTTTTTTCTAACAGTGTTATCTTTTAAATCAAAAAGACAATTATAACCTTTGCACTAAAACAAAACAATCCCTACCCCCATTGACCTTTGGACCTGGAACGGAGAGAAGGTAGAGCTCCGACCGACCTTCAACTCTTATCCCGATTTGGAGCTGGAACAGAGAGAAGGTAGAGCTTCAACTGACCTGCAACTCTTATCCGAAATGCACAATGGCTCGAATAAACCCAACCGTTGCTCTCCAGCGAACCCAACACACCCTCGCGCCATGGCTTCTGGCAGAGTCATAGAAGTGGATGAGAGGATTGAGCTTGTTCTCGACAACGAAGAGCACGATCCAGATTCTTCGATCAAGGGGATTTCAGGTGAGCTAATCCGAGTCGTGAAGCCGCTCGATGAAGAAGCTCTGAGACCTTCACTGAAAGCTTTGCTAGATAAGGGAATAAGCTGTTTAGCTGTTGTGTTGATGCATTCTTACACGTACCCACAACACGAAATCTTGGTAGAGCGATTAGCTCTGAACCTGGGCTTCAGACATGTTTCAATATCTTCGGCTTTGTCTCCCATGGTACGTGCAGTGCCAAGAGGATTAACAGCTACTGTGGATGCGTACCTCACTCCGGTCATCAAAGAATATTTATCTGGTTTCATATCTAGTTTCGATGGGATACAAAGGTACAGACACTGCCATAATGATGAAGAGATTCAAAACTGAGGATGGCTTGGAAAGTGACTGTACTGTAAGAATTTTTTAAGCTGTTTCAGAAAGAGTATGGATTTAAACTGCAGAACTGCAATATCCTTATATATGATGTTAGAGTTCGTGGCATTGGAGTCATTAATATCTTGAAGCCTCAAGCACTAGAACATTTTTTAGGTACTCCTCAGGTTGAAGGTCGCTACAAGGTTTATTTTGGTGTGGCATGAGACCCTATTATTCAAGTTTGAGAAGTTGGGTGATGGGCATACCCTGCAAGGCCCAGCAATCATCATGAATGGTAATAGTACTGTAATTGTAGAACGTGAGTGTAAAGTGAGAGCGATGGTCGCCAGGGTGAAACGGAGGTGATCAGTTATCGCTGGAGTGTAGGGACATAGCGAAGTTAGTTGCAGGGTTCAGCTTCTTCGTATGGGAATAATGGGTTTGGTATTTTTATGTGCAAGGGTATAATAGGTAGTTCAAGCATATAAAGGGTACTTTTGTCTTTAAAAATGTTAGCCTATGCTGATGTCACTATTTAACAGCGACTGCCTAATGGAGTGGGTACGGTTGTTATGAATTTTCAAAAGTAGGGGAGGTTAGTATAAATACTCAAAGTTGAGGATTGTCTTTTATATTGAGCATCTAAACAGGAGAGGTCACTGTAAATTTTCCTTAAATAAATGACCATCTGATGAAAGCTGTTTGAGCCCAAGCCAATGTTATTGACACTTGCTTACAACTCCAAAACAGAGAGACAACATTGAACCATTTGAGTATGGTCTTAGGTCCATCGCGTAGGATAAAACAGGGAGACATTGTAGGTTATATTGTGTGGATTGGCTGATTGTTTCTTGCCCTACAATACGATCAATATTTTCTTGAACCATTTGTGACATCAATTTCGTCCCCCATCCAAAAGAATTGATCAACTTTGGCCAGGGTTCTCTACTAACTAGTGATTACCAGATCGGTTGCTGTTGTAGTTTATCTAGAGGCTTGTATTTCAGAGAACAGTTCACACCTATTATGTTGGTATGTTTTTGTTGCAATTGCATTACTACTCTGATCAAGGTATAATTTGAAAATGCTATGCTCATATTTACCACCTATTATACTGTTGACCATGTGGTTGTGTATTAAGTTCTAGCTTTGCAATTTACTGAAAGGAATACTCATCTTATTTCTCACAGGTTCTTAATCTATTTTTGTTTTTCGCCTTGTATCGTTTTTCAGTAAATCAGACTATGTTATCTACAAGCTCAAAGAGATGGGAAAGATAGGTGAAAAAGATATATTGCAGATCTGCACCCAGTTCACGAAGCTTGACCGCAACAAATCTGGGAAGATAAAACTACCTGATATCTTGGATTGCTCATAAATGACAGAGAAAACCTGGAAATATTTGTTGAGGATTTCTTTACGCATGTGGAAAGCAGGTTCCAAGGGTGGGTGGCGGAAAATAGGCCTCCCACCATAAATTTGGTGAGGAGGTTGGATGCTGTATCTCACAGTGATTTGTAGGAATTCACGGTGAAATTTTGGGTTTAAAAGAAAAGAAAAGAAGAAGATGAGCATCAAGTTTTCTTGGAAGGAATGGTCCAATGAAAGGGAGGTGGGCAAGTAGGCAACAAATAATTTTTTTGCATTTGCCAAATTACCCAAATACATAATTAATTAAAACAAATGAAAAAATATTGATTTTAAAAAATACCCAAATGTTCTTATTTTAGGGAGATCTACTCTGAATCCCCTGTAAAACAAATGAATCCTCTTCATTCTTCACAAGGGTAGCCTGGTTATATTGTTCAATACTTAATGGAGCTGAGTTTGGTTTTTTTTTTTTTTTTTTGTCTTTGAGAAAGAAAAATGAGCATTAATAAAAAAGAACAAAGTCCAAATCTTACCTTAACACCGCTTATGCTTAGTTGTTCTAGCATTGTTTGCAAATCTGTGAACTATCTCCACCCAGGTTGTTTCCCTTTTCAGCATGTTTATAGATCCAAATTGTTTTAGATAAAACAAATGGAGACTTCTGTGAACAAGCAGCATAGGGGAGTGCACCAATGAGGTGCAGTAAAATGGTATCATATATTAGAGGAGACTTCTGTGAGCAAGCAACATAGGGGAGTGCACCAATGAGGTGCAGTGAGGTTATTTTAGGAGAAGGATAGACATAGAAATGCTAGACTATCTTATCCCAGCGTCTTCGAGAATCTTTCTCCCAAAAAAAATAAGGTTAAATGATGTTCTCTGGTGCCAGGGGTGCAAGTTGCACACAGACACATAACACATGGGGGTTGATGAAATGATCACTCTACCCCGTAAATGGCATGCCTATGTGTCTGGACGCAGGTTGGGCTATGGCAGAGACCATTCAAAGGGAAATATTTTGGCCCCAAAGTGGTTTGAACTCATGACCTCTTATTTGTGAAGTTGGCCTTTTGCCAACTGAGCTGACCCCTTCAGGCTATATTTAGTTTTAAGTTATATCTAAGAGGGTCACCAAGCACGTGATTTGAGTTCAGGTATTTGGTCTCTTGCAATTCAATTAGGAGTTGAAAACCATCTAATCCAAACCTTTGGAGTCTATGGTGCTGTCATCTGCTTCACCCACACAGGGTAAAGGCGAGGTTATCTTTGCATCTAGAGTGGACCAATCAATCCCTTCCTCTAACTTGAAATTTTTCATTGATGTGATAAGAAGCTGGCAAACCTGAACTTAACTTGTCCATAACATCAACATGAGTCTTCTGCAATTGTTGTGTACAAATCTGACGAAGGAGCTGAGATTTATTGGTAACGATGGAGTGTGCAACTCTCCACAAACTCGACCCGTTTCCCCCCAAATTTCTCATCTATTAAGATGATAAGATAAGGAATCTGATCCTCCTCTGAATGTTTTTCTAATTTATATTACTGACCGGTCAGTAATCATTGAAGAGGTACTTTCAAAATATAGGTGTTATATGGTGGGAGAATTCCTAGATTTCCAGATTTGCCTAAGTAATGAGATCCATTGCATTATAGCATCAGATTTATCAGAAAATATATATAGATGACTGATTCAAAACCAACAGTAAGAAGCAAAAGAAAAATGGAAAAGAACATGTCAAACTGATTTCTCTGAAGCAGCACAAAGAGGGCACATATATAGCGTCAGTAGTAACACAACGTTTAACAAGAGAATTTAACAGCTAAGGTGTTTGAGCAACAACGCCAAAGAAAATTCTTGAGTTTAGGAAGCAAAGTTAAATTTCAAATTTTCATTGGATCCATTAACCTACAAGAGCTATTTAATTGGCTGGTTATTTAATTTTGTGGACAAAGCAAAGTGATAAGCTGTTTTAATAGACGAAAAAAAATTCCATTTTTTGCAAGAAACCAAAACCAAGAGTCATTTTGAGGATGAAGACCAAGAGGAATACTAAGAATTACACAAGCTTCATTGGTAGGACAAGATTTCTTGATTAATGATTCAATCCATTGATTAGAATGGGAATTGAAGGGATTAGGTCAGAGACCTCTGATAAACCATTAATACTTGGGCTTAGAATGCGGCCATCAGGGAGGGAGGGGGTCCATGCATCCTCAAAAATATTTATAGTGTAGAACCCTTACCTACTTTCTTCCTAAGATCATGACTCAAAAGATCCCTACCCTTTAAAATGCTCTATCATCCCCAGGAATATGATTTCTTTAAAGAAGTTTCAAGAAATTTTGTTTAAGGAAAATATTTGCTTTTAAACACTTTAACCCATGATGCATTCGGATTATTCATAAAATGCTCTGATAATAGGGAACTCTTCCAACCAACTAACTTTGATTAATGCACCCGAGACATGATATCATAAAATGCTGATTTTTTTGACCCCTTAAAATGGGTGAGGATTCCCAGGTGTTTTCTGAAATCAGTGGTATCCCGAATTATAACCTGATAATAGGGGAAAAATTATCCTCACAAGTGCAATGCACCACACTTAAAAATCCAATCGTTCAGTCAACACTTGAAAGGATAAAAATGCACCATTATTTACGTTTTTACAATATCCTTTCAAGTATTAACGGGACAGTTGGATTTTTAAGTGTGATGTACTGTTGAGAGGATGAAAATCCAAAAAACTAATACAAAACTGAAACTTTCTTATAACAATTTGATTTTGGATTGACCCAGTAACAACTGAAACCGATTCAGTCCTGATAGAATCGGAACAAACTTACCGAAACAAAATCCTGGATTCCCCTGGTACTATACCGTTGCTGCCTCGAATATATTCCTGGTTTTTAAACAATGTTTTTTTGCTACAAACTTAAGACAGTGGTGTCAACGTTCCAAATTCCAATCCTTTTTAACCTTTCTGGCCATCCCAACACTGTGTATTGAGCTGTGGGAGTCACAGCTGAGAAGGAATATCCTAATCCTTGTCGTTCTCTGAACGAAAACGCTCATGTTGAACACACAGATTAAGAAGAGGAGAAAACAATGTGCGGCGACCCTGGAATTCGAAAGAAACCAGAGGCCCCACCCACCCACCCACCCAAACCCAAGGCGAGTAGAGTACAACACTTTCTCGCTCTCTCTTTCTTTAGAGAATATTAGTAGTATTGCCGTATTGGTCTCTTGCCACTTGCCACTTGCCACTTGCCACACACACCTATTCTACCTGCAGCCGCCGTTTTAATTTTAGAGTGGAATTTAGTTACCAATTCTCAAATCAAAAGTGGTGTCGAGCCTTCGGTTTGGTTTTTATCAGTGGGCTGTACGTGTCGGCGAACGCGTCTCTTCAGCCTCAAGAAACAGCTATTAAACAAGACCTTCTCCTCCAAATCAAATTTCATCATCAGGATTCAGGAGGAGGAGGAATCAACAAGAAAAAAAAGAAGCTGCGAGAGAGAGAGAGAGAATTTCTGATCTGATCTGATCTGATCTGTTCTAGCAACGGAAAGAGGAAGTCCAGAAGAAAAAGATGTGCAGGTCGACTGAGGATCCTAGATTCTATCAGAGTAGGAGCAGGAGTATTAGGAGACGGAATCGGCTGGATATCAAAACCTTTTATCTCCGATTTTCCATCATTTCAAATTTTTCACCAACAAACAACTCTGCTGCTCTAAAGCAAAATCCACTTCCGGGCTCCCTCACTCTCCATTATCTCCCTCGCATCAACGGCAGTCCACTTGATATCAACGATGTACCTATCCCTTCCGACTCCCCCGCATTCGTTACCCTCCACCGGGTCATCACTTCCCACTCTCCTCCACTTGGGGAATCCACAAAAGAGGTGGTTTTCGCAAGCAGAGAGCGAGTCCGAGCGAGCGAAGGAGTCCGATTCGAAGTGTACTGGAGGGAGGAGAAGGTACTCAAGGGTGTGTTCAGGAAGAAGGACTATGTCGACGACGACGACGACGTCAATTTCATCGACTTCACCGAGGAGTGGAAGGTGGACTGCAGATGCGCCGTCGAGAGCCATGTAAACCTAGGCCTGGGCCTTGGACTCCTCGAGGTTTCCCACGCAGAGTTCTGTGTCGAAATCGAGGATGATGGGCACAGGGTGATGAGAGACAAGGTGGAGATAATGGTTGGGAGGAACAAGACGAAGAAGAAGAAGAAAAGCAGAGGCTTTGTTGGTCTAGAGGAGATACCTGAAGAGAGGGAGGTAGACGACGATAACGACTCAGTGTCCGACGGTGATTCTTCCTCTTCTTCCTCCTCCTCTTGCTGTTGTTGCGGCGGTGGAGAGTCGGAGTTGGAGTTGGAGTTGCGATCAGAGGATAGTGGTGGTGGTGGTGGTGGAGGAGGAGATGGTGAGGAAAGTGGGGATAAAGAAAAACAAGGACTAGAGATGGAGATTGAGGGAGTTAGATGGGCCGTAGATGTTGGGATATGGGTGATGTGTTTGGGGGTAGGTTTTCTGGTCACCAGAGCTTCCTCTAACAGATTTCGACGACGGAGACAGTCGTTCTTCTAACGATCACCGACTCTTCGACTCGGCTCTTCTATTGACGATTTCTATCACCGTAGTGGAACCGTAAAACCGGTGGCTCATTTCATTTTCTAGATATTTTGTACAACATGGAACTAAATCTCAGAGTTTTTTGTTTGGTGAAAAAATCTCAGAGTTAACTGCGAAGAAACTTAACCTTCGATCCTGTTTGACCATATCAATAATCATTTAAGTAAATATTTTATATACTTTAAGACATTATTCATAAATAGGTAAATATTATTATTTGATTCCAAATGATAAAAAGTCAACCTCCAATTTACAATTTGAGAATAAATATTGGTTTCCGATTGATGCTAGAAAGCCAAAAGAGAAAATTAATAAATATTGGTTTCCGATTGATGCTACAAAGCCAAAAGAGAAAATTAATTTTCACATAGCGATTTCATATAACAGTTATGTACATCAAATTAAGTTTGACTGAAATATAATTTTTTTTATATAAATTAAATTTAAGTAATTTGAAATGTGGTTGAAAGCTTTGTTCTTTAATTTATGATGAAAGAGTTATATTCCTGTCTATTCGATATAATGTCTAAGTGTTATGGGTGTAACGTAGTGAGCTTTTCTCACAAGTGTATTGAGGTGATTATTGTTGAGATCCCACTTGTATCCAGCTGTCGTCCAACTGTCTTGTATTCAGTTAGGCTGTTTACAGTGTTTGTAACCACATCATTATCTATAAATATAAACAAAGGCGCAAGACCAAAGGTCCAGGGTGAAATATCATTTTCACATCAAACATGGTATCAGAGCACCAGTCGATCGTTAGCCTGTGAGGAACACCTATTCTTTCGCTTTTTCAGCTTTTCTTTCATTTTCTTTCATCTTCTTGCTCATGGCGTCAGAAGGTTCCAACTCTGAAGTCTCTTCTTCTTCAACTGATCAAACTCTTTCGTTCTCGAATGTACACCATTTTCTTTCGATTAAGGTTTCGTCTTCTAATTATCTGGTGTGGCGCTCTTAGTTCACGCCTCTTCTTCGTGGATCTGGCTTGTTAGGGTTTGTGGATGGCAGTTCTACCTGTCCTCCAGAATTTGTTTCTTCGTCGTCTTCTGCGACTCCAGTTCTCAATCCGACGTATGTTACCTGGCAACGGTAGGAACAACTTCTGCTCAGTTGGATTCTGTCGTCCTTAACAGAGAGTGTTCATTCGCATATTGTTGGTCTTGAGACCTCACGTGATGTCTGGCAGGCGCTTGCCTCTGCCTTTGCTTCTGATTCTCAGGCACGAGTGATGCAGCTTCGTATGAGCTTACATAACATCAAGAAAGGCTTGGATTCCATGTCTGAGTATCTTCTCAAGATCAAGAAAGTCTCTGATGAGCTTGCTCTGGTCTCCAAGCCTATTGCTCCAGAAGATTTGGTTCTCTTTATGCTCGGTGGACTTGGTTCAGAGTTTTCTTCATTTGTTACTTCTGTTACTACTCGTGAAAAACCAGTCAGGATGCAAGATCTTAATGGCTTTTTGTTGAGTGAAGAAATTTGAGCTTCTTCTGCTCTTCAAGATCTTACCAATGTCTCGGCCAATCTTGCCACCACCGCAACAGGATCTGAATCAGCTCCATTAAAACAATCTGCAGCTGCTAGGTCTGATTCCAATTGCTCATATCGCGGTGGTCGCTTTCCTGATCGCAGTGGCCGTGGTAATCGAGGAGCACGCTATGATCGCAGTGACCGCGGTGATTGCCCTGACAGAGGCTCTCGTTCTGATCGTGGTGGTGATTTCTTTGATCGGAACAGCACTGGTGATCGTGGTGGTGCTCGTTCCTCTTTCCCTAACCGCGCTCCATGTCAGATCTGTATCGCCATGGCCATTCTGCAAAATTTTGCTATCAAAGGTTTAATTCTGATCCTCAAGCACATTATGCTGGAACTTCTCGCCCCTGGTATCCAGATACAGGGGCTTCTCATCATATGACTCCAGATCTTGGATCTCTCCAAACTTCGTCTAAATACACTGGTCCAGACTCGGTTTGTCTTGGCAATGGGACATGTTTGGACATCAAACACTTAGGTCGATCTTCTTTTTCTAGTGGTGCTGTTCATTTTAATCTTAATCAGATTTTACATGTTCCGTCTATGCAACAAAATTTACTCTCTGTTAGACAATTCTGTCAAGATAACGGTGTTTTCTTTGAATTCCATTCTTACTGTTTTCATATCAAGGATCGGTGCTCAGGGAATACTCTGCTAACTGGACCACTTAAGGATGGATTGTATCAGTTGGATCTCCCTCGTATGGCGGGGAATACTACTTCTGGTTCAGCTACTGTGTCTGGCTTTTCTGCAGTTCGTTCTTCTCCAGCAATTTGGTATGCTCGCCTTGGGCATGCTTCCAATAATGTTGTTCGACAGTTGCTGACTCGTCACTGTCTTCCAACAACCAAAGATACATCTAGTTCTACATTGTGTTCTTCGTGTCAACTTGGGAAGGCTCATAAGCTTCCCTTCTCCTCTGCAACTTCTACTACTAGTTTTCCTCTTCAGCTGGTTCACTCGGATTGATGGGGACCAGCCCCTGAGTTGTCCACTGATGGACATAGGTACTATGTGGCTTTTATTGATGATTGTACTAGATTCACTTGGATATATACATTGGCAAAGAAGTCTGATGCTCTTTCTGCTTTTCAATTGTTCAAAGTATTAGTGGAAAATCAGTTTAGCACCTCTATTAAAGCTTTTCAATCAGATTGGGGAGGTGAATATCAAGCTTTTCATTCTTTTTTATCGACTTGTGGGATTGCTCATAGGTTGTCCTATCCTCACACGTCGGAGCAAAATGGAACTGTGGAACGAAAACACAGACATATTGTGGACATGGGTCTTTCTTTATTGGCTCATAGTGGCTTACCTCTTCGGTTTTGGGGTCATGCATTCAATACTGTTGTTTTCATCATCAATCGTCTCCCCACTCCAGTTCTTGGGGGACTTTCACCATTCTTCAAATTACTGGGCCGTCATCCTGATTATACTTTTCTCAAGACTTTTGGGTGCGCCTGCTATCCTCTGTTGCACTCATATAATCGCCACAAGCTGTCTTTTCGTTCTGCTCCGTGCTTTTTTGTGGGTTACAGTCTGCAACATAAGGGCTATAGATGTTATAATCCCTCAACACACAAGGTTATTGTATCTCGACATGTCACTTTTGATGAATCCTATTTTCCATTCTCTGCTGCAGCCTCTTCTTCAACCAAGACGCCTTCGGTGGCTTTATGGCCTTCGTGTCCACCTTCCTTCTCAGTGGACTCTCGAGATGTGGCACCTTCAATGTTTCCATCAAATTCATCTATTGCACCTTTACCACCTTCTTCACCGTCCTCTTCAGGTTTCCTCCCTGTTTCTTCACCTGAGTTGCAGTCCAATAATGGGACTCTTGAAGCCATTCCTGATTCTGTTTCTTCTCTTGGGCTTGATTCTGTCACTAGTGGGCCTGCATCTCATAGTGATTGCAACATTAACTCTGGGCCTGATTCTGGTTCTGGGCCTGCTGGTCCACTAATACCTGAGACTAGAACTCATCCTATGGTCACTCGGTCCATGGATGGCACTCGTGTTCCCAAACTTCCGAGAAGTCTTCTCGCTACTAAGCATCCTTTGCCTACTGCTTTTCTCTCCACTGTTTCATTGAGCAATGAACCCACTTGCTACACGCAAGCCTCACGTTTCCAGAATGGCGCAAAGCCATGGATGCAGAATATAATGCTTTGGTTTCTAATGGTACTTGGATGCTTACGCCACCACCGTCCGATCGTCGTGTTATTGGGTGTAAATGGATTTTTAGAATTAAATATCGATCTGATGGGCAAATTGAGCGGCACAACGCTCGGTTAGTTGCCAAGGGGTATACTCAAGAGTATGGACTTGACTATTCTAAAACTTTTAGCCCCGTGGTAAAGCCCACTACGATCCGTATAATATTGGCCTTAGCTGTCTCTTCCAATTGGCCAATTCAACAGCTCGACGTTAATAATGAGTTTTTGAACGGTGTGCTTAATGAAGAGATATACATGGTCCAACCACCGGGTTATAAGGACATGCGCTTCCCAAATCATGTGTGTAAGTTGCGTCGTTCCTTGTATGGGCTTAAACAGGCTCCGCGGGCTTGGTTTCATCGGTTGAGTTCATTTCTTCTTCACCTGGGCTTCACGGGCTCTAAAACTGACTCCTCATTGTTCTTTCAGCACTCAACTACTGGCCCATTATACATCCTCATCTATGTGGATGACATTCTTATTACTGGGCCTTCTACAACTGCAATTGATTCTTTATTTGATTTGCTTGCATCTGAATTTGCACTAAAGGATCTTGGGCCTGCTAAATATTTTCAGGGTATCGAACTCATACCAACTTCAAAAGGGGTTCTATTATCTCAACAGAAATATGTCTTTGATTTGTTACAACGAGCTAACATTGTAGGAGCTAAGCCCGTGTCTTCGCCCATAGGCTCAATCTCCTACTCTATCACGCACCGTGGGCACTCTTTTATCTGATCCAACTGAGTACAGAAGTCTGGTTGGCGCCTTACAATACGCCACGCTCACTCGCCCAGACATTGCGTTCACGGTGAACAAGTTGTGCCAATTTCTGGCCCAGCCCACGGATTCTCACTGGGCAGCTCTCAAACGTGTTCTCCGTTACTTGAAGGGTACAATCCAATATGGGCTTCATCTCACTCGTTCATCAAATCGGTCTCTTTTTGCTTACACCGATGGGGATTGGGCTAGCTGCCCTGACGATCGAAAGTCCACTGGGGGATATTTGATTTTCCTTGGGCCCAATTTGGTTTCTTGGCAGTCTCGAAAACAAACTACAATGGCTCGTTCCAGTACAGAAAGCGAGTATCGGGCATTGGCTCTTGCTACAATAGAGCTTACTTCGATTCAATCCTTACTAAAGGAAATTCAAATCCCTTTACCATCTTGTCCGGTTCTTTGGTGTGACAATATTGGTGCCACCTACTTGAGTGCCAATCCGGTGTTTCACTCCCGCACCAAACATATAGAGATTGATTTTCATTTTATATGTGACAAGGTTGCACAAGGCGATTTATCAGTTCGTTATCTCTCTACAATTGACCAGTTGGCAGATATATTGACAAAGCCTCTTTCGACTACTCGATTTCTGCTGTTACGTTCCAAATTCAGTCTCCTTCCCGATGCCTTGAGTTTGCGGGAGGGTGGTATGGGTTGAACGTAGTGAGCTTTTTTCACAAGTGTATTGAGGTGATTATTGTTGAGATCCCACTTGTATCCAGCTGTCGTCCAGCTGTCTTGTATTCAGTTAGGCTGTTACAGTGTTTGTAACCACATCATTATCTATAAATATAAACAAAGGCCCAAGACCAAAGGTCAAGGGTGAAATATCATTTTCACATCAAACACTAAGAACAACTTCTGGTCCTTGAAATCAAGATTCAAGTTAGCTTGAAGAAAGTACTAGGTGTCAATCAATATATTGTTAAAATTGAGACAATCTCGATTTCTGTAATCAAAATTAGTGTGGGCATTGAGTTCTCGATCTTGGGTAGAATGTGCCAATGTGGTGAGTGGATTTAGTGCACTAACCAAATCCCAATTTCAGCAAAAACTGAAAAAGAAAACAAAATTCCCTTTTCAATTAACCACACTAGAATGCGGTGAATGGTGAGTCTGGGAACTGCATTTGCTACCCGAGTTTTTTCTTCAATTTCAAATTTTCACATGAGCAGTTGTATCATGTATGTCACATTGGAGTTGCAAAAAATGTGTCTAGGCCCTGTTTATCTGCCAAATGTCAAGCCTAATCCAAATTTTTTTGTTTTGGATTACATTGGTAAAAAAATTACATTTCTAATAGATTTGAGAAATATTTAAAAAAAAAAGTAAATTACACCTCACCCCCTGGTGTTTGAAAATATTCATCCGTCCCCCTCTACAATAACGGTGTTAGTCTGTTTTTAGTTATTGATGTGAAAGGACTATTTTATCTTTGTACTAAAATATTAGAATTAAATTTACAATACTACCTTTCAAAATCTATGTTTGGATGTCAAGGGTAGTTTAGGAATTTAAATTTATTTAACTGACTGACATCATCACTTAACAGCATAAAACTAATGGTAAGGACTAATTTATCATATTGAGGTCTAATACAGGGGGTGATTTAAGCATTTTAAAAAATCAGGGGGTGACGTGTAATTTACCCTAATATATATTCCCTCTACACCTATTGGACTTAAAAAACTTCACCATTTTATCATATTTATTAAGATTTCAAATTAGGAATGTTCGACCCAAATTTTTTTTTTTAGGATAATTCTACAAAAAAAAAAATAGAGAGGCAGTTTTCTGTTCGAGAGTGTGGCCCTCCTCCCCATTTGAAAAGACACCTTTGCCCCCTAGTTTTGAGGAGGAGAGATAGACACATGGGAGTGCTGGTATAGACCACACTCCAGGACATAAAACTACTTCCCAAAAATATATTTGGAATACACTCATAAGTCATAACTCCATCTGTTATCCTATTGAACTTAAGGGAGAGCCATTTGCTGCCGATCTAATGGTATCACATCAATTAAGCATTTTACCAAAAAAAAGAAGGAAAATTTACACGTATCTCCCCTAAGGTATCGATTAATTACCAGTGCATCTATCTCTCTTCAATATTTACACATACCTCCCCTACTTGTCTAAATATTTAATAAATTAATCTAGACAATTAATGGTTTTCGTTAGTGACAAATGGTAGGTGTGATTTAGAAATTTTAGAACCAATATATCCTTGATAGAGTAAAATGACATTAATGTCCTCTTCTTCTTCTTCACCATTGGGTCATTCGGAGATGGAATTGTGGGATCGTAGACGCTCAAAAGTTACCTTTCCTCTGTGGCAGCTTCAAGGTCACTGTACTCGAATTGTTGGATTTTGATGGGCTCTTCAGCCCTACAGGAGAGAGAGAGAGAGAGAGAGAGAGAGAGAGATTGGAAATTTGAGGTTCCTCTGGTTACACCCTATCCTATTTTTTTGTCCTAAGTTAATGGCTTGGATTAATTTATTGAATATTTAGAAAAGTAGGGGAGGTACATGTAAATAATAAAGGAAGACGGATGCTTTGATAATTAATCGATACCTCAAAATTTCCAAAAAAAATTTAGGATAAATTTCACAGACACCCCCTGTAAGTATTCAATATGTCACGGACATACTATGCTTTGTCAAAATATCAACCTTCCCCCTAATGTTAAGCAGAGTTACCACCCAAAATTAAAATGTCAATTTTACCCTCTTAGTATTTTTTTAAAATCCCCATTTTACCCGTTAGCTTCTCCGATGATGGAAGTGAAAGAAAAAATAGAGCAAGGTAGGGGCGAGTGAGCAGTTGAGGGAGAGGTTGGTTCAGGTTCGTCGGAGAAGTGGGAGACGTGGGATGGTAGGGGAGGGGTGGGGCGGTGGTGGGGCCTGAGAAGAAGATGAAGAAGCAGAGGCTCCACGACCAAATCCACCGTGGTTATGCAAGGACCCCCGAACCGGAGAGGGAGAGGGAGTGGATGTCGCAGGTTCGCTTTGCACAAGCGGTGAGACCAACTTCTTGGGTTCAAAGCTGATTCTGTCTTCTCTTATCTCCGCCATGAATTCTACAAGAGTCTATAATTTTAAAACAATATCGGTGTGGATGAAAATTAAGAACTTATTGATCAAAATTACACATAAGATAGTAAAGTTTCCCTGACATGTGATCCAACTGAGATACCCCCTAATTAAAGCTAAAGCTTGCTTCAAATAAAAAGAAGTAACTTTTAATCTGTCAAATTAAAGCTTTACCCAATCTTTGACCTTCATATGGATTCCTCCTCTAACATTGCTGTAGTATAAATCATCCCTTCTCACCTAGTAAAAATATCTGTCGGATGAACAAATTGGGGCAGGATCAAGTCATCAAAGACTGGGTAACTGCCATTAACCTAATTGAGCGGATTCACACAGTTAAAGTCGCACCAGAACTGCATTGTTTCCCAGAAGTTTTCATGGAAATCCCAGGAGTACTATTGGCCATGCCCAAGTTTTGCAGCCCAAGATCATTTTCTTTGGATCTGCACTTGATGTCTAAACCATTTCTTGGACCGGGACCCAAGTCGTTGGTGATGTAAACTTGGAGTTTGCCATTAAAAGTGAATTTACCTTCAGATAATAAGGGCAATGCGATAACCACAAGCTGGAGGATGAGAAATAGAAGAGTGTTCTTCGAGTTTCTCATCCTCATTGTTTTAATTTGCAAATGGTGGTGATCGATCATTGATAACCAGAGGTTCTTAAATAATACCCATTTTCCTAATTTAAGAGAGGTATTAAGGTAAACATCGATCATCAGGTTACAACAACCTACCTGAACGGTATCCCATCATAGCAGCAAGGTTTAGGTTATCCTTTTTAACCGGAGAGAGAGAGAGAGGGGGAGAGGGAGGGCATGGTGGTGGTGATAACAGGGGTGGTGGTGGTAGATTGATGGAGCAAAACATATCGGTGTGGATGTTCTTCCTTCTTCCGCCTTCAGTGAATGGAAATCAGTGAATAATGGTGTCTATTGTAGGTGGAGGAGGTCTCTATTCTTGCATCTTCCTCCTTCAGCCCAGCGAAGACGATGAAGAGAGAATGGTGTTTGTATTTGGGGTTTTACCCTTAAGGGTATTATGATAAGTTCATCCTTTTTTAAGGGTAAATTGGCCATTATAAAAAAACTAACAACAACTTAACTGCACAAGCCTAACAGAGTGGACTAAATTGAAATATAATCATAAAATAAAAGTTACTTATGATATTTTTTCAAAATTTAGCGTGTCCGTGATATATTGTATACTTGCAGGGAATGTCTGTGCAATTTTTCCAAAAAACACAACATCGTCGCCCCGAATATCCAAAGAGGGCCCCAGGGGGATTAAGGCCGAGATCAGTTCTTCTCTCTCTCTTATGCGCGTGAGAGGTGATCGAGCGTGTGATTTTGTGAGACTCACTTAACCCTCATAAGTCATAAGTCATAACACTCTCAGATAGTCAGATTCAGGTGCGACTGTGCGAGAGCCGACCGAGGAAAGGAAGCGGAGGAACGGGAGAAGAGCAATGGGCCGTTATTAATCGCACTACATCATAACTGTAAGTTTTTCATCGTTACCTTCTCTCTCTATCTCTCTGGGACCCTATGGTTTAGTTTGAATCGTAGTTATTGCACTTCATATAGGGTTCTAATACATTCGAGTTCCTTTTCTGTTTAAAAAGTTTTGGTTTTTCATTCGTTTCAGTCAATTTGTGTCATGTTTCTGAAAGAAAGCTAGGTTACCGAGTGTTATTTTTTTCCTCCTTACCTGTTCACTATTTCTGCATTTCTAAAATTTGTATAATTTGGTGTTATAAATGTTATTTTCCCTTTTATCCTTTCGCTGTTTTCGCAACGTCTCTCTGCTGATTTCTCCCCTTCGTTCTGAGTATGAAACATTTATGTTATTTCTAAAGGTGTTATTGCCAGCTAGCCTCTAATTTAGTTTTTTGCAAGATGGGTGCCTCGCGTTGTTTGCCTCTTAGGGTTTTTATTTTGGGGTTTTTTTTATCGTTCAGATGTTTCAGGGTGGATTTTAATACGTGGATTTGGTTTGAACTGGTCCGGGGTTCCTTCATCCGTGAAAGAATTCAAATAACCGTCCATGTTGTTTATAAGGCTTTATCTTGATATCTCCATGCGTCGAACCATATCTGAATAAATTTGTGCATTCGTGTTCTTTGCTACGCTTTGGCTGGGAAGAAAATGATTGCTATTTGCCAATCGAGTGGTGAGTTTGTTACCAATAAAGATGGTTCCTTGTCATACACGGGGGGAGATGCCCATGCTATTGATATTGATCAGGAAACGCGGTTTAATGAATTCAAATTGGAGATAGCTGAAATGTGGAGCTGTAGCATTGATTCCATGTCTATCAAGTACTTCCTCCCGGGAAACAGGAAAACTCTCATTACTCTCTCCAATGACAAAGATCTGAAGCGCATGATCAATTTCCATCGGGACTCTGTCACAGTGGATGTCTACATCTTTACAGGAAATAATGTTGCCCGTGATGTCTCGAACATGCCTGCCAGTAGGTAGTTGTCCTTGGATCTCCCCTAGATTTTACCCGATGATTGTGGCTTGACAGAACTCTAATGGGTACACTTGATCATGCAGGTCAAGCAGGACCACCTTCTCTGAAGCAGTGGTTATGGCAGATGCTCCTGTTGATGCCCCACATATCACGTCCGCATATGAACCAAATGATAATGCTTCTGTTGCTGATGATGCCTCTATCGACATACCTATTGTTACCCCTCCTGCTATTCCTATTCTCTCTAACTACAAAGATGGAAAGAATCATAAAGCTCCAAAATCATGGGAAGATGCTATAACTGGTGTGGACCAGCGATTTAGTAATGTTCAAGAATTTCGTGATGCCTTGCATAAATATTCTATTGCTCATGGGTTTGCCTACAGATTTAAGAAAAATGATCCTCATCGTGTAACTGTCACATGCAAATCAGAAGGTTGTCCATGGCGGATACATGCATCAAGGCTGTCAACGACCCAGTTATTTTGTATTAAAAGAATGACCCCAACACACACATGTGAAGGAGGGGTTGTGACTGCTGGATATCGGGCAACAAGAAGCTGGGTGGCGAGTATCATAAAGGAGAAGCTGAAAGAATCCCCAAATTACAAGCCCAAGGACATTGCTGATGACATTCGAAGCGAATATGGGATTCAACTGAATTATTCTCAGGCGTGGCGTGGAAAGGAGATTGCAAGGGAACAGCTTCAGGGTTCATACAAGGATGCTTACAATCAGTTGCCATTCTTTTGTGAGAAGATAAGGGAGACAAATCCTGGTAGTTTTGCTACATTCACAACCAAGGAGGACTCAAGCTTTCATCGCCTCTTTGTTTCATTCCATGCCTCTTTGTCTGGTTTCCAACAGGGGTGCCGCCCTCTCCTTTTCCTTGACAGCACACCTTTGAATTCAAAATACCAAGGGACTTTGTTGGCCGCAACAGCAATGGATGGAAATGATGGTGTTTTTCCAGTTGCGTTTGCGGTTGTAGATGTTGAGACTCATGATAATTGGCGTTGGTTCCTACTAGAATTAAAATCTGCTGTTACAACATCTCGATCTATAACGTTTGTAGCAGATAGACAGAAAGGGTTAAAGGAATCCTTAGCTGAGATATTTGAGAATGCATACCATGGTTATTGTCTTCGTTACCTTTCTGAGAAGTTTAAGAGGGACTTAAGGGGGCAGTTTTCTCACGAAGTGATGCGTCTCATAGTTGCAGATTTTTATGCTACTGCGTATGCGCCCAGACTCGAAGGATTTCAGAAATGCTCTGAGAGCATCAAAAGTATTTCACTGGAAGCTTACAATTGGGTTATACAGAGTGAGCCTGAACATTGGGCGAATGCATTCTTTGGTGGTGCACGGTATAACCACATGGCGGCAAACTTCGGAGAAATGTTCTACAGCTGGGTTTCAGAGGCAAATGATTTACCAATAACACAAATGGTGGATGTGATACGTGGTAAGATGATGGAGTTAATTTACACACGTAGGGTGGAATCCAATCAATGGTTGACAAGGTTAACTCCATCAATGGAGGAAAAACTACAAAAAGAGACATTGAAAGCACGTTCCCTTGAAGTGCTTTTCTCACCTGGTAGCACATTTGAAGTTCGTGGTGATTCCATAGAAGCTGTTGATATTGATCATTGGGACTGTAGTTGCAAAGGATGGCAAATTACAGGTTTGCCATGCGCCCATGCTATTGCTGTTTTTGAATTCATTGGTCGGAGTCCATATGATTATTGCTCTCGATTTTTCACTACTGAAAGTTACCGACAAACTCATTCAGAGTCTATACACCCAGTTCCAAACATAGACAGGCTCATACTGAAAGAATCAGCTCAGACTGTGACAGTAACACCTCCTCCCACTCGTCGTCCTCCAGGTCGACCAAAGAATAAGCAGACCGGATTGCAGGTGGTAGCTAAACGACAACTCCAGTGTAGTAGATGCAAGGTTATTGGGCATAATAAAACAACATGCAAGGAGCTCTTGTAGGACTGCTGGACTTTGTAAGTATTTATATTGTTAGGACTTTGCTGTTGTCGATTTGTGTTAGCTTTGTGCATAGCAATCATCATTTTACATGACAGAGGCCAGTTATAATGCAAGCTAACTTATTCTGTACTTCCTTAAGGGATTGTACATGCATATTAATATGTAGTGACTTCTGTACTTGCAATCCAAGGTGTCTACAGATTTCTGTTTCATCATCTTCAGCATCATTGCTAAATACTAATGCCATGCAAAAGCAGACATCTCATTTATAGATGTATAAGTCTCTTGTTTGATAGGCATGGGTTTGTGAGGTTACCCTGAACGCATTTGGACTTCCAGCCTCGTCATCCTCTGTACAGTAACTTTTTCCTGGTGATGGAACATAATTTTGGTTTATTGGGTGTGGGGTCATTCAACTAATAAAAAATGGAGGCCTGTTTCTAACATGGCTACAAGGTGGAAATTCTAGTTCTGCTTCAGATCCCTATTCGAATCAACCATTTCCTTTGAATATTGCAAAGAGGTCTGATGTAGATCAAAGCATGAAGAAGAGAAGGACCAAAATAGAATTCAGAAAAAGTTACTGTTCTGGTGAATAGTAACCGAGTTACTGCTCAGGTGAACAGTATCCAAGTTACTGTTCAGGTGATCAGTACCCGAGTTATTGTTCATGTGAACAATGTCGCAGCTCATACTGCCTCGTGTGGGAATGATTCCAGAAGATGCTGGGGGGCCAAGACCAGATTGCGTGGACAAGAAATAATCCAGCATATCATCTATTTTCTATTTTTGCTTAGTTTCTAATTTCAGATTTGGAAAGTAGGCTTAGCTTTTATTCTTTATTTTATTATTAGTAACTTAGTCCTATATATATTGTAATAGACTCAAGGGGTCTCCCCTCGGTTTAATGAATGAAGAATTATGTTGCTGTTTGCAATCCATTGTCCTAAGAGAGGCTGAGAAGCGTGAGATGCCCAAACTGAGTTAGCCACCTATCCCATCCCCCATTCTTCCACTCAATCCTTCCTCTTCCTTTTACTTTCTATTTTTATATCCAAGTCTGCAACTCAGAATCCGAGGCACATAGTTAAGTTTACAGACTTGTTTGAAGTCCTCCATCAAGCCATACAACTGTTGGGGGGATTGCCGGCTGGTTGAGAGATCAACCAACACCTGTGGCTGGAGTTTATCCTCTATTCCTGCTGCTGGTTCGATCCTGCAGATCTTCACACCCTGTGAACTGCTGTTTGTTGATATTTTGAAGTTAAGTTGATGCAAGTGCACTGCCATGGACCGACCCAAACCCATTTGGGTATCCATGTGAAGATGAACCGGGTCCAATTGAGTTTTTGAGTTAGTAGGATATTTAATTTATTTATTTATTAGGGTTTTAATTAGTTGGGATTTTATCTTGTAAGTTGTAATCTTTTATTTTAAATGGGCTACTTAGTGGTAGAATCCTTTCCTTACTTTAGTTTTAATAGGCTAATTAATAGTAGAGTTGATTTAGGAATTTAATTTTCAGTTTTAATTTTCTTTAAATACCAGTGTGTAACTATGCAAGTGGCAGATTTGAATGAATGAAAGTTTTGGTTTTTGTTACCAGTTTCGTATTCTTCTTCTTCCCTCTCTTGGTTATTATTTCTTCTTCTTCTTCATTATTTCCGTTTCCTTTTAAACCAACGCTGTTACTCTGTTTTCTAGGTAATCCTGACAGCCCCACAAAGCTGAATTGGTCTCCCTTGATTTTTCTTCTTTTTGCCTTTGCTTTTGGGGGTTGAGTCCTTACCTTAGGGAGACCTTTGCTGCTGAACCTGAGCTCCAAAGCTGACTGAAATCGTGAGTTTCAGAGCCACCTTCAAATCTGAATCTAGATCTTCCGCCAGATCTGTTTCAGCCATTCCTTACTTGAAATATATTGTTTGCTTAGGTTTGATATTACTGGGATTCAGAAGGGTTATGACTTATGATTCTTGGATTGAAATTTCAAGGTAAGTAGAAGCCAATCGAGTGAGTTCTCCCCTTAAAACCAAATCTGGTTTTCCACCTCTGGTTTGTGTTAGAGGTAAGAGACGGTACTTTCTTTCCCCTTTCCCACAATTCCTTTTATGCTTTTATTTTATTTACACACTTTCCATAAGTACCCCTTCCTTCTATTCTTATTTTTGTTTGTCCCTATTTTCTTTTAGTTCCAAGTCTGTCTCTTCCCATGTTGTACGTTACCTTTCCCTTTTGTTCTTTTCTCTTTTGGTTAAACTTCCATCTATTTACAGAATTGCCATCCTTCTTTTGGACATTGAATTATTTACTATTCTGCTACTAAACCTTGGTTTTGAGTGTTTTCTTAATTGGGTGGGTCCGTAAGTGATCCAATTCGGGTTTTCGAACCCCGGATCTGCATTTTTTGGTATCAGAGCCGAAATTCCCTATTTACGATGGCATTCGACCATGAAGTTATTACTCTTTTGTCCCTCCCAAAGACTACACTCTAACTGTAGTTTGGCCCTGTACTTGGGCTTGTTGATCAAGTTAACAAAAGTCATCCGTTCTCCTTGCAGCGGGACAGTTCAACCAGTTTTCCTGCTGCAACTTTAGGCCTGGGGAACTTGAGATCCAACCATTGGTTTCCAGTAATATTTGGAGGACAAACTTCCATCAACATCCCCTCCATTCGATCCCAATTTGTGTTATAGATCGTCTGGCTGGTTTGGTATGTCACTTATCTTCTATTTTCATATTCTAGTTTCTAATTCTGAGACCCTGATGCAGATAAGTCACCTAAAGGGCTTATTTTAATGGAAATAAGCCTTGGGTTGGGTTTAGTATGCATTGGGCTTTGATTCCATTGTTTTCTTTGTAATGGCCACTTTAATGGGCCTAAAATATCGGTATAAAGTAGGAAAACAGAATTTACTTCATTAGTTTAGTTAGTCGGTTTCTTTCATTTTTTTTAGTTTCCTAGTCAGTTTATGTCACCTTATTAGTTAAGGATTGGGTTTTGTATTCATTGGGCATTTGGGCCTTTCCTTTTTAGTGTTCGAGTCTATATAAGTTTGCAAGGGGCTATAGCCTTGCACACGAATTTGATTAATGAGGTTTTGGCTTGAGCCTTTTCTTTTATTCTGTGAGACTCAGATGGCTGTGAGATGCGGTGCTTTGTGATGTGATACAATTAATGAATGGTGGGATTCAAGTCAAGGCTAGGTGGGATGCTTAGTCATATCTTCTTCTCCATCAATACTCAAGTAAGTAATCTTTTGTTTTCTGCCATTGTTGCTGCCTGTGATTTGTTAGTCCTATCACTATTAGGATTTTTGAGTTGGAAGGTGAATCTCAATTTTGATCTTTGTTTTGATTACTGATTTCTGGTTTGTGAAATACTTAAAATATCTCTTTTCTCAGTTTTCTCTATTTTAGAATTTGGATTTTCAAAATTACTTTAATCCAGCCTTTGGATTGTTTTAATGCCTTGGGGCTTTGATTTTAACTACTAAGTTTGAGGTCTGGTCGAAGTTTCAAACCATGTGTTGGTTTGATTGAATTTAATTTCAGTTTTATTGTTTTTGAGATCTCCACCCATGAGACCATTGTTTTCCAAATTACTCCCAAACCACTCATCGGATCATTCCCATCTTTTGAATGGTTCTTGTCTTTCCTTTTAAGTATTGTTACCTAGAGGTAAGTGTGATTCTGAGAGGTTTGAGTTTTCAGCCAATTTTTGAGTCCTATCTGAGTGGGGTTTGTCTTGGGATCTTGCCTGGGAGGTTCTCTTTCAACTCTGCATAATGTAGAGCTGGATCATGAAGGACCTAGCCTCAGGCAGGATCTTCTTGAATAAAGTTTAATGCTGATTTGATCTTCAAAATACTAGGCAACAGTTGAAGAGCTTGTAGCAGATCACACAATGAAATTGATTGAAATAGAAACAAAAACGAAAATAGAAAATAGAAAAGAAGGATAGGATTTGGATTGGATCTAGTATCCCACTCTCTCCCGGGTCTCTCATCCACGGCCTCTCACCGTATTTTGGTCTGTCACCGATGGCATCTCACCATACTCATAGAGCAAAGCACAACGCTATGTTTTTTTTTTGTTTTGTTTTGTTTTATCTCAATCTCATTAATTAAATTCGTGTACAAGGCTGTAGCCCCTTATAAACTTACATAGAAGACTCAAAAACAGATTCAAACACTAAAAAGGAAAGGCCTTACACAATCCTTAATTAATAAGGTAACATAAACTGACTAGGAAACTAAAATAATGAAAGAATCAAACTCAAAATAGGAATCTAACTAAACTAATGAAGTAAATCCCGTTTTTCTACTTTCTTCCCATATTATAGGCTCATTCAATTGGTCAATTACAAAGTAAATTCATGGGATCAAAAGCCCAATACCTACATAACCCAACGCAAAACTTATTTTCAATAAAATAAGTCCTTTAGGTAACTTATTGATGCAGGTGCACTACCTTGGACTGACCCAAACCCATTTGGGAACCCAGATTGAGAACCGGGTCCAAATATGGGTTTTAGTCTAGTAGATATTTAGGATTTTATTATTCATTTTATTGGAATAATTATGTAAGGAGATCCTAATTTGGGTAGGATACATAGGAATAGTTTGAGCAAGTTTTAAATTGTCAAGAGTCGTAGTATAGTTGTTTCCTTATTGAAGTCTGTTTCTTTTATTATTTATATGCTTGTAACCAACATAGTAAGTAGATTAAATATGGAATAGTTGAGTTATGGTTTGAAGTCAGTGTGGCTGTGCGTGTGCACTCTTCCCCCCCCCCCCCTATGCGATCTCTTCTCTCTCCCCTAGAACTCTGATTCTTCTCAGGTTTCCCCTCTTCTCCTGACCAGCCCTCCACCAATTTGGTATCAGAGCCGAAGGATTCATCTCCTTCCCCATCAACCTCTCTCATTCCCTTCTCTCACCTCATTCTTCTTCTCTCCCCGTTACTGTTTCTGCCATATGACCAACACCTGTGAAAAAAAAAAGACAACCCAAATCGCAACCCTTTCCCTCCTTTTTTCTCCCGCAAAACTCCACCACCATAGATTCCACCTAGCAAAACCCAGAGATACTATCCCTTCAAGTTTCCAGAAACCCAAACCCCACCCTTCGATTCTCCTAGTAACCCATCACCTTCGATATCCACAGGAAACCCCCTCTGACCCCCCTTTTCCTCCACTGAAACTTCGATCAAACCCTGTTAGGGTCCCACTAGCAGTAACCAGAACCAAAAAGAAAAAAAAAAAAAAGAGAAAGAAGAGCAAAGAGAGTGCGAGGTATTGAACCAAAAAAAAAAAAAAAAAAAAAAAAAAAGATTGAAGAGGAAGAGAAGATAGAGCGAGAGACAACAAGAACCAAAAGAAAAGAAAGAAAATTACATACCTGGTTTCAGAAGACCCACCGCTACTGGTTCAGTGGTTCGACATCGTTCGCTGGCAGACAGAATCTCTTCTGCATCTGAACTCCTCAGTCGATCAAGACCCTCACAGCATCTTCATCAAGTCAACCTCCTCTGTCGTCGTTTCCCTCTTTGGAGTAGCAGACTCCAAGTAGGAGGCTGCAATCGGTAACCCCAAGCCAAAACCCACGAGTTCTCATTTTAAACCCAATATTCCCTATATTACCCCTGTTTAGTGCTTTATTTTTCCTTCTATTATTATTTTTTTATTTCCTAGAGTACTCCTCTCTCTTATATTCTTTTGTCATTAGTTTTTCTTTTGTTTCCAAGTGAGTCTTTATCCTTTAATTTTTATTACTCATCATATCCTTTCTATAGTCTACCTTAGTAACCCTTTAAGATTCCTTTAATTACAAACCTGGCCATGGACTCTTTTGTGTTCAAATTTAGAGTGTGTTTGCCAAATGGAAAAGTTGCTATGTTGTTTATTGATGAAGGGCAAAACAATAATGTCGTCTCACGATCTATGGTAGAAATGTTATCAAAAAGAACGACCAGATCATTATTCACTTTGAGGATTATGTATTCCTTGAATTCTCCGTTTCTTATTATTGTGATGGTGCTCATTGTGAAGTGTTTGATTCTCCTTGGCGTATTATTAAATTGGGTCGTGAATGGCTAGAAGAATGAAAGGGCATCAGTGATCGTGATGGAAACTTGTGCACCCTACATCCTTTTCACATGCCCCAGACATTCATTCTTCATGGGTTAGTTGTTGATGTTTGTTCCAAGCCAAAAGAGGCAGCACCAATGATACAACCTCAACCAGAACAGCAAATAGTGGTAACGGAGATAAGAAGATCGTGGATCAAGTAGCGACGGAATCTAGTGTAGTGAAAGTTATTCCACATCACGAGTTCGTTCTTCCCCATGATTTTCCAGCCATGGATGCACCCCCAAAGCTTCATATTTTGGATTTTTTTTCTTCAAGTTGCAGACATGGACCTTATAGCGTTTGTGAGCTTTTATTTCTACCATTCTACAAAACTTGAAGTTGAGTTTTTCTCAACACTGGGGGAATTGATGCAGGTGCACTACCTTGGACCGACCCAAACCAGTTTGTGAACCCAGATCGAGCACTGGGTCCGAATATAGGTTTTAGTCTATTAGATATTTAGGATTTTATTATTTATTTTATTGGAATGATTATGTGAGGAGATCTTTAATTTGAGTAGGATACGTAGAAATAGTTTTAGCAAGTTTTAAATTGTCAAGAGTCCTAGTATAGTTGTTTCCTAATTGAAGTCTGTTGCTTTTATTATTTATATGCTCCCCTTCCATCAATCTTATTTCTTCCCTTGACAACACAGTTGCTTCCTTTTTCTCAGATTTGATTACAGATTTGATTATTGGGCCTACTTGCATCTGAGATCCTTAATCTGGATTTTCAGATTGCATCACCAGGCCCTGTGTTATCTGAGTCAATCCTCATAGTTTGGATCTGAAATTTTCTGGGGTTATTTACCCTATGGATGTTTAATTTCGATATGAACAGAGGGCCATCTGAGTTTTCTAGCTACTATTTCTGGTTGAGTCGATTTTCTGGTTGTTATTGTCTATTACAGACCTGCGGCAGTATTGACTATGCTGCTGGTTAATGTAGTCCTAGATTGGTAGAAGACCAACTAGGAGCCAGTAAACCGGGATCTGTTATGAACAGGTAAATCGGCTAGGTCAAAAAATAGTTTTTTTAGGTGAAATTTGGGGCTTGGGTTTGTATCGATTATTCCTTGTGTAGGGAATGAAATTCGATTCAGGTATGGTGTGTTTCTGATGGTTGGTTTGGGCTGGGCCAAATTTGGGTAATGGGATGATCTCCAGAAATAGGTGGGATGTTGTGGTTGGAATGGGGTAACGGGAAAACAGCTTGGTTTGAGTATTCCAATTGGGCAGAAGAATACTCGATCCAATTATGTGAAGGTGTTGTTAGCCGAATGGTTTGTTAAGAATTTTGGGAGATGGGTGGGAAAATTAGGGTTTGGGGGTGGTTTGGAGGATTAGGAGAGGAATGGGTATTGATGGGATGGATCAAACTTACTGTCGTTGCAAGGGCAGCTCAGTTGGTTAGAGGATCTTGAATAATTCTTGAGTCTTGATTTTGAAATTGAAGGAGATTTCAAAGAACTTGAAAGAAAGCTTCAACTAGATCCGTAATGTAGCACACTGGCTGATGTCTTCATTCTTATAGGGGATTGTCATTTATAGCTGGGTTTGATGCCGTCTATACACTTATCATGCATTATGTGTAGCCTAGATGAGGAGGTGATGCCTATTATGTCTACTACACAGCAAATCCATTCGCACCAAGTTTTGTGGAGGTGTTGTCCACATTGTATGTTAGTAAGTTTCATTCCAATCCACTTTTCTCTGTTGGAGATATAAGCAATGTGTTTTGACCATGAGAAATACAAAGGTAAGAGAACAATGCATAGTGGGCCATATGATTGATATGGGATTCCAAATTTTGACATATGGCTAACTCAAAAGGTCTATGTCGAGATCTAAAGACAATGGAGAGCTTTATTTGACCTCCAGTCAAATGCTTGAAAGCCATGCTTGCTTGCTTAGTCACTTGAATTATACTCTTGGTGGCATGTGGCTTAGATTTCCAATGATTCTAGTGGTGATCCATGATCCCCTGTTGAACTGCTCTAACATACACGATTGTCGGACAATACATGGCTTTTCTGTCTCTCTTCTAGAAAATCAGAAATGGTGCGAAGGTTGCTTCTTATGGAAGGTGAGCAGGCTACTGCATTATAGATGTGCAATTCATTTAAGTCCGAATCAAATATCATCAGGAGAATATGTTTTTTTAATATTGGCTCAGGATTCATCTGGTCGCAGTTCTGTGAAGGTGTCAGAAGTCCACGAGTTTAGTTTTTACCCATGATGCATTTCTTGTGTGGCCAATCCTGATTATATTGGGTCTCCTATCAGATGAACAGTCTGTTCATCTGATAACTGGATCTCTGTAGCTTCTAGGGCTGCTTGTTGGGCTAGAATCTGTGAGCTTAGTCTTAATGTTGTGGAGGATGTATCGGACTTTCTATTTTTCTGTCAAAAAGAATTCTGTTTAGATTGTGTGTGTACTCTTTTGGCGGGAGGGAGAAACAATCAATTCAGTTGAGTAGGTGGGCCACTTTTCTGATTCTAGTTCCTGGGGTTCACATTACCAACAGTCTCTGAGAAGTTTTTGTGTTCATGCTGGAAATTTTCTCATTGAGATATTTGTTTGCATGATCTTCCTAACTCACCCATATTGTATGCTATTGTTTGTTTTTCTCATTCAGCTATTTGTTTTTTGGGTTTTTTAATTTCTTGTTCTGGAAAGAAAAAATTCTTCTTTTTTTTTTACTTCTTCCCCATCAAATCAGTAAACTCTCAGGCCTGATGCAAATCCTCTCCAACAGTTCTGATTTTGGGAGGTATCACTGTATCAGTGCATATTAGATGTCATCTTACTAGGTGGATGTTTAACCTTGCATATATGCAAGGGCGTGCTGTATAAATTTTCATCTGATAGTGGTAGAGGTTCCCAAGCCGTAGCTTGTGTCATTCTTCTGGAGGGAACCTGGTTTGACATGGGAAAAGTACAGCCACGATTTGATATCCTAATTATGTTACAGACATGTTGCAGATGCTAGGGTTGCTCTGTAATTGGCTCTGCATGGTTCTTGATGAAAAATCAACCTGGTTGGACTCTTGTTGATTTCCCAAATAGTCAAACCTTGATCTGAGATCAATTTCACAATTGAAAAGGTCAATAAATGAATGTTCTATTAGGTTCTAAGAGGAGAGAGAATGTATGGGTTGTTCTTACTCGACCAATAACATGGGGAATCTGTGAGGAAAGAAACAGAAATATCTTTGAAGTAAGAGAGCTTCCTTGTGTGCTTGTATGGATCTTTACTGCTAGATTGCCTTCTCTCTTCAAGATTTTCAAGGAATGAAAAGGAATTATCTCAATGAGGTCATTTATGATATAAAATAACCTCTCCCCCTTTTTTTTATTTTATTCTTTGGAGAGAGAGAGAGAGAACTGATTTGGTTCCTCTTGAAGCCTTGGACAATCCTCCTCCAACGGACCCTAATTTTTTTCTTTCTGGAATTGTGAGGACCAAGTGGGCATTTTCACTAATGGGAAGGTTCCAAGAGACTGACAAGTGCCAAAAATTGTAGAAGCCTAAGCAATGAAGGAGACGAGAGGTATTGGAAGAGATATGAATGTATCTCAAACTGTCTATTCCAGAAGCTATTGTCATGGATCATGCCATTCTTCAAGTCGCATGAGGTTCCGGAACGAAAAGACCCCTTATATGTGGGCCATATCATATGGTTGAGATCGGCCATTGAATTGACATGTGGTTGAATTCTCTATCTTTTATATGCAGATTTTGTTTTGCTCTTTGAGGAATGCATGAGCTAGCATTGAGGTAGCCACAGACATCATGGGTCAACTTTGGTATTATATTTAGTATCCTTCTCGGTTAGCTAGATAATTATGGGAAGAACAACGCCGCTTGGTCGTGTGGCCCCTGTACCAAGTGCGCACAGTGGGCATCGATTAGGGTTGGGGGGGGGAATTTTTCATTTTGTGACAAAACATGGTATCCGTATAGAGATGGTGTTAGGAGTAAGGGGGAGTCGTGAATAGGCTAGCATCAGCTCCTATTCACGATTCCCCCATTGGGGGTGTTTTTGTCTATGGCTGTTATTAATTTTTACCCTATTTAATATTATGATTTGGGTGCACTCAAACTAATGGCTGCAGCCCCTATTCTGCAGAATCTCTCCTTCCTCCTCTCTTCTTCTTTCTTCTTCTTCTTCACTTATCTTACATGGTATCAGAGCTAGGACTGTAGAGGTCGATTATTCATCCTTAATCCTCTCTCTGTCCCTGCGTTTTGATTTGCATAAGCTTGCAGTTTTGAAGACTTAAGGTTTTGGAACTTCTCGTGATCTCATCTTAAAGGGGATGCAGCACCCTTTGCTGCAGTTTTATAGTTTTATTTGAGACTAGTTCATGACTATACAAAAGAACTAGGTCTCGGTTGTTTGTGTTTTGGATTTGGATCGAGTTATTGGCTGGTGTTTGTTGGTTGTGATTGATTGGAGGTCGTAGAAGGTTGTATCACCTTGCTGTCCTACAGTTTCAGAACTGTTTGTAATTTCAGAGGTGTTTGAAAGTTAAGGAGTGGTTGCTGTTCATCAGTTTGCAAGTTCAGAAGTGGTTGCTGTCCATCAGTTTCACTGTCTGGTGACTTCTCTGTGAAGATTCAATTTGTTTAGTTCAGCATGGGTGATGCAAAGACTACTGTGACAGAATTGTCCTCCTCTTCTCATCGCATTACCGAAAGGAAACTTGAAGGGATTTCTAATTTTCAGCAATGGAAAAAGGTGGTTCGATTGGCCTTGACGGGGCGTGATCAACAGGATCATCTCACTAAGCCAAAGCCTGAAGGAGACACGACATGGGATACGGTGGATGCAAGAATATTGAGTCAGATGTTGAACTCAATGGATAATCAGATTGCAGACCTAGTTACTCACATTGACACAGTAAAGGATTTATGGGAATACTTGAATGTCCTCTATTCTGGGAAGGACAACTTGTCTCGGATTTATGACCTGTCCCAAGCTTTTTATAAGGTGGATCATAAGACTCTAACTGTAACCCAATATTTTGCGGAATTCAAGCGACTATATGAGGAGCTGAATTCCATTCTTCCTATCACGTCTGATGTGAAAGAGATGCAGCAACAGCAAGAACAACTGGCTATTATGGTATTTTTGGGTGGACTTCGAAAAGAATTTGAGCTAGTTCGGTCTCAAATCCTCGGTGGGGATAGAGTCACCACACTTCCAGAAGCTTTTTCTCGATTTTTACAGGTTTCTCGTGAGAACAGCCAAGATTCCACCCATGGTAATGAGAGTACAACACTGGCAGCCTTTCCCAACCGTGGGTCCAGTGGTGGGACAGGTACGGGCAGCAGTGGTGGTAGCCGTGGTCGTGGGTCAGGGAACAGTAAAACTCCCACATCCGGTACTTCATAGACTTCAGGACAGGTGCGCACTTGTCATCATTGTGGCAAAGTTGGTCACATTCAGTGCTTTTGTTGGAAGCTTCATGGTAAACCACCTCAGTTTGCAAATTCGGCCAGCAGTGATCCGGTGGTTACCCCTCCTTCCAAGCCTGAGGGTGAAACAGTGACTATGTCTGATGAAGATTATGGGCGATTTACTCAATTTCAGAATTCTCAGTCATCTCAGTTCTCTACTGCTACCCTAGTTCAGCCAGGTAATGCTATGCGCCTACCATCTACTTCTCGTCCTTGGATCATTGATTCAGGTGCTTCAGACCATATGATTGGAGCATCAGGTATTTTTTCTTCATTTCATGAATTCTCTTCCAATGTTGTGTTAGCCGATGGATCTCTTGCTAAAGTTCGGGGTACATGCACTGTGCAAGTTACCCCCTCTTTGTCGTTGTCCTCCTTTTCTTACTTGCCTAAATTTCCTTTTAATTTATTATCTGTTCGAAAATTTACCAAAGCTAACAATTGTTCTGTTACCTTTTTTCCTGATTATTGTGAGTTTCAGGATCTCCAGTCGAGGAAGACGATTGGTAGAAGTCGCATATCTGGGGAACTGTATCTTCTTGAAGACGCATCCACTGTGGCGTGTTCAAGTGTGGCACTTCCTCATCAGATTCATTGTCGTTTGGGTCATCCTTCCTTGCAGAGTTTGAAGATTTTAGATAGTCGGTGTCAATCCTTGTCTAGTTTACAGTGTGAGTCTTGTCAGTTTGGGAAACTTCACCGTGTAAGTTATCCCCCTCGAGTCAATAACAGGGCTGTCCAACCCTTTTCTTTAGTTCATTCTGATGTATGGGATCCGTGTCCTATTACTTCTGTGCTGGGTTTTCGTTACTTTGTCACTTTTGTAGATGACTTTTCCAGAGTTACCTGGATTTATTTAATGAAAGATCGTTTTGAATTGTTTTCCATTTTCTGTACTTTTGTGCATGAAATTTAGAATCAGTTTACTACTTTGAAAGTTCTTCGAAGTGACAATGCCAAAGAATATTTTTCTGCTCCCTTTAATGAGTTTATGGTTCAGCATGGGATCATTCATCAGTCTTCCTATGTGGATACACCTCAACAAAATGGTGTAGCCGAGAGGAAGAACAGACATTTGATGGAAGTTACTTGATCTCTTTTATTTGAGATGAAAGTGGCTCACATTTTTTGGGTTGATGCTGTTTTGACTGCGTGTTATCTTATTAATCGCATGCCTTCTTCTGTTTTGGGTGGTAGTATTCCATATTCTTTGTTGTTACCTTCCCATCCATTGTTTACCACCACGTGTTTTTGGGTGTGTTTGATTTATTCGGGATCATTGTCCTGGTCGCTCTAAGTTGGATCCTAGAGCTCTTAAATGTCTTTTCGTGGGGCATTCTAAAACCCAAAAGGGTTACCGTCGTTATTCTTTTGATTTAAGAAAGTACTTTGTCACCGCTGATGTCACCTTCTTTGAATCTACTCCATTTGTTGCATCCTCGTTGCCTGCTGCAGAGTTGGACGATGATCTCCCTCTTTATGTTGTCGATACTTCTTCTCCTGTACAGGATCCTTTGCCTCATGTGCCACCTCCAACACGACCACTGGCTGTTTTTCAGCGTTGCCCACCCGATGCGTCAACAGATCACATTACACCTATGGAGAAATACAGTACCCAGGCAGCACCATCTCCCACGTCCTCCTCGCCTTAAGATCCCCCTTCAGGTAATTCATCCTCTGTTACTATCCCTTCTATTTCTGATCTTGATGTTCCTATTGCTACTCGTAAGGGGGTTCGGAGTTGTACTCAAAGCCCTATTAATCGTTTTGTGTCCTATGCTCGTTTGTCCTCTTCCTTTGTTGCTTGTTTCTCTACTATTGACAATTATCCTATTCCTAAGTCGGTGGTACAGGCAATGGCTCACCCTGGGTGGAGGGTTGCCATGACTGAGGATTTATCTACTCTACAGGACAATCAGACATGGGATCTTGTTTCTTTACCCTCTGGTAAGTCTGCTATTGGTTGTTGCTGGATATTTGTGGTGAGGGTTAATCCTGATGGGTCTGTGGCTCGGTTGAAGGCCCGTCTTGTTGCTAAAGGCTATGCCCAGGTCTATGGTGTGGACTATCTAGATACTTTCTCTCCGGTTGCGAAACTTACTTCTGTCCGCATTTTGATTTCATTGGCTGTTATACATCACTGGCCGTTGTTTCAGCTCGACGTCAAGAATGCATTCTTACATGGGGACCTCCTTGAGGAGGTGTATATGGAGCAACCTCCTGGTTTTGTTGCTCAGGGGGAGGCTGGTAAGGTGTGTAAGTTGAGGAAATCTTTGTATGGGCTGAAACAGTCACCGCGAGCGTGGCTTGGCCGTTTTACAGATGTTGTGCTGGAATTTGGTTTGACTCGGTCTGAGAGTGATCACTCAGTGTTTTTTAGGCAGTCAGATGCAGGGAAGATATTTTTGGTGGTTTATGTAGATATTGTTATCACAGGGGATGACTCTTCAGGCATTGAGAACTTGAAGACAGATTTGGGACAGCAATTCCAGACTAAGGACCTGGGACGACTGAAATATTTCTTGGGTATTGAGGTAGCTCAATCAAGGAAAGGGATTTCGCTCTCACAGCGAAAGTATATGCTTGATTTACTTTCAGAGACAGGATTACTGGGATCCATAGTTCGAGAACTCGCGAGATCTCGTTGAGTTTCTCGATTTTTCGAAATCCCGAGACGAGACTGTCTACGAGTCTCAAAATGTCAATATCTCGGCGAGATCTCGGATCTCGGAGAGATCTCGGTTTGACATAGGAAAATGCCCATATAGGTCCTTTATATGAATGCCAGATATCGAGATCTTGCTGGAAATTCTTGGTATACAGGATCTCGGAGAGATCTCGGTTTGACATAGGAAAATGCCCATATAGGTCCTTTATATGAATGCTAGATCTCGAGATCTTGTTGGAAATTCTTGGTAAACAGATACCTATCTATGACAGGAACCAAGACAGACAAGACAGACAAGACAGACACTTATTTTTGCCTAATATCATTTAAGTAAATTAAGATATTATTCATAAATAAGCAAATACCCCCCTATTTGAATCCAATAAAAATAGTTAAAAAATCAAATTTCAAAAGGAAAAAAAATCAACCCCCCAGTTCAAGAACAAAAACTGGATTTTCGGCGGTAGATGCAATTTTCAATTTTCTAATACTGGGGTTTTTCTCAAATTTAAAAATTCCATAAATCTTATTATGGTAAAACATTGCTAAAAACCAAAAGTGTGGTAAAATATTCATTTGTTTTGATGTCCAAAAAACTATTTTCATTAAGAGTGATTTTGACAGCATTCGCGCACACTGAATTAAGTTTGACCAGTACATAACTCTTTCAATATAAATCAGATTTTAGCAATCTTGGACTTGTTGGAAAGCTTTCAAAACAAAGCTTTCCAACAAGTCCAAGATTGCTAAAATCTGATTTATATTGAAGGAGTTATGCACTGGTCAAACTTAATTAGGTGTGCGCGAATGCTGTCAAAATCGCTCTGAATGAAAATATATTTTTGGACGTCAAAACAAATGAATATTTCACCGCACTTTTGGTTTTTAGCATTGTTTTACCATATTAAGATTTATGGAATTTTTAGATTTGAGAAAAACCCCAGCATTAGAAAGTTGAAAATTGCACCTACCGCCAAAAATCCAGTTTTTGTTCTTGAACTGGGGGGTTGACTTTTTTTTCTTTTGGAATTTGATTTTTTAACTATTTCATTGGATTCAAATAGGGGGGTATTTGCTTACTTATGAATAGTCTCTTAAGTAAATGAAATACAAAAGCATTTACTTAAATGATATTAGGCATAAACAAGTGTGTTTGTCCTGGTTTCTAGCATAAGTAAGTGTCTGTCCTGCTTTCCCACTAACTGAAACTTTTATTTGGACTTTGTTTTTGCAAAATCTAATAGTGCCATTGTGTTTAAATGGCCTAAAATAGGCTGAATACCAAGTTTCAAACCCAAACTAGGTCTAAAATCCACCGAGATGAGGCTTCGAGTCGAGAAAAAAAAAAGTGCACCAACTCGGCGAGATCTTGGCTTTTCAAGGGTCCGAGTTGGCACCGAGACCCGAGTTTTCGAACCTTGCTGGGATCTGGGCCCTTGGATACTCCTATGGATCCAAATGTGAAACTTATGGCAGAGGATGGGGATGTTCTAGATGATCCAGAGAAGTATCGAAGGCTTGTAGGGAAACTCAACTATTTGACTGTGACTAGACCTGACATCTCTTTTCTTGTCAGTGTACTAACTCAATTTATGTTTGCCCCTCGGACAGCTCATTGGGAGGCAGTTATAAGGGTGTTGCGATATATTAAGAAGGATCCAGGGCGTGGTCTCTTGTACTCTAATCATGGTCATAGCAAGGATTGATGGATTTACTGATGCGGATTGGGCAGGATCTCCTATTGATCGAAAGTCTACTTCGGGCTATTGTGTCTTTGTTGGAGGGAACCTAGTTTCATGGAAGAGCAAGAAATAGACTGTAGTAGCTCGGTCTAGTGCAGAGTCGGAGTATCGGGCTATGGCTCATGGCACTTGTGAACTAATGTGGGTTAAACAGTTGATGGCTGAACTTGGATTTGGTGATGATTCTCCTATGCTGTTGTGGTGTGACAGTCAGGCGGCTATTCATATTTCTGAGAATCGAGTGTTTCATGAGATAACGAAACACATTGACGTTAATTGTCATTTTGTTCATGAGAAGCGGCAGCAAGGGATTATTTCCCTTTGTCATATTCGCACTGGGGAGCAGCTTGCTGATTTGTTCACCAAGCCTTTGGGAAGTATGAGAGTGAATTACATTAGTATCAAACTGGGCATGATTAACATCTATGCTCCAGCTTGAGGGAGAGTGTTAGGAATAAGGGGGAGTCGTGAATAGGCTAGTGTCAGCTCCTATTCACGATTCCCCCATTGGGGGTGTTTTTGTCTATTGGGGGTATTTTTGTCTATGGCTGTTATTAATTTTTACCCTATTTAATATTATCATTTGGGTGCAGTCAAACTAACGGCTGCAGCCACTATTCTGCAGAGTCTCTCCTTCCTCCTCCTCTCTTCTTCTTCTTCTTCTTCTTGTTCTTCTTCTTCACTTATCTTACAGATGGGATTATAATTTTAACGTCTGCATTTTTCTTTGGGGACTGCAAGACTCCCAATCTTTGATGAGAATAGTACTTTCCAGTCTTTGAATGGTCTCATTCTTTCCTAAATCCCATTATTTTAGTTCTCTGTCACTGCAGTCCTTGCTTTTAACGTTCATCGAAAACACCATTGCTGCAGTGGTGTTTCACTAAACCTGTCAAGTAAAACAGTTTGGTAGGGAAGGATTTCCTACTTTTATTATGGGCTTTAGTATCAATCTGTCATTCTAGCTTCTCCAGTTTATGTAGAAGGGAGGTGGTTGTAGGGATGTCAATACCTGAACCGAACCGATTAAACCTGCCCGATCCGACCCGAATTACACCGAACCACACCGGATCGATCTCTTATTGGATTGGCTTTGGTGTGGGAGTTTAGAGGGCATTCGGTTTCGGTTTCGGTTTCGGTTCGGTCTAACCCGACGGTGCACCGTTGAGCCCGACCTTTAGACCCAAACCAAAACTGAACCAACCCGACCCGGTCAAACCCTACTAAAACTTAAATGAGTAAATGCCTAATGCCCTAAATCCCCTAAACATTTTCACTCTCTCGTCTCGACTCTCACTCTCTCAGCGCCTCAATGGCACTCCGCACTCAGCAGCAGCAGCGGTCTCAGCCACTCAGCGGCACTCACTCAAGCTTCAAGCAATCAAGCCTCAAGGGCTCAAGGTCACTCGGCAATCTGCACTCAACGGCACCGGTAGTCAGGCAACCGGCATTCGGCAATGGGCAACGGCACACGCGAAAGTCGCAACCGGAGGTTCTGATTGCCTTTTGTTTTTTTTTCCAATCTCAACCCCTGATTCTTCATTTCTTTGTTTGATTGTTTCTATCAGCTATGTGCCTTTGTGTACCTTTGTTTCTTTTTTTTTTTTCTTTTTCCAATGGCCCTCTGTTGCATTTTTTTTTGTTTTGTTTTGTTCCCTATTCAAAGAAGAGAAGCTCAGAGCATGAGGTGCATTGGTTTTGTTTCCCTTTTGATATTTACTCCTACCCTTTTCTGTATGCTTGAAATTCTGAGATAAGTAAACAAAAATACTTCGATTAATCGATTGATAGGCTTTCACGGTATGCTCTTCGGTCCCCTTCCCCTGTTTTTTCATGTATCATGTGGTTGATACGCCTTATCCGCCTTGCTATTTTCAAGAGAATGGCTGGTTTTTATATGCTTTAGCTTTTCTAAGAATGTATACAATTTCATCAGAGGAAGCATAAATAAAGATACTTTAAAAAAAGAAGTAAACAGAATGTTCCAGTTGCCTTTGAATTGGTTCAAGGAAATGACTACTGTTTTTTTGTTTGGGATTTTATTAGATGGATACATTCATATTACTGAATTTAACCTTTATTCAGTTGATTGAACTAATACTTGCAGAGCCCGGGAGACCTTGCTGGTTGTTCTTGTTATGTACGCTGCTTGGGTATCTCCATTTGAATTTGAGTGCAAGCAGCATCAGTTTTAACCTTTCACTAGGCAGAATTTCATTTTGAAATTATAGAGCTGAAGTACTCAATTTCTATGCTAAGAAATTGAGACTCAAATTCTATGCTAAGAAATTGATTCTTAGTTATAGTAGGTTGCAACTTGGGCTGTACAAACCTGACTGCCTTTGAAAGGCAAAATCTGCAGTGACCCAGTTTTGAATGTTGCTTAACTCATGAGGATAGGCTAGGGTTGAAGCCTCTTATGACCTTTCCCAAACTGGAATTAAGCTCAATTGCTCAAATATGGCGCATAACGAAACCGACACGAAACCAAATAGCACTGAATCTGAAACCGATATCAAACCCTTATCATAGACAGAAACCGATGCGCAACCAAACTGCATCGAAACCGAAACCGAGCTGAAACCGAACAATCCTTGCTGGTTTGGTTTCGGTTTCTCTAAAGCCACCCGAGACGGAAAAGCCCGAACCGGAAGCAGACCAAACCGACCCATTGACACTCCTAGGTGGTTGGCACACTTATTAAAATCAGGAATCGTTAACAGCCAAATCAGATTGAAATCGGTTGTTACTGATTTGGCTGATTCCCACCGATTCTTGCTCTTTTTCCGACTAGTTCCGGTGATATGGATTGATATTATCTTCGATTTCATTATTTGAAGCCTTTTTGGTCATCTAGCGTCACGAGTAGTCCCATAACTGCCATCAAGAATCAGTCAATCCTAGCTGTTGCTACTGCTACTGCAAGCAAGTTAATTGCATTAGAGAAAGAAATTCATGAAGAAATGTAGTGAAATTCGGTGGTGATGATCTATTGGTGACGCATTGAATGATTATAAGTATAGTAACCTGTTAGTGATCAAAATGGTTTTGATTTTGATTTTGATTTTTTTTTGTTGTTTTGGTTTTGATTTTGAATATTTTTTTGTTTGTTTTGGTTTTGTCATTTTACCAATAATGAAGAGGAGAAGTCTATGAAGATGATTAATGTTGTTTTTCGTATTGGGCCCAAATTGATGAATTGATGAATAGTTGGCCGTCGTCGTTGTTCTCGTTAGCTTCAAGTTAAAACGAAATGGCCACAGCCACATGAATCATGATGATGTTGATGTTAAATTACAAGAAATTGGAGACGAGCCAGAGGCCAGACGTTATAACTTTTGAGGCAAGTGGGGCTTTAAGAGTTTAAGCTACAGCGATTGAAGAAACTAGTAATGTCTCTATCTATCTATCTCTTCCTTTTGTCTTTCTGTGCTCCCAGCGTTACTGTGACTAAATTCCTGAGATTCCCATTGATCCGGTATGTCGGATTGGGAATCGGTATGTCGGATTAGGCAATTTTTGTGGAAATAGACCAATTTTAATAAGGGGTTGGTTTGGGGGGTTCCAAAACTAAATGGTCACTTGACTTGGGGGTTCAATTTTCCTCCTAAGGACATTCTAAATGAATGTATGCGTGTGTGTGTGTGTGTGTATTACATCATTTGTGACTTTATATTTACAAGCAAAAGATTACTATGTTTTCAATTATCTTCAATCTTGACAAGAACTCTTTTGTTTAGCCAAGGCCTTTTGTTTTCAAAGCTTGACTCTTTGACTTCCATGTCTTTGGAATCATCTTGAGCAGTATTCTTGTATGTATTTGTATACGCTCTTGTGTATGTTCTCCTTCACTTGGTGCTACGCTCTCATCTAAACATCTTATACAAATGTTAGTCCAAGAGAGACTTTATTTGTTATAATCAAAACATGGTTTGAAGTATATGAGGTGTTTTCCTTAACAATAGATTAGATTTTTAATCTCTATTAATTAATTAATATTGCTTGTGACTTGCGAGTCTTGGTGAGTCTTTGTGACACTAACGCTGTGCATGAGACAGATGACAACAGGTTGGGAGAACATTAAAAGGTCAAACTGAAGAACAATATGGCCATGTTAAACAAAATAGGTTGGGCTAAGAATACCTAAATTTTGAAAAAGAAAAAAAAAAAACCCTAAATCAGGTTCAAATGGCATACTAATTTTTTTTTAGATTTTTTTTTTGTTGGGTTGTTATTCCATGTTAATTATATGGAGGCATTATAACATTAGGGGAAGAGTTTCCTCTGTGAGAGGGAGTGTGGCTTTTGTGCTAGCATAGGGGCCAATGGAAACACATGCAAGAGCATCAATAAGGGTAGAATTTGTTCCTTTTATCATCTTAAACAATGGGAATGAATATAATTTGCTTTTTCGGACATATGATGTAACATGAAGGTATTATGTTATTAATTAACTCACATACAATCATATTTAGAAACCTAACGCTTGCAAAAGAAAACAAAAAATATGAAAAATGAATGTGATAGATGGAGTTTTTTTTTTTTTTTTTTTTTGATGATATGATAGATGGAGTTTATTGGTACAAGAAATAGTCCTGCATTCTCTAACCATCTAAAAAATCACACATGGAAAGAGTGACTTCTGTTTCATTTTTACCAAATAACATCCCTGATGGAGATCGAAGCATGAAGAAGACCCGGGTGTAAAAAAATTACTGCTCACGTGGACAGTACCTCGCGACACTGTCATGTGAACAGTGATTTGGGGGCTGATATGGACTGCTGGCTTAGGGAGTTGATTTTTGGTGTTATTTTTATTATTAGACACTTATTTAGTTTCCTATTTGAGTTGTAATCTTGGGAATCCTAGTTTTGTTAGGAATCCTAGTTAGAGTCTAGTTTCGATTTTATAGGTTTTATAAATTAGTTTCTTACTTAGATTAGGATTGGGTTACTTGAGACAAAGATTGAAGAGAAAATAACTATTGATGGCGTTGTGAGATGCGGTGACGGTGAGAAGCCCTAGGTGAGAGGATGATTTGCATGAACCTCATTTTTCTTCTTTCTTAACCTTTGTGTCCAGTTCCGTTATCGCAGTTCCTTCCTCATAGGAGGGCGTAAATGACGACCTCACCCCACCTGGGTAGTGTGTTTGGGTAGGGGGTGAGGTCGTCATTTTCACCCCTCCTATGAGAGGAACCTGCACACCTGACCGGGCAGGGAACCTAAGAGGAGAGCGATCCGATTTGCATGAATCCCCTTCATAAAAGGGAATATATATAAAAGAAGAAAAAAATAGTTATAGAACAGATAGAGCATTAGGCTATCCTGTTGAGAAGATCGACTGAACATGATTGGAAGACATGTAGAGCACATGCATTTCTTAGTCTTAATATGTTTCTACTTCTGGCTCTTCTTGATATAATATGTATTAATCTCGAAAATAATGGATCAAATCGTAATAATCACCCTAAAATGTCATTGCAGTTTTGTTAGAGATAGTTCCAGTCTTGCATGTGTGCAGCATATGAGGATACGTCAGTCTGCAGGGGTTGGATGAAGTCTTCTTTAAAAAAGACAAGAGCTCTTGTATATGACAATTTTGTGGTGTTGAGCTTCATGGGTTTCATTACTATCGTACCTCACCCAAAGAATAAAAGAAAAGAAAGGAACATTCTACTCAATTCAGAGAGTATCAGCTCTATTAGATCAGAAGAGCCCCGTCACTTGAACAAATTTATTTTTATATATATATTACATGTCTATGAGGACGACAAAGCATCTGCAATCCTTGAGAAAGCCGCAATACCGCAATACTGAATAAAGAGAAAGGAGCAATACCGAACAAAGAGAAAGGAACTATACCCACAAACGGAGTAAACAACAAAGACATTCCATAACTTTTGAGCCCAATGTACGTGACTACCAAAATCAATTTGACATTCAACATGGATGAAAACTCATCACCAAAACAATGAGCAAGAAAAGGATGGAGAATACACAGCTTAACAGATTTGACAAACCCTCTTGACAACCAGAAGTGCATTCACAACTGATATTGAGATCGCCTCCATCTAAAACCCTAAGCCTCCCTGATGTAGCACGTGGATCAGCAGATCAGGTGGACCATGATCGCAACCACCCCAAGGAGCTTAGGCGGCGCTCCACGCGGATTCGCCAACCTTCCCAGCACCTTCGTCACCTCACCTAGGCGCCATATCAGTCCTTGGAACGCAAGTCATTGGCGCCTTCCCTCCTATCTTAGCATATCTTCTAGATTCTTAGAGTATTTGCTTTCCTATTTACTGGTTTCCATATGTACGTAGGATTATTCGTATTCCTATTTACTAGTTTCCTTATGTGCTTAGGATCTCTTATGTAATGCAACTTGGGTTGCAAGTTTTAATAGTTTAGGAAAGTTTTCATTATTCCTAGTTTCTATTTTCCCTTCTTACCATATATTTGTAATCAGTTTATGGGCTTTAAATCCCCATCCATGGAATGAAATTAAAGAAGATTAGAAGATTTTGAAAGCCATTGAATGTGCAGCACAGCTCCATCGATCCTTGAAGAGATCAACCCCCTCAGGCCTTGAAGAGCCTCCCCCACGACAGCCTAGAAGAGCTGTCCGCTCCTTGAAGAGAGCCACCACCCGCGGCCTAGAAGAGCTGCAGCCCTCTCCACCATCTCACCTCCATCGTTCGACCTTCTCTCCCCCTCATTCTCGTCCCTCTCCATCTCCCTCTCCCATTCACGCTACCCTCCATCTTCACCGCCCTCTCAAGCCCTTGATTGCCACATAAAATATAAACCCCTTCCACCCTTTCATCGCATGCGATAACGTTTACCCCTCTCAATCTCTCTTCCATTGAGCGATCCTTGACCTCCCGAAGGAGGTCCACACTACTCCCTACGACATCTCCATACCTATGGCATGTGCATCCAAAGTTACACTGATATAATCTCCTCTCTTTGCCAGTTATCTCACCCATTTCTTCGTTGTTGAACCTGACAACACCATCTCGATCTTCTGTCACCATTCTCCATTTCTCTCGTTATCTCTCACTTACAAAGCTGAAATGGAAAACAAAGAATCTTTCCACATCTCTCACAAAAGTAATCCACTAACACGTTCTTATAGATTTGGGAAGCACAAAGGTGAGCAATAGATGGATGAAAAATACTTGACTCAACCAAGTTCGAAGTCAATTCACCAAGTTCAACAATAATAACCAAAGAAAAGCAGTAACAATGAAGGTAAAGGAGAAAGGAAATTTTCAATAAAACTTGCTGAGTTAAAAGCAGTAACAATGTTCAAGTAAAGGACAATAGGAAAATTTCAATGAAACTCACCAAGTTTTTCAACCCAAAAAAAAATAAAAAATAGGAACAACGCAGGTAAAGGACAAAGGAAAGTTCAATGAAACAGACCTATATCCTCCAGGGAAATTATATTGAGTAGGTAAGGAGGATATCCAGAAAAATTCAGGCTTTCTTCAAGTTCTCTAGACAGCTCTTCGTCATTATCTAGCTGGGCAGCTTCTTTATCTTGAAACTCAATGTTCAGTATGTCATATATATCACAATATGGGAAAGAGGGAAAGAACAGAAGGGACAAGCATCTAAGGCACTGTTTGATAACGTTACACATGTTTCTGTTCCGTTTCTTACCCAAAAACGTATTTTGATGTTTTTGTTTGCAGATAACGTTTCTGAGTTGCAAAATGGTGTTTGATAAACCTGTTCCAGAAATGTTCCAGAACACTTTTAGTACTGGGGTGTTTGATAAAACCTGTTTCTACAACAGTTTTGTAATGGTTACTATAAATTACAGAAATACCATTAATGCTATAATCCATATAAAGTTAACGATGTTAGGACATTAAAAATAATTAAAAATCCATATAAAGTGTACATTAAAAAAAAGAGATAGAGATGCACTATTAGGTTACTATAAATTATAGAAATGCCATTAACACTATAATCCATATAAAATGAACGATGTTAGGACATTAAAAGTTATTACAAATCCATATAAAATGTATATATCTGTAAGCAATTGGAAAAGATGGTTAATCAAGATGAAACTAGTGAATATCTATAACAAGAACTAACATCATTTCCTACTTTCCTAGTGGATAACACATAATCTCCAGATTCTAATAATGTATAAAGACATATGGGTGATACTTGGCTGCACCTACTACAAAAGCAATCAATTTGCTATAAGACCTCAAACAAAAGGTTGAGAGTTGTCATTCTCAAATTATCTTAACTAATTATGCTTTGAACGGTTGAATAAAAAGGGTCTTAGTGGATTTGAACCACTATCCCTTGGAACATGCTTATGTTCCAATTGCTCTACCAACTTGAGCTAAAGACCCATCAAGTAGAGTTTGGAACTTACAAGTAACCATGAAACATTGATACAAACCACATGACAGAATCGTAGTGAGAAAAATCCATGTTTTCGATCCAAAACAAAGGCTGGTTGAGTGAATCTTATAACCTGCAGACACTAGTTCCCAAATTTCAAGAAGATCCGGAACAAAGGCTGAAACTGGAACTCTTAAATGGTAAACTGCCAAATAATGACCAGACTTTGATTCCAGCAGCAAATAGTAAAAGGAAATCAACATAGCAGGTGAAACCAAGTATGAAAGATGCTTTTAAATTAGAAAATAGTAAGTGCAAATAAAATTGGAAGTCTGAAGGAAATTAGAAACCAAGTGGGTCTATTGCTGTAACAGAGTTTAGATTTAGGCTATGGTTACAACTGGAGATTGGAGGGATAAAACACTTGATCAGCTTAAACCAGATATGCCCACTTGAGTCGTGATCAAAGTAAGTTTTATGCATACAAGCCAGGGAGAACCTCAATCTTGAAGTGACTACTCACCCAATAGTGGTGGTCTCTTTGAAGGTTAGAGTTATCCCAAAGTGGATGGTTGATCACCCAACGGTGATGTCATCCAAGTAAAATGAATGAATTCATAGTAGAGAAAACACTAATCTAAAAGTGAATAGTCACCCAACGATGGTGGTTTTTTTGAAGGTTAGAGTTGTCCAGCAGTTTTTCAAAGTAGAAGATTGATCACCCAAACATGATGTCATCAAGGTTATCAAGCAACATTTGCAAAACAGGTGGTTGATCACCCAAAGGTGATGTCATCAAAGTTTTGAGAGGACCACAGCATTTCAAGACTCATAGGTTAAAAATGTGAACATGGTTGTAACTCTTGTTTATTGGCTAGTTTGTCTTGTTGTAACTAGCATGGAATTTGGCATTTGTTAAATGTCTCAGTTTTTAATTATAATAGTTTGATAAATACTAGTAGTTAATTAAATTTTATCAAACAAGTTGTCATCCAAGAAGAGGGTTGCAGAGAGATCTTTTATTGGTGACAATGTCACGAACTTAGACCTCGGCCCTAGGGAACCGAAACCTGCAAACGTTACAGTTTCCGACACCGATATTGGGAAAATCAATTGGCCATCGGGTCGAAAAAGGAAGCATATGAACGCACGTGTCTATAAAGCAGTTTTGACAACTCAAACAAAGGCACTCAGGAAGCCCAAAATGCCAAAACCGTCAGTAATAAGGGATTGTGGCCACCTGAGTGCGGTCGGAACATGAAAACCTTTTCAGAAGAAGTAGATAAGTCGGAGGGTGCCGAGCAAGGATGAGGTGAACGTGAACGTGTTCATGTGCGACAAAACAAAAGTAAATGTAGAAGCTATAGGAACCATTCAATTGTTCTAAATTCAGACCTTTTACTAAATTGAAAATGTAGATTTTATTCCCTTTTTAAGGAGGATCTTGTTTTTGAATAGATATTCAGTTTATTTTAATAAAAGAAAAAAAAATGGCTTCACTTTATTAAATGATTATGTTCCTATTTGGATTTAGTTATATGTTTGATGGTTTTATTGACCTTATTTGTCTTCTTATATCTATGGCTATGATTGTTGGGGTGTAACACTCATAGTTTAATAAGTAGTCTTCTATGCTTTGGCATAAGCAATTTGGTCACATAGCTAGACAGAGAATTGTACAGGCTAGTCAAATGGATTTTTAGATAACCTAGACCTTGTGAATAAATGGTTTGGGCACACGTGTTGACTGCATCATAGGGAAGATGACCACTTTCAGAAAGAAAGATGCTTCCCATTGTGTTGTGTTGAAGTTTTAGACCTTAGTTACATAGACCTACTCCAACACTTGGCGATCAATATTATTTTATTTCCTTTGTAATTGACTGGTCAAGTTATGGGTATGTCTTCGTACTCAGTGACAAGTCAAGTGCCCTGGTGTCTTTAAGTTTTAAACTGAAGTGGAAGTTTTCACTCCAAAAGACCAAGTCGAACAGATTTGGTAAGGGAGGAAAGTATTATGGAAGTGGTGGTGATGCTAGTCAACACCTTGGGCTTTGGGTTATTGAGAGAAGAAATAGAACCCTGGAGGTTTTGGTTAGGTCAATGAGGAGTAACTCCAATTTGCCAGAGTTTCTATGGGGTGAGGTACTTAAAACCACTCACATTCTCAATAGAATGTCGAGCAAGTCAGTCTAAAGACCCCATTTGAACTGGACTGCCAAAAAACCTAGCCTCAGGCATTTATTTTGGGGATGTCAAGAAGAAGTCGAACCATGAGAAAGTCTTTGACCCTACTAGGTCAATGAGTTGCTACTTTATGGGGTATCTAGAGAGGTCGAAGGGTTACAGGTTTAGAGAGGTCCAAGGGTTACAGGTTCTATAATCCAGGCATAGGAAATAGAATTATTGAGACCACCCATGCAAAGTTTCTTGAGTGTGAGGGTGGGATGTATGTACCTCGCAATCTACTCTTTGATGAGCCGTGTGCTAGAGATTCTATGGGAGCATCTAGAGAGGCTGGGACTTCTTTTCTTAGATCTGTTGGCGCTGTTTTACCTTTTGAAGTGTTGTCTGAGTTAATTATGGATGACACCATTCCTACAGTTGATAGTTTACCCGTTGGAAAGATAGTTGTAGATTCAGAGGCTGAGGCACCTATTCCTATTGATTCCGCTGCTAATACTGAGCCTTTGAGGAGATCTACAAGAGCTTGCAAGTCTACTTTGCAATCATAATATGTTAGTTATCTGAATGAGTGCGAGTTTGATGTTGGACAAGGGGAAGACTCAGTTACTTTTCTTCAAGCAACTAACCATAAACACTCTGACAAATGGTTGGAAGCTATGAAGAATGAGTTGTTATCCATGAAGTGAAAAGGTGTTTGGGAATTAGTTGAGTTTCCTCAGGGATGCAAGGTTGTTATATCAAAGTGGAATTTCAAGACCTAGATTAACTCTCATGGGAAGGTAGAACGCTACAAGGCTAGACTAGTAGCAAAAGGTTTCACTCAGAGAGAAAGCATTGACTTCAAGGGAATTTTTTTTAACCAGTTTCTTTGAAGGATTCATTCAGAATAATTATGGCCATTGTAGCTCACTCTGACATCGAGTTGCATCAGATGGATGTGAAGACTTTTCTTTTTTTTTTTTGAACGGGGATCTGACTGAGGAAGTCCTTTTGGGACAGCCAGAAGGTTTTGAAGAAGAGGGGAAGGAACACAAGGTGTGTAGATCATATGGTGTGGAGACTGAATAAATCTCTCAAAGGGTTGAAACAGTTCTCTAGGAATTGGTATTTGAAGTATCCATGAGGTTGCATTATTTTGGTTTTACTGAGAATTTCATTGACGACTGCATCTATTTGAAGGTCAATGGGAGCAGGTTCATCTTCCTAATGCTATATGTTGATGACATCCTACTGACAAGTAGTGATATGACTTGGCTTCTGGAGACCAAGAGTTTTCTTTCAGAAACTTTGAGATAAAGGACATGTGTGAGGATGCTTATGTTCTTATGATTGAGATTAGTCTTTTCAAACGGCAAGGATTTCTCGATCTATCTCAGCATGCATACATTAAAAAAGTTCTATAGAGATTCAATATGTCTCAGTGTGCTTGGGAGGTTTCTAATGGATGCCGGATTGGCACGCTAGACTGCCGCTAGGAAGGTCATGCGTTGTTTACAAAAAATTAAGGGCTTTAAATTGGTTTTAGCAGGAGTGATAAGCTTAAGATGGTTGACCATTCCGACTCTGGTTTCAGCGATTGTACTGATAACAAACAATTCACCTATGGATTCATCTTGGTGCTTGGTGGGAGGTGGAGTTATTTTTTCTTGGAATAATGTCGAATAGTTTTTCATTGCCTCGTCCACCTTGTAGGATGGGTTTGTGGCGCTTTGAAGCAGCGAAGCATGATGTTTGGTTTAGGAATTTCATTTCCAAGTTGAAGATCGTTGATTCGATCTTCCGACCTTTGAGATTGTAGTGTGATAACATCTCGACGGTTTTCTTCTCCAAAGAACAACAAGAAAATCAAGTATTTTCTCATCAGGGAGAAGGTTTACAGCGAGGAAGTTGATGTCGAACATATCTCAACAGAAAAGTTGGTGGTTGATCTACTCACCAAGGCTCTTGCTGTGAGAGTCTTTAGGGGACATGTATTTTGTATAGGTTTTCTAGACTCTTTTGATGTGGTTGTTTAGTGGGAGTTTTGTACCCATGTACCTTTTAATGGGAGTACCTAATGATTTACTCTTGCTCAGTATGAGCGGTTTATTTGTTTTATTGTAATTCTCTTCCTTTTGCTTGACGATTTATGTGTGAGCTTGTTATGTCAAGTAATTTTCATAATCATTATGTATTGCTTCATTTATTATCGATGATTATGGGTTGATTATTTAGTTGATATGTCATGGTTTACGGTGGTATTTAGTCAAAGTTATGGCAGATAGCCATGAGCGGTATTTAGCCAAAGTTTATGGCGGTTAGTCATGAGCATTATGCCAAGTCTGGTATTAACCAAAGTCATGGGCGGTTTGCCAAAGTAATGGTTAATAACAAAGTTCACTATCTATGAGGTTTTCAAGATAGTTTGATCTCCGATCAAGAATGGACCTACAAGAAAAAAACACTGCATGTGATCACAAATTGTGTTTGTTACTTTGCCTATATCCCAAGGTGATTTGTATTAATGAGTTGGTTGCATTCGTGATAGTCAGATAGGGGTATGCCACTTATTGAGGCATATTTTCTGCTAATATTCGATGTGAGCAGCTTATTAGTCATATCAAAGATGTTATAAGTGATGGAACAATATGGGGATTTATATATTATGGCCTACACCAAGAAAGAGCTAGTTATAATAATTTGGCCCAAGTGGGAGATTGTTGGGTTTTGGGCCCAATTATTATGACTTGATTATTGGGTCCATGTTAATTCACTTAAAGGGGATTTAATCCAAACCGTCCATTGTGGGGATGGATTAGGTCTGGGGTTTATATATAGAAACCCTGGGTTCCTACCGTTGCCCATCGTATTCTTGTAACCTGACTCACAAAAGTTACATATGAAAAAATACTTGGGAGGAGATGGCAGAAGGCTTAGGACTAAGGAAGAACCCAAGAGGGTATCTCAGTTGGTTAAAGCTTTGTGGATCTACATCAAACGAGAGGTAAGGTATGTAGATTAGTCCCTTCTCATTCATTATTCCTTGTAATTGTGTTCTAGTTATGGTGAAAAACATATGAAGAATCTCACAGGAGGAGTAAGGGTGTCAATTTGGAACCGAAAAAGCGCGGTCGTAAGCGTACCAAACATGCCGTTTCAAAAATGAGTACGATGCGATATGAGCAAACGGTTTTGATCACGGTATAGTGCGGTGTCGGTATTGGGTACAATCCGTCGGTATGTACCGTTACCATACCGTTATCCGAATTCATATCGAAACCGTACCATTTTTTGGGGTATTTTTGTAAAACCAACTTCTAACTCCTAAGACCTAAACCTAAATCCCTAATTTCTTAACGACTTGGCCTCTCCGCCCTCTCGTCCTCGACTCCTCTCCAGCTTGCGACTTTGAGTTTGAGACCTTGAGTCTCACAACAATGGAGCATTTGACTTCGATTCTCAAAGTTTAGGACTTGATCTCACAATGGAGTAATGGAGTAACCTTAACCTCTTCAAAGTTCAACCACAACTCACAAGGGTCGTCTTCTTTAGTTCACGAAAACCCTACAGGCGGAGGCGGAGATTTGCTCAGTACACAATGAATCTCTCTCGTTCTTGGTTACCTTTGAGTGTAGTTGTGTTTTTTATAAGTGAATCAACTTTGGAAAATCGTGAAAAATCTCGATTCGATTTCGTTCTCGTGATGTGGTTTCTTCTATTTTTTGATATATTTTCTCAAAGCGATCTTGCTCTCTTTATATCTCTCTCTCTATTTTCTATACTTTTAGATGATAAAACCTTGAATATTGCAATATGTGATGACCAAAGCAGAAATCTGTTTATAATGTTTCGAAATACCACGAGAATGCGATTGCTTGAGTGGTCGGATTATTTGGTCATGGCTAATGGCTTCGATAAATATTTTGGGCTAAATGGGCGTGTTTTGGTTTTGGTGAGGCACCACTTAATGATTTCTCTACTTTATTCTTTTGCAGGAATTTCACATAGATCTGTTGATGGATATGTTCCACCCGAGTTTGTAACGAGATAATGGCTTCTATTTCTCGAACCCTGTGAAACATTCTCTTGATGGATCCTTTGCGCTTATGCATTACGGTCCTTGTAGACTAACATTTAAGATTTAAATTTTACTATTATAAAGACTGAATTTTTGTTGGGTTTTACTTTTCATATTTTCGACGACATGAGGTTGATGTTCTTTTAAAACCACATAAACACTTGTCTTTTAGAATGAGTGCCTAATGAAGGCTTTGCGGGTGATGCATAATATGGCCGAAGCAAAGTGAGTGGGTCATCGTGAAGATATACTTGGGACTACTCTGTTTGAGAAATGCTTCATGAGTTCATGTCATTGGATTGGGCATCAATTCCTAAATTTCTTTGCCTTGCCTTGAGTGAATTGAAATCCTTCTTTGGCGATTGCAGGTATTGGAAATAGTGAGTTATGGTTTTTCTAGCCCTTCAAACTTTATTTTTATTGATAAAGATAGAAATTAACATACGCTTTCTTGAGTTGTTATTTTGATTTACTTGGCAATTCTTGTTATACTTAGCATGTAAATTTATTTCACTTTCCACAAATTTTGTTGATGTGAGGTTTTTCATTGAGTCCTATTAACATGATTCATTAATTTGGATTTGTAGGCGTTTAGATATTACTTCTTTCTTACTCCACTAAAATGAAACGGGTTGCAACTCGGATGGTGAGTCAAATCGGGGTACTTTTGTACCAAATCCCTTTGATAGTACTTGATGCACCATAGACACGAGGATCTTAAGAACCTTCTATTAGTCAACAAGTAGAGAATCATGATAATAATGATAATGTTGACAATATTTCCCAAGTAAGTAAAAGGGGCAAGGCTAGGTCATCAATTTGTTGGACAAGTAATTGGTTCAAAATGGTTGACCCCAAAAATTTCTAGATGGAAAGCCTAGAGCAGAATGCACTAAGTGTGGGCGGTGTTTATGGCTCACCCCCCAAAAAATGGGACCACTGGTTTAAATAATCACATGAAAAGGTGTCCTAAACGTGATAACAAGGACATAGGCGGATGATTTTGCAACCATCGATGGGAATGTGAACTTGAGGAATTTGAAGATTGACCCCAATATTGTGCGAGACATGATTTTGACTTTAGTGGTAAGAAATGAACTCCCTCTAAGATTTGTAGAGTATGAAGACTTTAGGAAATTAATGTTATATGTCTATCTTGATTACTCTCCTATAAGTAGAAATACTCTTTTAAATGATATTCATAAGGTGTTTAAGAGGAGAAACATTTTATAAGAGAAGGCAGTGAAAAATTCTTTTGGGAGAGTGTCGAGTCACTCTTGATTTGTGGACCTCAATAGCTAATGATGGGTATATGACACGACTGCCCACTATATTGATCAATCATGGGTGTTGCACAAGAAGTTGATCAAGTTTTCTATATTGGCACCTCCACATTCAGGTGCTAATATTTGTGAGGGTATTCGCAAGATATTGATTGAGTGGGGCATTGAAGAGAGAATATTTTCGGTGACGATTGATAATGCGAGTGCCAATGATTTGGGAATTAGTTATTTGAAAACAACTTTGAATGCAAAGAATGCACTAGTTTGTAAGGGGAATTTTTTCATGTTCGATGTTGTGCTCATATTTTGAACCTTATAGTTCAAGATGGCATCAAATTAATTGATGCATCTGTCCAAAAGGTTCGAGATAGTATTAAATTTGTTAAGAGCTCACAAGCTAGGAAGTTAAAGTTTCAAGAATGTTGTGAGTGCTTGACTTTGAATACCAGCAGGGGCTTGCATGGAGATGTAACCACAAGATGGAATTCAACATTCCAAATGCTTAGTGATGCTTTGTATTATCGGCCAGCATTTGACACTTTGGAGTTTTTAGAACAGTCCTACACATTAAGCCCTCCGAGGATGAATGGGAAAAGATAGAAAAATTTTAAAGTTGTTGGAGCCATTTGATGAGGTCACCAAGGTTCTCTCGGGTTCAAAATATCCAACTTCAAACCTCTATTTCCATAACATGGTGCTCATTTATTTGACTTTAAATGATAGATCATTCTTAGATGAGTTCATAGCGGATATGATACATGCAATGACAACCAAGTTCAATAAGTATTGGGAAAAATACTCATTGGTTTTATCGATTGTTGTCGTTTTGGATCCCGATTACAAGTTATCGGTTCTTAAGTGGGCATTTAATAAGATCCATCATGGAAAGACCAACTTAATGAATGAGGAGATTGATCGGGTGAAAAGTGCTTTAGAAAGACTTTATGGGGAATATAAGAGCATGCCAAAAGATCAAGGGTCTTCTTCTCTTGCTCGAGGTTGATGGTGTTTATTTCGTTATGCACGGTATATTACTTTTTGACTGTCTAATATTTTAACGTATGATTGACATTTCACTAGCTTTTGTGTTTAATGGTGCCTTCTTTATCTATTTTTATAGGATTATCTCTCTTTCCTTGTTGAGGATAATGATGCGGTCACTAATGGAAAGTCGAGTTGGAGCAATACTTGGAAGAGCCAAGCAAAACTTGGGCGGCTGGTTATGATGTTCTTGCATATTGGAAGTCAAATCGAGCCAATACCTGATTTGGCTCAGCTGGCCCATGATATATTGGCAATTCTGTGTCCACAGTTGCATACGAGTCGGCATTGATCTTGGTGGTAGGGTTATTGATAAATACCAAGTAAATTGCTCCCTAAGAATGTTGAGGCTTTGGTATGCCTCCGTGATTGGATGTTCGATGTAAATTATGGAGGTAATATTTTTCCTTTTAATCATTATGTGCATTAGTGCATATCCTTATTTTATAACTTGAGTATTTACTTTAATTTTTTTTTTGTTATAGCTGAACCGGATCTAGATCAAGATCTTGAAGAATTAAGCGATGCATTGGGAGATGTTTTTACAATGTATAATGCTTCTACTACAGTGCCTACAACTTCTAACCCCACTATTATTAACTAATTATCAAGTGCAATGTGAGTTGCTATCTTGGAACTTTTCTTCATTTGATTGATTGTCTCTTTCTTTAGTTATCAATAAATGGATCTTTGAGTAGCTATTTGCCGATTTCAATTGTTTTTGTTCAATTTCAGCCTTCTGATTTTGTTTCCCTCTTCTAATTTAGTTGTTGATCTCTTTGTTTACTTCTCTAGGTTTGAGTGTGCAAGACCTGTAAAAATGGGTGGAAGTGGACTATGTACTATGGAGACATTAGAGCAAGAACTTGTTTTTACTTCCAACTTCGTTGTTGATGTGGTTTAGACTTTAGAGAAAGAGAGAATATTTTTCTTATGTCAATTTGTTTAGTTGTTTGAGTTGATGATTGAATATAGTGGCAGGTGTTTGTGTTATTGATCCCATATTCCCAAAGTATTTGGAAAAGGGAAGCACTGATGGACATACTAGGCCACTGAGAGGTTTTGTTGAGGCCCATGCAGATGGTGGCCTTCTTGAAATCTTTGGTCTAAAGTAAGGATGGCATGCTTCATTCTAAATGATTTGTATTTCTGTGTGTGGAAAACCACAAGGAAGAGTGCATCATCAATTTAGGCTTTATTGCCTTAGCTTGGCTTTACCTTTATATACTGGATATCAGTGTTTACAGTTCATACATTAAATAGAAGGACAGGGACTGAAGAGCACTGTGACACCTACATTTAACTTGTACACACAACTATTCAATCTGAGAACTACCCTCAGAGACACCTTCTTGCGTGTAGCTATTTATAGCAATATTAACTCCTTCAATTAGAACCAATTAATTAGTGTCTAATTTAATCCATCCAGGATATAAGGATTCCAACAAATTCAAGCCCTTGGTGTATTGTGGAAAGCTTTCTTTGAAAACTAGAGAGAGAGAGGGGCTTACTTGAAGTTTGGAAATATGAAGCAATTGTTGCACATTAAGTGAATCTGGTGCAATGGGTATGGATCACTTTTCCCTTAAAAGTAAACCACTTTTGAATTTGTATTTCCTTAACTCCAAAAATGAATACATAACATGAAAGCAAATTGGAGGAGACTATTTGTTTTTGTTATAAACAACAAAAAAGAACTGTTCGAAGGAAGCGCTGATGTAGCCTATCGGGCATTGAGAGCTCCTGTAGATGCACTCAAGAGTTGAAGCTGGAAAGACATCTCTCCCGATGGTGATGGGAACTTTAGCAAATATATCCTATTTGACAATTGAGAACCCCAGTTAAAAAACAAGCGATTTTAAAACCATTTCATTAGAATTTATAGTGTTTTTATATCATTTTTGATAAAAATAGAATCCATACCGTTTTTGTACCGTTTTGTACCCGTTTTATATTATACGAAACCATACCGTGAGTATACCGTTTTGTATATTGTATTCATATCGTATCAAAACCGTGCGGTGACGATACGGTTGCGGTATTAAAAGTAGACCTTCTAAGCGGTACTATACGGTCGGTATTGAATACCTATTTTTGGTACCGTACGAAAACCGTACCGATTGACAGTGACAAGAGGAGTGTGTCGTATTTATTGCAATAGACCCCACGGTCGTCGGTATCAGGATATGGAGATTTTGGGTTTGGCGGTGGCAGAAGGGTTGAGATGCTCCCACCAGCGTCTTTCTCAGTTTATCTACCTTCTAGTAGTCTGACACCCTTTCCCTCTCCTTTTATCGATTTATCTACCTTTCATCGGCCATCCCTAATGTTGTTGCTTGGGAGGGGAGAGGGAGAAGGAGTGCTGGAGGGGAGAGGGATGCCAATGGTCGCCGAAGACGAAGAAGGAAGGGAGAGGGACAGATGAGTGAGAGGGGGAAAGAGCTGAAATTACAAAAGTATCCACACTTCATGTCATAACAAGGACAACTTTGTCTTTTAAAAATATCTAACCTGCTGACATCACTAATTAAAAGTTAAAAGACTAACCCAGTTAGTTTTTGGGCCAGAATTGAAATTTTGGTACTTAATGGAGTTGCATTAAAATAACAGGATAGCTCAGGGGGTGGCGCTGATAATTTCCCAAAATAAAAATAATAGCTCTGGAATTACCCCATTATTATTAACGAAAAAATTGTTCGTACATACCCTTGGGAGTGTTAAGAATTAACAACGCAATAGAACAACAACTTGCAAAAGAAAAACGAAGAGAATCACATACCCACAAAACAGAAATTTATGTTGTTCACCCAAGATGGGCTATGTCCACAGCTAAGCGATAAACCATAGGTTCCACTGTTCTGATGAAGAAATTGTAAGACCCTCACATACCTCATTACGAGATAACCCTTATATATAGCATCTCTCGCGATACAATGTAGAGAAACCCTAACCCCAAAAGTACAAAATTACCTGCAATAGACATTTTTTTTTTTGGTAAGATTACCCGTAATATAAATGACTCTCAAAAATTTTGAGCAGGACTGCCGTTATTTGGGAAGAATCAACAATACTTCCTGGATTAAATTGAGATCAGGTTTCACTAATAACAGGTAAGAATCCGTTTCAACATACCTACTATTCTTTTGTCATATGGACAACTGATGCAACTATTCCAATCTTTAAATGGAGAGGTCATGATTTGTTTTAGACATATGTCAAATTTCAAAACCTAATTCAATCAAATCTCCCTACATGTATTGGTATGCATTCTCATGTATGTTCATGCATACCTATGGTATTCCAATCACTATTGTGTAGTCTCCTATTGCTTAGATTTTCAAAGCTTTGTTTTGCCTCATGGTAAACTTCAATATGGCTGAACCTTGACCCGAGGGTTCTACCCTTCCTCAAAAAAATTGAGCACTACTTGGATTTACCACATGGCAATTGTTGACATTAAAGTGAGCATGTGGCAAAGGAGTCCTTGCACGATCATGTAGCAACCATGCACCTTTTTTTGGGCTACTAGAAACCAATAGCTTACAGGGGACATATTACAACACATCCTCACTTGAAAGTAGATTAGCATGCCCTTTTTTTTTTTTAACACAAGGAATATTTAGGTTGAGATGTGGATTGACCACATAAATTTCAGGTTGAGATTCAATGTAGGGAAATTTTCTGTAACTCCCTTGTACTTGCCCTGTATTTGCTCAAATTCCCCTTTTCCAATTCCCTTGAAAAGCAAACTTCAACCACTTTTTCTCCATTGTCACTTCAAAATCCCTAGATTACCTATCTGTCCAGTGGTCCGCCCTTGGCTGCCTACTCTAGTCGCTCCTAGCCAGTTTTCGGCCCATACCTGAATGAACTCTAATGAAAGCTCCAGAGTTGAAAAGTTAAGGTTAATGGACCAACCTTACTCTTTTCATATTCGTAGACACCTCATTTTGTCACCCTAGAGGATGCTCATGAAGATGATGAACATTTGTTCTAAGACCAAGGGAATGTTCTATTTTAAGATTTAGTTGCTTTCCCACAATCTTGAAAACTTGGAGATCATCTAGGTGAAATGACCAAAATGTCCATAATGGTAAACATGGTTTAAATGTGGAGTGTCTACAACTAGGGATAGTGTTGGTATATTGTTCATAGGGTTGTCACGTTTTATACAATATTTGAAATTCTCAACTTAACACTCCCCCTCACTTCATCTGCCGAAATGATTGGTCTTAAAATGTGACTAAACCAACATAAACATGAGCATTTATATTGTCTGTGTGTTGAACATGATCTAAGTGAGTCTTGTATGGATCACCATCAATTGTTTATGCAAAACAGCTCTCTGCTAATTATTTTGTCCGCATACCTGAGAGATCCCTATCCTTATAGGTATACTTTGTGTGTCTTGGTGTGCCAATGGTTGATGCCTACATTGGCTATATATCGATAGATTAAATTCATAATGTGTATCTGTGAGTGGAGGAGATACCCATCATAGAATCCACTTTCTAATTAGAGAGAATATTATGTGAGAATTTACAAATAATGATTGGATGAAAGTCGGAGCTTAAAATTATTTGCAAGCACATTTAAATATTAGTATTATTATTAAATGATTATATTTTAAAAGTGTTTTATAAATGTTTCATGTTCAATCAATGGTTGAGATTCTCGGTATTGACTTTTTCAACGGATTAAGGTTTTCGATAGCTATATTTCCATACCCAAAAATCCATTATGTGTTGTTAAAGAGAAGAGATATAAATGTAATGTTTTATATCATTCATGGGTTTACATGTTATTTTCAACTGTTGTTGCATTTGTTATTGTTTAGTGCTATTTAATGGGTAAATAATACTAATTACTATGGATGAATTAGACTCACCTTGTATAACCTCAATGGAAACACCCTATAGGGTCACGCCACTTGACTAACCCCTATATATGTAGTTAGGGAGGAGAGAGACACATTATATCCCTATTATCCAATGCTATAAGAGTCATTTGATGTAGCATGGTCATGTTCAACGGAAACCTTGGGATGCACCAGTATGGAAGAGTGATTTGATTAGGATTGAAAGATATAAAAGAACTAGGGGCAAGCTTAAATGATCCTAGGAAAAATAGTGAGGAAAGATATGTATAGTTTGGGCCGTCTCTCAAGCATGGCCTCAAATAGAACTATTTGGGACATTGATCTATGTTTCTGACCTTATTAGGTGGGATTTTCCTGAATTTCTATCAATATTATTGTGCTCTTTTCCTTTTACTATTATTTTAGTTATTGTTTTTGCAAACGTACATGTAAGTGGCCCCACTTAAGAAGAATTTTCTTGAGTTTTGTGCTCTTTTCCTTTTACTATTATTTTAATTATTGTCTTTGCAAAAGATTCATGTAACCGACCCCAATTAATTGGAACAAGACTTAGACAACTCTCTCTCTCTAGTTTTTACAAGCTATGGGTACCCATATAATGAGGTTGGAGCTAGGGTTTTAAGAATGGGGAATCAGATCAGATCGATGAATAGGTCAAAATCCCTAGAAATTCCTTATTTTTGGATCTGACTGATTCCGAGGTTCTTGACCACCGATTCGGGCCGATTCTGATCCAATCTAGATTGAAATCACCTATGATTGATTCCGTACTTTAAAACCCTGGTTGGGGCCCTCTCTGGATGCCAAAATTGACAACGATACTACCTTTCGAATTTGTGTCTAAGTCAAATTATAAGGGCCCCGGACCGAATGCCAATTGATTTTCAGAATCTCAAAGTTTTACATCATGTCGTACAAGTTTGTAGAGCCCATTCCCAGTTCGACCACTGGAAAGATAAATTTTCAAGGCCTAAACTAAAAGTGTTTTTCCCGAAGTTCTTCCTTTTCTCATGAGTGACCCTATATACCTGTAATTCTTTCTAGTAGAGGATCGGCACTCTTGCAACACATAGCCAAACTCCAGAGGAACATGTCCGAGAGAAATCGGCCCGGATCTGCCTGCCTGATAGAGAAACACGAGAAACATAATCTACCTAATAATTATCCAACCATTATGAGAGGACGACCTATGAATATTAAAAATATAAAATTCATGAAAGAAGTAAAATTACAAACTTGACTTTTATACCATGCTCGATCTGAAAAACTTCACCAGCTAATCACATCAAGAGTTCCAACCAGATTGATGAAATGTAGTCCACCAAAAAGCCGCTTCCAACCACTGTGACCATTCCCATGGTACTCGTGAGCTATATTAATGTTCCTTGCAAAATTGCAACTCTTTCACAACTGATTTTTAAGCTGTTAATCCTCCTTTAAATCGTTACGAGATGATGGAATCATCTACCAAACCTTTCAATCCTTCGACGCCGTACTTCTTCCAAAGAAAGGTCCCGAGGCTGATTCAATGGCCGAGTAGATGACAACCCATCTCTATGCCTTCTTGCACCACACATCTCGCATATATTTAACCTCCCAGAATTATCAAAGGTGCAAGCTGAGCATCTCCACAAACTGGACACATCCCTTCCTGTCCGGCTCCCACCAACAGTCCCCCTTCCAGAAATCTGAGGTCTCCGGAAATGAAACAAGCCCTTCAGGAACCTCAAAGGCCAGCTCACCACATCAGTAAGTCCTCTAAGTATAGATGTCAGTGGGTCTGGACCAGAATAAGAACTTTTTATCCGAAGGTAGAGAAATCCAGCAAGAATTCCACCAAGGTGACCCAAGAAAGACACGCCTGGCACAAACATTTGAATAAGAATCAGCTCAGCCCATGCTGCATATCGTGCGGGTACAATTAGTCCATGGACATATGTATAGTTGTCTGCCCGAGAGTTGAGGACCACTTTCATTCCAAAGAGCACACCAGAGAACCCAACTGCATGTTCATAGTAGTAGGCTCTCTCATAATCAAAGAATATGAGAAGGGCCTTTGCAAGGAGTAGTGTGATGCCTTGGGACATTCCTAGTAGTGCTGCAACCATTGAAGCAAACTCGATGCTTCCCATTGAAGTCTCCAACTGGATCCCCTTCCACAGGAGAGACATCATGTTGTAGACCAGGTGGGATTCACTCATGTGGTAGAATGGTGACAAGAAGAAGCGCTTCAGGTCTCTGTGCTGCTAATAATTACCAAAGATAAGGACAGCGTGTAAGGAAGAAATAGAGACATTAAAGCTCCATTTGTTTCAACGGAAATTATTTTGCAGGAACTGTCTTTAAAACAAAAGAAATTTGTATAGAAATGAAAAAGGAAAATTGACACTTCATGGTCCAGTATAGATTTGTTTATAGAAGTGGCCCACCAAATTCTAACACATTGCAAACTGGAGATCAAGTCCGACCATTGGATAGACAACGGACGGTCTGGATGGGCCTCCATTGTCAAATTTGAGACTCAAATTCAACCACTTCACTGTGTATTGGCATGCATGTCCATGTACGCGTACAGCACTCCAAGCACTACAGTGCACTCTCCCGAAGACCTGGATTTGCAGAGCTCCATTTTTCCACTTGACAAACTCTGTTCGGACTGAAACTTGACATGCGAAAGAGACCTAGGGATCCAATTGTCCATAAAATTTGGGCCCCATCCGACATACATGTGGGAGATTTTAGGGACGACCAGATATACTTTGCCCGTGAAAAAAACAGTTTATTTTTACTGAAATATAATATAAAAACTTAGAAATCAACTTCCATTTTAATTTTAGTGATGTTGATTTCCCCACAAGGGGGGAAAAAACTGATTGGCATCTTGCTCAACTATATAATTGCCACCCAAGAAACACACTACCCGTATTTTGGAAATAACAAATAAAGACAAATGAAAAATAAATTCAAATTAATTAATAAGTACAAATTGATTTCCAAGAAATATATTTACTGTTGAAACAAAGACCACAAATATGATTCCCCACGAAGACCATGATATTAGAGGAAACTAACAACATACAGTAGTTGCATAAAAGTATAGCTTCTGAAGCATATCTTTCGCCAAATCATAATGACCTTCAACAATTCAAGATAATCAGGACATCACATCCATCATAATCCTTGGAATTTTTTTACTGCTACGAATAATAATTTATTCATTCAAAAGCAATGGCTACTGAATCAGAAGCCCAAAAAAATTACAGCACAAGGCAAACAGGTGAAGAAAAAACAGACTACACATACAAGCAAAGGCACAGAAAAAATAGAACATAAATTCTACTTAGCTACTTAATGCGTCAGCTAACACATCAGCATATCTAAGACAGCACAGAAATTAGTAGATCTACATGGGAGTGCACAAAGATGTTGCCCTCATTATCATAGTATGAATAAATCCATGGTCCATGTTTGATGCAGTTAGACATTGGATTAAATAGGGATTCTTTGTCATTTTTTATTTTTATGTTATTAGAATCGTAGGAAGGTAAGAGTCCAGGTTTATTAGAGAATGATTTTTGTTTTAGATTAGATAGAGTTAGGGTCAAGTTATGATTTCAGTTTCAAGGTAGGATTAGGACTTTTATTTTATAAAAGGGCATGTAACCCACGATTGGGATCTGGATTTTGGAATTGAATGAAAAGTTACCTTGTTGCCGCTCAGAGCTGTGTGCGCACAAGTCTCTCTCCCTTGATTTTCTCCACCTCGTCTCAGGTACTGTTCCTGCTCTTCCTCTTCTCTCTGGTGATCTTCTCCTTTCCTTCTTTATTTCTTGCTTCCCTCGTATACCATATGCCTTCCAATTTCTGTTTGGGCCATTAACGATCACTAGAGAATTTGTTGAAACTCATTCAACGCAAATCTGATTGGCTCGAGATTTTGGGGCTTGAATCACCTCCTTAGGGCCAGGTCCAGAAAACCATCTCTGATGAGAGATCTTAACCAATCTCATAACTAACCTGAACTTCTACCGCCAGATCTGAGCTATAAGAACAGAAGATCTTGGTAGATGTTTTGAGGTGTTCATCGGTCAGAACCAAGAGACTATCAAGTTTCACCCCTTCGCTTGCAGTTTCAGACCCTTCCAAGGCCTAAGCAGAGACAACCATCACTTGAAATTGAAGCTGCTGGTTTTGGTTCGAGCATAAAGGTTGAAGACAACCTTCGATAGGTGTTTTAACATTTCTATTTCCTGATTTCCGGAATTACCCTTTCCTATTTCTTTGAACCCTTCTTGTCCTTATTTATTCTCCTCTTCCCAATCTGTCCGTACTCCCTCATTAATTAAAACTCCTACATCCTTTCACTTTGTCTACCTAAATACACTATTAAGTTTTTGCCTACTTACAATCCTGCCACTGGTCTTATACACTTCAAGATATTTACTGTTTTGCCACTAGTGCTTGTGATTTGAGTTATCTAACACTTGGGCGGGCCCATAGCGAACCCATATTGGGTTTCCAACCCCGGGATCGCATCAATGTTCCTGTGATCTTGTCCAGTACTGTGACTGACAATGATCTAGTGATTGGGCCACACACACTACGATAAAGATAAATTCTGCTGTCATTGAATCCGTTATACACAAGTCATTTTATATCCTCATAGACTAGAGTTTTGCAAGAACAGAAACCATAACATCAAGTATCAAGGGTACATATATTTAACAAACCTCACAGCTGAAATACAATAGGTATACTGACTGTGTAGCACTGTTTTTTTGGGTGAATAAATGAATTCATTGCCAAAGGAAAAAGGAAGAAAAAAAAAAAACCAGAAAGCCCTAAGAAAGGGGGGGGGGGGAGAAAAAGAAATACAACATACAAGACCCTGCCTCTTACAAGAGAGGGTGGGGGGGGGGGGACTGTAAGAGAGGCGGAGAGGACCCATGCATCAATAATCAACCTTTTTCAAGGGGTGTCAACTAAAAGGGGCAATAGCTAACTTAGTTTGAACATCAAAGGTAATGGAATTCCAAATCTGTTGAAAGGATCAGGATTTGGAGGTCCATCTATGAAGATTGCGCTCGAACCAAATGTGATAAATGGCCGCATTAAAAGCGAGCTTACCCACCGTGTCAGAATAGCAAATGTCATATCCACGGTCCACCCAAATCCATTCTCTCTGAAAGGGAAAAATCCACATTCTACGAGATAGCATTTGGCTAAAAGACCAGACCAGACAGAGGAGGAGAATGGGCAATCGAAAAAGAGATGATCCACATCTTCAAAGGCATTCCAGCGAAGGCAACACTAGGGGGAACAAGAATCTGTCTCTAAAGGAGGAAAACCCGAGTCGGGATGCAAAGAGAGCACACCCTTCAAACAGAGAAGCTATGATGGGGTATGTGCGTCTTGAACTAGACCAAATCGCACCAAGGTTTCATTGAACCATGAGCCCTGATTAGATCCCAAGCGGGATTGGCAGAGAAGAGAACTGACAACGAAGCAGACTAAATAACTATGTCACCACTCCCCCTGGCTTCCTGGGGATACTTGGTAGATTCCAGATGGAAGCGAAGGAGGGGGAGGCCAGTTGGAACTTAAAGGTAGGTCGAATCTGGTAAGAGAAGAGGTTTACAGCAAGAAGAAGAGGGAGAGAAGAGGAAAGAAAAAGAAGAAGAAGAGAAGAGAATGGGAGAATTGATTGTGTGTTGAGTGATTCTCAACACACATATTAGCTTCATTAATTAACTCTTCCAAATTACACAAGCCTCCCTAGGGAGGTAAAGGAAAATAAGACAAGAAAGTAAAAATACAACTTAGTCATGTCTAATAACTAGACAAGGACAGAACTACCCCTATACAAGATATTCTAACAACTCTAACACTCCCCCTCAAGCTGGAGAATAAATGTCATACATTTCCAACTTGCACAATAGAGTACTAAATAGACTAGGAGGGAGACCCTTGGTGAAGATATCTGCTACTTGATCACCTGTCTTCACAAGGGGAGTTCAAATGCACCCAGAATCCAGCTTCTCTTTGATGAAGTGACGACCAACCTCAATATGCTTGGTTCGATCATGTTGAACCGGATTATGGGCAATGCTTATGGCAGCTTTGTTGTCACAATAAAGTCTCATTGGCCCTTCAGTTTCAAAGCTCAAGTCTTGAAGAAGCCTTTTCAGCCATATAAGCTCACATACTCCATGGGCCATGGCCCTAAACTCGGCCTCAGCATTGGATCGAGTAACAACTGGTTGTTTCTTGCTCCTCCAGGTAACTAGATTGCCACCCACAAAGGTACAGTACCCAAAAGTAGATCTCCTGTCAGAGACTGAACCAGCCCAATCAGCATCTGTGTAGCCTTCAATCTGCAAATGGTCATGCCTAGCAAATAGAAAACCTTTTCCTAGACAGGATTTCAGGTATCTAATGATGCGATACACTGCATCCAGATATCCACTCCTGGGAGCATGCATGAACTGACTCACCACTCCAACTGCATAAGAGATGTCTGGTCGAGTCAAGGAGAGATAGATTAGTTTCCAAACTAACCTTTGATACTTGCTTGCTTCTATAAGAGAAGAACCACATTCATCACCAAGTTTATGATTCGGATCAATGGGGGAAGTGGCTGGTTTGCACCCCATCATCCCTGTCTCTTTCAGAAGATCCAAGACAAATTTCCTTTGGCAAATGTTGATCCCTTTCCTTGATCTAGATACCTCAATACCCAAGAAGTATTTTAAGAGTCAAGGTCTTTGATCTCAAACTGTTAGCTTGAGATAAGACTTCAATCTATTTATCTCAATGAACATCATTCGCACCACAATGTCATCAACATAGACAACAAAGAGCGTAAGCGTACCATTACCTCTCCCGATAAACAACGTGTGGTCAGCTTGACTCTGATAATACCCATTCTTCAGAATGGCTTGTCGAAATCTCTCAAACCAGGCCTTAGGAGACTGCTTTAGGCCATAGAGAATTTTCTTCAACCAACACACTTTCCCTTCAACTCGAGGACACTTAAAACCAAAGTGGAGGCTGCATGTACACTACTTCTGCTAAATCTCCATGAAGAAATGCATTCTTCACATCTAATTGGTACATTGGCCAATCTTTATTGGCTGCTACTGAAAGAAGAACCCTGATGGAGTTATGCTTGGCTGCAAGGGCAAAAGTCTCCTGGTAGTCAATGCCATACACCTGACTATACCCTTTTGCAACCAGCCGAGCTTTGTACCTTTCCACTGTACCATCGGATCGATAGTATTGTTCTTCTCTAGAGCCACCATTTCCTTAGTCATTGCTTGCATCCATTTGGATTGGATAAGGCCTCTGTGACATTTTTGGGAATGGAAGAAGACTCAAGAGCAGTGGAAAAAGCAATACCTGTAGGAGAAATGGAGTCATAGGAAACAAACTGGGCTATGGGGTTAGTACAGGCTCTCTTCCCCTTTCTCATAACAATGGGAAGATCTAATTTAGGAGAGGAATTACCTGAGTGAGGAGGATGAGATTGAGGATGTGGATCCAAAGAGGGATTTTGGCAGGATTGCTTATACCATGGTTGCTTCCCTTTTCCATTCAACAAAGATTCACCTCTTGTGAATACACCATCTTCTTTTAATCTTATACCCTTGTATTCTGTTTCCTTGCTAGCATCACCACCACTACTAGCATCAATATCAAAAACACCATCATCAACAACATCCACTTCTTTGTAATTTCCAATATCAAATAGGAATGGGGAAGTGGAGGTAGGCAAGGGGGATAGGAAGGGAATGACATCAGCATTCTGTTCACTGCTAGTACTCTCCCCCTGAACAGAATGGCGAGGGGAAGAAGAAAAAAAAGAAATAGACTCAAAGAAGGTGACATCTTTGGAGAGAAGTCGCCTTCGGGAAGGAGGATGGTAGCACTTATATCTTTTGGTGGAATCAGAGTAGCCCAAGAAGATGCACTTGAGAGCTTTGGGATCAAACTTGGTATGGGCTGATTTGCTGACATGTACATAACAAACACAACCAAAGACTCGTGGAGACAAGGGAAAAACTATGGATTGAGGAGAAAGAAGAGCCAGGGGGATTTGGAGCCAAGGAGTGGAGTTGGCATCCGGTTAATAAGAAAGGCAGCGGTAAGAAGTGCATCAGACCAGAAGGTCTTAGGCACGTGCATACCAAAGAGAAGACCCCTGGTGATTTACAGCAAATGGCGGTTTTTGCGTTCAGCCACCCCATTTTGCTGTGGGGTGTCAACACAAGCCAGTTGATGGATGATGCCATTATCAGAAAAGAACTGTTGGAGACCCTATACATGTACTCAACCCCCTTATCAGATCTAACAATTTTGATGTGAGTACCAAACTGAGTACTGATAAGTTGATAAAAATCCTTAAAAGCATCACAAACATTACTCTTTTGTTTGAACAAAACAGTCCAAGTAGACCGAGAATAGTCATCCACAAATGAAACAAAATAACGAAATCCAGATAAAGAAGTAGTAGGAGAAGGCCCCCAAACATCAGTATGAACAAGGGAAAAAGGTGCAGTAGATCTATTACCACAATAAGGATAAGATGTGCGACAATGTTCAGCGAAAATACAAGATTCACACTGAAAAACATAAGATGCAGGAAAAGAAGTAAACAAGTGGGGTAACTGTCTCCTCAAAACAACAAAAGAGGGAAGACCCAAACGTTGATGCCAGAGCATGATAGACTCCAAAGTACTACGGTCATTCCGACCACAAACAGAAGCTGCAGCAGTAGATTGAGCAGGTAACCGTGGCTCAAGAAGATAAGAGTCCTCCTTTCTCAGTCCCATTGCCAATAACCCTCTTTGTCTCCAAATCCTGAAAGACACAATAAGAAGGAAAGAAAATGACACAACAATGTAAGGATTTGGTTAGGTGACTCACTGATAATAGGTTAGTAGCAAAGTCAAGAACATGAAGGACAGACTCGAGGGAAATAGAAGGAGTAACTCGCACATTACTCTTACTAGAAACAGAAGAAAGGGAACCATCAGCAACCCTTACCTTGTCCCGGCCAGAGCAAATAGAGTAGGAATCATAGTTTTATGACATACCAGTCATGTGATCAGAGGCTCCAGAGTCAATAATCCAGGTGGGTGCAGTAGGAGCAGACGAGACCTGCAGAGCTGAGGCAGAAGTAGTAGACCCTCCAGAGGTAGAACCAGTAGCTGACCCTCCGAGGTTAGACATCAACCGACGGAGGGCTGCAATATCATCCTGTGAGAGGGAATCACGAGCCGGCTGGGGTCTAGGTGGCACAGACTCAGATGTCACAGAGTGAGCCCTAGCTCCCCCTCGCTTGCCGCCACGGGCACTAGATGAACCACCACGCATACCAGGGGGCTGTCCATGAAGATCCCAACACCGGTCCTTGGTGTGTCCAAGCTTGCCACAATGATCACATTTGTATCTCTTACGGTGATCGCCACGAGGTGGCCCTTGGCCTTTCCCCCCACTTTTCTAGTCTCTGTGGGAACTAGAAACAAGATCAGACCTCTCTGTTGATGGTGCAATACCCATAGTGGTCCTCCTGGTTTCCTCACTTTGCAAATAGCTGCACACGTCATCCAGAGATGGAAAGGGAGATCTCCCTAAGATTTGCAGGCGAAGAGGCTCATATTCAAGGTTAAGACCACCAAGCAAAATAAGGATCCTTTCCTTTTCTTGGCTCCTGTAGACCTTTGCTTGATCATTAGAATTGGACAACTGGAGATTGTTATAGTGATCATATTCCTCCCACAAGCTAATAACAGAGTTGTAGTACTCAGATATACTCCTATCACCCTGTTTCATATGAATGATCTTTTGGAGGATTTGATACACTTTCGTTGAATCTCCAACTCTATCAAAAACTCTGGATACACTGTCCCAAATATCTTTCGCAGTCTCCTTACTCATAAACCTCCAACCTATCTCAGGTTTCATGGAGAATATCAGCCAAGTCATAACAGTGGAGTTCTCAGTCTCCTACTTGAGATAGCCTGTATCGGACACATAGTCCGAAAACTCGCGAGATCTCGCCGAGATTCTCGATTTTTGGATTTTCTGAGTCGAGATGGCCTACGAGTCCCAAAAGTATACTTTCTCTCCGAGATCTCGGTTTGACATAGGCAAATGCCCATCTAGGTCCTTTATATGAGTGCCACATCTCGAAATCTTGGTGGAAAATCTTGGTACACAAACACCTATCTATGCCAGGAACCAAGACAGACACTTATTTATGCCTAATATCTTCATTTACTTAAGATATTATTCATAAATAAGCATATACCCCCTATTTGAATCCAATAAAAATAGTTAAAAAATCAAATCCAAAAGGGAATAAAGTCAACCACCCAGTTCAAGAACAAAAACTGGATTTTCGACGGTAGGTGCAATTTTCAACTTTCTAATGCTGGGGTTTTTCTCAAATCTAAAAATTTCATAAATCTTATTATGGTAAAACATTGCTAAAAACCAAAAGTACGGTAAAATATTCATTTGTTTTGATGTCCAAAAAATTATTTTCATTCAGAGCGATTTTGATAGTGTTCGCGCACACCGAATTAAGTTTGACCGGTACATAACTCCTTCAATATAAATCAGATTTAAGCAATCTTGGACTTGTTGGAAAGCAGTTTTACCATAATAAGATTTATGGAATTTTTAGATTTAAGAAAAACCCGAGCATTAGAAAGTTGAAAATTGCACCTACCGCCGAATATCCAGTTTTTGTTCTTGAACTGGGGGGTTGACTTTTTTTCCTTTTGGAATTTGATTTTTTAACTATTTTTATTGGATTCAAATAGGGGGGTATTTTCTTATTTATGAATAATATCTTAAGTAAATGAAATACAAAAGCATTTACTTAAATGATATTAGGCATAACTAAGCATAAATAAGTCTGTTTGTCCTATGTCTGTCCTGCTTTCTAGCATAAGTGTCTGTCCTGCTTTCCCACTAACTGAAACTCCTATTTGGACTTTGTTTTTGCAAAATCTGATAGTGCCATTGTGTTTAAATGGCCTAAAATAGGCTGAATACCAACTTTCAGACCCAAAAGAGGTCTAAAACCCATCGAGATGGGCTTCCGAGTCGGGAAAAAAAAAAGTGCACAAACTCCCCGAGATCTCGGCCCAACTCGGTTTTTTGCTAGGCCGAGATGGCTCCGAGACCCGAGTTTTCGAACCTTGGTATCGGTTGTAGCAGGAGCTGTGATAGACCAAGTAATGTACCCCAACTTTCCCCTACAGCGTAGAGACAACTTCACAGAACGGGACCAATCCAAATAGTTGGTATTGTCCAACTTCACAACCGAGATCTGGGTGTTGGGGTTATCAAAGGAAGCAATGGTTGGGAAACCACTACTTGGGCTGCCGGCTGTAATTGGTCCACTGACCTCAGAATCTTGTCCAGACACAGTGGACATAATGGGCAAACACTTCAACAATCAATATAAGTTGTTTGCGCAAGTGGGGAGTATACTCAACCCAAACAAGGAGGCAAACCAATACACAAATGGTACTCAATCAACCAAACCACTAGGCTGAGACCAAGCCTAAAAAACAGCAAGCACATAGAGAGCAAAAAAATTGCATAACTCAAACCAAGATCTTCTAGCAGCCAAGAACCTTTAGTCCATAACACCCAATAAGTGTATCAAGATGCAATGCATTCCATTCTCAATCACATTCAGTCATTCAATACAGCAAGCTTCAAAGAAGGCAAAAAACAAAGCAGCTGATACCTGTATAGCAGCAAGGAAAAATCAGTAGCAGTCCTCTTATCCTCCACCTTCAAGAGTAGGCTCTTAGCGCTTCAAGAAGGCACTCCCATACAACGTAAATTGGACAAGTTCCAAGGCCAGCCAAGCTGCCAAAGGCAGAATCGAATCTGAGACAGTCCAAGGCTGGCGGAAAAAACAGGGTTTGCTTCCAAGATTTCAAAACATCTGGAAGCTAAGTAGCATTCCTTTCAAAAAACAAGAGATTAGGGGTCTGAAACAACACCCCTAGGCGATGCAAATCCAATAGGTCTCACGCCAAGAGATGGAGAAGAGAAGAAGAACCAAGAAAAATCTTCACAGGCTGGCGGTAACTTTGCAGTCATCTTCCATAGCTTCAAATCACCCTCAGCAGCTCCTAAACTCTCTCCATATGGACTTAACTTGGAGAATACCACTCCCAAGACTGTAAGAAGTATAGTATCTCACATATACAGCCTCTAATGGAACCCCCTTTACATTTATAGGGTTCCAAAGAGAGGAGAAGATAACCACTGAGCTCAGCCGACTCTCAAACCAGAGATGTTGGCTTTGATACCAAGTTGGAACTTAAAGGTAGGTCGAATCTGGTAAGAGAAGAGGTTTACAGCAAGGAGAAGAGGGAGAGAAGAGGAAAGAAGAAGAAGAAGAAGAGAAGAGAATGGGAGAATCGATTATGTGTGTTGAGTGATTCTCAACACACATATTAGCTTCATTAATTAACTCTCCCAAATTACACAAGCCTCCCTAGGGAGGTAAAGGGAAATAAGACAAGAAAGTAAAAATAAAACTTAGTCATGTCTTATAACTAGACAATGACAGAACTACCCCTATACAAGATATTCTAACAACTCTAACAAGGCCAACCATCAAACTGCCGAATATCTGCAATGAAGTCCATCCTATCAAAACCGGAACTGTAAAGGACTCTGGCACTAACCAAACGGATGAGAATTCTATGAAGGTGCCAAATATCAAGCCAAAATCTGATTAAGGAACCGTCATCAAACAAGGATCTGATCACCCCAAGAGCAAGAGGTCTGAGCTGCAAGATCTTCCTCCACACCCAGGAGGCATCAGAAATAATAAGAGCAATCGAAATGGAATCTAAATGGAGATGACAGAAAAACACCAATCCACCCAAATGCTCTTAAGTTTGGACGCAAGCTTCTAGATCAATTTGAGAATACCCACCTGGTTGACATCTTTAATTCTTCTCAAACCTAGAACCCCCCTCCCCTCTTCTTTTGGGAGGCAGACGGAGGCCCAACTAACATGATGAAGGAACCTATTAGCATCACTACCCTTCTAAAGGAAAGCACACATGAGGGATTCCATGTTTGATATAATTGACTGGGGCAGCTCGAAGATACCTGACCAATAGATAAAGGAAGGCTAGAGAACAGATCGGGTAAGCTCAAGGTGACTGGCATATGAAAGCAGCTTGCCCTTTCAAAGCTGGAGTCTCTTGCACAAGAGCTCTAGCATAGGAGAACAGTAGTGAGCAGACAACCAGGAGGGGATCAACGCTAAGCCGAGGTACTTGACCAGAAGACGGCCCAAAGAAAACCCAGACAAGGGAATAAGAGAGGACTTAAGATCATCACGGACCCCTTCCAGAAACATGAGGGATTTGGAGAGGTTAATACGGAGAATAGACATGCTCTCAAAAAGGTGAAAGTAGGACAATATAGCCTCAAAGGAAGGGATATCAGCTCTAGAAAAGATCATGACATCATCAGCAAAAGCCAGATGAGAGAGATTGAGAGCCTTACATTTGGACATAGGGGAGATGAGCTGCTAGTCCATAGAAGATTGAATGCTACGGGAGAGCACTTCAAGAGCTAAGGTGAAGGAGGTAAGGGGAGAGGGGGCAACTTGGTGGATGCCAACAGAAGAGGCAAAAAAAACCAGCAGGGCTGCCATTAATAAGCAGCAAGAACCGGGGGAGGAGATGCAATGGGAAACCCAGTTAACAAAGGTAGGAGGGAATGACATTTCTGCAAAATACTGAGAATGAAGGCCCAAGACAAAGAGTCAAAAGCTTTATGGATATCAATTTTCAAAAGGGCAGAATGGCGGGTGGTGTTTTCTGTTAAACCCTTTGACAAGATCATTACAGAGAAAAATATTGTTAGAGATGCTCCTACCAGGAATTGATTGGGACTGACTAGCTGGTCTACCACTAACTTCAGCCTATTGGCAATGAACTTGTACAGCAAGTTGCAGAGGGCAATGGGTGGAAATCTGACAAGGAGGTAACTTCTTTCTTAGGGATAAGGCAGAGAAAGGTTTGGTTGATCCCATGAACTTGACTGGGGTTGAAAAAGAAACTACGTACTACCTTGATAAGGTTAGGCTTGATGATATCCCAGGCAGAGGAGAAGAAGGCCATACTGAAACCATTCGAGTCGGGGGATCGATTGGCCTTAAGGGAGAGAATAGCAAATAGGATTTCCTCATCCAAGGGGATCAACCAAACCTGTCATAGCAAGATGGAATAGCAGATAGGATTTCAATAAAAATGCTTATTTAGCAAATGGAGAGGATATCACATTTTTTCATCCGGGCCTGGAGCTCGATTGGCCTTAAGGGAAAGGATAGCAGATAATATTTCAAATAAAAATGCTTATTTAGCAACTGGAGACTAGAGCTTTGAATACTAAAGTAGGCTTGATGCAGTTCAGAAGAACAAGAGAGACAAAACTGCAGGACAACAACCAGCAGTAGACCAAGGCTGTCGATTGGACCAGAACTGAACCAAGAGACTGGTCTAATCAACTGGATCACTTTAATATCCAGATTCATTGAATTCTGATATAAGCAAGGCTGGAATTTAATCATATTAATATCTCATCTTATCAGATCAGCCTAGTCAGCAGTCCACATTGTGGAGGTGCTGGAGGGCCAAAGAGAGAAAGGAAAACTTCTGAGATGGAACTCAGAGTTGCAAAGGGGAAAGAGAATCATGCATTCACAGCTCGTGGCAGCAACCAACAAAGCAATTCATTCTCTATTCAAAATCTGTCCATCGGTTACAAGCAATGCCCATATTTAAAGTTGTAAAACTAAGACTCCTAACTGGAATGTAAAACTGAAACTAACGAAAGTAACTTGCATCCAACCTCTATCTCTCTATCATAGTTGTCAAGGCGTCGCCTAGGCATCCTAGTGGTTTTCTGGAGGCTGGGTGCCTGCCGACTTGAGCATACTTAAAAAGGCGAACGCCTTGGATGCCTAATGGGCTGGTTGGGCGCTTAGTATGGTGCTTGTGTTTTTTGGTTGTTTTTTTTTTTGAGTATTGTAATTACTAATGCTTTCACTAACTTTCCTATTGACTTGTGACTTTGTGTAAAGAATAGACAATCCTGAGAAGTATTGGATCAAATATGTAAGGGGCAAAAAAGGAAAAACCCTTCATCGAAGAATTTATCCTTTTGTGAGAAATCAGAACTAAGAAAGTAGTGCATGAACAGTGATGCAGTTCGTCTTCTTTAGTTCTTCTCTCCGGTGGTTTCTTCTCCGAGCAATAATCTGGCAGCGGCAGCATCTTCCCTCTCCTAATCGGTAAGTTTTTTTTTTTTTCTTTTGTTCAATCGCATGTTCTTCTCTGCATTTTTTTGTTAATCTGTTCTGCCGACTGCCGCATTTCTTCTTCTTCTCTGCATTTTTCTCTCTTCTTTTTTTCTTTTTTGTTAATCTGTTCTGCTGCAGTGCCGCACTTCTTCTTCTCCTCTGCATTTTTTTCTTCTTCTTGTATGCTCTTCCCACCCCACCCCCTTTTTTGTTTTTTCATTCTTCCCTCATGGTTTTTTTTTTTCTTTGTGTAGTGTCAAGTGTGTTCTCTATTTTTTTTCTTCCTGTGCTGTTCTTTTGTTTTGTTGTGTAGTGTGTTTTGATGTTCTCTGATATATAGTAGCATTCCCATCTCAGAATTTACATGGATAATGTTAGATTAGTATCCTTACGCGATGAGGACCAGATGATTCAGGGGCCAGAGGAAGATCCAGAGCCAGATCCACAGAGATTCACAGAGGAGACTTAGTTTACTCATGAAACACAAGACGACGATCATGGTGCACGTACCTTGAGAGGTTACAATCGACGTCCTCGCAAGAATAGACTTGGACCTACTGATGAGGCATCTAGGATGGATATATCAAGCTTCTCTGATACTATCGAAGCCATGAGTTTGGGGGAGACTAGAGGATATGGGCATTGGGTCACACCATCCTTTATAGCAGAGACCCCTAGTCCAGCACAACATCATGATAGTAGCTTCGAGAGCATCGGATCAGTATCATATGCTAGGTATGGACCGTAAGGTGGATATGTTGCTGGAACATCCTTCGAGAGCACCGGTTCATTTGGGTATATGGGAGTGGCCATGATGCATCTTCTGCTACATATGGATATGGGAATGGGTTAGGTGCTGGGTCATCCTTTGTCGACAGTATCTTCGGGTATCCGGCCCAGCCATGTGTGCCGGCTCCACCTCCTTATAGTCTCGATGAGCCCTTCCTTAGATTGGGATATCTCAGAAAAATTGATGATGGGGTTTATAAATAGGAAATTATGGACTCCTAGAACAACTAGGCCCAAAGCATGTCATGGGATACATATGTGGTGCATCCAGAGGAACGACTCCGACATCTTCAATGGTTTGCAGCTCGTGGATTAGACCCACCAAGAAACTCTACTTGGAATTGAGTGAGTGTTGTATAATTTATGTTTTATTTGGTTAAGATGAATTATTTAGTCTTCTAGTACTTTAAGTATATGTGAACTTAATATTTATAATATAGCTAATGTACATTGTACATTAGCATTCAGCGCATGGTTTAATATCTCGCGATATATCGGTATCTCGGGCCTACTGAGACATCCGAAATTTTGCGAAATATTCCCGAAATATTGCATTTTTTCTGCAATATTTTAGGGGTCCATCTCGGGGGGTATTTGGCCATATCTAGGCCTAAAACTTCATGGACACCCTTATTTAAGCTAAATAAATACATTTAAACCATAAAATTACAAAAAAATGAATTCAAATTGGTGTTTTGGGCTTGCAACCTTGATTGACATACGGTCGCCGACCCTAATGTATAAATAATTAAATACACATTGATTAGGCAATTAAAGACATAAAAAAAATGTAAACAAACTAATTAAAACTCATAAGACATAATTCATAAATTATATTCTCATAAACTCCATAATAGTCAATAACTCAAAACTCAGTAGCTCATATGCTTAAAGCCTTAAAGGCTATACACAAAGTGTCAAAATCTCAAACTCACAACTCACAAGTTCACAAATCAGTGAAATCACAACTTACAAGTGCTAATAATAGTTGTTGTGCCTCCCTGGATCAATCCCAGTCATGCTCCGCTGGAGTCGACGTCCATTGTTCTCTATTTGAAGGATATATGTGGACCACGGTATAGAATCGGAGAAGAAACGAGTGTAGTCATCCACAAGTGTCATGTAAATGGAGTCATCAACATACTGTAGATAACCTATCCTAGGATATATGCTAGGGTTACCAATCGGTCCAGTCTGTGAAGAAGATGATCCAATGTGATATGCTGTCGGCGCCGGCGGAAGAGGCATTGGCACTGGCTGCATGTATGGCTGGTGAGGTCGGAAGCTAGGCCCCCTAGGATATGCAAAGATGTCATCTATAAAAGATGATCCAGTATATCCCTGGGACTGGGATTGGGACTGGGACTGGTAGTCATAGTCCCGTACCCCACTAAACTGCCCATATGATCCATATCCATATCCACCGTAAGGTTGTGATGCACTATAATCCGATGACAATGGAGTGGTATGTGCATCAAAAGATAGGGCACGCCAATGCCCAGTCGGTCCTCCCTCCCTATTACCCATACTCAAACCGCCAACAGAGCTAGATAGGTCATCAATGTCCATGTAATTAGATTGCAACTGTGTTTGTCGACCCCTACGCTTCCTGCTGTATAGTTGTAGGTGGCGTCCTGAGGGTGGGGGTGCGGGGGCACATGCTCCGTGGTCCGTATCTTGTGTGGCATGATCAAATTGTCTCTCTAGTGAATCGGACTGGCTCTACAGGCGCCGTATCCTCGCCTACCACATAATACTCTCGCATGCCGTCAAAATCTTCACCACCACCACCACTACCACCACCACCACCACCACCACCACCACCACCATCACCATCACCACCATCATCATCATCTGAGGACTTAGACCAGTCTTCATCATCAGCAACATTGCCACCAGTGGGCTGGAATGGTATGGGTGAGGCTTCCTGTGCATGTATCTGACCCTCGTCAGTCATATAATCATCCACATCAGCACCAATCTCGGAAGCTATCACGGGGTCGGGCCTTCCTCCCTCCTGATCCAACACTGGCTCACCTCTATCCCTCACCCAATCCACAATAGGGTCCTCATCGTCTGAGTCAACTTGAAAGATGTCGGCGAGGTCAATAGTACCCCTTTGTCCCTCATGTCCCATGCGTATGTGTTGCTGTTTCAGCCTCAAGTTGTAGTGCACATACACCATGTCAGATAGACTTTTAGACCCCAATCTATTGCGCCTCTTAGAGTGGATGAGTGCAAAGGTACTCCAGTTCCTCTCACAGCCAGATGCGGAACATGTTTAGGCAAGGACTTTGATTGCTATTCTTCGTAAGTTCTTAGCCGATTCCTCATACAACACCCACCATTCAGCTGCATTACAAGTTACAACAAAAAAAGACATGTGTCAAATGTTGTTTCAACTTTCAAATTTCAATACATATGTAATTTAAAACTTAAAAGAATTACCAGCATCACCACGTGCTCTGCCTTGTATCGCAGCATCAGTTCCAAAACTTCCCAATGCATCCCTAAATATCTTGATCTACAACCATGTGGAAAATTAGTAAGAACTTCTTCACTACTTGTTTGAAAGCATCAATAAGTTGAGTTTCCAAATGAATTGTAAGACTCACCTCATTATTGTAAATTGCTTGTAGTGCACCATCTGGCTCCAACTTCTTCACTACTTGTTTCACAGCGTCAATAAGTTGAGTTTCCAACCCAAGCCTATTGTTATATTGATACTTAGGGTTCAAGTAGTATGCTGAAATTTGAGATATAGAATAGAGATATTATCAAATGCATAGGTAATTAGTAAATAATAATACTATGAATTAGTTACATAAAACAAATTTACTCACCGACCTTATGCGGTGGATGTATAAGTTGATTCTCAGTGAGCATTGATGATATTCAAGAAGTGTTTGCTACTGAGAGGAGCCACACTGTAGACACTATCTTTCATAAAGTCCATTGCAGCATATAGGACTGGTATGGTTCGGCCCTTGAGAGCGGAGTCAGCAATATGTAAAACTTTAAGTACCGGCTCCAAAACTTTCACCACTTTGCTTACTTTTGTCCAGAATTCCTCAAATGACATGGTTGCTTGTGCTTCCCTCGCACTTGCAGTCTTGGAACCCTTCCATCCAAACCACTCCTCAGAAGCAAATATACTTCTCAGTCCGGCCTTCTTTGTCTCAATGCTTTTTAGGGCAATGTAGTTGGTGGCAAATCTTGTGATGTCAGGCCTAACCAAGTCACCCCCACATTTTTCCCTCAGTAGAGTGAGTGCATAGGAGTGGTTGTATACAAAGTTGGTGACTTATCTTGCACTTTCAACCACAGTCTTCACCAACTTTAACTTTCCCATATCCTTTAGCATTAAATCAATGCAATGGGCTGCACAAGGAGTCCAGAAGAGCCAGTATTTACTATTGTTCAGCATCTTCTCACCGGCCAGCTTGAAGTTGCTTCCATTGTCCGTTACAATCTGGACAACATTCTCAATGCCCACATCTTTTTCAACTACTTCCTTTAACAATCTGTAAATGTATTTCGCATCCTTTATCTCTTTGGATACATCCACAGATTTGAGGAAAACTGTCCTCCCATCATAATAAACCATGAAATTGATAATGGACTTTCTTGTAGGCCCAGTCCATCCATCTGCCATTATAGTCACCCCATATGTCTCCCACATACTCCTCATCTCCCTAATGTACTCATCAATCTCAAACTTTTGTTGAGGTAGATAAACATTCATTACCTCATATGGGGTGAGGCCCTTGAATCCTGGGCCAGCCTCTGCAATGGTATCTATCATGGTATCATAATGGGGGCCTTGTGCAGTGTTTGTTGGGATGGTATGGTATAGCATCCACTTAGCTATTGATTCTTTAACCAATCCCTTCATCCCCTTCCATGCTCCTTTGATTCTTGGTTGACTGCTTCCTTTCTTCCTATGCAATTTAGGATCTGATGCTGATGGTGGTACTGGTACTGATAAAGGTGTTGGGGCTGCCCTCACACTTTGTGATCTTCTAAAAGGAATGAAAGATCTAGAACCTGAACCACCAGATGTGCCAGCTCTTCCACTACCCCCTACTCTCTGTCTCTACTGATCATCTTGAAAACTAACTCTACTCCTTGAAACAGTCCGTCTAAAATCCCTAGCCTCCTCTGCTGTTTGTATGTCATCAAGTACTGCAATGTCCTCATCAAAGTCATCATCATCATCATCATCATCATCATCATGGTATCGTCTTCCTCCTCCCATTGAACTCCTCACTGTATCCTCAAGTTGTTCTCTTATCCTCTGCTTGTCAGCCTTCCTCTTCTTCTTTCCCCTTAAACTGTCACCAATTTCTCTAGCTACTTGAGTAGGCACCATTTGACAACCCACAACATCTTTAGATCCTCCAGTTAGATGTTGTTTAAGTCTACTAGACCCACCTCCCAAAAACTGCATGTGACAATAGTTACATTGGGATTTTCTCTTATCCCCATCAATTGGAGTGCCATGTAACCATGCAATGTCACCCCTATGTTGGCTGACTGGTCTCTCTTGTTCCCTCTGTTCTCTTTGCTCCCTCTGCCCCCTCTCTGTTGACTACTTTCCCCCACCTTTTGTTTGTCCTTCGCACGTTGTCTATCACGATCCGCCATAATAATACTTGTTTACTGCAATGTAAGTAAAACAAATAATTAAAAACTTAATGTAGATGCACTTCAATTGACACTTTTAGATTACTAATACACTTGTATAGCTATTTAATATTTTTCCCCTAACTCTTATATTTTTCACATAATTAAAAACAATTTTTTATATATAATGTTAATATAAATATTGACCTAACACAACAAAACCGAAAAATTAGTAAACATAATATATATGTAATGCATTTCAAAACATTTAGAAATTACTTTCATATTTTTTCATTATTTTTCAAACTTAAAACTCATATTTTTCCTTATTTATTTCTTTTTTTTTTATTTTTATATATATTTTTCTTAATTTCTAAAAATTAAAATAATAATTTATGGGCAGAAAAATAAATTCGACACCGTGAAGCCGTAGATCGACCATTGGTGTCTAACATATATTTAATTCATTCCCATCTAAGTCATATTACCCCTAATTATTTCCTATTTTAGTTGTAGGAAAATCAATTTTTAAAATCAGAAAATTAAAAAAAAATATACATATGGAAAAAAAAATTCGACACCGTGAGGCTGTAGATCGGCCTCCGGTGTCTAACATATATTAATATCATCACCATACAACATGTATTGAACATACTATTTTCAAAAAAAATTTGTTTTAGAGAGAAAAGAATTACCTTAAATAGTGAAAAAGCCTTCACAATCTTGCTAGGAGGTGTTCCCAACGTGTTTTTGGCGATGATCCTTCTAAGTAGATGAAGAACAAGTATGAAGATCCTTAGAATCCAAGTTGGAGGAGTAGAGAAGCAAGAAAAAAGCCCAAAAATCTGTTCTGTCAAGCTCTCGGTCAATATATCGACCGTTAGCTGGCGAAATATGGGTTTTATACCCATGTTTTAATGGGTCACGTGCACTGGTTTTTCGCATTTCGCCGATATATCGGTATGTGACCGAAATTTCACGAAATGGTTGAAATATCGACCGACATATCGACTTTTTCCATTTCGCCCTTGCATTTTGTCTCGGCCATGTCGAAACTACCGAAATTTCACGATATATCGCCGATATATCGCGAAATTTTGTACCATGATTCAGCGTACACTAGTAAACTTGGGTCAATAACCACAAGTACCATTTGGAGTTTTTTTTTTTTTTGGGTGAAAATAGTTCATGCATTGTGTTAAGAACGTCAAAAATTGGTTGCATAGAAAAAACCAGAGCAAAAAAAACACATTTCTAGTCCTCGAAACCACCAACCCGAGTTGGCTGGGAAAAAATACCTGCTTTCGACCAGTTTCGACCAAATCTCGATTTCTAGCTGGTCGAAACCTAGGTTAAAACCGAGATTTTGAACCTTGGTATTAACCCTTAGTTCTGTGAAGCAGGTAGATAAGGAAAACCTGCAATTAATGGGCCCAACCAAAACTATAAAAAGAAGGGTTTTTTTCATGTACCGCCCCTGAGGTATCACGTAATTACAAAAACACCCCTCAGTTTTGGAAAATTCTGCGTGCCCCCTTGAGGTTCTTAAAAGTTAACACATGCCTCCGTTAGTGTAGGACTAACAATGTTAAAAACAAAGGGTGAACTGACAAAAATGCCCTTGCAAGAAAAAAATAAAAACCTGCAACTCATCTTCCCCAAATCAATTGGGGAAGATAAGTTGCAGGTATCCTTGTAGGGAACACCATGGAAGTCGAGATCTCTGAGAGGCTGGTCAAACTCAAGCCTTTTTAAATGGAATTCTTATTTAGATACGGCAGAGATGAGAACAGTGAAAGCAGCAGAAGGAAAAGCTTGAAATGGAATTGCTAGTTTTAGGTTTTGATTTAAAAAAGGGAAAAGAAAGAGTAGAGTTGTCAGAAACCTTTAAGCTTTATAAATATATATATAGCAATTATTGCAGATAAATCTGAAGAAAGAACAACTGATAGAGTGGAAGAAAACCAGGACTGAGGCAACAATCACAATATCACTAGTTGACAATGAAATAGCAAAAGAAAGAATGAAAGAAAAGCTGAAAGCGCTGACCAATACGATCGTTATCAAAGGAAAACAAAGAAGGAAATGGCAGAAACCTGAAGGAGGTTTACAGTAGTATTCAGATCAAAAAGAAAAAAGAAAACGAAGAATTCGAGATCCTTGAAAACTGGATCGTTTCATTTCAGATTAGAACCTCGAACTCCAAAACTGAAGGTCAAGAAAGGGGAAAAAGTAAAAGTAAAAGAAACGAAAAAAGCTCCCAATGACAAACCGAACCTTTCTGCAGATTTCTCCCAAGGTCTTTCACCTCATTTTAGTGCGTTGACATGTTGAAAGATCAAAGCTTCTCAATTCCTGCAGGAAAGAAGAATTAAAATAAAAAATCCCATAAGAAGTACGAATAAAAAGAGAGTGAAGTCACAGATTATGAGCGGAAGATCATTTGATACGAGAAAACTATCAAGCACAAACCCTAACAGTGCTCGGCAGCCATTTTCAAGATAATAAACAAAAGCGATCTAAAACAAAAGTTTATAGCTGTTTTCAAAAAGTTAGATTCCCTAATCGAAGTTTCATACCCTACATAGAATGGCTCAAGAAGAAGATTCGTCTTCTGCTACTCACCAATGCAAGAGAAAATATGCAGAAAAAAGAATCCACATCTGAGCTTCGCAAGCAAGGAAGAAGAGGAGATGCTCTCTCAGAGAACGAAAAGAAATTGGAGATAGGTTGGGGAGTTTAAGTAGAAGTGTTGGAACCTTCTATACGTGCTCTGCCCATATGGGGGGAGTGTCTGTGTGACTGGTGAAGGAGGCCTGAAGTGTATGTGTAAGAAAGCTGTGGTAGGAAAGAAATTTTCACTTGAGCTAAACACTATTGTCTTCTTCAAAGGCTTGAGTTTGACCAGCCTCTCAGAGATCTCGGCTTCCATGGTGTTCTCTACAAGGATACCTGCAACTCATCTTCCCCAATCGATTTGGAGAAGAAGAGTTGCAGGTCTTTTTTTCTTGCAAGGGCATTTTTGTCAGTTCACTGCTTGTTTTTAACATTGTTAGTCCTACACTAACAGAATGGGGGTATGTGTTACCTTTTAAGAACCTCAGGGGGGCACAGAATTTTCCAAAACTGAGGGGTGTTTTTGTAATTACTGAAATCTCAGGGGAGGTACATGAAAAAAACCCTAAAAAGAATTGTAGCAAATAAAAGATGATCGAGAAAAAGATACAAGGCTGGCTCACCATGAACAAGGCTAATGATTGACCATCATACCACTTCAAAACAATCCCTTGACCATAACCAAAACCTAAATAGTTCCACTAAAGGTATGATGTTTAAAATGTTTTGTTTAGTTGATAACCCGATCCCTATAATCTCCAGACAAAATTGACTTTGACCTTGTTAACAGAACAACTAGAGATATAATGCTTGAATGATCTTCTGATCACCCCAAGCCTCTTATTTATAATTGAAGAATAAATTATATAGGATAAATATATCCCTACAATAGCCGACTCTATTAAGCGAGTCGGCTACACATAAAAATAAAACCCAAAAGACTGGTGTACATAATTCAACACTCCCCCTCAAGTTGGAGCATAGATGTCAAACATGCCCCACTTAACTAGAATAGGATGAAACAACCGGCCAGTCAGTCCCTTAGTGAAGATGTCAACTAGCTGGTCACCAGACTTCAGAAACGGAACACAAACCAGTTCTTCTAACTTCTCCTTGATAAAATGTTCGTCAATCTCAACATGTTTGATAAGATCATGCTGTACCGGATTATGACCAATGTTGATCGTTGCCTTGTTGTCACAATACATCATCATAGGAAGACGAACAGGAACACCAAGGTCTTGTAGTGGACCCTTGAGCCATAACAACTCACAAATACCTTGCGCCATAGCATGGAATTCTGCTTCAGCACTAGAACGAGCAACCACATTCTGCTTCTTGTTGCGCCAGGTAACAAGATTCCCACCTACAAAGGTACAATACCCAGCGATAGACTTTCTGTCGAGAGAAACAGCCCAATCAGCATCTGTATAGGCCTCTACCCGCAGGTGATCATGAGGAGACAAAAGAATCCCTTTCCCTAGAGCTGACTTTAAGTTCGAAGAATACGAAAAATAGCCTTTCATATAAGAAGAGTAAGGGCCATGCATAAACTGACTCACAAGACTCATCGTTACAGCAATGTTAGGACACGTATGTGAAAGATAAATCAGCCTCCCTACCAAACGCTGATACCGACTCTTATCAACAGGTCCACCCTCCTCCTTGAGCCGCACCTTAGCATTCATAGGTGTATCAGAAGGATGACATCCTAATAATCTAGTCTCAGATAATAAATCCAGGATATACTTCCTTTGAGAGAGAGAAAGATGCCCTTTGAAGATCGGGAAACTTTAATTCCACGATGACATCCTAATAATCTAGTCTTAGATAATAAATCTAGGATATACTTCCTTTGAGAGAGAGAAAGATGCCCATTGAAGATCGGGCAACTTCAATTCCAAGAAAGTACCTTAGTTTTCCCAGATCCTTAATTTCAAAGTCCTATCCAAGCAACATCTTCAGCCATCTGACCTCATCACCATCATTTCCGGTTACCACAATGTCATCAACAAAGACTATGAGAATCTTATCACCCATCCTTTTGATAAACAGAGTATGATCAGCATTACTCTGTTTGTATCCCACAAAAATCATAGTCTTGTGAAACCTGCCAAACCACGCTCTAGGTGACTGCTTCAGCCCATAAAATGCACGCTTCAATTTGCAAACCTTACCCTTGGTTTTGTCACATGTGAACTTGGTGGAATATCCATGTAAACCTCCTCATCGAGCTCACCATGGAGGAAGGCATTCTTTACATCCAACTGTTGCAGATCCCATCTCAGATTTACAGCACCAGACAACAATACTTTGACAGTGTTTAGTTTGGCAACTGGAGCAAAGGTCTCCTGATAATCATATGTCTGAGTGAACCCCTTGGCCACAATTCGTGCCTTATATCTATCCATAGTGCCATCCACTTTCTACTTTACCACAAATACCCACTTACATCCAACAAGTCGTTTCCTTGGAGGAAGAACCACAAGTTCCCATGCATCATTTTTTTGTATGGCTTTCATTTCTTCCATCATTGCTGCCTTCCACTTTCCATCTGTTAAAGCTTCCTACCAATTTTGAGGAATACGAACAGAAAAAAGAGAAGAGACAAAGGCACGAAAAAATGGAGTAAAAGTCATAAGAAACAACATGAGATATGGGGTGTTGAGTACAAGCCCTAGTACCTTTGCGAAGAGCAATAGGCAACTCAGGAGTCTTACATGATGGAGAAGTAGGCTCTGGATCCAGGGTCGGTAACTGGATGGGTACTAGTGTTGTAGTGGATTGAAGTTGCTTGCTTCTGGTACAACTTTTCTGATAAACTTTAAGATTAGAATCATCAATTCTCCTCTGAAACTCACCAATGGTTTTCTGAACTAGAGTGAGCTCTCCCTGAATAGGAACTTCAACATCACCATTATCCATAGTCTCCCCCTATATAAGATCTCCTTCACCCGAAAGGCCGAAATAGAGGGAGGGGTAGCAGTAGGTGGGGCAGCAGGATCATTGTGAACCATAAAGGCAGACTCAGGTTGGGTATACTGAAGAGGAGACTCAAGAGTCAACACATCTTCACTAAAGTGCTCCCCCTGAAGAGGTGGAGCTGAATAATAGGAAAGGGACTCATGGAAAATAACATCCATACTCACCAAAGTACGTCTGGTAGGAGGATAATAACAGTTGTATCCTTTCTGGGTTGAAGAGTAACCCAAAAATATGCAACAAAGCCCACGGGGCTCAAGTTTACCAGGGGATCGAGTATCCCTAGCATAACAAACACAACCAAAGACCTTAGGCAGAACTACAAAGGAGGAGGAGCCATGTAAAAGTGCAGCTGGGGTACAAGAGTCAAGGACCCGAGTAGGCATCCGATTAATGAGGTAAGCTGCAGTGAAGACAACATCCCCCCAATATTGGGTCAGGAACATGACAGGCAAACATAAGGGCCCTAGCCACTTCTAATAAGTGGCGATTTTCCTTTCTGCTACTCCATTTTAGGCTGTTGTATCGACACAACTGGTCTGGTAAATAATCCCATGGGCAGCTAGGTATTTTTGGAACTAACCTTCTATATATTCTTTGCTATTGTCACTCCTCGAGATTTTGAGGGTGGCATTAAACTGGGTCTGAACCAAGTTATGAAAATGCTGAAAACATGAAAAAACTTCACTTTTAGTGTGCATCATATACACCATATATTCCTATAGTAACAATCAATAAATGAATAAACCAACAATGGCCAGAAAGAGAAGGCTTTTGACTAGGACCCCACACATTAGTATGAACCAGATTAAAAAGAGAAAGACTTCTTTTATTAGAAATTGAATAAGTTGAACGAGTCTGTTTGACCAAAACACAAGCCCTACAAAAAAATTCATCCTTATTACATTGCTTAACTAGTGCTGGAAAAAAAAGAGAAGGTTCCTAAGGGGGGTGATCTAAGTGAGATTGCCATTGCTGTAATTCGGAGAAGACTAGGGAATTTTGATATAGATGAAAAGGTAATGTAGCCTGAGGACAACCATTATCAAGCAGTTGCAATCCACCATACACTTTACTACATCCAATCGTCTTCCCCGTTACCAGATCCTGAAAAACACAATGGGACGGAAAAAAAAGTTACTCTGCAATTTAGATCTCTAGTAAGACTACTAATGGAAAGAAGATTAATCGTAAAGTTAGGAATATGCAAAACGGAAGATAAAGTAATAGAAGAGGTGCAGCGGATGGAGTCCTTTCAAGAAACAGATGAAATGAAACCATCGGCTACTCTGAATTTGTCCTGGCCAAAAGTGGGAGAATATTTGTGGAAAAGGCTGGAGGATCTAGTCATATGATCAGTGGCACCGGAGTCTACAATCCATGGACTGGAAACTACCAAAGCGCAATTACCCACAAAAGAAATACCTGAGCAGGCAAAATTGGAACCTGATGGGGTGAAAGAATTGGCAGGAGTCAATGTAGCAGAAGCAGCGGAAGCCTTTAACATACGACAAAAATCATATAGTTCTTCTTGGGAGAAACCAAGTTCAGAAGTAGGAACAATGGCAACAGCTTCAATGTGATTAGCCTTATTTTTAGATTTTCCACGACCACGTTTAGCCTCAAAGTCAGCAGGTTTTCCATAAAGTTTCCAGCAGATGGCCTTGGTATGATAGGGTTTGTTGCAATGTTCACATTTCACCACCTCCTTGTTAGAATCAGTAGCAGTGCATGGAGACCCATCAAATAACATAGAACCAGATCCGGTTTGGAGGGCAGATCTCCCAGTAGGGGAATGTAACATAGCAGCGCAGCGGCTCTCTTCAGTATGAACCAAAGAATGGGACTGCTCCAGGGTGGGAAAAGGAGACTTGCTAAGTACTTGAACACAAATCTGATCGTATTCAACATTCAAACCAACAAGAAAGCCATACACCCGTATTTTATCCACATGCTTGTGATAGGCAGCAATGTCAGTTTCATGAGTAGGCTGAAAATCAGAATAATGGTCCAATTGTTTCCATAAACTCCTCAGGGCAGCATAGTACTATGAGATGGTTAAGTCCTTCTGTGTAGTGTCATGAAGCTTCTTTTACGTATTTAATATACCTGAGCATCATTCCCCACCTGCTAGTAGGTTTCCTTTGCAAGAGACCATATTTGGGTGGCTGTAACAAGTAATAAATAGACACTAGGAAGCTCCGGTTGCATGGAGAGCAGCAAAAAAGACATGACCATAGCATCATTGGAAACCCATCGATCCTGGAGAGGACCATCATCAACTGGCTTCTCAGTGGTTCCAGTGAGATGTTCAGTAAGACCACGACCAGCAATAGTCAAATATGTAGATCTGGACCACACCAAGTAGTTAGTACCATTGAGCTTAATGGCAGCCGTGACAGGAAGATAGTCGTTCCTTGTCTGTCCTTCAACTCCGGAGGTAGTAGTAGTAAGATCAGACATTATCACAATCTAATCACCAAAAAATCCAATAGCAGATTGATGCAGGTAGAACACACCAAAATTCAGATCAATATAAGGGAGAAATCAATTCTGAAAAAAGGTGAAAAATTAAAATCTTCAATGAAACAGCTTGAAAATAAGGTCGAGTGCTCCTTTAGGAAGGGCAGAACTGCCCTCAAAAAATCAGCTTCTTCTGACAAGTGCACCCCCAAAATCAATATGTGTCGGGGTTTTGCAAAACCTTGACAGTTGAGATTGATATGGGGAGAAAGAACTCTGTTGATGATGAAAAAAGAAGATAGATGCTGTCCACAGTGCCTGATATGGATCTCCAACAAGAGAAGACTCGATCTCCAATAAAATAACTTCGACCACCAAAAAATAGGAAGACTCCAAAAATCGCAGAAGAGGAACAGCAGCTATCGATCCAAAAAAACTTCTAAATCATGGAGGTAAGGTGGAGGGCAGCAATAAGATCAATTGATCACCTCATTAGTGCTGCCCTTTAAGAAGGGTGAGAACCAAGGGAAGGAAGGAAAGAAGAAAACGAGAAAGGAGTAAGAAGAGAGAGACGATGGAAGAGGGTGTCTGCTCTGTAACCTAGATCAGAATTTTTTGCTCTGATACCATGTTAACAGAACAATTAGAGATGTAATGTATGAATGAGTTTATGATCAGCCCAAGCCTCTTACTTATAATTGAAGAATAAATTACATAGAACAAATATATCCCTACTATATCTGACTCTATTAAGAGAGTCAGCTACACATAAAAATAAAACCCAAAAGACCAGAATACCCCCATGATATTCTGGTGTACATAATTCTTTTTTTGGTGAATAAAAAATTAGATTACCAAAGCCCGAGGGGGGCAAGAGGGAGAGAAGGGGGGAGGGGGAATATACAAAGGAGGGAAACAAGGGGGGAGAGATAGACCCCAGACCCAACTAAGGGGGGGTATGGAGACGTAAAAGAGCACTATCCAAACCCTTGGATACAACAATATGCCTGTTCCTTGGGGAATCCAAAAAAGCCTTATGAGGTAGAACACTAAGCTTAAAGGAGACATCCCAAAAGATGGCTTTCCAAATCAAGTCAAAGGAGCGAGAGTTGGAGGTCCATCTCCTAAGGTTCCTCTCCATCCAAATGTGGTAAAGAGTTGCGCCAAACACAAGCTTGCCAATAGTGTCGCAAATAGTGCAGCCAGGGAAAGTCATGATCAGCCAGAGCCACTCTCGAGCGAAGGGGAGGTGTCTCCTACTGCGAGGCCAGATAAACGAAAGGGCTTTATTCCAGATGGTGGAGGTAAAGAGGCAAGGGAAAAAAAAGGTGGTTAATGTCTTCGGAACCATTCCAATAGAAAATACAAGAAAGGGGGACAGGGATTCTTCGGTGAGAGAGGAAGGCTTGGGTTGGGAGGCAAAGGTTAAGGGTTCTCTAGGCAAGGAAGCTATGGCGAGGAATGTGACCTTTGAACTAGACTAGCTTGTGCCATAGGACAGTAGGGTCTTGGGACCTAATTAGGTTCGCAGATCTAAAGTTAAAGAGGTTGTTAGTGGAGGGGAGCCAAATAACCTTGTCCGCATGAGCAGGGGGAATCGGGGGATAGGGGAGGGGGGAGGGAATTCCAGATCAGGGAGAGGGTGAGGGGGAGAGGGAAGGGAGGGGACCAAGATCCGTGAGAGATGATGGAGGAAAGGGGGGCAAACTTGGGAATGCCGGAGGAGTAAATTGCTCTAGCCCCAAAGAAGTTATAGAGAACTCCGTTGGGGTGCCAGGGGTCGAGCCAGAGGGAGATGGAGGACCCATCAGCAATAGAAGAGGAAATAGCTCTAAGTGCCAAAGGGCGGAGGAGGAGGATCTTGCACCAGACCCAGGAGGAATCCGCAGGGATGGAGACGGTCCAAATGGAGTCATTTTTTAGGAGGTGGGAGTAAACCCAATGAACCCAAATGGAGTCGTGCTTAGAGGAGATTTTCCAAATAAGTTTCAGGATTCCCGCAGTATTGGAGTCACGGATACGGCGAATGCCAAGGCCTCCTTTGAATTTGGGAAGGTAGATAGATTTCCAGTTGACTGGATGGAGGAATCTGGAGGATTCCTTCCCTTTCCAAAGGAATGCACAAAAGAGGGATTCCATAGCTTTGATGGTAGCTTTAGGAAGGGCTAGATGCCGCACCAATAGATGTAAGAAGATTGGAGCACCGATCTAATGCATTTTAGCCTACCCGCATAGGAAAGAAGTCTACCCTTCGTGTACATAATTCAATAGACCCTTAAGAAGAAGAATTCACGCTATGTCTAATTACAGAACTCTGATGAGTGCTTAACCTCTTCCCGAAACAAATAAAAAATATCGGTTTAAGAAATAAATCCAAAATGAGAATCCTACTCTAATTAGACTTTCTAAAACAACTCCCCATCACAGATTGATGCCCTACCAATAAATCGCTCATAATTCTCCCAACATAACTCAAAATTGTAAGATTTTGATCTCGTTGGAAAAGCAACTCAATAACCATACTAATGGCACCGATATCACATAGAATAAAAAAAAGTTTTGTGATGTGGATCCAGGGTTCGAAAACTCGGTTCGGATCGCTTAAGGGTCCACCCAAGTAAAAAAGTACTCAAATCCAAAGCTTAATGGCAAAACAATAAATAATTCAATGTTTACAAAGAAAGTGGCAATTCTGTAATTATATGGAAGTTCTAAAAGGAATGGCATTATCGTAATTTCTAGAAACTTAAAAGAAGCAAAGGAATATGAGTGTGAGCAACGTATGGCCAAAGGATAAACTAGGAAATAAAATCAAAATAGGACCAAAGAGAATAACAGAGGGCAGAACTGGGAAGAAGAAATTAAAAACTAATTGACCATTGTCTTCTTCCTGGTATCATGCAGAACCAGCAGAGAACTGGTTGGAATCAGGGAGAGAACCCCATCGCAAGAACTCGGATCGACCTAGGAATTGAGATGGGAATCGCAAGTCACTGATCTCACCGTTAGGTTCAAATCTGAAACTAAAATTCAATCTCACGATGGAAAGAAATTCAGGAGCCAGGATTTGGGGGGTCTGAGTTGCCCATGGAAGAGCTTCCTTCGTCGAAAATTTCAGGTTAAATTGCTTGCTTATGGATGGGAATCGATCAGCTTATGTGGGGACTGTTAGGTCGCCCAGACCAAAACACAGTTAGACTTTAAGAAGCTAAGATAAACGAGGAGCGGGGGGAAGAATAAAAAATACTATGATTAAGGAAAGGAAAAGAGGAATCATACCTGAACAAGAGACAGAGATCAAAGGAGGAGAGAAAGGTAAGCACAGCTCATGGCAGCCATCGGTTTCAACCATAGTTCGAAAATTCGTTTCATTTTGGTGTTTCGGGGTGACCGAAATATCCGAATTTCGGATATTTCGGTCGAAATTTTGCATTTTTTTGTTATGTTTCGGTAGGTTTTAGGCCAAGTTAAGGCCTAAAACTTCATGGAAACCCTATTTTAGGCTATATAAACAAATTTAAATGTTCAAATTGCAAAAATAGTCACCCAAAGTGGTGTTTTGGATTTGCACCATTGATTGGCAATGTACGGTCGAATCCTAATGTATAACTTAGTTAATTACACATACACATTGTTTAAAACTTTAAGTACTAGAGGACATAATAAATTAATGATTAATAAGCAATTTAAACAAGTAAATTGACTTGAAAGTTGGAAACATAAAGTAAATGACTCATAAGTCATAATATTAAGTATAATAAGTAAATAACAAATTAAAAATATGATATCAATATGACAATATCCCCAATAGTCCAATAAAAGTCAAGTAGTCATCTAGTGACTCTAATGTTTACAAATATTCTAATAATAATTACTCCGACGTCCAGGATCGACCCCACTCATAGTCTGATGGAGCCGATGTGCATTGTTCTCCGACTGTAGGACAAATGAATGCCACGTCATAGTATGAGAGAAGAAATGACCGAGACTAACGAGGAGAAAAAAACCCCAAAAAACCAAAGCTTGTTAAGTCTCGGTCGAAATTTCGACCGAGACTAACGAGTTTTGGTATTTATAAAGCTATTTTTGAAAAAGGAATCTCGATATCTCGCAAGATTTTTATTTTGTCTCGAGATATCGTGAGATGGTCGAAATTTCGACCGAGTTTTTGCATTGTTTTTATTCAAGCTGCTGTTTCGTTTCGGACAGGTCGAGATACTCGAAATATTCGAGATCTCGACCGAGATTTCGCGAGATTTAGTACTATGGTTTCAACCGCAAATAAATTTTCACTCAAAATCTCTAATCTGTTTATATGATGGTTACACAAGAGTACATAAAGACTTAAACTAACTCCTATTCATACAGAAACTCTGAAATAGACTTCGACTCTACTTTGGACTCAAAAACTGAAACAAATTCTAACTCTAACTCAACTACTACTGAGTACCGACTCCTATCGTTAACTAATAGCAACAAGATAAAATTAAAATTAAAAGTTACATAAATAACCTAATTAAATCAATGCCTAACTGCATCATTTTGACCATTTAAAATTAAATCCTGAGAGAACTGAAAGAAATAACCAATTTCCTATAATACAATGATCACAAACACCAAAACTATTCTAATGGTTCGTATTGAGCAAACAAACCATAGGAGTTCTCTAGTTGCTCCCGCATCATTCTACCTGGTTTTCAACCAGCCCTCTGCTCAGGAAAGATTTTTGACCCACTTCATGTTAGTTTTCTGAAAGTTAAACATGTTGAAGATATGCAAACACCTAACATTATGAATTTATGATATGTACGCAAAGGTCATTGTCATATCAAAATATACAGATAAAAGACTAATAGTGTATGGTCATGTATTTCTCTACAGGCATTATTATGTTGTTAGCTAATACCAATTAGGAACTTTTCAAGGTGCAGCTATCGTACATGATTGTTTATGCCTAGTTCATTTGGGAAAAAGCAAACAAGCAATTCCAAACTAAACAATCAACAACAACAAACTCAGCCTTATTCCAACTTAATGGGGTCGGCTACATGGATCCAAACAAAACAAAATAGAGAAACCAGAGTTATACTAAAAAAACAAAAGGTAAAGAAAAGATAGGAGCATAGGGATGGGGAAAGAGATGAGAAATGACAAATGAAAAGGACAAATGGAAGATGGAAAATAAAAGAAAGATGAAAGGTAGTAAGAGGAAAAAGGTACAGCCCAACACGTTGAATAATCACAAATGAGGTCTACGACATGGATCCTTGCCCTCCAATAGGTTCTGTCCGAGGTCATACTTGGGACCAGACCTAAACTATGAAGAAAAGATAAGAGAACAGGGATCGGGAAACAGATGAGAAATGACAAAGGAAAGGACAAATGGAAGATGGAAATAAAAGAAAGATGAAAGGTAGTAAGAGGAAAAAGGCACAGCCCAACACGCAGAATAATCTCAGCTAAATGAGGTCAGAGACATATATCCTTGCCCTCCAATAGGTTCTGTCCGAGATCATACTTGGGACCAAACCTAGACTATGCATGTCCTTCCTCACCACTTCTCCTATGGTCATTTTAGGTCTGCCCCTAGCTCTTTTAGCTCCTTCAAACGGAATCATATCACTCTTCCTTACTAGGGCGTCCCTAGGTCTTCGTTGAATATGGCCATACCACCGTAAACGACTCTCTCAGAGCTTGTCATTGATCGGGGCAACTCCCAAGTCCGCTCTTATATGTTCATTCTGTACTTTATCCTTCCTTGTTTTTCCACACATCCATCGTAACATCCTCATCTCTGCTACACAAAGCTTATTAATATGGCACTTCTTAACTGCCCAACATTCTGCCCCATACATCATGGCTGGGCGAACATCAGTCCTATAGAACTTTCCTTTAAGTTTTAGAGGAATATGTCAGTCACACAGCACTCCAGACGCACCTCTCCATTTCATCCATCCCACTTTAATTCTCTGTAACACATCATCCTCTATGTCACCTTCTTTATTTATGATTGACCCCAGATATCTAAAATAGTCACTTTGCCGTATCTCTCTTTCCTCAATTCGCACCATATCAGTATCCAACAAAGTGTGACTAAACTTACACATTATACTCCGTCTTCGTTCTGCTAATCTTAAATCCTTGTGCTTCCAAGGTTGACCTTCAAAGCTATAACTTAGAGTTAATCCCTTCTTGTCTCATCCACCAAAACGATATCATCGGTGAAGAGCATACACCAAGGGACCTCGTCTTGAATGCTTTTAGTTATATCATCCATGATAAGTACAAAAGGTAAAGACTTAAGGCTGAACCCTGATGTAATCCAAACTGAACAATACCAATTTAAATACTAGAGCCACCTTAAGCAGTGAAATCCAGAGGTATGTTTAAAGTACTTGAGATCAATTAAAGCCCCATCATGAAAAACCACAACTGGAACAAGATCTTTTTCGACTTTCCTTTGCTTCATTTACCCATTAGGCACCATGGTCAGCAAGACCTGCTTCTATGGGATCTCCAATAGCTGGAGACAAGAGATTCATATGAGAAACATAAGTAAACAAGCCCCCGGTTATGCCTCCAAAGATAAAGGTACATGAAACTAAAGGAATGTAGATTGAGTGGAAAAGATAAAGAGATTATTCTTTGGAAAACCCATAGATCCCATCCTCAAAGGGAAAAGTATCTCTGAGCTGGTAGAGGAGGCTATCTCAGCAGCCTTTCTCTGTTGCATGTGCCCCCATGTGAATGGTGCATTCCCCAAGCCACCATCTTGGAGAACCCTCTCCCATCATCCAATATAAATAAACTTACAACTAAATTTATTGTCATAAACAGGATAGACCAGAGAAAAATATCCAGAGCAAATTGGTCAAAATTAAAACCTGAAAAGCTCAACCTCAGTAACCCAAGAAAAAAATGTATACCAAGGCCGTCAAAAGTGGAGGCAAACGTGTGACTGTGAACCACCACAAGGTAATAACTAATAACTGAAAGGCTTCTGCAGAAGAAAGAAAAACAACCAAAAAAGCTAAATCTTCTGCCACCAATCCCCATACCCTAAAACTCCTTCAGAAACGAGTAAAACCCACATCACTACCAACATATTGAGACAAATTAGAATGGTTCCAAAATGTAAGGCGATAAAAGGGGAGAAAATGTAATGAAAACATAGTCAGGTTCTAAGTTCTAACTCGTATAAAACCTAAACCACGATTAGAATGAGAAAACTGCAAAATCCAAAACACTACAATCGAAGCAAAAAACTACTCAATTCCAAAGTCAAAACGAACAACCATTAGAAATCATCAAATGAAGGGAAAAAGTTGGAGAGGGGGGGAGGAAGGGATTGTTCCAATGAGAAATTCAGATGAGAGGGATTGAGTCTCAACCGAACCTTGAGGACGAGGCGGGGGTTGAACCAGACCTCGTCGAGGGCAGGAAGAAGATTATCCAGGAAACCAGGCCTCAAATAGACAAGAGCGTTAGCGACGAGGAGGCCAGCAGTTACAGGAGGCTTTCTCTCCAACCGGTAATACTCGTTGACAGCGTGAAGGGCAAGAAGAGGGAGCATCCCTCGCGAAACCCGCCTTCCACCTTCTCTTTCCATCTTCTTCTTCAATTGCAAATTCTTCGCTCGCTTGCGTTTTTCCTCCAAATTCAAAAGTAAAATCCTTAATTTCTCTTTTCTAATAATTGGGTCCTGGTGCTCGTCGGCTCACTCAATGCTTGAACTTGCTCGTCGACGGTAGACAGTAAGCAGATAGTAAGGCGTAGACTATGTAGAGAGAGAGAGAGATAGAGAGAGAGAGAGGGAGAGGATTTGTTGGAACCTTTGAAGGGATCAGAGATCGCCCAAAGGACAAGGCAGTCGGTCTGAACTTTCGTAGTTTAACATTTACCACTTGGCTTCTTTTCGTAGTAAAGCACCTCCTTTTGCTTTTTAGTTTGCTGGGTTTTTTACAAATGCCCCCTGAAAATTTCCATTTGTCCAAATGCCCCTTGAAAATGCTCATTTGTTCAAATGCCCTTTACAATTTTTCCCATTGCAAACTTCCCCTACTTTCAAAACAATGTAGCATTTTGGTCCAGTTAATTTGGCATCATCTTCTCCAAACGGTTTAAGGTTTGAAATTGAAAATCAAACCTTAAACCATTTGGGGAAGTTGAACTCTAAAATCAAACCTCCAAAATTAAAGTTGCAGTGAAAAAATTTATTCGAGTTCGCTCAAATATTTACATGAAGGCAACTAATTCCTGCTTCTCATAGAAATCAAAATCCACAATTCTAGGGTAGAGATCTTGATTCCTATTGTTGTTCACGGAATTGAAACATGAAGTTGGAAGATGCAATTTATATAATGCACGGTTGTCTATGTTGTCTAAAGTAAAATGGGGCAATTCTTGGCTGTGTAGACTCTCGCGGTCCAAACTGAGCCTAATCAGAGTTACGAATCCACACTTATGGATGAGCAGTTGCATCCACCACTAAGTATTTGCTCTTTTGATCTTCTTAAAGAAGATGGAGAAGTCATAATTACTCTTAAGTCGAACTGAATCGGCAGCAGAGAGTTGTCAATCCAATGTTTTCCATGACCAGCCAGTCCTTTGTACTTCATACCCTCCTTGACAATCATTAAAATCCTCCCACCAGTCGATCCAACAGTTCCATTTTGTCTTTCTTCAACCTGGTTTTCACATTAAGTTATGGTTCGTTCTGAACAAAGCTTATCTGATAGAACAAGTTATCTTTCACTTGCAGAAGTCTTTGTATGCACATCATTCACCCACAACTCTTTTATAAATTGGATCAGAAATGACAACTTAAATATCATGCTATCATTTTCAGTTCGCTCAAATATTTCATTATAAACGATCTCAGCAACAAATTCCCTCATCCCTTGGCTTGATTCATGGGAAACTTTCTTCACTGCAACTTCAATTTTGGAGGTTTGATTTTAGGGTTCATCTTCCCCAATTGGTTGAAGAAGGCGGTATCCCTGTAATGATGGAAATCGTGGAGGTGGGATCGCAAAGGCAGAAGGAGATTGCGGCCACCATTCTGTAGTAGATTTGTGAGGACAACTTGCATCATTAGTATGGATGCCCGTGAAGGCGTGATACCACCGTTGGTTGCTCTGTCACAATCCAGCACAACCAGGGCTAAACAGAAAGTTGGTCACACTTTCTTTTTTTTTTTTTAATTCTCTTCTAATTCGTGCTCCATTGACCTTCTCTCTCTCTCTCTTCTTCTCCCCTGGGCCCCAACCCCTCTTCTCTTGTTGCCTTCTTGGGGAGAAGAATCGAAACTGTGATGGTCGACAGGGCAGGGGGTAGGGGGTAGGGGCAAGGGGTACAGGGGTACAGGGGCTTGGGTGATGGTATGCGGGTGGGCTGGGGCCTGGGGTGGGTTTGGCGGTGGTCGTTGGGAGTGCAGGGCAAGGATGGTGAGGATGGCAAGTGTAGAGGTAGAGAGGAGGACGGCGACGGGGGTGGCATGAAGTTCAGGGGGTAAGAGTGGGTTGCAGCAGAAGGTGTGATTGCATGAAGAAGAAGCAGCAGTTAAGGGGCAAGTTGGTCATTATAACGTCATAAGTTTAAGTTGAATAACTCATAAGGGTAAAATGGATTTTTCCATTCAACCACTAACATCAGACTAGCACCGTCAAGTTTCATGGGGGTTGTCAAGTAATTATTTGAAAACTTGGGTGTATCAAGCAATCAGACCATAGTACATGGGGTGTACAGGTAATTTTCCTAAAATTATTTCCCATCCATGGTTTTAAAATTCTTGATTAGATTGGTCGGATCGAAAGTTGGGGCATCGCTGATTTCTATTGCAAGGGAGGGTTACAAGTTATGGTGGTTGTTAGTGATGGGCAGAGGTAGTGCTTGCGGTGGAAGGTTCCAGGTTAGGGTTTCAGATAGGAGAGAGGGTTTTCAGCAAGAGTTTGGAAGGTTTGGGGGTTTTTTAATGGCCAGTGCGGTAGGATCACAAGGGTTGAGGGTTCCATTCAAGGTTTGCTTCCTCTTCTCCAACGACTGCAAATCGCCACAGCAGGAGCAGTAGAGTGGAGGGTGGAGGGCTTGTTCAACAATGAAAAGGAAAGTATCCTTTACTATGGCCAAAGGGTAAATGGGTCACTTTTAAGGGTAGTTTGGGCATTTAGAATTTTTTTAACCCATGACCTCTTCACTAAACGGTGACTGTCCAACGGACAGTGGCTACTTGTAAGAAATCATAAAATATAGGGGGTGTTCAAATAATTACTTGAAAAGTTTGGGGTATCAAGCAATCAGGCCATGGTACAGGGGGTGTACAATTAATTTTCCCCAAAAAATTCACAATTTCTCATGTGGCAGACATGGTAGATTCATGTTTAAGGGAATTTAATCAAAGGGACTCTCTAAATGACACCTCCAAAAATTTTATTGTCAACTTGTAACTTCCTTTTGATTGCTCCTTGCCTTATTCCCTAAAGTTCTTTAAGTCGGGGTGAAAGAGTGTTTCAAAAATAAATTGAAAATGACTCTTCCTTATGTCATTACCAAATTAAAAGCCATCATTGTCTTGAACATTTTTTTAAAATGCACATGTGAAATGACATGATTTACCATTTGGGGGGGGGGGTTGGGCACACCGCTCACTTCAGGTAAGCAAGCAACCTTGACTAATGGAAGGGGTGGGATGAGAGGGGCAGGGAGCTCCTTTCCCATGAGGAGGAGAGAGATAGACACAGAGTGGGTACCCTGACAGCATGCTCATTCTTTTCCCATAAATTATTTAACACCGTAAGAGGTGTCAATAAAAATATCCATTCATTAAATATGACATCATAGTGACAATAAAGTATGAAAATATTGAAAATTGGCTTTTGCATGCCATATGTAGGATGGCTGTCCTAAATAGTTATCCATATATTTGAGCTGATCATGATAACTCTTATAGAGTGCACCTAAATGTTAAATTTGGTAGCCTACCTAATGTATATATATATAGTAGATCAGTTCTCTAACAACCCAATCTTAGACCAAGATCAGATCATTAATTGTAACATGGGGTGTGATTCCATTAAGCTTAAACTTATTACAAGAGTCATGAATAATGAATACAATATGGTTACAAATTCTGAGATGAAACATCCCAAATGGTATCTGATCATAGACAACATTCACAAATGGATTTTTTATTTACCTTTACATTTATCCCTCTCTGCTCTAATGACATAACTCAAAGTAACAATGACAATGGTAGTAACAATGACAATGGTAAAGTGATTGTCTCTTCCTTATGCATCCAATTTTCCATCACTAATGCACCCTATATTACTATGTGCAGGACATTTTAACAAGAAATTAAACAGAGTTGGATGGGTTTTTGGAAATTTGATAAACAACAACTTTGTATTGGTACAGTTAGGCAACACCAATACCCTCAATCACATTGATATTGAAGCTAGAGGACTGTATGAAGGCCTCACTTTTGCGCTCCCAAAAGGATGGACCGATGTACAATTGTGGAAGGCATCCGAGGAGCTACAACAACTGATTAAGGAACCATTCCCCCCCCCCCCCATACCTTTGGAACACTTATCATATTTTGGATCATTTACAATTTCTAACTAAAACAATCATGCTTTGTAATATTTGGGATATCGTGACTTCACTAGTTTTTGATAAGCTTGCCATCAAAGCAAGCACCAACCAGGGTGGGACTTTTCTCTATGGATCTGTAATAGACATTTATCTTTGCTTTAGTTTATATTTTTTCTTTCTATTATCAAAAAAAAAAAAACCCATCTTAAATGGTGGATTCTTCGAGCCATTTAGCAAATCCTTCCCAAACGAATGGACAGAAATGACCCCTATTTCGCGATAACATTTATTTTCACTATCTTATGAAACCTTGGATTCACTTTTATTAATTTCTTTTGTTTATTTTATGGGAAGAAGAATGCTGCTTGGTAGCGTCCCACTATGCCCTCTCACATGGGCAGTGACATGACCAGCTCACCCTTCCCCTTGGATGCCTATGGACGTGCTTCCATTGGCCCCTGCGTTGACGTAAGGGCCATGCAGCTTGGCAGCAAACCCCTTCCCTTTATTTTATGGGAATGTGTTCTCTGTGGCCCCTGCGCCAACATGGGAGCCAATGGGAGTGCACGCAGAAGCATCAATAAGGGTGGGATTTCCGCCTTTCATGGGGGCGGGCGGTCATTTTGTCCCACTTGTGTTTGGGCATAGGGGCCACACTCCTAGAAAGAGTCATTTTCCTCTTATTTTATAATTAACTTTGATCACTGGGATTTGCTATTGTTGTGTACATAGCAAATCAAAAAAATGAGAGGTAAGGATTTCTTTGTCTTTCTACTTAGGAGGGGGCTGGGTTTGAGTATTGGTAAAGTGGGGTTGGCTTAGGATTTTAAAAATTAGTTATTTTATGGGAATGTGTTCTTTGTTCGAGAGTGTGGCCCCTGCGCCAACATGAGAGCCACTGGGAATGCACGCAGAAGCATCAATAAGGGTGGGATTTCCGCCTTTCATGGGGGTGGGGCGGTCGTTTCTACCCATCTTGTGTTTGGGCGTAGGGGCCACACTCCTAGAAAGAGTCCTTTTCCTCTTATTTTATAGTTAACTTTGATCACTGGGATTTGTTGTTATTGTCCACATAGCAAATCAAAGAATTAGAGGTAAGAATTTTCTGTCTTTCTACTTAGGAGGGGGCTGGGTATGAGTGTTGGTAAAGTGGGGTTGGCTTAGGATTTTAAAAATTAGGAATCGATCCAGATTAGAATCGGCCAAGGCTGATCCTGATTCCTAGTAATCTTGAGTAGACCAAGGTGGATCGAGTGTGGTTGGTAGATCTGAGCCAATTTAGTTGATAAAGAACCATGATAGGCACACGGTCAAACATGCATCAACACGATGGACTTGTGCCACCATCTTGTAATTTAAAAATATTGCAGTATATCAAGAGGGAACCATATAAAAGGACGAGGGAGGAGGGGGGGGGGAGTAATCTAACTGGTTTATTTAAGAAACTCTACTATAAAATCTCTCTTCCCGGGCTGTTGGGGAGCATTGACTCTTCAAATGGGAGATGAAGCAAATAATCTCCACAGCCTTAAACAAACCTAACAAAATAATCTCTGATGGCAAAGTTTTTCCTTCACCCTGGGTGTGGAAAATTACAGTCATCAATGGCCATAAATGTCTACCCCCTATTTACGAATGGTCGATAATACCTCTACTGTTGCACGATACCTTTTTCGTGCCATCTAAATCCCTCAGTCAAGGGACTTTACTATAGGTGTGGAAAAACTCGAGGGGAGAAGAATCTATCTGATTAATTTAAGAAACTCTGCTCGAAGATCTCTCTTCCCGGGCTTTTGAGAGGGGGGGCATTGACTCTTCAAATGGAGATGAAGCATCCAACCTCCACAGCCTTAAAACAAACCCAACAAAATTACAACCATCAATGGCCATAAATGTCTGCCCCCCTATTTACAATAGGTCGGTAATACCTACACTATTGTGTGATACCTCCTCCGCACCATCCGAACCCCTCGACCATTGAAGAATCAACAAATTGGGGGTTTGGGACCGCACAAAATCAATTAAGTGATGTTGCACTTAAGTCATGCTTGGGAAAAGAAGCGGTTGGGATTGCATCAGGAGAGGGAGGGGGAGGGGAAGCTAGAGAGGGAGAGAGAAAAATAGAGAGGGGCACAAGTAGAGGGTAGGAACATGGGGGTGCTGTAGCGGCAGGGGAGGGGGTAGGGCGCCGGAGAAGGAGAGGTAGAGAAGAAGATTTCAGATTTCAAATTATTTTAAAATAAATTTTGGACTGAGTTTTCCTTTAGCCATGGTCAAGGTAGATCAATTGACCGAGACCTTCAATCGGTGTCCATGGTTATTGCACAACAATCGAGGGGATATGTTCGATCATTCGTAAACAAGGGGCATAGAAGTACAACCATTGATGACTGTATAGTTCTTTCATCGAAGGGTATGTTTGAACATTCATAAATAGGAAGGTTACTTCCTCTAGAATAACCTTTAAAACACACTTTTTGATCAGTGCAAGATAATTTTTTTTTTAATATACGATGCAACCCTTTTTTTGGAGTCTTTTTCAAGATGATGTAGCACTTTTAGCACAATACACCCAACAACAGTTCTCAAGATGATTAACCGATTCATGCTTGCTCACTGGCTGTTTTATATATCGTATTGATTGATTTGTGACATCAAGTGACTCCACCTATTTAGAGGCAAATGAACTAGCTATTAAATTAGCCATTAAAGTCAAGCTCAATTTCTTCTTTGAACATTTGAATTCTTCTTTCATTCCCAGGAGAAACTAGCTGTTAGAGAGCCATTTTCAATTCAAAATAGTTAGAATTATTAATCCGTTTTAGTCTCCAATGTTTAACTTATAATTTCCAAGAAAAATTAATTGTTGGAGTTTCTTAACATCAGTGGAGATGTTTAAGAGATCCACTCAAGTGATTAGAGTGCAAGTGGTTATTAATAAGGAAAAATTTCTTAGATCCACTAGATTAAAAAAATAATTACAAGTTAAGTATATTTAAAATTTATATTACATCCACAAATATAGAATTTTTAAAAGATTTACCTAATCCCCAAATTAGTTAGTATTTGTTCCGCCCAACAAGAAAATAGAATTAGGCTTCCTAAAATACCCTTTGACATCATTTTTTTTCCATAATTTAAGCCTAATGATAAGGTTTATTAACTTAACCAATAAACTCATATCAGTTTCACAATTCCCTCTTTGTTCCTTCTTTCCCTTAGTTGTAGGTGATGGCATTCTCCAATCCTTTCACTGGATTAAATGTCGCCCATCCAAATTGGCCGCTATATGGGTCCACACTGAAATCCCAATCTGTCTTCCCCAATGATTTTGCTATTTCTTACAAAGTCACTGCATAAGATAAGCAACAACAACAATTAATACTAGATAACTACAATAGTTTTTTTTAATTGAAATCACTCTGGAAAATCCCTTAAAATATAAGTTCTTGACTACATTCATGTATGACCTAGGAGCCATGAGAGGGGAGAACAATGAGGAGAGAGAACATAAAGGTTGCAGGACACCCTGTTCATGCGTCGCCTCAAAGTTAATAACAGTGATGTTTGTCTGTAAAATCATTAATTGTGGAAGAAAATGTCAATTTCCTTATAATCTTTTCACATTTTAATTCAAGTTTTTTTGGTAATACATTTTTATTCAAGTTAAAACAATGATTCTAGACAAGTTTTAATCCATTAATGAATGATGATCGGGGCTGCTGTGGATTTTCTGTTTTAGGTCATCATTGATCTTAGAACAACTACTTGTTGGGATCCCGACAAAGAGGGAAAGAAGAGGAGGGAACCCAATCCAACGAATAGGGAAAGCAGAAGGAACGAAGAGGGAATTGTGCAATTGATATGAGTTTATCGGTTAAGTTAATAATCCGTATCTTTAGGCTTAAAATTATGGGGAAAAAAATGATGTCAAAGGGTATTTTAGGAAGTTTAATTCTATTTTCTTGTTGGGCGGGACGAAAACTAACTAATTTGGGGATTAGGTAAATCTTTTCAAAATTTATATTTGTGGATGTAAAACAAATTTTAAATATACTAATCTTGTAAAAAAAAAAAATTTAATCTCGTGGATCTAAGAAATTTCCCCTATTCATAATGAATAAAAAACCTTTCCAACTTTTTAACCACACAACATTAAACATTATCGCACAAAAGACCGAACGATAGTCATGGAAGACCATGCCTGCAAGGACTCGAGACTATCACTCTTGAACATGGATGGAAGCAGGTCATAGAAGACTACGAGATCGTCTGTCTGAGAAGACTTGGTCTCACTAATTCTTAGATATTTACGAAAAATCACACAAAAGATTGCGATGGTCGTCTACGGACACAAAGCTTTAAACATCGGTTATTTGTAACCTATGACTTAGAATGTTTTTGGTTTGCCAATTAAGTTCGGCCATCCATCCCTAGTTCTTGGTTTTAACAATTAGGTCTCTTTTTTATGTCACTATCATGGGCTTTTTACATCTTGTTGATCATATACATTAGGATTACAAAGATATGCTAATTATAATCTAATTATAATATTTTATCTTGAAAGATGCCTTCAATTACTTGATGTAGGTTTCAACTACTTGATCTTTCAAGTTAAGAAAGATCGTTTCCTATACGCGGAAGAACGTCTTCAACAATTCTTCATTCAATCAGTATGTCTTGTTCTTTTTTCAATTGTACCCTTCAGCAACTTGGGTTACATAATATACTTATCTTATTAACACACATGTTAGTACACCTTAACACACATCACATAATGATTTTTATATCTGAAACACATAACATGTAAATGGAACATTTTAGATCCAATAGTCTCTACAAAGGAACCACACAAAAAAAAAGTTGGTTAGTTAACTTAATTGAAAACAAGCCATTCTTAACTATGATGGCGGTTACAGTAATTAACTTTTCTAACTAGAGATATATATAGGTTCTATGGTGTAGTGGTTAGCACTCTGGACTTTGAATCCAGCGACCTGGGTTCGACTCCCGGTAGGACCTTTTTTAATTTTTTAGGTCAGCATCAGGTTGTCGGCGGAAATTCAGATAGCAATCTGAAAATTTCATTTTGTCATCTGCATTTCCTTAGAAAATTTTCTCAAGGCTGGGAATTTCCGCTCCATCCTGCTTCTTCTCGTCCTGGATTGTGGGATCTCGTTGCTGGGTTTGATGTTTCAGAGGAAGACTTCCGTATATTCTCTCCTTTCGTATAGGAATTTACATGTAGGGTTCTCAAGAATCTTTTTTGAATTCGGAACCTTGTCCAATACCTTTAGTGATTGGAAATTGGATTCGGAGTCTTTAAGTGCCTCCATCCGATTCAGCTGTTTAGGAATTGATCAGATAACTTTCGATTTCAATTTTGAATTGATTGATCACTTTTCGATATTTCAGGTGCTGATCGAGTTCCAGTAGTACTCAAACTGCGTTCATGGACTCGATCGAGTTGGTCAAGTAAGTTATTTTATTATTATTATTATTAATTTTTTTTTTAAATTCTTGATTGAGTTTCCAATAACTGAATGGAGCTTGAAGCGTTGTAAGGCATTGAGAAACCGGCCGCTTTGCATATTCGCTTGTTGATGTTTACATACATGTTTGTCTTTTTTTTGTTTGGTTCATATACTCCTTGTGCTAAGTTTTAATGGGATGTAAAGCTCTCTTTTCTCCATGAAAAGAGGAGAAAAAAGAATTTGACCAAATTTGAATGCAAGAAAGCAAGTGAGGTCATCTCTTAAGCCTCTAAACCTCTTGCTTGACACCATATAATATATATATATATATATATATATATAGAGAGAGAGAGAGAGAGAGAGAGAACAAGGAGAGAAAAGGAAACAGCTTGATAGATCAACTCTTGACCCGGTAATTGATTGAGTTTTAGACATGGACATGTGGTAAATGTTTTTTTCCCCATTATTCAGAACTTTTCAATTGTTCTGAAACTTTCAAGTGATTGATAAGCTTTCCTCTAGGCATAAAAAGACTCATTAGTAGTCTAAGTTTGTGAAACTTTCTACTAGTGTAACATTCAGTTTTTTATCCATGGGTATTATTATTATTACTATCACTATTAGTGCTGTTGTTGTTAATTATTATTATTGGTACTGCTGCCGCTGCTATTGTTGTTGTGTGCAATCTTTTTAGTTTGTTAAGATTTATTTCTAGAGTGGACATAGTGACATTTAGAGGTAAAGAAGACTATTGAGGGGTCCAATCTTGTAATAACTACCACTGTGATACATGAAGAGTGGTTTGGGAGCCCTCAATGTAAGAATTCCTCTTAGTAGATTATGTGTGTCAATATAGCCATTCAATCAATCAACGTTTTCTTTATCATCTGCCAGTCTTGAACATAAACTTGATTGCTAGTGTCATTCTGTGGGGTAAACAGTCTTTCCTAGTTTTGAGTCATTCAGCAAGAATACTCATTTTCCAACCAGTTCCAGAGACTTCTGGTTTCTGCACAAGCCTGTATAATTTTCACGTCCATTGCCCTGCCAGACTTTCACCTTGTCTATGTCTTTGTTACCTAGTTAGGACCCACACCTAACAGTGGGTGTTGACTGTTTGCATGTGAGCTAGGTATAATGAACACATTTATCTGGTGGACGTTAAAAATCATGATATATTGGTTCACTTCTCCAACTGACCAGACCATCTTTTTGTCCCCTCTCCTCTTCCGCTCCCACTTTTAAGTGTACTTGTCTCTTTATCTTGAATTCTGATCTGGAGTCACCTTAGGGAATCTGGGCATAGTCCTATAATTCCAGGATTGCCAGATGACTTGGCTTTGAGGTGTTTGGCAAAGGTGTCACATGGGTATCACGGACTGCTTGAAACTGTTTCCAAGAGATGGAGAGATGTTTTCCGAAGTTCAGATTATTGCAACTTAAAAGCTAGAGAAGGATGGTGTGGAAACTGGTTATTTGTTCTGACAGAAGGGATCAACGCCCAGTGGATTGCTTATGATCCAGATGCTGACAAATGGCATCCTCTGCCTAAGATTCAAAGTGCCAATCCTGGCTGGCACCATTATGGATTTTCATGTGTTACTGTGTGCAACAAATTTTTAGTGATTGGGGGCTCCTATGCACCACATGATCCTGCATTTTCACACCAACGGCCTGTGCCAACTAATGCTGTTGTGCAGTTTGATCCATTCATGAGAAAATGGACTCGATTGTCAAGTATGAAAACGCCACGATCCCACTTTGCATGCTGTGTTGTTTGTGATAAGGTTTATGTAGCTGGGGGACGCACATCATCAGATACCAGAGGACTTGCTCTGGCTGAAGTTTATGATCCATCAAAGGATAGGTATGTTCCTGGTAACCTGTATGGTCTTTCTGTCAAAGTCCAGATATTGGCACTCTTAGATATTTATTTGTAGGTCAATCATATCTCATATGCTTGGGTTTCTTTTAAGTATCACCCTTGGATGTATTTTATTTTAGGAGAATAAAAGCTTCTATCTTTGCATGTCATTTTTTATTGCAGTGGCTTCTTCCAAGGTTTTGTAATGTGTGATACATTGTGTTTTTGTGATGATAGTTCTTTCAAAAGTTACTTCATGAATTTGATGCAGCTTCCTCTGTGGTAGATTCTCATGGATGATCTAGCTGCTTCAATTGGCAGAATTTTCTTTTGTTGTTCCTTTCACCTTCCAAAGCTAGTCAGCATCCATGAGCAACGCACATGAGGAAAACGAATCCAGCTAGCCTAAACAACTTCGTGACCAGAAGGATATCAACATATCATAGGTCAATCATAGCTCAGTGGGACATGATATCAAGAGATTTGGATGGAACACCAAATCAGTAACTCCTGAACAATCCAGCTAAGCTTCACTAACTTCTGAACAATCCAGTATAAAGAGACCTTTATTGACTAAACTGAAAATCTAATTCAAACCCCAAATAGTTTATCCCATCATTAAATTGGTATGGTTCCAGTGGTTTGCCATAAGTCTCCAATATCAAATCTGATTTACATGAACTAATTAAATTGGTAAATTGGTAACTGAAAAACCTCTTCAATGATTCCAAAATCAAGCAAAAGGAACAATTTTTGAACCCCATAGAAGTAGGCCTAAAGAAAAGTGATGAGATAATACTTGAACGCAACTCAAAAGATGGAAAATACAATAAGGGATAATGTTCTATGTCCGGGAGCATAGCATATGCTAGTGCCTCCTTGTGTCTATACTCTCCTCCCAACTATGAAATGACTTCTCTGCCCTCTGTTGGGGGAGGAGAGAGATAGACTCAGCGAGTGCTAGCATATGCTATGCTCCCGGACAGAAAACTCAATCCCATAAAATAAATATAACACAAAATTAACTGCAGGGGAGGTGAGGGGAGGCCAAAGTAAGATCCACACCCCCCCCCCCCCAAAAAAAAAAAAAAAAAAAAGCTAAGCTTTTACATAATATCCCTAGAGGAGAAGATTCTGAATCTCTCCAAAATTAGAATCTAGTGGAGCATAGCCAGGAAAACAGACAGTGATATAGATAGGAAAAATTGCCTTATAACAGTCTAGTGTTGAGAAGCTGCTCTCCAGGTGATCCCTACTTCTGCCATATGGAAAGCAAGATGATGTGGTCATATGACCAGTGACCTTTTGGATAGGTTAGCTGTCAAATTTTAGACTCAAATGCAACCATCTGCGACCCCATGTATTGCCATGCATGTACGTGCACGCCTAAGGTCATCTGACCACTATGTGCACTCTTCCATAGTCCTGGTAATGCAGAACCAGTGTCCAACTAGATAAATAGGGACTAATTCCATAGTAGGATCACTTTTGTCAAACCAGCAAATTACAAGATAGCTGAAATAACAGAAAAAAAAGAGAGGAGTCTCGGTGCTTCTCACAGTAACATAGGTTACAAGAAACCAAAGTAGAAACAAAGAAGAAAATAGAAAATAGAGAAGGAGGATAGGATTGGATCAAGTATCCCACTCTTTCCTGGTTCTCTCACCCACTCATAGGTATAGGCATCTCACCCTCCCCACTGCATCTCACAGAATAACATGGTTTCAAACCAAAATTCTCTCCTCTCTATATTGTTGGCTGTTGTATGCTGCCTCTTGCTTTTATTTATAATAAAACCAATTACATACTAGGATCTTCTAAAGACATTCCAAATTAAAGCAAATCCTATCTCTAAATGGTTAACAAAATTAAGATTGCTAATTACATAAGCAAATCTACTTAAAAATAGAAACTATTCTAAGCTAACAAAAACCCCACGCAAGTAACGACTGACTTGTAGATTTTCTCCTAAACCAGATCATCATGACAGCTGGATTTGCCTTGAGAAGAAAACCTCCACGCACAGCAATATTGGTCTTTAGCTTGATCTTCCCAAGCTGTCCATGGAGCCCACCAAATCTGGTCATTATCTCCTCCTTAACCAGCAAGGAAATCTGGGATATCTCTCTATTAAACTGCTGGAATTTGGGGCAGATACAGCCCTACCTTGGCCCGACTGAGAGTCCTTGCTGCATAACCTGGATTTTCAAAGCTCTATTTTACTACTTGGCAAGCTCATTTGGGCTTGAAGTTGACATATGACCAGGGGACCTAGAGGTTTACCTGTCCACAAAATTTGGACCCCATCTAATCATGCGTAACCGTGAAGTGAAGGCTCTCTCTACAGTCGTGAAGGAACCTTTCAACCAAATAGATATCGCATGGAGTTTTTTTGTGTCCTTTTCTTCTTCTCTCATATCTCTAACCTTTGTTGCTCAATCAGTGGTTTGCAGTCTTACCATGACCATGACTTTGTTGGGCCACTCCTAGTCCCTCAGATGGTACTTTTTTGTATAAACAGTACTGTGTATCTACAATTTCTTCTGCCCCTGTGTCAGAAAGAACCAAGATTATCATTGCAAGTATAACTTGGTCCGACTAAAATTTTGTGATGATCTAATATGTGATATGCGGAAATGAAGTTCATTTTGCTGGACCTTGTCTAAGTATGGGTTTTCTGCTTTTTGAGATTTTAATTTCATTATGGACTCCCTGGAATCTTTCATCTACCTTTAATTGGTATATATGCCTGTGAATTTTCATGTGTCCATGATTAGCTGACCTCGAGTATGAAAATGACAAAATTTTGGCCCCTTACTATTGTGTAGGACTCGTCCACTGCTCAAAGTAGTGTCAAGCATGGGAGTTTGAAGAGGGGGGGGGGGGGGGGAGGTGATAATATCTCATCGTGACCTGATTTGCTTCATCATTCTCCCCCTCCCCCCCCCCCTCCCCTTCAACCCCCAAAATCCCTTCATTTCCTTGCCGAGCAAATCTTCTTGTTAATTACTTACTGTCAGCATTAAGTAGCATTGAGTCGACAATCACCATTGAATAAGTGTATTTCATCTTCTTTTAGAATTTTCTGGGAGGAATGTGTTTTTGGCTTTGACTGAGTGGAAGTTGCAGATGGCATGAATTGCCACCAATGTCTACTCCGCACGTGGATTGCTTGGGGTTATCATATAAAGGCCAAGTTCATGTTCTAAGTGACCATGTTGGCCTACCTACCCAGAACACCTCGGAGATCTTCAATCCATCAGAGAGAAGATGGCACACAGTAGAAGATATCTGGCCTTTCTCAAGGGCAATGCAGTTTGCAGTTACAGTGGTGGGGGATGATAAACTATACACCATAGTTGACTGGGGAGAGAGTTCCATCAAGACCAGGGACGGCAATCAACAGGAGTGGTCCAATGTGGGTTCAGTTCCACCTGTGTTTCTTGCGGACCACTCCCGCCCATTGGAGGCCTTTGGGTATGGTTTTGCTGCACTGCGGTGTGATTTATACGTTATCGGTGGGAAGGTTCTGAAGTGGGATGAATCAGGTGCTGGGAGATTTGACATTGTGAAGCTGGCTGGGGTGAGAGTTTGTGATCCAACGGTAGCGCCATTAAATTGGAAGGAGACGAGACCAATGTGCAAGTCAGCATGTGGCGCCATCCTAGGCTGCGCTGCAATGGAAGAATAGTCTTCATGCCAATTCTTTTTAACCTTTGAGGATCTAAAGCTGTCTTGATACTTATATGTAGTGCATTTTAGTGAAAACCAATTTGTCATTGAAGACTAATACAATTTCCTTGAACTTTTAGACAATACAACGAAAGGCTCTCGGCCCAACCCACGCAAAGTGTTGTTCCTTGATGGTCCACCTCATTATGCTATATATGGGAAATATGCTCTGACAATTCCAAACATTGGATGGAGTAAACATGGTCTTGGCTAGTCGCATTTCAAATTTGAAGCCTAATTGAATGGAAAACCCTCTCCTCCATACATGGGCAAAAAGGTATTCTCCATGGAATAGTATGCACCCTTCAAGAGCCTTTGATTTTTAAAGTTATAATTTTGCCACATGGCCAAGTAACTATACTTGAGCTGAAAGGACAAGTGTAAACAGAAGCCATTTGGGTTTATCTGTCCAACTATTTGAGTCGTAACTCGTAAGTGAAGCCCTTGGTGGGCCACGGAAAAACCATAGTTCTGTTGAAACAAACTGCGCCAAAGATTTGAAAGATAAGAAAGGTCATATCAAGTGTTCAGATTTTTGATAAAGAAGCAGAGGAGTGTTACAGCCTATGCGTATCTCCTAATTATTTGGCACTTGTCACGATTTCACAATCAAATAAATTTTGAGAAAACATTTGCTACTCGAATTAAAAGAAAAAACTGTTCTTTCTTCAATTTAAAAAAAATCCAAATGTACCTACTATTACTACCCCAAGTATGAATACTTTAAAAGGTGACTTTATAAGAATTATCTCTACACACCAACTCAACAAAACTAGTTGTCAAGGTAAAAAAATAAATTTATAGAGAGAGAACAAACAATTGGGATTATCCCAAAGTTTAAATGCTCTTTTTGAGAGAAGAGCCTGATTATATAAGGTTGCATCCCGAAAACTTAGACTTCCTTTATTTTTTTATTGGCATAGTCTCTCCCATGAGACCTAATGAATCTTCGGATGACCTTCATTATCACCCCAGAAAAAATTTGCAACAAGCCTCCTTAAATGTTGATGTTGAGCTGCAAACATTTTAAAATGCATAGAGGTATAGTCATCCATAGGGAAAATAACAAACTTTAGAAGAACCCCCTTTCCTGCATGGGTAAGTAACTTTGATTTCCAACCTTGCAATCTGCCTTCAACTCTGGTGAAAATATCTTTAAACAAATTAGTCTTTGAAACACCAAAATCAGTGGGCAATCCCAAGTAGTATTTCTTTGGTCCAGGACCACAAGGAATTCTTAGGATTTTAGAAATCCATTTTTTTTTTTAAAAAATTTGGATGAGTATTTGAGCTAAAAGTCAAGGATGATTTCTTCAAATTTATGACCTGACCAGAAGCCCTGCAATATAAAGATAAGGCATCTCAAAGATAATGAATCTCATCAATATTAACTTACAGAGAAAATAAGGCTATCATCAGCAAAGAGAAGATGAGAAATAGAAGGAGCCCTATGCCGAACACTTATTCCATGAATATGCAAATCATCTTCAGCCTTAAGTAAAATTCTACTGAGAGCATGGGAGCATAATTTAAAGATTGCAGGAGATAATGGGTCACCTTGCCGAATACCCCTACTTGGAAGAATAGTTCTTCTTGGAGCACCATTAATCATAATCTGGTATGAGACAGACCAAATAGAACTCATAACCATACGAACCCAATGAGTTGCAAAACCCATTTTCAATAGAAGATTTTCAATAAATCCCCATTCCAGCCTATCACCAATGCTATGTTGAGATACCTCACGTTTCACAAATATTACATTTGAGAATTTTTTTTTGGGAGAAAGTTCTCTGTCGGGAGTGTGGCCCACGCCAACACTCCCATGAGTTTATCTCTCGCCTCTCCATATGAAAAGACAACTCTGTACCCTTGTTTTAAGGAGGAGAGATAGACACACAGGAATGTGGCGTAGGCCATACTCCCGTACAGAAAACTACTTCCCTTTTATTTTTTTAGAATTTCAAATTTACCCCTCCCCTATCGACTCCATCCCTGTTCTCTTTTCCCATTTTGTTCCCTCTTGCTCCATGTTGAATCGTCGTCAAGAGGGGTGGGGTTGGATGATTGGGTGGGGAGAGTAGAAAGGATGTTTCGGGGTACTGAGAATGGAATTTTTATCCTCTCAATTGCACTGCCCGTATTTGACGTCAAGTACATCTAATAGAGGGAGGTGGACCCCACGTGGAACCCACCTCGGGGTAGTGTGTTCGGGCAGGGGTAGGATAGTAATTTCTGCCTCCTTTGTTACTTGTACTTGTCGTCAAGTACGGGTAGTGTAATTGAGAGGATAAAGATCCAGAGAATGGCTCCAAGGTCATAACAACAAAGAAATTCACGGTACTATGAAAATGAAGAACCATTCTGAAATTAAAGAAAAAATAAAAAAAAATTTGCGATTTGCACTCACAAAACAGAGGATTATTAGATAAACGGGAAATCATAAGGCAAACCCACGAAGATCCTTTTATTTGATGATGCCGACGAAGACAAAGCCATACAATAACAAAGATATGGGAATGGCTCTGCAAGCATTGCTTCTTGCCCATTTCCCTAACAGAAGCAAAAGACCCAAATTGAAATGACATACATCGCTACCGCACTCTGTATTACTAACATCAATTTCTTAAGAACAAATCTAAATGGGTACTTCAGCCCAACGTCTTTCCCCTTTATTCAAACACTGGAACCACCGATTTGGCTAAGAAATTTGCAATTAGATCGCTAGAACAAGACCCGGAACGTCTTAGGAAGCTTGCACTTAAACGACGAAGACAACGATGCTGAAGAAGAAGGAGAAGCAGATGATAGTGACGATTGGTTTGAGTTTTCAATGAATCGAGTAACAGTGAGGAATGTATTGAAGTACTCTTTGACTTGGGTGATTATCTCATCGGTAGTTACCGTCCAAGAGTGAACCCACGAAACTGAATGATTCTAATCGGTGCCTTCAACGAGGACCGTAGAGACAATAACAGTGAAGGTAAGAGGAGTGAAAACAAAAGCTGGTCTGAAGAAGCTTCAGTAAGTAATCGCATCATATGCTGGTGAGAAGGAGGATAGAGATGGCTTCTGGTTGCCGTCTCCGGCAGCTTCTCCAGAAAGCAAATGAGAGGCATGCAAGGGAAAGATCCACAGAGGAGAGAGAAACTATCCATCGGGTATTAGGGTTGAGGAGAAGTGAATTTCGTTTTTCAATTTCAACCATTCGATTCACTTTTGCCACGTGTCGTTCATCAGGCTATGCACTTGACGTGCACTTGTGAAAAGTGTACTTGAGACGATAAAAATCCCCTAACGAGGTAGCAGTGGAGGCGAAAGTCTGAACAACGCAACATCATGCAACAAAGATCAATAGTAGGGGAGGAGGAGCGTTGCAGCTGCAATGAAGGGTAGAGCTTTGAAGTGGCGGGAGGCTGAGCTTTCCAGAAATAGGAGGTCACAATCTATTTGTAAGCGGTGAGACATCTGTCGCTCGTGGTGACGGTTGCGGCTTTAACCCCTTCAAGAGCTGAAATCCTCTCCCTCTTCCGTTCCCTGCTACGAATTATTGGAGAGTTCTCAGATTACAATTTCAGATACTACACCAAGAGGAGGACGATTGATGTGTTTCGTCAGTAACGTAACCTTACGGATCCTTCGGCCATTTCTTCTGTGTTTTCAGATGGGAAATCTCAGCTTGAAGTAGCCAAAAGTCAGACCATCGTTGTACGCTCCCAATGTTAAAAGTGTCTTGGAGTTGTAGAGGAGACAAATTTCTATTGCTAATATTCAATTCCCACAAAAATTTCTAGATATGTAGTGTAGGTGTGCGGGATTCGATGCAAATTATAATGGGTCTTTCGAAGGTCTTTATCTCACAAAGAAAATACGTTTTGGACCTATTAAAGGAAACGAGAAAACTAGGAGCCAAACCAGTCGAATCTCCTCCAGATTACAACAGTAAGTTCATTGATAATGTAACTCCATTACAAGATACTGGTCGGTGACAAAGATTAGTGGGACGGTTGATCTATTTAATTATTACCAGACCAAACATCACATATGCGGTTAGTTATGTGAGTCAGTTTATGCATGCTCCCACTGAGGGACATATGGATCTTGTCGATCGTATGTTGCGATATCTGAAATCTTGCATAGAAAGGGGCACTTGAATGAGGAATAATAGTCACACTAAAATCATGGGTTATACCGATGCTGACCGGGCTAGTAGTCCTATAGACAAGAGATCAAGAACTGGTTTTTGCACCTTTGTGAGAGGAAATATTGTTACCTGGAAAAGTAAAAAAAAAAATGTTGTGACTCCCTCCAGTGTCAAGGCAGAATACAAAGCAATGACATCAACGACTAGTGAGTTGGTTTGGCTCCGATTGTTGTTGCAAGAGTTGGGTCTTGAGACTTTCACGTGCTCCTATGAAATTGTTTTGTGACAATCAAGCAACGACTCACATTGCTTTGAAAACAATCTTTCATGAAAGGACCAAACACAGAGAGGTAATCGACTGTCACTTTTGTTTTTCTTCGGTGAAAATTGACTGTCACTTTGTTCGAGAGAAAGTACAACACAAGACAATTGAGACTCCGTATATCCAGACTCTAGAGGGAAGATCAGCACGCTGATGTGTTTACTAAAGCACCTAAGGGTATCTTTCAAAATATGCTATCCAAATTGACCTCAGAAGACTTCGCCCCAACTTGGAGGGAGGAGTGTTAGCAGAATAGGATTGCTAGGTCATCGATCCAAATCCAAATATAGTAGAAGATCAAACGCACTTGTGTGATAACTGTAATTGCCAATCAAATAGCTGTCAATGCTTATCCACTCAGCTGTACACTTGTTTATTTAAGAATAATCAATCCCCCCCCCCCCCCCCACCAAAGAAGCTATGACAATTTGGGGGTTCCCATCATGGAGTAAGCTTCTAAGGAAGACTGAACTACATTAAATCTGTGTTTCTTCTTTCTTTCATCTTGTGTGTGATTTAGAACAATGTAGCCTTTGAAGAATTTCTGATTGACATCGGCCCAACACTCTATCATCACCGAAAACACCTAGCCACACCCTGGTCCAGGATGCCAAAGAATTTGAGATGATTCCATGGAAGGTGAAGCCATCTTGCGACACTTGATTCATATTTGTTGTCCTAGGGTGACAAAAGACTCTGGCCAGAGATGTTGAGAGTCCTTGAAAACCCTTCCCCTCCCCCTCCCCCTCCCCCCTCCCCCTCCCCCCTCTCTCAAGCATTCCCTTCTCCCTCTCTGGCTCCGACTCTCCTCCCCCTTCCCTTCTATCTCCCCTTTCTCCAGCTCCAGCTCCCTCTCCCTCGGTTCTTCCAGATTTCAAAAGGTTATACAGAATGACCGATTTGTTTTTTGTTTTTTGTTTTATATAAATTGCAGGTACCATATGATGGAATCAGGCCCGATCTGTTACTTGAATTGTGAAGCGGAAGAACAGAGAATCGGATTGAGCCGATTCCGATTCCGATTCCTAGACTAGTGATCTTCAAAGCTCAAAGTCCAAACTGGAAAACAACATCAGGAAAAAAAACAAAGGGGGCCTGTACCAAAAGAGAAACAAAAAAGTCCAGTACCCTTACAACATAAAAAACAGAAAAAAGGGCCCGATGGGCTAAGAGATGGGACGGACCCCTATTTACAGATTTGCAAGAAAGTTCCAGAAATAAAATGTGGGATTAAGTTTTACTTCAACCATGGTGAAGAGAAGAGAAGAGGGTTCTTCACCTGGGTCATCATCAACTTCCACCATACCCTTCCCCTGTCCAATCATGGTTGAAGAACTGATTTTTTCACCATGGGAGAAGAGAAACTGGATCTTAACATGCTATTGAAAGCCGTCAACATCTTCGTGATTGCCTTCATTTCCTTTAGTCCTAACTTCTAATCGGCCTCGTTGGCTGAACAACCTAGATTAATTCGAGTGAAGCTTTACTGAACATGGATGTATTCCATCCCAGGACAGCTTGCTAGTTGCAACCCAAGCCTTATCCCCAAGGGCTTTTCCCGTTAATGTTATGTTTGGAAGCCAAGAAATGAAAACACTCCTGACTCCACAAATAATGGGCACATATACCAACTATTCAGGCTTCCCACGGATTAGAATTTGTAGTTGTTGGATACATTCCGTTCCATGTCTGAATCAAATAAAAGCGAAAGGGGAAAAGAAATCTGCCTGGAGTGCCCCCACACAACACGCTCCCATGTGGGGAACACTTACCCAAAAATAAAAGCACTCCACAAATAATATTTGCAGAAATACTAAAATAAGAAATCCACCAAGCACAAGGAAACGACATTATATATAATGTGAAAAATCCTTCAAGGTAAGGGAAAAGTTATGGGACAAATCCGGAAAAAATCCACTAAAATCAAATGGGAGTTTTAATTCTTTTCAAAACTTGAGAGGTTACAAAGAGAATCAGATTATAATAATAATACCATTTGAAAAAAATATACAAATTACCTCAAAATCACCGGTAAGACGACTCTTTCCCACTTCTAAAGGCCACAAATGAATCTTTCAATGGTTCGGACAAACAACCAGAGAAGCACCAACAATTGTATTCTGGTTTTCTGGCTAAATCAAGAAAGTAAGAGATAACAAAAATCGCTTCATATGTGTGTGAATTTCGTGCTGCATACATAGTTTAGAGTTTAGACTGCACTGTTTCTTCTCCAAGATACCTTCAAACCCTTATTATATAAAATCAAATTTTACATATTACACATGACACACGCATATCCTCAAGACGATGATAAAAAGGTTAACAAAAAAGGGGGTGAGGGCTGAATTATCCAAATTTTACCAAAATATCCGCATGAACTGTGTCTTCCCAACATATACGTCATGTTGTCAAATTTTGGACATCCTTTAAGAAGGTTGGCATGGGAATCCCATTCAGCTACGAGGTGAAGAATTGTTGCCAAAGTGATACTTCTTAAAAACGGACAGGAACGTCAGTTAACTAGAAAAAACAAAACCAATAATGCTTTTCTATATTTTCTTCAGTTTCATTCCCCTCTCCCCTTCCCCCTTCTTTTTTTTTTCTTTTCAGAATTTTATTTTCTGCTAAATTGCAGTTGATTCTCACTGTCCAAAGATCCATTCCATGCCCGGATTGGTTATAGAAATTTTGGCAAAGACCAGTACTGAATTGAATGAGACGGTAGCGACACTCCCATTGAGTACTATGGCGCAGCTTGTGATGGATGTTATTTCAGCAACATAATTGGTACTTGAGCCAAACCAAATGACAAATGATGGACCAAATTTTCCTTCACTGACATGCACGGTGAAGAGAGAACCTCTTGATGATTCACTGAACCTCCCTCGAATTTGACTGAGAAAGGATATTCCGGACCTAGGTAAATGGGAGGAGGAATTTAATGATGACATTCAATATTCCAGGAGTCCAATCATAGCATCAAATAACATTGGATGAAGAGATTCTCTTTCTCCATAAATGACAGCCAAACAGAGAGGTGGAAATAAACTTGAGAGAGGCAGGTATACATACGTAGGAATGTAGGGTCAATTCAAACATTGGATCAGAAAGCTTTCTGGCTTAGGACACAATCTGGCATATCTGCTTCTTGTCCAACTAAACCAACATTGATCACTGTGTAGGGCCAACTTCTCCCAAAGAATTCCTCCTTGAAAGACGTGGTGTGCCCATTGAAAGAAGATGAAAGGTAAGCTTGCACTTTGAAGAAATGAACTACATTTAGATTGGGGAGAAAAACTGCAATCAACAACATATATACAACAATGAACAGCATGCATCAACAAGCATGAGAGTCGGTGCATAGAACTGCCTTCTGTGCCTCTTGTTGGATGCACATTAGATTCACTTTAATCTCATTACAAAGCCTGGCTTCCACCAGACGGACTGGTAACCATAACTTCGGCTCCACATCAACAATATAAGAAAGAGTTGTCTGAAAATGAAATTCTTGCTCCACTGAGGAGTCAAGTTGACAACTTTCGCCATTCATCTGGACCATCCACACCTATAAAAAAAATATATATATATATAGTAGTCGCATGAATGAATAGCAATGCTTACATATCCAGGGTATCTAATTTCTAAACGACAATTTCTCCACATGCACGTACTTTTGTCTGTATTTCCATGAAAACTGTAAAAAAAATTTTTAGGGGGGGGGGGTGGGTGGGTATATAGGAGGAGAACAATGTTGTAAATTGTTATCGTCAGATCACATGTAGTTGGCTCTTTATCTGGTACAACAAATTGCTCAATGAGACATGAGATAAGTCAGTTCTAACCCCACCCTGCACAACCATCATGTGTCCCCCCATCATTAACCCCATTTTTTTTCCACCTTATTCTTTCTTTTCGTTACTCTCCCATCCCCAAAATTACTGTTTTGTTGCATAATTGTTGGGCCGTCCTTGTGAGAAATCTGGGCTTGGAGCATCTCATTTTTCTTAGGTCTACAGTTTCCTTTATTAAGTTGAAGGAATGCAAAATAATCGGAAATTGAGTTTCAGAAGTGTTTTAAAGTGAAATGATTAGCTTTCCCCTATGTGGCCACTAAAAAGATAGAATGATCAGGGGATTGTTTGAGAGGAATATCATCTATTAAAATCTGTCTGAAGAGCTTCAGACAGAAAATACAGTTCTTGGTTGGTCTCCAAGGAAATGATCGTTGTGTTGATGATCCAAGGGTTGCCACTCTAGTCAGTAGCCGTCACTCCTGTTCCATTCCCCAGAAGAATAAGGAACATTTGTACTGGAGATGGGGCAACAGCTAGATTTTGGACAGACCCGTGGATACCTAATCTCTCGGGTTACTGTTTACCTTTTTCTTGTAATAGGAACCCTCTCTTTGACAAAGTAAAAGACTTCATAGTGAATTATGAATGGAATATTCCTTCGTTATCTAGCTTATTACCTTCATCCCTGGTCTCTGGTATACTTAGTGTTCCGCTAACTAATGCTCCTTATCCTGACACTGGTTTTGTATGAATTTTAAGACTGGGCAACTCTCTACTAAAATGGCGGTAACATTCATCAAGAACTCAAGTATGGTTCCTATTACTAGGGGTACTGGATCTACTGGTAGTTGGTGGAAATTCATAAGCAACGACAACAACAACTGAGCCTTATCCCAACTAAATGGGGTTGGCTACATGGATCCTTGCCCTCCAATCAGCTCTATTCGAGGTCATACTTGATACAAGGCCTAGGCTATGCATGTCTTTTCTCACCACTTATCCTAAGGTCATATTAAGTCTGCACTTGGATCTTTTAGTTCCTTCAATCTGAATTAAATCACTCCTCCATATTGGAGCATCCAAAGGCCTCCGGTGAACATGGCCATGCCACCTCAAATGACTTTCTCATAGCTTACCATGTATCAGAGCTACTCCCATAACAGCTCTAATATGATCATTCTTACTTTATCCTTCCTAATTTTGCCACTCATCCATCTCAACATTCTCATCTCCGCTATATTGAGTTTCTCTATATGATGCTTCTTGTTGTAATATGGGTTCAAGGGTATAGTTGTCTTTACGGTTTATTTTGTGTTTACCTAGGGGCTTATTGTTTTTGTACTCATACATTATTATTATAAATAAAGGTGGGCTGTGTCTCATAGACACAAGTCACAATTCCCAAAGTCACCATGGTATCAAAGCAGAATCGACCTAGGGATCCCCAACCCTAATCAAATCTCTCTTCTCCTCTCCTCTTTCTCCTCCTTAATTTCTTCCCAGCGCCTCCATCACCTTGCCACTGCCGCCGCTACCATCTAACCACCACCGTCACCTTTCTACCGCCTCCCTCCCCTCTCGGTTTATCTCGGCGCCTCTTTCTTCCCTTTCTAGCGCCACCGAGAGGTAGGGTTACTGCCTCCAACCCTTCCACCACCCTCGGTGGTGCTTGTCTCCACCACCGAGGACTTGTTTGTTCCTTCCTTTTGGTTTCCAGCCTTCTTTCATGATTTGAAAGGCTGTTTTTCCCTTTGTGGATTTTTTGTTGGTGATTGGTTGATGTTCTAGCATCTCTTCTTCAGCTTTGTGGCTATGTTCTCCCGTGGGATATTTTTTGGTGACAATGGAAAACAATTCGCATCTTTCTTCTGCTACATCTGGAACTGAAGGGCAAGTTTATGTTTGTAATGCCCCACATTTCCATTTTGATATTTTATTATTGATTTGGAATATTTGTTAATATTTTATTGTCTTTGGAATTGTTTTATAATATTTTAATGTTATTTATTGTGTGTGACGATGCTTATTATAATTATCAACTTTAGATTATTTTGTTCACCCAAAAAAAGCTTTAGATTATTTTATTATTAATTATATGTGACGGAATATTTTACATTATATATATATATGTGTGTGTTTATAATAATTTAATTGGACTTAATTGACTTAAATAAGATTTATTTGAATTAATATATTTAAGTGAATAGTGAAGCATGAGGTGTCATGGTTAATGGTAATCATGATTAGTTAAAGGCTACTTATCATTAGTTAAGTTATGATGAATAGTAAAGCATGACATGTCATGATTAGTGGTAATCATGATTAGTTAAGGCTACTTGTCATTAATTAAGTTAGTGGAGTAACTTGGGTGGCAGCACCCTATTGGATCACATGTTTTGTTATGGTGCTGCCACCATGTGCTAGTGAGGAAGGTGACATGGAGGGCTCAGCCACCTAGCACATGCAAGGAGGAGCTGGCCTTGGCTGGGAACTTGAGGATAATGGGTCTTATCCTCAGCAATATAACATGAAGTTAGTGGGTTAGGAGGTGGGAGAACAAGGGTTAAGTGGTTTGTGTAGCAAGAGAAAGGGCAGCCACCTAGCAAGGTGTTTTAGGTGTCAACATAAAGGCTAAGAACTGGTTAACCTGAATTTGACCATAGTAACTCAGTTTGACAACTAATTGAAGATATAATATATTTGGGTGTTGGCATGTGTTTATTAGGATAAGTAATCAATATTCAAATATAGATATATAATGTTTATTGGGATTAAGCCATTAAGGTTTAGGAAACCTCAGCAAGGCAGAACCGATTCTGAAATCTGAAGAAGAAAGAAAAAGGGAAGGTGGAGCTGGAGCTCTGTCTTTGAAGAATAAGAAGGAATAGAATCAAATTGAAGTATAATGCTACTGGATTCAAGATTTTGAAGGAAGAAATTGAAAGAAAACAAAAGTTGAGTACAGAATTGTATTGAGGAACTGGGTCTCAAGATTTTAAGATTTGATCATTAGAGTGGAGGATTGGATGACGGGTGGTGATTAATAAAGAAGAGGTTGGGTTAGAGTACTGCTGGAACTTTGAATTAAGAAGGAATTTCAGAGGATTAGGAAGAGAAAGAAGAGGCTGATTTGGTAAGAATGTTGGTTCTTTTGTGGTGTTAGTTTAGAACTTAAATCAGATTTTGATTGATGTTAATTAAAAATAAAATGGGGATTGTTGTAGTGTGTTAAGATTGTTTTTGGATGGATAAATTTCAATTCGAGCCCAAGTGAAATCCCTGCTGAAACAGGGGAAACTAACTTGATCGGACCTGGGCTGAAACCCAGGAACCGGTCAACTGAATCCTGCAGGTCGACCAGGAGTTGACCAGCAGATCACTGTGAGTGTCGGTCGTATGTCTGAAGGCTTTGGTTGACTGGCAGACCATAAAGTGACTTTTAAAGGATTTTTGAGGGGGTTTTTCTTGGGGGTTCGTGTACAAAACCTAAATGACTGTAGGAACTTTATTAATTGTGACATGTTTCACTCTTTTTATAGGTGCTGGTTAACCATATTGATGTTCAGTTGTTGGAGGCTATACACACTTTGAATTTAGTTGAATCAAACATTAAAGGTGAGGGAAATCATATATGTAATGTCTAACTTGTATTTGTACAATAGAATGAAAATATGTACAAGTATGTGAGGAGATTATGTGTATTGAATGATGTATTGGTTTTTGTATGCATATGGTTTATGTGAGGGAACATATACGAAAATGTTATAGGTGATTGTTTAAGTGTGTTTTATGAACATGTATTATGATGTCATGATGATTTGATTTTGTATAGTATAATGTATTGAATAAGAAAGGTGAGTTGGTACATTGGCTATAAGAGACGAATAATGAAATTGTTCTTAATAGGATAAGAGGATTTGTTCGTTGTATATCTGAATGAAATGGAAAATGATTAAATGAATGCAGAGTATAGACATGTACAAATGAAATGAATATGTATATGAATGAAACCAGAAATGAATGAATGAATGCAAGGAATGAACATGAACAAGTAAAATGATAAGAATGTAATACGATATGTTTGTATGAAATGAAATGATTGTAGAACCCTTGTGACTGCCATCCCTTTCTAGTAAGGGAATAGAAACTAGATGAGGGAAGATGTAATACATAATGTTACACAGGTGATTTACTAGTGCATGGTCCTTCCCAGTACTTCAGTGACTGGAACAACGGAGTAGATCATGTATCTGGCGGAATCATCAATCATAGATATTTATATGGATAATTTACGTGCATAGTCATGTATCTAGGGGAATCATCGATCACATTCACATCATTTCTCCCCAATGCTTCAGTGATGGGATTAAGGAGTAGAACAGACGATTGTGGGAGGCCGGCAGAACCTCAGATTATTGTGCACAGTGGTAGCACACTAAGATGACCATACTTAGAACCCGCTTGATAACCTTCCTAGAAATTGTTTTTGGTGTTTTTCTGTTCTGAGAAATGGAAAATCATCCTAAAAACCGCTTGATAAACCTGTTTCGTTTTTAGTGTTTTTGAAAACATAAATTGAAATTTATGGGTCATGGAACAGGTTTGACGGAACATGTCCCACATGTTTTTACGTTTCTTGGCACAAGTTGGAAAAACTGTGCCCGATAATTCCAAGAAAGGGGTCCAAACTCCAAACCCTCCAAAGTCCAGAAGTGCTATACTTTCATCGTCCTCAAGCCATTGAAGAGAACCAGCAAGCTCTCTCATCGGAGAAACAGAAATCGTCTTCATCGCTGCGTGTTCACCATCCAGGTACCCTCCCTCCCATATCACTCGCTAATTCTCTCTATCTGTCTCTCTCTCTCTCTTTATCTCTCTGAGCTGGTCTGATCTTTTTCAACGGAAGACCATAGAAGGTTGCAAGTAATTTGGGCGAAATTTTAGGGTTATATACAGGGAGCAATCCAGAAGACAACAACAGTATCATGTCTTTTGCTGATGAGTATGATGGGTTTCAGAGGTTTAGTGATGGGAATGCTTGGCTGACACTGAACCATCAGACACTAAACCAAAACCAGAGCTTTCATGATGGAGAGTTCTCGATTGGGTTCCCCTTACAAACTGAGGAGTGTTTAAGTTTGATGGTCGAGAAGGAATGGCAGCATTTGCCCAAAGATGATTATTTGAAGAGGTTGCGGAGTGGGGAGTTGGATTTGGGGATTAGAAAAGGCTGTGGATTGGATTAGAAAGGTGGGTTAGAGGGTTTCTCTGAAACAGAGCTGCTGTCCTTTTTTTTTTTCTCGCTTTTATCTTCACTTTGTCTGATCGAATGGTGGATGCCTACAATCGGTTTTCAGAAATGGGTGCTTCGGTTTTTCCTCAGTTAGATTAGGTAGTAGAGATTTCTGTGAATGGGCTTTGGTCTTTCTTCTTTATGGCCTTTTCTTCTGTTTCGATTCTTTTCTTATTCATCTTTGCTTCTGGTTTTGATTTTGATATTTCACAGTGTATTTCAAGTGTTTCCTAAATTGGGTTTTGTGTGTTTTTGTTTAAATCTGCTGGTGTTCATGCATCTTATGAAATCGATCCGATGGGTTCTCTTCATGCTTGCTTTGTTGAACTGAGTTTGGGATCTAGTTCCACTAATCACCTTTCATTCTTAACTAAAGATTATTTTTGCTATGAAAATATTTATATGTAGTAAATATTTTTATCACAATTGGATTTTGGTGGTTCCTGTTTTCCGATTTACTGTTTTTAGAGCAAATTTGATTTGTCCTTTTCATTGATCACTAATGTTATTATTTTGGTCTTAAACAGGTTCATGCCTATTACAGCTTTGGACCTCTGAGTGCTTATCTATCAATAAAGTACTTGGATCGGTTCCTTTCAGCCTATGAACTTCCTGTAAGTTCAGTATTATTAACCTTTAATGTCGATTGTCTCTAATCTTTGTTATTTGTTGTAGAGAGGGAAATCTTGGATGATGCAGTTGTTGGCTGTGGCTTGTTTATCTTTGGCAGCCAAAATGGATGAGAAAGAAGTGCCTCTGCCCCTAGATTTACAGGTGAAGAACCATATTGAACTTTACATTGTATTATTTGGAGAACCATTATGCTTAACTGAGACATTACTGGAATTGTTTTTCTTTTGGAATTGATAGTTTTGGTGATATAGGTTTTTAATATGAGATCGGAGATTCCAAAAATGTCTCTTTCTAGAGCGGTTCAATTGATCTTAAGCATAATTAAAGGTTCCTGTCTCCCCACTTTCCATGTCCTCTCTCTGTTTGTTAAAATTTCTCAATAGAATATTAAAAGAAGTTAATTTTTAGGAAGGTCTGAGTGTCTGACTCACAGGTTTTGGTGGGAATTAAATGCAGGGATTGACTTCTTAGATTTTAGACCATTAGAGGTTGAATTTTTATAGAGTGCTGTCCCCTCACATGGGTGCGAAATGACGATTTAACCACGGAGCAGCAGTGGCTATATCTGTATACTCAGAAAACTACATTGATAAGGCTGTATCTTGTTTCTTACATGTTAAAAAGATAAAGTAGATGGTGGAGCACACTGGTTACTTTTCATCACATGTTCAAAACGAGTGTTTATTGCTTTTGCAAATTGCAATTATTTCCATTTTTAAGGTATCTGAACAATTTCATTAAGTGGGTCTTTAATGTTTGGTTTCGCAGGAGAGTGTTGAAGTGTCTTGAACTAATCCAAGATGTACCATTGATTAGTGGATCTTTTAAGGTTCCACGTGCTTCAGCTCCATTAGTTCCCCAGAGCCCAATAGGGATGCTGGATGCTGCTGCATGCTTGAGCTATAAAACAGATGAAACAGTTGGGTCATGTGCATAGTTGTCATGGCGACGCCATGGCGTCCTGGCGCTGGAGAGGGCTGCATGGCGACCACGCCATGGCGACCCTCTTTGATTTCTTCCTCCCGACTCTCTTTCCCTCTTCGATTTCTTCTTCCGTCTTCGATTTCTTCTTCCCTCTTCGATTTCTTCTTTCCCTCTTCAATTTCTTTTTCGATTTCTTCTTCCTGTCTTCTTTCCCTCTTCGATTTCTTTCGATTTCTTCTTTCCCTCTTCGATTTCTTCTTCGATTTCTGAATTTTCTTCTTAAAACTTGAGAAACAATAGAGAAAAAATAAAACATGGCTTGAGTATACATCTATTAACACATTAAAAATAGAGAAAATAAAAATAAAACATGGTCGACATGCTCGCCATGGCAACGCCATGGCGGGCGACATGTCGATATATCGACGTGACACCCCTCCACCGACTTGGATCGCCGTGACGCCGTGACAACTATGGTCATGTGCAAATGCTTCTCATACTACTCCAGATGCTAAGAGCAGGAAACTGAACAGACTAACTGAGGTGGAGCCATGAGGGTGGTGGGGCTCTCATTTCTCACCCAAATCAATTTAGTTTTGGTTTGGTTGAATGGGAGTTTTGGTGTGTGAAGTTGCTCCTTAAACTAAATAAAGAAAAAGCAAGGAGAAAACAGAGGAAAAGGGAAAAGGAAGGAAGGTTGAATAATCTTATAAGCTGAGGTGAGGGGAGTGGGATGGAATGTTTAGCCAATTCTCATGCCTGTGGCATGAAGGAAACAGTCACCAGCTATTAATGAAGAAAATTCTCAACAGTTTATCACGGAAGGAGTGTTTAAAATAAAAGGAAAAAGAAGGGGGGAGAGGTGAACAGTATAAGAACATATTTCCGGAAACAGATTTTATCAAACACCATTACTGTTCCAAATGTGTTCTGGAAACGTTTCCAGAACAGGTTTACCAAATGCTACAAAAGCTGTTTCTCAGCACAGAAACGGAAAAAACTGTTTCTTCTGTTTCTCAGCACAGAAACAATAGAAAGGTTATCAAGCAGGCTCTTAGCTTTGCTTCCAGAAATGATGTTTATAACTGTTAAGATTTATTGTAATTCTATAAGTATGATTTTTTATTTAGCATGATTCACCTCATTGGGCGTTTAGCTCATCCCAATTATGTTGATTTTTCAGATGACAAGGCTAGAGGGTACATATGTACACCACCTGATGTTGTGGGTTGTGAGTGCCTAGGATGCTCGAACCTTAAGGATAGGACTTGAGAGGCCTAACAGAACTCTTCACTTATACTTTTGTGTAGATGCTGATGTATAGGATGTTAAGAAGGAACAGAAACGTAATAACTTTTGAATACAGAATGTAGATATCTAGACACCAGTCCCTTTTTTTTTTTGACTTTATACATTCAATGAAACTCTCTTGTGTTTACTCTTTAATTAAGACTTCTGCTGTATATGTATGTTATAAGATAGTTGTGTTAATTGTACAGGTATGTTGGATGGTCATTTGACCACCGCCCGTAAGGGCAATGCCTTCTACTCTGACCGGGTTTGGGGACGTTTCAGTGTTTCCCATGACAGCTTCCCCACATTCCATGTGTGCTCCGTTCGTTTGGATAGGAGTAATTACTTGATGTGGTCTCGATCCTGCTATCTCTCCATTGACTCCCACGGGTATTTGGGTTATCTCACTGGTACGAAAGAGAAACCTACCATTGAAGGTGCTGAACAGGAGAAGTGAAATTCTGCTAACTCCCTGGTTATGTCATACCTTCTCAGTAGTATGCAACCCTAACTTGCTAGGGGTTATCTCTTGTTGGACACTGCTTTTGGAAGGCTGCTCAGGAAAATTATTCGCAGGTTGGGAACGATGCACGTCTATGAACTACGTAGAAACTTCATGAGAACAAGCAGAAGGAACTCAGCCTGTCACAACATTACTCTATGTTACGCAGTTTATGGTAGGAATTGGATTTCTATGATACGTTCCAGGCCTCTACCCCTGCCGATGTTATCAAGTTCAAGAAACGTGAAGATAAGTTTTGGGTGTATGACTTTCCTGCTGGAATTAACAGATACGGGCTCAAGTTCTTAGCAAGGATCCTTTCCCCACTTTGGAACAGGCGTACTCATTGATTCAACTAGAGGACAGCCGTCGAGCTGCAATGCTGCCTCACTCTCCCCAAGACCGATCAGCCCTCCTTTCTGGTCCTCCCATACAGCCCAAAAGTGGACCTGCTCGCTCTGGTGATCGTTCTGACCGTGACCCTGTCAAGTGTTAATATTGTGGGAAAGAAAGACGCACCAAGGAGTTTTGTTGGAAACTTCATGGTTGTTCAACTGCCTCTTCTAACAAAGGGCGTGGTCGTGAAAAACCTTCAACAAATCATATGAGGCTACTGTAGTTGATTCTCTACCTGGTGCTGCCCCTTCCTACTCTCAGGATGAGCTTACCAAGCTCCTTCGTCAGTTGGTAACCAAGTTGGACTCATCCGGTTTGCCAGCCCTGCTTCCGCTTCCATGTTGGTACCCTCGGACTCTGCTTCCCCAGGTATTTATTTTGCTGGTCATTGTGCATCAACTGCTTCCCGTCCCTGGATTATCGACTCCGGTGCCTCTAACCACATGACAAGTACTGCCAGTTTTTTCTTTAAATATTCTCCTTGTTCTGGTAAAGACAAGGTTCGCATTGCTGATGGCTCTCTTTCCTCTTGTCTCTGGGAAGGGGTCCATCGCATGTACTCCGACTCTTGACTTTAAATTCAGTTGTCTCACTTCCGATCTTAATTGTAAAGTGGCTTTTTTTCAATCTCACTGTCTTTTTCAGGATCTGGTAATGGGGGAAACGATTGGCTCTGGTGAGGCTCATGAGAGTCTTTATTTGCTCGATGAAGCTGCTTCATCTCCTAGTTGTGCTCATCAGACCTTTTCTGCTTCCGCTCCCATAGTTTCTCCTGATTTACTTTGGCAGAAATGTTTAGGTCTCTCTCCTGTGGGTACTTTGGTTAAAAGTAGTCCCAATTTATTTTCAAACTGTAACCCAACCAACGAAGATGCCTGCCTTGAATTCTCCAGTGATTAGCTCAGCTGGTAGTTTAGATGTCTCAACCAATGAAGATGGTGGACCACCTTTATTATGTTTCAAAACCAGTTCATCTTTGTGGGATTTGGTTATGGTGAGGCAGGAGATGAGGTCAAGACAGAGGCCTGGGGTCCCTTCAAGGGATTGAAGCAAATGGGAGAGACCAGTCAGTAGAGGCATGGACGGATTCTGATAAGCTATGTTCATTGATTCCAAAATCCAGGGATGTGGTGTGGCCATGGAAGAGTTTTTAGATACTTTTTGATGTTCAATTGGGTTGTACTAATTTTCAGAATTTTTCTCTTACATGTATCGAAGTTTGGATTGACTGTCAGGATGCGGTGGACTGGTAATGGACTCTCTTCTCTATTCTGTGGGACATTAGACAATTATCTAAAGATTGTGGTACTGTAAATTAATAAAGAAACATAAGAAAAAGATTTTTCTGCCTCACTCATTGGCTTCTAAAGCTTGAGCTAAGCATCTTAAACAAACTTTTATTCAACAGTACTCGTATTTCTGCTTTTTAGCTTTTTAAATATGTTTTTTTCTCATTAAAAAAATTCAAAAAATTTCTCTTGCATGTATTAACAATGATGTGCTTACTCGCTTCTTAGCCAGTAACAGTTCAAAATCTCGCGAAGATGGGATCTGTAGAGTAGGCAAGGACTGGGCCAAGGCTTTCAGATCTTTGACCGCCTGGGTATGAACAGAGGACCAGGGTGGTGCATCCTTTCTGAGGAGTCGGTGAAGATGATTTGTGAATCGGACCTGGTGTGGTAAGAACTCGGTCATGTAATTAATGATGCCTAGGAATTGCTGCAACTCTTGCCGTGTGAAGGGGCCATCTGAGAATTCAAGGAGGGAGCAACCAATATGTGGCTGGAGCTGGAATTGTCCTTTGGATATAGTAACACCGAGAAAGTCTATAGTGTTGACTGCAACTTCCATCTTTGTGGGTGAGAGCATTATACCATGGGCTATGGTGATGTCCACGAACTGCTGTAGTAGAAGAGCATGATCTTCTTCTATATCGGAGAAGAGGAGTATGTCGTCTATATAGATCAAAGCAAGTTCTTGGATGGGAGCATAAACCTGTAGCATAGCTTGTTGAAATAGGGAAGGAGCCACCTTGAGACCAAAGGGGAGAACTGTCCACTGGAAGTGTCCGCCGGGAATACAGAATCCGGTTTTGGACCTGTCATCTGGATGAATTCCTAGCTGCCAAAATCCTGCTTTGAGATCAAACTTGCTGAATATCTTCGCCTTGGAAAGTTGAAGTAGAAGAGCAGGCCTTGTAAGTAATGGGAAGTTGTCATCAGCCAGAAATGCATTGAGGGGCTGATAGTTGATTACAAGTCTCAGTTTGCCACGCTTCTGTTCAGCTCTCTTATTTACATAGAAGGCTTCACAAGCCCAAGGAGAAGATGTCTTCTCGATGAGGCCTTGAGCTTCTAGGAGGGCTACTTCTTGTCGTGCACTGGTGAGATGTTCAGGCTTCATACCAGAATGGCTGGCCTTGGTAGGATTTGCATCCTCATTCTTTTTGAACGGGAGACGGATGAAGAACCTCGGGTTCTGCCAGAGGGGATGATCACATTTGGTAAGAAAGTCTGCATGATTTTCAGCACTGCACCGGAGGAGCAATTGGTCCTTAATATCTGCAATAGGAGTGATTAGTAGCAAATTAGGAATAGTTGTCCAAGGGATGAAGTGCTTATTGTAGCTGAGACCATGTATACTCCATCTGAGGTGAGGTAACTGACAAAGGATGTCAAAACCAATAAGGGCATCTCGACCGGGAAGAGAGGATCCTAGAACTGTATGACACAAGGTAAGAGAGGAGAATAATTGGAAACGGATAGGGTTTTTGGAAATGAGGTTGACCGAAAAGGTTTGACCATCGGCTGCAGTGAAGAACTGTTTATGGGGTTTCCAATACTCAGAAGGAAGGACATGGGGAGCTAATATGGTTGTGGAACAACCTGTGTCAAAGTAGCCAATAACTTTGACAGGGCGGTCCCATGTGGTAGGAGAGATGGAGAGACTAGCCTGAGGAAGTGGGGTCTTGGTGCTAGCAAAAGCTGGTGACTTAGGAGGGTTAGGAGAGGACAAAGGAGAGGCCATCGGGTAGATGGGGTCAAATCCATCGGACTCGGAGTCGGGTGAGGAGGTATCCAAGTCTTTGTCTTCCCAATTTTCAAGGACAAACAGTAAGTCCGGGGAGAAGTCATCATCTACAGAGTAGAGGGATTCAACATCTGCATCTGGATCATCAATGATGGAAAAGGGGGCCAGCATATGCATTAATTTGGCCTGCTTGGCTTTGTCAGGACAATTGCGAGCAAAATGGCCGATTTTTTCACACGCATAGCATTTGGTAGAGGTCTTCTGCCGAAATTTCTTTCGTTTGAAGAACTTATAGGGCTGCTGCTGAGACCTATGTTGATGCTTACGTTTGAACCGATGAAATCTGTGATTACCATTTTTCTTGTGATTCTTCTCTGGACGCGAACTGGTCTTGGAGAAGTGGGACTTCTTCTTAGAGGGAGAAGAACAGTCTTTGTCTTTGCACTTGATCTTAAGATGGGATATGTCACAAGCATCTGTGAGCTTATGAGTGGTCTTTTCCCATTGCTTGAAGAATAGCTGCTGATCACATAATTTTTGCAAAGCACTAAGAATCTCTTGGTAGAGACGACCGATAGGAGCTTGATCAATTCGGAGGCCAAAATGTTGCAAAGATTTCACGGCCTCTTTTCCCAAAGGTTCTGGGAAAGAATTGAGGAACACTTGCTTCATATTTGGATCATCCAATCCTCCAAGGATGTAAAAACGGTCTAACATCCGTGTATAGTGCTTAGCAAGATCAGCCTTCTGAAAGGAGCAACACTTCATTTGGAAATACTCCTCTCGGGCCTTGATTCTATTGTTCTCAATGGGTCCAATCATCTCATTGTACAATTGTACGATGAAGACATCAATAGGAATCTGAGTCCATTGGAGTTGGCGATAACCACCAAGGGCCATGAACCATTCTCTGAGGGTTCCATGGGTACGGGCCAAGAACTTGGTAATGACAGTGCCGTCAGTGGCTCCAGCAACTAACATTTCTGCAGTAAGCCAGGCATGAAATTCCGAAATCCGCTCAGGCCATTTATGAAATGGGAGACCATCAAAGGTGAATAGCTGTTTAGGGTCCTGGTTGGCAAAAGGACTAGCATTAGGTGCCTGAGGGGGAATATGAGGAGGAACAGGGGCGGCTCTGGGTTGTCGCTGCTGCTGTGGTGCAGTATCAACTTCACTGTCGCTGCTATAGACAATAGGTTCAGTTGGAGCCTGAGAGGCATCTGGCGCCGGGGAATGGGTTTGGTAGGCAGGTAAAGGACTCTGGGAACTGAGAGAGTCGGAGTCCGAGAAGGAGGTAACAGAGGAAACTTTGGCCATGGACAAAACAGGTATGGATCTAGGTTGAGTCAGGGTCAGCTGAGTGAGGAAAGTACTAAGGGTATTGGTGTTTTCCGGGTGAGGAATAACGGGAAAGGCTGAATCAGGGGTATCAGGTTTTGTTCTGGGAGGAACCCAGGGAACAAAACTAGAGGATCCTGTCTGCTGATCAGGTAAAGGTTGGAAAGTAGGTTGAACCATGGGTTTTTGCAGGGAAATAGGAGTGGGTTGAAAAACAGGTTGTGAAGAGACAGGGTAAGATGTATGGGATCGCTTCGGTTTTGAAGATTTGGCTTTGAGGGTAGCTAAATGTCTCTGTTGGTCCTGTAACTCCTTGAACATAGCCGTTGGGAAGCTATGTGGGGCTGACTGCTCATGGTACATAGGGGTTGAGAAAGAGTCAGGGAAGAAAGTAGGGCTTGACGGAAAAGGTTGAGTCTGAGCCATTCTGAGCTGTTCTTCCAACAGTTTCTTTTCCTTTTCTCGACCAGAGATTAGAAAGGAGGCATATGAGGAATCTTTCACCGTCATAGCTAGTCGAGACAAAATATCATACGAAACATAAAAATGTCAAATATCGAGATATTGGTTGAGATTTCGACTGAGATTTTCGTGAGTTTCGAAAATCTTGCGAGATATCGGCTTTTAAGTGAAATGCACTTTATAAAAAAGCCAGAACTCGATCTCTTATTCGAAATTTCGAACTCTCTCGATCGAGTTAGAGCTCTTTGTTTTGGAGGAGAACAACATCAAGAGAGCAGTGGTTTCTTCATTTTTTTTGGCCAAATCTTTCACCATTTCTACTGATATTCACTACAAAGAAGACTTGGGTGCTGCCTACTTCCATTTTAGGTAAATTTACCATTCACAAAACCTTTTTTGGGAAAAATATGAGTAATACTTATTGTATGGGTGTGAATTATATATATGTTACAATCGGAGGCCGATCTACGACCTCACGGTATCGAAATATTTTTTCTATTTCTAATTTTTTTTTTCTGGTAAAAAAATGATTTTCTACAACAAAAATCAGAAAAAAATAAGGTTAATATATATTGGATGGAGCTCAATTATATATATGTTAAACACTGGAGGCCGATCTACAACCTCATGGTGTCGAATTTATTTTTCAACAAGTAAATGATTTTTTTAATTTCGAAAATTATGAAATATTTAAAATATTCAAAAAAATAAGAAAAAATATTCTGTTTTGATTAGAAAAATAAGGGAAGTTTATGGTACAGAAATTGAAGCACATATGAGGCTTCAAATGCTGTACCATACTTGTTTTTTGAGTATTAGGCCCAATATTTAATTGAATAAATATGGAGAAATAAGAAAAAATATTCTATTTTAATTAGAAAAATAAGGGATGTTTATGCCTTTATGGTACAGCAATTGAAGCATGTTAGAATGCTTGTCGTGGGTTCCAAACAGGATCTCGTGATTCATGAGATTCCTTAAGCCCCATTATGACGTCCTTTTTTGTCTGTTTACTTCTTCCCTATACCTATGTATTATATCCTTTTGGCTCTTCTATGCAATACACAGAATTCTTACAGCTGCAACTCTCTTCCCTTCTTTTCTCCTTCTCTTCCTCTTCTCTTCTCTGATTTTCACAGGTAACATGGTATCAGAGCCTCATTCCTAGGTCTGGTACAAATCTGCGCAAGTCCTTCTCCTCTTTTTCTTTTGTTTTCTTTCCTTTTCTCTTCTACGATATCTGGTTAACACCACCAGAGGCTCACGATCTTAGAAGGGGGTGATTTTTCACCCCTGTGATTATTTTTTGGGTGTTGGTTGATTGCTGTTTGGGTGTCTAGGATGTAAATCTGCTATTTCATAATTAAAAGCAGATTTTGATATATTCGAGGTGATGTTTGTAGTTGGTTGAGTGGCGATTGAGTGCCATATTGCTGCACTGATGCTTTTGAGAGGCTTGATTGATGTTTGAGCAGCAGTTCTTGAAGCCGTGGGTGATGCTTGTGGATTTGGTTGATGGCAGTACCTATTGGAGCAGTAGTTCTTGAAGCCGTGGGTGATGTTTGTTGATTTGATTGGTGGGAATACTTATTGAAGTCGTGTTTGGTGTTTGATTGATTCGATTGGTGGCGGCAGCATCTATTGAAGTTGTGTTAGTGTTTGTTGATTCCTGAAATTTTATTGTGAAAAGACAACATGGGTGATGAATATAAAAGTAGTGCAGTGGTTACTGAAGTGGTGTCCTCTTCTTCCAATCGAATCACAGAGAAGAAACTTGAAGGTATTACAAATTTTCAGCAATGGAGGAAAATTGTGAAGCTTGTTTTGACTGGGTGAAATCAGCAGCTGCACTTGACAGGACCCAAACCAGCGGATGATTCAACTTGGAAGACTATCGATGCCAGAATTCTTGGACAGATGTTGAATTCGATGGAGAATCATGTTGTGGATTTGGTTACTCATATTGACACTGAAAGATTTATGGGACACCAATCAGGGTCAGCCAATCAGTTCATCCAAACAGTAATATAACCGTAATATCATAGAGAAGAGGTTGAATAAGGCAAAAGGACCGAATAGAAGAATATTGTAGTGAATACCTTCAAGTATCCTTCCAATAAATGATATAACAACCATCCTAGCATTCTCACCAGGAACAATTTCGCACTGCAATTTCTTCACAGAACAATGCTAAAATCTAAATTCAATTCAATTTCTTAATTTTGCCCCCCCCCCCTCCAAAAAAAAAAAAAACTTGCAAGCAGCCCCTTTTATAGTGTGGCCGGAGACTTCTAGATATTCTACTAGACTTCTACATTTCCAAGTACTTAACATGGGGACTCTTTCCAAGATATTTAATGAATCTTCCAAGGTCTTTGACAACTGACAATGAAACTGATCTATTGACGACTTCCCTAAGAACCATTTGATATCCCAAGCACATCTTTAGAGGACTAGATACAACTGAGTAATCATTCATATATGGGCTGTCAAAATAGGCTCATTACAATACAAAACATAAAAATACTAAGCTCATGGCCCATTTAACCAATTAGGCTACTTATTTAACTTATTAGACTAGGATTTGGACTTAATTCTGCATGAATACTTGCGCTGGAACCTCTCTTGATCTACATCAATGGAACCACTGAATGGGTGCATCGGGACATAAATGGGACGGTAAATGATTGAATTGGAAGCTGAAATTTGACACGTGGCCAATCCAGACCATTCCCAAGATATTCAACAGCCAGACATGTCATAGACTCACATCAGCGTTCCATATGGCACAATTAGATAAGCCACCCAGACAACCTGTGACCTTTTGAAACACACTGAAAAAAAGAGGAAAAATGGAAAAGAAAATAATATTATGCAATAGAACGAAGAGAGTATAGAAAGCAGAACTGCATATTATCATTTGTCAATTGGGTTTTCTTGTGCAGATGTTTCCAACCTTGAAATAAAATTGGTTCAAAAAATTGAGTATGGGGTAGTCATATATGACTCCAGTATACAAACACAAATTAGGTCTTTATTACGAAAGGGGAAGCTTACACTTCACAGAGGGATCACATAAAACAAAGAAGAGGCTTTAGGGATTACCTAGAGACAAAGTGATGCAATCTGGGGTTCCGAAACCCGGCTCAGATTGATTATGGGCCCATTGAATCAACAATACTCCATGTTTTTAAGGGGTAATTTGGTAGTTAAATAGGGAATGGACAAGGGAGGCAAGGGTAGACTTGGATGCATACTGATAATTATGTGAAAGAGGGGATGACGTTAGGTTCAACTGTGAATCATACAACAACAAACTCAGCCTTATCCCAACTTAACTGTCTTCAACCTTGAATCATAATAGGGAATAAACCAGGAGCGGTAACCCTTATCTCTACTGCAGGAAGTTCCTTACAATAAACCCAACAGTCAATCAATCCTCTAAATCTAAAGGGGAAAAAAAAAAAACTATGAACAGGTTCGTAGCCTTCATCTGTACTGAAATCCAAGCCATATTTTACTTCATCAAGCAAATATGAACCCAGAATAATTCTCAAGTTGCTGGTTGTGACCGTGGCAGGTCCCTGCTGGGTTTCAACAAATATCTCTTGGCTGGAAGGGTTTCAACAGCTAGTAATCTTGGACTAAGGTCGCCCAGGTTGGAGATTCTCCCACCCAAACCTGTAGCAAGAAAGGAGAGATTTAGTGATTGATGCAACTACAAGAAATGTTACAATACCGTTAAAACAGGGTATACAGATAGTGATGCAGATCCATACCCAAAAAAAAAAAAAATAGTGATACAGGTGCACTGCCTTGGATTGACCCAATCCCATTTGGGTATCCATGTGATGGTGAACCGGGTCCAACTGGGTCTTTGGGTTCAATAGGATTTTATTTATTTATTTATTTATTAGGATTCTTAACTTTTTCTTTTTAAATACAAACTTGTAACTGTTGATCTAGACAGATTTCATTAATGAAATTTTGAATGAGTTTTTATGGTGCCATATTGGTAAGCTAGCAATGGTCGTGTGACCACCTCTCTTTCTTTCTTTCTTTTTCGTCTCCTCCTTCCCTATTGACAATACTCTGTTTTAGACCGTCTATTAGTCCTTCACGTTGTGGGATTGATATCTCTCAGGTCTTCTCTTTTCCACCTATCTTTCCAAGTATCGATTCTACCCCCTTGGGCAACCTTAGCCCTGGTTTCTCACATCGTAAATCAAACCCTGCTGGCTTATATCAAACTGAAACCAATTATGAATCTGCAATTATTGCCTGGAGAGATTTCAGAGCTTTAATACTTGATCGAAGCTTGATGTTTTTAAAAAATACCACCTTGGTTTAATAGGGCCTGAGATTGTGACTCTACCTTTGAAATTTTAGGCCAAATAGAGGCCTGTCAAGGAAGTTCTCTCAATCCGAATTCTTCTTCCTCCCACTGGATTTGTTTGTGACCTAAGGTTGAAGACAACCTTCCAACGTAAGTGATTTAATTTCCTTTCCTTCTTCTTTCCGGTATTGCCCCTCTTTCCTTCCATTATTCTCCTTTGTTCTTATATTTCCTTTAGTTCCAAGTCTGCCCTCATTCAATAAATCTAATACCTCCTAGCCCATTACTCTATTTGGTTATCCAGTTGCCCCTTAAACATTCTTGTTTATTACAAAATTGCCATTCCCTTCTATTGTTTGAGCTATGGGTTAATTAGATGGGTCCACAAGCAATCCAATTAGGGTTTATGAACCTCGAATCTGCATTTGATAGGGTTTAAGAGACTCATAAGGTGAAAAAGAATGAAGTAAGCTAGAAGAACAATGAATAGATCATCTGAAACGGGAGGAACGATAGAGAAAGAGGATTGGGGATGATGAGAAAAAAAGAGAGGGGGGGGGTGGAACTCGGTCAATCGCAGGCTTCAATCCAGACAAACTCAATATCCATTCATCAAATCTGAACTGCCGTTGATACAACCTTGTATTTTCAAAAAGGAAATAAAAGTCTCGTTATGTGATTAATTAACTGAAATAAAATCATAAATCAAACTCAAATTAAAAATTGAATACAAATAAAAGTAGCCTATCTCACACTAAATAAAACTCCAGTTTAAAATAATGGGAGAAAGAACGTTAACCGGTGCTGTGTGGTGGGTGTGTACCTTCACCTAGACACTGCCCGGTGCAAAAGGACTGGCGGATCCCCCTGGAAAGGTGGAAAAGTCTAGGGTAAGGTTGTGTTGTGTCTGGGCACAGATCCACACCCACACATGGCACTGATTAACGTTCTTTTTCTCTAAGATAATTAACAATTATAAAGAATCCCAAAAAATAAAAATTAATAAAATCCTAAAATATTCTACTAGAATAAAACCCAAATGGGATCAGGTTCTCGCTTGGGTTCCCCGAGGGGTTTGGGCTGATCCATAGATCCACTATTGGATCACAAAGAAGTGGCATTAAGAAAATACATTGTAGTAAAGGCAAATTGTTGCTCACTAGTGCATGAGAGAAGAGTAGTTTTACGGATTGGTGTAAATGTTGAGCCTCCGAGGTGGTCTTTATTATGTTGACTCCGGATGTTTAATTTCATTCTTTATTTGTATTGGCAAGGGTGCCCTTGGTTCTCTCTAATTTTGAGTATTTATTTTTTCAGGTACAAACGTGTGTGCAATCAATACTTGGTATGCGGCTATCGGACTATGGAATGGAAACCAGATAGCTATTTATTTATTATTTTTCCCCGTGGGGGAAGAGGGGGAAATGGGGTGGTGGTCTCCAATATCCATATTTACCGTTTACTTGTAATCTACACCGTACTTTTTTGTTTCCTTCTCAGAATATACGACAAGTGGTGTTAAATTAGTAGAATATCATTGTATCAGGAAATCTTGAACGCTGGCATTAGAATCAATATATCAAAGTTGCATCCTGTATTGTTCAAGTTTTTATTTTTAATGAAAATATATAAATTAATATTAATTAAAGAGATGGCAAATTAGTACAATGTTCAAAGACATAAGAATCATTCGAACGATTGGCATATTTAACAAAAGATCAGAACTAGGTTAGTAGACTATAGTGTGTCAATGGCTGAAAAGAGACATCATTACCCCGATCCAGAATTTACAAAAAATAAGTAATAACTTCAAAAGGCTAAGGAGAATGGGATGGAGTTGCTTGTTGGAACATCAAACTTCTTTCAGCTTTAAACCTCTCAGTGACGCACAGTCAAAACCGTTGATGATTCCAATCAACTCTAGTTCCAATTCATGATTAGTTTTAGTCAAACCTGCAGTCAACAAAATGAATTTGCTATCTAACAAAATGCCAAAAGCCCATCCAGAACATCTTATATCTCTGGAATCAAACCTTGCGCATAACAAAACAAGATAGTCTAGAATAGGTAAATCAAGCCTAGTTGTATCAGTTATAGACTCGGTAGTAGGCAAAAGTGTATCCAAATTAGGGTTAACATTGTGATCCAACATCCATTGTTGTATCTTTCTCAACACAAGATAAGGATTAGGCATAACAGAATTAAAAACACAATTGTTTCTAATATCCCAAATAAAATAGCATGTAATAATAAAAGTAGAAAAAAACCAAATGAGAGAAGCTTATCAAGCTTGAGACTTAGGAGGATAGAAATGTAGAAATGTCTCAATAAGGGGAATGATATGAATTTTGTCCTCAGACCCAAAGGACCAGTTGCCTAGATATGTTTAACCCAATCACAAGAGAAGAAAAAATGCCAAAGAGTCTCAAAACAAGTGTCATAAAGAGCACAAGTGGGATCGATCTTAGTCCATTTCGATACAAAATCTTTAACTGAAAGCCTTGCATTTAATACACGCCAGAAAACATTTTAAACTTAGGATGAAGATTTAGTTTCCAAAAAAAATTCCACCAAGTGGTAGAACAAAAATCATTAATAGAGGTGCAAAAAAGAAAATTAGCCGCTTTTTTTTAGCTAAAACGACCATTCTGAGAAAGAGTGCACCACCAGGAGTCACAAGAGTCAGAACAAGGAATATCAAGGATGTTTGGCAGATACGCATTAGTAGCATTCCTAATTAAGATTATCTGCCATCAACTGTCCACTGCATTATTTTTCAAGATTATTGGATGTGGATTGGATCATTTCTCAAGAGACTAAGAGAAGAATTTTATTATGGCAAAATGTAGCTAATTTTAAGTCTTTGTGGAGTTATTACAGGCCTTTTACCATCTTTGGTTGTCTGGGAGCTTTGGCGTGAAAGGAACAATGCAAGCCTATCTGCCAAACATGAAAAAATTAGTGGACAGCTGACAATAGATAATTGGACTCCCATAATCCATTTCTTCATTCCATTCCCTCCCCCTCCACAAAAAAAAAAAAAAAAAAAAAAAGAGGTAATAAGACTATTGTAGAGTTTTATAGAAAACTCTCCTCAAGGTTATGATATCCAATAGGTCCACAAAAAAACTGACTAGCCATTACCGTCAAAGTCTGAGTTGAAAAATATCTTATATGAAATTTTTTGTTTTAAGAGAGAAATCAAAACTGATGAAGTATTGAAGTTTCCTCTCCGGGATGTATGGAAGAGATCCCAAAGAATGTTAACAATGTCAGTAGTAAGGGTATGAATTCAGTTTGGTCTCTCACTTGCTGAATCTGCAGAACAGATGGAAATGGCTGGAACCTTATAGGGTTGAATCCATGTCTTCCCTCAGTACTCCTTGTTAATCTAACTGTGCCCAGATAATCAATAATACAAGACTCAATATCATACTCAGTGAAATCACCTACAATGCTGACCTGAAGAATAATTTAGAAACAGTGTAAGGCAACGAGAAAGATTGAATGGTGATGATATCCAACATGAGTTCAAAGAAGACTTGAATTGCAGAATTTCACGAACCTCCATGTTATCACGAACAAACTGATTCATTACTGCATCTTTAATGGACTGCAACATCAAGTTTTGTAATGAATGTAGTGTGGGCTCAACAAACCGCTCATCTCCATCCAACATTGCTAACATGAGCTTGTGAGCAGTTGACCGTTGTAAACTTTTCGGAATGGACCGATAATATAACAAATATAGTTGTCTTGCTCTACCAAATGCATCTTCCAGCCAGACACTATGCTGCAATTCAGCATTGAAAAGATGAGCAGTAGATGGAATGATGCATAAATGGGACTATTGAAATGACCTAAAGTCACATAAACAATGTAGCAAAATGCTGCCTCATCACTTGTCTACAACAACAACTCAGTCTTGTTTGTAAAAAATAAAACAGAGGTCGGACCATTTTGTCCAGAAGGAGTGTTAAGACTATATTACTTTTACACCTACATTGTATCACAAGGGTATACTTGTCATACCCTTGCTTTGTAGTCTTAGTCATGGTACCTTTCTCTAACGGCAGTCTTGTAAATCTTTGGTGATCCTTATTATAAATAAACCTATTCTGCTACTGATTGGAGATGAAGTCCATTCTCTCCAATTGGTAGCTCTCTCTCTCTCTCTCTCTCTTCTTTCTTCTTCTTCTTCTTCTTCTCTCTTTGTTTATGCATCATTGTTGTTGGTTGTTTTAGGTCTAAATCTATCACATGGTATCAGAGCATTAAACAATTAACTACTTCAATACATCCTCTTGTTTTGAGAGTCCTATTACAGTTTTCTCCTTTTTACCCTTTTTTTACTTGTGTATGAAACCCTAGTTGATTAAACACGCAAAACCAGGGTTTCCTATGGTGATGATCCATGTACTGACTTGCGCATGAAGTATTACAGCCCCCTACACTTTGCGCATGAAGGTTTTCCTAGTTCTACACCCTGTGGTTGGAGGTCTCCTATTTTGTCTGCAACCTTTTTGTTGCATCTTCCTATCCGACAAGCATGAGAAGTTTGAGGGTTCAGTTCCATCAACTAGGCTCTATCATTGGTCCAAATTAGATGTTGATCAGATAAGTATTTCATCTGTTCTTGACAGTCACTAAATTCTTTTTTTTTTTTTTTTTTTTTTTTGAAGTTTCTATTTCTGATCTATTGCTAAAGCCATTCATCCAACCATTGGATTGGTCTAAGCTTTTGGGCTTAAGGTTTACTATACCTGCCCTCTAATCGACCTTGATTTTGTCTAGATCTGAAGTTCGGATTGGCTGTAATTGATTTTTTCTTATTGCTGGTTTCTTGTACTGCTTGTAGTTTTAGCTTGTTGCTCTGTTTGGTCACTTTGGCTCTTTTTGTGACCTCTACAAATAAATATTAGTGGTTCTACAATATTGTTGCTAATCTGAAGTAAGAAGTTGCTGCCGATATCTTACGTCCTCTACTGTTATTGAGTATATTGTTTGCAGTTTGCTTCTGGAAGTGTTACTTTCTCCCTGCGATTGGCCTTGTGACCTTCATACTTGTTACTTGTTAACTCGATTGTTGTTTCAGTTGTTATATATATTTAGTGGGTGATTCAAAGTTTTTTGTTGACTCAGTTAGTGTCCAAATCACTACCATTAAACATAATGGTGCACCCAACTACCTTCTCTAGGCTCAAGCCGAAAAGGTGTAACAATGCAAAAAGGGAAATTAAATACTTAATGTCAAAACCTCCCCTTGGCGACGCCTTGATAACTATGCTTCAGTTTGGTACCCTATTATGTAAGCCGGGAATGCATGGCATTTATTCTCCAGCTTGAGGGGGAGTGTTAGAGTTTATATGTTGTAAGTCTCCTTTAGGAACTAGTTTGTTAACTAGTTCTCTTATATTGTAATTTTCTGTTTTTACCTTTTAGCTCTCTAGGGAGGTGTATGTAATTTCTTCTATCTCATTAGTGAAGTAATATAGGTGTGGTGGAGACAGTACTCCAACACACAACATTGCACCATCTTCTCTTCTTCTTTTTCTCCTTCTTCAACAACCTTCTATTTCCATATTTCTCACTGTTTCCCTACATTTCTCAACTTTCAACTCACTGATGATTTTAAACGTCTTGATCCGGATTTATAAGAGTGCTACATGTCATTCACCCATTTGTTGGAGACGAATGATTTAAACCTGGGGAGGGCCGATGTAGAATTGAAGACCTATCGCAGGAAGGCCAAGAAATTTTCTGCCTAGCATGGCCCAACCTATTCTAAGGCTTGGGTCCACTTTTATTTCGTGTTTTAAGTGTTTCTTTTATGTTTGGGTCAGTTCCGGTTGAACTAGTGGTTTGTTTTGAGTCAGTTGAAGTTAGATATTTCTTTTATTGTTTTAAGTCTTTTAGGTTTGGGTCCATAATCCACATCCTTTTAAAGGTAAATTGGATTTTTAAAAGGAATTTAGATTTGTAATTGGAGTCAGCTAGGAGTTTCCCAATCCAACTCGAGTCTTTTAAGTTTGGGTCCACAACCACATCCTTTAAAGGTCAATTAGACTTTTAAAAGGAATTTTGATTAGTAATTGGAGTCGGCTAGGGGTTTCCCAACCCAATCCTAACTCTCCTTTATGGACTATCAATAAAAGAAAGCAAGGGAAACTTCTGCCAACAATTTCGTTTTCAGAAAACTGCTGTTCTTTTCTTCCTTGCGTAGAGAACTTCCTTGTGAGAAACAAGGTGCGACTGGTGTGTGTGATCCAGCAAACACCCTGTGTTGGGAAGCCCGGGTGCATTTCTCTCTGTTTAGCCCTTCTTTAAGGTACTGATCTGCTGTTTATTTATGCAATTCTGTTCATCATGGATCTCTGTGATACTGCAGTCCTAGCACCACTAGGATTGTTGATTTGGAGGAGTGTTTCATACCTGATTCAGATTCAGTTTTTCAGAAATCCTCAACCAATATTGCTCTCTTTCATATTCTGTTTTCAGATCTAAATTCTGTTCACTGTTGGTTAGAGTCTTGCTTTGAGTAGGATTGGTTCTTTGACTTTGAATTGCTGAAATCGATAATTGTTTTCTGTTGTTCTGTTTCTTTTGATTTTGGTAACATCATTTCAGATTTTAATTGGGTTTAAGATTCTGTAGCTGGATTGTCAATCTGAACTTTAGTTTGACAGATCTACTCATCCCCTAGTATCCCTAAGAATACTTGATAAATTCAGATCCACCCATTGGGTCAATCTGAAATTTTCAGCAAAGATTTCCTCCCTTAAGAAGAGAACTCGACCTGGTTTTCAGGTTCAGCTGATTGTCTAATTTTCTGATGTGAGTTTTCTCATACATTTGGATTTTTGTCTGTGTTCGATTCTGTCAAGTACTGTTTTAACCCTTCCAATCAGTATTGCATTATAGGTAACTTGTATTCTTCATTCTTAAATTAAACGTTTTTCTGTTGCTTGCTTCATCATAGTACAAAGCATAACTTTTTAGATCTATTAACACTTACATGAAGAAGCTAGATTAATTGGAAATATTATGATAAATGACTCAACTAGGGAAAAAATCTGTATAAAATATAACAAGCAAATGCCATGTAGTGTCATAACTAAGTAGACAAAAATGAACTTCAGAAACCATATGCACCATAAGCCACTAAGCCCAATCATTTTAGTTCCACGAAGTATACCTTGTAGTTTACAGGTATCCCATTTGAAAGGCAACGTTGTGTGATGCCTGTTTCATTGTCATGCGCTAACAGGATATTTCCATCTTGAGTTAAAGGAATAAAGGATGGTCTCTGTTGCAGCCTTTATTCCTGTAGCTGCGATGACAATATTAATTCTTTTGGAACCCCTAGCTGTACAAACAAACCAACCAGATATAGAAATTTAGTTCCATGATTCGTACTCGCAAGGTTGGAAATCACATGATACGGCAATCTCATCATCATTTGCCTGTGTAGATCTAAATAACATCAAAAAAAAATATAGGGAAAAAGAACGCTGCCTGGTCACGTGGAGCCTGAGGCCAGACACAAGACCGTGCAAAATTACCACCCCATCCCTAGTGAATAAAAATTTCATCCATGTTCATGCCCCTGTGTGCGCTCAAATAGTGCAGGGGCCACACGACCTGGCAGCGATCTCTTACCCAAAAAGATAATAATCTGAATTGAATTTTAGTTTTTTTTGTATGACAATTGAATCGACCAGTAAGGAGTATGGATAGAAAGAAAACCTCTGGTTCAGCATCTATAGGCTCCTCCAAACCTGCTTTTATAGCAGCAGCAATTTCAGATGGAGAAATTCTAAACTCAGTTTCACCGACTTCATCAACATGCACATTTTTAGAAACACATGCAACGATTGCTGCTAGAGGGGGTGTATTAGGTTTTTCAAAGTTAGATATTGCACCAGTAGAATTTACCTTACAATCACCAAATATGTGAGATTAAAGCACATAGAAGTATGCTATAACTTTCACCGGAAAAACAGAATCCAAGATAATAAAAATAGAAAATTTGTTTTGGACTACAAACTACTGAATTCCAATATATTGGTTTAAGTTCGGATATGTCTCAGTGAGATCCACAAGGTTTTATATTTAACAGTCAATTACTACAAGGAGCATTGTGAAAAATTTCTGGAACCAAATAAAGAAGAAATGTGAAGAAGAAATATCATCTATTCATTAAACCCACCCAAAAAGAGAGAGAGACCATGATAACGGAGTTTGAATTCAAGAACCATAATTAAGATAAAAAATATAAAACTAGCATGACATTGTGCTTCTTCAGAAATTACCAACACTCGTTGCTTAAGCTAACATAGTTGGAGGCAAGCGGATGTTAGTATTCTTTCTTACATGGTAAGACAAAATGTGTCAAATAATCCTAAGGAGGAAAGAGTCTTTTATTGTGTTGCAAGAACAATACACAACTTTCTCCATAGCCATACAGTTTCTTCTCCTTATGGCCAGAACCAAACCATGCTGCACTACTGGTTGGGTAAGTCAAGAAACAGTAGCCATCATATATTTGAAACATTAATGCCATACTATTAAAGGTCTAAAACTCGAGCTCTGTTATAGTGGAATTTCAACATTTTGGAGAGAAAACAATGAAAGCTACCCAAGTACAATCCATGCAAAAGCTCAAATATTGGCTAACACAATACTAAAAATTTAGAAGTGGTAGGAAATCCATCAAGAAGATAACTTTAACAAGCAATCCTCTGCATAAAAAATGCCTAAAAATGCATTTTAACTAAGACTTGTATTAAAAGTACCACAAAAAACATCAATATTCTTGTGAGTATCATTCAAATACTGTCATCAATAATGCAACAATTAATTTAAACAAGTAGATCCTCACCAAACCCAGGGATAGGAAATTACTTCTTCAAGTGTAACTTTTTCAGCGACAGCAACCAAACTTCCATGTCCCTGTCTTTGATCCATAACCGTATGGCCTAGTGCCTCACTCTCCATGATGAAATCCAAATTTTCCACAGATGGCACATTATCTATAGTTGCAGCTAACTGTTCACTATCTTTTAACAGGGCATCCATGTAGCGGGGTAATTCACCTTTTGTGACTCCAAACTCTTTAAGCCTTCGAACCTGCACCAAATGGAATGTCAGCAACAGGAAAGACTGAACAATTATTAGTGAAATGCTACCCTCCCTTCTGATTGGAGGAGGTTACCACCACCACCACATTTATGATATTCAAACCGCTGCTGCTCAACTCAACTAAGCATTGACCCAATTAAATGGAGTCGGTTACACAGATATTGTCTCACCATCAACTCAAACCACTGCTGCTGTTTACCCACCCCACATTAACACCCAAACCAAAAAAAATGTTGGATAGATTTCAATTTAAGTAGTCAATTGCTGCAGAAAGAAAAGAGTACAGAGCTCCTGGACCGCAACTTTAACTGCACTCTGCCAATTCCTGGTCTCTGCAGTTATTGTCAGAGTAGTGACAGTGCATCCTTCTCTTCCAGAATCACTGTGATCCAATTCAACTGATGTGAAAGGAGGATTAGAGCTCTGCACAGTTTCTTAAAATCAATTAATCCTAACATGTCAATTTCTTCATATATAGAAGCAAATATCTAGTGCACAATCAAACTATCAGAAAAAAAAAAAAAAACTAGTCCATAATCCAAGTACCACGGTAACCATACATGCTTGTGTTAACCAAGAAGACCCTTCACTGTTTTTCAGCCACATAGAAGGATGTAATGGCTACACCAGACCATCCCACACATAGTTGTCAAGACTCAAGACAACTAGGCGATCCAAGGCAGTAAACGGGTGCCTAGGTGGCTAGGAGACAAGGCGCCTGCCTAGGCATGCATTACATCGTAACTAATATTTTGAGAACAATTGCTAACTCAATTCATTAACAAAAAATCAATTGATTTGCAAGAAAGGATGAGTAAAGCATTACATAACATGCATGCAGCTGAAGGCATGAAACAGAGAAGAACGGAAAAAAAGAAGCAGAACAAAGATGTGAAACAGAGAAGAAGTAAAGAAGAAGAAAAAAATGCAACGAAACAGGGAAGAAAGGGAGAAGAAGAAGAAAGAGAAGCGAAGGGGAAAAAAAGCAGCAAAAACAGGGAAACAAAAAAGAAGAAAAGGGGGAAAAACACGGTAAAACAGAGAAAAGGAAGGGGGAAAAAAAAGAGGAGAAGAAAGACTTACCGGTTGGGTTGCCGCCGTTGGGTAGCAGTTGCCGTAAGGGTTTCAGAGGAAGGGACGAAGTGTAGCAAAGAGTGTTCCAAACAGTGTTACAAACTGACATGTGGTTACTAGTTGGAGCATTCCAGTCTCCCTTTTGACTGTTAATCCTCCCCATTAATGGCTTTCCCTTTTGGGCAGCGCTTTGGGTCCCCCCTTTCTCCCTCCTCCCACCCCCCTTCCCTTCTGGGTTCTTTTGTATTCGTTTGCGTTTCATTGCATAAATTTGATATTCACCCAAAAAAAAAAAAGAGTTTAATGCTGCCTCGGATGCATTGACATGCAATTATAATACTAAATATGGGTAAAGCAAATTCCTTGACTTGGGTGAGCAACTAATTTATCTTTACATGTACAGAAAATAGCATATAGGAACTCTTATTTTCTTTAAAACTTCTATATAAGAACACTGGTCATGATATCTCATCTTGGAAAAGAGAAGCTCATGTCCACTGGTCCTAGTTCACTTCTTTAGTTACTAAGCCACACACAAACATTTAACAAGCATTTTATCATTGAGGCTATTTTCTCATTTTAAAAGGGGAAAAAACTGAAAACAAAGAGTCATAAGCCACATACCTGTCTAACTCGTTTGCATCAAGTTGACCATTGTATATCAGCATTTCAAGCTTTTCATCAACTTAATTGACATTCTCTTTGCCAATATCAAATGCATAACCCAATATCAGGAGGCCAAGCAAGTAGGCAACTGAAACTCAGATTGTTGTGTACACAGACACATATATTAAACATAAAATTGAGAGGAAAACAAGAATTGCTAGGTGGTAACCTAACCTACAAACGGACATCTAGCATACCATAAGTACACCAGCCTGGTGTGCTGGTATATGGTGCAGATGCAATGAAGTTGGACACTTGGGCCCACCATTTGATGGGTCCCACCAGTGGAATCCTTGGGTAAAAGAAAATGAGAAGAAGAAAAAGATCAGTTCTGTTGACTTCAGAATCTAACATAACATTTGAATGGCAGGCACAAAAATCTAGAACGGATTAGAGAGATGTCAGTCAAATGAACAGTGAGAAACATCTTTGTGGACAAATTTTTATATCATGAGGCATGTCTTCATGTTCGCAGATTTTTTGCAGAAGGAAATCTTCCTTCTGATTTGGTAGTTTATAGAAGGCAAGTAAGTTGAACAAGGCCATCAAGGGCTCAAGCAGGTACTTCATCTCAGACAGATGTCCTGGAGCACAAGGATGCATTAATGCATGCACACATCTGATTTCTCAAATTTTGGATATAAGCACCCCTTATACCTCATAATAGCGGTAGGGAAAACTTGCCAAGGATATGAAACATTGAGTATTCAGAGATGCCCAAGTTATTCCAAATAACCATGCTTGTGCCACTTGCAACAATCGAAGTAGTTCACAAGGTGGGGGAGGGGGAACCACTAGATATTCCATCACCTGAAACCAATACTTCTAATGTTATTTCATACAATAATTTGTACATGCCAATCATGGATACACACCTCCTGGGGTTGACAAACCTTTTTAAACTTACTAATCAAAGATATTCGACTTTGTGCTATGGTTAGCTCAATGCCAATCAAGACTTCTCAAGAAAATTCCAAGAATTCTTGATTTACATGTGCACGCATGCACAATTCATGCAGCTTCACATTCACAAAATGAAATGACTTTATCACACATACATTACACAGAATCATTACAAAATCACAGTTTTCATAGTGAGCTGTTCAAAGCAGAGTGTATAAGAAAGATTACCTAAAAATGAGCTGCCTCATGTGTATCATTTCTATCCTGGTAGTTGGAGGAAAATGATGAGAATCCACCAATAAAAGCCTGAAGAAACCTACAACAGTAAATCAAGCAATTGATCCAATGGAGAGAACAGTTACAAGGAAAGGCGCAGAACTACCCAATCTCTATATAGGATTCCAACCCTGAGTTGGATGCTGAATGTACCATCTTCTAGTAAATTTTTTGCTCACCATATTGGCAAATCCAGTATGTGGATTTGCAGATCATTGCCCATGGATCTGATCTGATCAGTATGACAGGTAATGATCCACGCTCCAATATCGGTTCTTAAATCCTTGATGGAAGAAAAACGAAAAAGATTATTTTCTATTTATTACTTACAATTTCATCTACATTCTTGATTTATGAATTCAAGCAGACTAATGACTTAGTAGATAAAAAATCCTCTACAGACAGGTTTCCTGTCTGTAACTTAACCTGAAAACTTTCAAATGTCTGATTATGCATCATGATGATACTTGACTAGCTATCCAATGATCCTAAAAGTGCAATTTGGAGAAAATTTAACAACTTATGGTTAACATTATAAAGCGGTAAGAGGCATGACAAAATCTCAATTTGATATTTACTGTGAAATTCTTTATATACAACAATATGATTATAGGTTAGGATATAAATAGTACTTATGCTAGAGAGCAAGAAGTAGAATTTGGGAGGGTAGTCAAATAAAAAAGAAGAAAGACGCTACAACTCTCCACTTTACAAACTTCATTAGCTCCCAATTTTCCCTCTCTAAATCTGCTTTCTCCTATTCTGGTGGAAGTTCTAATTAAATCTGGGTTAGTTGTGTTGGAATTGTTAGTAAGGCTAGTTTGGGTATAAAAGATAAATTGTATATGGGGGACAATAAAAGAGCTCCCAAAGGGTAAAGTTGTAATTTTTTTATCTTTCTAAGTCAGCAATATATAAAGGAGTCAATGACTCCCTCCAACTCTTCTATCCTTCATCTTTTCTGCTTTACTTCTTCCTCACCTCTCTCTCTCTCTCTCTTTTAGTTCTACTTTCATCTCTCTAAACTCTGTTCAAAATTGGTATAGAGTGAAGGCAGTTTTGAGAGCCAGATAAAGCAACACTCCAGGTAAGGAACCCGACAGAGAAGGCTGGTTCCCAAAGTTCCTTGGGTATGTAACGATTCCTACCTTGGATCCATGAAAGTGTGAATCAAGTGCCTGTGAGGCAATTTGAAGCAAACCTGATGCATTTATAAAACCTGAGAATCAGATTTAGAAAGCCAAACCCACAGAACAGAATCAGAGTGAAACAGAAAAACCAGAATTTAGGACTCAAGCAAGGCGCCCGCCATGGCGCCCAAGGCGTCCAAGGCGACCATGGCGTTTTAGAGGGTCAAAATTCAAGGCAACACCGCCATGGCGTCCAAGGCGACCAAGGAGCCTGGACGCCATGGCATCACCATGACTATGCTAATAATCAAGAACTCAGATCATCACCCATATAATCCATTGGGGCTTAAATTTGAGTGTAACTTGCACCAAACCCTGAACCAATGGCTCAGTTTGAACCATTTCTGGTTCAATTTTAGAAGAAATTCATCCACAGAGCAGGCTGTTTTCTTCCTCTTACAAGCTATGATCTGCATCAAAACCATCCTGAGCGAAAACCGTTCCAAGGTATCCGCTTAACCTAGGTTGCAGAAATTTGTTCACCTGAACCTAGGGAATTTAGGGCAAGGAGTCGGGACCTTTCAGGCTGCACAAGGGTCCTTTAATGGCAGTTTAAACGTCAGGTTCAAAAACTTCCTAAGCTAATTGCAGTAACTCTAATATGGTATCATTGTTTTACTGCTAGAAGGAGCAAATTCTCTATATCACAAGCTACCTTGATCTGTGGGTGTGCAATCGGTCAAAGTCTGGTTAGGAAGATTTGATGATTCCAATTTATAATACAGACTAGAAGTGACTTGCACTTAAAATATTCATCTTATGAATGCTTTCTGGCTGATGGGATGTCACCACTACTGGATATGGTCCTATCACTTTCGATGGCAGACAACAATTTAACCTGACCCTCTTTTATTTTTCATTTTTAGCAAGATTGACCTTTTAAGGACAAAATGATAGTCTATGACAAAAAAATGGGCTTCCCATAACCCAACTTTTGTTTCTCTAAATGAACAAAAACTGAAATTCAGAGGAAACAAAGACATAATATAAGCAATAAATTATTTCCTATCAAAATTGGATAGATATTGATCAAAATTAGGATTAGGTTCCAGTTTTATTGTCTACAGCTGTGTAAGAAAACCAGTGCTCGACGTCCTTAGTTGCTGCACCAGTTCATCCATCATAGAGCAGACCTCTGCCATGCCTGGTTGTAATTTGTCTCCCACTTTGAATTTGTGAACGATTTCATTCAAGTCACGAAGACTACAACTGGGAATTCTTTTCAAGCCTCTTTGTGTTGCTAGTTCCTTCACCGTGGCAACATCTTGCCATTGACCAGCTGCGGCATACACATTCAACAACAAGGCATATCGAGATGGATTATGAGGCTCTAGTTCAATCAACCGATTTGCAATTCGCTCTCCCACCTCCACATCTCCCTGGAACCGGCATAACCCAAGCAACCCACTCAACAACAATGAATTCAAAGAATCCTCTCCATTGTCCTCCATTGGGATGGTACACAAAATTTCTTCAGCCTCATGAATGAGTCCAACACTAAAATAGGGATGAGCCATGCACCAGTAGTGTGCAAATTTGGGTTTTATTCTATATACGTTGATCATTTTGTAAAATAAATTTCTCCCCTCTGACAACAATCCAGCAGGAGTGCAAGTGCACAAGATACCAACAAAAGTAACTTCATCCGGCAGAACTCGATGTCCTTCCGTCCTTGAGTTCTTTGTCTTAATACATTCACTTGGCTCATCTTCCAAGTCCAACCTTCCTACCATATCTACAAACAAATTAAGTCCATCTTGTGGACATCCATTAATGCAATGTCCCTAGATCATTGCATTCCAGCAAACTAAATTCCTCTCTGACATTCTGTCGAACAATCTTTGTGCGTATTCCACCTTTTGAGATTTACAGTACATATCTATCAAAGCGGTGCCAAGAATCAAGCTCAATCTAAATAAGTTTCTGATGAGAGACCCATGAACAGACTTGCCTTCCTTCAGCCTAGCAGACCTGCCACATGCAGTAAGTACACTAACCATCGTTGTATCACTCCCTCTCAATCCAATCTTCATCATCTCCCTAAATAACTTTAAACAATTTCCTGGTTTCCCACAGTCCAAATATCCAGTTATCATGATGTTCCAAGAAACCACATTCCTCTCAGGCATTACACCAAACAGGATTTGGGCAGTACCCAAATCACCCAATTTTGCATAACCATCAACAATGGAGTTCCAAGATACCAAATCCCTTTGAGGCATTTCATCAAACAACTGCTTAGCAGATTCAATAGACCCACAACAAGAATACATGTGGATCAAAGAGTTCTGTACCGGTACAACACTGTCAATCCCATTCTTAACAATCTGACCATGGCATTTCTCTCCGAGTTCAGAAGATTGTGACTTCGCACAAGCACTCAAGAGAGGTGGGAATGTGAAACTATTGGGAAAGAACCCATTTCGAATCATCTCAAAATAGAATATCACAGCTTGATAAGGAACAGGGCCACAGGAATAGGCTTTGATCACAGTGTTAAAACAGAATGTATCAGGCAAATCAATGTGTCTGAAAATCAAGATAGTGTGATCTATATCCCCTGAATCCGCAGAGAATTTCAACACACGGATGGCAGCAAATGGATCTTGGAAAAGACCAGAAGTGATCAAATAGGCTTGGATTTGGTAGAGTTGCCTCATGTTCAGAGGGCAGTTGATGTTTTGTTATGTTTGGATAAATAACAGACCCTTGTTACACTAATAATTCCCTAAATAAATAGCAATCTGGTTTCCATTCCATAGTCCGATAGCCGCATACCAAGTATTGATTGCACACACATGTTTGTACCTGAAAAAATAAATACTCAAAATTAGAGAGAACCAAGGGCACCCTTGCCAATACAAATAAAGAATGAAATTAAACATTCGGAGTCAACATAATAAAGACCACCTCGGAGGCTCAACATTTACACCAATCCGTAAAACTGCTCTTCTCTCATGCACTAGTGAGCAACAATTTGCCTTTATTACAATGTATTTTCTTAATGCCACTTCTTTGTGATCCAATAGTGGATCCAAGGATCAGCCCAAACCCCTTGGGGAACCCAAGCGAGAACCTGATCCCATTTGGGTTTTATACTAGTAGAATATTTTAGGATTTTATTAATTTTTATTTTTTGGGATTCTTTATAATTGTTAATTATCTTAGAGAAAAAGAACGCTAATCAGTGCCATGTGTGGGTGTGGACCTGTGCCTAGACACAGGACAATATTACCCTGGACCTTTCCACCTTTCCAGGGGGGTCCGGCAGTCCTTTTGCACCGGGCAGTGTCTAGGTGAAGGTACACACCCACCACACAACACCGGTTAACGTTCTTTCTCCCATTATCTTAAACTGGAGTTTTAGTTAGTGTGAGATAGGCTACTTTAATTTGTATTCAATTTGTAATTTGAGTTTGATTTATGATTTTATTTCAGTTAATTAATCACATAACGAGACTTTTATTTCCTTTTGAAAATACAAGGTTGTATCAACGGCAGTTCAGATTTGATGAATGAATATTGAGTTTGTCTGGATTGAAGCCTGCGATTGACCGAGTTCCGCCCCCCCCCCCTCTTTTTTATCGTCATCCCCAATCCTCTTTCTCTATCGTTCCTCCCGTTTCAGATGATCTATTCATTGTTCTTCTAGCTTACTTCATTCTTTTTCACTTTATAAGTCTCTTAAACCCTATCAAATGCAGATTCGGGGTTCATAAACCCTAATTGGATTGCTTGTGGACCCATCTAATTAACCAATAGCTCAAACACTAGAAGGGACTGGCAATTTTGTAATAAACAAAAATGTTTAAGGGGCAACTGGATAACCAAATAGAGTAATGGGCTAGGAGGTATTAGATTTATTGAATGAGGGCAGACTTGAAACTAAAGGAAAAATAAGAACAACGGAGAATAATGGAAGGAAAGGAAATTAAATCACTTAAGTTGGAAGGTTGTCTTCAACCTTAGGTCACAAACAAATCCAGTGGGAGGAAGAAGAATTCGGATTGAGAGAACTTCCTTGACAGGCCTCTATTTGGCCTAAAATTTCAAATGTAGAGTCACAATCTCAGGCCCTATTAAACCAAGGTGGTATTTTTTAAAAACATCAAGCTTCGATCAAGTATTAAAGCTCTGAAATCTCTCCAGGCAATAATTGCAGATTCATAATTGGTTTCAGTTTGATATAAGCCAGCAGGGTTTGATTTACGATGAGAGAAACCAGGGCTAAGGTTGCCCAAGGGGGTAGAATCGATACTTAGAAAGATAGGTGGAAAAGAGAAGACCTGAGAGATATCAATCCCACAACGTGAAGGACTAATAGACGGTCTAAAACAGAGTATTGTCAATAGGGAAGGAGGAGACGAAAAAGAAAGAAAGAGAGAGGTGGTCACACGACCATTGCTATGTTACCAATATGGCACCATAAACAACTCATTCAAAATTTCATTAATCAAATCTGTCTAGATCAACAGTTACAAGTTTGTATTTAAAAAGAAAAAGTTAAAGACTCCTAATAAATAAATAAATAAAATCCTATTGAACCCAAAGACCCAGTTGGACCTGGTTCACCATCACATGGATACCCAAATGGGATTGGGTCAATCCAAGGCAGTGCACCTGCATCACTATCTTCTTTTTTTTTTTTGGTATGGATCTGCATCACTATCTGTATACCCTGTTTTAACGGTATTGTAACATTTCTTGTAGTTGCATCAATCACTACATCTCTCCTTTCTTGCTACAGGTTTGGGTGGGAGAATCTCCAACCTGGGCGACCTTAGTCCAAGATTACTAGCTGTTGAAACCCTTCCAGCCAAGAGACATTTGTTGAAACCCAGCAGGGACCTGCCACTGTCACAACCAGCAACTTGAGAATTATCTGGGTTCATATTTGCTTGATGAGAGTAAAATATGCCTTGGATTTCAGTACAGATGAAGGCTACGAACCTGTTCATAGTTTTTTTTTTCCCTTTAGATTTAGAGGATTGATTGACTGTTGGGTTTATTGTAAGGAACATCCTGCAGTAGAAATAAGGGTTACCGCTCCTGGTTTATTCCCTATTATGATTCAAGGTTGAAGACAGTGACGTTGGGATAAGGCTGAGTTTGTTGTTGTATGATTCACGGTTGAAGACAACCTAACGTCATCCCCTCTTTCACATAATTATCAGTATGCATCCAAGTCTACCCATGATCGATAAATACTATCGCCTCCCCTGTCCATTCCCTATTTAACTACCAAATTACCCCTTAAAAACATGGAGTATTGTTGATTCAATGGGCCCATAATCAATCCGAGCCGGGTTTCGGAACCCCAGATTGCATCACTTTGTCTCTAGGTAATCCCTAAAGCCTCTTCTTTGTTTTTTGTGATCCCTCTGTGAAGTGTAAGCTTCCCCTTTCGTAATAGAGACCTAATTTGTGTTTGTATACTGGGGTCACCTATGACTACCCCATACTGAATTTTTTGAACCAATTTTATTTCAAGGTTGGAAACATCTGCACAAGAAAACCCAATTGACAAATGATAATATGCAGTTTTGCTTTCTATACTCTCTTCGTTCTATTGCATAATATTATTTTCTTTTCCATTTTTCCTCTTTTTTTCAGTGTGTTTCTAAAGGTCAAAGGTTGTCTGGGTGGCTTATCTAATTGTGCCATATGGAATGCTGATGTGAGTCTATGACATGTCTGGCTGTTGAATATCTTGGGAATGGTCTGGATTGGCCACGTGTCAAATTTCAGCTTCAAATTCAATCATTTACCATCCCATTTATGTCCCGATGCACCCGTTCAGTGGTTCCATTGATGTAGATCAAGAGAGGTTCCAGCGCAAGTATTCATGCAGAATTAAGTCCAAATCCTAGTCTAATAAGTTAAATAAGTAGCCTAATTGGTTAAATGGGTCATGAGCTTAGTATTTTTATGTTTTGTATTATAATGAGCCTATTTTGACAGCCCATATATGAATGATTACTCAGTTGTATCTAGTCCTCTAAAGATGTGATTGGGATATCAAATGTTTCTTAGGAAAGTCGTCAATAGATCATTTTCATTGTCAGTTGTCAAAGACCTTGGAAGATTCATTAAATATCTTGGAAAGAGTCCCCATGTTAAGTACTTGGAAATGTAGAAGTCTAGGAGAATATCTAGAAGTCTCCGGCCACACTATAAAAGGGGCTGCTTGCAAGTTTTTTTTTTTTGGAGGGGGGGGTGCAAAATTAAGAAATTGAATTAAATTTAGATTTTAGCATTGTTCTGTGAAGAAATTGCAGTGCGAAATTGTTCCTGGTGAGAATGTTAGGGTGGTTGTTATATCATTTATTGGAAGGATAGTTGAAGGTGTTCACTACAATATTCTTCTATTCGGTCCTTTTGCCTTATTCAACCTCTTCTCTATGATATTACGGTTATATTACTGTTTGGATGAACTGATTGGCTGACCCTGATTGGTAATGCTGGTTTGGCACATCAAATTAATGTTTATTGTTCTCGCTGATTGTTGGGTTTCACAGGTTAAATGTTTAGAACCTTATTCATCCTGTAATGTGCCACTATTAATCATTCTATGTAAGTGCCTTTTTTCTCATCTTGATTCGTTGCATCTTTTATTCCATAGCATATATGGTTAGATCTTGTGTACCTCAGACAATGATCAACATTTTCAGCCTTCCAAAGCATATGTCTGGACCTACAACAAAGAACAGTAACATGATCAAAAAAGATTCCAAATCCTTGAAACAAAAATGTCAAAAGAACAAGAGAATCCGGCCTATACTAAGTGACAGAAAATGAGTAACAAAGGTTACCTATCAAAAAAATAATAATTTTAGAGTAAATTACTCTGACCTCCCTGGAACTTTTTGACAATTCAGGGAACCCTCTCCTGCGTTTCTGACAATTACTCAGACCTCCCCTACTTTCAAACTTGGTTTCACTTAACCCCAGTCTGTTAGTATTTTAACGCTAATTAACAGATAAATTTTCCCACAAAAAAAAAAAAACCGGATAAATTTGAAAAACCTAAGAAACCAGACAATTATACCTATTTTCCCTTTAGGAAGTTACCCTATTGCCCTTACACCCTTTTTCCTCTTCTTCTTCTTCTTCCTGCAAACCCACCTGACGGAAAAACTACAAATGCTGAGCACTCAAATTGTAACGCCACCAATGACAGGCTAAAACCACCCTAATCCACCAACAGGGTCAACAGAAACGCAGCAATCCCTGCCAAAGAAAAAAATAACCGCATCTAAAGGTGTTATGCTTCTGATACGCTCCCAAACAACCAAACTGCTGCGAACTTTCGAATTTGAACTGAACCGCTAAAGAGTTTCCGCCCTTAAAACCACTAAACTGGACATGAAAACCACCCTCTCCAAACAAAACGCAAACTTTAAACCCCTAAAACCACCACAAATGCCCTAAAATATAACAATATTGACACAAACCCACATTGTCTCCTGAAATCTACCCAAAAATTCCCATTCTCAACTGCACCTATAGCACAAGAAACCAAAACCTCCCTTACCCACGAAAGAAAAAACAATAGAAGAAAACCCCATTATCCTTGCACCAGTGTCCTACAATAAATTACTTCTGAAAACGCCATAAGATGCAAAACCCATCTGCCATAAGCAACTTGGAAAACTCAAAACGAAGGTAGTAATGACAGCTTTGTAAACAACCTGAAAACAGGTGGGGCCTTGGGCTTAAACATTCTCAGTTCCTTCTAGAACTCATTAGTTCAGGGAATTATTAACAGTAGTATTACAAGTTACACCGCTACAAGAGTCCAACAGCTCTCTGTCTGTCCAGCTAGGCCATGTGAAGGTTAGCTTAGCTTCTCCAGAGATTTTTTTTTAAGAAAAAATATTAATTCTAATTAATTACTCACCTGATTTTTATGACAAAGATCATTAAAAAATACATAAAAAAAAAAATGATTTTATGATCCCACAAACATGGTTTTAGTACACAGTATCAGAACGGGTATTGGTAACCAGCAAAACCGATACGATACCGATACGACATCGGCCTGGATCGGCTGTATCGGACAAAATTACTCCTTAATCTCCTTAAAAATGAGTATTCTGACCATTTTACCCCTTGTCTGTATTGTGCTACCGATACAGTATCGGCATCAGTGATTAGCAAAACCGGTATGTACCACCCGATACGGGCGATACGATTCCGATACTTAGAATCATGACCAAAAAAGAAGGGGACCAATCAGGCCACTTCTACTAATGGGGAAATTCAACTAATTAATAGGTTCTGATCTGTTTCCAACAATTCCGGATTGATCGATTCTAGGGTTTTGGAACTTGATTCTAGGGCCTGCATGGATGGGGTTGCAAAGGGGTGGGAGCAGGTGGAGGAGAGTGGGGGTTCCGGCCTGCGTGGATATGGCTGCAGAGGGGTAGGAGTAGGTGGAGGGGAGTGGGGGTTGCGGCCTGCGTGGATAGGGTTGCAGAGGGGTGGGAGTAGGTGGGTTTGTAGGAGGAAGAAGAAGAAGGTCAGCTAAGAGGAAGAGCACGTGGACGGGGTTGCAAGTGGGTGAGGGAGTAAGGGCATTTTAGTCGCAACAAGTTTTTTACTAATACCGTTAACAGACTGGGGCTAAGTGAAACCAAGTTTGAAAAGTAGGGGAGGTTTGAGTAATTGTCAGAAATACAGGGGAGGTTCGTTGAATTGTCAGAAAGGTCAGCTAAGTGTTGTAACATAAAATAAGGCTAAAGTTTCCTTTACAGCACGTTTAGGCCATAGTTCTAGAACTTGCAAGATCTCGACTGAGATCTCGTTTTTTCGGGAGATCGAGTCGAGTTGGTATACGAGTTTAAAAAGTACCACAACTCAGTCGAGATCTCGCGAGATCTTGACCCATACTCCTTTATATGAGTGTCAGGTCTCAAGAACTCGGTGGGAAATCCTAGTATACAGAGTTACAAACACCTATCTATGCAAACCTTGGTACACAGACACTAGAAACCAGGACAAACACTTACACTTATTTATGCCTAATATCATTTACTTAAGATATTATTCATAAATAAGCAAATCCCCCCTATTTGAATCCAATAAAAATAGTTAAAAAATCAAATTCCAAAAGGAAAAAAAGACAACCCCCGAGTTCAAGAACAAAAACTGGATTTTCGACGATAGGTACAATTTTCAACTTTCTAATGCTGGGATTTTTCTCAAATCTAAAAATTCCATAAATCTTAATATGGTAAAACATTGCAAAAAACCAAAAGTGCGGTAAAATATTCATTTGTTTTGATGTCCAAACAAATATTTTCATTCAGAGTGATTTTGACAGCATTCACATACACCAAATTAAGTTTGACCGGTACATAACTCCTACAATATAATCAGCTTTAAGCAATCAAGGACTTATTGGAAAGCTTTCAAAACAAAGCTTAATTGTGCCATTGTGTTTAATTGAATGTTTTGCTTGCTTTCTATTACAAAATTATGTGTAGAGTAGGGTATTTTAGTACGTTTCGTATACCAACTTAGGGTCCGAAGTAAAACTCTCATTTGGACTTTGTTTTTGCAAAATCTGATAATGTCATTGTGTTTAAATGGCCTAGAATAGGCTGAATACTAAGTTTCAGACCCAAACTAGGTATAAAATCCACCGAGTTGAGGTTTCGAGTTTAACAAAAAAAAAATACACCAACTCGACCGAGATCTCGATATTTTCCCAGGATCGAGTTCCGAGTTTTAGTACCTTGGTTTAGGCAAGCTTGCCTACATGGACCTAATTTTCCCAATCCATTAGACCATTCTTTACCGTTTGTCCCTCTACTTGTTTCTTTCCTTACACATTAATCCCCATCCCCACTTACATCTTCCCCGCGTATTATCAGTTACTCTCCATTTTCTAAGTTTCCTAGCTTTTTCTTCCAAGTCTCCTAGCTCTCGTGCCAACACATACATTACCTATGCAAGTTTTGAAACAAAAACCATTGGCATTGAAACAAAAAAAATTTGATTTAATTGACAGTTCCTTGAAACCTCCACGCATACTGAAATCTGTCGAGAGAGAAAAGGATTCCACCGCTAGTTGTCACTATCACTTACAGTCTTCACACTCTCTGTCCAACATCAATCTAAACCATGTGGCGGAAAGCAATGTACTAAAACTCGGGTCTCGGTACCAACTCGACTCTTGGAAAAACCGAGACGAGTCGAGATCTCGCCGAGTTGGTGCATTTTTTTTTTCCAACTCGAAGCCTCAACTTTGGGTCAACCCGAGATCCGAGATCTCGCCGAGATATGTCGAGTTTTATCCAATTAGGTAAGGTATTTAAGTGGTAGGTGGGTGAAAATAATGGGTCAAAACCGAGATCCAACTGAGATCCGAGATCTCGCCGAGATATTGCACTTTTGAGACTCGTAGGCAGTCTCGTCTCGGCTTTTCCAAAAATCGAGAAACTCGACGAGATCTCGGCGAGATCTCGCGAGTTCTCGAACTATGGCGGAAAGATTCTCAAATATAGGCACTTCGTTTCTGATACCATCCAGTCCTCCATCGATGATGGTTCTAACACTTTCATTTGGCTAAATAATTGACCTCTGGTCTGTTTATCTTTAAATGGTGATAGAATCAAGTGTGATACTGGCTCTGATAAGCTTGCCAAGGTGTCTTCCATCTTACATGAAGGTTTTTGGCTTCCTAGCCCTAGTAATTCCCTTCATCTCATTAATGTTTGCAGTAAGCTTTCTTGTATCCGTTTGAGGAATAGGCATAATGGCATCGAACCAGATTCAACACTTTTTTATCCTAAATATCATTTAATTAACTGCTTTTACATTCGTTATGTCAAATATCATTTACTTAAGAAATTTTTCATAAATAATCAAATACCCCCTATTTGAATCCGATAAAAATAGTTAAACAAAAAAATCAAATTCTAAAAGAATAAAAAGTCAAGCCCCCTCCCCCCTGGTTCAAGAACAAAAACTTGATTTCGAAAGTAAGTGAAATTTTATACTATCAAATGCTGGGACTTTTTCCAAATCTAAAAATTATATAAATTGTTCAAAACTAGAATATTAAAAAACAGAACTGAGAAAACTTGAATGATCTATTGCGATCACCCAGGCACCTTTATTTATAATGCTGGAATATGAAATTACATGACCAAAATACCCTGCCTAGCCAATACGACTAGGCGTACATAAACAACTATAAAACATAATACTAAAGCACCAAAGGACAGAATACCCCACGGTATTCTGGTTTACATATTCAACACTCCCCTCAAGTTGGAGCAAATATGTCGATCATGCCCAACTTGACTAGATTAAGGTGAAATAATTTTCCGGTAGACCCTTGGTGAAGATATCGCAAGCTGATCCGAAGAAGTCACAAAGGGAATACATATCTGCCCATCTTCTAATTTCTCCTTGATGAAATGCCTATCCACCTCAACATGTTTGAGTACGGTCATGCTGCACCGGGTTGTGTGCTATCCGATTGCAGCCTTGTTATCGCGATGCGACATCATAGGAAGGCGAATAGGTAGACCCAAGTCTTGTAGCAGCCCTTTAAGCCAAAGTAACTCACAAATACCTTGTGCCGTAGCTCGAATTCAGCTTCGGCATTAGAGCGAGCAACTACATTACGCTTCTTGCTACGCAGGTAACAAGATTTCCACCTACAAAAGAACAATATCCGAGAAATGGACTTTCGATCTGCTGAACCAGCCCAATCGCATCGGTGTATGCCCCTACCCGTAGGTGACCATGTGAAGACAAAAGAATGCCCTTTTCCAGGAGCTGACTTCAAATAATGTAGAATACGAAGAACAGCCTCCATATGAGAAGTGTAGGGATCATGCATAAATTGACTCACTGCACTCACGGCAAAGGAATGTGCGGGCGAGTGTGTGAAAGGTAAATCAGCTTCCCTACAAGTCTTTGGTACCAGCCTTTATCAACAGGCTCCCCCCATTTTCCTTGAGCGAGCAGGAGGATCCATAGGAGTGTCAGAAGGGTGGCAACCTAGCAAACCGGTTTCAGCCAACAAGTCTAGGACATACTTTCTTTGGGAGAGAAATATGCCTTTCGCAGATCTGGCCACTTCAATCCCAAGAAAGTATCTTAATTTGCCTAGATCTTTAATCTCAAATTCCTGGCGAGGAAGGTCTTCAACTGTCCGATCTCATCACCATCATTGCAGTAACCACTATATCATCAACGTAGACTATAAGAACGGTGAGTTTTTCACCAACCCTCTTGATGAAGAGTGTGTGATCAGCATTACTACGCTTTTAGCCCATAGAAATCATGGCCTTGTGGAATCGACCAAACCAAGCCCGGGGTGATTGTTTCAGCCCATACGGTGCACGCTTACCGCTGCACTTTTCCTCTATTCTTGTGCACAAGAGAACCCTGGTGGAATGTCCATGTATACCTCCTCCTCCAGTGCTCCATTCGGAAGGCATTTTTAACATCTAGCTATTGCAACTCCCAACCAAGGTCGATCGCACAAGATAACAACACACGAATCGTATTCAACTTTGCAACGGTGCAAGGTCTCCTGGTAGTCTATGCCGTATGTCCGAGTAAAACCCTTGGCAACGAGCCGTGCCTTATATCTATCCACGGTGCCATCCACCTTCTGTTTCACCACAAACACCCATTTACATCCAACGGTTTTCTTCCCAGTGGAAGAACAACAAGCTCCCATGTGTTATTTTTTTCAAAGCTTCCATTTCTTCCATCATGGCTGCCTTCCACTTTCCATCGATAAAGCTTCCCGCCAATTATTAGGAACACGAATGAAGAAAGAGAAGTAACAAAAGCACGAAATGATGGGGAAAGGGAGTCATAAGAGACACCATGAGATATAGGATGCTAAGTACAAGTCCGACACCTTTGCGAAAGGCAATAGGTAAGTCGGAGAAGGAACATTACCAGGTGGAGAGGCGGGTTACGGATCCAGGTTCGCAATTGGATGGGTACGGAGCAACAGTGGATTGAACCTGATTATGTCTCCTTCCATAGGTCTTCATAGTGCTAACATCAATCCTCCTCACGAAATTCACTAATGGTTCTCCGGACGGGAGTTTGGGCTTGAGGGGTGCTCCCCCTGAACAGGAACCTCGCCTAGGCTGGAGTGGTCTGCTCCCCGAACAGAACTTCTCCCCACGACTCGGGGAGGACTAGAAGTAGGCTGAACAGACTCATTATAGACCTGGAGTGGAGGAGGATGCTCAACGATCAACACATCTTCGCTAACACTCTCCCCACGAAGAGGTGGGGACACATAGTAGGAGAGACGCTCATGAAACACAACATCCATGCGACAAAAGTCCGGCGGGATGGAGGGTGATAGCATTTATACCCCTTTCGAGTAGCAGAGTACCCCAAGAAAATGCACCGAAGACTACGGGGTTCAAGCTTGCCGGGGACCTGGTATCCCGAGCATAGCACACATGCCCAAACACCTTAGGGGGAACAATAAAGGAGGAAGAGCCAAGTAGTAGCTCAAGGGGTCTAGAGTGAAGGACCTGTGGGCAGCCTATTAATTAAATAGGCGGCGGTGAGAACAACATCCCCCAATGAAGCGAGGGGACATTCCGGCAAACAAAGGGCACGAGCGACCTCTAAGAGGTGGCGGTTCTTCCTCTCAACCACACCATTTTGGGCTGGAGTATCAACACACCTAGTCGGTGGAGGATCCCATGGACAGCCAGGTATTTTTGGAACCGACCTTCCATATACTCTCGCCCATTATCACTCCGTAAAATTTGAATAGTGGTATGAAATTGAGTTTGAACCGAGTTGGTGAAAGTGCTGAAAACATGAGAAAACCTCACTTTTGTTGTGCATCGATAAACCCAAGTAAACCTAGAATAGCAATCAATAAAGGCGACATACCACCGATGACCCGAAAGGGCAACTTTTCTACTAGATTCCACACATCGAATGAACAACATGAAATAAAGAAGATGACCTTTTATTAGAAATAGGATAGTTGGGAACGTGTCTGTTTGGCGAGACACAAGGCTCACAAAAAAATCTTCTTTATAATAAGTTTTCGAATAACGGGAAATAAAGTAGATAAGGTTCCTAAAGGTGGATGTCCTAGTCTAGAGTGCCATAAGTGTAATTCGGAGGAAAAGATCTTTGGTGAACAAAGTCAGAAGGTAAAGCCGGTGTAGATGCAGGATCTCCATCAGCGGTACAATCCGCCATGCACTTTACCCGATCCAATCGTCTTCCCGAGTCGGTTCTAAAAACACAATGAGTAAGAAAGAATGTCACTTTGCGGTTTAAAGATTTAGTGATACTACTAATGGAGAGAAGGTAAGTAGTAAACTTGGGAATATGCAACACGAAGATAAAATCAATGAAGGAGAACAACCAATGGAGCCCTTCCCGGATATGGAGGAGAGGGACCCATCGGCAATTTTACTTTGTCTTTACCGGAGGCAAGGAAGTAGGTATTAAAAGCTGGAGGAACTGTCATGTGATCGTAGCTCCGCAGTCTATGATCAAGTGGAGACCACGGATGCACAATGACCAGCAAAGGAAATACTGTATGGGCAAAGAAGGAACCTGAATTGGCGGCAGATGTAGTGGGGCAGCAGATGTGTTCAACAGACGCCGGAGAGCTTGAAGTTCTTCCCGGGAGAAACCAATGTCGTAGTGGGAGCTGAAGCTACACTTTGAGTGTGATTGGCCTTGTTTTTAGATTTAGCACGACCACGTTTACTCTCAAAATCAGCAGGCTTCCAATGAAGTTTCCAACACGAGCCTTAGTGTGATATGGTTTGTGGCAATGATCACACTTTACAGGCTCTTTACTAGCGACAATAGCAGCAACATTATCGGCGAAGTGTCGGTAGTGATGGAACCGAGAGTCCGTAAAGCTGATCTGTCAACCTTAGGAGTAATCATCATAGCAGCCCTCCTTGTCTCTTCACTGTGAACATATGAAAAAATTTCCTCCAAAGTGGGAAAAGGAACCCGACCAAGAACCTGCACCGAATAGGGTCATAATCATCATTAAGTCCAGCCAGGAAGTCATAGACTCAAACCGATCCACATAAGTGTGGTAGGCTGTAATATCTACAGCAGTAGTAGGCGGGAATCGAGCATAGTGATCCGATTGCTGCCATAAGCACTGAGGGCAGCATAGTACTTGGTATGTCATCTCTTTCTAGGTAGTGTGTTGAAGAGTCTTTCAGATCTCATAAACACGAGCACCACCCCTGACGACCATAAGTACCCTTGACGAAGAGTCCATATCGAGTCGCATGATGCTCGAGGAGAAGGTACGACTAGAAATGTCGATGGTCATAGAATTCAGAACAAAAGACATCACCATCGCATCATTAGCTGCCCATTTAGTGCGGGCAGCCCCTTCTTCGGATGGGCTGTTTGGTGATACGATGAAGGTGGCGGTGAGTCCCCCCGCCGCCACAATGAGGGATAAGGATCTGGCCCAAATCAGATAATTGGTACCATCTAGTTTTATGGCAGCAGCATAGGGCAAGAAATCAGTCCTGGTCCGATCTCCTCCATGGCAGCTGATGTAATCTCTCGAGTCACCCATAATGCAGCAAGGTAAAATTCGAGTTTTTTGAAAAAACTGAATTTCAAAATTCTGCGTGAGTCGATCCGAAATGGACAGAATTCTGATCTTCAAAAATCAGCAGGAATTTAAGGCTGAAGCGATGTCGAGTGCAGCAATATAACCAGGGAATAATCCCTCAAAAAATCTTCCCAAACAGCAGCCTAGAAGAACCAAATCGATAAAGTGTCGGGGTTTTGCATCGATAAGAAGAGGAAAGAGGCTGCAGCTGTGGGGTCTTCAATCAATGTGAAATCGGAGAGGATAGATCTGTCGTAGGCCTGCATTGATGCTCCAAAGAAACCAATTGATCTCCCAACTATACGAGATCGATCTCCAAAAAAAACTGAAGCAATCCTGAATCGCAGAGAGAGATAATGGCAGCAGACTATCGATCTGAATTAGGTTTTAAAATTGAGGTGAGATGGAGGGCAGCACTCGAACCATAGATGGATCACCTCATGGGTGCTGCCCTAAAAAGGGTTGAATGGATCAAAGGAAGAGAAGAGAGAAGGGAGAAGGGAGAGGAGAAGGGGGAGAGGAGAGGAATCAAGAGAAAAGGGTTGTTTTTGAACAATCGAGCAGTCTTAGAACCCTAGCTCGATACCATGTTCAAAACTAGAATACTAAAAAACAGAACTAAGAAAACTTGAATGATCTATTGTAAACACCCAGGCACCTTTATTTATAATGCTGGAATATGAAATTACATGACCAAAATACCCCCTAGCCAATACAGCTAGGCAGTACATAAACAACTATAAAACATAATACTAAAGCACCCAAAGGACCAGAATACCCCCACGGTATTCTGGTTTACATTATTCAACATAAATCTTATTTATACTAAAACATCACTAAAAACAAAAGAACGGTAAACTAATCTTTTGTTTTGATGTCTAAAAATTTCTTTCCATTCAGGGCGCTTTTCAGCAACATACACACACACCAAATAAGGTTTGAACGAACTCCATCAATATAAATCAGATTTAAGAAATATTTGATTTATTGGAAAGTTGGTTTTGTGCTCAACCCAATACAAAAAATCTCATCTAAAAATAAAATCATTTGACCAATCAAACTTATAAGAGAAGAAGAACATTTCTCTAAATCGAGAGGAGATTAATTACATATACATAAAATCATATTTTCCAAGAACAGTATAAACCAAATGTAAGACTAGGTATACCAAAACACTCATCATTTCCAAGAACATTATAAACCAAATGTATGTTTTGATTGTTTCAAACTTTCAATAGCTTGCTTCTTCAATTCTGCTCTCTTCTAGTTCTATGTTGATTTTTTATGATATCAGGTATATAGTGTAGCATACTAAATAAAGTCAGATAAGAGGGGGATATAAAAAAAAAAATTAACACTTGGGTGCCCTTTCAGCCTGACAACTATGGGCCTAAGAGTAGTGGGGACCTCGCTCAATGAATTGCAAAATAGTCCAAAAAATTCTCTAGTTCTACTTGAGAGTTTGGTGAGATCTAGAACCCCTAGAGTTCCCTGGTTTAGGATGGTTTGGTTCAACTCTTTCATCCCTAGAATTAGCTTCATAGTTTGGAGAATGTTCTTAATGTCCAATGTGCTTCCTACCCATGAGTTTCTTCTTAAAAGAAATTTGAAAATTCTAAATTGCTATCTTTGTTGGACATCAAGGAAAAGTATTGACCATTTAATTTTTTTTTTTCCTATCCTTTCTCCAATTCTGTTTGGAAGGGTATTCTTACAAAATGTTGGCCCAATCCTAAAGGTATCCTCACCTTCGATAAACAATGGAAGCTGATCTTGAAAACATTTAAAGGTAAATCATTGTGTGACTATCTTGGTATGTTGGCTTTTCATGTTGTGATTCATCATTATTTGGTGGTAAAGAAAAAAAAGAAAATCGTCAACTTCATTGCTTTCTATTGAGAAATTTTGGAAAGATATTATTTTCGATGTCAGAAATAGAATTATACAATTGTTTACTGTGCCCTAGCACTGTTAGAACTACGCATCTTGCCTTATCTTGGGATCTCCCTCTTGTACCCCCTGATTTGGATGTATCCCCCTTTGAGTTGTTTTCCCGCCCACTGAATTTTGTTGTATCCTCCTTTAAGTTGTTTTCTTCCTTACCCTGTATTTGTTGTATCCTCCGTTGAGTTGTTTCTTCCCCCTAGTATTTTTATGTATCATCCTTTTGATGGATGTTTTTCTTTCGCGGAGGTCTCTCTCCTTGCCTAAGCCTATTGCCTTCTGTATTTGTTCTCTTTTTCTTTCTTTAATATATTTCCATTTACACCCCCAAAAAAAATGTTAGGTCTAGTCACAGTAACATAAGTTTGTTAGTCAATCATTTGTATTGATTCTTATAAGTCCTTATTACCATAGGCTTCAAGTTTTTGATGAGGACCCATAAGTATATTAACAGGTTTAGAAACAAACATAAAAGGGCGTACCAAATGCACGAGGCTCCCCCCACCACAGGGTCGGGGAGAGTCATAAAGTACGCAGCCTTACCCTACTTTTGCAGAGGGAATGTTTCTAGACTCGAACCTGTGAGGGAGAGTCATAATGTACGCAGCCTTACCCTTGCTTTCGGAGAGAGGCGGTTTCCAGACTCGAACCCATGAGTCCATGACCACTTGGTAACAAGGAAGCAACCTTCTCGTAGCACCATGGCCCACCCTCTGTGCAACGTTAAGGTTTAGAACCTACCATGCCAGTCTCAAATATAAGATCAAGAGCATACTTCTAGCGAAATAGATTGATACCCTTTTTACTCCAAACAACCTCAATTCCCAGAAAATATCAAAGAGAACAGAAGTTCATATGTAAATGTTGCTGCAAGTAGGTCTTGACACCTTCAACAACAGACAAATTATTCCCAGAGATAGTAATACCATCAACATAAATAACTAGAACTTTCCCTTGGGAAACTTGGCAATGAACAACACAAAGTGATCTAAATAACACTGTAAGAACCCACAGTGAGCAACAACCTTGATAAATTTATCAAACCAAGCTCACGAGCACTGCATTAGGTCATAAATAGCTTTGTGAAGCTACCATACTCCATAGACATTCTCCCTTGTACAAAATACACCAGAGGTTGCTCCATATAAACCACTTCAAGTGAGTCACCATATAAGAAAGAATTTTTAATGTCAAGCTCAAATAGGGGTGAGTTAAGATTAATCGCCAAAGAAATGACGAGACGAACAGAATTAAGATGGACAACAGGTAAAGAGATCTCAAAATAATCACCACCATATGTCCTGAGTATAACATTAAGCAACCCAAACGAGCCTTGAGCTAACAACACTTCACAAGCTCCTTACCTAGAGGCAAGTCAACTGAAGAGCATGTCTAGCAATTATAAAGAGCATCCATTTCCACATCTATACCTACTTTCTACCTAGGATGAGTTAATGCCTCATGAAAAGTTTGGGGATAGAATATTTGAGACAGAGACATAGCAGAGGTATAGAGTTAAGAGGGAAAATCGGGAATATAAAGAAAGTTAGCAATAGGATAAGAGAAGGGTTTTCTGACTGCAAGAACGTGAACCTTTCCGTGGAGCGACAAGGAACACAATGATATTGCAAGAAAGAAACTTAGAAGCAAATGTGTCAGAAGATGATATAAAGCTAGCAGTGCATTACGCTCTCGAGCAGCATCTGTATACTTGAAGAGGTGCAGGATGAGAAGATTATGGAGTATCTATGAAAGGAATTAGTGTAGGAATGGGAGAAACACAAGAGAAGAACCAACCAAGTTATTTCGTAAGAAGATTAATAACATTAAAACGTTAGAATGTTAATACATTACAATTATATTTTATTTATTTCATATTTATCTTATATGTACATTCTAACGTTTTAATGTTATTAATCTTCTTACGAAATAACGTACTTAGAATATTTTGTGCCTAAAACTTTTAACATAGCCAAAAAATATATATGGTGTACTTTTAACGAAAGTATCACCGAAACTAACAAATTATTGATGAGAGACAAGGTCATAACAACAAAAACCTTTTTGGGTACAACAACTCAGCCTTATCCCACATAAATGGTGTCGGCTACATGGACCCTTGCCCTCCAATCACTATTCAAGGTCATACTTGATCAGCATTTCTCCCAAGGTAATTTTAAGTCTGCCCCTGGCTCTTTTAGTTCCTTCAATCTGAATCAAATCACCTCTCCATACTGGAGCATCAAAAGGCCTCTGTTGAACAAAGCCATGCATTCAAGCCTACCCGCATAGGATAGGAGCCTACCCTTCCAAAGCTGAAGACGCTTGCGAATATTGTCAAGCATGGGAGTGCAATGATGACTAGAGAGCCTAGCAGGGGTGAGGGGAAGACCCAGGTATTTCACTGGAAGAGAGCCAAGAGAAAAACCAGTGAGACGGAGGAGGTAGTCTCGGTCAAGGGTCGAGACACCAGAGAGGAAGAGTTTGGATTTAAGGAGATTAATGCGGAGGCCAAAGAGACTCTCGAAGAGGTTAAGGGAAGCCATGATCTAAGAGATGGAAGAGGGGGAAGCTTTGGAGAAGATCATAAGATCGTCAGCAAAGGCCAAATGGGTGAGGTTCAGCTGCTTGCATTTGGGAATTGGGGAGATGAGGTGGAGATCGATTTTGGCTTGGATGCTCCTGGAAAGGACTTCCAGGGCCAGAGAGAATAGAAAAGGAGAGAAAGGACATCCCTGACGAATACCAACTTTAGATTTGAAAAACCCCACCGGGGAGCCATTCACAATAACCGAGAAAGAGGGGGTGGATAAGCAGGCATGGACCCAACGAATGAAAGCAGGGGGAAAACCCATCTGGGAGAGCACATCACTGATGAAGTCCCATCTGAGGGAATCAAAAGCTGTCAAGGTCAATCTTCATAAGGGCAGCAGGAGTGTGGGATTTTCTGTCAAATCCACGCACAATTTCTGAGCAAAGGATAATATTATCCGCAATGCTTCTACCCTCTATGAAGGCAGATTAGTTGGGGCTGACCAAGGCAGGGATGTCAAGCTTGATCCTATTAGCTAGGATTTTGGCAATGAACTTGTAGAGAAGATTACAAAGAGAAATAGGTCTGAAGTCGGAAAGAGAGGAGGCTCCATCATGCTTAGGGATGAGGCAGAGGAAGGTTTGGTTAATCTGGGCAAGCTAGCTGGGGTTGAAGAAGAAGCTGCGAATGGCTCTGATGAGATCGTCCTTGAGATGGTCCCAACAGCTAAGAAAGAATCCCATGCTGAAGCCATCAGGACCGGGGGCCTTATTGGATTTGTGGGAGAAGATAGCCTTAGTAATCTCATCATCGGAAGGGATGGCAAGAAGAGAATTAGCCAAGGAGGAAGGGATAAATTTGTTAATGAGATCAGGGGGGAGGGGGGAGGAAGGGGGGAGGAGGGGGTTGAAGAGAGAGGAGAAAAAGGAAGTGGCCTCGGTTTTGATGTCAAGGACAGAAGAAAAAGGGGATCCATCACGGGAGGTGAGCAGGGTGATGGAGTTGTAGCTTTGCCTGGCTTTCAACGAGCGGTAGAAGAAAGCCGAGTTGGAATCACCAAGCTCAAGCCATTTAGAACGGGATTTTTGGCAGAGAAAGCTTTCTTCCAGGGAGGAAAGGGAAAAGAGCTCATCCGAAAGCTTTCTCTCCTCCTCTGCCAGCAGAGGGCAAAGCGGATCCGCTTGCAGACGAGATTGCACAGAGGCAAGGTCAGAGCGACAAGAAGAGACCTGGGAGGGAAGATTCCCAAAGGTGGCAGAACTCCAGATTTTGAGCTCAGCTTTGGTGAGCCGGAGCCTCCTGGCGAAGGCCACGAGGGGGAGGGAGGGGCAGTGGACGAGGGAGTTCCAAGCTTTGAGGATGGTAGGGAGATAGAGCTGATGGGAAGTCCATATATCGAAGAATTTGAAGGGTTTGAGGCCAAAGGAGGAATATTGCTGGATGAGAAAATGACAAGGACTATGGTCGGAGAGACCTTGAAGCAGGAAATTGGCATGGGAGTGAGGGAATAAGGTGAGCCAGGCATCATTGGAGAGGAAGCAATCTAACTTGCAAGCAATTCTATCGATGCCTCCTCGACGATTGTGCCAGGTAAGGGGGGAGCCCGACCAACGGAGATCATCGATACCAATGTCCTCAATGCGATCATTAAAAGGCTTAACATTGTGGAACTCAATCGGGCGACCACCAATTTTCTCGTTGGAATCGACGGTGTTGAAGTCACCTCCCACTCCCCAAGGAGGGGACCGATCCACTTTAATGAGAGCCAGGTCATCCCAGAGAGAAACGCGGTCAACAGCCCTATTGAAGGCATAGACAAAAGTGATATAGAAGGAGATGGGGGAATTAGGGAGGGAGAGGAGAAGGTGGAGGAGCTGGGGGGAGGAGTGAGAGACGGAGATGTGAATTTTGGAGGGGTCCCACAGGATCCAAATCCTTCCATTAGGAGAATGGTTGTAATTGGAGATGAAGGACCAAGAGGGGGCAATAGAAGCGCAATGCGAGGGGCATTCTCTTGCAAGACACGAGTTTCCAAGAGGCGCAGAAGGAGGAGTGAGAAGATTTAATGAGGGCTCTAATGTCAGTGGTGTTGGCAGGGGAATCGAGGCCCCGACATTCCAAAAGAAACCGTAGACATGGGAAACTAGAGGGGGAAGGGCATCGACGACCAGGGGGACACTCCTATACCTCCTACGAAGTAAGCTAGGTGGGGCGATGGCGGGCAAACAGATGCAGCCGGGGAACCATCTGAGTCAAACAATGGCGGGGGGAGGGGGGAGGAGGGATGACCAAATCTAAAGGGGGGATGGTACACAAGGGGACAAGGAAAGGGGGAGAGGGGGTTAGAAGCAAAGGGGGTGGAAGAGGGGGTTAAAGGGATGAAAAACGTTAAAGCAAGTCGCATCGGGGTGAAGGCGGGGCAGATGTGGGGGAGTTGGTGAGCAAGGGAGAGGAGGGCCTGGAAGTGGGACAGGTGGTTGGGGTGGGTTGGGTAGAGAGAATGGGAGAGGAGGGCCTGTCTATGGGCTGGGCGGAGGTGGCACATAAGAGGGCCGTGGATTGGGTGGGCCAGGAGCTGGGTCGGGTTGAGTAGAGAATGGTTCTGGAATGGAGGGTGGAGGTGGAAGGGCATGGTTAGTGGTAAAGTTGTGGTTGAATTGAGCTGGAGGGGGTAGAATTGGAAGATTGTAATTAAAGAAAGATGGTATCCTGTTAAGAGCAGATGGTTTGGATGGGTTCTGGGCCGGGTTAAGGAGATGGTTTAAAGGGAGCAAGGGTGAGAGGGAAACAGGCTGGATGTGGTCCCAGGAGGGTTAGGTAGAAGGGGGGCAGGTCAGATCTGGAAAAGGAGGTCAAAGGGGTAGCAAGGGAAAAGCTGTTAAAAGGATCCGTTATACTACCTCGCAAAGGAGCATCACACCCATCGAGAGAAGAACTCCTGAGGGTCAGATTTCCAGACTGACCAGCGACAGTGGAAGGCAGCGAGTGCAGAGCTCTAAACTTTGAAGCATCCAGGATGCAGAGGAACTCCCACGAGAATCCATCACAAATTAGTGAAACCAAGATCTGCGAATCACATGCAGCAAGCTTCAGTGGCAAAAGTCAAGAAGAGATTGTAGCAAGCAGTCGTAGACGACCTGATGGAGGCGTCCTCGATCGAAATAGTCTGAGGAGCCAGTCTTGGTTGGCCAAGGATCAAGGAGCCAGCGATGGGAGCAGGCGACAGAGATGCTACAGGCACAGGAACCGAGGTGCCATCTCTACGAGACGGAGAGGCAGAGACTTGGGGTGCTCGGCGGCTACGTCAATGGCGGAGGCGCACTTTTGCCCTTCCAGTGCTGGGGGACCTGGATATGCTTGAAGGCAGAGGAAGAGCAGGGTAGCTTGCAGCGACAGGTTGACGACCAGCAGTAGAGAGAACTTCAGGAGCTTGAGGCGATGGAGCGGCTGCAGGCGCAGCTACAGGCGGTGGCGAGGGAACAGCGATAGCATCTTGAGCCGAAGGGACAGCGACAACATCTTGAGCTGAAGGAGACACGAAGCTTGAGGCGATGGCAACAAGACCTGAGGGGGAAGGAGTAGCTCCAGCACGATGACGGCAGCTTGAACAGGAACAGGAGAAGGGGGTGCGGGAGCCGAGGAACCAAAATGATCTTCAGAGGAAGGAGAGATGCTGGAGATGCCTGAGACGGTGACATCAAGAACTGGAGCAGCAGCTTCAGGAGCTACATCGGCAACTTCAGGAGCTTCATCGGCAACAGTAGCTTTGCCGGAGCAGTCACGGGATTGGTAGCTAAAAACTTTCCAGTAAATGCAGTGTGGTGGAATCCAATCAAACTTGACAGGTTGTTCAAAACTAAACCCATCTTCTTCGACGATGGTGATGGATGAAGGCGGAGGCTTATCAGCAGGGACATCGATGCACATTCTTGCAAAAGATAATCGGTCCATTTTGAGAGTACGGGCATCACAGTAGAGAGGGTATCCCAAGACCGAACCGATCCTGCTTAAGCATTCTTTACTCCAGTAATGGAATGGAAGACCAAGCAGTGCAATCCATTAGGGAATGGAGCTGAAGTCGACCTTGTGGAGCAGGATGTAGGGATTCCATTGCCGAAGGAAGATTGGTAAGGGGCCAACAAGCCAAGGAGCACCATCTAAAGCTCTGGCTTTGGTATCCTTTGAGAAGAACTTGAAGACAAAGACACCGCTATCGAGTAGGAAGATATCAACAAAACCTTGAGCTCTCCATTGCTTAGTTAGGGAGGCTTTGACAATGTTGAACGATGGTCTCTTTCCGAGGAAGTGACCCACAAGGCATGACTGCCATTTGGAAATTTCAGGAGAGAGCAGATTGCTGGGACAAAGGGCGTAAGAAGCACCATCCTAACAAGGAGGTTTAACAAAGTGGAGGGAAAGGTCGGGACTATTGGAAGAAGAAGGTTGAGAAAGTAGAGAAGACCAAGAAATTGGCCCAGGGGGGGTGGAGATGGTGGTGGAGGTGGAGGTGAAAGGGGGAGGGGGAGGGGGAGGTGGAGGTTGTAGAGGAGAAGGGAGTGGTGGCGGTGGGATGGAGGGGGTATGGGTGATGGTGGTGGAGGTGAAGGAGGTGTTGGCTGATGGGGTGGGAGGAAGACTGGGGATGGTGGTGCTGGAGGAGGTGGTGGGGGAGATGATGGAGGAGCTGGGAGTGGTGGTGGGGGAGGTGGAGGTGCCTGGCGGAGGAAGAAGGGAGGAGCTCATGTTCCGTATCAAAGCTTCAATCTTCTTATATCTATTGGTGCGGGATCTTTGCCCTTCCCAAAGCCACCATCAAAGCTATGGAAGCCCTTTTCTGTGCTTTCCTCTGGAAAGGAAAAGAATCCCACAGATTCCTCTACCCTCTCAACTGGAAATCCATCTGCCTCCCAAAATCCGAAGGAGGGCTGGGCATCCGCCGTATCCGTGATTCCAATACCGCGGGTATTTTGAAGCTTATTTGGAAAATCTCCTCTAAGCATGACTCCATTTGGGTCCATTGGGTCTACTCCCACTTCCTCAGGAATGACTCCATTTGGACTGTATCCGTCCCTACGGATTCTTCTTGGATTTGGCGCAAGATCCTTCTTCTCCGCCCCCTGGCCCTTAGAGCCATTTCCTCTTCCATCTTGGATGGATCCTCCACCTCCCTCTGGCTTGACCCATGGCATCCTTTTGGTGTCCCCTACAACTTCTTTAGAGCCAAAATAATTTATTCCTCCGGCATTCCAAAGTCTGCTCCCCTCTCCTCCATCATTTTTCAGGGTTCCTGGTCCCCCCCCTCCCCTACCCCCCTCGCCCTCTCCTTGATCTGGAATTCCCTCCCCACCCTCCCTCCCTCCCCCCATGCTCACGCGGACAAGGTTATTTGGCTCCCCTCCACTAATGGCCTTTTCAGCTTTAGATCCGCCTAGAATCTAGTCAGAACCCAAGCCCCTACTGTCCTATGGCATAAGTTAGTCTGGTTCAAAGGCCACATCCCTCGACATAGCTTCCTTGCTTGGAGAACCCTTAACCTTTGCCTCCCTACCCAAGCCTTCCTCTCCCACCGCAAAATCCACGTCCCCACATCTTGCATCTTCTGTTGGAATGGTTTAGAAGACATTGACCACGTTTTTTTTGCTTGCCCCTTTACCTCTACCATTTGGAAAAAAGCCCTTTCGTTTATATGGCCTCACAGTAGGAGACATCTCCCTTTCGCTCGAGAGTGGCTTTGGCTGGTCATGACTTACCCTGGATGCTCGATCTGTGACACTATTGGCAAGCTTATGTTTTGCGCTTCTCTTTACCACATTTGGATGGAGAGGAACCTTAGGAGATGGACCTCCAAATCTCGCTCTTTTGACTTGATTTGGAAAGCCATCTTTTGGGATGTCTCCACTAAGCTTACTTTTCTTCCTACCAAGGCTGTTTTGGACTCCCCAAGGAACAGGCATATTGTTGTGTCCTGGGGTTTAGATAGTGCTCTTTTAAGATCCCTCTCCCCCACTTAGTTGGGCCTGGGATCTGCTCTCCCCCCCCCCCCCTGTGTTCCCCTTTTTGTACATTCCCTCCCTATTTCGGTCCTCTTCTCCTTCTCACCCCCCTTGGGCTTTGGTAATTTAATTTTTTATTCACCAAAAATAAAAGATATGCAACCCAAAAGATGTTCCCAGAGAAGAAATTTTCCCTTATATAGACCGAGTTTATCAATTAAAAGGCTAAACTGGTGTGGCTCAAATCAAATTCTTTTTATTTCTCTTTCTTGTTTTTTTTCCTTCCCCTAACAACTTCATTAGAAAAAGAGAAAAGGGGGTACAAGGAAAGGAAACAATTCTCTTGATGCAAGGAATGTCCTAAACAAAAGCAAAACACAGGTCTAAAACAAATCAAGCAGTTAAAGCATTAAAGAAAGGGCAGAAAAAAAAAACCAAAAAACAGCACGCAGTCAAGGTGTCGAGTATAAATATCAGTAGCAGCCAGCATACTGGAAGAGATGTTTCAGAGAAACGCTAGATACACTTTTGTACACATGGATATGTTTATGATACATGCAAAACTAGTGTTTTTAATCATTGTACACAATATATAAGCAATAAACACGACATCCATTCAATATCCAGTTATTTTGGCTCCGCGTCATCTGTGTGTGTCATTTTCATTGGCAAATGCAATATCAAACCCACTACTAAGTAATAAGCAGCAGTTAAGAAAGAAGATTTGACAAAAAAAATCTATTTGTTATTAGGATACTAGCCTAAAGTTACTCCTAAAGGTCCAAACCAAGCAAACAATTTGTAAGTACAAACATACTAAATATTACTACCAAGTATTAAGTAGCATACACTACGTAGGTACACATTAACCATATTACTCAACTAGTAACATATTAAACAAACATGAAGCAGTATTCAGATAAGAATATAACATTTAGAGGGGAAAATTCAATTTCCTTATTGATGTAGAACCCGGGACAAAAATACCCTATTGGGTTTGCTGAATTATTTTAAATTCAAGCACAAAGAAACGATGGCAATTCAGTGAATAATCTTAAATTATCGAAGGGAGTGGCAGTATCATAATTTATTGGAACTTCACTTAGAAGATACAAAGTAAATAAGTAATAGGAGTGTGTGTAACGTATGACCAAAGGGTAAACTAGGAATGAGCGATAAAATATGGACAAAGTAGAATAAAAGGCAGATGGGGGTATAATGGGAAAATCAGAATTAAAAGATTTCTCACAATCGAAGATTATCATCAACCTCCAGAAAAAGCAGAACCAGCGAGAAAAGGAACGCTCGCAGATGAAAAAAATCACTCTCAAAGGATTCGGACCGACTGGAAACTACAGGGGAAAGGTTGATAGCGAGCAGGACTACCGTTTGCACGAAACCGACAGCTTAAACTGAGACGAAAGAAGGAAATCCAATCTCTGAATATACTCACAGGAGGTAATGCTAAAATCAGACCAGAAATCTTGCTTTGAACTCAGAGCAGGAGGGAGAATGGAAGAGATATCTCAAGTCTCCAAGGGCAAAGGTTTTCTCATGCCCCAAATCTCAGGCACAGATCAGAAAGGATAAGGGAGATCAAACCTTTAAAGAGGGGACTGAAGGGTTGTTCAGAATAGAGAGATTTCTGGTTTGTAAAACCAGTACCTGAAACTGTTAAAAATAGAGGAAGAACATGGGAGAATGGAAAAGAAAGATCCCAGGTAAGAATGCGGGGGGAGGGAGTTCGCCCAACTCACCAAGCCAAGCTTTCTCTTCAGAAGCACCTATTTTCAATTCATACTCAATCTGCCATTAACGATGGTTACAACTCGAATTTAAAAGAAAAATAAAAGATCCCTAAGTGTAATCTAAAACTGAAATAGAATCCTAAGTCAACCCTACCGATAAGTACCCCATTCAAAGTAAAAGACTAAAAGATAATCTAAATAAATAAATAGATTATTAATATCCTACTACACTCCAAAACCAATTGGATCCGGTTCATCTCCATTCGGATTCCGAAACAGGTTTGAGCCGACCCATGGAAGAATTCTTGTATCACTTATATTAGGGTTTTTTTAAGAGGGGAGAGGGCAAAAGAATATGCTTAAATCCATAGTGTTTTCAAGAAAAAAAAATCCATGGATCTAGGTCAGTTTTCCACTTTAGATATTATATTGGCAAAAACAAGCAGGAAAAGCCAACATTCAAGCAAAAAAAAAAAATTTAAACATACTTCAAGGATGATTTTTAATGCAATTTTCGGCTTATTTAATCCCTCCTCGTAGCTCTTTATTGAGTATAGATTGGAACTTAATGCAACCCAGGTTCCAAAACCCTAATTTAGGGTCGCTATGGGCCCAAAGATAAATAATAACTAAACTTTAAAGGAGTAATTGCAATTTTCTAAATTCTGAGAACAGTTCAGGACCCCTTTGGTATGGAAAATAGAATCAGGGACTAACTGGTGAATAAAGTTGGAATAAAGGGCTTTTCTGGAATAGCAGAATATTAAGGGAAAAGACAAATAAACTTAAGAAAAAGGGACTTTTGTGTAAACTAAATAAATGATTCCTTATTTGTAATTTACTGAACTGGTCATGATCTTCTTCTTCCCGATAGAACTCAAAGAACGATAGATCTAGACCTGATTCAATGGAGAGAACTAACTCGTATGACGATCAATCAAACTAAAATTTTGGGATTAAGTAGCTAACCCACACACTTAATTCCAACCAAAAAACACATGAATCAGTAATCCATAATCAATTAAATATTCCTGAAACAGCACTGGCAGAAGTTCAGGAACAGGATTTGATTTCAGGTAAGCATATCAACAAGATTAGTTTTAAGGAACAAAAACTAATGACAGATATATCCCAGATCTGATCTTCAAGATAAAGGCCAGGCTTAAGAAATAGATTGGCAGGATTTAATCTATAAACCATCAAAATAAAATAGGGAATATTGATGAAGCCAATGGAGAAAATAAAGATGGACGAGAGGGTACAGTTGAGTAAGTTGTGAGGAGAAAAAGTTAGGATTTACAAGAGGAAGAAAATGATGAGGAAACATATAATGAAGGAGTGAAGAGGAGGGTTAAGGGAAATACCGAGAAGGGGATAGAAAATTTACCCAAAAATAGGCAGTTCAAAAGGAGAAAAAATCTCTGGTAACAACTACAAGGATATTGCAGCGATTATATAGCTATTTATAAACTTCGAGATTGATTTTTTTTTATTTATTTATTATTTTTGGGTGGGGGTCGCGGGAGACTCAACTAAAGACTCAGCTTCCCTAATAATATTCTTCAACTGAAAACAAACCTTCTAGACTTCCAACTAACAGATCACATGCTTCAATATTCTAACCTAAAAGAAGTCACAATTGACTTTAACAATGAAACCCCCATGAACTGCTCCCCCCCAGCCCAACCACACACACACCCACCCAAAAAAATTAAATACTAAAAATTACATTCTAACAATGAGACCCAATGAACTGCTCTAAAAAAATTAATATTAATAATGAAAATTACTATTGTACAACCCCAAAATAGGAAAGACACAAACCTGCCCCTGAACATAAAAATCAAATCTAAAAACCTGTAAGCAAATCCTACCCATCCATTGGCAACTTAGGTTGCTCCTGCATTAAATTTTACAATAAAAAGTTACGCATATATATATTTTTTTGGGTGAATAAGAATTTCAATACCAAAAGAAGAAGAAAAGAAATTACAAAAGGCCCTAAAGAGGAAGAGCCCAACCAGCCAGCCTAAGCATTAGCCGGAGCAACCAAGGAGACATTTGAGAGACCCCAGGACTGAACAATGGACCTGTTCCTATGGGTGTCTTTACAAGTAGAGGGGGGAAGTAAAGATAGCTTTGCTTTAATTTCAAAGGAAATGGAATCCCAAATCTTTTAGAAAGGCCGAGAGATGGAAGTCCATTTTCTCAAATTACGCTCCATCCAAATATGGTTGAGAGTAGCACAGAAAGCCATCTTCCCGACCGTGTCACAAGTAGAGGAGCCAGCGAAAGTCATATCAATCCAAATCCATTCTCTAGCGAAGGGAAGAATACGCCTTCGGACAGGCCAGCATTTAAGGAGCACACCCTTCCAGATTGCAGCTGCAGTAGGACAATCAAAGAAGAGATGGTTCAGGTCTTCATCATTGTTCCAGCAGAGGCAGCAAGCACGAGGAACTGAGATCTGGCGGCTGCGAAGAAAGGCTTGAGTAGGGAGACAATTGTTGAAAACTCTCTAGGCTGTAAGGCAATGCCTAGGAATGTGATGCTTGAACCAAAGGAGCCTGTGCCAAGGGACCAAGGGGCCTTTCAGGAGAATAAAATTCCAAGCAGCCTTGGAAGAGAAGGAGCAAGAGCTGTTGGAGTTCCAATTGACACAATCACCTCTTGAGGCAACCCTTCTAGTGACCAGATGGAGGTCATTCCAGATAGGAGTGAGGATAGGACCAGAGATGGGGGGAGCCCAGCCATTGTGGTCTAAAATATCAGCAACCAATGAAAGCCTATGTAAGCCTGAGGAGTAGATGGATCTGGGGGTAACCCGATGAAGCAGAATTCCCATAGGGTGCCAGTTGTCAAGCCAGAGGTAGGTAGACTGACCATCACCAATGGTAGAGCGAATGACTTAAAGAGCCAAATGACGGCTGGCAATGATTTTCTTCCAAACCCAAGAAGCATCGGAACCCACAGAGGCAGTCCAAATGGAATCATGGCAAAGGCGGCCCGAGTAGATCCAATCAACCCAAATGCTCTTCTTTTTTGAGGCTATCTTCCAGAGGAGCTTGAAGATACCAGCTGAGTTCACTTCTTTGATACGCCGAATGCCTAGACCTCCTTCCTTCTTGGGAAGGCACACTGCAGCCCAACTCAAGGGATGAAGAAACCTGGAGGAGTCAGAGCCCTTCCAAAGGAATGAAGCCATAAGAGCTTCCATGGCCTTGATAGTAGATTGAGGGAGTCCATAGATACCCGACCAGTAGATATACGAGGCTTCCAGAACTGATCTAATGAGGGTTAGCCTGCCAGCATACGAAAGAAGCTTGCTTTTCCATAGTTGAAGTCTCTTACGGATCATGCCCAACAAAGGGGTGCAGTGATGAGCAGAAAGTCTAGCAGTGATCAAAGGAATCCCCAAGTATTTGACAGGCAACTGACCTTTGAAACCAGAGATGGCTAGGAAAGTTGCTTTGTCACCTCAGAATCTCAAAGAAAGAAGATGAGGGACTTGGATGGGTTTATGCGCAAACCTGAGAGCTCTTTGAATTGCAGGAGACAAAGTAAAATAGTCTCTAAGGAGGCAAGCGAAGCCTTGGAGAATATCATCAAGTCGTCTGCAAAGGCCAGGTGGGAGAGCTTTAGCCCTTTACACTTGGTCATAGGAGAGATGAGCTGTTGGTCAGTGCAAAGCTGGATCTGCCTGGAGAGGATTTCCATGGCAATAGTAAAGAAGTAGGGGGAAAGAGGGCATCCTTGCTGAATCCAGATCAGCTCCAAAGTACCCTGCTGGACTGCCATTAACTAAGACTGAGAACTTTGGGGAAGAGATGCAAGAGCTAATCCAGTGAACAAAGGGTACAAGAAACCCCATCTGAGTCAACACTTGAGCAATGTAGTCCCATCTAAGAGAATCAAAAGCTTTGTGGATGTCAATCTTCAGGAGTAACGAAGGAGAGTGATTCTTCCTATCAAAGCCTTTGACAATATCATTACAAAGAAGAATGTTATCAGAGATGTTCCTGCCAGGGATGAAGGCTGTTTGATTATCACTCACCAAGATGTCCACCACACTCTTGAGCCTTATAGCAAGAATTTTTGCTATGAATTTGTATAGAAGATTGCAGAGAGCAATTGGCCTGAAGTCATTCATAGCAATTGCACCTTCCTTTTTGGGGATAAGGCAGAGGAAGGTGTGATTAATACCCTTGACTTGATTGGGATTAAGGAAGAAGCTCTCTATGGCAGCTATAAGGTCAGCTTTGATGATATCCCAAGCAGCTAAAAAGAATCCCATACTAAAACCATCCGGCCCAGGAGCTCCATTGACCTTGAGGGAATGAATAGCTTTCACAATTTCATCTTCTTTTGGAATAGTACTTAGGGAATCCAAGAGTTCAGAAGGAACAAACTTATTGAGCAATTGGATAGGGATAGAAACATGCTCCTGTTGAGGCCTAGAGAAAATTCCTTTGAAGTGCTGAACTGCCATGTCCTTAATATCCTTAACTGTGTTAGCAACAGTGCCATCCTGCCGAGTGAGCTGAACAATAGAGTTAGAATTAACTCTAGCTTTCACCGACCTATGGAAATAAGCTGAGTTGGAATTCCCCCAAATCCAGCCATTTGATTCTTGATTTTTGCTTGAGGAAACTTTCTTCTCTGGCTAGTAAGGTGGAAAGTTGAATAGAGACCTCTTTTTCTTCCAAAGCAAGGGAATCATTGAGCAAGTCAGACTGCAGCCTAGATTGAATGGAAGCAAGGTCTATCTTTGCAATCTTTAACTTGGATGGTGATGTTGCCAAAGATGTTTAGGTTCCAGTCCTTGAGAGCAGCCTTGACATTTTTGAGTTTCTTGGAGAAGGCAATGAGAGGGGTGGAGAAGGCAAGGACAGGCTTTTGCCAAGCTTCAAGCACAACTGGGAGGAAGGTTGGGTGAGAGGACCACATGTCAAAAAATTTGAAGGGCTTGGGGCCAAAAGAAGTGAAGGGTTGAATTGCGAGAGAAATGGGAGAGTGATCAGAGATGCCTGGGTTTTCAAAAGAGGCATGAGAGGAAGGGAAGGAGTTTAGCCACTCTTCATTAACAAGAACTCTGTCTAATTTGCAGGCAATGCGACTGTTTCCAGCCCTTTTATTGCTCCAAGTAAGGGGAAACCCAGTCCATCTGAGGTCATTAACAGCTATATCCTCAATGCAATCGTTAAAGTCATTCATAGCAACCTGGTCACAGTGGTCTCCCCCCTGTTTTTCAAGACTGAAACGAATTATGTTGAAATCTCCTCCAAGGCCCCAAGGCTGGGACCCAATTTGGCTAGCAAAGGTTCTAAGATCAGCCCAAAGAGAAGACCTGAGAGTTGGGCAGTTTTCAGCATAGACCACAGAGAAGAAAAAGGAGAAGTGGCCTAAGGAATCAGAGAATTTGGTATGCAGGAATTGAGAGGAGGAAGCTGAGAGGGAGATGGAGATTTTTTTGGGGTCCCACAGGAGCCAGATTCGGCCATTGGGGTGATGGATGTAGTTGGAAATCAAAGACCAACCTGGAGCTATGGAGGCAAGGATTTTGGAAGAGTTGGGCTCCTTAATATGGGTTTCCAGGAGGCAGCAAAAGCACGAGCGAGAATCTCTAATACGCAAACGAACGGCAGCTTGCTTCGCGGGAGAGTTGAGACCGCGAGTATTCCAGGCAGTTGCGCATATATATTAATGGTTAGTACTCTTATCTTAATGACTTATGTCAAGCCCACTACTTGCAAGTACTTCACCATTGCTTCAAAACATGTTTGAAAGAGAATCTATGTGACAGTTTTGGCAGAAAAATGGCTAAAGGATATGAATATAAAACAATGATGAATACAAACTTTGAGAACACCACTAACCTGAATTGAGGTTAGACAATGAGCAGCTCTAATTGCCCGTGATGCAAGCACCAGACCAAAGCTATATTGCGCACCACACCAAGAAAGAGAGAAGGGGAGAAAACCAGACATAAGGAGCATGGTTAAGATTAATGGTCATAAAGGTTTAATTGAATAATGTAAATAGATGAGTACAGAAGAGTTACGTTGCGTCCTCAAGGGAATATATACGAAGCTCATACATAACTTGGTGAGCAGAAATAGGGTGTCGCGTCGGGGATGTTGCAGCCCCTGGGACATCATTGTGGATGTGATTGTAACCCAGGATCAGCTTCCATATGAGGAAGCATACATGCAACACATGCTGCTAAAAATCTCCCACAAGGAGAAAAATGAGCACCCATTTCACTGCCATCATAAAAAAGACAAAACCATTAACAATCAAAGCAAAGAGACCTGGGATCCATAACCATTAGATAACACTGAGAAGATAGCCAGAAATATTTATCAATTGAATATCTAATTACCATTCTGATCCAAGCTCAGTTCTTTCAACCACACAAGAGCAGAACTAATTTGAAAAAAAAACTACATCAAGATATTGCAAGTGCTTATTTAGGCATGCATCAGGAATGCTAAAAACGAATTAGGGCAATATTTAAGTAGTTAACTAAATAACATGACAATGTCCAGAATAAAACCAGAAGAGTGAAAAATATATGCACAAAGCATTTAGTAAGAAAAAATTAACCTAGGAAAATATTGATTTAAAATCAGGAAGAAAAAAAAAGGAGAGAAAAATCCATACCTACAAAGGACAGCATGTGGGATAGTTAAGCGGCATCTTTCTGCATCTAGTGGAGCACAGGGATCTTTTATATCATGAGGCCATATTCTTAGCTTCACAGTGCAAGGTAACTCAGCAGCTGCTGCCGCTGCCAAGGATGTTGCAAGTTCAGATTCAATCCTACCAACAACAGGCTGAGGTTCACTTTCATCATGTGTAACATTAATAAAAGCACCCTCCCCAGACCTAGTAGGGGGAATTGAGCGGGAACGTGATAAAAGAGAATGCAGACCAGATTGTCCTGCAATCCTGGGCTGGCTAACACCTATTGGCATTACTGTGGAAGCCATCATTGCCTCCATGCTTTGAGTACCCAAACCAGATGCCAATGTATCAGAACCAGTTCCATGAAATCCAGATGAATTGCCAACAGCAGCATCATTTATAGGAAGTACCGGATGTATGCCAGCATGGCTTTGGCCCATTAGCCACCCTTGCAGAAAATTTAGCTCCCAAGACATAGGATCACTGAAGGGGAAAGTCCGATCAAGTTGACCAACCTCAGCACTTCTTAAGAGCAACTGAACGCCTGCATTGCTAGAAAGATTTAAAAGATGAATACCAGATGTGACCTCCACTCCATGTCTCAGTGGCCTCGTCGTAGTTCGGATACGTACTCCACTAGACTGAAAATTCAGTTGTGGTAAATTGCTGCCACCATCCATTGTTTCTGGGACAGGAGAGCTGTTTTGCTGAACACCTCCTATACGACCTTCACTGTTTTCCACATCCATTGCAGAGTCATAAACCATGTTCTCCATTTCCATCGAGAAACTATTATTTACTGTGTCTTCAGGTACAGAGTGTGAACTAGAAGTTATCACAGGTGACATCTCCATAGGGGACACTATAATATCACGTTGGTTACCTAAGTTGGGATCAGTCTGAGGTTGGATGGGAGCAGTAGATTCCTCTCTCCGAGAGGTAGTTGAAGCAACCATCCTGTTTGCATGCTGCCAAAATCCTTCCATCATCTCTTGCAACAGTAGGGCCAAAACAAGAAAGGAAATTGTAAAAGAGGAACTCTAGCTTCCAAACCCAAACAGGCACTAGATTGAATATTTGCGAAAAGTACAGTAGGAGGATAACGTAAGTAACCCGGACATGTTGCTATTGTCATCGGAGAATCTGGAGAATCAAGATCATTAACCTGCAAAATGAATGGATCATATAAGAAAGAAAAATAGATAAGTATATCAAAATAACAAGTGTAAATGACAGCTAGGGTACCTAACGTTTTGAGAAATTGTAGTCTAGGTACCCAACGTTTCACATATTGTGTTCACAACAACAAACTCAGCCTTATCCCAACTTAATGGGGTTGGCTACATGGATCCAAACAAAACAAAGTAAGGAAAACTGAACTCTATCAAAAAAGGGGAAAAGAGGGGAAAAGCGAGGTGGGGGAAGAGGAGAGCAATGAAAATAGAAAATGCGAAAAGAAAAAAGAAAATAGATAGTAAGAGGGAAGTGGCACAGCCCGACACGTCAGGACTCAGCTAAATGGGATCTGGTACATGGATCCTTGCCCTCCAATAGGCTCTATCTGAGGTCATACTTGGTACAAGGCCTAGATTATGCATATCCTTCTTCACCACTTCCCTTATGGCCATTTTAGGCCTGCCCCTAGTTCTTTTAGCTCCTTCAATCGGAATCATATCACTCCTCCTTATTGGAGCGTCTCTAGGCCTTCGTTGGATATGATCAAGGTTTAATATTTCGCGATATCTCGGTATCTCGGGCCTACCGAGATATCCGAGATGCCCGAAATATCGCGAAATATGACCGAAATATTGCATTTTTTCTGCAATATTTCGGGGGTCCATCTCGGGGGGTATTTGGCCATATCTAGGCCTGAAACTTCATGGACAGCCTTATTTAAGCTTAATAAACACATTTAAACCATAAAATTGTAAAAATGTGAATTCAAATTGGTGTTTTGGGCTTGCACCCTTGATTGACATACCGTCGCCGACCCTAATGTATAAATTGTTAAATACACATAAATTAGGCAGTTAATATTTAATAATAGTATTTAACTTCATCACATATCAAGTTAAAGCCAATACACATTGATGAGTACCATGATTCTCATAAACTCCATAATATTCAATAACTCGCTTAAGGCCTTAAAGGCAATACACTAAGTGTCAAAGTTAGTAAGTCACAAGACTCGCAACTCGCAAGTCACAACTCACAAGTTCATAGATAAATGAAATCACAACTTAAATTACAAATTACAAGTGCTAAACTGCTAGTAGTAGTTGTTGTGCCTCCCTGGATCAATCCCACTCATGCCTTGCTGGAGTCGACGTCCATTGCTCTCTGTTTGAAGGACATATGTGGACCACGGTATAGAATCGGAGAGGAAACGAGTGTAGTCATCCACAAGTGTCACGTAAATGGAATCTTCAACATACTGTAGGTAACCTATCCTAGGATATAAGCTAGGGTTACCAATCGATCCAGTCCGTGAAGAAGACACCGTGAGGCTATAGATCGGCCTCCGGTGTCTAACATATATTAATATCATCACCATCCAACAAAATTTGTACATAGTCTTTTCAAAAAAATAGTTTTAGAGGAATAGAATTTACCTTAAATAGTGGAAAAAGGCTTGGATGATGAGCTTAGATGACCCTCCGATGAGTTTACCGGCGAAAATCCGACAACAATGTGCTTGAACAATGGCTAGAGTGTTGGATGAGAGCTTGGAAGAGTGGAAGAATAGGCAAAAGACTGAAATTCCTTAGCAAATGCAGCTCTCGGTCGAAATATGGACCGAAATCTGCAAAATATTGTATTAAAGCCCCCCTTTACGTGACACTTTAAGCCAAAATACCATATTTCGTCGATATCTCAAGATATCAACGAAATATGGTATTTTTTCATTTCGACCTGATTTCGCATCTCGGTAAGCTCGAGATATACGAAATATAGCGATATTTCGGCGAAATATCACGAGATTTTGAACCATGGATATGATCATACCACCTTAGCCGACTCTCTCGGAGCTTGTCACTGATCGGGGCGACTCCCAAGTCCGCTCTAATATGATCATTACATACTTTATCCTTCCTTGTTTTTCCACACATCCACCTTAACATCCTAATCTCTGCTACACAAAGTTTATCAATATGAAACTTCTTAACTGCCCAACATTCTGCCCCGTACAGTTAAAACTTAAAGGTAGATTGAATCTGGTAAGAGAAGAAGTTTACAGCAAGAAGAAGAGGGAGAGAAGAGAGAAGAGGGAAGAAGAAGAAGAAGAAGAGAAGAGAATGGGAGAAATCGATTATGTGTGTTGAGTGATTCTCAACACACATATTAGTTTCATTAATTAAGTCTTCCAAATTACACAAGCCTCCCTAGGGAGGTAAAGGGAAATAAAACAAGAAAGTAAAAATACAACTTAGTTATGTCTTATAACTAGACAGTGAGAGAACCCCTATACAAGATATTCTAACAACTCTAACACTCCCCCTCAAGCTGGAGAATAAATGTCATACATTCCCAGCTTGCACAATAAAGTACTAAATAGACTAGGAGAGAGACCCTTGGTGAAGATATCTGCTACTTGATCACCTGTCTTCACAAAGGGAGTACAAATGCACCCAGAGTCCAACTTCTCTTTGATGAAGTGACGATCAACCTCAATATGCTTGGTTCGATCATGTTGAACCGGATTATGGGCAATGCTTATGGCAGCTTTGTTGTCACAATAAAGTCTCATTGGCCCTTCAGTTTCAAAGCTCAAGTCTTGAAGAAGTCTTTTTAGCCATATGAGCTCACATACTCCACGGGCCATGGCCCTAAACTCGGCCTCAGCACTGGATCGAGCAACAATTGGTTGTTTCTTGCTCCTCCAGGTAACTAGATTACCACCCACAAAGGTACAATACCCAGAAGTAGATCTCCTGTCAGAGACTGAACCAGCCCAATCAGCATCTGTGTAGCCTTCAATCTGCAAATGGTCATGCCTAGCAAATAGAAGACCTTTTCCTAGGCAGGATTTCAAGTATCTAATGATGCGATACACTGCATCCAGATGTCCACTCCTGGGACCATGCATGAACTGACTACCACTCCAACTGCATAAGAGATGTCTGGTCGAGTCAAGGAGAGACAGATTAGTTTCCCAACTAACCTTTGGTACTTGCTTGCATCTATAAGAGAAGAACCACATTCATCACCAAGCTTATGATTCGGATCAATGGGGGAAGTAGCTGGTTTGCATACCATCATTCCTGTCTCTTTCAGAAGATCCAAGACAAATTACCTTTGGCAAATGTTGATCCCTTTCCTTGATTTAGATACCTTAATACCCAATAAGTATTTCAAGAGTCCAAGGTCTTTGATCTCAAACTATTTAGCCAGATAAGACTTCAATCTATTTATCTCAGCAACATCATTCCCAGTCACCACAATGTCATCAACATAGACAATGAGGGCTATAACTGTACCATTACCTCTCTTGATAAACAAGGTGTGGTCAGCTTGACTCTAGTAATACCCATTTGTTAGCATTGTTATGGAGTTCTTTTTCTTTATTCCAAGCTGGAGCTTCTTTCTCTAATATTTATATAATCCAGCTTGAGGGGGAGTGTTAGAATATATGTACTCCAGAATACCGTGGGGGTATTCTGGTCCTTTTGGGGTATTTTTATGTTATTAAGTGTATTTAGCTTATGTCGGCTATGTGGGTTTTAGTCCCACATCGCCTAGCTTAGACTATTTGTAATTTCCCCTCTATTATAAATAGAGGGGCTTACCTATCAATATAACAAGCCATTCCATTCTTTTATTCTTTCTTTCTGACCTACGGTTCTACCAACATGGTATCAGAGCAGGTCTGATCTAGGTTAGAGAGAAAAACCCTATTTTCTCCCTTCTTTTCCTCCAATTGATCTCTCCTCCTCTTCTCCCTTTTCTCATTTTTTCCTGCTTCTATTCTTCTCCCTTTCAGCCCAAAAACAGGGGCAGCACTAATGAGGTAGACAAAATATCGATGATTTAGTGCTGCCCCCCTTTCTCTTCTATCGTCTTTTATTAAAAAACCCTGCTGGAAGCCTCATCTGCGATTTGGAGTTCCCCTTCTTTGAGATCAGATCTCTATAAACCTGATCCTCTAATTTAGGAACACCCTATGCAGCCTTTTTCCAGCCCTATTCTACCCTATTCCTAAACCTAACTTCCCTTTTTCTTTATCTCCATCAATTGCTATTTTTTTCCAGCCTAGATCCCCAAATCGATTTCACCTTGTCAGGGTTTTGAAAAAATCCTGACTCCAATCGATGTTGGGGTTTCCCTTGTCAGATGTAGCCAATATTTCAAGGATATTTCCCAACTAAACCAAGCCCTAATCGACCTCAGTTTGAACACAATCTGATGGCTGGATTTTCCCTACAGCAAATCCTTCTCATCCTGCCTTTTATGGTTCCCTATTAAAACCCTAACTCAAATAGATATCAGGGTTACATGTTTCAGTTTTTGTTGCCTTTTGGAGGGATGATTACTCCACCTACAAGGATCACTCGACCTCAATATTAGCCTCTTTCCAAGTGTTTGAAGACCCCTAACCCCAATCAATCCTTCTTTTCAGGGTTTTTTTCAAAACCCTGACCCATATCGATTTTAGGGTTAGGGTTGATTGTTGCTATTGGAGTTTTTTTTGGAGGTGTTTCTACCATCAAGAAGGATGTTCTACTTCAACTATTCATGACTTGACGAAGGTCTATTGCACATGATAGCTGCTGCCCTATTTTTCTGCAATTTTTTGATGTTTCTCCCACGTGAAGATCAAGTCTCAATTACCAAGGAGATTGGTTATTCGAACTGGAGATCCATTCCAGCAGTGGTGGTCAACATCTATTACCAGAAGACATCACCTTTGACAAGTCATCATCACTTTGTTGAAGCCCCCTTCCCTACAATCGATCTTCCTTTTCAGGGTTTTTTACAAAACCCTGACAATAATCGATCTAAGGGTTAGGGCAGTCCACTATTGCTGATTTTTTTAGGAGAGTTTTATAAACATCAGAGGAGTATTCAGCCCCTATTTCAGCATCATTCATCAATTCTTTTTGGAAAAATTCAGATTCATTCTTATGGCTCGGTTTCTCCAATTATCAACCTATGTTTCTTACTTGTTCCTATATGGCTGGCTGCTTCAACTACCTATGGATCTGTCTAGTTATTTATCTTATATTTGCTGGTTATTTTGAGCTTCCACACCTACCTAGCTGGTGTTATTGATTGGCTTCTGTAAGCATGACTGGTTGACATGTTACTGCTGCCTTTATGTGGACTACTGCTGCCCTATTATTGTGACTGAGTTTCCTACTATTGGAGATCGAATTTCTTTCGTTATTGAAGACTCGAATCTGCTACCCTGGAGATCAGTTTATTTGGGACTACAACAGTGCATTCCACGGTTCTTGGTTGCAACTACGAACCTATTCAGCTATGTGAAGCTTTTCTGGTTCATATCTGGCTCACCTTGGAGCTTGAATCCTAGCATTGTTACTAATTAAGATCTGATCCAAATTTTTGTTGGAGCTTCTACAATCCATTGCTGTCCGGATATCTTCGTTTGTTCTTTTAAGCATGTGGGAGTTTATATATCGGGGTTTTGTGCACACTTGTTCCTCCTTGTTTGAAGATTGATCAAGCCTTAACGAATGGAGCCTTTCCTTACTTCAAATCAGATCTGTATACTTGTCAGATTTGAATATTGGAGTTCGGAGTTTCTCCCCTGCAGGAGTTTCCATCAAAAGTGTTTGTTTGATCGTTTGAAGATGGTTGGAGATTTATATGTTGCATTACTTACTCCATACTTCATTATCCCACTGTTTTTTTTCTTCACCACCTCCCAAACCATACCTTTGGCATAACCCATAACCACCTTGGAAGTTAATGGTATTCTCTTCATTGCCATTTTTTATTTTTCCATTACCCTTGGCAGCTCTTGAAAAATTCTGGAATATTATGTTAAGCCCTATCTCTTACATCATCTCTCTTATGTCCACGTGCACTACACGTGAGGGGGGGGTTATATAAAATATACCTGCAACCATTGCAGAAAGCAGAACTTGCAGGAACACTTGGTGCACAACATAGAAGGTCAGAGGTTTCACCATTGCCAATGGGTATCTACTTGGTTATTGGGGTGAGTTTGCCGTAAGGGGGAGGTTGGTCTTAAAAGTTTGAAGATGTTTGGTTATTGCCTGCCTATATGAGGTTCTACAGTTGGGTTGTTTTTTTTCCGCTGCTTGCTCTTTACTGCTGCCTGATACATCTGCTCGCTACCCTAGTCACTTATCTTCAAGATTATCAATCCGAGATTCATCACTGGACAGCTGCTGAAGATTGGTGAAAGTTTACTAATCAAGTCTGCCCAAGTTTTGAAGATCTAATTTTACAAGTTCTTGAAGGTTTATTTGGGAGTTGCGTAAATCTTGAAGATGGATTTTGCTACAACTTATCTTTTCCCGTTTTATTCAAGTTGGGCATTAGTACCTTGTATGCGCCAACTTGAGGGGGAGTGTTAGCATTGTTATGGAGTTCTTTTTCTTTAGTCCAAGCTGGATCTTCTTTCTCTAATATTTGTATAATCCAGCTTGAGGGGGAATGTTAGAATATATGTACTCCAGAATACCGTGGGGGTATTCTGGTCCTTTTGGGGTATTTTATGTTATTAAGTGTATTTAGCTTATGTCGACTATGTGGGTTTTAATCCCACATTGCCTAACTTAGACTATTTACTGTTTTCCCCTCTATTTATAATAGAGGGCTTACTATCAATATAACAAGCCATTCCATTCTTTATATCTTTCTTTCTCGTTAGAGGGCTTACCTATCAATATAACAAGCCATTCCATTCTTCAGAATGGCTTGTCGAAATCTCTCAAACCAGGCCTTAGGAGACTGCTTTAGGCCATAGAGGGCTTTCTTCAACAAACACACTTTCCCTTCAGCTGAGGGACACTTAAAACCAGGTGGAGGCTGCATGTATACTACTTCTGCTAAATCTCCATGAAGAAATGCATTCTTCACATCTAATTAGTACATTGGCCAATCTTTATTGGCTGCTACTGAAAGAAGAACCCTGATGGAGTTATGCTTGGCTACAAGGGCAAAAGTCTCCTGGTAGTCAATGCCATACACCTGACTATACCCTTTTACAACCAGCCGAGCTTTGTACCTTTCCACTGTACCATCGGATCTATACTTGATTGTATAAACCCATCTACATCCAACTGGAGTTCTCCCCCTGGGAAGATCAACAAGTGTCCAAGTATTGTTCTTCTCTAGAGCCACCATTTCTTCAGTCATTGCTTGCATCCATTTTGGATTAGATAAGGCCTCTGTGACATTTTTGGGAATGGAAGAAGACTCAAGAGCAGTGGAAAAAGCAACACCTGTAGGAGAAATGGAGTCATTGGAAACAAACTGGGTTATGGGGTTAGTACAGGTTCTCTTCCCCTTTCTCATAGCAATGGGAAGATCTAGTTCAGAAGGAGAGGAATTACCTGAGTGAGGAGGATGAGACTGAGGATGTGGATCCAAAGAGGGATTTTGGCAGGGTTGCTTATACCATGGTTGCTTCCCTTTTCCATTCAACAAGGATTCACCTCTTGTGAATACACCATCTTCTTTGAATCTCATACCCTTGTATTCTGTTTCCCTGCTAGCATCAATATCAACAACATCCACTTCTTTATACTTTCCAATATCAAATAGGAATGGGGAAGTGGAGGTAGGCAAGGGAGATAGGAAGGGAATGACATCCGCATTCTGTTCACTGCTAATACTCTCCCCCTTAACAGAATGGCGAGGGGAAGGAGAAAAAAAAAGGAATAGACTCAAAGAAGGTGACATCTTTGGAGAGAAATCGCCTTCGGGAAGGAGGATTGTAGCACTTATACCCTTTGGTGGAATCAGAGTAGCCCAAGAAGATGCACTTGAGAGCTTTGGGATCAAGTTTGGTGCGGGCTGATTTGTTGACATGTACATAACAAACACAACCAAAGACTCGTGGAGACAAGGGAAAGACTGAGGATTGAGGAGAAAGAAGAGCCAGGGGGATTTGGAGCCAAGGAGTGGAGTTGGCATCCGATTAATAAGAAAGGCAGCAGTAAGAAGTGCATCAGACCAGAAGGTCTTAGGCACGTGCATACCAAAGAGAAGACCCCTGGTGATTTCCAGCAAATGGCGGTTTTTGCGTTCAGCCACCCCATTTTGCTGTGGGGTATCAACACAAGCCAGTTGATGGATGATGCCATTATCAGAAAAGAACTGTTGGAACCCCCCATACATGTACTCACCCCCCTTATCAGATCTAACAATTTTGATGTGAGTACCAAACTGAGTACTGATAAGTTGATAAAAATCCTTAAAAGCATCACAATCATCATTCTTTTGTTTCAACAAAACAGTCCAAGTAGACCAAGAATAGTCGTCCACAAAGGAAACAAAATAACAAAATCCAGATAAAGAAGTAGTAAGAGAAGGCCCCCAAACATCAATATGAACAAGGGAAAAAGGTGCAGTAGATCTATTACCACGATAAGGATAAGATGTGCGACAATGTTTAGCAAAAATACAAGATTCACACTGAAAAACATAAGGTGCAGGAAAAGAAGTAAACAAGTGGGGTAACTATCTCCTCATAACAACAAAAGAGGGATGACCCAAACGCTGATGCCAAGGCATAATAGACTCCAAAGTACTACGGTCATTCCGACCACAAAAATAAGCTGCAGCAGTAGATCGAGCAGGTAACCATGGCTCAAGAAGATAGAGTCCTCCTTTCTCAGTCCCACTGCCGATAACCCTCTTTGTCTCCGAATCTGAAAAACATAATAAGAAGGAAAGAAAGTGACACAACAATGTAAGGATTTGGTTAGATGGTATTGATAATAGGTTAATAGCAAAGTCGAGAACATGAAGGACAAACTCAAGGGAAATAGAAGGAGTAACCCGCACATTACCCTTCACGAGAGACAGAGGAAAGGGAACCATCAGAACCCTTACCTTGTCCCGGCCAGAGCAAATGGAATAGGAATCATAGTATTGGGACATACCAATCATGTGATCAGAGGCTCCAGAGTCAATAATCCAGGTGGGAGCAATAGGGGTAGCAGATGAGACCTGCAGAGCTGAGGCAGAAGTAGTAGACCCTCCAGAGGTAGAACCAGTAGCTGACCCTCCAAGGTGAGATATCAACCGACGTAGGGCTGCAATATCATCCTGTGAGAGGGAATCAGGAGTCGGCTGCGGTCCAGGTGGCTCGGACTCAGATGTCACAGAGTGAGCCTTAGCTCCCCCTCGCTTGCCTCCATGGGCACTAGATGAACCACCACACATACCAGGGGGCTGCCCATGAAGATCCCAGCACCGGTCCTTGGTGTGTCCAAGCTTGCCACAATGGTCACATTTGTATCTCTCACGGTGATCACCACAAGATGGCCCTTGGCCTTTCCCCTCACTCTTCCAGTCTCTGTGGGAACTAGAAACAAGAGCAGACCTCTCTGTTGATGGTACAATATCCATAGTGGTCCTCCGGGTTTCCTCACTTTGCAAATAACTGTACACATCATCCATAGATGGAAAGGGAGATCTCCCTAAGATTTGCAAGCGAAGAGGCTCATATTCAGGGTTGAGACCACCAAGCAAAATAAGGATCCTTTCCTTTTCTTGGCTCCTGTAGACCTTTGCCTGATCATCAGAATTGGACAACTGGAGATTGTTATAGTGATCATATTCCTCCCACAAGCTAATAACAGAGTTGTAGTACTTAGATATACTCTTATCCCCCTGTTTCATATGAATGATCTTTTGGAAAATTTGATACACTTTTGTTGAATCTCCAACTCTATCAAAAACTCTGGATACACTGTCCCAAATATTTTTTGCCGTCTCCTTACTCATAAATCTCCGACCTATCTCAGGGTTCATGAAGAATATTAGCTAAGTCATAACAGTGGAGTTCTCAATCTCCCACTTGAGATAGCCTGGATCGGTTGTAGCAGGAGCTGTGATAGACCCAGTAATGTACCCCAACTTTTCCCTACTGCGTAGGGACAACTTCACAGAACGGTACCAATCCAAATAGTTGGTATTGTCCAACTTCAAAACCGAGATCTGGGTGTTGGGGTTATCAAAGGAAGCCATGGTTGAGAAACCACCACTTGGGCTGCCGGCTGTAATTGGTCCACTGACCTCAGAATCTTGTACAGACACAGTGGACATAATATGCAAACACTTCAACAATCAAGATAAGTTGTTTGCGCAAGTGGGGAATATACTCAACCCAACCAAGGAGGCAAACCAATACACAAATGGTACTCAATCAACCAAACCACTAGGCTGAGACCAAGCCTAAGAAACAAGCAGCATACAGAGAGCAAAAAATTGCATAACTCAAACCAAATTCTTCTAGCAGCCAAGAACCTTTAGTTCATAACACCCAATAAGTGCATCAAGATGCAAAGCATTCCATTCTCAATCACATTCAATCATCCAATACAGCAAGCCTCAAAGAAGGCAAAAAACAGAGCAGCCGATACCTGTATAGCAGCAAGGAAAAATCAGTAGCAGTCCTCTGATCCTCCACCTTCAAGAGCAGGCTCTTAGGGCTTCAAAAAAGCACTCCCATACGACATAAATGGGACAAGTTCCAAGGCCAGCCAAGCTGCCAAAGGTAGTGTAGAAACCGCTTCCTCTAAAAGGCCGACCTCTTATAGGAAAGGGAGGAAACAATAAAAACCCCCCCCCCCCCCCCCCCCCCCCCCCCCCCCCCCCCCCCCCCCCCCCCCCCAAAAAAAAAAAAAAAAAAAAAAAAAAAAAAAAAAAAAAAAACAAAAACAAAAAAAAAAAAAAAAAAAAAAAAAAAAAAAAAAAAAAAAAAAAAAACAAAAAAAACCCCCAAAAAAAAAAAAAAAAAACCAAAAACAACCCCCCCCAAAAAAAAAAAAAAAAACAAAAAAAAAAAAAAAAAAAAACAACCCCCAAAAAAAAAAAAAAAAAAAAAAAACCAAAAAAAAAAAAAAAAAAAAAAACCCCCCCCCCCCAAAAAAAAAAACCCCCCCCCCCCAAAAAAAAAAAAAAACCCCCCCCCCAAAAACCCCAAAAAAAAAAAAAAAAAAAAAAAAAAAAAAAAAAAAAAAAAACAAAAAAAAAAAAAAAAAAAAAAAAAAAACCAAAAAAAAAAAACCCCCCAAAAAACAAACCCCCCCCCCCCCCCCCCCCCCCCCCCCCCCCCCCCCCCCCCCCCCCCCCCCCCCCCCCCCCCCCCCCCCCCCCCCCCCCCCCCCCCCCCCCCCCCCCCCCCCCCCCCCCCCCCCCCCCCCCCCCCCCCCCCCCCCCCCCCCCCCCCGGCCCCCCCCCCCCCCCCCCCCCCCCCCCCCCCCCCCCCCCCCCCCCCCCCCCCCCCCCCCCCCCCCCCCCCCCCCCCCCCCCCCCCCCCCCCCCCCCCCCCCCCCCCCCCCCCCGCCCCCCCCCCCCCCCCCCCCCCCCCCCCCCCCCCCCCCCCCCCCCCCCCCCCCCCCCCCCCCCCCCCCCCCCCTTGTATATATCCGGAAGCTAAGTAGCATTCCTTTTCAACAAACAAGAGATTTGGGGGCTGAAACAACACCCCTAGACGATGCAACTCCAATAGGTCTCATGCCAAGATATGGAGAAGAGAAGGAGAACCAAGAAGAAACTTCACAGGCTGGCAGTAACTTGGCAGTCTTCTTCTATAGCTTCAAATCACCCTCAGCAGCTCCTAAACACTCTCCAACTTAGAGAATACCACTCCTAAGACTGTAAGGAGTATAGTATCTCACATATACAGCCTCTAATGGAACCCCCTTTACATTTATAGGGTTCCAAAGAGAGGAGAAGATGATCACTGAGCTCAGCCGACTCTCAAACCAGAGATGTTGGCTTTGATACCAAGTTAAAACTTAAAGGTAGATCGAATCTGGTAAGAGAAGAAGTTTACAGCAAGAAGAAGAGGGAGAGAAGAGAGAAGAGGGAAGAAGAAGAAGAAGAAGAAGAGAAGAGAATGGGAGAAATCGATTATGTGTGTTGAGTGATTCTCAACACACATATTAGCTTCATTAATTAAGTCTTCCAAATTACACAAGCCTCCCTAGGGAGCTAAAAGGAAATAAGACAAGAAAGTAAAAATACAACTTAGTCATGTCTTATAACTAGACAGTGACAGAACTACCCCTATACAAGATATTCTAACAACTCTAACACGTACATCATAGCCAGTCGTACAACAGTCCTATAAAACTTTCCTTTGAGCTTTAAAGGAATATGTCGATCACAGCACTCCGGATGCGTCTCTCCACTTCATCCAACCCAATTTAATTCTTTGTGAAACGTCATCCTCTATGTCACCTTCTTTACTTTGATTGACCCCAGATGTCTAAAATAGTCACTTCATGGTATCTCTCTTTCCTCAATTCACACCATATCAGTATCCCCCATAGTGTGGCTAAAGTTAACACATCAAATACTCCGTCTTCGTTCTACTAATCTTAAAGTCTCCCGTTTCCAAGGTTGACCTCCAAAGCTCTAACTTAGAGTTAATCCCGTCTCTTGTCTCATCCACCAAAACGATATCATCAGTGTTTCACATATTATGTTTGGGGTACCTAAATTGGCTGTTTTTTTAATATTAAAAACTAGGGGACCCACATCATCATCATCATCATCTTCAATTTACCATCCCCTTCTTCTTCTTCTTCTTCTTCTTCATCACCGCCAACACCACGCCCCACCACTTACGCACGTTCTGCCCCAACAGCCACCACTTATCTCTCTCCTACCACCTCGGCCATCGCCCATGAATTTGAATCTCCGAATCACCCTCTACAAACACCTCGTCTCTTGTTTCCTTTCCCTGCAAGAACTCCTTGCCCCTGTTTCTCCCTTCTCCGCAAGCAGTCCCCACCCCTGTTCTCCCTTCTCTACAACCCCCGCATCGCTGCTGCAACTCCTTTCTGAACTATCTTAATCATCACGAATGGACTGTTTTGGAGACAAACCAAGGCTTTAATTAGATTTAGAATTTAGACCAAAGCTTCCAATAAACCACTATATCAAGGATCTCTGTTTCCCAATGGTTAGGTGGCCACAACGTGCGTGACCAAACCTGGAGAGACACCCAACCACAAACCTTGCAATTCGCACTACTTATAAAATGGCTTCTCACACCTTATGGCCTTGCACTGCTTTTATGGTGACACTAAGTTCTCATCTCTTCTGCTGCTGCTGCTGCTCCTCAGCTTGATCTCAACCCCATCATCCAACCCAGAAATGATAGATTGTTAGCATGGCGCCTAGCCACCTACAATAGCTGCGGCAGAGTCCTGAGGAGAGCTTGGCCAGCAGCGGCATCCTATCAATTCCCAAAGAATATATGGTGAAAACCCGAAATGGTTAGCACGCCAAGATCGAAACTGGTAAGGGATAGGGTCTGAACTGAAATGGGTTTAATTAGGCTAAGGTTGATTAGGATGGTTGGCTGCTGGTTTTGATGGAGGTAATGAAAATGCCATGACTAGAGGGTTATAGAAGGAAGATTATGTATAGAGTTTAAAGGCAACAAAAGGGGTGCAATGGAAGAAGGGTGCAGGGACAGAATATAAGATGCCTTGATAGCTTACTTAAAGATGATTTGCTGTAATGGATGATGGATGCTTGAAGATAAAGATGATAACTAAAAGATAACTTAGACAACTAGAGTCCCACTAGTGTCCCAGCCGTAGGAGTCCCACCTAGACCACCAAGGGAGATCCACCCAAGGCCACTTGCTAACAAGTAAAAGACTCACAAGGAGATTGATTTGTTGGTTGTAATTCATACTTCCATGAGCAGCCATGGTCTCTTTATATAGTATGAGGAGAGAGGCATAAATGCCTATAAGTTACAAACACCAATGACTTACAAACATGACTTTAGTAACCTACTATTAATGACCATGACTTTAGTAACCTACCACCAATGACTTTAGGTTACAACCATGACTTTAGTAACCTACCACCAAAGACTTTAAGTTACAACCAAGACTTTAGTAACCTACCACTGATGACTTTCAGTTACAAACATGACTTTAGTCACCTACTACCAATGACTTTAGAGAAACTAAAAGACAAGAATAAAGAGGGCCAGCCAAGGTGGTCTGATCTGGTCCTAGGCCCAAGAGGATTAGCCATGGGCTAGGCCTACTACTGTTGGCCAGACTTGGGCCTATGCACATGAATCCTTAGTTGGGCTAGGCCTTTGGCTGCTGCTGGGCTGTGAGCTTGGACTAGGCCTTTAGCCTAGCATACTTCTTAACAAAGTAGTGATCAGGCCTTCTTGATGGTGGGTTGTTGGTTGGACCAGATGGATGCTCTGCATCAACTCCCCCCATGTTGAAATCATTCATCCCCGATGAATGCTGGATAGTCATGTACTCTTCATAGAGATCCGGATCAAGGCGTTTGAAATCATCGGCATGGATCCAAGTAAGACCAGTTCTCGGGTGTCCTTTCCATTTGACGAGAAACTTGTGATACCCCCCATTACGAGTTGCAACATAATGGCCATCAAGCACGTCTTCAATGGTATCCTTCGGGGCAGCCTTGAATTGGGGAAGACGAAGGGAGTGCTCGGTATCACCATCATCGGAATGATGACCAATGTAAAGAGTGAGATCAGACACATTGAATACATTGGTAATGTTCATGTCAAGTGGCAACTCTAAAAGATAAGCATTAGGACCAATTTGCTTGAGCACTTTGTAGGGACCCATCTTTCGCGGGTGCAACTTGTGGTTGGTTCCAGACATAATCCTCTCAGCAGGAATACGAACCATAACCATGTCACCGGGTGAAAAAGTGACTAAGCGTCGGTGTCGATTAGCATTTGCAGCATAAGAATCATTGCTAAGGGCAATACATCGACGCACATCTACATGTACCTCAGTGATGTGCCTAATAAACTCATCCGCCTCAATGCTGACCCGGGCATTAGGAGGGAGTGGGACCAAGTCTATCGGAAGTCGGGGTTGGACTCCAAGCACTATCTCAAAAGGGGTGCGACCCGTGGTGCGGTTAGCCGTGCTATTATAGGCAAACTCGGCTATGTCAAGAATAGATGGCCAAGTCTTCTCGTAATCCCTTACCAAACAACGAAGGAGATTACCTAAGCTCCGGTTGACAACTTCTGTTTGGCCATCGGTCTGAGGATGGAATGCCGTAGAGAACTTCAACTAGGTATTGGTTTTCAACCATAGAGTTTTCCAGAAGTAGCTCATGAACTTGACATCACGATCCGAAACAATAGACTCAGGGAGTCCATGAAGGCGAACAAGTTCTTTGAAGAAGAGTATAGCAATGTGTCGTGCATCAGATGTCTTACGGCATGGGATAAAATGGGTCATTTTGGAGAAACGATCAACAACCACAAATATAAAATCATGCTTGTCTCGAGTTGAAGGAAGACCAAGCACAAAATCCATACTTATGTGAACCCATGGCGAATGTGGAATGGGCAACGGGGAGTACAAACCAGTATTTTGCTTAGTTCCTTTCGCCAGTTGACACGTACGACATTGTTTGATCTCATGCTCAACATCCTTGAGAAGGTGAAGCCAATAGTAACGATCAGCAACTTGTAGGAGAGTCTTATCACGCCCAAAGTGCCCACCTAACCCTCCTCCATGTAGTTCCCGAATAAGGTGCTGCCTTAGGGAAGATGCGGGAATACATAAACAAGTACCCAAAAACAAATAGCCATCGTGTAGTGAGTATTTGAAATCTGTCCCACCTTGCTGCAAGGTGTTATAGACCTCGGAAAAATCCTTGTCTGTGGGATACTCAGTCTTTACATGATCAATGTTCATGGCATGGGCTGAAAAAGAATTGAGCACCAATATTTTTCGGCTGAGGGCATCGGCTACCACGTTTTCCTTGCCTGCCTTGTATTTTAGAGCAAAGACAAACTCTTGCAAATAGGCTACCCATTTGGCATGTTTTTGGCTAACCGACTTTTGTGAATGCAAATGCTTGAGGGCCTCATGGTCGATAAATAAGATAAATTCTTTTCCAATCAAATAATGCCACCAATGCTTCAAGCCTTGGACCACAGCATACAACTCCATGTCATAAGTGGAGTAACGCCGTTTTGCATCATTGAGCTTCTCACTACAGAATGCAATTGGGTGTCCAACTTACATAAGAACGCCACCAATACCAACATGGGAAGCATCAGTAGACACCTCAAAGATGATGTCAAAGTTGGGAAGTCGTAGGACAGGCGCCTCTGTCATACACTTCTTAATTTGAGTGAGGGCTTTAGTAGCAGTAGGTGTCCATTCAAATTTTCCTTTGCCTTTGAGACACTCTGTTATAGGAGCCATGATGGTGCTGAATCCTTTGATGAAGCGTCGATAAAAAGAGGCCAAGCCATGGAAACTCCGGACTTCGGTGATGGTCTTTGGAATTGGCCAATCGACGATGCTTTGAACCTTCTCTGGATCATCTTCAACGCCTTTGGAAGAGACAATGAATCCAAGGAAAAGAACCTTGGGCAGCATGAAAGAACATTTCTTCAAGTTGATATATAGCTTTGCCGAACGGAGAACTCGCATCACACGGCGTAAATGCTCCAAGTGATCGGTTGTGTCCTTGCTATAAATCAAGATGTCGTCAAAATACACAACCAGAAATTTACCAATAAATGGGCGCAATACCTGAGTCATCACCCTTATGAAAGTACTAGGGGCATTGGTAAATCCAAATGGCATGACTTTCCATTCATAGAGTCCCTCTTTAGTTTTGAAAGCCATTTTCCATTCATCTCCGGGTTGGATGTGGATTTGGTGATACCCGCTCCTTAGATCTATCTTTGAAAAGATATTGGAGTTGGAAAGCATGTCCAACATGTCATCGAGCCGAGGGATTGGAAATCTGTACTTCACGGTGATCTTGTTGATAGCGCAGCTATCGATACACATTTGCCACGAACCGTCTTTCTTTGGGGTGAGAAGGGCTGGTACAGCACAAGGACTCATGCTTTCTTGGAGAAAGCCTTTCTTCAACAATTCTTCAACTTGCCTCCTTAACTCCGCATGCTCCGTTGGACTCAAGCGGTACACGGGCAGATTTGGTAAGATAGACCCTGGCACAAGGTCGATAGCATGCTGAATGTCCCTCATTGGGGGCAACTCGTCTGGAAGTTCCTCTGGGATAAGATCTGCGAAATCATTCAAAAGAGCCTGGATAGGCTTAGGATAAGTAACTTTGGGGATGGGGATATTTGCCTTTGTGACCAAGGCCATGACAAGGCCTGTTTCAGCATTTGTTTTGACAAACTCCCGGCGTGGTACAACTAGAAGCTTAACACCACCGGAGGTACCTTTTCCAGCTTCTTGTTGAACTTTTGAGTTGGTGTATTGCTGGCTGGTTAATTCTGCGGCTTTGAATTTTGCAGGTTCATTGGATTGAAGATGATCTTCTGTCCTTTGAAAACGAAAGAACAAAGGTTTTTCTTACCGCCAAGTGCTACATCATTGTCGTAAATCCATGGTCTACCAAGTAGAATATCGGTCATACTCATAGGAATGACATCACACCAGATTTCTTCTTCATAGGAACCCAACTTAAGGGGAACCGAACATCTTTGATTAACCACTATAGAGTTCCCATTGAGGAGGGATACCTTATATGGTTCGGCTTGGAGGTTGACCTTTGCAATAAAACTTTGTGAGACAACATTAACACAGCTACCGTTGTCCACAATAACTTGTGCTACTTTGGGTCCACAGGCCATTCTATTATAGAATATGCATTGCCTTCGCCAGTCCTCACCTTGTGTTTCAGCCACTAGAATTCAATGTACAACATATACATTATGAGATTCCAGCACCTCTTCTTGGTTTTCAAAAACCTGTTCATCCTCCTCATCAAGGGGTAAACCATCATTGATTTCAACATCATCATCATCAGGTTCAAGTTCAGCTACAGCAAGATTAGCACATCGTACTTTCTGTGGACAGTACTTAGCAAAATGGCTAGTTTTGTTGCGATGATAAAAAATTTGGCTTTTGTCACTCTCTTGCATAGGGGACTTTCCTTTGTCAACAGTTTTAGGGGTAGCACTTGAGGGAAAAGGGGGCCTATTGTTGGTTGATTGGTTGAAAGTAGTCCTCCTAGCATCTCTAGTGGAAGTGTTAAAAGACCTAGACGGTAATTTTAACAGATCCTCAGCTTCCAAAGCTTTTTGATAACAATCCCTAATATCATAGATACTAGTAGTTCCCATTGCTCTACGAACCTCAAGTTTCAAGCCAAGCTTGAATTTGGACATGAGTTGAGCATCACTGGCCTCAATACCAGTTCGAGAAAGTAAGGAAGTGAATTGTTCCGTGTATTCAGCCACGGACAAGGTTCCTTGATGGAGGGTGTTAAACTGATCATAAAGTCGATCAATGAAAGAAGGGGGAAGATAGTTATCTTTTAAATCATCTTTCATTTCCTCCCAAGATGTAATGGGAGTGCCCTTGGCAGTCATTCTATTTTCATGCATTTTCCACCATTCCTGAGCAGGACCAATTAATTTGGTCTTGACGAGTTTGATTTTTCTCAACTCGGGCATCTCATACCAATCGAAGTAATCATCAACAGCATTTAACCAATCAAGAAATACCTGGGAATCGAGCTTTCCATTGTACTCTTTCAGCTCCATTTGGACCTTGTGAGTATCGTCTTGCCTTCGGGGATGTTGGCCCACATTTTGGTCAAAATAGGTTTGCATGTAATTCTCGAAGGTTGGTGGCTGATGTGGTGGTGGTGGTGGTGCATGTATGTTGGTCCTCAAAGGAACCCTGCTGGCTGCACACGATCCGGCTGGTGGATGATGCTCACTTCCAACCTCCATGTTGTTGATTGGAGGGTGAGAAGTAGAGGGTGGTCGCTGCTCTATTGCTAATATACGAGCCCCCGGGTAATGTAGACTAGTCACAAGTGATAACTAGTCCACAAAAGGAGCGCAAACTTAAGGTCCAGTAACAGTACATACTTTGATCGGTTCTCAGATTTGCAGGAAATTTCAGAACAAAAAAAAAGAAATAGAAAAAGGGAAAGAAGATAGAGTAGTCTCTCTCAGACTCGGGTCTCCCACCCATGGCCTCTCACCGTATTTTGGTCTCTCACCAATGGCAAATCACCATACTCTCTCACAGAGCAAAGCATAAAGCCTTTTTTTTTTTTGTCAATCTCATTACTCAAATTCGTGTACAAGGCTGTAGCCCTTTCCAAACTTATATAGAAAACTCAAATGTAGACTGAAACACTAAAAGGAAAAACATAAACTGACTAGGAAACTAAAACAATGAAAAAAAAAAACAAATTCAAAACAAAGAGTCTAACTAAACTAATGAAATAAATCTTATTTTCCTACTTTCTACCCATATTTTAGGCCCATTACAAAGAAAACCCATGGGATCAAAGGCCCAACACATACATAACCCAACCAAAAGCTTATTTTCAATTAAATAAACCTTTAGGTGACTATCTGCATCACCAGAAGGAGCTAACAAGCATTAATGGCGTGTTTAAAGAGGAGAAGAAGGAAGAGGGGGCCTCAGGTGGCCAACATTGATTTAAAGGAATTGGATTCAGAGGAGCATCCCAATCCACCACTTCGCACACACCTTGTCACTGCCCTAGAGCCGCCTGCACCCAATCGTCCTCCAGTCCCCAGCCCTCGCGTAGATGGCAACCCCAGTTACCGCCCTCGCAAATCCTTCTCTCCTTGTAATCCCGAGCCAAGCATCCACTAACCCAGCCTCCATCTCCCTCGCAACAAACCCCCCTACACAACCCCCCAACTCCAGGTCACACAGAAACACTTCTTTGAAAAATTGAAAACTTTATATTTATGGAAATGTGGCCACCCTCACGGGCAGCCCCAAGGTGAAGTGCTGAGGAAAGACATGCATAGTTTAGGTCTTGTCTCTAGTACAATGCCGGATAGAGCTGATTGGAGGGCAAGGATCCATGTAGCTGACCCGAGCTAGTTTGTGTTTTTTACTTTTGTTACGATGTTGTGTTTCTTTTCTTCTACTTTGTATTAACATTGTGTCGCAGGATCCGTGTAGCCGACCCCATTTAGTTGGGATAAGGCTAAGTTGTTGTTGGTGGTGGTGGTGGTGGTTGTGTTTTCAGCCATCCTTACAGGCGGAGGCGGCGGCGGCGGTGGCGGCGGCATCGGCGAGACCATTGTATGTCTATTTGCAGATCATGGCTCACGCGCAGTGGTGCTTGCAGACATTCTAGACGAGAAAGGAGAATGTGCAGTTACCTCCATAGGTACAACTGTTGCGTGTTGCATTCGGGGTTGGCAACACCGCGATGGTGCAAGTGAGCCAGTTGTACGTGATGGACGAGGACGGGTTGGAGAGGGTTTTCTCCAATTTCACCAACCTGCAAGCATTGGTGTTGTCATGGAATAGGGGAAGTAGTAGTGGTGGGCCGTGGAGGCGGGATAGGGGTAAACGGTGGGGTGAGGGAGTTGCAGATGGGGGGAATGTGAGGTGGGACAGGGGTGCTGGGGGTAGAGAGTTGCAAATGCAGGGATAGGAGTAGGGTCAGTAAGTTCCAGTAGGGGATGGGAAGAAAAATCGTAAGGATATATCGAAGAGTAAAATTGGAAATTAAAATAAATCTTGATTAAGTTGACTAATGTTATCCTTATTTAGGTACCCCAAACATAGTATGTTAAACATTAGGTTCCTTACCTACAATTTCTTACAACATTAGGTACAATAGGTGTCATTTACCCAAATAACAACAACCAGAAAAAGTTTCACCTCAGCGGTTAGAAGAAATGGAGCAGCATGCGGGTGGAAATGCACAGCACGAAGTGAACGTCGTGTCTTCAGCACAATAGTTGGCGAAGATGTCTCTCCTCTCCTGTTGTAGTGCCATATGTACAACTACACAAGATTGAAAGCATTAAAGATTTTTTTTTTTTTTGGGGGGGGGGGTGTGGACCCAGGTTCACATGATCTTGGGAAAACTGAATTACATTGATGAAATCCTAACTACCATTTGACTTGCACAATACTGAATTCCAGGAAATACTGACGAAAGTTCTAACTAACGTTGAACTTTGCAAGTCAAAAATTAATTACCTTGTGACCAGAAGCTCCCCTTGGGCATGAAAAGCAATAGAGGCAATAGGCCGGTCTGCAAGGGAAAGTAATGACACGGTCAAAATCCACACAAAGACTTAACAAACTGAGCTGAAACGATAGAAATATATGATCTTGGTTGCCATGTCATGAATATTACTCAAGGCCAGCAAAAGAAATTACAAAAATCACGTGACCCTATACACTCTGCAGTATTTGCATCCCAAAGGCGAACTTCATGATCCAAGCTCCCACTCGCAAGTATTTCTGGATGCACTGGGTGGAACCTAACCTGCCAAAAAACCATTAGTGATAAGATAGAAAAAAATTTCTGATGTAGGATCGAAAACATCAGAAATGAAGGGATTGTTGCGAACATCAAGACCGAACGGAACCATCTATGAGAAGGTTCAGCTTTGTTAAAAATCAGACCTCAAAAGGGCAGGATGTTTCTCAGATCCAGATGGCAGGCTTAACGTTGAAGTTGAAAGCTAGAATACAGAAAATAGAAGTAGCTGTTCCATCATTTTTTGAAAATAGCATATAGGAACTCTTATTTTCTTTAAAACTTCTATATAAGAACACTGGTCATGATATCTCATCTTGGAAAAGAGAAGCTCATGTCCACTGGTCCTAGTTCACTTTTTTAGTTACTAAGCCACACACAAACTTTTAACAAGCGTTTTATCATTGAGGCTATTTTCTCATTTTAAAAGGGGAAAAAACTGAAAACAAAGGGTCATAAGCCACATACCTGTCTAACTCGTTTGCATCAAGTTGACCATTGTATATCAGCATTTCAAGCTTTTCATCAACCTAATTGACATTCTCTTTGCCAATATCAAATGCATAACCCAATATCAGGAGGCCAAGCAAGTAGGCAACTGAAACTCAAGGAAAACTAGATTTCATTAGATTGTTGTGTACACAGACACATATATTAAACATAAAATTGAGAGGAAAACAAGAATTGCTAGGTGGTAACCTAACCTACAAACGGGCATCTAGCATACCATAAGTACACCAGCCTGGTGTGCCGGTATACGGTGCAGATGCAATGAAGTTGGACACTTGGGCCCACCATTTGATGGGTCCCACCAGTGGAATCCTTGGGTAAAAGAAAATGAGAAGAAGAAAAGGATCAGTTCTGTTGACTTCAGAATCTAACATAACATTTGAATGGCTGGCACAAAAATCTAGAATGGAATAGAGAGATGTCAGTCAAATGAACAGTCAAAAACATCTTTGTGGACAAATTTTTATATCATGAGGCATGTCTTCATGTTCGCAGATTTTTTGCAGAAGGAAATCTTCCTTCTGATTTGGTAGTTTATAGAAGGCAAGTAAGTTGAACAAGGCCATCAAGGTCTCAAGCAGGTAATTCATCTCAGACAGATGTCCTGGAGCACAAGGATGCATTAATGCATGCACACATCTGATTTCTCAAATTTTGGATATAACCACCCCTTATACCTCATAATAGCGGTAGGGAAAACTTGCCATGGATATGAAACTTTGAGTATTCAGAGATGCCCAAGTTATTCCCAATAAGACAGATTGCTTCTTCCAAAGCGTACCATGCTTGTGCCACTTGCAACAATCGAAGTAGTTCACAAGGTGGGGGAGGGGGAAACCAATACTTCTAATGTTATTTCATACAATAATTTGTACATGCCAATCATGGATACACACCTCCTGGGGTTGACAAACCTTTTTAATCTTACTAATCAAAGATATTCGACTTTGTGCTATGGTTAGCTCAATGCCAATCAAGACTTCTCAAGAAAATTCCAAGAATTCTTGATTTACATGCGCACGCATGCACAATACATGCAGCTTCACATTCACAAAATGAAATGACTTTATCACACATACATTACACAGAATCATTACAAAATCACACTTTTCATAGTGAGCTGTTCAAAGCAGAGTGTATAAGAAAGATTACCTAAAAATGAGCTGCCTCATGTGTATCATTTCTATCCTGGAAGTTGGAGGAAAATGATGAGAATCCACCAATAAAAGCCTGAAGAAACCTACAACAGTAAATCAAGCAATTGATCAAATGGAGAGAACAGTTACAAAGAAAGGCGCAGAACTACCCAATCTCTATATAGGATTCCAACCCTGAGTTGGATGCGGAATGTACCATCTTCTGATAAATTTTTTGCTCACCAGATCGGCAAATCCAGTATGTGGATTTGCAGATCATTGCCCATGGATCTGATCTGATCATATGGCAGGTAATGATCCATGCTCCAATATCGCTTCTTAAATCCTTGATGGAAGAAAAACGAAAAAGATTATTTTATATTTATTACTTACAATTTCATCTACATTCTTGATTTATGAATTCAAGCAGACTAATGACTTAGTAGATAAAAAATCCTCTACAAACAGGTTTCCTGTCTGTAACTTAACCTGAAAACTTTCAAATGTCTGATTATGCATCATGATGATACTTGACTAGCTATCCAATGAGCCTAAAAGTGCAATTTGGAGAAAATTTTAACAACTTATGGTTCACATTATAAAGCGGCAAGAGGCATGACAAAATCTCAATTTGATATTTACTGTGAAATTCTAAAGTTGCGTCTTCGCCTAGTATGCAAGCTCTTTATATACAACAATATGATTATAGGTTAGGATATAAATAGTACTTATGCTAGAGAGCAAGAAGTAGAATTTGGGAGGGTAGTCAAATAAAAAAGACGAAAGAGGCTACAACTCTCCACTTTACAAACTTCATTAGCTCCCAATTTTCCCTCTCTAAATCTGCTTTCTCCTATTCTGGTGGAAGTTCTAATTAAATCTGGGTTAGTTGTGTTGGAATTGTTAGTAAGGCTAGTTTGGGTATAAAAGATAAATTGTATATGGAGGACAATAAAAGACTTCCCAAAGGGTAAAGTTGTAATTTTTTTATCTTTCTAAGTCAGTAATATATAAAGGAGTCAATGACTCCCTCCAACTCTTCTATCCTTCATCTTTTCTGCTTTACTTCTTCCTCACCTCTCTCTCTCTCTCTCTTTTAGTTCTACTTTCATCTCTCTAAACTCTGTTCAAAATTGGTATAGAGTGAAGAAACTTTTGAGAGCCACATAAAGCAACACTCCAGGTAAGGAACCCGACAGAGAAGGATGGTTCCCAAAGTTCCTTGGGTATGTAACGATTCCTACCTTGGATCCATGGAAGTGTGAATCAAGTGCCTGTGAGGCAATTTGAAGCAAACCTGATGCATTTATATAACCTGAGAATCAGATTTAAAAAGCCAAACCCACAGAACAGAATCAGAGTGAAACCGAAAAACCAGAATTTAGGACTCAAGCAATGCGCCCGCCATGGTGCCCAAGGCCTCCAAGGCAACCATGGCGTTTTAGAGGGTCAAAATTAAAGACGTCCAAGGCAACCAAGGAACCTTGACGCCATGGCGTCGCCATGACTATGCTAATAATCAAGAACTCAGATCATCACCAATATAATCCATTGGGGCTTAAATTTGAGTGTAACTTGCACCAAACCCTGAACCAATGGCTCAGTTTGAACCATTTCTGGTTCAATTTTAGAAGAAATTCATCCACAGAGCAGGCTGTTTTCTTCCTCTTACAAGCTATGATCTGCATCAAAACCATCCTGAGCCAAAACCGTTCCTAGGTATCCGCTTAACCTAGGTTGCAGAAATTTGTTCTGCTGAACCTAGGGAATTTAGGGCAAGGAGTCGGGAACTTTCAGGCTGCACAAGGGTCCTTTAATGGCAGTTAAAACGTCAGGTTCAAAAACTTCCTAAGCTAGTTGCAGTAACTCAAATATGGTATCATTGTTTTACTGCTAGAAGGAGCAAATTCTCTATATCACAAGCTACCCTGATCTGTGGGTGTGCAATCGGTCAAAGTCTGGTTAGGAAGATTTGATGATTCCAATTTATAATACAGACTAGAAGTGACTTGCAATTAAAATATTCATCTTATGAATGCTTTCTGGCTGATGGGATGTCACCACTACTGGATATGGTCCTATCACTTTCGATGGCAAACAACAATTTAACCTGACCCTCTTTTATTTGTCATTTTTAGCAAGATTGACCTTTTAAGGACAAAAAGATAGTCTATGACAAAAAAATGGGCTTCCCATAACCCAACTTTTGTTTCTCTAAATGAACAAAAACTGAAATTCAGAGGAAACAAAGACATAATATAAGCAATAAATTATTTCCTATCAAAATTAGGATTAGGTTCCAGTTTTATTGTCTACAGCTGTGTAAGAAAACCAGTGCTCGACGTCCTTAGTTGTTGCACCATTTCATCCATCATAGAGCAGACCTCTGCCATGCCTGGTTGTAATTTGTCTCCCACTTTGAATTTGTGAACGATTTCATTCAAGTCACGAAGACTACAACCGGGAATTCTTTTCAAGCCTCTTTGTGTTGCCAGTTCCTTCACCTTGGCAACATCTTCCCATTGACTAGCTGCGGCATACACATTCAACAACAAGGCATATCGAGATGGATTATGAGGCTCTAGTTCAATCAACCGATTTGCAATTCGCTCTCCCACCTCCACATCTCCCTGGAACCGGCATAACCCAAGCAACCCACTCAACAACAATGAATTCAAAGAATCCTCTCCATTGTCCTCCATTGGGATGGTACACAAAATTTCTTCAGCCTCATGAATGAGTCCAACACTAAAATAGAGATGAGCCATGCACCAGTAGTGTGCAAATTTGGGTTTTATTCTATATACGTTGATCATTTTGTAAAATAAATTTCTCCCCACTGACAACAATCCAGCACGAGTGCAAGCGCACAAGATACCAACAAAAGTAACTTCATCCGGCAGAACTCGATGTCCTTCCGTCCATGAGTTCTTTGTCTTAATACATTCACTTGGCTCATCTTCCAAGTCCAACCTTCCTACCATATCTACAAACAAATTAAGTCCATCTTGTGGACATCCATTAATGCAATGTCCCAAGATCATTGCATTCCAGCAAACTAAATTCCTCTCCGACATTCCGTCGAACAATCTTTGTGCGTATTCCACCTTTTGAGATTTACAGTACATATCTATCAAAGCGGTGCCAAGAATCAAGCTCAATCTAAATAAGTTTCTTATGAGAGACCCATGAACAGACTTGCCTTCCTTCAGCCTAGCAGACCTGCCACATGCAGTAAGTACACTAACCATCGTTGTATCACTCCCTCTCAATCCAATCTTCATCATCTCCCTAAATAACTTTAGACAATTTCCTGGTTTCCCACAGTCCAAATACCCAGTTATCATGATGTTCCAAGAAACCACATTCCTCTCAGGCATTACACCAAACAGGATTTGGGCAGTACCCAAATCACCCAATTTTGCATAACCATCAACAATGGAGTTCCAAGATACCAAATCCCTTTGAGGCATTTCATCAAACAACTGCTTAGCAGATTCAATAGACCCACAACAAGAATACATGTGGATCAAAGAGTTCTGTACCGGTACAACACTGTCAACCCCATTCTTAACAATCTGTCCATGGCATTTCTCTCCAAGTTCAGAAGATTGTGACTTCGCACAAGCACTCAAGAGAGGTGGGAATGTGAAACTATTGGGAAAGAACCCATTTCGAATCATCTCAAAATAGAAAATCACAGCTTGATAAGGAACAGGGCCACAGGAATAGGCTTTGATCACAGTGTTAAAACAGAATGTATCAGGCAAATCAATGTGTCTGAAAATCAAGATAGTGTGATCTATATCCCCTGAATCCGCAGAGAATTTCAAAACACGGCTGGCAGCAAATGGATCCTGGAAAAGACCAGAAGTGATCAAATAGGCTTGGATTTGGTAGAGTTGCCTCATGTTATGGCATGTCTGAAGAGGTTGAAGACTTCCATTTAGTGCACTAAAAGATGATGATGCCGATGAAGAAGATGAAAAGGATGAATAGAGAGAACAGAGAGTGGGATTTGAAGTAAAGATTGGGAATCTTGATCGAATGATATCTCTGATGTTGGAGGCTCTGGCCATAAATCTAATTCAATATCATTCAAGGTATACTGCTTGATGCGCTTTTCTGATTTCCCAACAAACCCATAACCAGGAGACATCTAGACGAGCCCAAAGGAGATAGATTGCAGCAGATTTGTAGCGAATGAAAGTTCCTGGAAATTTTTCAGAATATAACCGTTGCCTCATCTTCAACTTCTCATGAGAGCTGTGACCACTTTGGTTTGGAACTTGGACACTGTCAAGCTTGTAAGTTCTGAGTTTGACTCTCTCTCTCTGGAATCTGGATTGCCACCGTATAAGTTCAGGGTTTATATCGAACCTGAAATAATATACGTTACCGAAAAAAAAACCTGAAAACTCGATCTCCCTTGATACGCTTCCTACCAGTTTCAAATCTGAAAGCTTGAATCCTCAACTTTGGCCGACCTTTTGCTGCAAAATCTTAGTTCGAAGACCTGCAGGTCTAAGGAGTTGCGACTGGCACTCAGTCCGGCCTTCTCTCTTGTCACTGGATCTGGTTACAGCTCATAGACTGCAGATTTGTATTGACTTGTTGGGGTTATCATGGGTTGGAGTCGTTAGGGCTTTGAGCTGTAACCCTTCGCCTGCAATTTTGGATCAATCGAACTTGTTAGGGTGGGATTTCACTTCTGCCAGAGTTCTGCCACCTAAAATAGCCAAAGGTACAAATGCCCCGTTGAACTTTTACTAATTCTACATGCACCTCTGCTTTTCAAACTAATTACCACTATAATCCCTCTCGTTAGATAGAGACGTTATGTTATAACCATAGTTAGTAAGTTCGGAAACGGCAACAATATGGGAACGGATACATACGGCAGTCAAATGGACTGTACGACAATAATACTTTTCGAAAAATCCGGCGCAATAAACGCTACGGCAATGATACGGTATGTGTTTAATACGTGTATAATACGATTGCTCTGTAAAAATCTGGGAGCAAAAATACAGGCATATATTCACTATGCAATAGACATGTACACCTAAGAAACACAACAATAACATTTACTAATGTGCCTAAATATATAGTTTGATTGGTCAACAAGCCTTGATTCATTACATTCTTTATTGTATGGATTAGAATGGTCGATCAAAAGAGATGATTGAAATGAATATTGCTTATATCCCTGTTAAAGTCCAAAAAAATAACAGTATAAAAAAATATAACCAACAAAGGTCATTGAATAGTTTCTTGAAAATTGTGGTTCAATTTGAACAACAAATTCCTCAGTGGAATGAAACAATAAATATGACAAAGTATAACATAATCAAAGTCTAACAGATACTCTACCAAATAAATCAAAACATCAAAGACAAAAATAACACATTGTGTTATAGAACTATGAAAATCCCACAATATATCTATTACAATAAAACATATAGATCATCCATCAAATTATCCTCTGTAATCCATAAAACATAGTTCATGTCATAAAGAAAACAAAACATCAATTGGTCCTCAATCTGCTGGTGCTTGTGTCTCTGATTCATATGTGAAAGGAGTGACAATAGTACGCAGCTGACTTAAATTGCCACTATAAATTGGAGTATAAGGTTCATTAGAATTAAATGCAGATCCAAGCCCAAGCTCTCTATCAAGCCATGTCTGATCATCTTCCACCATTGTATCCCCCTCATCTTCAAGTCCAACTCTATCATCATCTTCATTAATTGGAATCTCAAGAAATTTATCTAACACAATTGAGTCTTTGCTGAATTTCTCAATTTTCTTTGATTTGAGTTTCATAAGGTTATTCATTGTTACATAAACCAAATCTTGCAACATCTCTGGAGAAAGCTTGTTTCTCTTTTTGGTTTGCACAGCTTCAAAAGCACTCCAGTTTCTCTCACATGATGATGAACTACAAGGTTGACTCAAAATGCGAATAGCTATCTTTTGAAGCAAGAGAACACAACTTCCATGCATAGTCCACCATGAACCTACAAACATAAAAGTATGTAAGGAAATAATAAAGAACAAATTCATTATCAAATTTATAAAAATAAAGAAGAAATAAAATAAGAATATAACAAAAATTATCAAATTTTTTTTACTTACATGGATGGCAATCAACCATTAATAAAGAGAGTTCATGAAATAGCTTTTCTTCTTTCTCACAATAATTTCTGAACTCATTTGCAAATTGTCTCTTGTCATCTGGAGAAACCATAGTCTTTATGATATCGAATACTGCTTGTTGCACATCATTTTGGTAGTATAAATTTTTCCATCATACATAAAGAAATGATTCAAAAAAACTGCCATCACGTGCACAGGATGAATTATGTTTGCCTCTTTTCTACTGTCAAACAATTGCAATAGCCTCTTGTACTTCGATGAATCTCTGTTGCAACGATCTATGATGGTAGTCCTTGCCCTTTCCATAGCCTCATACAAAAATGGACTTGTAGCTCCATCACCATCAACTAGGCGAAAGACTATGATAAGAGGTTCTAAAATGGACAATACATCTTTTGCATTCAACCAAAACTCTGTACTCTGAATTATTTGAGTTACCATTGCACCCAAATCAGACCTGCAGTGCCTGTTGATCCTCCATTCTATTGATGCAACCATAACTCTCAACAAATCCTCAACATCAAGAATAGATTTAAGCATAAAAAAATTAGAAGCAAATCTGGTCTTGCAAGGTTTTTTCAATTCTTTGCCTCCTGTGCATTCCCTCATTAAGGCTAAAACAGTCCCATGCTTGTACATAAAACCAATAACCAACTTTGCCTTGTCAAATACTTCTTTTGCCCATGAAATTTGTGCATCAATGTCCTTCAATAGTAATTGCACTCCATGTGCTGCACATCTTACCCTATGAATGTGAGGATATTTCTCCATAATCAAAGAGATTGCAACCCCATAGTTGGAAGCGTTATCTGAGATAAGTTGAACAACTTTCTCTATTCCAATGTCCTCTATTATAAGCTCAAGTATATCTCTAAGAAATAGTCCAGTCTTAGAAGAATCAAAGCACTCAAAAGAGTTTAGAAAAACAACCCCCTTGGGTGAATATGCAATAACATTAATGAAGGAACGCTCTTTCATATCAGTCCATATGTCAGACATAATAATGCATCCTGTAGTAGATCATGACTCCTTAACAGAAGCAACATATCCTTCAATAGCCTTCCTCGCCCTTTGTACCAATTTGGTCCTCAATGTAGAATAACTAGGTATGGCATAACTTGGACCATAACAACAAGCAGAACGTATCATCTGAATGAAACTAGGAGTTTGAATAACATTAAAGGAAATGTTATTCAAAAGGAAACAACGAGCCAAATCATCATCAACTTCATCCTTGCTTTTCTGTTTAAACATTCCATCTACACTTGGTTGTTGAAGACTGACCTATATGTTCTCTACTATCTAGGGGGCTTTGTGAAGTTCCAACATTACATGCAGTGGAACTTTCCCCAGTCTTAACTTTCTTATTACTTAATGCACGGAGTGCCTCAGCATGGACATCATCAGGCACATTGCTACATATCCCAACATCATTTTCCTTCAAGCAAGCTAAATGATATTTCACTCTTGAAATACCACCTGCATACTCCTTGTTACAAAATTTAAATTTGAAACGCCCTTTTAAATCTTCCACATACTTCCATAATTGATCTCTTTGTTTAACCATTTTTCCTTAGTGTCCTAATAAACAAACAAATATATAAAAATAAAATGACCAAACATTCCATAATACAAATAAATAAAAAAGAAAACATGAAGCAAAGCCATGAACTATCAATTAAATCAAGAACAAATGATTAAAGATTACAGGCATATAGGCAATAAGGTATGCTTGAAGTGCAAATAGAATTATAGTCAAAATAAGAGATAACAATACATATCCAAATCCTGAACTCCCTACAAAATCATTCCCAACAAACTCAAGGCCTCTCTTATATACTAAATGACTTCTAGCATTCATGGATGAAAAAAGATAACAATAAAAGAACACAAGAAGAGGATGAAATGGATTAATGAGCCAGGGGCAATCATTATAGTTAAGAGCTTCAATGAGGAGAGGATGAAAGAGAATCTGGACATATTTGACTGGGCATTGAGGGAGGAAGATTTCCAGAAGATCAGTCAGATCCAACAGTGTAGATCATTCAAGACAGAAACTTTGGTGTCAGAAGATAGGCCTTTCAAGTCTGTTGAGGAATTTTGGGATGGAGAGAACTAAATGACCTTTATTAAATTTGCACTTTCAAAAATGATTTAATTTTGCTTGGTTTAGTTATGTGACAAATGTTTTTACCAATTAATAAACCAAAGTTATGGATTGGAAATGGTTTTAAAACTGGTCCCGATCAAAGAGAGAGAACCAGTTTTGGGCTTTTTTTTTGGGTTTAATCATATATAAAAACAAGAAATTTGCTAGCAAAAGGAAGCTGAAATGGAAGTAGCAGGATTTGAATAGCAGTAACAATGGAGACCAAAATTCTGAGTGTTGTGACCTTAGGTAATCCATCCAAAAGACCAAGGTGGATCTGCACAGAGTTGGGCAGTAGCAGCAAAATTTTATCTACGAAAACAAAAAAACAATGCAGTGTAATAAAGGAGTCAATCCAAGGATCAGCCCAATTGCTTGAGTCCCAAGTACACAGTTTCTCAAAATTACAAAGAAACTAACCAGAAACTGAAAATAAAAACTAGATCTTAGTCTAATATATACAACTGAAATAGCACAGTAGATCAGAATTAGAAACTAATTGTAAGCTGAAAAATCAAGATAGAAACTAAGAAACTCAAGACTATTTCTGTTGCTGCTGTTGGAAACTACTAGAAGGCTCTGCAGCCTGTAGGAAGGAATGGAAACAGTGATTGATAAAGGATTTGCTCCCTTTTGTTCCTGCCGGTTGCACCAAAAGAGGCAACATTTATAGCCAGTCAGATTGCATTCACTAAGGTGCATGGGCATCAACTAAATACTTATGGGACTCTACTGTTATTTCCTATTTTCCATTTGCATTTATAAGATAACTTGCAATGAAAATTTGATGTGATGATAAAATTTTCAAAACTTTGCTTCTGACCTGCATTCGTATTCCTAGAAGGGGTAAAATAAAAGAAGAAGAACAAAAGGAAGGGCAGCGTAGAAATATTCACAACATCGGAAACCCACCTTAAAAGAGAAAAAGGGTTTCAAAAAAATACCTTACAGGAATTTGCCGCTGCAATTTACCGTGCGGCCGGCCTGAAGAACGGAAGAACCACAGTCACGGGTCGCCAGAAGTGGAAGAGACGGAGAAGAATGGAGAAGGAAAGGAACCAGCCGCTGGACCTCGTTTGATCTCTGGTTTCCGCGAGGAATTTCCTGGACGAGAGGACGAGGGTTTGGTAATAGTGTAATCTAACGGTTAGAATTAGATTAGATAAGATAAATTTTATTTTTGTAACTATTCGTATTATACATATTTTATATGTGTTTTATACGTGTATAATACATCAAACCTTATAATCCGCGTATTTATCCGATTCTAACGTTTTATATGCAATATGGCCCTTTTTTCAATTAAACGTTCGGATACGCGAATAATATGCGACTTTACTAACTATGGTTATAACAGATCCCAATTTTTTAAGGATAATTCTACCCCTTGATAGGGTACAATGACCCATTTGACCTCACTTAAGCATATGACTGTTAGAGCAAGGCAAAAGAGGGATTTGGTATCAGAACTCTTTAATCCACATGTAATCCACATGTATTCTTGTTGTGGGTCTATTGAATCTGCTAAGCAGTTGTTTGATGAAATGCCTCAAAGGGATTTGGCATCTTGGAACTCCATTGTTGATGGTTATGCAAAATTGGGTGATTTGGGTATTGCCCAAATCCTGTTTGGTGTAATGCCTGAGAGGAATGTGGTTTCTTGGAACATCATGATAATTGGATATTTGGACTGTGGGAAACCAGGAAATTGTTTAAAGTTCTTTAGGGAGATGATGAAGATTGGATTGAGAGGGAGTGATATAACGATGGTTAGTGTACTTACTGCATGTTGCGGGTGAAAACCTCCGACGCCCGGTTTGCCCACAGATGAGCCTGCAACAACCAAGCGATGAGCACAAGAGAGCCGGTGTGGCTCCGGCCTAGGACTCTCCAATGCTCAAGTCAGGTCTCCAATGCAACAGCGTAACTGCGTAGTAAAAGCAAGCTGAGGAATGGTGCTCCATACTTGGGTATTTATAGAGTGAGGATGAGATGAGGCGGTTGGGAGAGTCCTAGTATGGTAGGAGTCCTTCTTTCGGAAGGTTCTCTCGCGTAGAGCGGAGTGGAGAGCTATTTTCGGGGTCGGACTCTTATTAAGGTAAGAGTCCATGTAGAGTGCGATTCCGTGTTGCGCTGGGATCGTGGCTTGATCCTTATCCCATGATTCTCGGGATGTGCCGACGTGGCCAGGAGATCCCCGGTGGGGCGTTATGGCGGCTTCAGAGGAGGAGGGCTCGGCCTGGGAGGTCGAGCAAGGGAGGTTGGCAAGTGAGGTTGGTCTCGGCCGTAAGCTCGGCCAGGAGTCTATGGCCGACCTGTATGAGCTCGGCCTCAGCCACCGGCTAGCTTGCACGAGTCTGGTTCTGTCAGGTGACTTATTGTAGATGGGGTCGGCCCGGTTTCCTGCTCGGCCCAATTCGATTCTTGGACTGAGGTCGGGTCGGCCATGTGGCAACCTCTGATAGGTGGGGTGCTTTATGCCTCATCACAGGCCCCCCCACTCATCAGGGGTCGGCTTGGCACTGATGAGTGAAGTTTCCAGGTCGGCTTGTCTGGAAGATTTTTGCGGTTGAGCCAAGCTTATTTTTTGCCACGGATTTGACGTTGCACAGTTTGACGGTTGGGTGTCAGTGCCACGTCAGCAGAGTCATTATGGCAGGCTCAGGAATTCAAAACGTCCTTTGATCTGGGCCGTTGAATTATGCTCAGCTCTGGTCCACCGTTGGATCAGTACAACCCAAGGATTTTAAATAGGCGACTCCTAACTATTCATTCTTCACTGCTCTAAGTTATTGACTTCTCGGCAAGCTCGGATTCTTCAGCTTTGTAGCGCTCGGTGTTTATTGGTTCGTGATCAGCTCGGCCTTTACTTCGTTCGCACTCAGCTCATCCTTAGCTCTTCTTCAACCAGTAAGTCTTCTCTGCCCAGTATGTCAGTTGGTAGTAGTCCTATGGGCGAGCTATTCGTCGGGGCGGCAGAGGGCGGGAGTCCGAGCCGAGAGCACCCCGCTCATTCTACCACCATAGACTTTTTGGGCTCGACCTTGGATGAGCCCGATGTAGTAGAGCTTCGTCAGGCCGAGGTGGCCGAGCCTCCGTTACTCATGGAGTTTGACCACGCGGCCCACCCAATCGCCGCAACCAAGCCGAGAACTCTGGGTCATCCTCATCCGATGAGGAATCAAGTGAGGGAGATTCGTCCGAAGTGGGGGTTGGCTCGGTCAGCTCGTCCGCTGATGCCCCTGAGCTCAAGGAAGGTAGTGTCGGCACTGTTTCGAGCACGATCATGGAGGCCGACCTCGACTATCTGAGGACGACCTATGCCATCCCCGAGGACATTCAGCTCCGAGCTCCTAACCCCGGGGAGATGGCCTGCTTCATCAGGCCCGGCGAGGTGGCTTTGTACGAGACGCCTTTCAAGTACGCGTTCAGGCTCCCCATCCTCGGCCTGGTGGACTAAATCTTGGACCACTTCCACCTGTCTCCTGGTCAGCTGGTGCCAAACTCTTGGCTGGCCGTGTACGGCTTCTATGCCTTATTTTGTGAGATGGGCCAAGGTGCGAGCGTGGCGCTTTTCTCTCGGCTCTTCTTCTTGAAGAAGTCTCCCGAGAAGGGGTGGTATTATTTCTGTCGCCAATCGGGGAAGAGTACGGCTCTGGGCAGCCACAAATTTTTGGTCGGCACACCGACCTTCAATAAGTATTGGAAGCCTCGTTTTTTCTTCGCTTCCATTCCCAACAGCCCTCTCTGAACCGAGTGGAAGGAGATGAACTTGAACTACGTTAATAGGGTACTACCCCTAACCAAGAATGAGCTGACCTCTCTTAACCTAATCCCCCAGCGCTCGCCCTTTGACGTCCTTCGACTTCAGGATGAGGGGTTTCTTCAAAGGTGGCATATGACACCTGATAGGAGCCCGAGCCAAGCCCTTTTCTGTTCCCGAGCTGACCTCTTCATCTAGTCTTCATTTCTTTTTTAATTTGTTTTTGACATTTGGTTTCTCATGCAGTGGTCGGCCATATCCCCCTTATGGATACAGCTCGGCTAAGAGCCGAGACCCTTGCAGACCGAAGGAAGAAAAATGTTGAGAAGAAGTCCCGAGGTGAGTCTTCCAAGGCCCCCAAGGGCAAGGCCGTGATGCCGGGCCCGCCAGACGCTGTGGTCGACCTTGAGGCCAAGAAGAGTACGGGCCCAGCAGGGTCTCCGAGGAAAGGGAAAGGCCGAAAAGGCGAGAGGAGCCCGCCGAAAGACACCAAGCGTCAGAAGCTCTCGGTCAATCTGACGAGTGGTGGCCTTCCGCCCGTGGCTTCACCCCCCAACATCTCCCGATATGCCCTGGGGAGGGCCTCGGCCAGCAATGTTCCTGTGAGGCTGACCTGGCACCTCTTCCCCGGGGATTCGACATTGACGTCGGCCGCACACGCCAAGGAATGGCTGGATGCAGGTCAGCTTTCAACCGACAGGGAGAAGCTCGAGGCGCTGTCTGACCCCGAGCTCCTCTCCACCCTGTTTTAGGATTTCAACATGGTAAGTTTCCTGGTCGGCTCTTGTGATTAGATCTGATCTGTGTAGTCTGTCTTGACTTTTGTTCTCATGCCTTTTGCAGGGCTTCGCCAAGGCTGTGGAGACCATGCTTCGTTTTGAGCGGCTCTTGACCGAGAACCACTCCTTGGGCGTTCAGTGCAAGAACGCCTATCAGGATGCCCAGGATGCCATTCAGAGGCGTCGAGAGACCCAAGTGAAGCTCACTGCCGCCGAGGCTGAAGTGGAGAGCTCTCAGGCCGAGGTGATCAGGCAGAGAGAGAAGGTCCAGGCTCTGCAGGCTCAACTTGCCGAGGTGAGGGAGAAGGCCAAGGAAGAGATGGCCATGGCTCGGGATGAGGCGATCAGCGACTATCTCCAATCGGAGGAGTACGCTGATGTGTGCCATGAGATTAGGAAGCCTCCCTACGCCGAAGGTTTTGAGGCAGGCCGGGCTGAGCTTTTGGCCGAGATTAAGGCGGTCTACCCCGATCTCAATCCCTCCCATTTTGATGATGACGCGACTACCTTTGCCGGGGAGTTGGGAGATGAGGAGGGAGTCGAGGTCACCCAGGCTCTGCCCCTTGAGGAACCTACTCAGGCCGACGTCTTCCCTCTTGACGCTAGACCAAAAGACCCCTTACCGAGCCTACTGCCGTGGATACCGCCGAGGTAGCCTCCAAGTCCAACGCTGAGGAGATCGAGATGTAAAATTTTGTTTATTGTTGTTGTTGTTGTTTTTTTTTTTTTTTTTTTTGGGGCCGAACTGCCCATCTTGTAACCATGTCGAGCAGTCGGCTTATAATGAATGTAAAAATCTATTTTTGCCAGAATTTGTCCAAGTGTTTTAGCTCAGCGCTCTTACCCTTCTCTTCCTTGTGTACGTTGTTCTATTTGAGGTTGTGGCCAAACTGCCGAGTCGTTCCGCTAGCCGAGCTTAGGAACTTGTCTCTTTTTTACCCATGCTTCACGTGGTCGGTGGCTCGGCCATGCCATGCCCAAGGTCAATGTGATCCTCGCTTTGGTTGGTTAATTCGTCGTTCCCATCAGCCCGATTGGACAGGCTATCATATAAGCGGACGCGTGGCCGAACAGCCTTCCTGACCGAGCGTAATGCCTTAGCTTAGTTTCAAACTTTGTTAGGCTCGGCCAAAGGGGGAGTTTGCTCTTGAGAGGTCGGCCAGGTCTATAAGGACCGGTCTTATGACCTTGCTGCCGACCTATGAGGGTCGGTCTTTGAGGTCGGCCAGGTCTACGAGGACCGGTCTTACGACTTGGTTGCCGACCTATGAGGGTCGGTCTTCGAGGTCGGCCAAGTCTATGAGGACCGGTCTTACGACCTGGTTGTCAACCTATGAGGGCCGATCTTCGAGGTCGGCCAGGTCTATGAGGACCGGTCTTACGACTTGGTTGCCGACCTATGAGGGTCGGTCGTCGAGGTCGGCCAGGTCTATGAGGACCGGTCTTACGACTTGGTTGCCGACCTATGAGGGTCGGTCGTCGAGGTCGGCCAGGTCTATGAGGACCGGTCTTACGACTTGGCTGCCGACCTATGAGGGTCGATCTTAGAGGTCGGCCAGGTCTATGAGGATCGGTCTTACGACTTTGATTTAGGAGCTTGTAAATACGTTCAGTGGTGGAGAAAGACTTTATTTAATTGAGTCAAACGTCGGGGCTGAAGCCGAATACAAGTATGCTCAGTTATTGAAAAAACTTCTTCAAATTTTCCGAGTTCCAAGGTTTTGGTACTTTCTTGCCCCCTGGAGTTTGCAAGCGATACGTGCCAGGGCGAATTTGCTTGGAGACTATGTACGGGCCTTCCCAATTTGGTGCTAACTTTCCTTGCTGCCTCGGCTGGGATGCGCTAAGCTTTCTGAGAACAAGGTCCCCTTGACGAAAGTGCCGCTCTTTTACTCTTGAGTCATAGTACTTTGCCGTCCTCTATTGGTATGCCACGTTCTGGAGTAGGGCATTTTCTCGAACTTCATCGAGGAAGTCAAGGTTGGCTCTCAGTCCATCTTCATAGGCCTTCTCATCGAAGTTGAGCACTCGGTATGATGAGGCCATAATTTCAACCGGGGCGAGGGCTTGGGTCCCATAAGCGAGGCGAAAAGGACTCTCCCCGGTTGGAGTTCTTACTGTCGTCCGATATACCCATAGGACACTTGGGAGTTCTTCCACCCATCTCCCTTTGGCCTCATCTAACATTCTCTTAATGCTGGCGAGTAATGTTCGGTTGGACACTTCTACTTGTCCATTTGCTTGCGGATGAGCTACTGAGACGGGTCGGAAGTCAATGTAGAAGTGTTCACAGAACTCTCGGAAGGGCAGGTTGTTGAATTGCGTGCCATTATCTGTGATGAGCACTTTCAGTAGCCCGAACCGGTAGATGACCTTATCTCGGAAGAATTTCTCCATGTTCTTCTCGGTGATGGTTGCAAGGGGCTCAGCCTCGACCCACTTGGTGAAGTAATTGATCACCACTACCACGTACTTTCTGTTTCCTGATGCCGGGGTGAAATCTCCAAGAATATCCATTCCCCACATAGCGAAAGGGATTGGGCTCAGCATTGAGGTCAACTTTGTTGTTGGTCGGCTTGGGATTGGTGCGAACAGTTGACACTTCTCGCACGTCTTCACATACCTCATGGCCTCTTCTTGCATTCTTGGCCAATAGAATCCTTGTCAAAGTATCTTGTATGCTAGAGCTCGGCCACCCATGTGACTCCCGCATATTCCCTCATGCACCTCGGCCAAGGCATACTCGGCTCCTTTCGGTCCAAGGCATCGAAGAAGAGGGGCCGAGATCGCTCTTTTGTAGAGCACTCCGTCGATCATGGTGTACTTGGCAGCTCAGATCTTGACCTTTCTTGCTTCGTCTCGGTTCTTTGAGAGCAGGTCATTCTCCAAGTAGTTGACAATGGGGTCCAACCAGGTCGGCCCATCCTCTTCAATATGCTTTACGCTTTCTTCTTGTAAGGAGGGCTTCTCCAAGATTTCTATGTATACTGATTGGCTCAGATATTGGAGGTCGGCCTCGGCCAACCTGGACAAGGAGTCAGCCACGGCCTTCTCTTTTCTCGGTATTAGAGTCATCTCAAAGTGCTCGAGTTCAGAAATCAGATCTCGTGCTTGGCTCAGGTAAGCTATCATCCTTTCGTCTTTCGCCTCATAGTCTCCATTGACCTGGTGGACCACGAGTTGGGAGTCTCCTCGCACCTTCAACCGCTTTATGCCCATTGCTTTGCTGACTCGAAGTCCAGCTAGGAGGGCTTCATACTCGGCCTCGTTGTTCGAGGCAGGAAACTTGAACCTCAGGGCATATTGGATCAGAAACCCTTCGGGGCTTACCAGTATTAGGCAGGCCCCGCTTCCTCCGAAGTTGCTTGAGCTGTCGACATTCATGGTCCAAGTCGGGTCGGCCGTAACCCCGACCTCTTCTACTGTCTTTTCTGCCCCAACTTCAAGGTTGGGTCCTGTGCATTCGGCGATGAAGTCGACGAGGGCTTGTCCTTTTATCGCCGTCCTCGGATGATAGCTTATATCATATTCACTCAGCTCAACCACCCAGGTGATCAGCCGTCCTGAAACGTCGGGTTTGTGCAATATCTTCTTGAGTGGCTGGTCGGTCAGTACCGCGATCGGATGAGCTTGGAAGTACGGGCTTAGTTTCCTTACGACCATAACAAGAGCGAATGCTACTTTCTCGAACCCGGAGTACCTTGTCTCGGCATCGACAAGAACGTGGCTAATGTAGTATATGGGTCTTTGAGTTTGACTTTCTTCCCTAATCAACACCTCGCTGACCGCTACAGGGGTAGCGGCTAAGTAAACTTGAAGCTCCTCTTTTGGTTCGGGTCGACTGAGAAGAGGCGGGTTCTCCAAATATTTCTTCAGCTCTTCAAAAGCTTCCAGGCATTCGTCCGACCAGATAAAGTCCTTTGGGTTCCAGATATTCTTGAGGGCTTTAAAGAACGGTAGGCACTTGTCACCCGATCTCGACATGAATCTTGCCAACGCCGCCACTCGACCGTTTAGCCTCTGTACTTCTCGGATCGTCCTTGGAGGGCTCATCTCTTGGATGGCCCTGATATTTGCCAGATTGGCTTCGATGCCTCTGACAGAGACCATAAAGCCGAGGAACTTTCCCGAGGTCACGCCGAATGCACACTTGGCGGGGTTCAGCTTCATTTGGTTCTTCCTCAATACGCCAAAGGCTTCTTCCAGGTCGGCCAAGTGGTGTTCGGCCTTCAAACTTTTCACCAACATGTCGTCCACGTAGACTTCCATGTTTCTTTCGATCTGCTCGCGGAATATATAGTTCACGAGTTGCTGGTATGTCGCTCCGGCATTTTTCAATCCGAACGGCATGACCTTGTAGTAAAAATTTTCTTGGTCAGTTCGGAATGCCGTGTATGACTCATCCTCCTCATGCATCATGATTTGGTTGTAGCCGGAATACGCGCCCATGAAACTCAGCATCTCTTGACCTGCCGTGGCGTCGATCAAGAGGTCGATTCGAGGTAGCGGGTACTCATCTTTTAGACAAGCCTTGTTAAGGTCGGTGTAGTCGACACACATTCTCCACTTCCCGTTAGGTTTGGGGACCATGACGACGTTAGCCAACCAGGTCAGGAATTTTTCTTCTCGAATGAACCCTGATCGACGAAGCTTCTCCGCCTCTTCTTTGATCGTAGTTTGTCAATCAAGTGCATAGTTCCTTCTCTTCTGCCGGATTGGTTTTCGACCTGGATCTACGTGGAGCCGGTGTTCAACTATATGCCTGGGTATGCCCGTCATGTTGGCAGCCGACCAGGCAAAGACATCGGCGTTCGCCTTTAAGAAAGCTCTGAGTTGATTCCTTTGATCTTCACTCAGTAATGATCCGAGTTGGACCACCTTTGCTGGGTCATCTTCGCTGAGATGAAATGGGGTCAGGTCTTCCACGGGTCGTCCTCTCCTCTCGATAAGCTCATCTTGCTGATCCTCGGGTAGGTGTTCGACGCACATTGCCATTCCTCGGACATTACCTTTGTTTTGCTTGACAAAAGTAGCATAGCACTCCCACGCCTTCTTCTAGTCGCCTCGGACCTCGCCGACACCGTTCTCGGTGGGGAACTTCATCTTCAAGTGTGTCAGGGAGATGATGGCTTGGAGAGCGGTCAATGAAGGACGGTCGAGTATGGCGTTGAAAGCCACTATCGACCGTACTACCATGAAGTTGACTTGGATCGTCGCTTGGTCGCGGCAGCTCCCGAGAACCCGTGAAGTGAGGTGCCTTCCGGCTTGAGCGCTTCATCTTCGAAGCCAAATTGTCGGTATGCTTCTAGTGACATAAGGTCCACGGATGCGCCGGTATCGACCAATACACGGTGGATGCGTCCCTTCGCAATTTTTACCTACACAACTAAAGCGTCATCATGAGGTAAACTTATACCTTCGAGGTCGGCCTCGGTGAAGGAGATCGTCGCCGCTGGCTTGAGCTTCTTGGTGGGCATCTCGGCAACTCCGATGAATCGTGCGTTTGCCTTAGCCTTTCGAGTAGTCTCTTGCCCGGGCCCTCCGAGGATAGTGTATATGGGAGCTCCCTTGTCACTGCTCGACCCGGACCCATCCTCTTTCTTCTCAGCTCGGACTTTATCTTCATCTCGTTCAACTCGCCTATTTTTGGGCCTCGGCTCGGCTCTTCTTTGATCCCGCTCTTCAGGCCGCCGACCTCCATGCTCTTCTCGGCCTCCTTTGACATATCGCTTCAAATGGCCCGCTTTTATCAGCTCTTCGATTTCTCTTTTCAGCTGATAACAATCCTCGGTGTCGTGACCGGTGTCCTTGTGGAACTGACAATATTTATTGGGATTCCAAGATGACCCCGCTTGCATCGGTCAGGGTCGGCGGATGTACCCCCGTCCTGTATTTGCATCAAAATCTCCTTGCGCGAGGTATTCAGTGGAGTGTAGTCGGGGCTCCGAGCTTGATCCGACCTGTCAGCTCGGTGATCCATCCTGGGTCGTTTGTCTTCCCTACGGTCGTCTATTGTCGGCCTTTTCTTGTCAGGTCGGCTTTCGTTGCCTTTCCCGGCCTGGAGGACCTCGGCTATATTTGCAAATTCATTGCATCTCTCCAAGAGCTCGGCTAGGTTTCTGGTCGGCTTCCTAGCCAAGTCCTTGATGAGGTCCATGTCGGCGAGCCCGTTGCTCATAGCTGTATGGGCCGTGGCCTCATCCAGATCCTTGATGTCTAAGGATTCCTTGTTGAAGCGGAAGACGAAAGCTCGGATTGACTCGTCGGGCCTTTGCTTCACGCTGAGGAGATTGACCGTTGTCTTCTTGTGTTTCATACTACTCTGGAAGCGCGTGACGAAGGCTCGACAGAGTTGAGTGAAGCTTGTTATAGAGTTCGACGGCAACCAGGAGAACCATGAGGTCGCCGCGCCCTTGAGGGATGCAGGGAAGGCTCGACAAGAAACGATCTTGATTCCCCCGTACATGGTCATCATCGCATTAAAGTAGTTAATGTGATCTATCGGGGCGATGGTCCCGTCATATCGGTAGAACGGGGGAGGTTTGAACCCGGTCGGTAGCGGCGCGGTCATGATCTCAGGAGGATATGGGTGACGCCCGACCAACGAATAGGCGTCCGGGGTCACTTGTTTCTTCAACCCCTCCACTTGCTCTGCCAAGTTTCGTAGCCGCCTCTCCAGCTCGGTTTTAGGTGCTCGGCCAATCGGCTCATCCACCCGGTACAAATTGTTTTGCTCGCTCGGCCCGAGGTTGGTAGGCTCGGTCGTCCCGTTGTGGTCGGCCATTCTGGTCAGCTCGGTCTGCACCATCCTTCCTTGTTCTTCTTTCCTCCTAGAAGTTGGACCCACGGGGGCTCCCTTGTTCTTCTTGGGGGGCATGACAAGATCCTTCTCCTTGTCTCGCAGCGCGTCTTTCATTCGGCTCTTTCCCTTGTTCTCGGACTATCCTCGGCTGTCCGTCCTCTCTGAGCCATCCTGAAAATATCGACCTCCTCGCTACCGAGCCGGCTGGTTCGATCTCCTGCCCTGTTCCCAGGCTTCGACGATGCTCTTGCTCATCCCGCCGAGGGCCTCTACTAGGGCGCGGAGGTGGAGTTTTCTGACGAGATGGGTGTGAGGGCGCGGCTCGGCTAGGCTCTGCCCTACGCCGACCACCATTTTGCTATAAGTTTCTCTCTGCGTGGATCAGGGCTGAAGGGGGCGCGACCAGTGGTTGGCCCATCAGCTCGCCTCGGGCCATCTGGTTCATGAAGGTGCGCAGCATCTCGTTGGTATGGAGCATCTGCAACTGCAAGTCCATAACTTGTCGATTATTTGCCGGGGCTTCGGGGTCCAAACTCTCCGGCAAGGGCGGCGACGCTGGTAGGCCCATCCCGTCCAAGCTTGACTCGGCCTGTACCCGGCCAGCCGCGGCCGTGGTTAGCACACCTCCCCCATTCCCACCCTCCGGTGGGGGAATGGGACTGATCATGGTGCCCGTGATGGGCTGCGCACCCCCTGCCCGAGGGGGTCTTCTGTTTATCCCCTGCCGAGAGGCTTCGGGGGGCGGTGATCGCCTCGTTTGCCCAACGGGTTGTGGCTCGTCCGTGCGGGAAGTCGAGCCATGCTGCCCTGATCTTGTGTGCACCATTATTGTGGCTCTTGAAGTTGGTAGAAACGACGATGCTTGCTGATGTCGTTCCCACATACGGTGCCAAATCTGTTGCGGGTGAAAACCTCCGACGCCCGGTTCGCCCACAGATGAGCCTGCAACAACCAAGCGATGAGCACAAGAGAGCCGGTGTGGCTCCGGCCTAGGACTCTCCGATGCTCAAGTCAGGTCTCCAATGCAACAGCGTAACTGCGTAGTAAAAGCAAGCTAAGGAATGGTGCTCCATACCTGGGTATTTATAGAGTGAGGATGAGATGAGGCGGTTGGGAGAGTCCTAGTATGGTAGGAGTCCTTCTTTCGGAAGGTTCTCTCACGTAGAGCGGAGTGGAGAGCTATTTTCGGGGTTGGACTCTTATTAAGGTAAGAGTCCATGTAGAGTGCGATCCCGTGTTGCGCTGGGATCGTGGTTTGATCCTTATCTAGTGATTCTCGGGATGTGCTGACGTGGCCAAGAGATCCCCGGTGGGGCGTTATGGCGGCTTCAGAGGAGGAGGGCTCGGCCTGGGAGGTCGGGCAAGGGAGGTCAGCAAGTGAGGTTGGACTCGGCCGTAAGCTCGGCCAGGAGTCTATGGCCGACCTGTATGAGCTCGGCCTCAGCCACAGGCTAGCTTGCACTAGTCTAGTTCTGTCAGGTGACTTATCGTAGATGGGGTCGGCCCGATTTCCTGCTCGGCCCAATTCGATTCTCGGATTGAGGTCGGGTCGGCCATGTGGCAGCCTCTGATAGGTGGGGTGTTTTATGCCTCATCACTGCATGTGGCAGGTCTGCTAGGCTGAAGGAAGGCAAGTCTATTCATGGGTCTCTCATAAGAAACTTATTTAGATTGAGCTTGATTCTTGGCACCGGTTTGATAGATATGTACTGTAAATCTCAAAAGGTGGAATACGCACAAAGATTGTTCGACGGAATGTCGGAGAGGAATTTAGTTTGCTAGAATGCAATGATCTTGGGACATTGCATTAATGGATGTCCACAAGATGGACTTAATTTGTTTGTAGATATGGTAGGAAGGTTGGACTTGGAAGATGAGCCAAGTGAATGTATTAAGACAAAGAACTCATGGACGGAAGGACATCGAGTTCTGCCGGATGAAGTTACTTTTGTTGGTATCTTGTGCGCTTGCACTCGTGCTGGATTGTTGTCAGAGGGGAGAAATTTATTTTACAAAATGATCAACGTATATAGAATAAAACCCAAATTTGCGCACTACTGGTGCATGGCTCATCTCTATTTTAGTGTTGGACTCATTCATGAGGCTGAAGAAATTTTGTGTACCATCCCAATGGAGGACAATGGAGAGGATTCTTTGAATTCATTGTTGTTGAGTGGGTTGCTTGGGTTATGCCGGTTCCAGGGAGATGTGGAGGTGGGAGAGCGAATTGCAAATCGGTTGATTGAACTAGAGCCTCATAATCCATCTCGATATGCCTTGTTGTTGAATGTGTATGCCGCAGCTAGTCAATGGGAAGATGTTGCCAAGGTGAAGGAACTGGCAACAGAAAGAGGCTTGAAAAGAATTCCCGGTTGTAGTCTTTGTGACTTGAATGAAATCGTTCACAAATTCAAAGTGGAAGACAAATTACAACCAGGCATGGCAGAGGTCTGCTCTATGATGGATGAACTGGTGCAGCAACTAACGACGTCGAGCACTGGTTTTCTTACACAGCTGTAGACAATAAAACTGGAACCTAATCCTAATTTTGATCAATATCTATCCAATTTTGATAGGAAATAATTTATTGCTTATATTATGTCTTTGTTTCCTCTGAATTTCAGTTTTTGTTCGTTTAGAGAAACAAAATTTGGGTTATGGGAAGCCTATTTTTTTGTCATAGACTATCTTTTTGTCCTTAAAAGGTCAATCTTGCTAAAAATGAAAAATAAAAGAGGGTCAGGTTAAATTGTTGTCTGCCATCGAAAGTGATAGGACCATATCCAGTAGTGGTGATATCCCATCAGCCAGAAAGCATTCATAAGAGGAATATTTTAAGTGCAAGTCACTTCTAGTCTGTATTATAAATTGGAATCATCAAATCTTCCTAACCAGACTTTGACCGATTGCACACCCACAGATCAGGGTAGCTTGTGATATAGAGAATTTGCTCCTTCTAGCAGTAAAACAATGATACCATATTTGAGTTACTGCAACTAGCTTAGGAAGTTTTTGAACCTGACGTTTAAACTGCCATTAAAGGACCCTTGTGCAGCCTGAAGGGTCCCGACTCCTTGCCCTAAATTCCCTAGGTTCAGGAGAACAAATTTCTGCAACCTGGTTAAGCGGATACCTAGGAACGGTTTTCGCTCAGGATGGTTTTGATGCAGATCATAGCTTGTAAGATGAAGAAAACAGCCTGCTCTGTGGATGAATTTCTTCTAAACGTGAACCAGAAATGGTTCAAATTGAGCCATTGGTTCAGGGTTTGGTGCAAGTTACACTCAAATTTAAGCCCCAATGGATTATATGGGTGATGATCTGAGTTCTTGATTATTAGCATAGTCATGGCGACGCCATGGCGTCCAAGGCGAACAAATTATTAGCATAGTCATGGCAACGCCATGGCGTCCAGGCTCCTTGTTTGCCTTGGACGCCATGGCAGTGTTGCCTTGAATTTTGATCCTCTAAAACACCATGGTCGCCTTGGACACCATGGCGGGCGCTTTGCTTGAGTCCTAAATTCTGGTTTTTCTGTTTCACTTTGATTCTGTTCTGTGGGTTTGGCTTTCTAAATCTGATTCTCAGGTTATATAAATGCATCAGGTTTGCTTCAAATTGCCTCACAGGCACTTGATTCACACTTCCATGGATCCAAGGTAGGAATCGTTACATACCCAAGGAACTTTGGGAACCAGCCTTCTCTGTCGGGTTCCTTACCCGGAGTGTTGCTTTATCTGGCTCTCAAAACTGGCTTAACTCTATACCAATTTTGAACAGAGTTTAGACAGATGAAAGTAGAACTAAGAGAGAGAGAGAGAGAGAGAGAGAGAGTGAGAGGCGAGGAAGAAGTAAAGCAGAAAAGATGGAAGGATAGAAGAGTTGGAGGGAGTCATTGACTCCTTTATATATTACTGACTTAGAAAGATAATAAAATTACAACTTTACCCTTTGGGAGCTCTTTTATTGTCCCCCATATACAATTTATCTTTTATACCCAAACTAGCCTTACTAACAATTCCAACACAACTAACCCAGATTTAATTAGAATTTCCACCAGAATAGGAGAAAGCAGATTTAGAGAGGGAAAATTGGGAGCTAATGAAGTTTGTAAAGTGGAGAGTTGTAGCCTCTTTCTTCTTTTTTATTTGACTACCCTCCCAAATTCTACTTCTTGCTCTCTAGCATAAGTACTATTTATATCCTAACCTATAATCATATTGTTGTATATAAAGAGCTTACATACTAGGCGAAGACGCAACTTTAGAATTTCACAGTAAATATCAAATTGAGATTTTGTCATGCCTCTTACCGCTTTATAATGTTAACCATAAGTTGTTAAAATTTCTCCAAATTGCACTTTTAGGCTCATTGGATAGCTAGTCAAGTATCATCATGATGCATAATTAGACATTTGAAAGTTTTCAGGTTAAGTTACAGACAGGAAACCTGTCTGTAGAGGATTTTTTATCTACCAAGTCATTAGTTTGCTTGAATTCATAAATCAAGAATGTAGATGAAATTGTAAGCAATAAATATAAAATAATCTTTTTCGTTTTTCTTCCATCAAGGATTTAAGAACCGATATTGGAGCGTGGATCATTACCTGCCATACTGATCAGATCAGATTCTTGGACAATGATCTGCAAATCCACATACTGGAGTTGCCAATCTGGTGAGCAAAAAATTTTCCAGAAGATGGTACATTCAGATCCAACTCAGGGTTGGAATCCTATATAGAGATTGGGTAGTTCTGCGCCTTTCTTTGTAACTGTTCTCTCCATTGGATCAATTGCTTGATTTACTGTTGTAGGTTTCTTCAGGGTTTTATTGGTGGATTCTCATCATTTTCCTCCAACTACCAGGATAGAAATGATACACATGAGGCAGCTCATTTTTAGGTAATCTTTCTTATACACTCTGCTTTGAACAACTCACTATGAAAAGTGTGATTTTGTAATGATTCTGTGTAATGTATGTGTGATAAAGTCATTTCATTTTGTGAATGTGAAGCTGCATGTATTGTGCATGCGTGCACATGTAAATCAAGAATTCTTGGAATTTTCTTGAGAAGTCTTGATTGGCATTGAGCTAACCATAGCACAAAGTCGAATATCTTTGATTAGTAAGATTAAAAAGGTTTGTCAACCCCAGGAGGTGTGTATCCATGATTGGCATGTACAAATTATTGTATGAAATAACATTAGAAGTATTGGTTTCAGGTGATGGAATATCTAGTGGTTCCCCCTCCCTTACCTTGTGAACTACTTCGATTGTTGCAAGTGGCACAAGCATGGTACGCTTTGGAAGAAGTAATCTGTCTTAATTGGAAGAAGCAATCTGTCACATTATGTGATGAGAATGAATGTGACGTTATATTGAAATGTGAGAATGGTTAATGATGATAGAATGTGTGAGTATGAGGGATCCAAGTACCATAGTGTACGCCAACTTGGGATCGATAATTATATTGTGACTGTATGTGTGCGTGTAAAGCTAGAGGGAGCGAGATGATAGTGAGCCCGGCGGAGGGACTATGGACTCGGTCTCTGGCTTACACGTGTACATACCCCCCTTTCTAAGTATTAAATGTTGTTGGTTAGGTCGATATCGTATCCCGTGATACGACCCTTGCCAACAGGGGTTTACGTGTTGGATAATCCCCCACGGGGACACCAGTGTATACCGATTGAGGTGTTGAGAGCGACGATTCCGACACGACGACCGGAATCGTGGCAGTGGGGTTAACTTTGGGGGGTTTGCTGGGTAAACCAGGGTGTACCGATTGAGGTGCTGGGACCGACGAGTCCGATTGAGGACCGGGACCGGGAGGCTCCTTGCGCAACTCGGGTTTGACATTGCTGGATAGGCCATCCGCGTGTGAGAGATGGAGGGCCGGGGATGCTACCTAGGGCGTTGCAGTAGCACTATACCTGACTTAGAGGTTAGAGTTAGATGCATATGTAATCATTGTTTCATGCATCATAACATTATCATCCATGCATGTTGTAACCCTTTGCATGATTCAATTTACTCATTGGGCTCAGTGGAGCTCACCCCTCATGGAAACTTCTTTTTAGATGATGATGCAGGTATGGTGAAGCCAAGCGGTTCGGAGCCCATGGCCCCTGAGGGCAGTAGTGGCGAGGACTATTGGACCCCTGAGGCAGGGGAGCATGGACCAGATTGCTACTGCGAGACTTGCTACTTAGGAGAGTAGCTTCTTGAGATATTGGGTCGGTGGGCCCTTTTTGGATATAGTACTCTTGACTTAGATATTTACTCTTATTGGATATTTACCATTTATCATTTTGAGTTCCGTCATGAAGAATGTATTATTTATATACTATGTAATACATAAGTCCTGATGGGAAGATATCATGGTTTCGTGTATGTATGTGATGGGTTGTTGAACAGGGATAAACATTGACCGTTATGTTATTCATATTATCATTTAGTTTCTGTTACTCTGATTTATTATATTATATTCTCTCTTGACCGTTTATGTCTTGTGTGGTGTGGACGAGTTAGCTTAACTACTGCATCTGTGATCCTGGCGGTAGTGCGGGAACGTATTTGTATGCTCCGATCACAGATTTCGATGGTTCGGAATTTAGGGCGTGGCACAATCAGTCCCCAAAAGGACGTTGCAGTAGAGTCATTACATTCACATCATGGGTCCTAGACCTTATTCTAGGTGACGATACTCAACATTTAATTCACCTCTCTCTTCTCCTCCAAAGAGGGATGAGGTGGAGGACACGTGACGATCCTCCGCCATGGCACCCTATCCTCACACCCTTCGTGCATGTGGTATTCACAATATAGGTATGATTTATACCACTTTGGGATTTGATTAGTAATAGGGCGTGGATTGACTGGGGAAAGTATTCCCAATTCTTGCAATCCCTTGAAGGTGATTCTTAACGGTATGTGGAGGTCAGTGAATTCCCTCATTTTCTTCTCTATTGGTTTCTGTCCAATCTCGACTTGATTCCGATGTACTATATCTTAGACAACATGTTTCAGACTCAAGCATCTATCTGTACCATGGCCATACTGAGTATGGTACATGGAGTAACAGTCTAGCCTTTACCACCTGGGAGGGGGACTTGGAATCGAACATGGGTTGACAGTAGAAAGATTCCCTTGTTTTTTGAACTCTTAAAAGATGGTACTTATTGGTTTTCTAAGATCAGTAAGTTTCCTCTTTTGGGTTCGGTTAGAGTTGTGGGACTTCTCAATGCTACCAAAAAGCGGTGGTGGGTCAAATTTATTTGTAAGGGAACCGTTGTCATGAATGTCATAATCTATCTGCTGGTCCTTGTGGTCCTTCGCCTGAACTTGTTTCACAAAAGGATGAAACAGGCCTTTTAAACTATTGGTTCTGTTGGGTTGGCCAAGATGCGACTCATGTTTTCCAAAGGGTTGTATGATTTGACCCAAGCTAAGAAATGTTGTGCTATGTAGATACAGAGGATTTAGTGGTTTGTCAACAATTTGGTTATGAACCACTTGTTTTGCTGTCCAAAATGGTTTGCTCTTGTCAAGTTGAAACCGAATGAGATTGCTAACCATAAGTTTTAGCTCTCTTAACTTATTAATGCTACTACTGACCATTTTCTTGAGTTCTTGGACCTCATTCGTTAACTCGTAGATACCATCATCCATGATTGGTAAGATAGGCTTAGACTGGTCCATCCTTGTTATACTCTAGGGGTAAAAGGAAGAACAACCTTGATTTGGTTGGATCATAACCTTGAAGGCTAGGCTAGAAGTTTGTCAAACTGATTGGTGAGGGGATTTGTCTTTCTCAGACCAGAATGATGCCAAATTAAAATTAAGCCTTAAGTTAGATCTAAAATTCGTTCAAACCCTTGGGGTTGGATCGAGGCCCAATCTAATCTTTGATATTCAAGAGACCATAAAGATTGGGACTCAACACAAGACGAGTGACGAACCTTAAACTAGACATCTAATTATTATGGAAAAGGTTTTTTTCCGATGTTAAGACGGAACATTATTCGGTCGAAGTCCCTATCTGTAGGTGAAACAATGTTGACACGTTCTGTTCGAAGCGATTACGTTGACGTCAAAAGTGAATTTTGTTGGCATGACCTTGATATCAAAACAAACCTTTAAAAAATTGTTTTTTTTTTTTCAAATTTTTTAATTTGTCCTAAAAAATAAACTGAATGTACACTAGTCTATAACATACATCTATTACAATCCATACAACAAACAAGTCAAACCTGAACAAAGGTTAGTAGGTATGGGTACAAAATTGAACAAGTTCTAAGTTAATCTGAACATTGAGGATCACATTCCTGTCTCCCCTTCTTGTATCCTTTGCTGGGGTAGTATTGAGGATGTCGATCATCTTTTTTTTTTTTTTTTCCTCTTGCCCTTGCACCTCCACTGTTTGGAAAAAAGCTTTAGATTTTATCTGGCCTTGTTGCAGGAGACCTTTACCCTTTGCATGGGAGTGACTTTGGTTGGACATGACATTTCCAGGCAATTCTATCTGTGACTCTGCCAGTAAGGTGGTGTTTGGGGCCGGTATTTTGCACATTTGGATGGAGAAGAATCTTGAGGATGGACATCCAATTCCCGTTCTTTCAACATGATTTGGAAAGCCATATTCTTTGATGTCAACTCCAAGCTTCACTTGCTTCACTATGGTTCTCTTAGATTCTCCCAGGAATAGACATATTGTTGCTTCATGGGGCTTAGATGACTCTCTTTTTCAGTCTCCTAGCTCACCCCTCTAGGGCTTATAGGGCTTTAGACCATGTATAGTTCCCCCCGCTCTCCTCCCCTTTTGGTGTTTGGTAATGAATTATTTATTCACAAAAAATAATTAAATAATACAACAATAATGACAAATTACATAAAATTGTGAAATGTCCCATTCCACCTCACATTAAATAATAAATTATTCATTCATCATCATACACATGATTAAACAAATATTATAATCAATATTCAATTACCTACCACTTTGTATTTACTATCCAACACCGGCTTCCCCAGACAATCCCCACAATGTACCTGTCGATACAAACACAGTATAATATAAGGGAAAAATATCTCTACTTGGTGGTGTTTCCTACGCCTCTCACATGACATTGTGAAATGATGCCTCTGCCCCTGGGTAGATACCCAAGCGTGCTCCCCCATTGAGCCAAAAACTTGTAGAGACCTTAGGACCAAGTAGAGATCTCTTGCCCATAATATAAATAACCTTAATGAAATGCGGGGCATTACTTTAGGGGTATCAACAAGAAATTCCCCATAGTTTGTAGATGAATCCACTATTTCAAACCTCAAAACTACACGAGACTTTATTGAGTGATTTTAGTTATAGAGGCTTTCTTTCAATTTCTAAAGTATTGGGGGCATGCAAGAGTAGTGCGGCCCACTTATTCTCATTTGAAACCATACTTCTTTAAAATCCATTCTCATTCCCTCTCAAAACAATGGTTGGGGTATCCAATCAAATGCAAAGAATTTCCTCCATCGATTGGCAATTCCTCTCCGTTCGTATTCTCCATTTTCGGCCTCGACTAGTTCACAAGATTGAATGGAAGTCCTAAACAGTCTCGATTCAATTGTTTCCCAGCATGTTGAACCCGATATGTAAGTCATGTGTCTGGGAGGAACTTCAAAGAATGGATTTCAGCTTTTGTACCCAGTCTTGGTCTTGCAGCTAAGAATTTATATAAATTCTTATAAATATGAAAGCATGGGGGCCAATGGGCGCGCATGTTGAAGCATCAACAGGGACAGGATTTCTGCTTTTCATGGGGGCAGGACAGACATTTCATGGAGGACTGAGTCTGGGTGCAAGAGCTACACTCCCGAACAAAGACCCTTTTCCCATAAATTAATTAATTACCCAATTTGCACTTTCAAATGATTAAATTGGTGTATTTTAAGAAAATTGATATGCAAATAATAACACCCCAAACATGTCAAAAACATATCCCAGTATGCTTAATATGGAACCAATTGTTTGAATTTTTTACTTTCAGTTGAATATGCTACATGTAAAAGCAATGGATTCCCTTTCACAGATGGCTTCTTTGCTTGTACGAAAAAATATGGTGCATTCACCTGTTGTACAGTTCAGCATGCATCCAACACAAAATCACCATAACTTCGGGTATGCCAACTTATTCTAACATTTTACAATAATAATAATATTGAAAAGACTAATTCCCCACAATCCTTCTCAAAATGATTGGAAATCTGTCATTTGTCAATCCTCAAGTTATGGCAGAGATGACCCAGTTCAGGCCTTGCCTCAATCCATGCCAGAAATCCCATCTCACATGCAGGAGTGCAATAAAGGTAAGACCTGAAAGTGATAAGGAAGAAGTACCGCCTACAGTTGCAAAAGAGAGAAGTGGCATAAATCAAAATGCTGATTCTTAATTATAAAAAAATTCAAAATTCTGATAGTCTCAAAGAAGGTGCTTGATTATTGAGCATGCAGGTAGAAGCAAAATTCTTGCATGCACATGGATGCAGAAACCATGTATATCTGTGGGGACATTGGTTTTTCATTCACTAAAATCCTTCTTCACAATGCTGCCACCATTTGAATGAGAACATACCAATCTGGCTGTTGTGCAAACAGATTGTTCCCACAGGAAAATGAAAGTTCACTGTGCAGGGTTTTCCAATATTGCTATGTCATAGCTCATATGATCATTTCCATGCATATCACCATTCTCCCTTGTGCTTAAAGGGAGACTTCGCTCAACTAAAAGAGAAAAAACTGATGATCTTTAAATGGATATAAATTGACATAATTAAGTGAATGAAAAATGACAAGTACAGACATAAAAATCAATGACCATGAAAAAGTAGATTTTTATTTCTCTATTTGTTTTCTATTTCTCCCCCTACTGGTGGTACTAGATATAATTCTCTATTCCAAGAGCAAGCAACATGCACTATTGTATTCTTTTTTTTTTTTTTTTGCAGAGGGGGGGGGGGGGCAAGCACTTTTAGTGAAGGGGGAAACACTAGAATACCCTGCAGTTACCATATAAATTGCTCCGGCAGGTCACACCACTACAAATACAGTGACTATGACAACAGACCATACTCATGTCAACTATAAAACAAGTGCTTCAGTAGACTGTAGAGCCATGTGACCATAGCATTATCAAAGTGGGCTTAGTCAAAAGAACAGATGAAACAATAAAGCACTGAGAACTGGATGTTATAACACCTTGGGCAAGTTAAACAAACCTTAACGCTTTAATACCCATATCCATGAGGCATGCTCTTTTCTCGTCATCACCATCAGCGCACTTCTCAAGTTCCTGCCTGTAGTAAAGAATATCATCTCGCAAATTCCCAGCACCTGCACACCTTTAAAACAAAGGGAGCAAAATCAACACCTAGAAGTTAACAGGCAGTGACAGAACAAAGATGATGTGGATTATATTCAGTATTACAGTAGCTTTATAACACATTTGCTTGCTGAACACTGGGCTACATTCAGAGTATGCAGTTATGGTCTATACATTGTGCTTAAATACATTTTACACACGTAACTAGCACCTTTGAGCACTTTGGTCAATAAAAGTAAAACCAGTACCATCTATCCTCCAAAGGTAGAATTTTGGTCTTGTCATTCCAAGGCAAGCGGAATCTTGGACTGTCCCAGACAGTTGGCACCATTTCATATTGATGTTATTTAGGAAAAATTTATGGAAAAGATCTTACAAGGATTCCATTTTATTAAGAAAAGAAACAGCAGAAAGACAATAAAACCAATGAAAGGAGCAAAAATGAGGTTTCCCATTTTAATATTACCCACTTGTTAGTGGTTTAAAGTATCGGTATCGGGTATCGTATCGGAAAGGTGATTTTAAGAGATGTATTGTATCGTATCGGAGAGTATTTACCATATCAGGTCACATATCGACCCTATACAGTTGATACTTTTTAAGTATCGTACTAGTGCCGTATCGTATCGATACCCTAAAAATAAGATACGAATTGGTTAGTATCAGTGGATACGTTAAGATACTTAGAACATTGCTTGTTACATTAGACATAGAAGTATTAGTAGTGCATTAAGCAGGCTGTGATATGTTTCACTCAAAATTCTCTTTTTCCTTTTTTTTTTTCTTGTAAACCTCAAAGTTTTCGTCTTTTTCCCATTATAGATATAGATGTGAAAACCCATGCATCAAAAGTATAGTTCATCTATGTAAATGTAAACAATAAAGAAGAGAAGAAAGAAGAAGACAAGAGAAGAGAAGACGAGAGGAAGAATGAGAATCGGGTAGCTTTGGAGTGTCTCACTTAATGTGAGAGCTCCACATTCATTCAGTATATATATATATATATACTTAAGAAACACAATAGGAAATAAGAAAACTGTAAAATACCTAAACTGCCCCTGAACATACCAAGACATAAAACAGTCCCTACTAACACTCCCCCTCAAGTTAGAGCATGGATATTAGTCATGCTCAACTTGCTACAAATATAATTCACTCTAGCACTCCCCAAAGACTTTGTAAATAAATCTGCAAGTTGTTCTCCTGTACGAACATGACTAGGAGAGATGAGGCCCTGTTGCAGCTTCTCTCGAACAAAGGGACCATCTACTTTAATGTGTTTAGTTCTTTTATGAAACACAGGATTTGAAGCAATATGAACAGCAGCTTGATTATCACACCATAAGTGCATGGGGGAATCATCCCTAAATCCAAGCTCGGTCAACAACTGTTTTCACCCACATCAACTCACAAGTAACGTGTGCCATGGCTCGATATTTTGATTCTGCACTCGATCTAGCCACGACAGTCTGTTTCTCGCTCTTCCATGACACAAGATTTCCACCAACAACAGTACAGTAACGAATAGTTGATCTCCTATCAATGGGAGATCCAGCCCAGTCAGCATTCGAGAAACCTTCAACACGCCCATGTTCATGATCAGAGTAAAGTAATCCATGTCTAGGAGCCTTCTTGAGGTACCTCAAGATATGTATAACAACATCCCAATGAGATGTACGAGGAGTAGATAAAAACTGACTCACAACACTGATAGGAAAGGCAATGTCAGGTTGAGTCACAGTTAAATAGTTTAGTTTCCCAACAAGTCTCCAATACTTCTCAGGATCATTAAGAACATCACCAACATCAGCTGTAAGTTTTAAATTAAGATCCACCGGTGTATCTAGAGGTTTGAATCCTAACAATCCTGTCTCTGAAAGAAGATAAAGAACATACTTTTGCTGTGAGAACGAAACTCCATTCCTAGATTGAGCTACTTCCATACCTAGAAAGTATTTCAATCTTCCCAAGTCTTTAGTTCGAAACTTCTGTTGTAAATGCATCTTCAACTTCTCAATTCCTGAAGAGTCATCTCCTGTAATGACAATATCATCCACATATACAATAAGAAATATTCTTCCTGCATCAGAATGCCAAAAAAATACAGAATGGGCACTACTACAACATGTCAGTCTAAATTCCAAAACAACTTCAGTAAACCGACCAAGCCAAGCTCGGGGCGACTGTTTTAGCCCATACAAAGACTTCTTCAGCTTACACACCATCACATACTCCCCCTGAGCAACAAACCCAGGAGGTTGCTCCATATAAACCTCCTCATGGAGATCTCCATGCAAGAATGCATTTTAACATCTAATTGAAAGAGAGGCCAATGATGTGTGGCTGCAAGAGAAATCAATATACAAACAGAAGTAAGCTTAGCCACGAGAAAAAGTGTCCACATAATCAACACCATACACTTGGGCATAGCCCTTGGCAACAAGGTGAGCCTTCAAGTGAGCCAAAGAACCATCAGGATCAACCTTCACCACAGAGACCCATTGACAACCAATAATTGATTTACCTGAGGGTAAAGGAACAAGATTCCATGTCTGATTCGCCTATAAAGCCAACAGTTCCTCGGTCATAGCAGCCCTCCAGCTAGGACTAGAAAATGCCTCTGCAACAGACTTAGGAATAGGGTGGTGCTCAATAGTAGTCAAGCAAGTATGGAAAGTAGAGGATAAACCAGAGTAGGACACAAAGTTAGAGAGAGGATGTTGGGTACAACTCTGAACACCCTTGCGAACAACAATAGGCACATCAAGGTCAGAAGGAACATCAAGGGAAGAGGAAGGATTACCTAGGGCAGGAGCAGCCAACGAAGAAGATGAGGTTGAAGGTGGAGTAGGGGGGCAAAATTTCCGAAGATGGTTCTAGTATGTAATAGGAGGTGGCGGTGGAGGTATTGGAGGAACCTGTGGAGCAAAAGACTGAACAATATACAAAGGAAGATCATCATCGAATTCGAAGCAACAACATGAGAATCGTATAAGGGTTAGACTCAAATAAAGAAACATCGTTGTGACAAAGTATTTTCGTGACTCAAAGGAATAGCATCGATAGCCCTTTTGAGTATGCGAATAACTCGAGCTTTGGGATCCAACTTAAAGACACCGATTCGAGTGGCACGAGCGATTGCTGTGCAGGTACTTTAGCTAAAGAACCATCAATTAAGGTAACACTAGAGGACGATGCAGGAAGGAAGAAAATATACCTGAGACCCCAGTCATGTGGTCCGATGCTCTTGAATCAATGATCCAGGGGCCGGAAGCAGTTGTAAGACATGCATTGGCATTACCTATATGACCAAAAGTAGTAGTAGAAGGTGGAAGATTGAGATATCTGGAACTGGGTAAAGCGAGCAAAATCCTCATCGACGTCACCACAATTTTATCCTTAGATGATGGAATAGTAGACTCGGTGATGGCAGCAGAATTAGTAAACTGCTTGTGGTGATTTGCCATGAAGTTTCAGTGAGAAGCGTTGGATATGTCTAGTGCGACCACAATGGTGACAGGTCTTCACTGTGCCTGAAATATCTAAGCCAGAAGAAGGTGCTTTCCCAGGTATAGGGGTTTTGCCAGAACCAACCCCATGATTACGGCCAACACCAGCCCCTATCCCACTACTAGGACCACGACTAGGTCTGGAAGGTCAAGGCTGAACTATCCACAATAGTAGAGTCATGAGAAGTCTCATGAGATACTCGTAGAACTCGTGAAAAGTGTCGAGAAAGGGTAGCTACCTTATCACCACCAAGTATTTGGGAACGAACAAAGTCAAACTCCTTCCCAAGACCACCTAGAAACCCCATAATAGCGAGCTGCTCTCGCTGGTTCTGCATCTGTTGCACATCTGAGGTGATAGGAAGTAGAGAATTCAGCTCCTCATAAATCCTCTTAAAATCAGCAAAGTATTGGGTTAAGGGGCGACCCTTTCGATCAGCTCTGTAGAAATCTTGAGATAACTCATAGATACCAGATAAATTGTTCTGACCAGAATACAGAACATGTAGATAATCCCATAGTTCCTTGACTGTATCAATAAAAGTTACCAGATAAACAATCTGATTGTCCATAAAGTTCAGCAGCCGTCCCAAAACGAGTGCATCAACTGTATCCCATGAGGCATCACTTGCTGGTTTGGTCTTGGTCAAATGATCTTGCTGATCCCTACCAATCAGCACCAATCTAACAATCTTCTTCCATTGTTGGAAGTTGTTGATTCCCTCTAACTTCTTCTCAGTAATATGGTTAGATGAAGAAGACACAACTTCACTAACAACATTCTTCGATGGGTCAGACATTTCAACAAACACAAAGGATACAAAATTAGAAGAAGAAACCTGACAAAATCGATCTCAGCTTGACATTTCAACAAAGACAAAGGATGCAAAGTAGAAGAAGAAACATGAGAAAATCGATCTCAGCTCCCAAAACCCTCAAAGTGAGGTTGATCTCCAACTTCAAATACCATAAGAATTAATCTCCAGTCACTGTGGTGAAGAAACCAATCACAAACATGCAACCAAAACTCGATTTCAACCCCTTTCTGCAGAAACTCGTATAGGTCCTTTTCTTGTAGGGAATCCTATTTGGGAAGGGAGGCTCCCTCCGTCAGGCCTTGAATTTATATCGAGAGTGGGGCTTGGTTATTGCCTGCAATGAAAGGATCTCGATCTCAAAAAAAATTACAGAAACTCGACTTTTAGTTCTGCCCCCCCCCCCCAAAAAAAAAAAACTGACACAAAAACTTCAACAAAACTTGATCTCCATGGTCTTGAATGTCTTCTTCACTCCATAGATCGATCTCCACCAACAAAGAAGATCTAGTTCTCAATCTCCAGCGAGGAACTAGTCTCTAAACAGTTTGAAAATACAGCATAGGGTGCTGCACCCCTTTCACATGAAAACTGAAGAGCCTCTCAAAACTTTGAACTGAGATGAATCAATCAATGATGATTGAAACTTAGAAAGGGAAGAGACAAGATGCTAGGAAGGTTGTAGCAGTCCCCTAGAGATCCTGCTCTGATACCATGTAAATGTAAACAATAAAGAAAAGAGAAGAAAGAAGAAGAGAAGAGAAAAGGAGAAAAAGAATGAGAATCGGGTAGCTTTGGAGTGTCTCACTTAATGTGAGAGCTCCACATTCGTTCACTATATATAATGACTTAAGAGACACAATAGGAAATAAGAAAACTGAAAACTACCTAAACTACCCCTGAACATACCAAGACATAAAACAGTCCCTACTAACAATCTAATTATTCTTTTTGAGCTTCATTTTACCTTTTCATCTAGGATCTCCTGTTATTGCACAATGTTCGTCTGAGAAAGTCTCAAACAATTACCACATGATAATATGATCATGCATATTAAATCAACGATGTATAAGGTTAATAAATTTTGCTCCTCTCTGATGTTAACCTTTTAAAGTCTTTTGCAGTTAATCTTTCCTAGGTTTCACCATTATCCTCCTTATTTAGTAATTTTAATACATTAAGCATTTATTTACGTAGGCAGTGGATCCTTTACGGATCAAGAGGCAACCAATACATGCGGGTAGGCTTGAATGCATTAAATCGGTGCTTCAATCTTCTTATATCTATTGGTGCGGCATCTTTGCCCTTCCCAAAGCCACCATCAAAGCTATGGAAGCCCTTTTCTATGCTTTCCTCCTGGAAAGGAAAAGAATATTCCTCTACCCTCTTGGAAATCCATCTCGCCTCCCAAAGAAAGTGCGGGCATCCGCCGTATCGTGATTGATGGAAAATGCAAATATCTGCGCAAGATCCTTCTTCTCCGCCCCCCTGGCCCTAAGAGCCATTTCCTCTTCCATCTTGGATGGATCCTCCACCTCCTCCCCCTGGCATCCTTTTGGTGTCCTCTACACAACTTCTTTGGAGCCGAGACATGTCAAAAACATATCCCAGTATGCTTAATATGGAACCAATTGTTTGAATTTTTACTTTCAGTTGAATATGCTACATGTAAAAGCAATGGATTCCCTTTCACAGATGGCTTCTTTCCTCGTACGAAAAAATATGGTGCATTCACCTGTTGTACAGTTCAGCATGCATCCAACACAAAATCACCATAACTTCGGGTATGCCAACTTATTCTAACATTTTACAATAATAATAATATTGAAAAGACTAATTCCCCACAATCCTTCTCAAAATGATTGGAAATCTGTCATTTGTCGATCCTCAAGTTATGGCAGAGATGACCCAGTTCAGGCCTTGCCTCAATCCATGCCAGAAATCCCATCTCACATGCAGGAGTGCAATAAAGGTAAGACCTGAAAGTGATAAGGAAGAAGTACCGCCTACAGATGCAAAAGAGAGAAGTGGCATAAATCAAAATGCTGATTCTTAATTATAAAAAAAATCAAAATTCTGATAGTCTCAAAGAACGTGCTTGATTATTGAGCATGCAGGTAGAAGCAAAATTCTTGCATGCACATGGATGCAGAAACCATGTATATCTGTGGGGACATTGGTTTTTCATTCACTAAAATCCTTCTTCACAATGCTGCCACCATTTGAATGAGAACATACCAATCTGGCTGTTGTGCAAACAGATTGTTCCCACAGGAAAATGAAAGTTCACTGTGCAGGGTTTTCCAATATTGCTATGTCATAGCTCATATGATCATTTCCATGCATATCACCATTCTCCCTTGTGCTTAAAGGAGACTTCGCTCAACTAAAAGAGAAAAAACTGATGATCTTTAAAAGGATATAAATTGACATAATTGAGTGAATGAAAAATGACAAGTACAGACATAAAAATCAATGACCATGAAAAAGTAGATTTTTATTTCTCTATTTGTTTTCTATTTCTCCCCCTACTGGTGGTACTAGATGTAATTCTCTATTCCAAGAGCAAGCAACATGCACTATTGTATTCTTTTTTTTTTTTTTTGCAGAGGGGGGGGGGGCAAGCACTTTTAGTGAAGGGGGAAACACTAGAATACCCTGCAGTTACCATATAAATTGCTCCGGCAGGTCACACCACTACAAATACAGTGACTATGACAACAGACCATACTCATGTCAACTATAAAACAAGTGCTTCAGTAGACTGTAGAGCCATGTGACCATAGCATTATCAAATTGGGCTTAGTCAAAAGAACAGATGAAACAATAAAGCACTGAGAACTGGATGTTATAACACCTTGGGCAAGTTAAACAAACCTTAACGCTTTAATACCCATATCCATGAGGCATGCTCTTTTCGTCATCACCATCAGCGCACTTCTCAAGTTCCTGCCTGTAGTAAAGAATATCATCTCGCAAATTCCCAGCACCTGCACACCTTTAAAACAAAGGGAGCAAAATCAACACCTAGAAGTTAACAGGCAGTGACAGAACAAAGATGATGTGGATTATATTCAGTATTACAGTAGCTTTATAACACATTTGCTTGCTGAACACTGGGCTACATTCAGAGTAGGCAGTTATGGTCTATACATTGTGCTTAAATACATTTTACACTCGTAACTAGCACCTTTGAGCACTTTGGTCAATAAAAGTAAAACCAGTACCATCTATCCTCCAAAGGTAGAATTTTGGTCTTGTCATTCCAAAGCAAGCGGAATCTTGGACTGTCCCAGACAGTTGGCACCATTTCATATTGATGTTATTTAGGAAAAATTTATGGAAAAGATCTTACAAGGATTCCATTTTATTAAGAAAAGAAACAGCAGAAAGACAATAAAACCAATGAAAGGAGCAAAAATGAGGTTTCCCATTTTAATATTACCCACTTGTTAGTGGTTTAAAGTATCGGTATCGGGTATCGTATCGGAAAGGTGATTTTAAGAGATGTATTGTATCGTATCAGAGAGTATTTACCATATCAGGTCACGTATCGACCCTATACAGTTGATACTTTTTAAGTATCGTACTAGTGCCGTATCGTATCGATACCCTAAAAATAAGATACGAATCGGTTAGTATCAGTGGATACGTTAAGATACTTAGAACATTGCTTGTTACATTAGACATAGAAGTATTAGTAGTGCATTAAGCAGGCTGTGATATGTTTCACTCAAAATTCTCTTTTTCCTTTTTTTTTTTCTTGTAAACCTCAAAGTTTTCGTCTTTTTCCCATTATAGATATAGATGTGAAAACCCATGCATCAAAAGTATAGTTCATCTATGTAAATGTAAACAATAAAGAAGAGAAGAAAGAAGAAGACAAGAGAAGAGAAGAGGAGAGGAAGAATGAGAATCGGGTAGCTTTGGAGTGTCTCACTTAATGTGAGAGCTCCACATTCATTCAGTATATATATATATATACTTAAGAAACACAATAGGAAATAAGAAAACTGTAAAATACCTAAACTGCCCCTGAACATACCAAGACATAAAACAGTCCCTACTAACACTCCCCCTCAAGTTAGAGCATGGATATTAGTCATACTCAACTTGCTACAAATATAATTCACTCTAGCACTCCCCAAAGACTTTGTAAATAAATCTGCAAGTTGTTCTCTCTGTGCTGAACATGACTAGGAGAGATGAGGCCCTGTTGCAGCTTCTCTCGAACAAAGGGACCATCTACTTTAATGTGTTTAGTTCTTTTATGAAACACAGGATTTGAAGCAATATGAACAGCAGCTTGATTATCACACCATAAGTGCATGGGGGAATCATCCCTAAATCCAAGCTCGGTCAACAACTGTTTTCACCCACATCAACTCACAAGTAACGTGTGCCATGGCTCGATATTTTGATTCTGCACTCGATCTAGCCACGACAGTCTGTTTCTCGCTCTTCCATGACACAAGATTTCCACCAACAACAAGATAGAACGAATAGTTGATCTCCTATCAATGGGAGATCCAGCCCAATCAGCATCCGAGAAACCTTCAACACGCCCATGTTCATGATCAGAGTAAAGTAATCCATGTCTAGGAGCCTTCTTGAGGTACCTCAAGATATGTATAACAACATCCCAATGAGATGTACGAGGAGCAGATAAAAACTGACTCACAACACTAACAGGAAAGGCAATGTCAGGTTGAGTCACAGTTAAATAGTTTAGTTTCCCAACAAGTCTCCAATACTTCTCAGGATCATTAAGAACATCACCAACATCAGCTGTAAGTTTTAAATTAAGATCCACAGGTGTATCTAGAGGTTTGAATCCTAACAATCCTGTCTCTGAAAGAAGATAAAGAACATACTTTCGCTGTGAGAACGAAACTCCATTCCTAGATTGAGCTACTTCCATACCTAGAAAGTATTTCAATCTTCCCAAGTCTTTAGTTCGAAACTTCTGTTGTAAATGCATCTTCAACTTCTCAATTCCTGAAGAGTCATCTCCTGTAATGACAATATCATCCACATATACAATAAGAAATATTCTTCCTGCATCAAAATGCCGAAAAAATACAGAATGGTCACTACTACAACATGTCAGTCCAAATTCCAAAACAACTTCAGTAAACCGACCAAGCCAAGCTCGGGGCGACTGTTTTAGCCTATACAAAGACTTCTTGAGCTTACACACCATCACATACTCCCCCTGAGCAACAAACCCAGGAGGTTGCTCCATATAAACCTCCTCATGGAGATCTCCATGCAAGAATGCATTTTAACATCTAATTGAAAGAGAGGCCAATGATGTGTGGCTGCAAGAGAAATCAATATACAAACAGAAGTAAGCTTAGCCACGAGAAAAAGTGTCCACATAATCAACACCATACACTTGGGCATAGCCCTTGGCAACAAGGTGAGCCTTCAAGTGAGCCAAAGAACCATCAGGATCAACCTTCACCGCAGAGACCCATCGACAACCAATAATTGATTTACCTGAGGGTAAAGGAACAAGATTCCATGTCTGATTCGCCTATAAAGCCAACAGTTCCTCGGTCATAGCAGCCCTCCAACTAGGACTAGAAAATGCCTCTCGCAACAGACTTAGGAATAGGGTGGTGCTCAATAGTAGTCAAGCAAGTATGGAAAGTAGAGGATAAACCAGAGTAGGACACAAAGTTAGAGAGAGGATGTTGGGTACAACTCTGAACACCCTTGCGAACAACAATAGGCACATCAAGGTCAGAAGGAACATCAAGGGAAGAGGAAGGATTACCTAGGGCAGGAGCAGCCAACGAAGAAGATGAGGTTGAAGGTGGAGTAGGGGGCAAAATTTCCGAAGATGGTTCTAGTATGTAATAGGAGGTGGCGGTGGAGGTATTGGAGGAACCTGTGGAGCAAAAGACTGAATAATATACAAAAGAAGATCATCATCGAATTCAGAAGCAACAACATGAGAATCAGTATAAGGGTTAGACTCAAATAAAGAAACATCAGTTGTGACAAAGTATTTCTGTGACTCAAAGGAATAGCATCGATAGCCCTTTTGAGTATGCGAATAACTTGAGCTTTGGGATCCAACTTAAAGACACCGATTCGAGTGGCCTGAACAGTGCCTGTACCAGGTACTTTAGCTAAAGAACCATCAATTAAGGTAACACTAGAGGACGATGCACGGAAGGAAGAAAATATACCTGAGACCCCAGTCATGTGGTCCGATGCTCTTGAATCAATGATCCAGGGGCCGGAAGCAGTTGAAAGACATGCATTGGCATTACCTATATGACCAAAAGTAGTAGTAGAAGGCTGGGAAGATTGAGATATCTGGAACTGGGTAAAGCGAGCAAAATCCTCATCAGACGTCACCACAATTTTATCCTTAGATGATGGAATAGTAGACTCAGTGATGGCAGCAGAATTAGCAAACTGTTGCTGTGGTGATTTGCCATGAAGTTTCAGTAGAAGCGTTGGATATGTCTAGTGCGACCACAATGGTGACAGGTCTTCACTGTGCCTGAAATATCTAAGCTAGAAGAAGGTGCTTTCCCAGGTATAGGGGTTTTGCCAGAACCAACCCCATGATTACGGCCAACACCAGCCCCTATCCCACTACTAGGACCACGACTAGGTCTAGAAGGTCAAGGCTGAACTATCCACAATAGTAGAGTCATGAGAAGTCTCACGAGATACTCGTAGAACTCGTGAAAAAGTGTCAGAAAGGGTAGCTACCTTATCACCACCAAGTATTTGGGAACGAACAAAGTCAAACTCCTTCCCAAGACCACCTAGAAACCCCATAATAGCGAGCTGCTCTCGCTGGTTCTGCATCTGTTGCACATCTGAGGTGATAGGAAGTAGAGAATTCAGCTCCTCATAAATCCTCTTAAAATCAGCAAAGTATTGGGTTAAGGGGCGACCCTTTCGATCAGCTCTGTAGAAATCTCGAGATAACTCATAGATACCAGATAAATTGTTCTGACCAGAATACAGAACATGTAGATAATCCCATAGTTCCTTGACTGTATCAATAAAAGTTACCAGATAAACAATCTGATTGTCCATAAAGTTCAGCAGCCGTCCCAAAACGAGTGCATCAACTGTATCCCATGAGGCATCACTTGCTGGTTTGGTCTTGGTCAAATGATCTTGCTGATCCCTACCAATCAGCACCAATCTAACAATCTTCTTCCATTGTTGGAAGTTGTTGATTCCCTCTTACTTCTTCTCAGTAATATGGTTAGATGAAGAAGACACAACTTCACTAACAACATTCTTCGATGGGTCAGACATTTCAACAAACACAAAGGATGCAAAATTAGAAGAAGAAACCTGACAAAATCGATCTCAGCTTGACATTTCAACAAAGACAAAGGATGCAAAGTAGAAGAAGAAACATGAGAAAATCGATCTCAGCTCCCAAAACCCTCAAAGTGAGGTTGATCTCCAACTTCAAATACCATAAGAATTAATCTCCAGTCACTGTGGTGAAGAAACCAATCACAAACATGCAACCAAAACTCGATTTCAACCCCTTTCTGCAGAAACTCGTATAGGTCCTTTTCTTGTAGAGAATCCTATTTGGGAAGGGAGGCTCCCTCCGTCAGGCCTTGAATTTATATCGAGAGTGGGGCTTGGTTATTGCCTGCAATGAAAGGATCTCGATCTCAAAAAAACTTACAGAAACTCGACTTTTAGTTCTGCCCCCCCCCCCCAAAAAAAAAAAACTGACACAAAAACTTCAACAAAACTTGATCTCCATGGTCTTGAATGTCTTCTTCACTCCATAGATCGATCTCCACCAACAAAGAAGATCTAGTTCTCAATCTCCAGCGAGGAACTAGTCTCTAAACAGTTTGAAAATACAGCATAGGGTGCTGCACCCCTTTCACATGAAAACTGAAGAGCCTCTCAAGACTTTGAACTGAGATGAATCAATCAATGATGATTGAAACTTAGAAAGGGAAGAGACAAGATGCTAGGAAGGTTGTAGCAGTCCCTAGAGATCCTGCTCTGATACCATGTAAATGTAAACAATAAAGAAAAGAGAAGAAAGAAGAAGAGAAGAGAAAAGGAGAAAAAGAATGAGAATCGGGTAGCTTTGGAGTGTCTCACTTAATATGAGAGCTCCACATTCGTTCACTATATATAATGACTTAAGAGACACAATAGGAAATAAGAAAACTGAAAACTACCTAAACTACCCCTGAACATACCAAGACATAAAACAGTCCCTACTAACAATCTAATTATTCTTTTTGAGCTTCATTTTACCTTTTCATCTGGGATCTCCTGTTATTGCACAATGTTCGTCTGAGAAAGTCTCAAACAATTACCACATGATAATATGATCATGCATATTAAATCAACGATGTATAAGGTTAATAAATTTTGCTCCTCTCTGATGTTAACCTTTTAAAGTCTTTTGCAGTTAATCTTTCCTGGTTTCACCATTATCCTCCTTATTTAGTAATTTTAATACATTAAGCATTTATTTACGTAGGCAGTGGATCCTTTACGGATCAAGAGGCAACCAATACATGCGGGTAGGCTTGAATGCATTAAATCGGTGCTTCAATCTTCTTATATCTATTGGTGCGGCATCTTTGCCCTTCCCAAAGCCACCATCAAAGCTATGGAAGCCCTTTTCTATGCTTTCCTCCTGGAAAGGAAAAGAATCCCGATTCCTCTACCCTCTCAGCTGGAAATCCATCTGCCTCCCAAAATCCGAAGGAGGTCTGGGCATCCGCCGTATCCGTGATTCCAATACCGCGGGTAGTTTGAAGCTTATTTGGAAAATCTCCTCTAAGCATGACTCCATTTGGGTCCATTGGGTCTACTCCCACTTCCTCAGGAATGACTCCATTTGGACTGTATCCGTCCCTGCGGATTCTTCTTGGATCGGCGCAAGATCCTTCTTCTCCGCCCCTGGCCCTTAGAGCCATTTCCTCTTCCATCTTGGATGGATCCTCCACCTCCTCCTCGGCTTGACCCCTGGCATCCTTTTGGTGTCCTCTACAACTTCTTTGGAGCCAGAACAATTTATTCCTCTGGCATTCCAAAGTCTGGTCCCCTCTCCTCCATCATTTTTCAGGGTTCTTGGTGCCCCCCTCCCCTACCCCCCTCGCCCTCTCCTTGATCTTGAATTGCCTCCCCACCCTCCCTCCCTCCCCCCATGCTCATGCGGACAAGGTTATTTGGCTCCCCTCCACTAATGGCCTTTTTAGCTTTAGATCCGCTTGGAATCTAGTCAGAACCCAAGCCCCTACTGTCCTATGGCATAAGTTAGTCTGGTTCAAAGGCCACATCCCTCGACATAGCTTCCTTGCTTGGAGAACCCTTAACCTTTGCCTCCCTACCCAAGCCTTCCTCTCCCACCGCAGAATCCATGTCCCCACACCTTGCATCTTCTGTTGGAATGGTTCAGAAGACATTGACCACCTTTTTTTTGCTTGCCCCTTTACCTCTACCATTTGGAAAAAAGCCCTTTCGTTTATCTGACCTCGCAGTAGGAGACATCTCCCTTTTGTTCGAGAGTGGCTTTGGCTGGTCATGACTTACTCTGGATGCTCGATCTGTGACACTATTGGCAAGCTTGTGTTTTGCGCTTCTCTTTACCACATTTGGATGGAGAGGAACCTTAGGAGATGGACCTCCAAATCTCGCTCCTTTGACTTGATTTGGAAAGACATCTTTTAGGATGTCTCCACTAAGCTTACTTTTCTTCCTACCAAGGCTGTTTTGGACTCCCCAAGGAACAGGCATATTGTTGTGTCCTGGGGTTTAGATAGTGCTCTTTTAAGATCCCTCTCCCCCACTTAGTTGGGCCTGGGATCTGCTCTCCCCCCCCCCCCCCGTGTTCCCCTTTTTGTACATTCCCCCCCTTTTTCGGTCCTCTTCTCCTTTTCGCCCCCCTTGGGCTTTGGTAATATAATTTTTTATTCACCAAAAAAAAAAAACACAGGCCCATGAGAGGACAACATGCACATATTTAGTTGTAGTCAGACAGCCCCTCATTGCTGCCTCACAAGGAGAGGGAGAGGGGGGGAGAGAGAGAGAGAGAGAGGATCTATGTCCAGTTACGTAGTGCAAGTCTTTCCATGCCTTAGTGATGCAGATTCATCACCAAACTGGGCTTGTTTGCCTAGGAATAAATCTAGGGTTGGGTTGTATACATGTTGGGCCTTTGAGTTGGAAATGCCGATTCAAGAGAGGAGAGAAGAGAAGAGAAGAAGAGAGGATGAGGAGAAGAAGAGAGAAGAAGATGTGCAGCCGAAAGTTAGGGAGAATATATTCCTCTCCCCTATTTGATTTATTAACATGAAATGAAAATTACATACACGTCCCTAGGGAGGTAAAAGGTAAAAAAGTAAAATTACAACATAAGACAATAAGATACTAAACTAGTGCCCAAACTACCCTTATTACATAAACTCTAACACTCCCCCTCCTAGCTTGCATAAAAGGTCACTAAACTGATTAGGGATGAGCCCCTTGGTAAAGATGTCATCCAATTGACCGCCTGTCTTAACAAAAGGAGTATAGATGTAGCCAGAGTCAGTCTTCTCCTTGATGAAATGTCAGTCTACCTCAATGTGTTTTGTCCTGTCATGTTGCATATGATTGTGTGGTATACTTACGGCAGCCTTGTTATCACAATAGAGTCTCATAGGTGCCTCAAAATCAAACCCAACTCTTGGACCAGTCGTCTCAACCATAGGAGTTCACACACTCCATGAGCTATAGCCCTGAACTTTGCCTTTGCACTGGATCTGGCCACAACAGGTTGTTTTTTGCTTCTCCATATGACCAGGTTACCTCCCACAAATGTACAATATCCTGATGTAAACCATAGGTCAGAAATTGAACCAGTCCAATCCGCATAAGTGTATCCCTCTATCCTCAGATGGTTGTGCCTGACATATAATAGTGTTATGTTTTAGGGGTATTTCTGTAACTGGCCATTGTATTGTGCCTTAAGTTGTATTTTGTTCTCTTGTTTCTTCTTTTTCCTTTTACCTCCCTAGGGAGCTATTTTGTAATTCCAGCAATTGACTAATGAAGAATATAGGGGAGAGAAATCAATTCTCTCGCCCATACGGTTGTGTTCATTTCTCTTCTCTTTTCCTTCTCTGCTCCTCCTCTTCTCTCTTCTCAGCCTCTACCTTCTTATTTCTTGTCTTGAATCAATCCTAGCTCATTTCTAACTTGGTATCAGAGAAGATTTTGAGAGTCGACCTAGCTCTCCTTGACTCTTAACTCTCTTTGAAACCCTAGAAATGTAAAGGGGTTCCATTGAAACCATACTTTGTAAAGAACTTCACATAGAATGATCTATTGTGGTTAGATCTTCAAAGCAATGATGAATGGAGGAGGTCACTTGGCTGGAAAACTGCATTGAAGCACTTGGAGATGAATCCAGAATTTCCGCCAGCCATTCTTGTCTCAGTTTCGATTCTGCCTCTTGGCAGGCTGTTTTGTCTTGAAGCCAGGCCCATTTGAGTCGCCTAGAGGTGTGTTTTTACAGCCCCAAGGGCTTGTTTCTTGAAGGGATAAGGTTAGAGAGTAGTGCTCTTTTTTGCTGCTGCACAGAATTCTGCTACTATCACCAGCCCTGTCTTGTCCAGCTTGTCTCTCCCTCATTCCATCACCATTAGGAGTGGGACCACTGACCAGCACCATTAGAATCGCCCAGGGGTCTTCTTTCAAACCCCCCAGCACTTGATTGATGAGAGAAGCAGTTTGAGGAGCATAGTTCATCTCTTTGCTGCCCCAAAGGTACCGCCAGCCCTGTTTCTGCCCCATATTTTATTTTTTTTTGGAAACCAATGCATTGAATGGTTATTTGTTGCTGAGATTGGAAGGTCTGCCTGTAGTTACACTTGTTGGGTGTTGAATGGCTATGAACTGAGGTTCTTTGAAGTTTTTTGGACTGTTATGTGGTGTATGGCTGCTGTGACTGCAGTTGAGCTGCATATGATGTGTTTGATTTAATGATTCTTACGGATTTATCCTCCTTTTTACTGCTGTGACTACTTGGGGCAGTGTATTGCCCTTTGTTTGTGGGGTATCTTGCTTGTGTTTGGGTAGAGTTTACTCCCCATTTGTGCAAGGCACCATTCTGATTTGTTGGGCACTTTTGGTACCATGTCTACCAGTTGTGGTGTTGAATTTCTTTGAGCTGTTCGCCTTGTTTGGCTGCTGAACTGTGTTCTTTTTGGATTGAGAACATACTTCCCATTTGAATTTGGGTATTACTCCCATCTTGTAAGTGTGTTCTTTGGAGAAGTGAATCGACAACGGTTGTTTGAAGAACCGTCTCTGTTTGGGTAGAGTGTGTACTCCCCATTGGATTTGAGTATCATTTCCTTTTTTTTTTGCGTATTCCTACATTATGTCAACTCTTGGAGGAAGAGGCCAGGGTACACCCCAAGGAAATGATAGAGATAGGTTCCACTGTGACCATTGTGGGAAGTCTGGACACACGAGAGAGAGAGAGAGAGATGTGAGATACTTTATGGCTGTCCCCCTGCTATGCACGATAGTAGGAGAGTGGGCGCCAAAGCATTCTCCTTGATGACTGCGGTTGCACCTCTGGGATCTGCATGGATTATTGACTCTGGAGCCATTGACCATATGACCGGCACTTCTCAGTGTTATGACTCCTACTCTATCTGTTCTGTTAAGGATAAAGTTAGAGTTGCTGATGGTTCCCTTTCCTCTATATCTGGTAAAGGCAGTGTTCGTGTCACTTCTTCTATCTCCCTTGACTCTGTTCTTCATGTTCCTCAGTTTCATACTAACCTCTTATCTGTGAGCCACCTAACCAAATCTTTGAATTGTTCTGTCACTTTTTTTTCCATCTCATTGTGTTTTTCAGGATTTGGTGACAAAGAAGGTAATTGGCAGAAGACATGAGGAAAATGGACTTTACCTTCTTGATCAAGGGACTTTACCTACTGCTCAGTCCTATGCATGTGGGCGTAATGACAACAGTACTGTTAACTCTGTGATGTTGTGGCATCAACGTTTGGGCCACCCTTCTTTGGGGTTATGAGGACAAAATTGCCCCACTTGTTTTCTTCCATTCCTTCTTCCCATGTGTTTCAGTGTGAACCCTATTTGTTTGCCAAACATTGTTGTTCCCTTTATCCTTATCAGGGTAATCGATCCACTATTCCCTTCCATATTGTGCACTCTGATGTTTGGGGACCTTCCCCCACTAATTCTTTGTTTGGCTATCGCTACTTTGTTTCCTTTGTTGATGACTATTCCAGGGCAACTTGGACCTTTTTGATGAAACAAAAAAGTGAGGTCTATGATGCCTTTAAAATTTTTTATCAGTTCATTTATATCCAGTTTTGTAATCACATTCAAATTGTTCGTTCTGATAAAGGGGGGGGGGGGGATATATGTATGGGGGGCTTCAATAGCTTTTTACTGATCATGGCATTATCCATCAAGTTGCTTGTATGGACACCCCTCAACAAAATGGGGTGGCTGAAAGGAAAAATCGTCATTTGTTGGAAGTCACTAGAAGTCTCCTATTTGGCATGCATATTCCAAAAACCTTTTGGTCTAAAGCTCTTCTTATTACTGCTTCCTTTTTGATCAATCACATGCCCACTAAACTTCTGAGCTCCAAATCCCCTTTAGACTTCTGCTTTCTCTCTTCCTCCCAAAGTGTTTGGGTGTGTCTGCTATGTCCATGCCAACAAATGTGCTCAGTCTAAGCTTGACCTCAAGGCACTTAAATGTATTTTCCTTGGATATTCCTCCTCTACCATGGGGTATAACTGTATAAGTGCTATCACCCCTCTTCTCGAGGGTGACCTTTCTCAAAAGATGTTACCTTCTTTGAATCTATACCTTTCTTTGCTTCTTCTCAACACCCTCTTCAGGGGGAGAATAGTGGAAATGAAGAGGCTGTCTCTATCCCTTTCCTCCCACCTTTGCCTACTTCTCCATTTCTGTTTGATATTGGGAAACACAAAGAAGGGGTTGTTAATGATACTGATACTCATTTTGGTGATGATGCTAGTACTGAAAAAAAAGGGGCTGTTGTTGAAAATGGTTCTGGAATGAGAAACATTACCACATTAAATACAAAAGAGGTGAAGGTTTGCATAATACAGGATAGAAGACCTGCCAAGAGCCCTCTTTGGATCCACATCCTGAGATACATCCTCCTCAGTCAGGTAACATCTCTTCTCTTCCTTCTGATTTAGACCTTCCCATTGCTACTAGAAAAGGAAAGAGAGCTTGCACTAATCCTGTAGCCCTGTTTGTTACCTATGATGTTCTCTCTCCTACAGGTGCTGCCTTCACTGGTGCCCTCTCTTTTATTTCCATCCCAAAAAATGTCATTGAGGCCATGTCTGACCCAAAGTGGAAGCAAGCCATGTCTGAGGAAATGATGGCCCTTGAGAAGAACTTTACTTGGAAACTGGTTGATCTTCTTAAGGGGAGAGTTCTAGTTGGATGCAGATGGGTCTACACAGTCATGTACCGATCAGATGGTAGGGTTGAGAGATACAAGGTCTGGTTGGTGGCTAAAGGCTACAGTCAGGTGTATGGGATCGATTATCAGGAAACATTTGCTCCTGTGGCAAAGCACAACTCAATAAGAGTTCTTTTATCTTTGGCAGCTAATCAAGATTGGCCATTGTATCAGTTAGATGTCAAGAACGCTTTTCTCCATGGTGATCTAGAAGAGGAAATGTACACAAGGTTTAAAGTATCGGTATCGGGTATCGTATCGTAAAGGTGATTTTAAGAGACGTGTCGTATCGTATCGGAGAGTATTAACCATATCGGGTCACGTATCGACCCTATATAGTTGATACTTTTTAAGTATCGTATCGGTGTTGTATCGTATCGATACCCTAAAAATAAGATACGTATCCGTTAGTATCGGTGGATACGTAAACATACTTAAAACCTTGAGTGTACATGCAGACTCCACCTGGCTTCAAGTGTCCCTTAGCTGAAGGGAAAGTGTGCCTGCTCAAGAAGGCACTATATGGTCTCAAGCAGTCCCCGAAGGCTTTTTTAAAGGGGTTTACATAGGCCATTTTGAAAAATGGGTATTCTCAGAGCCAAGCTGACCACACTTTATTTACCTGGTGAGGTAATGGTACCATCACAACCCTTATTGTCTATGTTGATGATATTGTAGTAAATGGAAATGACAGGGCTGAGATAGTTAGGCTGAAGACCTACTTGGTTCAACAGTTTGAGATTAAAGATTTGGTTCCCTTAAAGTACTTCTTGGGTATTGAAGTGTCAAGGTCTAAGAAGGGAATAAATATATGTCAAAGGAAGTTTGTCCTAGACTTGTTGAAAGAGACAGGGATGTTGGGTTGCAAACCACCAAACTCTCCTATTGATCAGAATCAAAAGCTAGGAGAAGACTGTGGACCTTCCCTTGTTGATGCAGGAAAATACCAGAGGCTTACAGGGAAATTGATCTATTTCTCTTTGCCTCGCCCAGATATCACCTATGTAGTTGGAGTGATGAGTCAGTTTATGCATGCCCCCAAGAGTGGGCACCTGGATGCTGTTTACAGGATCCTCAGATACTTGAAGTCCTCCAGGAAAAGGTTTCCTATATGCCAAGAACAATCATTTGAGAATTGAAGGCTACACTCATGCTGATTGGGTTGGTTCAGTTTCTCTGACAGACGATCTACATCTGGCTATTGTACTTTTGTGGGTGGTAATATGGTCACATGGAGGAGTAAAAAGCAACCAGTTGGCTCGGTCAAGTGCAGAGGCAGAATTTAGAGCTATGGCTCATAGAGTATGTGAACTCCTATGGTTGAGAGGGGTGGTCCAAGAGTTGGGATTTGATACTGAGACACCTAAGAGACTCTATTGTGATAACAAGGCTGCCATTAGTATAGCACACAACCCTATACAACATCACAGAACACAGCACATTGAAGTTGACAGACACTTCATCATAGAAAAGATTGACTCTGGATACATTTGTACTCCCTTTGTGAAGACCAGTGATCAATTGGCAGACATCTTCACCAAAGGACTCATTCCTCACCAGTTCAGTGATTTTCTATGCAAGCTGGGAATGTACGACATTTATTCTCTAGCTTGAGGGGGAGTGTTAGAGTTTATGTTTTAGGGGTATTTCTGTAACTAGCCATTGTATTGTGCCTTAAGTTGTATTTTGTTCTCTTGTTTCTTATTTTTCCTTTTACCTCCCTAGGGAGCTATTTATAATTCTAGCAGTTGATTAATGAAGAATATAGGGGAGAGAAATCAATTCTCTATCCCATATGGTTGTGTTCATTTCTCTTCTCCTTTCCTTCTCTCTTCTCAGCCTCTACCTTCTTATTTCTTGTCTTGAATCAATCCTAGCTCATTTCTAACTAATAGTTCTTTTCCTAGGGTGGACTTCAAGCACCTGAGAATACGGTACATAACATCCAACTGCCCACTCTTGAGGGCATGCATATATTTGGGAGAGTCAAAGAGAGATAGATCAGCTTCCCTACCAGCCTCTGGTATTTTCCTGCATCAACAAGAGAAGGACCACAGTCTTCTCCTAGCTTGTGGTTTTGCTCAATAGGAGAACTAGCTGTTGGTGTTCTCAGCCAATTTATGCAGTCTCCTTGTAAGTCTCATTGGGATGCATCCATTCTTATTCTTCGGTATTTGAAGGGGGCCCCTGGGAAGGGGCTGATTTATCGACCCAATAAGCATATGGAGCTTGTTGCCTACTCAAATGCAGATTGGGTAGGTTCAGCTAGTGATCGTCGATCTACTACTGGGTATTGCACGTTTGTTGGGGGAAATCTGGTTACGTGGCGAAGCAAGAAATAGACCACGATTGCCAGGTCCAGTGCTGAAGCGGAGTATAGAGCCATGGCTCATACCACTGCAGAGTTGATGTGGGTTAGGTCTCTCCTACTTGAGAAGGGTTTTTCTGTTCCAACCCCTATGAAGATGTTTTGTGACAACCAGGTAACCATCTATATTGCTAGTAATCCTGTCTTTCATGAAAGAACTAAGCATATAGAGGTGGATTGTAACTTTGTTCGTAGCGCCGTTTTGAAGAAGCTGGTTGAGACACCGTTTGTCTCTTCTTTTGATCAGATTGCTGATGTGTACACAAAGTCCTTATTTGCTCCTAGTTTTCGATCTTGTTGTAATAAGCTGAGCATGGGTGATATATATGCTCCAGCTTGAGAGGGAGTGTTGAATTTGATAGTTGTAAGGGCAAATAGGTCTTTGGCTTTTCCTTTATTTTTATTTCTGTCTTTTAGTGTTAAGTTGATGTAAGGGCAATTTTGTCCAAAACACCTTTTATTATAAGTAATACATTAAGTGACCTGCGATAGAACATTCAGTTCTACCGCAGGTCCCCTCTCTCTTCCTCTTCTCCTCCTCTTGTTCCTTCTTCTTTCTTCTCTTCTCTTCTCTCTAATCTGGTTGTTCAGTTTCTGGTATTATAACAGATTACATGTATGTGATTATAGTTAGCAGTTGATTTGTAATGAACATTGACGAGAGCGTTATTTTCGGCGACATCGAGGTAAGTGGAACATGGCATGATTTCATCTATGCGTTTATGGTTTACGTGATTCTATGTTTATTATGTTTTACAATGGCTTTTCTCAAGGCAATGTAAATGTATATTTTATGTTAAGTTGTTTCATGATGTTACTTGTTTAAGAGTATTTGAGCATGATATTTTGAATGTGTGCCATTTCTAAGTAAGGATTTTCAAGCATGTGTTAATTTACTTGGATATGGACACTATTGGGTCATGTGAATGATTCATATAAAATTATGAACATTTATGCATTGTATGGTTTATAAAATGAGAAAAATGTGTTGAATGTATTGAGCATGGTTTTGGGATATGATTGCAACCCTAGGAATTCCTAAGGGGGGTTTCCGTTATATGAGCGAGAAGGTCCTAAGGGTGGGGGCAAGGTTTAAAGTATCGGTATCTTATCGAAAAGGTGATTTTAAGAGACGTATCGTATGCTACACTACAGATATGCATGAAAATGGTCAAGATACACAAGGAAATGCACTTTTGAAGCAAAAAAACAATATAAATAAGCAATGTAACATGTATCATGCATAGAGACTAAAATGGAGAACAACGTATAATGAGACAAGAAACTTTCATCGATTTGAGTACAAATCCTTACAAACGATCAAGTTTGATACATCAACTAACTTAGTTTTACCCAAACGTATTGATTTATACCAAAAAATAGGATTAAAAACCATGATTTAAACACAAAGATCAAGTTTTTCTGAAACGCACCTTCTCTGTGCCTCCTTCAATCTCTGATCTCAAAAACAAAATCATACTCTGATAGTCACATGGGCCTTTAATGGCCATATCGACGTGTATCGGTTGGTATCGACCGTATCGGTATGTGTCAAGACATCGGTTTGTATCAAGTTGTATCGGCTGATACATACCGATACATATCGATACTCTCACAGAACCCTTTAACGTACATATCGTAAGTATCGGTCTGTATCGTATCATCGGGCCGTATCAGATGATACAATACGATACCAATCGAGACATACTATTTTCTAGAAAAACAGATACATATCGGTACCGACTGACTCCAATACGTATCGGCCGATACGATACAGACCGATACTTTAAACAATGAGGGGTGTGTGGTATTTGATTTGTTCCTAAGGGGGAACCACCCATCCTAAGGAGGAAGTGGTGATACCTCGCTCGTTTAGTTCCTAAGGGGGATGACTCATCCTAAGGGGGATGTGAAGGGGCAGTCTGTCGGCATTTATTATTGTTTGACCGCTTGCATTTTAAAAGGAAAAGTGAGCTTCTGTATTCGAGGTTTTTGGTATTGCGAATGCCTAAGGACGCCCTAGTATGGAGGAGAGATATGATCCCGATTGAAGGAGTTAAAAGAGCTAGGGACAGGCTTAAAATGACTATAGGAGAGGTGGTGAGGAAGGACATGCATAACTTAGGTCTTGTATCAAGTATGACGTCGGATAGGGCCTATTGGAGGGCAAGGATCCATGTTGCAGACCCCATTTAGCTGAGATTCTCCTGTCGTGCTGGCTTGGGCTTCTTCCCTCTTACTATCTTATATCTTTCATATTGCATCTTTCATTTGGTATTCCCCATTTTACATTTCTCTTCTAACCTTTTTTTAGAACTCAGTTCTCCTTTGTTGTGTTTGGATCCATGTAGCCGACCCCATTAAGTTGGGATAAGGCTGAGTGTGTTGTTGTTGGTATTGCGAATGCCTAAGTGATTATTTGAGATGATCTTTAATTATGATATATATATATATGAACCATGCCAATTATTTTGGAAATTATATTTAACATGATTACGTCTTGGAATTCCCTTTCTGGGCTAGTGAGCTCACCACTTACCTTGTTTTACAGAGCACAGACCTGCTGTGTGAGGAGAGGATTACGTTTGGCTGGTTATTTGGAGAATTTGCAGTTTATTTTTTTCAGTGGTGGATGTATTAGGGTTCTCATAATTGATGTAAAAACTTTAAAGGAATTTAATTTGTTCGGCCACCAGAGTACCACTTAAACTTTAATGGTTTAATGATTTGGAAGTTTTTATTTATTATGATCTATGTTCATGTGTTGAGAAAATTTTGGACCCATAGTTATGAACCCAAGAGGAGTCGTGCAACCAACCCTGACGGTTTGGGTCATTACATGTTTGGCTACTGTTTGGACACTCCAATTCAGTACTAAATTACTGTAGGAAGCCTTTCACACTTTGCATCTATGCCATCTGTCATTGAAATAGATACAAAGTTACATCGCTCTAAGACACCATTAAGTATTAACCAGTTTCATTGCTAGGAAGGTGTTGCAAATTGTGAATAGACATTGTAGAAGAGTACATTACAACTGAATACGAGAAGCTGATGTATTGGTCCAAACTAGATATGTAGAAAAGTCGACACCAAATGTTAGTGATTATGCTTTTGGTAGCCTTACTGATGAACCTGAGAAGACCATAGAAAAGAGAAAATAAAACAAGATTTGGGTAGAGGGCACTTACTTCAAATAGTTAATGCCCATTTGCAAGCCTAAGCAAACAGAATTTCTCACAATGTACAGAAGTCTAGTTTCTAATTCTCAAAACATCAAATCCTTGAACCCCATTTTCTGAGTATAATATGTTGCTCTATGCTTACACATGAAGTAGGTATTCCAGAGAATTATATGATTTATATCCTTCCATTAAAGTTTGCTCAGTAACATACCTTTCTATAACAAGATCAACCTCTGCTTTGCTCTTGGGACCATACATTAAAACCCTAGTGAGGTTTAGTATGTCCCTGTAATCACCCTCTTTACGAGCTTCATTAAAAGCCCAAGTTTGTAAGTTCTCTTTTGCCATTGAAGATAGACATTGAGTTCCAACCAATGATTCTGACATCTCTGATGCAAACGACCCCTCTTCATTGAGTCTAAGACAAATAATAGCCATTGCATAAGCAACCCCTCCAAACCCTGTGTGTGATACAAAAAGATAACACCCTGCAGATCTGTAGATAAAACACATGTTTAGTTTTTACGTCATGACTTCAGAAAAAAGAGAAAACAACTAAAAGATTATAATGAAGCTGGCTAAACCATATTCAGCTGACAGTAGAGCTGGCAAAACTATCAGATGAAGATTGTCTGTCTCACCCTCTGTATTACACAACATACGAACTCAATCTAATTGGACCACATCACCCACCAGTGCGACCCATTAGCGGGAGACAATTCTGTTTCTTATTGCGTCAAAAATAAAGTTTCATTTATAACAACAAAAAGAAAGTCAGTAAAAACCCTAAAACAAATACTACTCTACACTCTTGGATGGCTAAATGCCAAAAGCATTCCAATAAGATATTCTTATCATCCACTTGGAAAAAGATAAAACATGAATGAATAGATATTAAAAGTAGCCCTGATTGAAAGTATATAAACTGGGTCAGTGGAGTTTGTTTAAATGGAATTATCCTCAAATAATGGTCCATCCAGAACAGATTGAAGTTTGAATTCGTCTCAACCCTTTGGAAACAGAGAGGAAGACCTCCGCCTGAGCTGAAGATGTAAGTTCCCACTGCCATGTCACCACTCCGGTGGCCCTGCCTGCCCGCTGGTTCCTCCCTCTCCCTTTCTCCTTCCCCTCAAAACCTCTCCTCCCACTTTTCTCCTTCCCTCCCTGCTACTGGTGTCAAGACCTGGAACTCTCTCTTCAGAACCACCCCCTCCTCTGCTAGGGAAGGATACCCTCTCCACTTCGTTCCTCCTTCCCTTGTTGGTGACCAATTAGTCGGCCTCTGTCCGTCAGGGCTTCTTGACTCTGAAAACTCCAAATGGTCGAACTGCTTGGTAGGTCATTTCGCAGGGAGCAGACCTCCCTTCAACATTGTCAAGTCATCTCTATCTAAGCGATGGATTTCCCTTGGGACCATGGATACCTACCTTCTTGAATCTGGTGTTTTTGTTTTCAATTTTTCTGATGAAGCTGATAAAGCATAGTTCAAGAACTCGCGTGGCGAGTTCTCACCGAGTTTCTCGGTTTTTGGAAAAGCCGAGACGAGAGTACGAGACTGCCTACGAGTCTCAAAAGTGCAATATCTCGGCGACATCTCGGGTCTCGGTTGGATCTCGGTTTTGACCCATTATTTTAACCCACCTACCACTTAAATACCTTACCTAATTGGACAAAACTCGACATATCTCGGCGAGATCTCGGATCTCGGGTCCAGATCTCGGGTTGACCCAAAGTTGAGGCTTCGAGTTGAAAAAAAACAAATGCACCAACTCGGCGAGATCTCGACTCGTCTCGGTTTTTCCAAGGGTCGAGTTGGTACAGAGACTCGAGTTTTAGTACATTGTGATAAAGTAAAAGCTCGTGAGGGTGGCCCTTGGCATGTGGGGAAAAATCCAATCTTCCTTCGCCTGTGGGATCACCATCTGCAGCCAAACAAGGTTGATTTCCACTCCATCCCTCTTTGGATCATGCTGCCTGGTCTCCCGCTCCACTTCTGGTGTGAAAAGGGTCTCAGTATTATCGGATCTGTCGTCGGCAAACCCCTGTACTCTGATAAAAGAACCAAAAAGATGGATCGGTTGTCTTTTGCTCGGATCTGTGTTCTTGTCTCTGCTGATGTTCTCCCTCTATCTTCAGTCTCCATCTTCGATGATGATGGCTTCTCTTTCCAGCAGAAGATTCTCTTTGAAAGAATCCCACCTCAGTGTGTTGTTTGCAATGTTTTTGGTCATCCCACCCAAGCTTGCAATCCCTTGAACCCTGCTTCCACTGGGTGCGATGTGAACTCTTCTCGCCAGTACACTGCCGCTGCTGTGAGCGTAGTTGACTCTAGCTGGGTGCGAAATAGTTCCCTTGCCGTGGTCGGTGAAGAAGCCCTCCCACGTGCTCAAGGAAAGTGGTGTTAACAACTCGGAGAATGCTCCAAGGAACCCAAGGAAAGGAAAGAATAAAAATACTGAATTGCATGAAACCACGGTGCACCGAGAAATGATTACTAGGTCTATGGGACTTACCCCTCCCCCCTACCGTGTTTATAATGATCGTGCTTTTTTGGAACATTAGGGTTTTGGGAAATAAACCGTCTTTGAGGCGTTTGAAAGCTATCATTTTATCTGAAAAGGTGGAGATGGTTGCTATTGCAGAACCGAAAATTCAATTTGCAAAAGCTTTACGTATTATGAGGAAGATTGGGATGGATGAGGTGTGCTCTAGTGGAACGGAGAATGGAGAAAGAATTTGGGTTTTTCGAAAATGGGATATTCAGGTTAAAGTGGTTAAAGAACACGTGCAGTTTGTTTCCTTGGGGGATCGTAGGCAGTTATGGGCTGATTTATTGGAAAATGCGCAATCCTCAAACCTTCCTTGGGCGGTTGGGGGGGGGGACTTTAATGCAATTCTTGATCCGTTGGAAAAGGGAGGAGGAAGATCAGCTTGCCCAATCTCTCTTGAGGAGTTTGGGAATTTTGTGAATGCAGCAGGGCTTTTTGATGGGGGCTTCAAAGGTAATTCCTTCACCTGGTCCAATAATCAGATGAGCGGTGGAAAAGTTATTGCCCGTCTTGATCGTTTTCTATTTAATGTCCTCTAGGCTAATTATTTTGCTGTGAGTAAAGTGACTCATTTAAGCAGGACTTGTTCGGACCATGCCCCTGTTCTGTTGGATTGTGCTATTCAGGTGACTGAGACATTTTCTTCTTTTAAATTCCAGCAAATGTGGCTATCCCACCCTGACTTTATGGATTGTGTTAGGGAGTGTTGGTCGTCACCTTGCTACAGATCTTTGTTGCACACTCTTTTTCTAAAACTTAAAGCCCTTCAATCTCAGCTTCGATTTTGGAATAAAACGGTGTTCGGAAATATTCACCAAAGGGCTGAAGATAGAGTTTGCAGAGCGGAAGTGGAGTATGAGCAAAATTCTAATGAGACGACAGGGGGGTATTGGAGGAGGCTAAAAAAGCTCTCAATGAAATGTTGCTTCAAGAGGAAATTTTTTGGAGGCAGAAATCGAGGGTGAGATGGCTCAAGGAGGGGGAAAGAAACACAAAGTTTTTCCATACCATGGTCAATGTTCGAAGACGACATTGGTGTGTGGATAAAATTAAAGACACCAATGGCAACTGGGTCACAGATGCAACTGGTATAGCAGATGAGGCAGTGAAATATTTTTCTGACATTTTTCTTTTTAGAATTGTCATCAGGATGAGGACCTTTTGTAGTACATCCCCAATCTGAGTTCGGAAGAGGAGAATGCGCTCCTCTTGGCTTCCCCTTCTCTGGAAGAGGTTAAGGAGGCGGTTTTTGGTTTGTCGGCAAATAGTGCCCCAGGTCTAGATGGATTCACTGGCTACTTTTTTACGGCCTACTGGGAGATCATTGGTAACGATGTTTGGGCCGCGGTCAAGGATTTCTTTGTAGGGGGTTTCTTGCCTCTGTGCTATACATCGGCCAACCTGGTGTTAATTCCAAAGAAGGATAACCCAAAAGTAATGTCTTTTGCCCTATTAGTTTGTGTAATTTTGCTTATAAAATAATTGCTAAGATTATCTCTGTAAGGCTTGCTACCATTCTTCCCTCCATTATCTCGGAGGAGCAAGGAGCTTTTTTACAGGGCGGAACATTCATGACAATATAGCTCTGGTGCAAGAGGTGGTTTAGGATATCAACAGGGGTACCCGTGGAGTCAATGTGGTACTTAAGTTGGATATGGTGAAGGCATAAGACTGGCTGGAATGGGATTTTTTTGTACAAAGTTTTAAGGAAGTTTGGCTTTGCGGAGGAGTGGATCAACCTGATCAGAAAAACGGTGGAAAATTGTTGGTTTACTGTGGTTCTTGGTGGTGGTGGTCCTTCAGGCTTTTTTATATCTTCAAGGGGAGTGCACCAAGGGGAACCTTTGTCGCCATCTCTATTTATTCTTGCAGAGGAGGTCCTTAGCAGAGGTTTAATATCCACGTTTGTGGAGGGAAGAGCGAAATTCTTTCAGCTGCCTCAGGGATGCCTGGGAATTTCACACAGCTTATTTGCAGATGATACCATAATATTTTCCAAGGGGCTGAAGTATTATTTGAAACAAATCATTGGCTTCATCAATAGGTATGAAAATTTTTCCGGGCAGCTGGTTAATAAGGCTAAGAGCTGCTTCGTAAGAAGCAAGAAAGCCCCCGATCACAGGTGCTGCATGGTAGAGTTGGTCACAGGGTTTACCAGAAAGAGATTGCCAATCTCTTATCTTGGTGCTCCTTTATACGTCGGGCGTCTTCGCATTAATTTCTTTGATGATTTTTTAGCTAAAATGAGAAGGAAGGTGGCTGGCTGGAAAGGGAAATTATTGTCCTCAGGGGCGAGAGTGATTTTGCTCAAACATGTGCTCGCTTCCTTGCCGACTCACATTATTTCAACTTTGGATATCCCTAAAACTGTGGTTAGAAGGTTTAACAGTATTTGTGCTGATTTCTTGTGGGGCCAATCTGAGTGGGGCAAGCCACACCACTGGGTGGGTTGGAATAAGGTGTGTAAACCAATCAAGGAACGTGGCCTGGGTATTCGTCGTTTAGAAGACATAAGCCTGCCTTTGCGCTTATAGGGCCTGTGGAGAACCTTGTCTTCTAAGTCGCTGTGGTGTTCCTTGTTTAAGGCAAAACATCTGGAAAATGAACATATTATCTTGGCAGGATTGAAGGCAGGTGGGTAGATCTCCTGGAAAAGAGCTTTGCTGCATAAAGATTTCTTGCTTTCAAAAACTTGGTGGCTCATTGGAAAAGGAGAAATTAATTTTTGGCTGGATAACTGGTCGGAATGGGGGGCTTTGGTGGATTATTTAGATGGAGCTGTTCATCTTGACTTATCTGTTCGGGTCAAAGATGTTATAAGTGTGGAAAGGATCTGGAATCAAGAGATGCTGCTTAAGATTGATTCAGTCGAAGTATGGGACAGCCAGATGAATGGTAAGTTTTTTCTATCTAACAAGGAGGATACCCTTGTTTGAACTCCGGCAAGGGATGGTAAATTCTCCACTAAATCCTTGTGGAATGAAATCAGAAATGTCTCGGCAGAAATACCATTTGTTTTATGGTTTTGGAATCGAATGATTCCCACCAAGATTGGATTCTTCTCTTGGCAAGTATTGAGTGGGGGAGTTCCGACGGATGACACCATCATGAAGATGGGGGTGCCATTAGCTTCGATATGTCAGTGTTGTGGGCCTCCCAGATGTGAATCGACGAATCACTGTCTGGTGGAAGATGGTACGACGTCCAAAGTTTGGAGTTTTTTCTCTAGGCTGTGTGAAGTGGAGATTGTCCCGTTGCAGGATGTGCGAAGCAGGATATTATTTTGGCATAGCCATGCTCAAGTCAATAGCTTGTGTAGTGTGGTTTTTGGGTTGCTTCCCTCTTTCATAATATGGGAATTATGGAAAGAAAGGAATAATTGTAGACACGGGGAAAAAGCTCGTTCAGCCAGCTGCCTGGTGGAGGTAATTAGGAATTGGGTTAAAGAGCTTCCTTTTTATTCTTCGTTTGTGAAGTCCCCTTCCTTTAGGGAAAAGTGTTATTGTATGTCCTAGGGATACTTTAGTACATGTCTATGTCATATGTCACTAGAGTTGTATTTTTAACTTTTATTTCTGTTTCTCTTTACCTCCCTAGGGAGGTCCTTGTAATTTCCTAAGAATGGTTTAATGAAGTAAATGGATGTTAGGAGAAGCAACTCCTAACATTCCACGATTCTCTCCAACTATCTTCTTCTTCCTCTCTTTTTCTCCTTCATGCTGTAAACCCTTCCTTCATTACTAGGATCAATCATCTATAAATCTTAACTTGGTATCAGAGCTTCAAGGTCCTCTGGTTTGAGAGTCGGCTAGGGTCAGCCTTGTTTCGTTTACCTCTCTTTGGAACCCTTCTTCCCTTTAGGGTTCCATTAGGGGCTGTACAATGTGAAGCAATACATCCCTTTAGAGTTCCATTCTTTGATTCAATATAGAATGGAGGGACTGCAGATACTGATGAAGAAGAGTTGAAGCTCCAGCAGCTGCACCATTGTTACCGCCAGCTTCTGCTTTTTTTTTTTCGTTTCTCCCTCATCCTCTCAACCTTTTGGGATGAGGTTTGGTGCATTTGGATCGTCTAGGGGTGTCCTTTCAACCCCTCCAACAGTCGGTTGAAGAGAGAAGCAGCTCGAGGAGTGCTGCTCCAAAGATTGCTGCCCAGGTGCTGCCCAGTTTTTTTCCGCCAGTTGTTTTCTCTTCTCTGTTCGATTCTGCCTGTTGGCAGCTTGGTTCGCTTTGGGGCTGGGACCTTTTGAGTCGCCTTGAGGTCCTCTTTAAGGCTTCTAAGGTCTTGACTGGTACATGAAGCAGGTTTGAGAGCTTTACTCTCATCCACGATACTGCCAGCAGGGTATTTTCTCTTCCTGTTTTTCTGTTGAAGACCTTGTTGAGGCTGTGCTATCTTATGTGGTTCTTAACTACTGTGAGTGGCAGATTTGATTAGTGTTATGGCCTTGGATGATATGTGCTGCTGTTGTTTGGTTTGTGGAAGCATTTAGTTTGTGTGTTTTTCCATCAAGTGTATACTCTTGGCTTGCCTGTTGCTTGCTGTTCTCCTTCTTGTGGTTGGGTTGAGGTGTCTCCCCATTTATACAAGGCTTTATTTTGCATTCCCTTGAGTTGTTTGGCAGTATGTCTACGGTGTCTGGGGCTGATTCTGAGATCAGTGGACCAATTCCGGCCAGTGGTGTCCCAACTATGGCTCCCTTTGACAATCCCAACACCCAAATATTTGTTGTGAAATTGGACAATACCAACTACTTGGATTGGTCCCGTTTTGTGAAGTTGTCCCTACGCAGTAGGGGGAAGTTGGGATACATTACTGGGTCTATCAAGGCTCCTGCTACAACTGATGCAGGCTATGTCAAGTGGGAGATTGAGAACTCCACTGTCATGACTTGGCTGATATTCTCCATGAAACCTGAGATAGGTAGGAGGTTTATGAGTAAGGAGACTGAAAGATATCTGGGATAGTGCTTCCAAGATTTATGATAGAGTTGGTGATGCAACTAAAGTGTATCAAATCCTTCAAAAAATCATCCATATGAAACAGGGTGATAGGAGCATATCTGATTATTACAACACTGTTATCAGCTTGTGGGAGGAGTATGATCACTATAACAATATCCACCTGTCCAATTCTGAGGATGAGGCAATGGTCTACAGGAACCGTGAAAAGGAAAAAGTCCTTATTTTGCTGGGTGGTCTTAACCCAGAATATGAGCCTCTTCGCTTGCAGATAGGGAGATCTCCCTTTCCATCTCTGGATGACGTTTGTAGCTACTTGCAGAGTGAGGAAACCAGGAGAACAACTATAGATATGACACCATTAATAGAGAGATCTGCTCTTGTTTCTAGTTCCTACAGAGACTGGAAAAGTGGGGGAAGAGGCCAAGGGCCAACTCGTGGAGATCACTGTGAGAGGTTCAAATGTGATCACTGTGGCAAGCTTGGACACACCAAGGACAGGTGTTGGGATCTTCATGGGCAGTCCCCTGGTATGCGTGGTGGTTCCCCTAGTGCCCGTGGAGGCAAGCGAGGGGTAGCTAGGGCTCACTCTGCGACATCTGAGTCTGAGACATCTGGACCCCAGCCTGCTCCTGATTCCCTTTCACAGGATGACATTGCCGCCCTCCGTCGGTTAATGTCTCACCTTGGAGGGTCAGCTACTTCTGCCTCAGCTCTGTAGGTCTCGTCTGCTCCTTCTACTGCACCCACCTGGATTATTGACTCTGGAGCCTCTGATCATGGTCCGAGAATTCGTGAGATCTTGCCGAGATTCTCGGTTTTTTGAATTTCCGAGTCGAGATAGCCATCGAGTGAGAAAAGTTCAATATCTCGCCAAGATCTCGGCGAGACCTCGATTCATATCGGGTTTCGGTTGAGATAGCCATCGAGTGAAGAAAAGTTCAATATCTTGCCGAGATCTTGGCTAGATCTCGGGTCATGGCATGGTTTCGGGTCTCGGGTCATGGTTTTTACCCATTTAACTAAAGATATAAGGGGCATCTCGACAGAACTCACTAATCTCGGCAAGTTCTGTCAAGAGGCCTCTGTTATCTCTCTTCTAAACTTCTTCTCTCAAATCTTCTCTTCTACTCTTCATTTTTTCCATGGATTGAAAGCTTTAGAAGGTGATTTTGCTGCCAAACTGAAGATTGAAGCTCACTTTTGCAAGATTCATCATTTGAAGGATTTTTGACAGGTAAGCCATTTTCCCTAAATCTATTTTTTTCAAAAAAAATTGATGAAACCTTGGTAGATTCATGTGATTTTAAGTTATGTTACACTACTTTGGCCGATCTATCACTTGATGGAGTCCGAATTTTTTTTCGGTTATTAAATTTTTTATTATAATTTCTGAAAAAAAAAATGAATTTTTTCAAAAAAAAATTGAAAAAAATAGGATAAATACTTATTGTTTGGATGTGATTTTCATATATGTTAGACAAGTTTGGATGCTCAACAGCCTCATGGAGTCGTTTTTTTTTCACCCATTAAAAAAAATATTTTATTTTCAGATTTAATAATAATATTATTAAAATGTTGAAAAAACATATAAAATTAAAGAAAAATACCTATTTTTGTTGAAAAATTATGCACAACATATGTACATAATATCCAACTTCAAATGATGTCAAATACATCATTATGTTATAATATTTTATACTTTAAGGTATAATTATTTTTAATAAAAATTGTAAATATTATTTTTAATTAAGAAATAAATACAAGGGTTAGGGAATAAATAAGAGATAGGTATTTGATTGTTCTAGCAGCTTCACATTATGTTTAATAATTATGAATACAATACTTTAAGTGTTTAATACTTTACTTTAAGTCTGTAATAGTTATTAATACATGTTTTTTTATGTAACAGTGTAAAAAATAAGATATTTCTTACACAATGGGGGATATAGCATGGCTACATGGAGTCCTGATGTCCGAGGACAAAAGAAGTCAAAGTGTAACTACTATGGAAAGATTCAAAATTTTGGAGGAGCAACTAGGTTAAAGCAACATTTGTCTGGTACAGGCAAGGATGTTGCCTCATGCCGAAATGATCTGAGGCAAGTAAAACTGGCTATGGCACAAAACTTGAGAGGAGTACGAAACAAAGAAAGCTGAGAGAGAGAGACAACAAATAGTTTTTGATGAGGCAGTTCTAGAGAGGCCTGGTGTAGAGATCCGTGGAGTAGGAGATGATACTGAATATAGGCCTACACCTGGTGAGTTCGAATCAGAGGCTGAATGGAGGATTTACCAGCAGACTTCGGCAGAGAGTAGACAAAGTTTTCATTTTGAGAATATGAGAGCATATGAGCAAGCAAGAGGAGCTGGTGGATCTGGCTTAGTTGCACCAGTGCAAGAAGATGAGAGGAGGAGAAGCACTGGCACAAGAGATATCTCACGGCCCCAAGCCCGACCACGAGCACGTTCCCTAGATCCCATTTTTGAGCAGGACCCATCTACCTTTAGGCAACAAGATGCCTACCAGCCAACCATCCCACAACTGTTTGGTGGTAAACAAGAGGAAGCACGGAAAGCCTTCAGCAAATTAATGCTATACAATGGCATTCCAGCTAATGTAGCACAATGAACATACTATAATGCATTCCTTGACGCTGTAGGGAGGGCTGGCCCAGGATGGAAGGGGCCTTCACCATATGAGTTATATAATGTATATTTGCCTCAAGAGGTAGAGGAGCCGAAAGAGTACATAGAGAGTCTGAAGCCAAGGTGGGACACATATGGGGTTACTCTTATGGCTGATGGTTGGACTGGACCTACTAGACAGTCCATGATAAATTTCATGGTGAGTTATAATGGGAAGACTGTATTCTTGAAGTCTGTTCATGCATCAAAGCATGTAAAGGATGCATCATACTTGTATAAGCTACTGAAGCAAGTGGTAGAGGAAGATATAGGAGCAAAGAACGTTATCCAAATTGTGACGGATAACGGTTCTAATTTTAATAAGGCTGGAGAGAAGTTGATGAACAAGAAGAATAAGAGGATCCGCCTCTTTTGGACTCCATGTGCAGCACATTCCATTGATTTAATGCTGAAGGACATGGGGAAAAAAGCTTTGGTGGCTGGTATGGTGAATAGGGCAAGGCAAGTGACCAACTTTGTGTATAACTATGGTTATGCTTTAGCCATGATGAGGGAAAAATGCTAGGGGGATTTAGTGAGGCCTGGTGTCACTCGATTTGCGACCAATTACATTGCATTGAAGAGTTTTCAGACGAAGGTGATAAGTCTGAGGTCTATGTTTGCAAGTGAACAGTGTTTTGGTTGGCAAGATTTTAGGACAGAAGAAGGGAAAGCAACACAATAGACCACTGCAAGTGATCAATTTTGGAAGGACTTGCATAAAGTTGTTGCCATATTAGAGCCAGTGGTGGCAGTACTAAGGATGGTTGATACGGAGAAGAAGCCTACCTTGCCCCACATGTATGCTGCCCTGGGGAAGATGAAGGAAATGGTTCGAGATGTAATACCCCGAAGTGCTCGGTCATACATTAACATCATTGATGAGCAGTGGGAGAAGCACTTGAGTCATCCATTGCATAAAGCTACTGAATTCAACACTTCAACATACTTTACACTTTATATGAGTTTTTACATTTACATATTCAAAACTCAAAAGTATTAAGTCACTAACAAGTTATATTTGTGGTTTCCCCTTTACTAGCATACTATTTGAATCCAAAGTACCAGTACTCGCATGATCTTGGGCTAGACACAGATTTGTTAGTGGCAGTTCAAACTGTAATTGAGAAGTTGGAGCCCAATGCCAAGACACAAGCTAACTGCAATGACGAGGTGAGACTATGGGACTTTGGTAGTAAGTAAATGAATGTAATTACTAAATAGCAAATACTAATGCCTCTAACAATGTTTGAAATTTAAACTGAAAATAGATAAAATTCTTCAGAGAGGCCTCAGCAAGTTTCAGTCGAAAAGCTGCAGTGGAGGGTAGACAAAAGTCAGACCCTGGTAGGTGGCAATGTGGCATGACATTGCATTTATGAATTATAATTTTATCCCTTTAGGATGCACATATTCTTAATATTCTATGTTTATAATGTAGCTGACTGGTGGGTGCTTTATGGTACAAGTTCACCCAACCTGAGGAAGTTAGCAGTCAAAGTACTATCACAAACTTGTTCATCCTCTGGGTGCAAACGCAACTGGAGTACATTCGCATTGATACACTTAAAGAGGCAGAACAGATTGGGTAGTCAACGACTGATGCAGCTGGTGTATGTGCATTATAATATGAGACTAAGGATGAAGCACATACGTGAAGAATTTGAGACCAATGACAAAGATCCCATCAAACTACCTAACATATTCCAGGAGGACTTTGATGATGATGAAGATCCCCTATTCCAGTGGGTGAGGGATCGTGGAGCACCAGAGATGGATGATCTTGGAGGTAGGCCCGACTCCACAATAGCGTCCGTAACCGGTATAGATGTTGACAACTATATGTCGCAAGAGGGGTGTGCACATTCAGAGTCACCGAGACCTTTTGAGGCTGCAACAGGAACTGCTCCTGATGATGATGATGATGATGGTGATGATGGTGATAGTGATGGTGATAACCCTGCTGGTGGTGATGACCTTGCTGGTGGTGATGGTAGTGGTGGTGGTGGTGGCATGCAGAGTGTTGGTTATTATGATGATCGTCATGAGGGGATGCGCGATCAATACCAGCATGAAGTGGGAACGCAGGAGGACCCTGTGCATTTCACAGGTGAGTCTCAATTTACACATGTCACATAAGATCAAGACCATGGTGGCCACAGAAAAACGTACAAGAGAAGGACGGGTCGCAAACACAACCAACCTCAGCATGATGACATAAGTATGAACACCATGCTAGCAAGTTTTGGAAGCATGAATATGGATACTGGTAGTGAACATCAGTCGTGGCATTCATCTCAGCCTCATCATCACTATGATTATGGCCAGGAGAGCACCGGTTATGAATATAGTTCCTATGGTCAGTTTGGCTAGTCAACATATGAGTATGACTATCAAAGCATTGGGTCTGGCATTGGGCCCACATTCCCAGTCTCATACATGACTCAATATGACAATAGCAGAAGGAGTGGATCTCACACTTCATGGCAGGCATCTCACGCCACATGGCAACAGCTATACCCTAGGATAGGGGCCTCGCTATATGTGGATGACACTCTTATATGAATGTTGTGGAGAACTATATGCAATAGTGGAGCAACAATATGTCATGGGAAGAGTATGTGGGACAAGTGGGGAATGAATATGTGATTCAATCTCATTTTATGTGATGATAGGTGTAACTTGCAACATTGTTAAACTTAAGCAATTTGATGAATCACTTTAACATTTGTAATGCTTATTAAGTTGTTTTACTATTAATTGAATGTTTTGCTAGCTTTCTATTACTAAATATAGTATGGTATTCTAGTACGTCGTCGCCTACCAACTTAGGTCCGATGTAAAAGTCCTATCTGGACTTTGTTTTTGCAAAATCTAATAATGCCATTCTGTTTAAATGGCCTAAAATGGGCTGAATACCAACTTTCAGACCCAAAAGAGGTCTAAAACCCACCGAGATGGGGTTCCGAGTCGGAAAAAAAAAATTACATAAACTCGCCGAGATCTCCGCGAGATCTAGATGCGACTCGGTTTTGGGCTACGCCGAGATGGCTCCGAGACCCGAGTTTTCGAACCTTGCCTCTGATCACATGACTGGTATGTCACGGTATTATGATTCCTACTCCATTTGCTCTGGCTGGGACAAGGTAAGGGTAATGTGCGAGTTTTTTTTGGATGAATAAAAATTTCATTACGTAGAAGAGGGGGGAGGGAAATACAAGCCCGAAGGCCAACAAGCCCGAAACTAGAAAAGACTAGGTAGGGCGCAAAATAGTAGAAGAGAGACCCCAAGAGACAACAATACACCTGTTCCTTGGGGAATCAATCACACTACTTGGGGGGAGGGAGTTAGCTTTAGATGAAACATCAAAGAAGATGGCTTTCCAAACCGTGTCTAAAGAGCGGGAGTTCGACGTCCATCTTCTAAGGTTACGCTCCATCCACATGTGGGAAATAGTAGCACAAAAGGCGAGTTTTCCAACCGTGTCACAGATCAACATTCCACCAAAAGTCATATGAATCCAAATCCATTCTCGGGATAGGGGAAGAGGCCTTCTACGAGCAGGCCAGCAATGGCGGAGAACCCGGTTCCAAATGGAGGCAGCAAAGGGGCAAGTGAAGAAGAGATGGTCGATGTCTTCGTGACCAATCCAACAAAGGCAGCATCTAGGGGAGACTTGCATGTGTCGGTGGATGAGGAAGGCCTGAGTTGGAAGGTAATTCGCAAGGGCACGCCAAGGAGTGAAGCTCTGCCTAGGAATGTGGCCTTTGTACCAAACCACTTTGTACCAAGGACAGGGGGTCCCTCTATGCCTGACCATGTCCCAAGCAGAGTGGGAGCTGAAAGTACCTGTGGGGGAGGGAAGCCATAGGATGGTGTCCCCTCTGCCTCTGTGCCTTGGGGGAATAAGGGGGAGGGAACTCCAGAGATCATCAAGGGGGGGTGGGGGAGAGGTGGGGGGGACCACGAACCATCAGTGATGATGGAAGCTATAGGGGTAAGCCTGTCCAAGCCGGAATCGTAGATGGCACGAGGACTGACTATGGATGCCAGGGCACCAGAAGGGTGCCAATTATCAAGCCAAAGGTAGGTCTTCAACCCATCATCGATCCTGCAAGAGATAGCTCCTTTAACAATGTGCCTCACTTGAAGAATTCTGCGCCAAATCCAGGAAGAGTCTGTGCTATAGCTGACTGTCCATAGAGTCTCTACGGAGAGGCCCCGCATACACCCAAGAAGTCCAAATACTAGATTTGTTGGAGAGGATTTTCCAGAGCAGCTTGGTGGAACCTGCAAGATTAACATCTTTGATCCTTCTGAGCCCTAGACCTCCTTCAGATTTGGGGAGACAAATAGAGGACCAACTCTTGGGGTGGAGGAACCTGGCAGAGTCCACACCCTTCCATAGGAAAGCACACATGATGGACTCGGCAGCCTTGATAGTAGCCTTTGGAAGGCCAAAAACACCGCTCCAATAGATATAGCAAGACTGGAGAACCGATCTGATGAGCTCGAGGCGACCAACATAGGATAAAAGTTTGGCTTTCCAGAGCTGCAGTCTCTTGCGGAGAAGGTCGGTAATGTGCGAGTTACTCCCTCTATTTCCTTTGAGTCTGTTCTTCATGTTCCCGATTTTTCTACTAACCTATTATCAGTGAGTCACCTAACCAAATCCTTAAATTGCTGTGTCACTTTCTTTCCTACCTATTGTGCTTTTCAGGATTTCGAGACAAAGAGGGTTATTGGCAGTGGGACTGAAAAAGGAGGACTCTACCTTCTTGAACCACGGTTACCTGCTCAATTTACTGTAGCAGCTTATGTTTGTGGTCGGAGACTCGGAGTGACCATAGTACTTTGGAGTCTGTAATGCTTTGGCATCAACGTTTGGGTCATCCCTCTTTTGTTGTTATGAGGAGACAGTTTCCCCACTTGTTTTCTTCTTTTCCTTCCTCTTATGTTTTTCAGTGTGAATCTTGTGTTTTTGCTAAACATTATTGCACATTTTATCCTTATCGTGGTAATAGATCTACTGCACCTTTTTCTCTTGTTCATACTGATGTTTGGGGGCCTTCTCCTACTACTTCTTTATCTGGATTTCGTTATTTTGTTTTATTTGTGGATGACTATTCTAAGTCTACTTGGACTGTTTTGTTGAAACAAAAGAGTAATGTTTGTGATGCTTTTAAGGATTTCTATCAACTTATCCATATTCAGTTTGGTACTCGAATCCAAAGTGTTAGGTCTGATAAGGGGGGTGAGTATATATATGGGGTGCTCCAATAGTTCTTTACTGATAATGGCATCATCCATCAACTGGCTTGTGTTGACACCCCCAACAAAATGGGGTGGCAGAGTGAAAAAACCGCCATTTGCTAGAAATCACCAGGGGTCTTCTCTTTGGCATGCATGTGCCTAAGACTTTCTGGTCTGATGCACTTCTTACCGCTACCTTTCATATTAACCGGATGCCAACTCCACTTCTTGGCTCCAAATCTGCCCTGGCTCTTCTGTCTCCTCGATCCTCAGTTTTCTCCTTGCCTCCAAAGTGTTTGGTTGTGCTTGTTATGTTCATATCAACAAATCAGCCCGCACCAAGCTTGATCCCAAAGCTCTCAAGTGTATCTTCTTGGGCTACTCTGATTCAACCAAAGGGTATAAGTGCTACCATCCTCCTTCGCAAAGGCGACTTCTCTCCAAAGATGTCACCTTCTTTGAGTCTATTCCTTACTTTTCTTCCCCTCACCATCCTGTTCAGAGGGAGAGTACTAGCAATGAACAGGATGCTGATGTCATTCCTTTTCTATCTCCCTTGCCTAACGCCAGTTCCCCATTCCTATTTGATATTGGAAAGTACAAAGAAGTGAATGTTGTTGATGATGCTGATGCTGATGGTGTTGTTGATATTGATGCTAATAGTGGTGGTGATGCTAGCAGAAAAAAAGAATACAAGGGAATAAGATTCAAGGAAGATGGTGTATTCACAAGAGGTGAATGCTTGTTAAAGGGAAAAAGAAAGTAACCATGGTATAAGCAACCCTGCCAAAACCCCTCTTTGGATCCACATTCTCAGTCTCATCCTCCTCAGTCAGGTAATTCTTCTCCTTCTGAATTAGATCTTCCCATTGCTATGAGAAAGGGGAAGAGAGCCTGTACTAACCCAATAGCCCAGTTTGTTTCCTATGACTCTATTTCTCTTACAGGTATTGCCTTTTCCATTGCCCTTGAGTCTTCTTCCATTCCCAAAAATGTCACAGAGGCCTTATCCGATCCAAAATGGATGCAAGCAATGTCTGAGGAAATGGTGGCTCTGGAGAAGAACAATACTTGGACACTAGTGATCTTCCCATGGGGAGATCTCCAATTAGATGTAGATGAGTTTATACAATCAAGTACAGATTCGATGGTACAGTGGAATGATACAAAGCTAAGTTGGTTGTAAAAGGGTATAATCAGGTGTATTGCATTGACTACCAGGAGACTTTTGCCCCTATAGCCAAGCATAACTCAATCAGGGTTCTTTTAGTGGTTGCCAATAAAGATTGGCCAATGTACCAATTAGATGTGAAAATTTTATTTCTTCATGGAGATTTAGCAGAAGAAGTGTACATGCAGTCTCCACCTGGTTTTCAGTGTCCCTTAGCTGAAAGGAAAGTATGGCTTTTGAAGAAAGCTCTCTATGGCCTCAAACAATCTCCTAAGGCCTGGTTTGAGAGATTTAGACAAGCCATCCTGAAGAATGGGTATTATCAGAATTAAGCTGATCACAACTTGTTTATCAAGAGAGGAAATGGTACAGTTACAACTCTCATTGTCTATGTTGACGACATTGTGGTAACTGGGAATGATGTTGCGGAGATAAACGGCTTAAAGTCTTATCTGGCTAGACAATTTGAGATCAAAGACCTTGGACTCTTAAAATACTTCTTGGTTATTGAAGTATCAAGATCAAGGAAAGGAATCAACATCTGCCAAAGGAAATTTGTCTTGGATCTTTTGAAAGAGAGGCATAATAGGGAGCAAACCAGTAACTTCTCCCATTGATCCGAATCATAAGCTTGGTGATGAATGTGGTTCTTCTCTTATAGATGCAAGCAAGTACCAAAGATTAGTTGGGAAAATAATCTCTCTCTCTTTGACTCGACCAGACATCTCTTATGCAGTTGGAGTGGTGAGTCAGTTCATGCATGCTCCCAGGAGTGGACTTCTGGATGCGGTGTATCACATCATTAGATACTTGAAATCCTGTCCAGGAAAAGGCCTTATTTTCCAGGCACGACCATTTGCAGATTGAAGGCTACACAGATGCTGATTGGGCTGGTTCAGTCTCTGCACTGGGTATTGTACCTTTGTGGGTTGTAATCTAGTTACCTGGAGGAGCAAGAAACAACCAGTTGTAGCTAGATCTAGTGCAAAGGCTGAGTTTAGGGCCATGGCTCATGGAGTTGGTGAGCTTATATGGCTAAAAAGACTTCATTAAGACTTGAGTTTTGAAACTGAAGGGTCAATGAGACTTTATTGCAACAACAAAGCTGCTCTAAGCATTGCCCATAATCCGGTTCAGCATGATCAAACCAAACATATTGAGGTTGATCGACACTTCATCAAAGAGAAGCTGGATTCTGGGTGCATTTGTACTCCCTTTGTGAAGACAAGTGATCAAGTAGCAAATATCTTCACCAAGAGTCTCATTCCTAGTCTATTTAGTACCTTATTGTCCAAGCTGGGAGTGCATGACATTTATTCTCCAGTTTTTTTTTTTAGCCCGAACTTCGCTGGGACCCAGGTCAACCCCTAGATTTTATTAAAATCCAATAATCAATTAAAGAATACAAGAGGGGGACATGCCACCTTACCTCAGCCCACAGCTCACATCACTAACTGCCCTCAGAGGGTAAATCCCACTCCCTATACAATATATAAAAACTGCACATTAAAACCTAAAAACCGGCTATCCTACCTTGTCCTCTCTGATAATATCAGTGACTCCCCCACTCGGCAGCCTGTCCTGGTAGTACGTGACAGAGGTGCCTACCTCGCAAGCTTGCTTAGCCAGCCAGTCCGCTGCTCTGTTGCTTTCGCGAAATGTAAAGGCCACATTAGCTTGCGTAGCTGAGATCAGCTCTATCGCATCGTTGAACCAGTACCAACCCTTCCATGATATGCACTTCTTTTTGTTGATCATTCTCACTGTGGAGGCCGAATCAGAGTTAACCACAACCCCCTTCAATTGGAGGTCCTGGCACAACCACAACCCATCTCTCTGGGCTCTGAGCTCTGCTATCGAGTTAGTGCAAACTCCGTAATAATTAGCAAATGCTGCCAACACCACTCCATTCCTGCTTCTAATCACTCCACCACCCCCTCCTTGACCGGGGTTTCCTTTGCATGCGCCATCCACATTCAACTTAACAGAGCAAAAGGGGGGGCACCAATATATGGGCCGGGGCTGTTTCAGCTTTGGTGGTGGCGCAGAGATGCCGAACCATTGTAGAATTAGCTCGTTCCTTGCGGATCCCTGCCTTTCTAACTTGGGGGGGCATGTTCATCTCCTTAACCCCGCATTTCACCCGCTCTATAATGGTTCTTGCAGTTTGCCGCCTCTCTCCATGCCTTCTACTGTTCCTCTCCTTCCAAAGCTCCCAACAAATGAAGGCTCGCATAATTCCTGTTATGAAGTCACTCATGCATCTACTACCAGCCGACTCATGCCACAGTGCAACACGGCTTATAATATCCGGAGAGGGCAGGAAAGGGATGTCAAAGAGCCTGGCAAAGAATGTCCAAACCTTAACCGCCACAATACTCAGGCCAAAGATATGCTCCGTCGTTTCCTTCCTTGGCTGTCCACAACAGTCGCATCTGGACGCTAAGGGGATACCAATAGCCATGAGAGCTTCGTCTGTGGGAATCCTTCCTGTAAGCAGCTGCCAAGAGAAGAATGCCATTTTTGTGGGCAGCACCTGATTCCAGATCCATTTAGCAAAAGGGACCTTAGGATAGCCTTGACGGATCTCATTCCAAGCCGACCTTGTTGTGAAACATCCATCGCTGGCAGGGGACCACACCATAACGTCCTCCCTGTCAAAGAGCACAAAGTTCCCCTGAATGATGCTGTTCCTGACTGAGTCAGAATCAATAATGCCTAAAAGGTCCTCCCTCCAGTTTCCTTCATCATCCACCGCATCCTTGACACACAGGTCCAGGTTTACAACCAGGCCATTATCAACAAAATCTATCAATGGCCCCACCCCTACCCAGTTATCGAGCCAAAAGAGCACCTTGCCTTCCCCAAGCAACCACCTCGACCTCTCCAACATAAACCCCTTGAATTTCAACGTGTTGCGCCAGGTCTTGGAACCACTCCCCTCTGAGCCTGCCATCGCCTCATGCACATTTTTTAAATATTTGGCTCTGAAGAACCTGCTCCACAATGACTGCTCTGATAAAGCTTTCCAAAGGCCTTTAAGCCTGAGTGAGTTACCTCCTCAAGAATCCGAATTCCAAGCCCTCCTTCCTCAAGGGGTCTGCATACCTTTTGCCAATTCACCCAGTGCCTGCAGTTGCCCCATTCTGAGCTACCCCATAGAAAGTTAGCCAACATCCCATAAATTCTTCAAGTGACTACTTTTGGCAGGTCCAAAGTGGTGAGGACATGAATGGGCATTGAAGTGAGCACATGCCTAAGCAAAGTAACTCTCCCCCCAGAAGACAACAACTTGCCTTTCCAGCCCGCCACCTTACACCTGATTTTCTCCACCAGCCCATCAAAGTAACAAATTTTGAGTCTGCCCGAAACCAGAGGCGCTCCCAGGTATGTGATGGGAAGAGACCTCCTAGGGAAGCCAGTGACCACCCCCACCATACGGGCTGCTGCTCCAGCTTGAGGGGGAGTGTTAGAGTGTATGTACTAGGGGTACTTTAGTACATGTCTATGTCATATGTCACTAGAGTTGTATTTTTAACTTTTATTTCTGTTTCTCTTTTACCTCCTTAGGGAGGTCCTTGTAATTTCCTAAGAATGGTTTAATGAAGTAAATGTATGTTAGGAGAAGCTACTCCTAACATTCCACGATTCTCTCCAACTATCTTTTCTTCCTCTCTTCTTCGCTCTTCTTCTTCTCCTTCATGCTGTAAACCCTTCCTTCATTACTCGGATCAATCATCTATAAATCTTAACTAAAAGTTGGTTCTGCAATTTTTTGGTATTTCTCACTCTCCCAAAGTATTTAAAGCGCCGGTCCCGGTGTTTTGGTGTCCTCCTTTCTCATCTATTAAACTCAATGTGGATGGTGCATGCAAAGGCAACCCTGGGAAAGGAGGGGGCAGGGGTATCATCAGGGATAAGGAGGGAGTTGTTATTGCTGCCTTTGCCAACTTCTATGGAGATTGCACCAATTCCATTGCTGAGCTTAGGGCATTGCATGATGTGCTAAAGCTTTGCTCGAGTTTGGGGTTTAGGGAGTTCCATGTCAACACTGACTCTACGGCTACAACGGTTTGCATTTCAAAAAGAAAATGTGGTTTTTGGAAAGGATGGTACTGGTTTCAGGAAGTTTTGGAGCTGATTGACTCTCTTAAACCAATGATTTCTTTCACATACTGTGAAGGTAATAGGGCAGCGGACTACCTTGCAAATCTGGCTTGTGAGTTGGCGTCTGACTCGTTGTTTCATGGAGTAACTAGTTTACCTTACAATCTTCGGCGGATTTCTCGCGAGGATACTAGTGGTCTTCCAGTGTTAAAAGTGTAACTTTGTCTTTGTTTGAGTTTGGGAGTGAGCTTTTGCTTTGTCCTGTTTTGATTGTTCTCGATTGGGCTTGGGATTAGGTGGGTAATATTCAGGGTAAAAAAAAAATCCTCCCAAGTTACATAGCTGCAACGAAAGTCCCTGGTTCCTCTATCCACCCTCTGCCCAATTCCTTTCCGGCAGACTCTGCTAATCGTGGTCGGAGAAGAAGCCGTAGTCGATGATCTCGCTGCAAGGACCTCCCGGCATCGGGCTTTAGGCCTCGTCGTCCTCCCCATGGTTTAAAGTATCAACCAATACGATACGATACGGACCGATATGTATCGGTATCGATCGATACAATACATACCGATACGTCTCCATTTAAAAAAAAAATGAACTGCCTAGAATTGTATCGAAATGTATCGACCGATACGGGCTGATACGATACGATACGACCAATACGTATTGATGATACCATCGATACATCCAGTAAAGGGTTCTGTGGGTGGTTTAATACGTATTGATACATATCGACCGATACGGCTCGATACATACCGATACATTACCGATACGAACCGATACATATTGATACACACCGATACATACTGATACGTACCGATACCACCGATACATTCCATAAAAAAGCCATTTTCACTCACAGACTCGATACAACTCCTAATCTAACAAAAAAATGAAGGAAAACTCTCACCAAAAGTCTAAAATCTTGCATTTAATCTTGGTTTTTCATACTTGTAAACTAAAAAACGAATCAAGGAGTGCTACAACATCATCCTTGCATCATCCAATACTATTCATCGCTATAGACGATTACAACATATAAGAAACCTCATCTTTTATACCAATTTCAATTTAATGCACTTGTTTGGTTATATATTATTCACCATTTTAGGTTTTATTCATGCCACTCATTATATATTGCTTATTTATATCGTTTTTTGTTCCAAAAGTGTATTCCATGTGTATCTTGACCATTTCTATATGTATCTCCGAAACGATACGATACATCTCTTAAAATCACCATACCGATACGATACCCAACACCGATACTTTAAACCTTGGTCCTCCCTCTGGACCGTGGGTTCTCGTTCCTACTATCGCTGGTCCAAACATATTCAAAATTCTCCAGTCTCCAGACTGCCGGCCTCTGCGACAGTGAAGCTTTCGCTTCCCCCCAGGAGCTGTCCTCCAACCCTCCTCCCCCTAGCCTATTGACCTGTCACTGTCCTTCTCCAGGCCCCTTTGACCCTCTGCTTGACGATAAGTTGCCATCTCCCCCTGTGCTTGACAATCTGTCACCCTCTCCGCATGTGCAGTTCTCTCCAACGTCTCTCCCCTCGAATCTGGGGATCACCTCTTTTCTCAAAAAGCAAGCCAAGTCCTTTTTATCCCTACGTTCTTCTCTTGCCCTGATTTTACCTACCCCAGTTGTGGGCCTCCCTTTGGTTTCTTTGCCCATTCCCTCTTTAACCCGGCTCTCTATTCATCCCTCTTTGGCTAAGGCAGCTGGGTCAAATGGGCTAGTCCCCCCTTACATCTCGGCCCATTGCTTTAACTCATCCGGCCTTACCCTCCCTGATTTGGGCCTTAAATCCAATTCTGCTTTGCATCCCCCTGCACACCAGTCTTCTGCTCCCTCGCCTCTTCATGTTTTTTGTCATCATAATCCCAACTCCCCTCCTTTCCCTAAGAAACGTCCCTACATTACCTACTTCCTGGCAGGTCCAGAGATGAATTCGCCTCTCAGCCTGGATATCAGAAATCCTACTTATTGTTGCGAGACTCGAGACCCAGGATAGAGGGTCTTGGTAAGCCAGGCGTTATTTTATTTGCTGTTTTTTGTAAGGGCTTTTGCCCCTTTTGTTTTATCCTTGCCTTTTGGTAGGGCTTTTGTTGGCTCGTGCTTGTATGTTCCTTCCCCTCCCTCCCTTTCTTCCTTTGGTAATTGAATTATTTATTCATCCAAAAAAAAAAAAAATGGTCCATCCCGAAGGTAGTCTATAGATGAGTTTGGAGTGTATAAGTAGCCTAGTCTCGATGAAGCAACCAACCACAAAATGTTTTCTTAATATTTAAAAAGGTGATCTTAATCATCCAATCAGAAAAGCTGGAAACATGCATAAATAGAAATGGTCATTAGCCAGTAAGAAAGCACATAAACTGGTATGAGCTTCCCAGATAATGGCTCATCTTTAGGGGCCCAGACTGATGGTTTGCACTGATGAGTCTGTCATACAGGTCATGTTGTCTATGACTTTATGAAGCAAACAGCTGCACACATTTGCTTGAAAATTTAAAATCAAACTGAGAATTTAAGTGGGAAATCAACAGTAAATAAGAACTAAGAATTTGATACATACTCATCTTTACAGTACTGAATTGCATCAACATCAGAAGCTACAGCTTCTCTTTCTCTTGTAAATGGTATCCTCCTGTATTCAATATTGAACCCCTCGTCTTCCAGAGCACGATATACTTCAGCAGGCGTTTTTACATTGTATGCTAGAATGTTCTCCCAGTATCCAATGACACTGGCTTGATCTAAAGTTAAAGAATGTTCTTCCCGATGTAAAAGCATTCGACCACCAGACCGTGTGACCTCAGCTAATATATCTTCTTTCAGCCGGGCCTCCATGTGTTCCACCTGCATGAGCTCAAACAAACCAAATAAGATTCCTATTCAGTTCACTAAATTATTCTTAAAGGAAAATAAAAGTTGCACTCGTCTCTCACCACTGAGCCAGTTATCCCCACATGCTTCAGTGTATCAATGGGTTGATTTAGTTCCCTCAGTACAAATGGGGTGCCATCTATGTACACAACTGCTTCTTCTCTCAGATCAGTTATTATAACTTTTTGAGCAACCTTTTCACCCGCAGTTGATTTGGCACGTAAATAGGTTAACATTTCTCTAGCACCAGAAATTGTTGGAGTTGCCATGCTATAGACAGGGTATCCGTCCACCTGAAATATATAAAGCTTTTCAAGTTAGAAGACAATGCCACAGTTACACCTCACAGAAAAGAAATACTTCCTTTCCCCACTCCCACCCTATAGGCCCATAATAAGCTATTTGGTGATAGTTAATTCCCCTCTCCCTACCTCTTCTCTTTTGTACTTTGTTTGGAAAACCTAAGGAAATTTCATGTAAATGAAAAAAGAGAGAAAATATGGCCAGTGAAAAACAAGGAGAACTGAGGTGTTTGAGAACGAAAACAGAAATCCACCACCCTCAACACCACAACTAAACAGAATCAAAAGGCCCAACTGAAAATCAAAAAGAAGTTTACAGATATGCGGATGCCTTCAACTTTTGCTTTTTGAATACCCCTAAGGCGGCATGTCCCATTTCAATGGTCTCAGGTCTATCAAAATACAGATAAGCTGTAATACCCCGGAATTTGAAAACCTGAAAGGGTTAAAAAAAATTTTTTTTACCCAGGGGTATTTTCATAATTTTACACCTCAGGGGCAATTCTGTAAATTTACAATTATTCTTTCCTTAATACCATTATGTGCAGAATTAATCTTAGTTGTAACCTAGTATTGGATGTGTTAGATATATGGGCCAGAATACCGTGGGGGGTATTCAGGACTTTTTTCCCTTTGTTTCCCTTTATTTATTTATTTGTTTTGTATGTGGTTTAGTCCCACATTGCTTATGTACATATTTTTATTCTTTTATTACTCTTATAAATAAAGAGGTGCTTGGGGTGAATAGATCATCCAAGCCTTTCCCTAATTTTAAATCTCTCTACAGGATGGCATAATGGTAAATAGGATACATAAGAATTAAAGAGTGCTTTAGTTCTTTTATTTAAATTGTTCTCTGGATTTAATAAACAATTGAATTGTTAGTTTGGTGGTTGTGACTCTAGTAGGAGGTCAAGGGTTCAAGTCTTATAATCCTTAAGGGGGATATTATAGTTAAGTTTTTTGGTCTACATTTTTAAGTCAACGGTGGGCCCCACCATAACTAACAATCGTGCAAGGGGGGAGAGGAATTTCTGTTCGTGCGAGAATGGGATTACCTCCATGCATGGAAGAGAGAGTTGGGTTCTAGTCAAACCAGAATTAGAAAGTAGAGATTAAGTAGGAGATTAAAGATTAAAAAAAAGAGAGAAACATGAGAGAGAGAGAGAGAGAGAAGCAAAAAAAAAAGAAAAGAAAGGAAGAAAGAAAACCGAGAAGAAGAAGAAGAAACCATGTTAGTATACTGTAAGTATTCAGATTTGATTTTTTTTAAGGGTTGCTTTGGGTATCTGAGACGAGATTCCATTGAGACTTCTCAATCTATGGGAACTTTGGTATATTTAACAATTGCTGGGTGATAAGCAAGGTGTTGTTTTCCCATCCAGATCATGGTTTCCAGTTGTAATATCTGAAAGCTAAAAGAACTATTGTGAAAAAGTGGTAATCGTGTTTGTGCAGATTGTGGGGCACAAGATTCAAAGTGGGCATTGTGACTAATTAGAGTATATGGAATTTGGAGGGTTGAATTTTTTTTTGGTGAATAAATAATTCATTACCTAAACCCCAAAGGGGAAGAGAGAGAGAGGGAGGGGGGAGCTATACAAAGCCTCAAGTTCTAGGAAGCCGGGCCAGGAGACTGAAAAAGAAAAACTGCTAAAGCCCAAGGAAACAACAATATGCCTGTTCCTTGGGGTATCAATATGAATTAACATGTTCACAAATTGCGGTAAGTGGAATATAGTGGGTGGCACACCACTGATGTTTGGTGTGATTGACTTATGTTTTGTTTAGAATGCTTGTTATTGCCATAGTTCAAAATATCGTTTCGTTTCGGCCAAAATTTCGAATATTTCAAGTATTTCGGTCGAGTTGAAACAAAATGCAACATTGGATTGAAAGAATGAAATATTTCAGAAATTTCGGCGAAATCTCGGTAATTTCGGTCTAAAAAATGCACTGTTTCGTTGGAATTTTGGTTATTTCGTTCATTTCGTTTTGATATTTTGGTCATTTGGCATTTTACACCCACAAATGGCCGAGCACAACTCATAGAAAAAAATACAATATTTCGATTGTATCTTTGAAATTTCGGTTAGGCTGAAATGGCCTTCCGAAACGAGATTTAATACTATTGTAATGTAATGGGTTCAAGGGTAATTCTTTCCTAGGGTATTATTGTCATTTGTATCCATTTGGAATGTTCCTCATCTAGTTATAAATACAGAGGCTGTGGACTCATTGTTCATAAGCCACATTCAAGGATTTCCACATGGTATCAGAGCAACGGGCAGAGCCGCGCCGACCTTTTATCTAATAAATGCATCCCTTCCAGAGGAGGTAGTAGTGTCCAGCCTGGACATCAAAGTACGGAGGTGCTGCATCTCATCACTGGAAAGAGGGCCCTTCGGGTCGTCCGTCCGGGCTAAGGCTGTCTCTGATGATCATTTTTCTGACCCAACCGGCCCTCTTTCCAGTGATGAGATGCAGCACCTCCGTACTTTGATGTCCAAGCTGGACACTACTGTCTCCTCTGCCTCTTCTACGGCTGTCTCTACCATTTCCTTGCCCGAAAATTCTGGTTCAGGTATTTCTTTTTGTGGTAGTTGCTCATCTGTTGATCCCACCTCATGGGTAATTGACTCTAGCGCAACTAATCACATGACCGGTTCTCCTTCTCATTTTTTGAATTATTCTCCTTTACCTGGTAACTACAAAGTTCGTGTTGCTGATGGTTCTCTCTCCCCTATCTTTGGGAAGGGAACTGTACAGTGTTTGCCGTATATGCGCATTTCCTCTGTCTTGCATGTTCCCAAATTTTCTACCAATCTCGTCTATTAGTAGTCTTACAAAGATTTGCATTGCAAAGTCACCTTTTTTCCTTCTCACTGCTTGTTTCAAGACTTGGACACGGGTCGGACGATTGGTAGTGGTAAGGTGGGTGGTGGTCTCTATGTACTCGACGGCTGTTCGTCTACAAATTCTGCTTTGGCATCTCCTGTTTCTCCTACTGGCACCTTAGATTCTGCCCTTACTGAGCTTCATACATGGCACAGGCATCTTGGCCATCCTTCCCTTGGAGTTTTATCTACTTTATTTCCGTCTTTGATTAAGAGATGTAATCCGAATAATATTAGTTGTGATGCTTGCATTTTTGCTAAACAAACTAGAGCTGTTTATCCTGTTTCTGATAATAGAAGTTTGGTTCCTTTTACTTTGATTCATTCGGATGTGTGCGGCCTTGTCCGATGTGTGTCCACTTTTGGGTTTCGTTGGTTCGTTACTTTTATTGATTGCTTTAGCCGGACTACCTGGGTCTACTTGATGAATCAGAAGAGTGATGTCTTTAGTTGTTTCCAGTTATTCCCTAAGGTGGTTCAAACTCAATTAGATGCCCGTGTGAAGATTGTGCGCACTCACAATGGGAAGGAGTACATGGACAGCCGGTTTCGTACTTTGACTCACACGGGATTATCCACCAGACCTCCTGTGTCGACACTCCAGCCCAGAATGGTGTTGCCGAACAAAAAAACAGACATCTTTTGGAAGTTGCTCGCTCCCTTATGTTCACCATGCATGTCCCTGCACGATTTTGGGGGGATGCTTTGCTTGCTGCCTCATATCTCATTAATTGGCTGCCATCTTGGATCTTGGATGCTCGCTGCCTGCCCTCTAGAGGTTCTGTTGGGGAGTTCCTCCTTTGTTGTCCCTCCAAAGGTGTTTGGCTGTGTTGTGTTTGCTCGTAATCACCACCATATTGGGAAGTTTGATCCTTGGGGTCTTCGGTGTATGTTCTTGGGATACTTTGCCACTCAAAAGGGCTACAAATGTTACCATCCTCCCACACGACGATTGTTGATCTCTATGGATGTTATGTTCCGTGAGTCTGAGGCTTATTTTTCACCTACTACACCTCTTCAGGGGGAGCCTCGGAGTGAAGAGGTGTCTCCTCTTATTGAACCATTGGAAGTTGAGATTTCTACTATGGAAGAACCATCGACGGAAATAGAGATTCAAGATGGGATCAACGGACAGGAACAGGACCAGCCCCTGATGCAAGGAGTTGTTGAGCAGCCTATTGTCTAGGGGGAGACTAGAAGAAAATATCCCTATTATGATGAGATGTTTGCCAGAGGAACTTGGCACAGAAAGACTACCACGACTGAACCATCTCCACCTGTACTTCCGGCTCCAAGTTCTCCTCAACCTCCTTCGAGTTCCTCTCCTGGTAAGCCTGCCTATGAGAGTAGTTACCATGGAGAATACCCTGCCTCACCCCATCAGAGTCAATAAGGCCTAAAACATTCTGGTTCCATGCTCCTTCCACCCCCAACACTTCCTTAACACAAAGAGAGGTATCGGCCTGGAGGGCATTGTTCACATGATCAATCAATGGCCCCATACCTGTCTAATCATACAGCCAGAAAAGAATGTCACCTGTTCCAATGAGCCACCTAGACCTGGACAGAAGAATATCCTTGCATGCCAAAGCATTTCTCCAGGATTTGGATCCCACACCATTCGGCAAAGGCAATATGAGATGGCAGTTTTTCAGTAACTTCGCCTTGAAAAAATCACTCCAAAGCGAATGGTTTGACAGAAATATTACTTCATTTACTTAAACAATATTAGGCATAAATAAGTGTATGTCCTGGTTTCGAGTGAAGTTTCCTCAAGTTTCGATGGGCATAAGTGTGAAACTTGCGAAATTACCAACATCTCGATCGAAATAGGTTGAAACCTGTCGAGTTAAGGGATTTTTTAAACTCACAGCTTATCTCGTCTCGGTTTCTTTTGAAACCGAGATTTAGAACCATTCTTTCACCCCATCTCTCTTTGCAACCTTCTTTACAATCCTTGCCAAAATCTTGGCGAATCGTCTCAAGTTGGTGGTAGACTCCTTTGTTAGTGATAATCAATCTGCTTTTGTCCCAGGCAGATGCATTTTTTATAACATCCTCCTTTGCCATGAAATTGTTAGGGGTTTTGATAGGAAAAATCATTCCCCCTCGGCCCTCCTGAAGGAAGATATGCACAAAGCTTTTGACTCCTTATGTTGGGATTTCATTGTCAATATCATGAACAAGATGATGTTGTCATACCCGACTTCCAAAGACAATGGAAGTGCGACGGGGATGCTTACCATCATCCTACACCACCCACCAGGATCATAGACACAGTATCTTAGCAGTACAATAATCAATGAAAGTTAATAAGAGTTAGCGGAAGACTTGATTTCATAGTATAATAAGACCATTGTAATCAAGGGCTAAGTGATATATTACATTAATCCGAATTATTCGATAAGTATCCAAAGTGATACTTGAGATCTAACAAAAGACAATATATAAGTTATTACAGATAATTATCAAGCAGTGTCACTGTAGGTACACACGTCACAAGTACATTTGGACTCATGATCCTTGTACTCAGGGGCCCACCTCTCGTCCGCCATGGAAGAGGCAGCATCGACACAGTCCATGGCTGCATCACCTGCAGAAACATCTAAAAGAGGCATGCACGTGGTGTGAACTTCACTAAGCTCAATAAGGGATGGAGGCATGCAAACATACACAGAAAATATGATGCGGTGCATGGATTCCAGTTTTATAATCAATTCCTAACAACAATAGCTAAGTCATATTGGTAAGGTGCTACCGCAACACATTAGGATGTATTACTGGTCCCCACATGCGTCCTAGGTCACCCAATAATACAGCCCTAGTTGCGAATGGGAGCTTGCCGGTCCCCGCTTGTGTCCTGGGTCAACCAACAAACCCCAATAGACCCCATGGTCCCGGCAACAACCTCGGTCACCCGGCTTGAAACCGCCTCCGGCAATAATCACATCATACCGTGGATGTGGCATTCAGGAAAATCAACATTTGACATACCAAGGAAGCCCACCCATAGTTCTAAAACTTGTCTCGACTTGGCGACATCTCGGCGAGTTTCTCGGTTTTCTGAGAAACCGAGACGAGATGGCATACGATTCTCAAAAGTGCAATTTCTCGGCGAGTTCTCGGATCTCAGTTTCGACCCAGATTTTTACCCATCTACCACTTAAATACCCCACCTAACTCGATAGAACTCGCCATATCTCGGTGAGTTCTGTCCAAAACCCCCAAAATCCTCTCTTCTTCCCAAAATCGAGACCTCTTCTTCCCAAAACTACTTTGTTACTTCATTTTTTGGATGGATTTCAAGCCTTCAACTGCGATTCAGCTGCACATTTGAATATTCAACTCAACTTTTGCAAGATTCATCACAAATCTGACGGATTTTTCAAAGGTAAACTATTTTTCCCCAAATCTATTTTTTTTTAAAAAAAATTGTTCAATCCTTGGTAGATTCATGTCATTTTAAGATATGTTACACAACTTTGGACAATCAATCACTTGATGGAATCCGGTTTTTTTTTCTGTCATTATTTTTTTTATTATATTTTCTTCCAAAAAAAATGATTTTTTTGAAAAAAGTACGATGAATAGTGATTGTTTGGAAGTGATTTTCATGTATGTTGGACAACTTTCGATGCTCTACAGCCTCATGGAGTCATTTTATTTTTTCACCCATTAAAAAAATTATTATATTTTTCAGAATTAATAAATATATTATTAAAATTGTAAAAAAATATATAATATTATAGAAAAATACCTGTTTTTGTTGGAAATTATGCACAACATATGTACATAATTTCTAACTTCAAATGGTGCCAAATACATCATTACATTATAATATTTTATACTTTATTGTATAAATATTTTTAATAAAAATTTTCAATTTTTTTAAATTAAGAAATAAATAATACGTTTAGGGGATAAATAAGAGATAGCTATTTGATTGTTCTAGTAGCTTAACATTATGTTTAATAGTGTTGAGAAGTACTGTTCACGTGAACAGTGATTTGGTTGATATGTGTATCTTCTATTTTCCTAGTTTTAGTTGGAGTCCTAGTTTCTAATTATGTCAAGTCTTAATTCTATTGTCAGTTGTTAGTCTTAGTTTCAGTTTGAGTTGTTAGTTCTAGTTCTTTTCCTATTGTAACTTGGAATCCTATCATGATTAAGAATTCCTAATCTGATTAGGAGTTCCCCTTTCTATTTGTAATTTCCCTTCTATTATAAATAGAGGGGCTTTCCTATCAAAAAAAAACAAGTTATTATTCTCTCATTCTCTCTTTTTTCTCTTCTCTCAAGTTACTGGTTACAGGTCCTACGTTTTCTACATGGTATCGAGCACTAACCAGTTGCCGGTTTGAGAGTCGCTTTTAGGTTTTCAGTTTTGTATGGGTTTCATATACTGAAGATGAGTATTTGATGAAAATTAATCATTACCACTACTGTTTATGCTTCGCTGTCGTCTGTTACTCTATCGATTTCTAGCTGCTGCTATCGCAAGTTGCGATCTATTTGCTGTTTCGATTACTGCTATTTTCCTTGGATGTCAAACCCTAGTCAATTTCTGGTTTTTATGTAGCAACATTGTGGTTTGGGTTGAGGCCTGAATCGATACCCTGCTTGTTCGATCTCAGAAGAAGCTTGATATATTGTGGATTTGCTGCTTGCGATTTGCTACTGGTTGTCTTTCCTTCGATTTTACTGATAGGGCTCTGGTTCACGCTGGAGAGTTCTGGAATTGATTCTGCTTCTTTGAAGTGTTTATTCTGATTTCTGGAACCTGGTATTGTGGTTGATTCTGCTTCTGTTTTCTATTGATACATTCTCTGGTGATTGTTGTTTCGATCAATGGATTGAAGAAGATGGAGAAGATTTATATACTGCTGTTTTTTGTTCCATGCTTTCCGCCTCTGGTCCATGATTCAATTTCCACAGGATTATAGTTCTTTTTTGGTTGAAGGTTGAAAAACTCTTGAAGGTTTTGATTTCTGGTTTTACGGAAGGAAAGAGATGAATTTCTTTCGTAAGTTCCTCTTTTTCCTTTCTTAGTTTCATTCTTTTGTCAGGTTCCACGTGGGTTGAGATTGTTAGATTCTTTGAGTTTTCCCATATTGCCCCCACTCCCTTTCCTTTATTATGCTGTGTCCCACCTTTTATTTATCTTCCAACTTTCACAATCGTCCCTTAATTTTTTTATTTCCTTTCATGTCCCATTACTTCTTTATTTATCTTTTACCCCTTACAAAATTCTGGTTATTTACAGAACTGTCATTATCTTTTAATACATTCCCCTATTTGACTACCCATTGACCCTTGAAAATTCTGGTTTATTATCAGTTTGCCCTTAGGCTTGGTTTGTATTTAAAAATGGATTTCCACCGAATTACAGCCATGCCATCCTTTTTTTTCCAACACTGTTCCCTTCCAATAATTCTAATTCCCTTCATATCCCATACCTTTGGCATATACCCATACCACTTTGGACGATAATGGTATTCTCTAATTTGCCATTTCTTCTTTTTCATTACCCTTAGCACCTCTTGAAAAATTTTGGAATATTATGTTTTTGCCCTATCTCTTACATCATCTCTGTTATGTCCACGTGTACTACACGTGAGGGGGGATTATGTACAATACACCTGCAGACATTGCGAACGCAGAACATGCGGGAACATTGGTGCAAAACATGGAAGATCAGTTTTCTCCACCATTGCTATTGGGTATCCTTTGTTATTGGGTTGAGTTTGCCGTAAGGGGGAGATTGAAGTATTGAAGAGTATTGAAGATATTTGGTTGTTGCCAATTTGAGGATTTTCAGTTGGGTTGATACGTTATTTTTTCCATTTGCTTGATTCAGTTTGTTTTCGAGCTACTTGCTGCTCTAGTTATTTCACTTCAAGATTCTAAGTCACTATGACAATCTGAGATTCATCAACTGGATAGCTATTAAAGATCGTTGAAAGCTGCCTTTTTGGAAGACATTCCATCTCGGTTTGCTGATCATGTCTGTCCAAGTTTTGAAGATCTATTTTTTCAAGTTCTTGAAGGTTTATTTGGGAGCTGCATTCATATGTCAAGCTGGATTCTACTACAACTTAGTTTTTTCATTTTATTCAAGTTGGGCATTAGTACCTTGTATGCGCCAACTTGAGGGGGAGTGTTAGCATTATTAGGAGTTCTTTTTTCTTTAGTTCAAGCTGGATCTTCTATCTTTACTTATTTGTATAATCCAGCTTTGAGGGGAGTGTTGAGAAGTCTGTTCACGTGAACAGTGGATTTGGTTGATATGTGTATCTTCTATTTTCCTAGTCCTAGTTGGAGTCCTAGTTTCTAATTATGTCAAGTCTTAATTCTCTGTGAGTTGTTAGTCTTAGTTTTAGTTTGAGTTGTTAGTTCTAGTTCTTTTCCTATTGTAACTTGGAATCCTATCATGATTAAGAATTCCTAATTTGATTAGGAGTTCCCCTTTCTATTTGTAATTTCCTTCTATTATAAATAGAGGGGCTTTCCTATCAATAAAAAAAACAAGTTATTATTCTCTCATTCTCTCTTTTTTCTCTTCTCAAGATTCTTTTACGAGGTCCTACGTTTTCTACAAATAGTTACAAATACAATACTTTAAGTCTTTAATAGTTACTAATACATGCTTTTTTATGTAACAGTGTTAAAAGTAAGACATTTCGTACACAATGGGGGATATAGCATGGCAACATGGAGTCCCGATGTCCGAGGATAAAAAGAAGTCCAAGTGTAACTATTGTGGAAAGTTGCTATCTGAAGGAGCCACTAGGTTAAAACAACATTTGGCTGGTACAGATAAGGATGTTGCCTCATGTAGAAATATTCCGAGCCGAGTGAAAGTGGCTATGGCCCAACACTTGAGTGGAGGACGAGAAAAGAAAGCTGAGAGGGAAAGACAACAAACAAAGTTTGATGAGACAGTATTAGAGAGGCTTGGTGTAGAGATCCATGGAGGAGATGATACTGAATTTAGGCCTACATCTGGTGAGTTTGAATCAAAGGCTGAGTGGAGAATTTACCAGCAGACTTTGGAAGAGATTAGATAAAGTTTGCATTATGAGAATATGAGCAAGCAAGAGGAGCTGGTGGATCTAGCTTAGCTGCACCAGTGCAACAAGATGAGAGGAGGAAAAACACTGGCACAAGACAGATCCCACGGCCCCAAACCCGACCACGAGCACATTCCCCAGATCCCATTTTTGAGCAGGATCCATCTACTTTTAGGCAACAAGATGCCTACCAGCCAACCATCCCGCAAGTGTTTGGTGGTAAACAAGAGGAAGCATGGAAAGCCTTAAGTAAGTTCATGTTAAAGCAGTCCATGGCTGGCTGACATATCATGGTTTCGCCATCAGAGGGAGGGGATGGAAAGAAAGTAGTCGATCACCTAGCCGATCCCGAATAGCCCGATCTTTATTTCAACAGATCCGCCGCCTTAAGCCTAAAAAATAGAAGAAGATTATAAATATAATAATAATAATATATTATTCTTATTATTATTATTATTTATAATGGAAGATAGTCGGCCCACTTCTAGCCGTTCAAGCGATTATACCTGTTCTAGCCCTACCATCCGCCCCTATCATAATAGAAAGGGGTACTTTCGAGCTGATCTATAACGGATCAAAGCGACCGTTAGTCGGGCTGATCTGTGATTGGTCAAGGCGACCGAGCCTACTACGTACCCTCCATATTCCTTAAATGGGTAAGACTCAGGTACTACATGCGAGAAGTATAATTGTTTACTGAACAACTATATAGATCTTGATGGATTTGGATGATATGGAGATCATTACTCCACCACATAAGCCATCCCATGAGTATACATGACCCTACTACCTGTATAAATCGTACATCCCTGCTCAGGGAGTAGGTCAAAGCTTTATAAAAGATAAGTCAAAAACTGGAATCCGAGAGGACCCCCTAAGAGTGTCTTGTAAACAAATTATTCGATCTGGAGATTCCCGCAAGGCTGCCAGAGACATCACTAAAATACAATGGCATTCCAGCTAATGTAGAACAAACAACATACCATCAAGCATTCCTTGACGCTACAAGGAGGGCGGGCCCAGGATGGAAGGGGCCTTCACCACACGAGTTATATAATGTATATTTACCTCAGGAGGTAGAGGAGTTGAAAGTGTACATTGAGGGTCTAAAGCCAAGCTGGGAGATGTATAAGGTTACCCTTATGGCTGATGGTTGGACTGGACCTACTAGACAGTCAATTATCAATTTCATGGTGAGTTGCAATGGGAAGACAGTATTCTTGAAGTCTGTCGATGCATCGAAGCTATGAAGGATGCATCATACTTGTATAAGAAACTGAAGCTAGTGGTGAACGAGATAGGACCAAAGAACGTTATCCAAATTGTGACAGATAACGATTCTAACTTTAAAAAGGCTGGAGAGAAGTTGATAAACAAGAAGAGTAAGAGGATCCGCCTCTTTTGGACTCCATGTCATAGTTGTCACGTCGTCACGGCGATTCAAGTCGGTGGAGGGGTGTCATGTCGATATATCTACATGTCGCCCGCCATGGCGTTGCCATGGCGATTATATCAACCACGGGTGCTTTGCCTGCTGAGGCTTCGCTTGCCTTGCCTGCTGCTGATTCCGACGTCCCTGAGATCCCCCTGCTTGGTTCTTCTCAGGTGGTTGCTACTCCTGGAGATAACTCAACTGGCTCTATTGCGGTTGTGGCAGTGGAGCAATCATCGATGACCTCCATGCCGCCTGATGCAGGCAACCCCAAAACCCCCCCTCGTGGCCGGAAAAAACAAAGGAATCGTCGTCGGAGAAGTCACCGGGAACCTGCAGAGATCTCCTCTCTTAGCAAGCTCCCCGAGGCCCACCTACCACGCTGCTCTCCTAACGCAGCCCACAATCGATTCGCTGCCCTCATGAGTCTCGATCTTGAAGACGATTGTGCTGTCACTGTCTCTTCGGCTTCCAAGGAGTCCAGGCTGACTCTCAACGAAGGTCTGCAACATCTCTCTGCGAAACCCCCTGCATCTCACCTTTTGGCCCTGCCTCGCTCCCCTTCCCCTTCTACTACCTTAAACATCAGCCCCCCCACTGCTACGCTACATGACCCCCCTTTTTTTAGCTTTCACCCACCACCACCGAGGTCCTCTGTTCCCCATATAACCCCGTTGACCACTCCTCGTGGGCCCCCCCTTGTCCCTTCTCAATTAAACCTCCCCCTCCTTATCCCTTCTCATTTAAACCTAGCCCCTGTCAACCCGACCCGCATACCCTCCCCCTACCCACTTAACCACCCTTTCCACACTTATACCAATACGGTGAACCTGCCCAAACCAGATCCCCTGTGTCACCCTTCCTGGTTCAATTGGGCCCACATCACCTTGTGTCATCCCCCCTCCTCCCCTTCCCTAGTTTGCTTTCCCCCTTTGAAAGACTACCGTCTCCGGCCTCGCAGTGTCCCACCGGGGTCCGGGGTTAATTCTCCATTTGGTTGGCTGCCCCCTCCCCCTCTCTCTCATGATCCCTTGGATTATTTGGAGCGTCCAGTGGGCTCGATGCTCCGCCAAACAAGCTGAAATCCGCGCCCATCTCAAGTCCACCAAATCCTCCCTCTACGCCTCCTTGAAACCAAAGTGCTCAAGCAAAATTCTTCCCGATCGCCCACTCCCTTGCCCCCTCTTGGTCCTTCCTTTCTAACTATAACCACTCCTCCGATGGCCGAATTTGGGTTCTCTGGGATCCCACCAAATTCCAAATCTCGGTCTCCTCCTCCTTTGCCCAACTTCTCCACCTTAGCATTTCAGATCACCTTCATAACCACCTTTTTTTCTTCACCATGGTTTATGACCTCAACCGTCACCCTGATAGGATCCCCCTCTGGGACGACATTCGATCCATCTCTTCTTCTGTCGGTTCCTCCCCTTGGGGTATTGGAGGTGACTCAATGTTGTCCGTTTTAGCCACGAAAAATTGGGTGGTTCCTCTCTAGACCACCAAGCAGTTGCAGCCTTCAACTCCTGTCTGGAGGACTCTGAGCTTAGCGACCTCAGATGGTCAAAGTGCTGATCTCTCCTGGCACAACAAGCGCTCACTGCCTCTGACAGAGTTGCTCGCAAGCTCGACAGAAGTCCTTGTCAATGATGCTTGGCTTTACTCTTTTCCTTCCTCCTATGCCTTCTTTGACCTCCCGGTCTCTCTGACCACTCCCCCATTTCTCTCTTTGTCCTTCCCTCTCTTTCTTTTGGCCCTAAACCCTGTAAGTTCTTTGACATGTGGTCCTCTCACCCTGGCTTCCTTCCCGTTGTCCAAGCTGCTTGAACATCCCAGGTCCAATCCTTCTCCTCTCCCCTCCTCGCCTTTTCTAAAAAACTCAAAAATGTCAAGGTAGCTCTCAAAGCCTGGAATTCCACCACCTTCGGCATTATTTCTTCTCGTGTTTCCTCTTGTCGAGACATCCTCTCCGCCATCCAACTCCGCCTCCATCCCGACCCCCTCGGCCCCTCCTTCTTGAAGAAGAAACCATTGCTTGCTTCAGAGCTTGCCTCCTCTCTCTCCCAAGAAGAAAGCTTCCTTAAGCGAGAAATCCAGGATCAAATGGCTTGAGCTTGGCGACTCAAACACCGCCTTCTTCCACCGCTCCCTCAAAGCCCGCTCCAACTCCAACTCCATCCTCTCTCTTACCTCCTCTGATGGATCTCTCCTCTCCTCTGTTGATGCCATCAAAGCTGAGGCCGTGAACCATTTCACCGATATCTTTTGCCCTCCCCTCCCACACCCTCTCCCCCCTCCCCGATGATCTTATCAACAAATTCCTCCCCCCCCCCATCTCCTCAACTCCCTTAGCTCCATCCCCTCTGACTCCGAAATCTCCTCTGCTATTCGCTCCCACAAGGCTAAAAAGCTCCAGGCCCTAATGGGTTCAGCATGGGATTCTTTTCCACTTGCTGGGACATCATTGGCTTTGAGCTTATCAGTGCCATTAAGAGCTTCTTCTTCAACCCTCACCAGATTCATTACATCAACCACACCTTCCTCTGTCTCATCCCTAAATTCCCTGGAGCTTCGTCCATTTCTGACTTCAGACCCATCTCCCTTTGTAACCTTCTCTACAAATTCATCGCTAAAATCCTTGCCAACCGGCTCAGCCTTGTCATCGACTCCCTTGTCAGCCCCAACCAGTCTGCCTTCATTGCTGGGAGAAGCATCTCGGATAATACCATCCTTTGCCAGGAAATTATCCGCGGCTTCGACCGCAAGTTCCACTCTCCGACTGCCCTTTTGAAAATCGACATTCACAAGGCGTTTGACTCCATCCATTGGAACTTCATCTCCCAAGTCCTCCTCAAAATGTCCTTCCCCCCATCTTTGTCAATGGATCCACTCTTGCATCTCCTCCCCGTTTCTCGGTCCTCTTGAATGGCAGTCTGTCTTTGGTTCTTCCCCTCCTCTGTTGGTATCCGGCGGAGGTTGCCCCCTCTCCCCCTTTCTCTTTTTGCTCACTGTCCTCGAGGTTCTCTCCCGCAATATCCAATCCAAAACTGATCTCCACCTCATCTCCCCCATCCCTAAATGTAAGCCCACAAACCTGACTCACCTTGCCTTTGCTGATGATCTTATGATCTTCTCCAAAGCCGACCCTCTCTCCATTGAGTCCATCATGTCTTCCCTCCACCTTTTCCAAGGCCTTTCAGGGCTCGTGATCAACTCTGGCTAAGTCCAAAATCTTCCTTGCCGGAGTTCCGACACCACCAAAGCTGCGCTTTCCTCCCTCACGAGTTGTACCATCGGCACCCTCCCGATCCGCTACCTTGGCCTTCCCCTTATCTGCCGGATCTCGCCCACCATCTGCTCCCCCATCATAGACCTTCTTCGCAAGAGGTTGCAGCTTTGGAAAGCCAAACTCTTATCCTACGCTGGTCGTCTCGAGCTGATCAGATCGGTGCTTCAGTCTTGCTATATTTATTGGAGCGGTATTTTTGGTCTTCCAAAGGCTACCATCAAGGCAGCGGAATCTATTATGTGTGCCTTCCTTTGGAAAGGTGTTGACTTTGCCAGGTTCCTCCACTCTATGAGCTGGGCTTCCCTTTGTGTCCCTAAATCTGAAGGAGGCCTCGGGCTCAGGAGGATAAAAGATGTCAACATTGCTGGTTCCATCAAGCTCATATGGAAGATCCTCACCAACAAATCCTCCATCTGGACTTCTTGGGTGTATTCTGGACCCTCGCTTGCGGTGACTCTATTTGGTCCGTTAGCCCTCGGGCTGATTCTTCTTGAGTTTGGCGCAGAATTCTTCGGGTGAGGCAGCTAGCCAGAGATGCCATTTCGAGCAGGATTGATGATGGTTCGACTACCTTGCTTTGGCTTGACAAGTGGCACCCTTCTGGTGTTCTCTCTTCCATTGTCAGCCCTAGAGATATTTACTCCTCCGGATTGGACAGATCTGCCTTTATTGCCGCTATCATCTCCAGTGGCTCGTGGTCCCCTCCCCCCTCCCCTCCCCCCCTTGCCGATCTCTGGAGCTCCCTTCCCCCCATCCCCCCTGGGCATAGAGGCAGAGGCGACACCATCTTATGGCTTCCTTCCCCTTCGGGCAGATTCAGCTCTCACTCCGCTTGGGATTTGGTTAGACATAGAGGGACCCCTTATCCTTGGTACAGAGTTGTTTGGTTTCGTGGCCACATTCCTCGGCATAGCCTCACTGCTTGGCGCGCCCTTGCAAGCTGTCTTCCTACCCAAGCCTTTCTTCTTCATCGGCATATTCACGTCCCCTCCAGCTGCTGTCTCTGTTGGAACGGGACTGAAGACGTCGATCACCTATTTTTCACTTGCCCTTTTGCCTCCTCCATATAGACCCGAGTTCTTCGCCATTGCTGGCCTGGTCGGCGCACTCCTCTTCCTCTCAGCAGGGAATGGATTTGGATCAACATGACATACGGAGGGAAGTCAATTTGCGACTCGGCTGGCAAGATTGCCTTCTGCGCCACTATCTCCCACATTTGGATGGAACGAAACCTCAGAAGATGGACATCCAACTCCCGCTCCTTAGACATGATTTGGAAGGCCATCTTTTTTATGTTTCATCTAAAGTTAGATCCCTCCCCCTCAAGGATGTTAAGGATTCCCCAAGGAACAGGCTCATTGTTGTCTCCTGGGGCCTCCCTTCTTCCATTTTGCGCCCTAACTAGTCCCTAGTTTCGGCTTTTTTGCCCTTGGGCTTGTATATTCCTTCTTTTTTCTTCGTATTATAGTTTTATTCATCCAAAAAAAAAAATGTCATTTAGTATGCTATAATATATATCCTATAACATAAAAAATTAACATGAAAGTGTAATACTAATCTACTATGGTTTAATTCATGAAAGTGTAATATCCATTAGTGTATATGAAATCATGGATCATCAAATAATTGATAGCAATAGTCTTGCTGGTAATAAAGTTGAAAAATCATGAGAGTTGAGATATGATTCATATGAAAGTGACTACAAAAGTAACAAAACAAAAAAACAATTACAAGAACGTAATTTATATCGAGTGAATAAAGCTAGTAAACAACCCATCTAAATAAATAAAAAAATTGCTAATGTGAATATGTGATTGTGTATTAGTCAATAGTGTATTAGTGTTTTCTGTTTGATGTTTTTTTAATTTTTTTTATGTTAAAGGAAAATGCATTAAAATAAAAAATGGTTAAAAAAATTATTGTTAAAAAATTAAGTTTTATAATTTGAAACAACCATGTCGCCCGATATGGTCATATGTCGTGGTATGGCGTCCATGGCGGCGCCATGGCGACAACATGGAGGCCATATCACGACACATGGCCATATCGAGCATGGCGACAACATGGAGGCCATATCGGTCAATATTCTTACATCATCCATATCGGTGGTCGATATGCCCACTTCTCCAGTGATATGACGCCATGGCGGCAATATGGCGACGCCATGGCGGCAATATGGCGACGCCATGACAACTATGCTCCATGTGCAGCACATTCCATTGATTTAATAATGTAAGACGTGGGGAAGAAAACTTTGGTGGCAAGTGTGGTCAATAGGGCAAGACAAGTGACCACTTTTGTATATAACCATGGTTATGCTTTAGCCATGTTGAGGGAAAAATGTAATGTTGAGGGAAAAATGTAATGGCGATTTAGTAAGGCCTAGTGTCACTCGATTTGCCACCAATTACATTGCATTAAAGAGCTTTTAGACGAAGGTGGTAGGTCTGAGGTCTATGTTTGCAAGTAAACAGTGGTTTGCTTGGTATAGGTCTAATTCAGAAGAAGGGAGGCTAGCACAACATACCATTGCAAGTGACCAATTCTGGAAGGACCTGCAAAAAGTTGTTGCCATATTAGAGCCAGTGGTGATAGTACTGAGGATGGTTCATACAAAGAAGAAGCCTACCTTGCCCCACATTTATGCTGCCCTTCAAAAGATGAAGGAAATGGTTAGAGCTGTGGTAACCCGGAGTGCAAGGTCACACACGAACATCATTGATGCGCGGTGGGAGAAGCACTTGAGTCTTCCATTGCATAAAGCTAGTGAGTTTAAGTGTTCAACACTTCAACATATTTTACACTTTATATGAGTTTTTACATTTACATATTCAAACTCAAAAGCATTAAGTCACTAACAAGTTATGTTCTTGGTTTCTACTTTACCAGCATACTATCTAAATCCAAAGTATCAGTGCTTGCATAATCTTGGGCTAGACACAGAGTTGTTAGTGGCAGTTCAAAATGTTATTGAGAAGTTAGAGCCCAATGCCAAGACACAGGCTGAGTGCAATGATGAGGTGAGAGTATGGGACTTTGGTAGTAAGTAAAGGAATGCAATTACTAAGTAGTAAATACTAATGCCTCTAACAATGTTTGAAATTCGAAATGAAAACAGATCCAAAACTTCAGAGAGGCCTCAGCAAGTTTCAGTCGAAAAGCTGCAGTGGAGGGTAGACAAAAGTCAGACCTTAGTAGGTGGTATGACATTACATTTATGAATTATAATTTTATCCCTTTAGAATGTACATATTCTTAATATTCTATATTTGTAATGTAGCCGACTAGTGAGTGCTTCATGGTACACGTTCACCCAACCTGAGGAAGATAGCAATGAGAGTGCTCTCACAAACTTGTTCATCCTCCGGATGCGAGCGCAATTGGAGTACATTCTCATTGATCCACTTGAAGAGGCGGAACAGATTGGGTAGCAAACGACTGGAGCAGATGGTGTATGTGCATTACAATATGAAACTAAGGATGAGGCACATACGTGAAGGAATGGATACCAATGATAAAGAACCCATCGAACTAGCCAACATTTTCCAGGACTCTGATGATGATGAGGATCCCCTATTCCAGTGGGTGAGGGATCGTGGTACACCAGATATTGATCAACCTGGGGGTAGGCCCGACCCCACCATTGCGTCCGTAACCGGTACAAATATTGAGGACTATAAGTCGCAAGAGGGGCGTGCATATTCAGAGTCATTGAGACCTTTTGAGGCTACAATAGGAAGTGTTGCTGATGATGATGATGATGATGGTGGTAGTGATGGTGATGGTGATGGTGATGGTAATGGTGATGGTGATGGTTATGGTGGTGATGGTGATGGTGATGACCCTGCAGGTGGTGGTAGTATGCGAAGTGGTGGTTATTATGATGATCGTCATGAGGGGATGCGCAAGAAGTACCAGTATGATGTGGGAACGTAGGTGGACCCTGTGCGTTACACAGGTGAATCTCAGTTTACGCATGCCACACAGGATCGAGACCATGGTGGCCACGCTACGTATAAGAGAAAGAAGGATCGCAAACAATCACAGGCTCAGGATGATGACATGAGTATGAACACCATGCTTGCAAGTTTTGGAAGCATGAGTATAGATACTACTAGTGAGCGACAGTCGTGGCATTCATCTCAGCCTCATCATGACTATGATTATGGCTAGGAGAGTACTGGTTCTGATTATAGTGGCTATGGTCAGTTTGGGCAGTTAACACATGAGTTTGACAATCAAAGCACTGGGTCTGGTTTTGGGCCCATGTTCCCAGTCCCAAACCGGCCATACCCATACATGCCTCAATATGACAGTAGCAGTGGATCTCACGCCTCAAACCAACCGCCTCCGCCTCTCCTATACCTTAGGATAGGGGAGTTAGAATATGTTGATGACAACACTTAATAAGTGTTGTGGCAAACTATGTGCAAAACTACAACACTATGACATGCGAATTCTATGTGGATATGGTTGGGGTTGAATACATTAACATATCACATTTTATGTAACATTTGTTTAAAGATTGATGTATTGTACACTTAAACATTTCTAATGCTAATTTAAATTGTTTTACATTAATTGAATGTTTTGATTGTTTTCTATTACTAAACTATGTGTAGAGTAGGGTATTTTAGTACGTCGTCACCCTCGACGCCTACCAACCTATGGTCCAAAGTGAAACTCATATTTAAACTTTGTTTTTGCAAAATCTAATAGTGCCATTGTGTTTAAATGGCCTAAAATAGGCTGAATACCAAGTTTCAGACACAAACTAGGTCTAAAACCCACCAAGATGACGCTTCGAGTCGGGAAAAAAAAATGCACCAACTCGGCGAGATCTCAACTCAACTCGGTTTTTCTAAGGACCGAGTTGGTACCGGGATCCGAGTTTTAGAACCTTGGGCCCACCAACATGTAGCCCCCTATTGGCTAGGGGTTGTAGCATAGGGTTAGTTATCCTAGCCAGCATGCATCTAATATGACAGGTGTTGCACATACATGTATGTCAGACAACAAGAGGATACTACCGGAAACCCCTCGGCCACACTACCAACCTGTCTCCCCTAACATACACATACACATTTTAATCTCGGGAAATATGGTACCAGCAATCATCGGCCACACCGTAATCCGTTTGCATAATTAAATAGAATGCAGCATAAATGCAACATATTTATGGCGATCCTGGTACCGGAACCTACCCCGGCCACACCGGATCCCATTTCCAACTCTAAACATACATCTCATTCATAGTACATAATCAAACATAGTTATATGGACATTAGATCATAATTGAAATAAATGGGATCATACACAAATTAAAATAAGAAACACTCCGCAAAACAAGTCAACCACACCCGCTTACCTTATAGGTAGACTAGGTGAACACAACCCAATAGATGCACAAGCGATCCCAATATATGCCTCACCGATGCACTAAGGTTGATCTATTCATGTTTAAAATGTGTTAGACCCAATATTGGACGAGTGCCAAAAGACTTTCCAAAAGGGGGCAGAGTACAATTCCATACTGGGAACCAACCGGTGGATGTAGCTAGTTGATCAGTCGATGCAAAGCCTTATGATCAACCAGTGACCTTGACAGAAGTTCTGGTTTTCCAGATTTTGCCCACCGGTTGATGTGGTCATCAATCGGTGGATCCCCAACCATTGACCGGTTAATGCTCCAAGAACTGTTCTTCAGCTCAGATGCAATCCGACACTTTGCCAGGGTTATTTCTATCCATAGAATTTGTAGGGGATCACTCCACTTACGCACAGAGCTTGTTTGCACTGCATTCCACCGGGTGAAATCGATGATATGGTCGAATCTCCGATCACCTAAAAGTTAGGGTTTGGGGAGTTTTCACCCAAACCTTTCGGGAATTGGTCGGAAACGGGAATGGGAGTGCGCAAGAAGGTGTAGAACCCTCACACAACATCACTCCAGCTGGCCTCCTTGCCAGACACAGGGTTTCAATTGAAATCCTGACAAAAATCCTAAACCTAGGTACGGAACAACAACATAGGAGAGAGAGACAGGGAATCCAAGAGCCTACCTAACTAGGGATGCAACCGGCAGCTGGCAACAGTCCAACGTCAGCTTCTCCTTCCTCCTTCTTCTTCTCTTTCCTTTCTTTTCTCTCCTCTCTTCGGCTTAAATGAAGTGAGAAGTGAGTTTTAGAAACTCAGTTTGCATATATAGACTAGAGCCATAAGTCACGCATAAGGGGGTCAATACAATGTGGGATTTGGGGGTCCCACACCAAGCAGTCCGAAAAAGGATAGCAAGACCCCCAGTTTATGTAGCTGGCTGATCTGGGCCTGCCTAGGTGATTGATCGGCTGGTCAATTTCACCTCTGTTTGGGCTGAAATTTGACCGGGGCTCTCCCCCACTCGCGAGGGCTTCGCAAAGGGTGTTTATGCACAGTAATGTGGGTATGTCCTACCATGTCAGAGGGGTTTAGAGTGATGTGGTTGGTTACCTATGAACTCAAGTCATTCGGAATCGAATGTCCATCTCTTTCTAAACCTTTCGCTCCTCGTGTCCATAAGAGGAGGACGATCTACAAAACTACCACGGTCGACCACCCGGTATTTTGGTCAATAAACCTGTCTTCCACATATCTCCCTGTCTTCTCATCAAGGATCCTATTGGTCAGACATAGTTGGTATCCCTAAATCGATCATCTCAAAGCTGGAAGTGACTATGTGTTCATTCCATTGAAAGGGTTCTGAGACTTCCATATTTCTTCGCCCTACCTCCTGGGACTCGGTATGTCTTCAAAGTGGAGGGTGGCTTAGGCCTTAGACGTATAAAGGTCACCAATGCAGCTGGTATTTTAAAATGATCAGGAAGATTACCTCCAAGAATAAAAGTATATGGGTCGACTAGGTATACTCAAGATTTCTTCGAAAAGACTCTATTTGGACTGTCCCTATCCCCTAAGATGCTTCTTGGGTTTAGAGAAAGATTGTGAAGTTCAAAACCCTTGCTCTCAGTTCTATTACTTCCTTGATTGATGATGGAACCTCTACTAGACTTTGGTTAGATCACTGGCACCAGCTGGTATCCTCCATTTGTTGGGAGACAAAACTATTCATGGGTTGGGATCTGATAGGCATGGCAAGATCTCTCTCATCCTCCGGGAGGCTCTTGGGGTCCCCCCTTCCCCTTCCCCCCCCCATCCCTAACCTTGATCTCATCTGGTCTGCTCTCCTAAGTATCCGCAGAGCTCCTCTTGGCAGAGGTGACAGGTTCATCTTGAATCCCTCTCACTCAGGCATTTTAAGTTTGAAGTCTGCTTGGAACCTTATTAGATCCAATGGCAAAGTGATCATCTGGCGCAAGGTAGCTTGGGAACATCCCTTGGCATAGCTTCACTTTATGGCGCCGTGCTCTTTGATGTTGTCTTCCCAGGGTCTTTCCTTGTTAGCAGGCACATCCAAGTGTCTCCTCACTGCATCCTTTGCTGGAATGGGTAGGAAGGCGTGGATCATTTGTTCTTCAACTACCCTTTCTCCTCGAAGATCTGGACTTGGCTCTTTCCTCGCTACTAGCCGGATCGTCGTCGGATTTTTCCATTCCATAGAGAATGGATTGGGTAGATTTGACCTTTGGAGGCTCCTCCTGTGATCGTGTGGGTAAACTCACTTTTAGTGCTGCTATTCACCACATTTGGCTCGAGCGCAACCTCAGAAGATGGACTTCTGTTGGAATATGTAATCCAAAATACTGTGGGGGTATTCTAGTCTTTATGGGGTTAGTTTATTTATTATGTTATTAGGTACAATCGGCTATGTGGGCTTTAGTCCCACATCGCCTAGTTTAGTCTCTTTGTAATTTCCCCTCTATTATAAATAGAGGGGCTTACCTATCAATGAATACAACAAGTTATTATTCTCTCATTCTCTCTTTTCTCTCTTCTCTTCTCTCTCAAGTTACTGGTTACAGGTCCCAGGTTTTCTACATGGTATCAGAGCTGTTGTAACCAGTGATTGATTCTCTTCTGGTTTGCAGTTTTGAGAGTCGTTTCAAAGTTCTCCAATTTATGGAGAAACCCTAGTTCATAGAAAGAAAAGAAGAACTAGGGTTTCCTGCCCATTAAATCTTTATCGATTTTTTTTCAATCTTCCACGGTCATTTGTTGGTCTTTACGGGTTCACGCGGAAGATTTATATAGTGGATATTTCTGGAATCCTTTCTGCTATCGTTTTCGGTTTTCTGGAGTCAATTGGATTCCTGGTATGATGGCTTGTTCTAGAGGTGTTTACAAATAGGATTTCGGCCTGGTTATCCCCTTGGTTTTCGCCGGATTTCCCTCCAATTTTTGAAAGTGGGTTGGTACAAACCCTCTTCTCTCATGCTATTTTTCTGCCATTGATCGAGTTTGGGGCAGAAGACGACACTGTAGGTGGTGTGGAATTATTTTTCTCCTTATGCGATTCAGCAGATTTGTGATATTATTGCCCTGGTTTGCTGCTGTGCAATCGAACTCTGGTTTCCTGCTGTGCAATTTCCGTCTGGTTGCAGATCACCGCCTGTTCTTCTTCTCGGTTGCGAGGAGGAGAGTTTGGAGTTGTGGTTGGGTTTTGTAAGTTGCTGAATGGGCTCTCGTTCTCGGATGTTGGCTTTTGTGGTCTGGTGTTTGTTGTGTCCAGAGATTAAAGGCAATATTTCTGCCTCTGATTCACGTTGGAGGTTAGAGATGGTGCTGCTAGTTCTTGGTAGAAGTGCTGCTGGTGCTTGGTTCATCGTTTTCTGTTCTTGATGAGGTATTCTTGGTTGAGATCATACACCATGGTGAGTTGCTGTTGCCGCTGCCGCTGGTTCCTCTTCTTCCCTGGTTTCCGCTGCCCAGCTTTCCCTGGATTCTTTGTCGTAAGGTTGAAGACAACCTTTATAAATTGGTTTCTTACAACCTTATTTTTTGAGTTCCAATAATACCCTTCTGTTTTATCTCTTATTATCCTTAATCCATTTTTTACATTCCTTTCCTAGTTTACCTTTTCTACTAGGGAATTAAATTCTTTTCCAAATCTGTCCCCTTGCTTCATTATTTTCCAATAACCCCTTG